>NC_138339.1:231601703-232801703 GCF_046562875.1 Panthera onca
CACCCCCACTTGCTTTCTCGGTCTCTCTCAAAATAAATAAACTTAAAAAAAAAAAATTTCCCCAACTTTGCATCTGGAAAACTCCAAACCCACAGGAAAGTTGCAAACATTGTCTAATGACAACTCATATAGCCTTCATCTACATATCTATCATTTGTTACCGTTTTGCCACATTTGCTTTCTCTCTAGACCTGTAAAGACAAATAGGTACATGGAATACAAAGAAACAAAGATTTGGGAGGTGAGTGCTGAATCCTTTGAAAGGATTCGTGCCCCTTTACCCCAAAATCCTGTAGCTGCTGTTTACTGACAAGTATTCAGGGAATTCATTTCACAGTCAGGATATTTAACTGATTTGAAGCATGTTATTTAAAATACAGCCAATATTGAAATGTCCCACAATTGTCCCAATAACACTCTCTAAGCTGTCTTCCCCACCCCCAATCTAGGGTCCAATCAAGTTATCACACGTTTCATTAAAAAAATTTTTTTTTTAATGTTTATTTATTTTTGAGAGAGACAGAGACAGAATGCAAGTGGATTAGGGGCAGAGAGAGAGGGAGACACAGAACTCAAAGCAGGCTCCAGACTCTGAGCTGTCAGCACGTAGTCCGACGCGGGGCTTGAACCCACGAGCTGTGAGACCATGACCTGAGCCAAAGTCAGATGCCCAACCAACTGAGCCACCAGGCGCCCCACAGATTTCATTTAATTTCACGTAACCTTAGTCTTCTTCCTCCCAGGGGAATCCCCTGGTGTTTTCGTCTTTCAAGACATTGATATTCTTGAAGGGTCCAGGCTAGTTGTCGTGTAACCTCTTGAGAGACTTTCGAGTCTTTTTACTCCTGCTTCTCTGTCCTCCTTGCTCCCGAGGGACCATTCTTCCATCCCGGCTGTGAATCTCCTGCCATCAGACCAGAGAACCCATTAACCTTTTTCCTGTGGTCCTCAACTCCCATGAAGGGAACCGAACTTCCGCCCCCTGGAGGTAGAGAGCTGCGGATGGGAGGGGGAGGTCCTCAGTCAACCCTCCTGGCTGGGTGCACGGGCCACTGTCACACTTAGGTGCTGGGACCAGTGAGCACAGCTGGGTGGGAGAATACATATAAAAATAGGACACAAGCTGCCCCAAACACTATTATGTGGCCTGGAAATCTTATTTTGAGAACAGTATATTCTAAAATTGAGTGAAGCGAAACTGGAGAAAAGTGAGAGTACAGGAAAGCCATGGAATGAATATAAGGAGCCCAGCCTCCTGCACGGAGCCCGATTCACACTTGTTTTCTTTCCAGATCATTTCCCAGCAGCAGGGTGCAGAGCATCTGTGATATGTGAAAACACCTCAATTAAAACTCCATTCTACTGTCGATGCACATTTGGGTTGCTTCTTGATTCTGAACGAAGAGGCCATTAAGATTCTTGTGTATGTATTTTAAGGACAAACACAGTCTTCTAATGGGATTTCCCTGCTCACCCCTATGTGGGATCAGAAAATTGGGCACATGTATGGTTTCGGAAGCTATGTGTGATGGCTAAAATTTTGTGTGTCAACATGACTGGGCCATGGGGGGACAACCAGATGTTATTCTGAGTATTTCCGTGAGGCTAGTTTTGCATGAGATTAACCTTCAGATTGGCAGACTGAGTCGCGCAGATTGCACTCTGTGATATGGTGGGCCTTATCCAATCAGTTGAAGGCCTGACTAGAACAAAAAGTTGCCCCTCCTGGGCGTGAGAGAGGATTCTTCCTGCCTGCTGGCCTTCAAACTGGGGACATGGGCTTTTTTCCTGCCTTTGGACTACAACTGAAATATCGGTTCTTCCTGGGTATCAAACCCGCTGGCCCTTAGGCTGGAACTATCCCACCAGCTTCTCTGGATTTCCAGCTTGCCAACTGCAGATCTTAAGACTTGCCAGCCTCCTTGATTGCATGAATCAGTTCCTTATAATAAATCCTGTCTCTACGTGTGCATACATCCTATTGGTCCTGTCTTTCTAGAAAACACCAACACAGTAGGCAACGGATAATTCTTAAGAAATGTTAAAGATTCAGCAATATGGGTGGGGTGTGCTACCATAAAAGCTCCCAGGGATAAAACATCTTCAGGGATCCTATCTCACTACTTTTTTGTTTAGTCTTTTTTTTTTTTTTTTTTTAATTTTTGTTTTCCCCTTTCCCTACCAGCTTTGAACTCTGATGGGTCTGCATATTAGAACGTCTGTGGGATTCTTATGCTCTCTGACATCAGTGGTCCAGCTGTTTTTTTTTTTTTTTTTCAGCTGTTTCACTAGAATATGCTGCAACCTTGGCCGATGAATCCCTTTCCTAAATATAATCGAGTGTTGCCTGTGCTCTAAGCATAGGTGAGCCATCAGGGATTCTGAGTCAAATGGAATGATTCCTGCTCTCAAGAAGCCAATAGTCTAGTGGAGGCAGATGATAAGCAGCATTTATAAGCCAGCAACTGTGATATAACAGATACGATTGTATATCCATGAGATTTCATGAGAACACAGTGGGCCAGTACCAGTCCGAAACAGGGAAACCAGGAAGGGCTTTTGGGAGACGATAATGTCCAAGTAGAATCTTTAAACACGAGTAGGATTTTGGGGCACCTGGGTGGCTCAGTTGGGTAAGCGTCCGACTTTGGCTCAGGTCATGATCTTGCGGTTTGTGAGTTCGAGCCCCGCATCGGGCTCTGTGCTGATGGCTCAGAGCCTGGAGTCTGTTTCGGATTCTGTGTCTCCCTCTCTCTCTGCCCCTCCCCTGTTGGCACTCTGTCTGTCTCTCTCTCAAAAAATAAATAAATAAATAAATAAATAAATAAATAAATAAATAAATAAAAACATTTTTTAAAAATGAGTAGGATTTAGGGGCGCCTCGGTGGCTCAGTCAGTTACGCACCACCTCTTGATCTCAGCTCGGGTCGTGATTTCAGGGTTGTGAGTTCAAGCCCCACACTGGGCTTCATGCTGGGCACGGAACCTACTTAAAAGAAAAATGAGAAGGATCTGTACATCAGCGTTCAGTGTTCAGCATTATTCGCAAAACCCCAAAGGCGGAAACTACCCAGATGTCCATCAACAGATGAACGGGAAAGCAAAATGTGGTATTTCCATTCAATGGAATACTATCCGGCCCTTAAAAGGAAATTTTGGCACATGCTACAACACGGATGAGCCTTGAAGATGCTATTTCACGTGAAATAAGCAGACACAGAAGGACGAATATTGTGGAGGTAAAAAGTAAAATAAAGCTTGCCAGGGGCCGGGGGGGAGGAAGGAATGGGGAGTTAGTGTTTAATGGGGACAGCGTTTCAGTTTGGGAAGATGAAAAGAGTCCCGAAGATGGACGGTGGTGATGGTTGCACAACAGTGTGAATATACATAATGCCCCTCAATTGCACACTTAAAAAATGGGTAAATGATAAATTTTATGTTCGCATATATTTTACCACAATAAAAAATAATAACATTTTTTCAAAAATATGAGTATTATCCAGGGAAAGGGGCATGGTGGAGTGTCAGAAGGGTGGGGTGGGGGCACCTGGCCAGGAGATTTTGAGATTTTGAAATACATGACCTTGAACGAGTACGTCAGAAAGTTGAGGCTAGAAAGGTGGGCAGGGACCGTGTCATGAGGAACCTTGGAAGCCCTGCCAGGGACTTTGCACTTTTTCTGAAGACAGCCGCCCCAATAAGTGTCACCCACTTTCACAGCACCCCGGATGGGCTCTGATCATCTGGGCGTAATTCCCACCAGCCTTTCTAGCGTGAGAAATTATAAATTGCTCTTGTCAAAAAATGCTTGTGATCAGGGGGCACCCGGGTGGCTCCGTCAGTGAAGCGTCCAACTCTTGATAATCGGCTCAGGTCAAGATCTCAGAGTTTGTGAGTTCGAGCCCCGCGTGGGCCTTTGTGCTGGCGGTGCAGAGCTCGCTTGGGATCCTCTCTCTCCCCCTCTCTCTGCCTCTCCCCTACTTGCGCTGTCTCTCTATCAAAAATAAATGAATACATTTAAAAAATGCATGTTATCAGAGTCAGCCTTATAAATAGAACTGATGCTTGCCAGAGGGGCGTGGGTGTGGGATGGGCAAGATGGGTGAAGGGGAGCGGGAGACACAGGACTTCAGGGATGGAGTGACTAAGTCTCGGGGACAAAGGCACAGTGTAGGGCAGGCAGTCAGTGGCATTATAGCAGCCTTGTGTGGTGACAGACGGTAGCTACATTTGTGGTGAGCCCAGCAGAACGCACAGAGTTGTAGAATCACTATGTTTACACCTGCCACAAACGTTACGCGTCAGCTACGCTCAAATATAGAGACTTTAAAAGCAAAACAAAAACTGCTTTTTCATGAAGAATTCAAACAGTCCTAAAGATGGAGAGATGACCGCAAGCCCCTCGCTCCTAAATAAGACCACGATCTGAGTCTTTTCTATTCACACTGTGGGTAGAGACAGTTAATGAGCAAAATCACTTTTAGAAACTCGGGGTCGTAAAATAGAAGCTGTCTTGAATTCTGTAGGCGCTGCATTTCAGTTGCACTGGACAAAAGAGACTCAGGGGAGGTGAGAGTTACTGAGGTCAAAGGTCACGTAAAAGTTTCTCCGCGCGAGAGGGCTGTTTCCCAAAGATCCCTGTAGGATCAAAGAAAGCAATTATGAAGGGGGGAAAAAAAGAAAAAAGAGGCTGGGTGATTATTTATTTCTGTAACTTTCTGTACCAATGTCAGATAACACCAATCGATTCCTTTCTCCAATGGATGAAAACGTTTATGCTTCTTCCAACTGAACTCCTCTGAATTTTTTGTCGGTTGTGTGATAATTTTAGTATTTTTCAGATTCCTAACACATACACTGTGCTCCGTAATTACGTGTTCCCATGATTATTTAGTTTTGACCCTATATTTAAGTGGATTCCATCTTCCAATCCACTGTCTAAGGCTTTGGTTGCTGTGGTCAGTCTCACTTGCTTCTTTTAGAGCTGATGGTGTTTTACCGGGTGCCTGGAAACTTCTCCGCGGACGCCAAGAGTTCAAAAGCTTCTCCAGGGTGAGCCACGGAACAGGGCCTTGAGGCTGAACATCTGCAGGATCGTGGGGTGTACTTTTAATCTGCAGATTCAGTTCCCTCTGGGAAGTTTTTTTGTATATCTCTTTGAGCACATCTTCTGTTCTACCTGTCAGTCCTCTGCTGCAGGGACGCCAATTATCCTTATGTTGGATTATCTTCATGTTCGCACCGTATCTAGTATCTTCCCTGTTTGCTTTAACATTCGTGTCTTTCCCGTCTGCATTCGCTGAGATTACTTCAAGTCTTCCTTCTGCGTCAGCATTTCGGTTTGCAGCAACAGCTAGTCCTTTGGTTTTTAAGCGTATACCTTAGTGCTCTAATTATGATGCTCCGGGGGTGTGCGGAAGGGGGCAGGGGCAGAGGGGAATGGAAGGAAAGGAAGAAGGTTCAGATGCACTGCTGCGCAGTCCCTGCGGAGAAGCTCCAGCCTGCCCTCTCTGTCCTGTGGCTGAGCCAGGGTTCCCTCTGCCTGGCCGGGGTGCCTTTCACTCCCACATGGGGACACCCTCAAGGTGCAGGCTGTTCTCCCGGGACCCTCCCTTCTGCAGAATCAACACCATTTGTTACTGTCTCCCCTTTCTCTACCCCCCAAACTCCTCAGTCCCTCCTTTGACTCTTTGTAAAGTGCTCTTTCTATTCACTTCTCAGGCTACTGGCTACACGGAGGGAATAACAGCGCCACCAATGGACTCATTGTTTTAAGTGGTTATTTGATCACCTACCTGCCTTTTGACAACCACTTGCCATGTTTGACTTCCCTTCTCGTTCACTCGTTCTTTGTTTATTGATCACCTACAAGCCATGTATTGGCGGGGGGTGGGGGGGGGGGGACACCGAGAGTTCAAGGACAGGTGATACAGCCTCTGCACATAGTTTATGATTCATTTCGTGACCCGTCTCCTCAGTCATCAGATATTCGCAGCTTGCTGTTAGCTATTATTCTGTTCCTCTCTACCCCCGCCGCCCCCACTCTGTGCTGTCGGCATCTCTGACTTTAGAATATTACAGCAACCATCTCCTGCACAGTCCTCTTTGCCCAAGACTTCTCAGAGACATATGTGGTCTGAATAATGGTTTTTTTTTAATTTTAATTTTATTTTTTAAACTATATTTAAAAAAAAATATTTTTTTTCTTTTTTATTTTCTTTTTTTTTTTTTTTTTTAAATTCTTTTTCAACGTTTTTTATTTATTTTTGGGACAGAGAGAGACAGAGCATGAACGGGGGAGGGGCAGAGAGAGAGGGAGACACAGAATCGGAAACAGGCTCCAGGCTCCGAGCCATCAGCCCAGAGCCTGACGCGGGGCTCGAACTCACGGACCGTGAGATCGTGACCTGGCTGAAGTCGGACGCTCAACCGACTGCGCCACCCAGGCGCCCCTAAAAAAAAATATTTTTGAGAGAGAGAGAGAGAGCAAGCAGGGGAAGGGCAGAGAGAGTGGGGGGACAGAGGATCTGAAGCAGGCAGCACAGAGCCCGACTGGAGGCCCAAACTCACAAATCGTGAGATAGTGACCTGAGCCAAAATTGGACACGTAATGGACTGAGCCACCGGGTGCCCCTGAATAATGTTTTTACATAAGTCTTTTCAAAAGCACTGTCTTCCTGACTCTGCCCAAGCACTCATCAGCGACTCCTTTTTTTATTTAATTTTTTTACGTTTATTTATTTTTGATAGAGACAGAGCACAAGTTGGGGGAGGGGCAGAGAGAGAGGGGGAGACACAGAATCCGAAGCAGGCTCCAGGCTCCGAGCCGTCCGCACAGAGCCCGACGCGGGGCTCGAACCCACAAACCGCGAGATCATGACCCGAGCCGAAGTCGGACGCCTAACCAACTGAGCCCCCCCGGGCGCCCCATCCTTACTTCTGACCATAATACCCAAGTTCCCAGGCACGGTCCCGTCCTGGGGCTCCAGGCCCTGCCTCTGTAGTGAATATTGCGGACTGGCTTGTCCACCATCCATTCCGGACCCTTCCAGCGTTCCAACATCAGCTGTACAAGCGGAGGCTAAAACCCCATTTTCCTGACTCCCACGCAGCTAAGTGAGCGTTCCAGCTTTGATCGTGATCCCCGGGGTCGGATGCGCTCGGGTGCGATTCTGAGGCGGACCTGAGGTCCGTGGGAAGAGAAACAGGGCACAGAACATCCAGTCTGCCGGTAGGGGTCGCGGCAGGGGCGGTGGGTTCTGGTCGGGAAGCGGCGACTTCTGGCGCACACAGGCAGCACGTCCTAGCCGGCAGCTTTCCGACCTTGACGGAGGCCTCAGCTCCGCGGCAGCCCGGCGTGGCCGCACAGCTCCGGGGGTCATTGTCAAGGGGCTCGGCTGGGAAGCCCCGTGCTCGCCCTTTCCTCTCCACTTCCCTAGCCAGCTCGGTGGCCACTTTCTGCAAGGATGACCTCTGACCCGTGCCACTCGGCTTCAATCTTCCCTGCTCCCCAGGCCGGCCTCCCCTCTGGCCCCAGGAGCACCCTATTCGCCTTTGCCCCATGGCTTCCTTTCCACTCGCTCTTTCCCCCGTGGGCAGCCCTCCCCCCCGAGGCCTCTGGTTCCAGAATCAGACCCGGCCCCGTCTCCCCCGGGAGCCTGCGCCCCGCCCCGTGGTCTCTACTGGGCGGGGGGAGCACCGCACCCGCAGTCAGAGCAGCCCACGGTCTCAGCTCCTCTCCTCCAGTGGTGATCCCAGAAAAACTAGTCGCCGGTCTCCGTTGCCATTAAACGCGGAGGCCGCGCCGCGTGAGCCCGGCCTTCTCGTCCAGTTCCGAAGTCGCCGAGACTCCAACCCTCTCAGCGAAGCCGCCTCCCAACTCCAGAGAGCCAGGCTGCTCTTGGCGCCTTTCATTTCAAGTTCCGTGGCATCTTTGGTCCCTGACACCTTCTCCCCAAGGTTGGCTGTGTGCACGTGGGGCTGTTGATTTTAATCGCTGGAAAGAAGTCCCTGCAGCTGGCAGAGCCAGGCACGGAATGGCGAGGAGCTGAATTCTTTCTTAAGGCAATTTCTCCCCAGTGTCGTCACTGTTTTACGGACAGAGTGAACAGCTTGCATATGTTCGGTTACCCGGCTTGTCCGCCGGACTCCCGGGGCCCCCGCTAAGGCCCGACTGGGGAGGGTCCAGGACCAGCTCCCCGAACATGTGCTGTGGGAGATGCCAGGCTTGGCTGCAGGCGCTGTGAAGGTCGGCGCTGATGAGCGTCCACTTATGGAGCCTGGGATGACTGACCCGGCAGAGCCACCAGGCCAGTGTGACGCCACACTCGGCCCTTCTGCTTCAGAGGAACGGGCTGCTCTGATTCCCCTCCACTGCAAAGGCCCTGGGGTCACCAGGGGAACGGGCTTCCCCAGAGGAAACACCTTAGGGCTTCTCTGCAGGCGGGTTCAGCAGGCCGTCCCAAGGCACGGGAACCCCGCAAAAAATGCTCAGCTGCTTTTAGACCCATTTGTGCCAGCTATTCCTTTTGTTTGTTTAACATTTATTCATTTTCGAAAGGCAGAGAGAGACAGAGTGCAATTGGGGGAAGGGCAGAGAGAGAGGGAGACACAGAAACAGAAGCAGCCTCCAGGCTCCGAGCTGTCAGCACAGAGCCCGACACGGGGCTCGAACTCACGGACTGCAAGTTCATGACCTGAGATGAAGTCGGACGCTGAACTGACTGAGCCACCCAGGCGCCCCCCCTTTAGTTATTTATTTATTTATATATATATTTTTTAACGTTTATTTATTTTTGGGACAGAGAGAGACAGAGCATGAACTGGGGAGGGGCAGAGAGAGAGAGGGAGACACAGAATCCGAAGCAGGCTCCAGGCTCTGAGCTGTCAGCACAGAGCCCGACGCCGGGCTCGAACTCACGGACCGCGAGATCATGACCTGAGCCGAAGTCGGCTGCTTAACCGACTGAGCCACCCAGGCGCCCCTATTTATTTATTTTTGAAAGAGAGAGGGAGAGTGGAGGAGGGGCAGAGAGAGAGGGAGACAGAGAATCCTAAGCAGGCTCCAGGCTCTGAGCGGTCAGCACAGAGCCCGACTCGGGGCTCGAACTCACAGACCACAAGTTCATGACCTGAGATGAAGTCGGACGCTTAACCGACTGAGCCACCCAGGCGCCCCTGTGCCAGCTATTTCTGGACGGCTCTTCATCCAAGGCTGACGTCCCATTACTTGAACCGCCCACAGGAATGGCTTCCTGGGGCTAGACTGGTGTCACCTTTAATCAAGGGATGATGTAGGGGCGCCTGGGTGGCTCAGTCGGTTAAGCATCTGAGTCTTAATTTCGTCTCAGGTCATGATCTCACGGTTCGTGGGATCGAGCCCCACGTTGGGCTCTGTGCGGAGCCGGCTTGGGATTCTCTGTGTCACTCTCTCTCTGCCCCTTCCCTGCTCATGCTTGCTCTCTCAAAAATAAATAAACATTTCTTTTTAAAAGCGAGCGATGATGTAAAAAATGGCCAGCTGGAAAATGTTTATGCCTGTTTGTATGTCTTCATATGTGCACCCAAAGGTGTTACTTAAACAAAGCACGTAAGCGGATTGCCTCTGGGTCGGGGATGAGTCCAGACCTCCCCTATTTCCATCTGCTTTGACCTTCCCAAGCACTGGCTCCTTCATCTGCCTTTGTGTGTACGGGCAGGCACACAGACCCCCCCCCCCCCCCCCCGGGGCCCAAACCCATGTGGCCTGGAGACCCCGCCCTGGCCTGTCCATTCTAACTCTGGCCTGGCGTCTCCTTGGCACCCTGCCTCCAGTAATTGTGACTCCCCTCCCCGGGCTGCCCACGCTCCCTTCCACGACTGAACCCGCTCCATCGTGGCCCCCGGTTTCCGAAGGAGGGAGATCAGACAGCTCCTGAGTGGTGGGAGACGTCGGGCATGACTGTATTGATGCCATAACTATAAAAGGCCACTGTAGCAAATTTCTCTGAAAGTCTCTTTTTCCTGAGGAATTGCTCTGACCTACTTATCAGATGAGAGCCCGCAATCTGTTCCTCGGTTGTGTGGAAACTCTCGGCTCTGCTTTATACCCATTTACAGCATTGATCCCTGGCCTGCTTTTCTGCTTCTTGTCTGCACAGCAGCCCAGCCTTTACATAACCCTGCTGGTAACGTGGACAAGGCACCAGCCCGGCAGTCAGGCAGATGTGGTTTGTGAATCCCCGGCCTACCGGGAGTCGAATGAACGTGGGCATGCAATTTAACTTCTCCAAACGTCAATTTCTCCCTGTGAAAACAGAGACATAATACCTAGTCTCCAAGTAGGTTTTATCTTTGTTGAGATTCAGTGAGCTAACGTCTGCACAGAAGGCTAGCCCTGCTCCAAGGAGGTGGATTCCCTTTCCTTTTTCTTTTCCAGATGAACCCCTCCTGGCCGTGTTTTGCGTAGGGACGCATTTGCAGAACAATCCTGAGCGATACAGAGTGAAATAAACAAACAAGTAAACAAACAAGCAAGCAAACATTAAAACTGGGACTTTGTGGCGTCTGACCCACGGCCGCTGGGATACGTGAACTGTAAGCCACAGAATATTCAGGACCTAGCACCCCGCAGGATGGGGGATGTGCATCAGCCACACGTGCAGATTGGTTCTCTATCTCAGTTCCCCAAGCGGCTCTGGGGATCCCCGAGACCCGCTTCCGCATTAAGACCCGCAGCCGAGGCGGCAAGGCGTTGAGAATGGTCTCCGAGACCATAAACAAGCGTGAGAGGAGGAAGTGGGTGTCACCGCACAGCCGGTGCCTGGCCCGGGAACGCAGGCCGAGCTGTTTACAAATCGGTGCCTGCAAAAAAGTTTGCGCTGCAAAGCTCATTTCTTGCCGTCTGACCCCTCCCCTGGGGTGGGCCTTCCTTTAAACAAAGGACAGCTTCAGCAGCACTCAGAAACAAATGTTTGCTTCCCCGGAGGGAGAAGGAGGGAGAAGGAGGGAGAAGGAGGGAGAAGGAGGGAGAAGGAGGCGCCCTGCGCGATGCCAGAAATAAGCCTTCCTCCTGTCACTTAGGAGCCTGTGCCGTCTTGTCAGCAGGAGACACCGCAGCAAGGGGACAGGCACCTGGAGAGAATCAGATTCCACAGATAATTACAGGAAGGGCAACCACAGGTCCCAGTGAGGCCAGCTGTCTGTGGGCGGTTTTCATCGGGCTCTTTTTCACTCTATTGACTGATCTGCACGGAGTCAGTCTCCCCGAGGTGCCGGAAAGTATCGCACACTGGGCGCCATACACACAGAAATCAATCGCCCCACAGTTCCGGAGGCCAGAAGCCCAAGATCGAGGCCTTGGCAGGGCTGGCTTCTTCCGAGGCCACCAGCGAGAATTTATTCCATGCCTGTCTCCTGGCTTCTGGCTTCTGCTGGCAAGATTTGACATTCCAGAAGCATCGTCCCGGTCCGTGTCTTGGTGGCCACGTGGTAGGCTCCCTGTCGGCATGTCTGTGTCCAAATCTTCCCTTTTTATGAGGACGCCGGTCATCCTGAATCACTCCGGGATGGCCTCGCCGTAACCAATGGCACCTGTAATGACCCTATTTCCAATATGGCGACCTTCTGAGGCGCTGGGAGTTAGGTCCTGAACGTGTACGTTTGTGGGGGATACAATTCAACTCCTAACACCTGCTGTGTGGCACACCTTTGCTAGAAGCTGAGGGAGAGAAAGAGGTGGTGACACACAGCCTGTGCTTGGCTTACCCACAAGCCAGCCTGGAACACGGCCAGCAGGGCATTCTGCAGCCCGGGATACGGTTGATGAGCGGGACAGTGGACATACGAGCCAAGTTCCATGGGAGCAGGAAGGAGGGCACCTTACAGAAATGGCATTTGAGGACTGGGGTTGAGACGTACAATCTTTAAGTTGCTCTTTAGTGTGAAGCTGAGGGGGGCTGTAGTATCTGAGACTTGGTTTACCAGGACACAAGTTCAAAGTCCTCCCTGGTGTATGTCTGGTCTCTCTCTGGTGCAGAACTGCATGGCCGTTGTTAAAGCCAATATGCTGTGGAATATACACAGGCCGGTCTGGAGTATGAAGTGGAAATACTTGAAGTTTCAAATAATCAGTCACGGTGAGCCTATAATTGTAATTTAAATTGTTTGGGAAATGCATTGAAGTAAGCGCGTAACCAACGTTCAGATGTTCATGAAGAATTGTACTCCTCATGTGGTTTATTAAAATGGTTTAGTATTTGGGGCACCTGGGTGGCTCAGTCAGTTAAGCGTCCGACCTTTTTACTTTTTTTGGGGGGGGTGGGGCAGGAGGCACATGCAAACAGGGGAGGAGCAGAGAGAGAAGGAGAGAGGGTGGGTGCAAAGCATGGGTGCAAAGCCCCGATGCAAGGCTTGATCCCACGACGGTGAGATCATGACCTGAGCGGAGATCAAGAGTCAGACGCTTAACCCACTGAGCCACCCAGATGCCCCGAGCGTCTGACTCTTGATCTCAGCTCACGTCCTGATCCCAGGGTCGTGAGTTCCAACTGCACATTGGGCTCCACGCTGGGTATGAAACCTCCTTAAAAAAATAAAAATCAAAATCGCGTTGCATTTGATAGAAGCAGGCTTAATTCCCATAACAACAAATGAAATAAAACGAACACCCTGTGTTATGGGCCGAATTGTGTCACCCGCCAAAGTCATGTGTTGAAGTCCTCAGCCCCGGTACCTCAGGACGTTGACTGGACGCAGGTAGGATCTTCAAAGACGTGATCCAAGCTACTGTGGAGCCTTTAGGGCAGGCCCTGGTCCAATATGGATGGTGTTCTCAGCAAAGGATATGAGTCCATAGAGGGAGAGTCCCCCGGGGGACGAGCACCCATCTGGAGAAAAGGCCACGGGGGACACAGGGAGGAAGGGCCACCTGCGAGCCGGGGGAGAGGCCTCCGGAGAAAGCAAGCCTGCCGACACCTTGGTCTCCGACTCCCGGCCTCCAGAACCGTGCGAAGCCAGATCTCTGTTGTTTCGGCCCCTCCATCTGTGCTATTTCGTTACGGCCGCACTAGCAAACTAATACACGCTGTGACTCGTTCAGAAGCCTCGGGGTTCTCGGTTATTTGCTGGCCTGTTTGCACCTGGTTTTGCTCTGCTCCTTAATGTCTACCTTCAAAATAAGACCCAGACACGTCCCCTTTGCGCCCCGTTGCGATCTCCTCTTCCCGCGGGGTCCTTGTTACAGTCTGGAGTACGTGAATGCATGCCTCTAGAGGATTCTTTTTCTAGAAATATTATACGTATCATTCGGCAATTTTGCTTGTACTTAATCAGACGGCGCCGAGGTCTTCTGTACTTTATGAGCATTTCCTTTATTGATATGCTTTTAAATTGTTTCCGGGGTTTGCTGAGAAAGACTTTATGTCACAAAATAGCTCTTTGGGTCGAGATGGTAGCTTACATAGTCCAGTTTCCTTAAACTTGTCAGGGAACAGGAGCAGTGATAGCAGCCTGAATAAACTGTCGTGCCTTTGGAAAAAGCAAAAAGAACCAAAGCCCTCAGTTTAAGAAGTCAGCAGAGCCATATTCCTTAATGTCACGGTTTCGACGATAAAAGACAAAAACCCGAAACTCCAATACAGCAGTGCTACTTTTCTTCCATGTGTACAACTTAAACCCAAACCTAAATCGATCTCTGATTTATTGGCACTTAATTCCCTAAAATGTTGACTGAGTGTTGCCAGGAAGGCCTGGTGGGACTCCACTTAAGTCTTTAGCTACAAACCCGGAAACGCACAAGGCCTGACAATCATTTGCATTTTACTGCAACTTGGTATGGAGCTGAATTGCTTTGCTAAAATCAACTCCTAGATTAAGAAAGGCTGATATCATTTATTGCAGGCATTGAGTGACATACAAGAGGCGACAGCCTCTCTGATTTGCCATTACCTTGGAGAGATTTAACTGTGTTTTACGATACTTTTCGGCGCATACTATTGTTTTATTCTATTTCCAAAGGATTTTTACTTCAACGAGCCATGAATGTTTTGTCAATTATTCCTGGTACGTTTTAGCCATTCAATTTGGCAGCGACTAACTTCTATTGGAAGTCTACAACAAAAGCGAACACAATAACCTGAAAGAATGCGTGCTGATTGAAACAAACCTGTGAGTTGTATTGAAAAATCAATTTGAGGCAAAGAGCATACAGCATGTCCCAATGCAAGTTGATAGTAAGTTCCTGCTAGGTTAGAACCCACAACTTTAATGAAATACAGTGATCATTTCAATTTAATTATTTTAAATATTCACAGTACCCACTAAAGTGTGACCTCTGTGGTGCCGAACACTGAAAACAGAAAGCTTTCATTTTCAGTTGTCATCAACACTGCCACACCAGAGGTGTCTCGAACACCCTGCCACGTTCGCGGCAGATCACGAATCCACCAGGAAGCCCCAATCAAGGGCGGTTGAGTTAGGTATCTGAAAACCACACCCCATAGTAGCAATAATTGTGGTAGTATTAGCAGGAAGAGCAGGAGTACTTGTTATCCAACTTAATTTTTTTTTTAAGTTTATTTATTTTTTTGAGACAGAGAGCGACAGAGCATGAGCGGGGGGAGGGTCAGAGAGAAAGGGAGACACAGAATCTGAAACAGGCTCCAAGCTCCAAGCTGTGGGCACAGAGCCCGACACAGGGCTCGAACTCACGGACCGTGAGATCATGACCTGAGCCGAAGTCGGACGCTCAACCGACTGAGCCACCCAGGCGCCCTACTTGTTATCCAACTTAATAACTGGACCACCTGCAGTTAAAATTTTACAGGAATTTGAACTTGAGGAAAGCCTCCCCAGATGTTCCTATAGACAAGGTTCTCCTCATTCTCCTAGTGGGTTAACCAGCCTTGGAAGCAAGAGTGAAAAAAAGAAGACCATTCTCCATTTTATTTGTGCTTTGTTGTTGTTGTTGTTGTTTGGTGGGGGGGCTTTTAAAATACAGTTTATTTATTTTTGAGAGAGAGAGCGCGAGAGAACGCGTGCATATGAGCCGAGGAGCAGAGAGAGAAGGAGAGAGAGAATCACCGACTGTGAGACCATGATGTAAGCTGAAACCAAGAGTCGGACGCCTAACCGACTGAGCCAGCCCAGTGCCCCACGTCTCCATTCTATATGGGGCTCGCAACGCCCTGCAGAAGGTAGGGTACCTCTGAACGGTGGCCAGTTCGGTTGTTTCACCCTCTGCAGCTGGGGACTTGGCTCAGAAATTCCATCGCCGTGTTCTGGCACAACACAAAACCACTTCAACCCTTCTTCCTTTTCTCTTAGAAAGGCTGGGGCTGTGTTCTTGCAAAAACACAATTTCGGGTGGTTCCTGCCATGAGCTAGGGAGGCAGAGCCAAAAAGGCTTCGGTGTCAGACTGGTGTGGGCTCAGCTCTTGGTTCCCACACTCAGTGGCTTTGGGATCTTGGGGATGCTACTTAACCTCTTGAAGGCCTAGTGTCCTCAGCTGAAACATGGTACCAGTGCCACCCGCACCATAGGGTGACGTAGTGATTGAGAGAGACACTTGCCATATGCCGTGCGAACGTCTGTCCTCTTCCTCTGGGTGAAAAGCCACATGGCCTCAGTTTGGCTCAGGTACACCAGCCCGGTCAAGATCGCAGCAAGTAAGCTAGGAACACTGTGGTCAACAAACCCGATAAAGGTCAAACTTTCCAATCGGCGCAAAGCATCACATAACAGAGAGTGCCCGAGGGCTGGCCTGTCTCCCCCTCTGGCCACTGCTGGTTTCTGGAGCCAGGCGACAATAGTGATCACAGAACTGAAACAAAACAACAACGTGGGCATGTTGTCCATATCGCTTTCGATTTACAATAAAGTATTGGCACTGACACTAATATTTTTATGACTGCAAAATTTATTAAATAAAAAAAAACAGTGAAAACAGAAATTTTATATCTTACACATCAGAGGAAATATGCTTGTAAGCATATTACAAATAGCAAGAAAAGCACTTATAATTGTTATGTTTTGGTTGTTCAGACATTCAATTATTAGGAAACCTCACTAAAAATTGAAGTGTTTGGAAACTGAGCAAAAACGACATAAAATGAGGAACACTTAATCCTCAGTAATGGATCTTTCTTTTCCCCAGGGTTCGGTCCTAAGAAACAAAATGGCCCGATGATATCATTGGTGAATGGTGAACATATTTGTGTGGAAAATTTTGCTGCCACTGGAAAAGTTTATTTTCATCTTACACCAGTTTAGAAGTTGTCGGGAGATAGTAATAAACCAGATTCCATCTTCAAATAATCTTTTCCCCTGTTTGATGACTCCCAGAGTTCTTTCAAAGTAACTTTTGGGGGGTTTTGGGTGGAGAATGGTGGTCAGAAACTGGAAGTTTTCACTGATAGCGACTTGTAGTTTTATTCCTCGAAAGAGCACTTCAGTCTTATCTTTATCCTTGTTGCTTTGTCACCAATAGAGAGTCAATTCAGTTTCCGTGTTACTCTCAAAGATATTCCATTTATATCCTGCTTGCGAGAAAATGTTTTCACTGGGGTAAGAGTCTTCCCATAGAAATTGTCCTGCTCCAATGTCTTCTAAAGGAATGTAGCTTTGTTCTATTTGAAAATTAATGCAGCATGGAATTCTCTGAGTACCTCTTAAGAAAATGCAGGATGTCAATCGCAGATTATTTAAGTATTTCCCAAAAAGGTTTTACCAACAAAAGTATCTATAGGTCAGTAATCAAGACTAGAGCCCTTACTGACAGAGTATTAGTTATTGATGCTATCTTTATGCATTCATGCAAAAACCATTCTTTGAGCACGGGTTATCTCCAGGGTGTTTTGCTAGGCATGAAGGATAAGTGACAGATGTTTATTATCCCTGTCCTTGGGATGCTTATGGTCTAATGGGAGCTGCGATAAACAAATGAATAAACGATTGCAAAGGGTGATTTGTGCATGAAGGAAAATAAGGGCTACGGCAGAGAATAGGGTGGCCAGCGAAGGTCTTTCTGAGGAGGCGACATTTTGACTGAGTCACAACTCAAAGACAACACCGGGCAATAGAGGAAAGTGATCTAGGCAGAGGGAAAAGTGGGTGCCAAGGCCCTGGGGCAGAAAAGAGTTTTGTGTATTCCAAGAACTTAGGGATGGCCTTTGTGCCTGGGACAAAGTGAGAGACAGGAGACAAACACGGATGAGGTCATAAAGTCAAGAGGGGCTAGAAGAGGCAGTACCTGGGGGACTGGGAGAAGACATTGGCCTTTATCTATCGGGCAACGGAACATCACTGAAAGATTTTAAGTAGCGAAGCAGCGTAAATAATTTGCCTTTCAAAGAATACTCTGTGGAAAATTTCTGTTGTGAGAAGAAGAGAGAAAGCAAGAGAGAAAGTAGTGGGACCAGTTAGGAGACCGCTTGGTCAACCACAAGAAACATGACGGTAGCTTTGACCCAGATGGTTGTGGTGGAGGCCACAGGGAGACAGGCTCATCCCAGATGTATCTGAAGGAAAGCAAATAGAACTTGCTATTGGGTTAGAGGAGAACAGAAATGCAAGGAGCCAAGGATGGTCCCCAGTAACCCGGGGACATTGCTAATCAGGTGCGTGACGGCAGAGGAGTAGGAGAGGGCCAGAAGAGACTGACAGACGGGCTGGTGCAATAGGACAAACAAGGACAGTGGGGTGTCTTCCATGACGAGGCAACGGAGCTTCAAGATGGAAAAGGTGGTCGAGTGTGTCTGACAAAGCGACATAAAGACCCAAGAGCCTATTAGACTGGCCAACGTGGAGGTTGTCGGTAACCTGGCCACACGGTTTCAGAGCAAAGGTGGGTATGGGGAGAGGCTGGTGAGGAAGCACGTAGAGTGTGTGTAAGCGGCTCTTTTGAAAGCTTGTCCTTTTTGCCAGGCAGGGGAGCCCAGGACGGAGCTCGGGACCACTGGGCAAGAGGACAGTCATTTCTCTCAGTAAACCACCCTCAACCCTTTAGCCCAGACACCTTTCCCAGAGAGTAAGAGACTCCTTCTCCACCTCTCTACCTTCATCCCCATAATCCTCATAATTACCCTGGCAAGGGCAGGCGTGACAAAGAACCACTCGCTTTTGACCTCTTAGGTGGACGTCTGCCCAGCTTTTGGCTCCGGGACCCTTCTCCCCTCCTGTCAATGAGCCCCAGGCCTCCCTCCACACCATTCTCACGTCGGCCAGCTCAAGGTGAGCTTCTGACTCACACACGCTTTCCTCTTAAATTTTCTCGGCTTTCTCACTTAGCCAACGATGAGGTAGGACATGAAAAAGTCTAAGAAATGTCGGAGGGCAGGAGATTAAGGAGGACTTGTAAGGACGCAGTTGTTCTCACGTTTTTGTTTTTCAAATTGCATTTTGTTAAACTAACCACGTTAGGGGAAATTGCCAATGGAGGAATATTGATCTTTCAAAGCGACGCACGCTTTAGGAGGAGATGACATGGCTTTTACTGAAATTGCAGAATGGCTTTACTCTGTACGTGCCCTCTGTGATGGCCTACGGGGAAGGATGTGTGATATGTGTCAGAAAAGGAGTAGAAGGAATTTCATTCAGGGTAGGATGCTAGAAAGTGAAGGTTCCAGCTCTTACGTAATTGACGAAGGGTAGAAGTCGCATTTCAGGGAATAAAGGAAATCAGGTGCCACAAATTTAACTGATTCTCATCACCAGCCAGTTAAACTCTCTTTGGCAGATCAGACATCTTTCCTCTATTTGCAGCAAAGCTTCAAAGCTGCGGGCTGGGCATCAGGCCATCAGAGTCACTCAAACCACAATGATGACATTTCCTGGAGTCCAGCATCCAGCCCTCATCCCTCTCTCCCCTCATCGTCCTCTGTCCTGTCACCAAAACAGAAAGAGATGGGAAAGGAGAATATTGTTTCCTTCCTGCCTCAAAGCTCCCTGGGCCTCCTAAGAATACAATATAACCCCCAACTTTCCCCAAATCTCCACATCCTAACTAACATTTCCAGGAAGTTATAAGCCATGGGAGTCCGGGCAGACCCAGAAGAACATGTGTCTTTTTCTCTAAAAGCCCTTGTGGAAAGTCCCCACTATTCTGTGGGGGAGAAACAGTGTCTGCTTTGTTCATTCTGTCTCTAACGCCTAGTACAGTGCCCGGTCCAGGATCAACAATAGTGTTTCTTTAATGAATAAACAGGCGAATGAGTGAAGCTTTCCAAGTGGATATATTCAAATGCTAAACACTTGGGCTCTACGTCTATGTGCTTCCATTTACCCCGAAAGAAGTTTCTCCTATTTGTTTTTGTATCTTTATTCCCTGGGAACAAGAAAATCAAAACAGTGAAATGACTTTTTGCTGGGTCACAAAGCATGAAAGTAAAAGCATTAGAGCCTGGCAAGTCCGTGAGGCTGATGACAGCTTTGATGTGTTGACTTCTCTTCCAGGGTCCCGTTCACGATCTCCGTGTCCCTCCTCACCTCTCCATTTCTCTTGATCCCCCTCCCACTCTCCCTGATTTCCCGGGCTCAGCTGTGAATTCAGCTGCCTACCATAGAGTTCATGAAGACTGGACTCACCTAGGGTTATCTGAATTTTGGTAGAAGATTCTTGAACTCAAAGGAATAACACTGAGCGTTAAAATTTCCAAGGGGTGGAGGCAGGTGGTTTAGAGGGACTTAATTTTCCCATCTCAAATTATTCCAAATAGGCAGTTATATATTCTGGCCATTCATAAGGCCAGGTCTGCTCATTGTTCACTCTGCTGGACCAAACTGGATTAGGACCCAGACTAGGGTTGCAAGATCATCTTTAAAGAGTAACTACAATCCCTGTTGTCCATCCATTCATCCATCTACTTCATTCATTCGTTTGTTCACTGGAGACCAATGGTGAGAAAGGCAAGGACGTGTCAGTTTTCTAGCAACTTACAGACTCAGGGAGAGAGATAGTGATCTCATAATCTTGCAACTGAAAGAAACACCTTGGATAAAAGGAGTCAAGCTCAGGGAGTTTACAGAGGAGCCACAGAGGCTGGGCGGGTCTAGAGGTGCTTCCCAGAGGAAGGAGGAGTGGGAGCCAAGGGTGGATAGACAGAAGACCCAATGGGACAGGGAGCTCCCTGAAGGTATAGAAAGCAGGCTGGAGTGGCTGGTGTTCAAACCTCCAGGTGGACAATCGGCCGGGGAGGAAGGCAAAAGCCAGAGCATTTAGTCTCTGGGACCAGATTTAAGGTCGTATTCTTTATCTTAAGGTCGATAGGGAGCTCTTGAATAGTTTTAAGTGGGAGAGGAGCCTGGGAGGAGCCTGGCCATTATCCTGCCTTGAGCTACTCGCAAATATATTCGTGTATTGCTGTACTTTTCTTCTTGTGCATGTCTAACTCAGCACATCTCTTCCTGGGGAGAATTAAGACTGGTGCTTTCCTGGGTAGCAGAAACAAAGACAGGGTCAAGGTTCAACCATTGGCTTTCACTCCAGAGATAACAGTTGTAAAAGCCCAAGCTTTGTTTTGTAAGAGCAGAGCTCTCAGTGAATCAAAAGGCAATGGCCAGAAGAGATCGAGGGGATAAAGTTCCCCTAAAATGAGTAGATAATAAACTGGCCCCCGTGTGGGGAGGAGGGAAGTGATGAGAAGAAGCAGGAGGGCTGAGGCCAGAGAGACTTCTTGGCTGGTGGAAACCACGTAGAGGGAAGCGTCCTCGGCGTGGAGACACTGCCCCACCTCTGCCCCAGCGGGCATCAGAGAGCCAGCTGGGAACCTCGCAGTCCCTGCTGACTGCACCTGTTGGGGAACGCGCTGAAGTGTGTGTGTGGAGGTGGCCCGGGCTGAGGAGCCGGTCTTTCTCACTGCACTTCGCCCATCATTTACTCAGCAGGAGTGAGAATCACCTCTCAACACACACAAACTATCCCCCCACCCTCCCTCCTCAAAGGCTCAGGACCCGCTTTCTCCCCTGAGAGCTAACAGTGAAAGAGTTAACCTGGATACAGTCAAAGGCGGTACAGTGACGCTGTGGATGGGCAGGCCCCCTCGTTATCTGTGCCGAGGTGAGAATAATAGAGTCACTCGGGTCAAGATCGCGGTGAAACCCAGCCCAGTTGTAAAATGAGGTTGGCCATTTTCAAAGGTTAATCTGGCTGCGGGGTGGAGAGCTGAATGCCAAGGGGCCAGAGCTGAGGTCGTGTGACCAGACAGGAGCTTATGTCAGCGGTCCGGGCAAAAAGTCGCCATGGCTTGGGTTAACATGGTGGCCCTGGGGATGGAGAGGAGTGACTGGATTCGAGAGATGTGACTGAGGTAAACAGACAGGACTTGAAGGAGCAGGTAAGGCAGTGTAAGAGAGCTTCGTTAATTGGGTTTCTATAATAGATCCAAATAGCTTCGATGGTTTCCACCACAATGTTGAAAGCAAACAACCCCAAGTTCTCAGTGGCTTACGGTAATCTTTTTGTCTTTCTTGTTATGTAGGTCTGCAGATTGGTTGGACATTTCTGTGTCAGGTCATAGTCAGTCCATGTGTCTCTTACTCTAGGACCTATGGTTACACGGGGGTGAGCTCTTCCAAGGCGGGTGGCAGGAGGCCAAGGGCCCAAGCCAAAACACACAAGTATGTTGCAATCCTCTAGCTGGACAGGGCCTAGGAAACGTCTACTCATATACCATCGGTTGAAGGATACTAGGAGACAAAGCCCAGAGACAGCGGGGCAGCGAACTAAACTGCCCCAGAGAAGCCATGGCAAGACTGAATTGTAAACAAATAATGCTCTCTGTCTTAAGAATCAAGGGTGGCCCCTAGGTTTCTGGCTTACCCAGCTGGATATATTGGGGTGCCCTTCCCTGAGAAAGGAAACCTAAGAAATGAATCAGGCTTGGGAGACCCCCTGGGCTCAGTCTTGGATATTTGGTTTGGGATGTCTTTGGATAGCAAAGTGGCAGGAGCTACGGAGAAGCGTGGCCTGGAGGTATGTACTTGGGAGATTATGGCAAAGACTGCCAGTTGTACCCAAATATCCATCCACTTACCCCTTCTTCTTCAGTCGAACCTTGAGTTTTTCTTTTCTTTTCCAACCTCTCTTGAATGGAGTAGTTGCCTGACTACATTTTAACCAATGAAATACAGGAAGTGTCAATTTTGACTTCTAAAAACTATCCTAAAAGGAAAGAGTACGTCCTTCCGCCTGTTTTATCAGTCCCTCCTGGCAGAAATGTGGTTGCGATGGTTTAAGCCCAAGGGGTCAACCTGGGCCGTGAGGTAAAAGTCCGATGTTGAGAACAGCAGAGCAACGGCAGAGAAAGACTAGTTCCCTGAAAAGAAAAATCACTTTTATAGTATTTAAGTTACTGCCACTTGTAGTCAAACCCAGTCCTAACTGTCACAAGTCATGGGAGCGAGGAAGTGCGAGACACCGCTCAATGTAACACCAGGTTTTCTTTTTTTTTTTTTTTTAATTTTTTTTTTTTTAAGTTTATTTATTTCTGAGACAGAGAGAGACAGAGCATGAACGGGGGAGGGGCAGAGAGAGAGGGAGACACAGAATCGGAAGCAGGCTCCAGGCTCCGAGCCGTCAGCCCAGAGCCCGACGCGGGGCTCGAACTCACGGACCGTGAGATCGTGACCTGAGCTGAAGTCGGACGCTTAACCGACTGAGCCACCCAGGCGCCCCAACACCAGGTTGTCAAGAAGAGAATGTGGAACGAGAGGTGAGGAGGGCCCAGGACTGAGCTTCCGGGAGCTCTAAGTGCCAAGTAGAGGAGGGGACCACCCACAAACAGAGACAGAAGCAGCTGAGGGGTAGAAGGAAAGTGAAACTTGGTTGCTCTGGACAGGAAAGGAGGAGAGCATGTCAAGGAAGAGGAAGTGGCCAAAAGTGGGAGACCATCTAACAAGTGAACAGCAGAGGAGATGAACTAAGTTCAGAAGATGACAAGGACGTGGGGGAACGCGGCCTTTGATTCGCAAGAGTATCCTCTGAAAGACTTAGGAACAAAATAAGGCTGTATTGGGGCTATTAAAACATGATTCCTAAAAAAAAAAAAAAAAAAAATACCCATAATTCCAAATATTTCTAAACCACCAATGGCCCAGAGTACCGTCCAGGATGCTTTAAGAGGAAAACGACTCCATTCTAGACTTCTATTAGAAGGTAAGCGGAAGTGATGGAGAAGACAGATGAGCCTCAACATGACTTTCTGTCCTTACACGTCAGGTTTTCCTCTCCACTCCTCTCCTTTGCCCCCACCTCTGCCTTCTGCACAGCTTCCGGCAAAAGCCTCCACCTCTCTGGCCTGTCCTTTGTCCTGTCCCCACACTGCTTCTCATTGTTTTCTTAGGAAAAACATGATAACTTCACTCTCTTGCCCCAAATCCTTTCAGGACTTTCCACTGACTATGTTTTCAAGTTTCAGTTCCTTAGTCAGGCATATTAGTCTTTCAAGATACAACCCTGACTTTTCTCTCTCATCTATCCATATATTCTGCCTCGACCATATCAAAGGACAAGCTCCAGTCAAAATCTAACTGTAGTCACATGGGAAACCCCAAGGAGTACCACTCGTCTGTGACCAGTCAGAACGAGAAAACATTAAATATTGCTGTTTTAAGACACTAAGTCTGGGGGGGGGGGTGTGTGCTACACAGCAATAGATAAGCAGAACAGAAGTGGGTACCGGAGGGGGGGGGGGTCCGGCATTAAAAACTTAAACCATACGGCATTGGCTACTTTATAAAGTAGGATGACCAAAGAGCCTCTCAGGGATGTGGCTCTACTTTAGGACTTCAGAAATACTTAGGGGTGTGCCTCCTACCTAGAACCCTCAGCTAGGCAAAAGATTTCTAAGAGTTTTAACAGCATTGCCCCACAGAATCCTAACCTCAAGCCCAAAACCAGACAGGGTCCTATCTCAAAAACACTTGTGAGTGTGGCTTTTGTAAACTGCAAGATTCCTAGGAACCCCACGATGTGTTTATGAGTTTGAGTGGACGGGTGCACCATCAGCCAGCGTGAACTAAAAGGGGCAGAATGACTCAAAACTGAAAAGAAGCCTCTCGACCTTCGAACTTCTATGGGCAGGAAGCCGGCTAAGGGAGCTATTCGGTGGCAAAGGCGAGCCATCTCCGGATTTCAGAAATGCTACCGACAAGTGACTGCTCTACGTGCCTCCCATTCTTCCTGCCCCCTCTGAGCAGGAGTGTCTCCTACAGGTATTTGTACACCCCAGTGTATATTGGGTGCTTGTGTGCAGGGGTGCAGGTAGCCCGTCTTTTTCGTTCACAGGTAGTTCTATTGACAGGAAACTGTTTGAGGAACACCACCGGAAGAGGAAGCCATTTGCGCCTGGACTGTATTTAGATGACAAGTTCCAGGTTTTTCCATCTGATTCTTACGCGCTTTGGGGGCAGGTGCAAAAGGGTGTGAACATTTTTGCTTGAGGGAAGGATGTGAATTATCGTGCCTGGAGGGCAGACGGGATTTTCTGAAGACAGCCACCACAGAGTCTCCATCCCCCAAGCTCTTCCGCACTGGTGGGAACTCGCCACTTCCTCATATGCTTCTACTGGGAAGGGCCTGTGTCTGCCGTGACCAGTAGAATATGGCAGCATCACTGCTGGGCCCACCGTGTCCGCTGTGTCCACACAGTGTTTCACTGGCCTGGCAGTTTTCACTTCCTGCCTTTTAGAACACTCCCTCTGGAGCCCAGACTCCATGCTGTGAGGGCCCCAAGCTACACAGAGGGGCCACAGCCAACAGCCCGCATAAGCTGTCAGCGCCATCTTGAATGTCCGGGTCCAGCTGTGGCCAACATCTGACCAAGACCACGTAAAGGACTCCTGGTGAGAACTACTCACCGAACCCAGTCAACCCGCAGAGCCACGAGAGGATTATTAACGTTGTGATTTTTATGTTACTAGGTTTTGGAGTGGTTTGTAAGGTCCTCAATACTTGTTCGTTGAATTTGTGACCCAATTCACTGCACCTTGGAATTTTTAAAGCAAGTAATACCACAGAGGACAAAGACAAATATTTACACCACATGCTAACTTGCAAGGTTATCAATTTTTTGGTGTGAGGTGATAGATGACCCACCTGTAAATGGCTTAAATTGGGGATTGGCAAACATTTTTATAATGGGCTAGATAGAAAATATCTTAGGTTTTGCCTCTGTCACAACTCTACAACTCTGCCATTGTAGCTGTAGTCAGTAAGTAAAGGAATAAGCGTGCCTGTTTCCTAATAAACGATTTTACTTACAAAAGCAGGCTGCAGGGTGCTTTGGCCCACGGGCCATAGTTAGCTGACTCCTGCCTTTAAACATAGGGACTCATTATTTTGTAACAAGAATTGAGAGTTAATTCAAATAGATCAACAATATAAGCACGAACGTGGGTTCTCTCCACCTTTCTGCTCTGTCATCCTCAATTCTGTGAATTTCGTTCTCAGGCTGGTCCCTTCACGCGGTTGTAAAATGGCTGCCACCTCCTCGTGCCTCCGGGCATCACATCCTGACACGCACATCCCCAGTGGAGAGAGAGGACTGCTTCTCTGCATCCTGTTTAAGAGCTAAGAGAACTTTTCCAGAGGTCCTCCAGCAGACTGTCACGCCCCATGGGCTACAAGTGCATCTCACATCCGTTCGTAAACCATGAGTTACCATTATCTTGACCTCAGACTACTCCAGCTTCCCCCCATCGGAAGCTTTGCCCAATACGGGAACAAGATGGGGTTCCGTTAGCAAGGAGTCTAGCTACTGGGTAGGCGATAACCCAGAAAACCAAGCAGAAGCCCAGAGGCATTGGCGATAGGGCGCGCAGAAGATTCGAGGGCCAGACCCTGATGCCCAGCTTGGTTGGTTAGGGGAACAACAAGGAAACAAAGCACGTGTCGTCCAGTGGCTTCCGGAAGTTCCTAGTCCACAGCGTCAAGGAGCTTGAAGTGCTGCCGGTGCCCGACAGATCTTACTGTGCAGAGATTTCTCACGATGTCTCCTCCAAGAAGCACAAAGCCCGTCTACAGATTGCAGGTGGCAAGAGGTGTGAGGCTCTCTGCGAATGCCAGGCGGCCAGGCCCAGCCGAGGCCACGGAAACAAAAAGCCCCAGCCTTTCAGCGTGTACTGCTTGAGGTCGCTTTCTCTGTGGAGATTTTCCTGAGCCCCCCCTCAGGAGACACTGCCGGCTCCCTCCTTCGGTCCTCAACCCACACAGCATGCCTTCGGCCCCCTACTTGTCTATGCCCCCCTGAACTGGGACTTCCTTACTTTGATATCAAAGTGGCCGCTGCCATTCCTGGCCCACAGAAGGCCATCACCCATGTGTGATGGCGGGCAGAGGAGGGTGCAGAGGAAGTCAGCCCCCCCCAGTTCCGTGGGTCATTAACGTTAACACTGTGGAATTATCTCTGCCTTGCTCTTCTTTTCGGAGCGGTGGCCTCAAGCTTGCAGACTTGTGCCCTTGAGCCAGGATCCCGTCAAGCTGAGAAACCCAGTTTGCTTGTTTTCCTTTTAGTTGGGGCCGGATAGGAACCCCGTGGGCAGTGTTGGGCCATAGACTTTTGGCAAGTGGTGCCATGGGCTTGACTCTTAACCTTTCCCACATTCCTTCAAACGGACCCTCTGCCCTGCAGGATGGCTTTTAGTGGAATGTCACATGTCCTCAGCACTCGTCTGTGGTCCCTGGGACGGCACCTAACACACTATTTAGGCTGCGTGTCTTTGGTCTGTCTCTCCTGCACGAAGACCAGCTTTGGGAGGACAGGCGTGCTCTTAGGATCATTTCTGAACCCAGTGCCTGGAAAACGCAGAAGAGATGTTTAACGAATGGATGAGTGTCAGTGATGTTTCTGTAAGCACACACACACATACACACACCCCTTTCTTTTTTCTTTTCTTTTTTTAATGTTTATTTATTTTGAGAGAGAGAGACACAGCATGAGCAGGGGAGGTGCAGAGAGAGAGAGGGAGAGAGAGAATCCCTAGCGGGCTTCCCGCTCAGTGCAGAGCCCGACTCGGGGCTTCATGCTTCGAACCATGACCTGAGCAGAAATCAAGAGTCCGATGCTTAACCGGCTGAGCCACCCAGGCGCCCCTTGCGCACACACCTTCCAACGGCCCCAGAATCAGATGTGTTGGCGAATGCTGGCGCCTTCATCCTTTAACCTGGCTACCTCCCAAGCACCTCTGCTCAAAGCCATGGAACCGCCACTGCCACAGGGAAGCTCTGAACTGAGAGTCCTTGCCAGTGATGGCCTGTTGATCTACCCCAGTGCCTCTGTGTCCCCTGCAGCCCCAGCCAGCCAATGCTCGCCTGGCCAGCACTGCCCGGATGTGTGCTGACCTGGGGATGCGCTGCGGGTCGAGGGAGGCGCCCACGCAGAGCTCACTCCGGGGGTGGCCCCCCTCCTTTCATCCTGCAGCAGAGCTCACTCCGGGGGTGGCAGCCCTCCTTTCATCCTGCAACTCGGGCAGAATGGGGAGACCCAGCAACCCGAAATTCACAGAAATCCTGGAGTGGACCAAGGAAGGGTGGGAACAGGAGAGGAGGCACACGTGGCAGCTTGTCCTGAAGGCGACAAGATGTCTATTTGCATATAATAATTACCGGGCTCCTAGCTGCACCAGCCGCTGCCGAGCCCGCGGCTTGCACCGGTGCACTTAATGCCGCAGCTGTGACGGGAGAATTTCAGCTGAGTCATATCCCCGCCTTAGGGGGCGAGGGGGAGAGTTGAGCCTGGGGGAAGGTAGCTGACTTGTCAAAAGTCACACGCAGCTAGGAAGCGGGGGTGGGGGTCAAGATCAGAGCCAGGCCGGCTTGCCCCAAAGTCCATCTTCCTGATCACCGGAGCACACTGCTCGCGAAGAAGCAATCGATCAGCAGCTTTGAACGTTTCCGTCTGTGGACACAGTCTGGTTGACGCACTGCCTCTCTCAGGAGGCCTGATCTCCGGGGCCTGATCCTTGTCGCGCCCCACGTCATGAGAAGGGGGAGGCCCAAGGCCACGGGCAGACCCCTGCCAACATCTTTATGCCCCCCTGTGTCTTTATGTGGGAGGAGAATGTGCCTGGAAATACAAGCAGATGAGCCTCCCCTCCCGCATCCATCTGGTCCCCCCATCCTCAAATACACCCAATCTGAGCCCCACACCCCCGTCACCTCCGTGGCCCAGCTGGGTGACTCAGCGCCAGGCCCTTTATGGCCCCGAAGTCACACACAGTGCCGGCCCGGACCAGCCAAGCACCTTCAGCCCCACACCCACTCTTCCCTCTCTCTTCGGGTATCTGTGAAGGAAGGTTCCCGAATCCCAGATCGTAGGCTCCCCCGACGGTGCAGCTGTACTCCTCACGTCCAAGTAGTCGTGGACAAGCTCCCTAACCATCTGTGGGCCTCCATTTTCTCAGCTGAACAAGGAGGATGAAAACAACAGCTTCTCTTCGCGAGACTGTGGCAAAGACCAGATGACGGAACACACGAGAGCCCTCTGCACACTGCCTGGTACCTTCCCCACCACGAGGGCACGGTCGGGGCAGCCAGCCCTCAGGACCGTGTGCACGAGCCGGCTCCTAAGCCACGCGGCTGAGAAACAGCAGGGCTCATTTCCTCTGCTGGCCTAGGACTTCCCTCAGGGTCCCCGCGTCTCTGGTGTCTGAGTCCCCGTCTCCTAGGCGAGTGTGACCTCCCTCCCTCTTTCTGCAGAGGCTCCCTTGGGAAAGTGGTATTTCGCAGAGTCTCAGGACACTGAGCTCTGCTTATCTCCGGGACTTGAGTAGTCGCAGAAATGAGACTTGTGCTTCCCACCTGCATCGGTCCCAGCCCATGACCTTCAGGGAAGGTCATGCTTAAGCAGAAAATTTCAGCAGGTTTCCTATACAGCCGTGCTCACCTACAACTGTCTTTAACTGTGTTAACATCTGTCTCCACGCAGCCACCCTCCCCCCTCCTCCCCACGGCCACCGCATACAGGGACCTCGATAGGCTGCCCGAAACGCATATTCAAACACAGCTTCTCTGTTTCCCGTTGGGCAAGTCCGTTTTCTCAACTATAAAATGAGACTGTGATGCCCTGTCGATCTCGCAAAGCTATTGAGTGGAACAGATGAGATCCATGAGAGGGTTTTTCCCTAAACCACGAAGTCTGCATAAATGTGCATTATGGTAATAGTAAAACTCTGGAAACTTGGCTCACCTGGGTGGCTCAGTTGGTTGAACGGCCGACTCTTGATTTCCGCTCAGGTCATGATCCCAGGGTCAGGGGATCGGGTCTTACAACGGGCTTCGTACCAAGCTGCGTGGAGCCTCCTTGAGATTCTCTCTCTCCCCGCCTTCTCTCTTTCTGCACCTCCCCCACTCTCTCTCTCTCTCTCTGAAATAAACTTAAAAACAATACATAAAAATCAAAAAGTCAATCTCATAAAGGTAACTACTTTCGGCTGGCATTGATTTAACACTATTGACGTTACAAATCAGAAGTTGGGGAGTGAGTGAGGGCTGTGCAAGGGCAACATGGGGGACCCCCGTGGGGGCAGAAGTCTTCTGGGTCTTGATTGTATCAGTGTCAATAGTCTGGTTGTGATCTGGTTTTTTAGAATATCACTGGGGAAAACTAAGTCATCTCTCCGGATTACTTCTTTGCAGCTGCATGTGAATCTATAATTATCTCAAAATTAAAACTTTAATTTAAAAATGTGCTGCAGAGTTATCTAGTTGGATCCAAAGTTTATAAAATAGCAACTGTATTTACTGATCTTGCACCATCCGACTTTATCTGTTTGGCTCACTTACTTGTGCAATGTACCGTTGTTGGCCTACTTTGCAGATAATAAAACTGGGCGCTGGAAATAGTAAGGCCATAAAAATAGTGCGTCACATTGTTGGGGTTCGGAGCCCTGAGCCACTCTGCACTACAGTCAATTCTAATAAGACATTAGGCACACTCAGGATTTGAACCAAGCGGGGCTGAATCCTCAAACCAGTTCTGGGTATATTTACTTAAGTACAAGAATCACCAGCAATGGGAAGACTAAATTCAAAGGTCATTCTTTAGGGTTCCTTTGGGGGATGATGACAGTGTTCTGGCTTAGATCCTGGTTGTGGTTGTACATGTCTAAGGATATACTAAAAACCACACACAGAATTACACACTTTAAAAGAATAAATTTCATGGTATGTGAATTATCTCTCAATTTTTAAAATCAACCCCACTCCCCACCCCCTCCCCACCCCCCCACCCCCCGGCAGAAAAAGTTCTTGTGGTCTGGAAGTAAAAAAAAGTTGACCTCTAGTGATAGTGGTGGTAGTAAGGAAATCTCCAAGGAAGAATTAACTTCTGAAATAAAATGGGGATAGGGGCACCTGGGTGGCTTAGTCGGTTGAGCGTCCGACTTCGGCCCAGGTCATGATCTCACGGTTTGCGAGTTCGAGCTCCACGTCGGGCTCTGTGCTGACAGCTCAGAGCCTGCAGCCTGCTTTGGATTCTGTGTCTCCCTGTCTTTCTGGCCCTCCCCAGCTCATGCTCACACTCTATCCCTGTCAAAAATAAACTTAAAAAAAATAAATTGGGGACCATGGCAAAGACATAGAAAGTGTCTAAGATCCTGCCTCTGGTGACAAGAAGGAGAAGGGGGCACAGGAGGTCATAGAGGTGTGCTGAACTTGAGATGGCTTGAGCAGCCTCTCCTAGGGACCTCTAGTGGACTGATTAGGGGTGGAAGCAAAGACGCAGAGGTTTGGGATCCGGAAGTAGATGAGATATCTCGGGGAGACAGGATGAACCCGGACGATCATTTATTAGGAGGAGTCAAAGTGGAAGGCATTGATTTCCAACAGAAAAATAGAGCTCAGCATGCAAAATCTGTCGTCTCTAATCACGCACCAAATTCACAATTTTCCTTTCCTCCTTCAAAGGGCAAAACCAGATCCAGTGACAGAACATGACTCATAAGAGCAGAGTAAGAAAAATCATGTTCCCCTGGGAAAGCACATCACCTGGTGCCTCTCATTTATCCTGGTTATTGTAAGGTTTCTGTTGTTCCAGAGGAGACTCTGAGCACAGAGAAGATGGCTTCGGTGTTGAAAATTAATATGCAACTTTTTTAGGGTAACATATTCTAAAATCCAGGTTTTCACAAGCTTTCAAGTTAAATTTAACAAAGCTTATTATTTTACTTCTAAGTCTATTCAAAGTCCCGTGACTGTTTTCAAGAAGACTTCGGAACTTGGTTAATTAAATTCCCCTGACCAGTTCAGAGTCCATTTATAGTCTAAATATGCTTAATTTTCTTGTAAAGCACTTTAGGCATCAAATAAACAAAACTCTCCCAAATACTTAAATAACGCTCGCAAACTGAATAAGCCAACCCTTACACACATGGTGAGAATGAAATGCTCTGAAACAGGGGGCCGCTGGCTGCATTGGATGATGCCCCAGACCCTAGCGGCCTAGAAGCAGCCTGGTGTGGACCACTTGTAGGAGAAGGTAGGCCCGAGAGGACAGCTGTTCCCTACAAAGAGCAGGAGAACTGGTCTGGAGGACCAAGGATGTGGTGGTACAAACCCGCCCCTGGAAAAATCTAAAGTTGTTCATGCCTTCCAACAGGAAGACCTTCTTGTGCCCGATCCACATGTCAAATTTGGAGCATCATCCCTCTCTCACCCTCTGTCTGTCCAGATTCTACCCACCACCTAAGACATATTCAAGGCCTCTGTCCTTTGACTACCCAGGTCTCCAGGAACGGCCCCATCTCCTCAACTCTGGTTTGTATATTCTCTCTCTCACTCTTCTCTAAGTATTCCAGCTGTAAACATCTTTTCAACGTATTCACACATTTCTTCAAGCAATTCTTACCAGTTTTTAAAGCCCCAAGGGGCTTATCACAAAGCCTGCCACATGGCTCTACTCTTCGGTAGAGAATCTGTAATTCACTTTAAAACAGTTCAGTTGAAACTGTATGGTATTATGTGGTCACTGGTTAGTTCAAGCTACAATGCTAGAGAAGTCAGTTGCCAGTTTTGAGGATTCACACTCCAGAAATATTGGATTGATAACCAACCGTTGATACCCAAAGCTCTGATACCCAAATCCTTAGCAATATTAAGGCTTTATGAACGTGTACAGTAAATGTCTGAAAAGGGTATTGATTAGCAATTAGTCACTAATAAATTAATATAATGAATATTGGAATGGATCTCATTGATAAAAATAAAGGTGCTCAAAAATACGAGTTGGCTAAAATATTTAAAGGACACACTCCCACCCTGAATAGAGAGTCTAAGTCTAGGGGTATCTGTGGCCTGTATTCTTCAGGACGACACTCAGGCCTTGATCTGTGAACAGCCCTGTGTCCAGCCACGGCTTTAGGAGCGTCCCTGTGCCTAATGCTGACCGTGAAAGTGACAGAGCCTGTGTCAGAACACTGTTCTAGGTACCTTGGGATCCTTCACAAGGTGGGGGGGAGGGGCGGTCAGAACACCTAAAATATGGGGATCTGGGACCTCTGCAAATTTACAAAACAGACTGGGGGTATGATTTTGGCCTTTTTTAGTGGAAATACGTCTGTCTTTATTAGCGAACAAAGTAAAGGGAAAATACATAAATTCACAGGTTAGAGTCACAATATTTCTCTCAATCTAGGAGTATGGAAAGCACATAACAACAATTTATATGCCACCCTGCTATTCATAAGTTGTATTTTTAAAAATAGAGAAAAAAACAAGTGACGAAATACTGTAAATGGGTTCAGTGGATCTGATTCACTGGCAAAATGTTTCAGATTCACAGAAGCATTTCAAGTATTTTACCACTGTGTAGTTACTCTAAGTCAATACCTGATCTTTATAATCTGTAAGTTCCTGAGGAGTCCAGATTGCCATTTTTTTTTCCCTATTTCAAAATAAAAGTTCACATAAGAATTTAATTTCTAATTGTTTTTAATAATAAAGTATGGTAACACACTCATTTTACATAAGGCATTTACTTTATGTTCATCTCTTTTTATGTGAACTTTAGAAGTTGAATTATAAATTAACTAGAATCCTAGCTTGCTACAGAAAAAAAATGGGACCCCAACTGGGAATTTGGCTTGGTTTTGTCCCTCAAGCTTATGTTAGTTGTATGTTCGTATTAATTTTAAATTTTAGGAAACTTAACTGAACAATTAATTTCATCATTAATAGTTTAAGTACCCTACCGCAAGGATCCTATCCTTAGCCTATCCTTTTTAAAAAAAATTTTTAAACTTCATTTAAATCAAATTTAGTTAACATATAGTGTAATAATGATTTCGGGGGCAGAATTTAGTGACTCATCACTTATATACAACACCCAGTGCTCATCCCAACAAGTGCCTTCCTTAATTCCCATCATCCATTTAGCCCATCCCCCACTGAACACCCCTCCAGCAACCCTCAGTTTGTTCTCTGGACTCAGAGTCTCTTACAGTTTGTCTCCTCTCGGTTTTTATCATATTTTCCTTCCCTTCCCTTCTGTCCACCTGTTTTGTGCTTTCTTATTAATAAGTGTTTGTTTGTTTCCTTAAATGAATGTGACAGAATTTGATTTGAGACTTCTTTTAATTACAACCTGGTTAGGAAGGTTGTGGAGAGGACTAACTCTCTCCCATCAACATCTTCCAAAAAGGCCCTAAGAGCTGTGTGTGGTCAACAGGCTGCCCTCTAGTGTTTCTGTGAGCCCACTGTTGGGAGGGTCAGACCGATGAAGGGAGTTCTGTGTTCAAAAAAAGCTTGGCAGAAAAGAATTCATATTGTTCCTCTTGGGTTTCCACAAGTGTCCTGATGTATCTCTGAGGTAGCTTGGGAGCTGTCTTGCATTATGATCCCCTGTAAATATAGCCGAACTCCACCTCCGTGAACATGAATGCCTTTTGGGCCAAATTGCCTTCAAATGGTACCCATGCAGCATTCTAGGAAACCAACTCTTGGGGATTGACTTCAAAATGGGTTTTCAATTTTCCATATTCTAAAATTTGTTTTAACGTTCATTTAGTTTTTTTTTTTTTTTAATTTTTTTTTTAACGTTTATTTATGTTTGAGACAGAGAGAGACAGAGCATGAGGAGGGGAGGAGCAGAGAGAGAGAGAGAGAGACACAGAATCCGAAACAGGCTCCAGGCTCTGAGCTGTCAGCACAGAGCCCGACACGGGGCTCGAACTCACGGACCGCGAGATCGTGACCTGAACCGAAGTCGGACGCTTAACCGACCGAGCCACCCAGGCGCCCCAACGTTCATTTAGTTTTGAGAGAGAGAGAGAGACCAAGCATGAGCAGGGAAGGGACAGAGAGAGTGGGAGACACAGAGAGAGTGGGAGACACAGAATCAATCCAAAGCAGGCTCCAGACTCTGAGCTGTCAGCACAGAGCTCAAACTCATGAACCATGAGATCATGACCTGAGCTGAAGTCGGACACGTAACCAACTGAGCCACCTCGGAGCCCGTCCACATTCTAGTCAGTAGTGAATAGCAAGAGTCCAGATCCTAAGAACATTTACCGAATACCTAATATGCGTAAAGCAATTTCATTTATGGTTTCTCGTTTGTTCCTCAAAAAATCTTGCGAGAGAGTTCATATTGTCACCAGTTTGCAGCTGAGCAAACAGAGGACTGAACAAAGAATTTTTCTTTGCAGCGATTTCTGCAGCTGATGCTGATTTGTCGACAAGCCTCCTTCCTCCCTGTCACCTCTTAGCAATAACTTATAATATTGATTTGTCCAGCCACCAAAGGAAACCCAGACGGCATCTCTTAGAACTTATGAATTTGGCCCAAGCCACGGGGAACTCTGAAATCCAGTCCATAGGGTTCTGTATTCTTTGGGAGAACAGCTGGAGGTTCAGGAAGATGCCACCAGTGTGGACAGATGGTTAAGGCCCAATAGCACCAGCTCTGAGGCCAACACGGAAGCCGTCTCCCTGCCAGCTCGTGACTCGCACTCCAACTAATTAGTCACACTTAATTTGACTGTTACTCAAGGAGGTGGTGAAAACTCATGCCTGCTTTATTCTGGATGAAATGCTGGACCAGAAGTCTGGGAGACCGGAACTGTGTCAGCGCTCAGCGGATGGCTCCATCCCGGGTGCTCATCCCATGCCAGCCTTCAACACTCCAGCGGAAAGAAGCAGACGTGTGGAGCAGTGCACACGGCTGGGTCTCTGAGCGCCCACGTTGTCTCTGGCTCTCCTTGCGGATGAGGCCCCGCCCACAGTCTCAGCAAACACAGGCCCTGTGGCTCTATGGCTGGGGTTTGGGAACATCCATTTAACAAGGGGGTACACTTGGCCATTTAGAAAATGCATCTCTAAGACTGTGCTTCATTGGATTCCTGCCATGGAGCGGGGGGAGGAATGAGCCAAGTCTAGTCCCTGCTGCCAATGGGCTTACTGCACGGGGGAGGACAGAGGGCAAGAAGAGTCACGGCCTCCTCCCACGGTGACTCTGGGGGACGCAAGGAGCTGAGAACAAAAAGACCCAGGCACACAGAACTGGAGAGGCTGCTTCCAGTTGGGGCAGTGAGGGAGGTGGCAGGAGGCCCTCGGGTCCGTGTAGGAACTCCGGTCCCGAGGAAAGGCCCCACGAATTGCCCTTGAACTCCCTGAGCCCTCGTTCCCACTTCAGCCAAGCCCAGGCAGTGGGGGCAGAACCATCTTCCGCCTTTGACTCCTCCACCGAGGCCAAAGCCTGAAAACACAGCGGCCGCTCTCAAGTGGCTCTTGCTACGGAGCAGAGAGGCCTGTGTGGCGAAGGCTGACGTACCTGAGACGTATATACTCTCACGAGTGGTGGAGCTCAGAGGGAAGCCAAATGCTTGTGCCCCAAGACTGCATTAGGAAACGCTGGCCATGACTCTTGGTGTGGTCTGGGTATTCACGTTGATCAGTGAGTAGCTCAGGTCTTAAAGCCCTTTTATTAACATGGACCCGGGTTGGGTATGAGGGGTGAGAGGTGTGAGAAGTGTGTCTATCATCTTGAAAGCCTCCCCTTGAGGAGTCAGGGTGGCTGGGCTAACAGGACACGTGGGCAATCCCTTCTGACCTGCTGGGGGAGTCAGCATAATTGGAATAGCTCCCCTCTCCCATCGGAGCACAGAGATGCCTGGTCAGCTCTGCCTTCAGAAATCACTTATTTGGAGTCCATTTATTATTAGGAACCTGCACTCATGCCTTTAAAAGAGAAAAAAAAAAAAGGCACGGGCTGAGGCACATTGATTTGTTAAGAGAAAAACCATAAAAGGTACTCATGGCGAGATAAGGGTAAGTTATTTAAGTCTTTGGCGCCTCTGTGAATCCTCGCTCGCAGGGGTTTGATTGGGGGCAGAACAGTGCCTCTCAATTTTTAATGCACTTACAAGTCACCTGGAGATCTGGTTAAAATGCAGATTCTGTTTCGGGGAGTCTGGGGCGGGGGCAGGGGTTCCTGAGAGTCTGTATTTCTAACACATTCCCCAGTGTCGTTGCTGCTGCCAGTCCGTGGACCGCACTTTGAGGAGGCAGCGACCAGACCACGGTCTCATGCGGGGTCTTCACAAATGCTGTTCCCTCCCACAGGAAGGATCCCTACCTTGTGGCAGAGTAAATGTTCATTCGGTAATATCAAATGGACCATATGTATACCCAGATGAGCTATATCGTAGTTCATGGTCATGTTGACAATTGATCCATGAGAGCTAGTTTTATGTTAGAAGGCTTGACCTTCAGGGGTAATCTATAGCGTTGGGACGGGTGCTGGTGATATCCGATCCCTCTCTTTTCCTTAGACCCTTGGACCAGTGGCTCCTCTGGTGACTCGGGTCAGGGTGAGACGGCCTTTCACTGCCTTCAGATTTGCACAGGGGCTTTTCAGGCCGCCTGCATGTTGCATACGGAGTGCTCTAGCTGGTTCCCTCGGCCCCAATACCCCGGACTCTGACTGGATTTGTCACACCTGGGCGGCAGGGGGAACATTCTACATGCGGCCTATGAGGAAGCATGAAGTGCACCTGTGTTGGGAGCTCAGCATTCTGGGACATAAAGGGAGGTCATGCCTTTTGTGGTTGCTGACTCCTGCACCAAATCCACCTAGATGCTCATTTAAAATACAGATTCCTGGGGCGCCTGGGTGGCTCAGTCGGTTAAGCGTCTGACTTCAGCTCAGGTCACGATCTCGCGGTTCGTGAGTTCGAGCCCCGCGTCGGGCTCTGGGCTGACGGCTCGGAGCCTGGAGCCTGCTTCCGATTCTGTGTCTCCCTCTCTCTCTGCCCCTCCCCTGTTCATGCTCTGTCTCTCTCTGTCCCCAAAATAAATAAACGTTAAAAAAAAAATTTTTTTAAATACAGATTCCTGGGGCACCTGGGTGGCTTAGTCAGTTAAGTGTCTGACTCCATTTCAGTTCAGGTCATGACCTCCTGGTTCATGAGTTCAAGTCCCACATCAGGATCCTCTCTCTCTCTCTCTGCCCCTCCCCTGCTCGTGCTGTTTCTCTCTCAAAAATAAATAAAAAAATAATAAGAATAAAATAAAATGTAGGTTCCTGGGCCTCGCCTCAGATCCATCTAATTGAGGTCCCTGGGAGCAGATTGGAGTCCTTTTGCGTGTTGGATTTTGAGACTCGCTTCACCGCCCAAGGCCGGCGCGGAGCAGGCCGGGTGTGGGGGGAGCATTTGTGTGAGTGTGAGAGCTGTAGGCAGCTCTGCTCGGAGCAAGGAATTCTGGAGCATCTGTAGGTTTCCCCCAGGGACACGAACACCCGTTCCGCAAGCACTCCCCTGAGCCCAGTTAAGGAAGTGGTTTCCTTCCCTGGTGATAGGGTGACAGAACCTTTTTCTCCTTGGAATGCCACCATACCCATTTCACGGGCAACCCCTTTCCTGGAGCTTCAAGGTGAGGCCGGAGATGTTGGTCTTACACACACAACAACGTACCTCGAGAATATGGAGAAATCGGTACAAACACACCCGAATAATCCACAAAGTGGGGAACCTGGCGCTCACAAGAAAGCCCTGGCTTCCCAGGCTCGAGGAGTCAGGTGGGCAAATGCGAAGCGACCCCCTCCGCAGTGGCTTAGCTTTCCCAGAAGGTGTGTGACAGAGCTGGCGAGGAATATCGTACCAGGAAAGAACTGTTCCGCTTCGTCTAGGCCAGGTCTTCTGGCTGGGTGAGAGGCCAGGTGCTCTGACCGACATTTAAGCTGTTTTCCACACTTCGTAGGAAATCCATGCCTGTCCCCCGCCCCCCCACCCCCACCCCCCGGATGAATGAATTTGGAGATGGTGCCAGAATCAGAAACGTTTCTGTGGAGTTCTCCTAGAATTTTAAGGGTCTGTAAATCCTACGGCTGGCTGGGAGCCTACTTTGATTATTTTTAATGCAAAAGAGGATGTATTTGAGCATCTGGCCTAGAAATCGACTAAATCTGTCTATAGCATAATTGGTTCGGAAAGAGCTGGAAGACAAATGGAGACTGGTGGTTGTAAATAGGAGAAGAGGTGGCAGAAGGGGAGCCAGATGGATGGGCTCAGACATAAAACACACACAAACAAAAGCTGCCTGAGAGACCGGGGGAGCACATTTGCATCTGGGGTCTGGAACTCGACTGGCATGAGGGGGCCTCGCGGGCTTGCAAGTGTTCAGACCCAAAGCCTGGCTCCCAGGACAGAGCCTGCGCTTGGCTAGCGGGACTCAAAGTCGGCGTCGCTGTGACGGGTGGTCCCAGATCGGCCTCGGTGGGGAATTTGGAACACAAATCATAGAGAAACCACTCGGTTCTTTAGAGAATGGAGGCTCAAGGCTGAGGCAGGGGTATGATCAGAGCCAAAGATGAGGGGAGGTGACTTTTTGGTTACTTTGTGCAGCTTTCCCTTTTAGGTGGCATCTTTCCGAGGCGGCACGTAGCAGAGCGTCTTGCACGTGGTGGGCCATCAGTGCTCGTGTGAAGATGGCGATGACTTCCGTTTGGCGATAAAGAGAGGTCCTGGTTTGATCAAGCCTTGTCGCGGCAAGGAGGGAGCCGGGAGTTCAAAACATCTATCTGCCGAGCGCCATTCCCGGCTCGTTCGTCAGTGGCGACGGTGAGAGCATCCTGTCCAACAGGCACAACTTGTACCTCTACCCAACAGATACGTGTAATTGAAAAATAACACAGGTTTCGTTTGCTGGCAAACACTGAAAACCCTTTCCAGGAGGACCAGGAAGAGCCTGGCAGGGCCGGTAGCTGTATCACTGTAGTTAAAGAGCACATCAAATAACGAGCAAAAGCTTGTTTTGACCAAGACACCAGACGCAAAAGGCCCCACGTCCCATGATTCCATGTATGCATTTATACATTCCATGATCCGTGAATTGTTAGAACAGGCAAATCGGTAGAGACAGAGAGTAGATGAGCGGTGGCCAGGGGCTGGGGGCAGGGGAGGGGGCGCGGGGAGAAATGGGGAGTGACTGCTAATGGGTGAGGGGTTTCTTTCTGGGGTGAGGAAAATCTTCTCCAGCTAATCGTGATGCTGGTTGGGAGACTCTGGCAATATACTAAAAACCACCGAGTTGTATACTTTAAATGGGCGAATTGTACCCTGTATGAGTTATATAGCTCAGTAAAGCTGCTCTATTAAAACAAAAGTTAATAAAGACTTAACCCACAGAAATGCTAGAAGGGAAAAACAAAAAAGGTCGTGCTCGGTCTTTCTGCCAGCGAGCACTCTCTGTACTTTCAGGGCCCTTCACAAGAGGCCGGTTATTCATTCTGGAAGGATGTGGTAACTCCTGTTGGCCTCTGGAGGGCCCCTTGCACACAACTCCTGCATTTTCACGAGGCTCGTAGGATCAAGAGAAGGAGTATGAGGTTCCTCACAGTCATTGCTGAGAATGAAGGTGTGTGGGTTGGCCTTTAAGGGGTGGGAGGTGTCAGTGGGGGACCCGCATCCTGAAGGCAGAGATGAGCCTAGTAACATTTAAGCCCAGTAACAATGGCTGTTGGCTGGAGGGAATATGGCAGAAGATTCTGAGTGGGACTTGCCCTTCTTCATTCGTGCCCCTTGCTAGTGGCTTCCCAGTTAGGAAGGGGGAGAGAAGAGTTACAGGTGATGGTGGAGATAGGTATGGGGACAGGAGTTATTCTCCCCGTAGGAATTCAGTCCATTATTCCTCATGCAGCACAGGGTCAGAGTGGGAACAGACCTGCTCATTTAGGCACCTCTAGGAAGCAAAGGACAATGATGAAGGGTCCACTTGACAGGAGGACCCCTCAGCCCCAGCCTCCTTTGAAAGAGATTATGGGACCTGTAATATACCCCGCTCCCAATCCACCTATCGAAATTGGGTCCCTCATTCAAGGGAAGGGAGTTGAGCTTGAAATCTATAAGAAGATTGAAAATTTACATTGCGCATTTTTATATCCTCAACCCCTGCCACAGGGCTTGGCACTTAGCAGTGGTTGTTTGGGGGCACGGGTGGACAACAGGGTTCACGTGAGCAGAAAAGGCTACAGATACAGCCTGGTGTCTTGGCCCAAGGCTAGGGTGCTGGGTCCAGGCCTCCAACAGAGGGCGCTATACGCCTGAAAGAGCAAGCGTGGGTCCAGCGCCAGAAGCCTGGTTGGCACGTTAGGGCGACGGAGCTGTCGGCTGAGTGCAGACCGGAGGCGGAGATGGGGCGTTGAGCATAGGAGCTGGGGAAGGCAGTGAACCCAGTGACCACACGCTCAGGGCAGGGAGGAGACAGACCCGTTCTCCTGCCTGGGCATTTCCTCAGCATTAGGGAAGGAAAGCCAATCGCTCCGGGGGAGGATAGGACATGTCAGTTTTGTTTATCAGTCAATCCACAGGTGTCCAGCATGATGCCTGGTACAAGGAAGGCTCACAAAACACACTTCTCAAATGGAATGAATGAACACATGAGTCTAGGGAAACTAATTCATGCTGGACCGTATTATTCTTGGACTAGATCTAAATACATATGTTCTTAGGCCACATCTCTGGCCTTTGCCTCGTCTGTCTCAGAAACCAGAGTTATACATAAATTCCTGTAAACTGCCCAGTGGGGTCAGTACCTGGCTGGTCTTCGCACTGCATAGAGCTGAGTGCTGGCAAGACCAATGGTGAGTCTAATTAATTTTGCAAGATCAATCCCTATTCCCCTGCCTTTCCTACCCCCCAAACCATGCGTGTAACGGAAACTAGGACAAAGCCCTCCCACTGGGGCTACAACGTCTTCAGGTGAGAGTGTTTGAGAGTCTGAGACACAGCTGTTGGGTGAATCCAGGAGGTGAATCCAGGAATGAACACGGTGGAGTTGAATATGCCTTTTGCGGAGAGCCCCGGCATATTAATTCCTGCTTTTCCACACTAGCGTCCATTTCTTCCTCAATTTTCCTGTCTGTCTTTACCATGGTCAAGGAAATCTGCAAAGAGCGCAGTCAGGAATGGATGGGAGGGCCACAAAATGAAGAAACGGAAGGCCCCTCTTCCCCAACCCGGGGCCAGTGGCAAAGCACATCCATCCCAGGCAAATCCTCTGGGCGGCAGTCTTGTCTCTGGGAAGGTCACTCAAGGGCAAAGTTCATGAAAACAGGAACAATGAGTCCCTCATAGCCAGCACCTTCTACCTGAAAAGGTGGGTTATTGCGGACTGAAATTCCTGTGGATTTGGAGTTCTCTGTAAGCTTGAGGGGTTGAAAGCATCTGTGAACTCCTTATTTCTTCCCTTAAATTCTCCTGGGACCAATTCCACTGAATCTTAAGGTGTTAGAGCTAAAGAGGAAAAAGAGTAAGACTTTCAAAGCTTCTCCCTTTATTTATAGTTAGAGGAAGACAAGAACTTTGGTGGCCAGTGACTGACTCCCACCTCAATGCACACACATTCGGTCTTTCTCTCTCTCTCTCTCTCTCTCTCACACACACACACACACACACACACAGAAGGGGGGTGGGAAAGAATAGCAAGAAAGACTCTGCCATATGTTAAGCACCAACTAAAGATCATCACTTTGGCACCTTGCTTATGGCTACCCAGCTCACATCAGGAGGGCCAGTTGTGTCCCATGGTTGTAGACCCCAGTACAGCCCCATTAGCCATCTTGCCAATGAGTGTGGAGTCCCAACCACACAGTGCCTTCCCTACTTCTGGAGAACGTGGAAATTGTCCTTAAGTGAAACTGGATGAAATAAAGGAGATTTCCCACAACTGTGGAAACCATGGGCAAACATGACTAAAGAAATTGGAACCATCCAAACGCAAGGTGACCCAGAGAGGAAAACTGGCCTCCGGTCATAATGTAGTAAGTGGGGTCCTGGTCATGCCTTGTTCAGGGGAAGGCAGTGAGAATCCCCGGGGTGAGTCTGTGGGCCTCAGGGCAGCACAAAGAGAGGAGGTTAGCGAAGCCATACTGGCCACGCGACCTCAGGAGGGAGAGAGGGTGCCGGTTAGTGCCTGGCAAGGTGGCCCCCAGAGCCGGGCTGGACCTGAGCCGGGAGGCTTTTCTTTCTAAAGATGGAGCGCAGCCTACGTTTGATTTTCTGGCCTGGGGCTCTGCCCACACGGGGAGAAGTCACTGGGCAGACGGTGACCTCCCTTTCTCCATTGTGTTTCTCTGTAAATAGGTGACCCCTTATTCTGGGGGTGGACAGGATGCGTGTAACTAGTGAATCAGGCCCCAAGAGCAGGAGTGGTGGTCGCCTGTTAGTTTCTCGTGGCTGTCTTCCCAAACGAACACAAACTTCGTGGCTTACAACAACAGAAATTTCTCCTCTCGCACTTCTGCAGGCCGAGAGTCCAAAATCAAGGTGTCGGCAGGGCCAACACATGCTCTGAAGGCTCTGGAGGACCATCCTTGCTTTCTTCTTCCAGCTTCTGGTGGCCCCGGGTGTTCCTTGGCTCATGGCGGCACCACTGTGTTTCTGGGTCCGTCATCATGTGGCCTTCTCCCCTGCGTCTGTGTCTCAAACCTTCCTCTGCTTTTTTGTCTAAGGACAACTGTCATTGGATTTATGACCCACCTGAGATTCAACGTGATTTCATCTCAAGATCCTAAAACTAATTACATCTGCAAAGACGCCTCTCCAAATAAGTCACGCTCACAGGTTCTGGGAGTTAGGACTTGGGCATGTCTTTTGGAGGGGGCACAGTTGAACCAACTGTACACCTCAGGGCCCTGGGCCTGCCATGTAGTGCCAGCCTCTGAAGGGCACAGACTTTCACAGGGAGAGCCAACCTACGGGACCATCTGGGGGCGAACTGCTTTCACTGAAGATGCCCCTTCAAAATGCTGTTGCATTTTGTGCCCTTATGTTAAGCCGACTTCACCACCGGGTCTGAAAAAGCACCTGTGAGGACCTGGCTGGCCCAGGGCCTCCCCTTGGGCCAAATGCTCAGCCTTGAGGGTCATATCACCTGAGACCAAAGGGTGTGGGGAATTCTTCCCTCTGCAGTTGATGTCTCAGCAACTACCCAGAAAGGAGCTTCTAAAGAGGGTTGCGTGTGCTTGGGTGTGCGGTCAACAAGAAGCCAGGCTAAGCCCGTCCATAAAGCACACAATTTCCTCATCTCTCCCCCCCGCGGGATCATAAAGAGAATTTGGCCCGGGTCTGCCAATCCTAGACCGTCCCTGTGCTTTGGCCCCTCAGTCCTGAATGTGCAGGCCAGCTCCTCAGGGAGGGCGGCTGAGAGTCTGACAGATGGTGATGGGGCACAGCCTAAACTTACAGGCCGTGGGTAAGTCCCTAGACTCCACAGTCAGCCTGGATTTGAAGCCTAGACCTGCCACTGACCAGCTATGTGATTCTGGGCAAATTCCTCAACGTCTCCCAGCTTCATCTAAAGAACGGGTGGTTGTGAAAATTGTTACTTTTCTGGGTAGACGGCTTACCAGGTGCCTGGCTCACAGTGTGTGTGCTCAGCAAGTGCCCGTTGTTATGGTTATTACTCAGAGGAAGGAAACTGGTCGCACCCCTTTATTTGAACCCCCCAAAGCTGGTCACACCCCTTTATCTGAACCCCCCCCAAAGCTCAGGGCTGATGGATTGGAAACAGAACTGCCAACCAGTGCCCTCCACCCCGTGAATTCTTCCACTTTCTAGCCTAATTGTCATTACAGATGGTTTTATTTTTCAATCATTGACACACCAAGACTTTCTTTTCATGATCTAATTTATGTACAATGCAAGGTTGATTCTAGAAACAGGGAACCAAGGGGAAGGAAGTTATTAGAAACTGCTCTGCCTTGTCTCCTGACCATTTGTCCTGAATATCTGGAAGAATTTCTATTTATCGCCTCCTCAATCTGTAGCTCTCTCGTTGTGTCCTCGGAACAGGAACTAATTTTTCTCCAACAAAAGAGCCCAGTGAGGCATGCGGAATAGTTGACAGAAGGCCTGCCAAGTAGAACGCAGCTCTAAGGTCTGTGAAAGAAAGGACCAAATGCCTCCCATATGCGGGGTCCTGACTACGTGGCATGACAGGGCCCGGGACACACAGCATTCAGTCCTATTCCTGGTCCCAAAGTGAGAAGAAATCAGGATGAAATCTGCCTCCCCTCACCTCCTACACAGTCCTGTAGGAGTTAACCTAGCCCACTCACTACCCCCTAATCATCCTGCTTTTCTTTCCCTCAAATGTCCAAGTTGTTCCCACCTCAGGGCCTTTGCACAGGTCGTGCCTCTTGCCAAATACATTCTTCCTGGGGTCTTTGCAAGGCTGGCCCCACTGCATCACTCAGGTCTCAACTCAGATGTCACTTCCTCAGGGGTGATGCCATCTAAACACTCCCCACCCTTCATTTGGAAGTCACGTAGCTAGTTTTATTTTCTTCCGTCAAGGAGCAAGAATTTCCTGTCCCTTTCAAGGTCCTTCTCATAGGACTAAGTATCAAATTGACAAGAGCCAGATTAACAGGAGAAAAGAAAATTTAATTTTGTATGTACAGGGAATCCACACAGACATGGGGATTCCAAAGAGTCAAGGAAAAATGAGGTATCTATGTCATCCTGAACAAGGAGAAGGGGCTAGAGGGGTTCAAAGGGAAGGAACGCAATTCACAGGGAGATGAAAAACAGCAAATGTTTGGTCAACGAACGTTTCCTGGGCCACTAAGAAACAACGGGACAAAGAGGACTTTGGTCAAACAGGTCTTGCTGGATTCCTCCCTGTTCACTGTATGTAGTTCATAGTATAAAGAGTTATCTGCGGAGATAGCTCTCTTCCTGGAGTGAGTCCTCTAAATTCTTTTTAGGTACCTGTAGGGGAGGGTCCTGAATCTGCTGGGTGTTGATTGCTTTTTAACTTCAAATAATCTTCATGACAAAGTAGTCCATCTTGGGGCAGCCTGACCTTGGCCCCTACACTTCACAGTGCTCTGTATTTTGTCTTTTTTTTCTACGTTTGCCAATTTATTGTCTGCCTTCTCCTCTGTGGAGGGCAAGGGCATCTGTCCTGGCAAGAGGTATGTACTGTGAAGTTTCCTGAGTGCTGAGGGTAAAGAAGAGGGGAAACGCGCGGAAGATTTCATGGGTGTGGTGGCTACTGAACAGCGAATACTGTTTGGAGAGCTGAAGAATGGAACAGCATTGCAAGGGAGGGTCCCAGCAGAAACGAAGGCTCTGGGGCCAGGATGATGGTGCAAGTTCTGTAAGCACAGTGGGTTCATCCTGAGGTTGAGCAAATGACATCTACCATTGTCACTCTAGCCTCATCAAATGCTGCCCAGGACCGGGATGGGAAGAGCGGAGAGGAATGAATGTACCCAGGAGGGGTACAGGAGGGGCTGGAGCCCTGGAAGCCAGGGAGAGGTCGGGACCAGTAGGGGCTGAGAAGCAGAGCATGAAACACAGGACCCCGGGGTCCTCGCTCTGTGTGCTAGAGCAAGCCTGGGAGCAGGAAATGAGTCACCAGAGGCCCCCAGGGCAGACGGCAAGGTGCACCTCTGAAGTGAGAGGCCACAGTCAAGCTACAAGCCCTGACTCTCACAGAGAGGGAGGCATTCTTTAATAGCTATCTGCTGAGTGAGCGGTGGGTGAGTCAATTTAGAAAGGGTGGGAGAGGCAAGCGCTTGCGGTGCTGATCGCTGCTCCCTGGCTCATCTCACGGAGCGCATCTGTCCGTCTGCCAGGAGCCCAGGTCGCTGCGGCTCAGCAACAGGCTGTCCGTGGCTCTCTCTTTGTGGGATTAGGCGGAACTGTCCACTCCCCACCTGTCTCTTCAGGAAGCTGGGAGGATCATCCGGTTAATCTTTCCAAAGCTCTTTGTAGACCTTTTGTGCAGAATGTCCCAAAGATTTCTGGAATAGTGATACTGTACTTTGAATTCATGTGGCTATTTTCTTTTGAAAGCCTTAGACGGCCTTATTGGCGGTGGAGTGGATTTTCTTACAGTATCGTTCGGCTTCTGTTTCTTCACCTCTAGAGACATAAAAGGTGAACTTTGCCTTCAGGATCTTAATCAGGACCACGTACTTACTCGTTTATTGGATGGTTAACCCGTTTATTATTGAGTTATAAGAGTTCTCACTATATTCTAAATACAAATCCTGTGTCAGTTATATAGTATCAATATATAGTATAGATATAGTAAAATTTTTCCCAATCTGTGATTTATCTATTAACTTTCTTTCTTGTCTTTTTTTTTTTTTAAGAGAGAGAGAGAGAAAGAGAGAGAGCACGAGTGGAGGAGAGGGCCAGAGGGAGAGAGAGAGAATCTTAATCAGGCTCCACACTCAGCACAGAGCCCGACGTGGGGCTTGATCCCAAGACCTAGGATCATGACCTGAGCCAAAATCAAAAGTCAGACACTCAGCTGATTAAGCCACCCAGATGCCCTAATCTACTAACTTTTTGATGGTGTTTTTTGATGGGCAGAACTTTTTAATACTGTGAAGTCCAACTTATCAACATTTTCTTTTATGCTTGGTGTTCTGTGTCTTAGGTAAGTAATTTTTGCCTCCTATGTGCTTGCAAATGTAATCTCCTATGTATTCTAGAAGCTTGATAGTTTTGGCTGTTACATTTAGGTTTATAATCTATCCAGAATTAATTTGGAGGTAGGGTGTAAGGTAAGGTCAAGATTGATTCTTTCTACATGGACATCCAGTTGCTCTGGTACCAGATGTTGAAAAGATTTTCCTTTACTCCATCGAATTGCTTTGGCAGTTGTAGTAAATACAAATTGACAATTTAACTGTGGGTCCGTTTCTAGACTCCACTGATGTACAGGTATATCCTTATTCCAATACCATATCTTCTTGATTAATGTACCTTATAGTAACCCTTGAAATTTTGTTTAAAAATTATTATTTCATCATTTATAGTTATTTAACGGTAACTTTTGGAGCTTGTTCAAAATTAAGTATTCTAAGTCCTTTTTACTTCTTTATAAATTTTAGAATCTGCTTGCAAGTTTCTATAATAAAAGCCTTCTTGGACTTGATTGGGATTGCATTGAATCTATAGATCAATATGGGGGAAAATGACATCAGGTAACAATATTGCTTTCCAGTCTATGGACATGGTATACCTTCCTATTTATTTGGATCTTCTTTAATTTCTCAACATATAGGTCTTGATCATATTTGTTAAATTTATCTCTAAATATTTCCTGATTTTGATGCAACTGTAGTGTTTTATTAAATTTCATTTACAACTGCTCATTGTTAATATGTAAAAATACATCTAATTTTTGTATATTAACTTTCTATCTTGCAACCTTACTAAATTTGCTTATTATTCCTAAGATATGGGGGGAGGGAGTTGGAGGGTTAGATTCCTTGGGATTTTCTACGTATGCAACCATGTCAACTGTGAATAAAGACATTTTTACTTCTTTCTTAAAATTTTTTTAATGTTTATTTATTTTTGAGAGAGAGAGACAGAGTGCAAGCAGGGGAGGGGCAGAGAGAGAGGGAGACACAGAAACTGAAGCAGGCTCTAGGCTCTGAGCTGTCAGCACAGAGCCTGACACGGGGCTCCAACTCACAAACTGTGAGATCATGACCAGGCCGAAGTCGGCCACTGAACGAATGAGCCACTCAGGCGCCCCTTTGCTTCTTTCTTTACACTCTTTATGTTTTTCTTTATTGCACTAAGCCCTTCAGTACTATGTTGGAAAGAAGTGGTAAGGGTGGAAATCCTTGCCTTATCCTCAACTTTAAGGGGATACACTCAGTTTTGCATCAGTATGATATTAGTTGTAAATTTTCACAGGTGTCTTTTACTGTTGTTATGAGCTGAACAGCGTTCCCCCACCTTATTCATATGTTGCAGTCCTAATCCACAGTACCTCAGATGGAACCATATCTGGAGACAGGGTCTGTACAGAAGTGATACAGCTGAAATGAGGTCATTAGAATACACTCTATAATAATTGGACTGGGATAAAAAGATGGATAAAGACCATGTAAGAATATAGAGAGAAGACAGCCATCTACCAACTGAAGAGAGAGGCCTCTGAAGAGACCAAGCCTGCTGGGACCTTCATCTTAGACTTCTGGCTCTCAAAATTGTGAGAAAATAAGTCACTACTGATTAAGCCACCCAGTCTATGACAGCCCGAGCAAACTGACACAGACAATGAGGAAGTGCTTCTTATTCCAAGTTTGCTGAGAATTTTTTTTTTTTAAATTATAAACAAAGCGTTGAATTTCTCAATGCTTTTTCTTTTTTGTTTTGGCTTCAACTGAAATGATTTTTTTTTTTAAGTTTATTTATTTTGAGAGAGACAGAAACAGCACAAGTTGGGGAGGGGCAGAGAGGGAGAGAGAGAGAATCCCAAGCAGGTTCAGAGCCCAATGCTGGGCTTGAACTCATGAACTGTGAGATCATGATCTGAGCTGAAACCAAGATTCAGATGGTCAACTGACTGAGCCATGCAGGCGCCCCTGAAATGCGTTTTAAAAAATTTTGTTAATGAGGCAAATTACAATGATTCATTAAATTAACTAAAATAACTCTAATTTGCATTCCTGGGATAAATTCTTTTTTTTAATTTTTTTTAATGTTTATTTTTGAGAGATAGAGAGCGAGTGAGCAGGGGAGGGGCAGAGAGAGAGGGAGACACCGAGTCCGAAACAGGCTCCAGGCTCTGAGTTGTCAGCACAGAGCCGGATGCGGGGCTCCAACCCATGAACCATGAGATGACCTGAGCTGAAGCTGGAGCTTAACCAACTGAGCCACCCAGGCACCCTTTGGGATAAATTCTAATTGGTCATAGTATGTTGTACCTTGTATATATTGCTGAGTTTGACTGGCTCAAATAAACATTGTCTCAAGGATTTTTGTGTCTGTGTTTATGAGGAATATTAGTCCGTTTTTTTATTTTTGGTCATACATATTCTTTCCTGGTTTTGCTCTCAGTCTCACTCAAGGTTGAATCAGAGAAATAGAACCAGGAGGAGATGCATTAAGGAACTTATTGTGAGGAATATGTGATCGTGGGGGCAGACGAGGCAGGTCTGAAATCCCTAAGGACATCAGGAGGGGCAGGCCAGGACTCCCAGGCATGAGCTGAAGCTGCTGTCCACAGGCAGAATTTCTTCCCGGAAGCACAAACTCTGCTCTGGATTAGCCTCACCCAGAGCATCCGGGATAATCCCCCTTGAGTAAAGCCAACTGGTGATGGACTTTAATCACATCTGCAAAACACCTGCACAGCAAACTCAGCGTTCCGTAACTGGGGCGGTGGTACAGCCCAGTTGATGTGTCCAGAAGACCATCACGGTGTGATGCTGGCCTCATGACATGAGTTGGAAAGCATTTCCTCTTTCCATACTTTTTTTTTTTTTGAGATATAATTCATATACCATAAATTCACCATTTTAAAGCGTACAGTTCTGTGGTTTACTAAAGATTTACATGACACTGTGCAACCATCAGCACCGTCTAATTCCAAAAAAGAAACCCTGTCATTCACGAGCATTTTCCATTTACTCCTTCCCTCAGCCCTTGGCAACCACTAAGCTACTTTCCGTCTCTACGGATGTGCCTGTTGGGGACATTTCGTGTTAATGGAATCATACAACAGGGGGTCTTTCGTGTTGGGCTTCTCCCACTGAGCTGACATTTTCCAGGTTCGTTCCTGCCGCGGCAAGTACAAGGACTTCACTCCTTTTTAAGGCTGAACAATATTCCATTGTATGGATGTAGTGCTTTTGTTTATTCATTCAACAGGTGACGGACAATTTGGACTGTTGCCACTTTTTGACTATTAAGAAGAACGCTGCTGGAAATATTTGCATACAAGTTTACGTGTGAATACGTATCTTCAGATCTCTGGGGTACATACCCAGAGTGGAATTAGTGGGTCACATGCTAATTCCATGTTTAACATTTTGAAAAAAATACAACCTGTTTCCTGGCAGCGATGTTCCAATTTCACCACATCCTCACCAAACTTCTCCTTTTCTGTTGTTTTTTTTATAATAGCTGTGCTGGTGGGTGTGAATTCACATCTCATTTTGATTTTGACTTGCGTTTCCCTAATGACTAATGTCGTTGAACATCTTTGCTTGGGCTTAATGGTCATTTTTATATCTACTTTGGAGACACGTCTACTAAAATCCTTGGCCCCTTTTTAAAAAATGTCCTTTCTAATGCTGAGTTGTAATAGTTTTTTTCCCCCGAGTTCTAGCAGAGACATGATTCGCGAACTTTTTCTCTTATTTTCTCTTCACTTCTCACTTTCACTTTCTTGAGAGTATACTTTGAAGCGCAAAGCTTTACATTTTGCTGAAGTCTAATTTACACAATTTTTCTTTTGTTACTTGTACTTCTGGTATCATATCTAAGAAATTGCTACCTAATCTCAGGTCCCAAACCTAAGAGTTTTACATTTAGCTCTTTGATCTGCTTTAAGTTCGTTTCTGTATATGCTGTGAGGGAGGGATTCAACTTACTGTTTTGCATGTGGACATCAATTGCCCCAGTGCCATTTGTTGAAAAACCTGTTCTTTTTTCTCTATGGGTGGTCTTGGCATTCTTGTCAACAATTGGTTGGCTGTATGCGTATGGGTTTGTTTCTGGCCACTCTGTTCTATTTATGGACTTTTTAACTCCCCATTCCATTGATTAATAGGTCTGTCCTTAGGCTAGCACCACACTGTCTTGATTACTGTAACTTTGTAATAAATTTTGAATACAATAAATGTGAGTTCTCTCAATTTGATCTTCCTTTTTAAAACTCAATGTATTTAAACTAAAAACAAAAGCAGTTCACTCATTTCTCCCACCCTTCCCCCCACCCCATCTCTGGTAACCGTCCATCTGTTCTCCGTGTCTATGAGCTTCACTTTTTTTATTCATTTTTAAGATTCCACTTATAACAGAGATCATATGGTATTCGTCTTTCTCTGACTTATTTAGCATATTGCCCTTGACATCAATCTATGTTGTCACAGATGGCAAAATTTCATTCTCGGTCTTATTTAATATCTCTCTCTCTCTCTCTCCCTTTTTTTTTTTTTTTTTTTTTTTGCCTTTCCTGACTTCTTGTGATTACCTCAACGTTTCTTAGCACTCAGTTTTTCTTCCTTTATTTAACTGTACCTCTTTGTTTCATTTTATTCACTTATTTATAATATATTAATTGAATACCTGACATCTTCATGTCTTTGATTTCTTGAATCTCCACACCAGCCATTAGCTTCCTTGAGGTGGCAAGAGTGAAATTAATACAGGGAACGTCAAAGACCTGACTTGAAAGAACTCTACCACAATACGATGAGAAGCTTAGAAGAAGAAGAAAGAAAGAAAGTAGAAGGTGAGCAGAGGGATGGAGGGGAGAGCTACAGGAAGTAAAGGCAGACAAGAATTTCAAGAAAGAAGTGATGGTCGAGAGGGGAATTGAATAGAAAATTCCCCCCAAAAGATATGCAAATGGCCAATAAGTACATGAAAAAGATGCTCAACAACATTGATCATCAAAATCAAGATCACAGTAAGATACCACCTCACACTAATTAGAACTGCTATTATCAAACTCCTCTCTACTGCCCCCCTCCAAGCCTCAGAAAATAAATACTGGCAAGAATGTGGAGAAATTGGAACCCATGTGCATTGCTGGTAGGAATGTAAAATGGTCCAACCACTGTTGAAGACATACGTATGGCCGTTCTCCCAAAAATTCATAAAATTACATACGATCCAACAATTCCACTTCTAGGTATATACCCCAAAGAACTGAAAGCAGAGATTCAAACAGATATTTATGCACCAATGTTCATAGCAGCATTATTCACAATAGCCAAAAGGTGGAAACAACTCAAAAGGCTATCATCAGAAGACTGAATAAATAAAATGTGGTATATACATACAAGAGAATATTATTCAGCCTTAAGAAAGAATGAAATTTGGATATGTGCTACAACATAGTTGGACCTTGAAGACATACTAAGTAAAATAAGCCAGACACAAAAGGACAAATATTGTACCGAGAATAGCCAAATCCACAGAGACATAAAGTGGAACGGAGGCTAAGTGTAGGAGAGAATGTGGAGTTAGTGTTTAGCTGATGCGGAGTTTCAGTTTAGGATAATGAACAAGTTCTAGAGATGGATGGTGGTGATGGTCACACAACAATGTGAATGTACTCAATGCCACTGAACTTAAAAATGCTTAAAATGGGGGGTGCCTGGGTGGTTTGGTCGGTTAAGCGTCCGACTTCGGCTCAGGTCATGATCTCACGGTCCGTGAGTTCGAGCCCCGCGTCGGGCTCTGTGCTCACGGCTCAGAGCCTGGAGCCTGTTTCAGATTCTGTGTCTCCCTCTCTCTCTGACCCTCCCCCGTTCATGCTCTGTCTCTCTCTGTCTCAAAAATAAATAAAAACGTTAAAAAAATGCTTAAAATGGTAACTTGTGTATATTTTAGTTCAATAAAAAAGTAAGAAGACGTGCCCGCAAAAGCACTGCATTTCTTATTTTATAGATCAAGGAAACAGCACAGACTAAGGAACTTATTCAGAGTTGCACTAGGGAAGGGCAGAACTAGAATTTTCATACAGAGAATTCAAAGGCTGTGGTCTTGACAATTCGCCACATTGTCTCTTTCCAAAGTAGTTACTGTGTTAGTGTTTATAATAGCAGAAATATGGAAACAACTTAAATGTCCCAAAATAAAGCTCCATTGTGAACTGTTATAAAGCCATGAAACTTACGTTTCGAAAGACTTTTCTACTGACATGGATATCTATTTACGCATTAAGTGGGGAAATGGCAGTATACAAAAATGAACGTACGTTATGAACCAAGTTATATTTTTTTAAAACGACATGCATTGAGCTTAAGTATGTTTGAGCATAAAAAGAAGGAATTCTAGGGCTCCTGAGTGGCTCAGTCGGTTGAGCATCCAACCAGTTCAGGTCATGATCTCACAGTTGTGAGTCTGAGCCCCACATGGGGCTCACTGCTGTCAGCGCAGAGCCCATTTTGGAGTCTCTGTTCCCTTCTCTTTCTGCTCCTCCCCTACTTACACTTTCTCAGAAATAAATAAAACATTAAAAAAAATTTTAATTGGAATCTTACGATCGGAATTGTAAGATTCGAAGTGATTTCTTTTTCACACTTTCCTGAGTGTTCTCTGTACTAGTTATCCAATTGCTGTGTAACAAATTGTCCCCAGACTTAGCAACTCGAATGCACAACGAATATGTATTTTCTCTCACAGTTACCATGGGTCAAGAATTTTGGAGCAGCTTCATTGGGTAGTTTGGGCTCGCAATTTCTCATTAGGATCAGTCAGATGTCAGCAGAGGCCGTGCTCACTTAAAGCTTACTTGGGTTTGGAGCTTTTGCTTCCAAGGTGCCTCATTTACATGGCTGCCAGGCGGGTTCCTTCTCCACAATTACCCTTGAGTGTCTACACAACATAGCGCTGACCTCCCCCAGAGTCAGTGCTACCCTCGAGACCCAGGGGAATCGCCGCAATGCCTTTTGTGACCTGGCCTCAGATGTCACACACGGTCACTTCCACGATGTTCTATCGGACACGCAGACTAATCCTGATTCGTGGAAGGGGACTACACAAGGGGATGAATTCCAGGAGGTGAGTACCATTTTGGAGCTGGCTTCCACAGGCTCACACTTTGCAAATGAATTCATGGGGCACAGCTGTAGTGTCATGATTAGAGGTGTGGGTTCTGAAGCGACACAATCTAGTTCAAATCCTAGTTCCTCCACATCAAGTGTTTTTATCAAATAGCGAAATGTATATAATCCTGAGAAAGATACGTGACTAATTTGTGCCTCACTTTCTTCATCTGTAAAACAAGAATGAATACGGTAACCAGCTTACGGGATTGTTGTGAGAATTTAACGAGTTAGTATATGTAAAGCCCTAGAATACCACCTGGCCCATAGGAAGTGCTACATTGACTAGTATTGACTAATATTATTTACCATTTTTAAAATCATAAAACTGATTAATGGAACAATCATTTAAAAAAATGTACAGTATGGGGGCGCCTAGGTGGCTTAGTCGGTCAAACAGCCGACTTCGGCTCAGGTTATGATCTCGTGGTTCAGGAGTTCCAGCCCCCCATCGGGCTCTGTGCTGACAGCTCAGAGCCTGGAGCCTGTTCAGATTCTGTGTCTCCCTCTCTCTCTCTGCCCTCCCCTGCTTGCCCTCTGTCTCTCTCCCTCTTCTTGCACTTAAAATAAAGGCCCCAAAGCCAACATCAGCAGAAAGAGCTCAGTTTCATATCCACTTTGGAGCTGGTTTTTCTGTTGTTGTTGTTTCTCCCTCCCATCAGAGTAAGTGGGCAACTCTGAACTGGGCCATGGTAACATAAAGCCAGCAAATATTTCCGATATACCAATAGTGTGCCAAGTCCTGCGGGAGGCACTTGACGGAGTAGGTCTCGATGCTTAATACTCATTAGAAGAAAGGAATGTGACGCTGTGATGTTTGTGATTCGCTATGCCTTTAGCTTTGCAGACGCAGCCCTGAAGAGGTTTATTCCACTTCTCCCAAAGTCGATCGTACACGATAGCCAGCCATCTATCCTTAACAAAGCCACGCAGATTAACCAAGTGGAAACAAGATTCTAACTGAAAAGCTGGTAGGACCTCCGTGGCGAGTGGTCAGGATCAGACCCAGCCTAGCAGGTGGCTCTTCCTGGAATCCATGACTTACCTTTAAATGTTCGACTTCATTAGTGTCAAAAGCTAGATTCCTCTTTTTTCTACAATTGTCATTCAAATATCTACCTTATTTTAAAACTTCTTTTTTAAATGACCTTTTTATCTTAGAATAATGATAGTTGCACCGAAAAGTGATGAATACAGTTTCCAGATATCCTTCATGCAGTTTCCACTAATATTAACATCTGTCATTACCTATGGTACATTTGTCAAAACTAAGAAATTAACATTGGTACAGTGCCATCAGTTAAACTCCAGACATATCTGGATTTTATCCATTTTCCCACTAATGTCTTTTTTCTGTTCTGAGATGTCATCCAGGGTCCTACACTGTACTTAGGATTTCTCTTTATAGGCTCCTTTGATCTTGACAGTTTCTCAGTCTTCCCCTGTTTATCATGAACTTGACAGTTTTGAAGAGTGCTGGCCAGACATTTTGTAAAATGTTGCTTAACTTGGGTTAGAGGGATGTTTTCTCTTGATTAGACTAAGGCCTCAGGTTTGAGGAAGAATACCCAGAGGTAAAGTGCCTGAGGAGGATTTACTTTTTGAGAACATTCTTCAACACCTTTAATGTGAAGGTGATGCTATGTATCATGAATTCTCAAGAGGGAAAGCGGTTTCTTAGAGAATTTCAAGGAAGGTGTATCAAAGGGTTCCTTTCTCGTGTATCCTTCGTTTTTTTCTGTGTTTTCACCCTGATCATATTTGCTAATTGGATGTCTGATTCTGTCTCAACGTTTTCAAGCTGGCTCTGCAATAAGGGTCTTTCAAGGGTCCTGTCACCCCTTCCATACTGAGCACCTCCTGCTGGGCCAGCTGCAGGGGGAGGGGCTGGAGTGAAACACTACTAACACAGGTCCCGACTCTCGAGCTCACCTTCGGTTGGAGAGACAAAGCGTTGCAAACTGAACTAAACCAATTTGGTTTCGTGATCATCGAGTCCCTTTTGGTGGATGACAGTGGCCTCCAACGCGTAGGGTACAAGAAAGGATACAGATGTCCCTTGTCCCACTCCCCTCCCTACCAGGTGGTATAGCACGATGAGGGCACATCTTAGCCCACTTTCCACATGGTGAGCCAACTTTTATTAGCAAGCAAGTGAAAAAAAAAAAAAACAGCTCTCAATCTGTTCTGTAATTCTGGTGAAGTCCTTGCTCTCTGTTCTTTCAGACTCTCTAACACCTTGCACTGAAAGTTTCACTAGAGGCAAATGCATCTGTATCCTGACAATCGATGAAATCAATCAAATCAGATGGGAGAAGCCTCTAGTAAGTGCAACACCCAGGGCTGTGTGCGGTTTAGATCTTGGCTTTTCTCTGTTCTGCCCACGACAGGACAAGTTGAAGTCCTTCTGCTCTACTGTATATTTTGAATACCACCCATTCTATAAGTGAGAAATTACTTCCACACCCCTTACTCAAAGAGCAAGTCCTCTGGTGCGGACTTAAATAAGAATATTTGAAGTCGGGCAGCTTTTTAAATGTTCACCTATCACCCTTGGTATAGGAGTTCCTGATTAAGAGACTTCAGACAGTAACTAAAAGCACCAGATCGTGGATTAACATTAATTCACACACAAACATTATACTGTTAAAGAAAATATAACACAAAGAGTGAAACAAGTTTACTACAGCGAGACAGGGACAGATAAAGGTCTGTATAAAGTGCTGTGAAGGGGCTCACGAGGTGAGGCTCGGAGCAGAGAAGTCCACAGAGGGGCAGTCTTAAGTACAGCTACCCTGGACTAGTGGCTTCTCATCAGGGCGCTCACGAGAAAGGGATTCTGGGTAGAGGCAGCTGCCAAGAAAGGGAGCAGAGGCAGGACATGGTTGAGTGTAGGCTCGGCATGGAATCACAGAGGGGAGGGGCAGTGGTAATGGAGACTGGGAAGACAAGGGGGGAGGTGCAAGTCTTGAAAGGCCCCCCCCTCCCCCCACCACGACTGAGGAATGTGGATTTGATCCTATGGGTAACACGCTCTGAGCCGGGGCCCATTCTAAGTCCTCTCCGCATATTTAATTATTTCAGCCTCACAATCTGATGAGACTGGTACCTCATTTTAGCAACAAAGAAGGCGAGTCCCAGATAATTTTGCCGATTCAAATATTGCGTGCCCAATTACAAACTGAATTTCAGATAAACAAGGACTCTATCTTCAGTATATGTCCACGCGGTATTCGGTTGAAAGCTGGCGCTCCTAGGTCCAGAAAGGCGAAGTAAGTTGCTCAGGGAGTCACAGCCGCTGAGCGGGAGGGCCACAATTGGGACGGGTGGGCAGGTGGGGGCACGTGCTGGGCTGCACCCTCCCTGCACCCGCCAGCCTCCGCAGGTACATGCACAGGGTGCAACAGGGCCACGGAGAAGATTCCCAACGGGCAGGAACCCTGGCCAGGCTGTTAGTCACCAGCCAGCCCTGCGTTTGCCCTTTCAATCTTTCTCAGAGGGCCTATGTTCTCACAACAGGTCTACAAACCGCCCATAAACCATCTTAATGCTTAGAACAAAATCCATGCCCTGTGACTAAGTAACGAAAATCCCCTGGATCTCCAAAGCTCTCTCTGCCCTAAGGGTTCTGAAACTTTTTAAGGGTTTCCAGTTCCCCTCTCCAGTTGAGCACCGTAATTAGGAACCTATTCAGACCAGATCTGCACACACTATGCATTTACCGCTCTGCCTACCTGTTGCTACTGGCCTGGGATATAAAACACAGAAACGTTTGAACAGATTTAATAAGGTTTCACCAGAGGTGCAACAGGCAATTGTATTTTTAACATTGGAACGTTTCAAATATTTCAGCGAGGGAATGCTAGGTGCTGGCCATGCAGTGAGGCCCCGGGCAGGATTACTACCCTTACGAGATAACTACTTTTCAGAGTGTCATGAAAAAGGTTGGATATAAAAAACAGACCGAGAGCAACGCAATGAATGTTATAATAAGGGATGTAGAGGAGGCTGTGGAAATCTGGAGCCGGGAGCTTCTAACTACCCAAGAAGAAGGGTCTGGCTACTATAGTGTGATTCTGACCTGTGCCACCATTGGCATTACCTGAGAGCTTATTAGCAAGGCAGAACGGGGGCCCCCCACCCAAACCCGCGGAATCAGAACCTGCATTTTAATAAGATCTAAGGCTGACTCCTATGCACGTTGAAGTTTGAGAAGCATTTCCTTGGAGAAAACCAGAGATAGATGAATAGAAAATGAATCTGGAAGGATGGAGTTTTCCACGTGGGGTCTAGAATAGAAGACCTTGGGGGGGGGGGGTGGGGAAGAGCATAAGCAAAAGCATGCAGCTGTGCAAAGGAATGTATTCAGGAAACAACAGGATTCTTTGGTATCTCTGGAGCCCAGTAGTACACAGGAGTGATGGACGGGGGGACTGGAAGGATCCGCAAAGACAACCTCAGAGGGGGCAAGACCGTGGGTGACTTTGTTGCCATGGTGAAGGGCTTGAGTTTTTAAAACTTTTTTTAAACGTTTTTTAATTTATTTTTGAGACAGAGAGAGACAGACCATGAATGGGGGAGGGGGAGAGAGAGAGGCAGACACAGAATCTGAAACAGGCTCCAGGCTCTGAGCAGTCAGCACAGAGCCCGACGCGGGGCTCGAACTCACGGACCGCGAGATCGTGACCTGAGCTGAAGTCGGACGCTTAACCGACTGAGCCACCCAGGCGCCCCGGGCTTGAGTTTTTAAATATGATTATTCAAGCATATAAAGCCGTGTAAATAAAAAGCATAAAATAGGATAATGAGTGTAAGATAGAAACAAGACATTACAGATACAGCCTTCTGTGTATTCCCACCCTCCTCCATTGCATTCACCTCCCCCTTTTTTTTTTTTTTTTTTTTTTTTTTTGAGAGAGAGAGAGAGAGGGGCAAAGAGAGGAGACAGAGAAAGAGAATCCCAAGCAGGCTCTGTGCTGTCAGCGCAGAGCCTGATGCAGGGCTCAATCCCACAAATTGTGAGATTATGACCTGAGCTGAAACCAAGACTTGGATGCTTAACCAACCGAGCCCCCCAGGTGCCCCTCCACCTTTCTTAAACCTAACTACTATTCTGAGTTTGGGGCTTACCATTTTGATATTTGTTTTATAATTTTCATACGTATGTTTGTGCACACAAAAAATAGCGTTTTTCATGCTATGTTCCTACACTTATTTCACTACAACTTGATTTTCTGCTTCAACATTATGTTGTCGGGATTTATCTGCGGAGTTATACAAGGCTCCGGTTACTTCCTTCTTAGCTATCATACAGAGTACCTCCTTGGGTGACTAAGTCACTATTTATTTGCCTGGTCTCCTAATGATGGATATTTTGTTTCCAGTATAAATGATACTTGAATGATGCTTGGGTCCTGGGTCCATGCCTTAGTTTCTCCAGGAAACATTGCTAGGAATGGAGTTTCAGGTCGTCAACTTTGCACCTCTTCTTCAAGGTTACTAGATACCATCAGAGTGTTCTCTAAAATGCTTGTACCAGGCGGTGCCCCGGTGGCTCAGCCGGTTGAGCCTCTGGCTTCAGCTCAGGTCATGATCTCGTGGTTTGTGATTTCAATCCCCGTGTCAAAATGCTTTGGATTCTCTGTCCCTTTCTCTCTGCCCCTCCCTCACTCGCACTCAATCTCTCAAAAATAAATGTAATAAAGAAAGAAAGAAAGAAAGAAATTACTTGTACCAGTTTATTCTCCTACCAGGAAAGTATGAAGGTGCTTTTTTTTTCTCTACATCCTCTCCAACACCTGATAGGGCCACATTTTAAAACCGTTGCCGCTTTGGTGAGAGTGGGAATCTCATTTTTGTTTTCATTTCCTCACTGACGAGTGAAGTGGAACATGCCATTGCATATTCACTGGTGGCTCAGGTTTTCTCTCTTGTGAATTGCCAATAAATATCCATCGCCTGCTTACCTACTGGGTTGGCTGACTCCTACTGATGTGTAGAATTATTAACATATCCTGGATTCTGCTCCTTTATTAGTTACCTGTATACACCATTTTCCTCCCAGGCTTCGTTTACATTTTCATGTTGCTTATGGTGTCTTTGGTTGTACTCAAAGGTTTTAAATTTTAGCGTAATCGAACGAATCTGTGTTTTCCTTTTTGTTGTGTGTATGTGTGTGCCTTCGACTTTATTTCCTTCCTCGATGTGAAAAGATGATTCTACTCTATCTTCCTTTTAAAAGTTTTAGGTTTTGCTTTCTCTATCTGAGTCCAGTTTTTATGTTTTCTCCTATAATCATTTGTCTCATGGCCGTTTATTGAAGAGTCCATCCTTTCCCTCTGAGTTGTGGGGTCCTTCTGTCATTGACCATGGTTACGTGGGTACACGATCTGTTGCTGTTCTATCCCACTAGCCTGTGTGTCTTTTCCTGCTCCTGTACCGCACGGTCCTGTTGGACACAGCCTAATAACAAGGAATGACTTCTGGGAGGGCGAAACTGCCAACAGCCCCAGAGATTCTCGACTCTTTGTTCTTACGCCTGCACCTTAGGGTTATCATGTTAAGTTCCCCACACGTGTGCATGGACACGAGCGCATAGTCGACTGAAGTATGACTTTTCTTGCCCTGTGCTTCTAGAACAATTTGGGAGATCTGGCATCTTTAAGACCGTCCTGCCATCCACAAACATGGAATAGCTTTTCATGTATTAGAGCTTGTTATGTCTTTCTATAATGTTTTATCATTTTCTATGTAAAAGTATTGCTCATAGTTAGATTTTTAGACACCTTATTTTATGTTTTCTACTGCTACTGTAAATGATTTATTTTAAAGTATGCTTTCTAGTTTTTGCTAGATTTTTTTCAGACGGTCTGTGTGTTCACAAGTAACTTATAAATGCAAATTGATTGTTTATATAAGCTGATCATTACCAGATCCTGTTGCTGACTTTCCTGCCCTGCGTCCAACTATTGATACAAGCACCTTGCACAGACTCATGTGGTGATCTGCCCATTTACAAATCATTCACCTTCAAGCCCTACTGTGTGGCTGATGGCCTCTTCCATACTGGAGCACTTTCTTCTTTCGATTTCTAGAAAAATCAACATTACTTGCTTGGCTTTGTGAGTTCTACATACATCCAAGAGTCATCTGTGAGAGCGAAGGCTAGTCAGTTAAAAAGACACCATCCAGGTGGCTCTTTCCACCTTCCAGATCAGCTCACAGGTTGACAGCACAATGTCTTGAGCCGCCCTGAATCCCTACACTCACCCCACGAAAACAGAGTTTTAAAACAGATTTTTTTTTTGCCCCGGTAAGTCTTTGACATTCATTTGAATCCTCCTGCAAAGGTCAAACGCTAGAGGAAGAAAAACTGTGATTTGTCCTGTGGCCCTCCACCCTAAGAGAGAACCTGGACTCCACATTTAAAGGTCCTACTAGAATATCCAGTCCTCTCCTCTCCATCCATCCCCCCTGACACTGCCTCATTCCGACTCTCACCATCTGCCCCTGGGTACCAGTTTCTCATCGTCGCTGTAATGAATCGCCACAAACTCTACAGCTTAAGACACCACACAGCGGTGAGAGACCTATGGGTGTCACTGCGGAAAATCAAGGCGTCATTCTTTGAAGCCTCCGGGGGGAAATCCTACTCCTTATCTTTCCTACCTTCTAGAGGAATACACTCCTTGGCTCATGGCCAAGGATCTTCAAAACCAGCAATGGCCAGCTGTACCACCCTGACGCTGCTTCCTTCAACAACCCTTTCTCCTTCCTTGTTCCTTTATAAGGACCTTGTAATTACCCTGGACCCACCTGGATAATCCAGCATAGCCTCCCATCTCAAAGTCCTCAATGAAATAAATTCTGCTAAATCCCTCTTGCTATGTAAACTCGCATATTCCCAGGGTCTGGGGATTAGGATACGAACGAACACCTTTGCGGGCTATTAGTTTACTTTTGTACTCTCAGACCTAGGTTTTTCAAGCTAAAAGCTGTGGCTCTTAATCAACATGGTGGCTTGGAAGCAATATTTTTTCCACCTTTATTGAAAAATAATTGACATATATTACATAAAAGTTAAAGGCGTACAATATGATGGTTTGATTTTCATACACCGTGAAAGGATGATTGTAATATGCAACCAGCATTTTTTTTTTTTATTTTTTAATATATGAAATTTACTGTCAAATTGGTTTCCATACAACACCCAGTGCTCATCCCAAAAGGTGCCCTCCTCAATACCCATCACCCACCCTGCCCTCCCTCCCACCCTGCCCTCCCTCCCACCCCCCATCAACCCTCAGTTTGTTCTCAGTTTTTAACAGTCTCTAATGCTTTGGCTCTCTCCCACTCTAACCTCTTTTTTTTTTTTTTTTTTTTCCTTCCCCTCCCCCATGGGTTTCTGTTATGTTTCTCAGGATCCACATAAGAGTGAAACCATATGGTATCTGTCTTTCTCTGTATGGCTTATTTCACTTAGCATCACACTCTCCAGTTCCATCCATGTTGCTACAAAAGGCCATATTTCATTTTTTCTCATTGCCACGTAGTATTCCATTGTGTATATAAACCACAATTTCTTTATGCATTCATCAGTTGATGGACATTTAGGCTCTTTCCATAATTTGGCTATTGTTGAGAGTGCCGCTATAAACATTGGGGTACAGGTGCCCCTATGCATCAGTACTCCTGTATCCCTTGGATAAATTCCTAGCAGTGCTATTGCTGGGTCATAGGGTAGGTCTATTTTTAATTTTCTGAGGAACCTCCACACTGCTTTCCAGAGCGGCTGCACCAATTTGCATTCCCACCAACAGTGCAAGAGGGTTCCTGTTTCTCCACATCCTCTCCAGCATCTATAGTCTCCTGATTTCTTCATTTTGGCCACTCTGACTGGCGTGAGGTGGTATCTGAGTGTGGTTTTGATTTGTATTTCCCTGATAAGGAGCGACGTTGAACATCTTTTCATGTGCCTGTTGGCCATCCGGATGTCTTCTTTAGAGAAGTGTCTATTCATGTTTTCTGCCCATTTCTTCACTGGGTTATTTGTTTTTCGGGTGTGGAGTTTGATGAGCTCTTTATAGATTTTGGATACTAGCCCTTTGTCCGATGTGTCATTTGCAAATATCTTTTCCCATTCCGTTGGTTGCCTTTTAGTTTTGTTGGTTGTTTCCTTTGCTGTGCAGAAGCTTTTTATCTTCATAAGGTCCCAGTAATTCACTTTTGCTTTTAATTCCCTTGCCTTTGGGGATGTGCCGAGTAAGAGATTGCTACGGCTGAGGTCAGAGAGGTCTTTTCCTGCTTTCTCCTCTAAGGTTTTGATGGTTTCCTGTCTCACATTCAGGTCCTTTATCCATTTTGAGTTTATTTTTGTGAATGGTGTGAGAAAGTGGTCTAGTTTCAACCTTCTGCATGTGGCTGTCCAGTTCTCCCAGCACCATTTGTTAAAGAGACTGTCTTTTTTCCATTGGATGTTCTTTCCTGCTTTGTCAAAGATGAGTTGGCCATACGTTTGTGGGTCTAGTTCTGGGGTTTCTATTCTATTCCATTGGTCTATGTGTCTGTTTTTATGCCAATACCATGCTGTCTTGATGATGACAGCTTTGTAGTAGAGGCTAAAGTCTGGGATTGTGATGCCTCCTGCTTTGGTCTTCTTCTTCAAAATTACTTTGGCTATTCGGGGCCTTTTGTGGTTCCATATGAATTTTAGGATTGCTTGTTCTAGTTTCGAGAAGAATGCTGGTGCAATTTTGATAGGGATTGCATTGAATGTGTAGATAGCTTTGGGTAGTATTGACATTTTGACAATATTTATTCTTCCAATCCATGAGCAGGGAATGTCTTTCCATTTCTTTATATCTTCTTCAATTACCTGCATAAGCTTTCTATAGTTTTCAGCATACAGATCTTTTACATCTTTGGTTAGATTTATTCCTAGGTATTTTATGCTTCTTGGTGCAATTGTGAATGGGATCAGTTTCTTCATTTGTCTTTCTGTTGCTTCATTGTTAGTGTATAAGAATGCAACTGATTTCTGCACATTGATTTTGTATCCTGCAACTCTGCTGAATTCATGTATCAGTTCTAGCAGGCTTTTGGTGGAGTCTATCGGATTTTCCATGTATAATATCATGTCATCTGCAAAAAGCGAAAGCTTGACTTCATCTTTGCCAATTTTGATGCCTTTGATTTCCTTTTGTTGTCTGATTGCTGATGCTAGAACTTCCAGCACTATATTAAACAGCAGCGGTGACAGTGGGCATCCCTGTCGTGTTCCTGATCTCAGGGAAAAAGCTCTCAGTTTTTCCCCGTTGAGGATGATGTTAGCTGTGGGCTTTTCATAAATGGCCTTTATGATCTTTAAGTATGTTCCTTCTATCCCGACTTTCTCAAGGGTTTTTATTAAGAAAGGGTGCTGGATTTTGTCAAAGGCCTTTTCTGCATCGATTGACAGGATCATATGGTTCTTCTCTTTTTTTTTGTTAATGTGATGTATCACGTTGATCGATTTGCGAATGTTGAACCAGCCCTGCATCCCAGGAATGAATCCCACTTGATCATGGTGAATAATTCTTTTTATATGCTGTTGAATTCGATTTGCCAGTATCTTATTAAGAATTTTTGCATCCATATTCATCAGGGATATTGGCCTGTAGTTGTCTTTTTTTACTGGGTCTCTGTCTGGTTTAGGAATCAAAGTAATACTGGCTTCATAGAATGAGTCTGGAAGTTTTCCTTCCCTTTCTATTTCTTGGAATAGCTTGAGAAGGATAGGTATTATCTCTGCTTTAAATGTCTGGTAGAACTCCCCTGGGAAGCCATCTGGTCCTGGACTCTTATTTGTTGGGAGATTTTTGATAACCGATTCAATTTCTTCGCTGGTTATGGGTCTGTTCAAGCTTTCTATTTCCTCCTGATTGAGTTTTGGAAGAGTGTGGGTGTTTAGAAATTTGTCCATTTCTTCCAGGTTGTCCAATTTGCTGGCATATAATTTTTCATAGTATTCCCTGATAATTGTTTGTATCTCTGAGGGATTGGTTGTAATCATTCCATTTTCATTCATGATTTTATCTATTTGGGTCATCTCCCTTTTCTTTTTGAGAAGCCTGGCTAGAGGTTTGTCAATTTTGTTTATTTTTTCAAAAAACCAACTCTTGGTTTCGTTGATCTGCTCTACAGTTTTTTTAGATTCTATATTGTTTATTTCTGCTCTGATCTTTATTATTTCTCTTCTTCTGCTGGGTTTAGGCTGCCTTTGCTGTTCTGCTTCTATTTCCTTTAGGTGTGCTGTTAGATTTTGTATTTGGGATTTTTCTTGTTTCTTGAGATAGGCCTGGATTGCAATGTATTTTCCTCTCAGGACTGCCTTCGCTGCATCCCAAAGCGTTTGGATTGTTGTATTTTCATTTTCGTTTGTTTCCATATATGTTTTAATTTCTTCTCTAATTGCCTGGTTGACCCACTCATTCGTTAGTAGGGTGTTCTTTAACCTCCATGCTTTTGGAGGTTTTCCAGACTTTTTCCTGTGGTTGATTTCAAGCTTCATAGCATTGTGGTCTGAAAGTATGCATGGTATAATTTCAATTCTTGTAAACTTATGAAGGGCTGTTTTGTGACCCAGTATATGATCTATCTTGGAGAATGTTCCATGTGCACTCGAGAAGAAAGTATATTTTGTTGCTTTGGGATGCAGAGTTCTAAATATATCTGTCAAGTCCATCTGATCCAATGTATCATTCAGGGCCCTTGTTTCTTTATTGACTGTGTGTCTAGATGATCTATCCATTTCTGTAAGTGGGGTGTTAAAGTCCCCTGCAATGACCACATTCTTATCAATGAGGTTGCTTATGTTTATGAGTAATTGTTTTATATATCTGGGGGCTCGGGTATTTGGCGCATAGACATTTATAATAGTTAGCTCTTCCTGGTGGATAGACCCTGTGATTATTATATAATGCCCTTCTTCATCTCTTGTTACAGCCTTTAATTTAAAGTCTAGTTTGTCTGATATAAGTATGGCTACTCCAGCTTTCTTTTGGCTTCCAGGAGCATGATAAATAGTTCTCCATCCCCTCACTCTCAATCTAAAGGTGTCCTCAGATCTAAAATGTGTCTCTTGTAGACAGCAAATAGATGGGTCTTGTTTTTTTATCCATTCTGATACCCTATGTCTTTTAGTTGGCGCATTTAGTCCATTTACATTCAGTGTTATTATAGAAAGATATGGGTTTAGAGTCATTGTGATGTCTGTATGTTTTATGCTTGTAGCGATGTCTCTGGTACTTTGTCTCACAGGATCCCCCTTAGGATCTCTTGTAGGGCTGGTTTCGTGGTGACAAATTCCTTCAGTTTTTGTTTGTTTGGGAAGACCTTTATCTCTCCTTCTATTCTAAATGACAGACTTGCTGGATAAAGGATTCTCGGCTGCATATTTTTTCTGTTTAGCACACTGTAGATATCGTGCCAAGCCTTTCTGGCCTGCCAAGTTTCAAAGGAGAGATCAGTCACGAGTCTTATAGGTCTCCCTTTATATGTGAGGGCACGTTTATCCCTTGCTGCTTTCAGAATTTTCTCTTTATCCTTGTATTTTGCCAGTTTCACTATGATATGTCGTGCAGAAGATCGATTCAAGTTACGTCTGAAGGGAGTTCTCTGTGCCTCTTGGATTTCAATGCCTTTTTCCTTCCCCAGTTCAGGGAAGTTCTCAGCTATAATTTGTTCAAGTACCCCTTCAGCACCCTTCCCTCTCTCTTCCTCCTCTGGGATACCAATTATGCGTATATTATTTTTTTTTAGTGTATCACTTAGTTCTCTAATTTTCCCCTCATACTCCTGGATTTTTTTATCTCTCTTTCTTTCAGCTTCCTCTTTCTCCATAACTTTATCTTCTAGTTCACCTATTCTCTCCTCTGCCTCTTCAAGCCGAGCCATCGTGGATTCCATTTTGTTTTGCATTTCGTTTAAAGCGTTTTTCAACTCCTCGTGACTGTTCCTTAGTCCCTCGATCTTTGTGGCAAGAGATTCTCTGCTGTCCTGTATACTGTTTTCAAGCCCAGCGATTAATTTTATGACTATTATTCTAAATTCACTTTCTGTTATATCATTTAAATCCTTTTTGATCAGTTCATTAGCTGTTGTTATTTCCTGGAGATTCTTCTGAGGGGAATTCTTCCGTTTGGTCATTTTGGAGAGTCCCTTGCGTGGTGAGGACCTGCAGGGCACTTCCCCTGTGCTGTGGTGTATAACTGGAGTTAGTGGGCGGGGCCGCAGTCCGACCCGATGTCTGCCCCCAGCCCACTGCTGGGGCCACAGTCGGACTGGTGTGTGCCTTCTCTTCCCCTCTCCTAGGGGCGGGATTCACTGTGGGGTGGCGTGTCCCGTCTGGGCTACTTGCACACTGCCAGGCTTGTGTTGCTGGGGATCTGGCGTATTAGCTGGGGTGGGTAGGCAAGGTGCACGGGGGCTGGAGGGGCAGGCTTAGCTCGCTTCTCCTTAGGTGATCCACTTCAGGAGGAGCCCTGTGGCAGCGGGAGGGAGTCAGATCCGCTGCCGGAGGTTTGGCTCCGCAGAAGCACCGAGTTGGGTGTTTGCGCGGAGCGAGCAAGTTCCCTGGCAGGAACCGGTTCCCTTTGGGATTTTGGCTGGGGGATGGGCGGGGGAGATGGCGCTGGCGCCTTTGTTCCCCGCCAAGCTGAGCTCTGCCGTCCGGGGGCTCGGCAGCTCTCCCCGCCTTTGTCCTCCAGCCTTCCCGCTTTCCGAGCAGAGCTGTTAACTTATGACCTCCCAGACGCTAAGTCGCGCTTGCTGTCGGAACACAGTCCGTCCGGCCCCTCCGCTTTTGCCAGCCAGACTCGGGGGCTCTGCTTGGCCGGCGAGCCGCCCCTCCGCCCCGGCTCCCTCCCGCCGGTCCGTGGAGCGCGCACCGCCTCGCCGCCCTTCCTACCCTCTTCCGTGGGCCTCTCGTCTGCGCTTGACTCCGGAGACTCCGTTCCGCTAATCCTCTGGCGGTTTTCTGGGTTCTTTAGGCAGGTGTAGGTGGAATCTAAGTGATCGGCAGGACGCGCGGTGAGCCCCGCGTCCTCCTACGCCGCCATCTTCCGGAACCCCCCGCAACCAGCATTTTTTAATGAAATCAGAGTACTCTGCTTCTAGTAAAGTGAAGCATTGTTGCACTAAGGCTTTGTGTTTTGTGGACTCTGGGTTTCATATAGATATACGCACACGTATACATGTGTTTGTGTGTGTTATTTGGCCGGCGTTATAAATATAAAATCTGTTCCTTCCTGGGAGTTTGATATTTAAAAAAAAAAAAAGAGAAGGCAACTCTGGAACTTACATAATAGCCTTCTAATTGGTCTTTCTGCCTCCAGGCTCTCCAATCCATCCTCCACACTGCTGCCAAAAAGTTGTTCCTAAAAACTAATTGGACACGTCACTCTGCTGAAAAAATCTCTAACGGCCCTCCAGAGCTGAGCTGGATATTCTCTGCTTGTTTCCAGATTCACACTATCCATTTTCTCCCCCAGGGCCGACCGCCACGGACTGCCTCACCCCAACACTTTTGCTTCGACTTCCATTTGGGTATGGACAGTGAGAGGCACTGGAAAAGGTCAGGGGGCTGGAAGAGAGAGAAGTCTGGGGGCCACTCGTCCTTGGCTATTTCTCCGCCGGGCAAATCCAGCTTCACAGATGTTTGACCTGTACAGATAGATGCACAGGGCCCTGTGCTCGGAAGGGCAGCATGCTTGCTTTAATGCCCTGCTGGCATCATCTTGGAGTTCTCAGCAGTGTCTGAACAAGTGGCCCTTTTGTTTCATGTTGCACCGGGCCTGGCAAATTATATCACCAAGTTCCACTTTCGGGCTTCATGTTGTGGCGGCGAGGTCCCTCTACCAAAAGCACAGCTCTTGTCCGAGACCCCTTTCCTACGACTACAGCTGCAGGGTTCTGGTACCTGTTTATCCACTTGCCTCGGCAGTACTGGAAGTGATGGTAGTTTCCTGCAGTTGCTGGCCTTGGGGTGCTTCGCCAGCCCACGTTAGTCTTCTTTGGCCCTGCCCGCCTCTTGTAGAGTCCCTTCATTGAACTCGCGCCACCCTTTCAAGAGTGCTGTCTGTTTCCTCTCAGGACCCTCGCTAATAAAGAGTCTATAGGAGTATATCCATGGTCTTGACATGACTTCAAATGTCAGGCCCTCCTTTTCTCGTAGCCGACCTCCCATGCTACCTCATTCACCCTACGGCCCGGCTCCCATCTTCTTGCGATTTCCGCAAGGAGCCTGTTCCTTCTCAGGTCTTCAGGGTTCTTCCATAGAATACAATTTGGGTTGGACACACAGCTATCCAGATTAGCACATCTCAGCTTCTCTTGTGGGAAGAATGGCTGTGTGACCGAATTCCGGCTAACGCCGTGCAAGTAGAAGCATTTGTGTGCATGGCAGATTCCAGGAACCTTCCGGCACAGACTCCTGGAACACTCCTCCGGCTGGTTCTTCTTTGTTCTTTCTTCCATCTTGGGGTCTGAGATGTGGACTCTCTTGGACCACGAGGATAAGGAACACACTCTAGAAATGGCAGAACAGTGGTTTAGAAGGAACTGGGAAATTCCGCGGAACAAAGCCTTCCTACCAGCTCTGCATTAAACGCCTAAGGGCTTAAGAATTTTACAAAAGGGAGAGATAGACTCATTTTTAAGGCACTGATATTTGGGTTTTATTACCAATGAACCTGACCCTAGCTAATGCTAGACTTACCACTCACTAAACATTTATCGAAGAGCCTCCGGGGTTCTGGGCACGGTTGCCGGCTCTGGGGCCGCAATTTTGAATTAGCAGGTGGCAGTGGGGCCACGTGCAGGTGAAAGTAGTGTAGTTTCAAGTGGGCAGAGAGAGAGTATTCGTGGGAGCACTAGTGAAGAAGATGTGGAAGAGTACAGATAAGACTTCAGGCAGAGCAGGGATAGTGACATAGGTGCTAAAGTCCCAGGAAACACAAGAAGTCACAACCTGCAAAAGCCAAAATTCAACCACATGCTGCCCCAAAGGAACAGTACCAGACCAAGTGACCAGGAAAGGTAAAAAGGAAAACAAGGAATAAATAAGTTGTGCAAATACAAGCAAAATCAGAGTAGGAACTGAGTTATTAATATCAAATGGAGGCTTCTAAGGGGAAGTATTAAAAGGACATGGCGAGTGACCTTTTCTTGAAGGAGAATACAAAAGACAAAGAAAATTGCCAGCATAAATAATTATGTGCCCGATTACTGACACAAAAATGCAGAAACCCAAAACGGTTACATGTATAAAATTTCAGAAAAGCAATAATATTGAGAAAATGTTAATAACCCTCTTACTTAGTCCTTTAAAGGTTAGGCAGATAAAAAATATTTTGGATCTAAAAGACGTGAACACCGTATTTGTAAAATGACTTACTCTATTCCATTTGTAAAATGCCAACTCTATACCATAAAACAGATTTAAATCTTTGTAAATGCCCATGTGCTATGTGTGTGAGGAGACAGAGGGTATATGGGAAATCTCTGTACCTTCCCCTCAATTTTGCTGTGAACCTAAAACTGTTCTAAAAAAGTCTTGATTTTTTAAAAAAACATTTATTTTGAATCTTTTTCAAATTTTAAACACAAGAAAGGCCTTAATAAGTGTACAAAAAACAGGTACAAATAACACAATCTAATCAAGATAAAACTAGAAATCGGTACCACAAAAAATCTCTACTTCTCTTAAATAATACACACACACGCACACGCACACGCGCACACACACGCACACGCACATGCACCAACATATACACTGTACATATTTCTGGGGTTAAAGGGGAAACCAAAACTGCATCAATGTAACATTAAAAAAATAATCACAGGGTGCCTGGGTGGCTCAGTCGGTTAAGCATCCGACTTTGGCTCAGGTCGTAATCTCAACATTCGTGGGTTTGAGCCCTGCATTGGGCTCTGTGCTGACAGTTCTGGGCCTGGAGCCTGCTTCACATTTTCTGTCTTCCCTTCTCTCTCTGCCCCTCCCCTGCTCATGCTCTGTGTCTCTCTGTCTCTCAAAAACAAATTAAAAATGTTAAAAAATTTTTAAAAAGTTTTCTTTCTAATGTTTATTTATTTTGAGAGAGAGAGAGAGCGGGGGAGGGGCAGAGAGAGAGGGAGAGAGACAATCCCAAGCAGGCTCTGTGCTGTCAGCGCAGAGCCCAACATGGGGCTCAAACCCACAAACCATGCGATCATGACCTGAGCTGAAAGAAAGAGTTGGACACTTAACTGACTGAGCCACCCAGGCATCCCTAGAGAAGCCTTAAATTGACAGTATAAGCTTCCACCTTAAGAAATTAAGAAATAAAGATCAAATTAAACCCAATCCAAGCAGAAGAAAGGAAATAACAAAAAAGAAATTAACGTAATCGAAAACAGAAAAATTCCAGGGAAAATCAGTGAAATAAAAAACAGATTCCCTGAAAACAGTAAAGTTGATAAACTCCTAGACATACTAAGAAAAAAAAAAGAAGGTATTGATATTAGGAATGAAAGAGGTGATATCACTATATATCTTGCAGATATTAAAAGAATAATAACAAAATTAGGAACAATGCTATCCCAATTCATTTCATGACTTACATGAAATGGACAAACTCCTTGAAAGACATAAACTCTCAAAACTCACTTAAGGAGAAATAGCTCATTGATTAGCCCTATGTTTATTAAATAAATTAAATTTATAGTTCACATCCTTCCTACAACCACCATCTGGTCCCAGATAACTTCCCTGATGACTTCCACCAAATATTTAAGGAAGAAATAATACCAATTCTACTCAAGTTCTTTCATAAAGATGGAGGAGGAGGGATCACTTCTCAATTCATATTGTAAGGACACTATTCTGATACCAAAACATGACAAGAATATTGCAAGGAAACTGCAGACCAATATCCCTCATGAACACTGATGCAAAAATCTTTTAAGTTTATTTATTTGAGAGAGAGAGAGAGAGAGAGCAGGGAAGGGACAGAGAGAAGGAAAGAGAGAGAGTTCCAAGCAGGCTCTGCACTGCCAGCACAGAGCCCTATGCAGGGCTCAAACCTGAGAGCCTTGAGATCATGACCTGAGCAGAAAGCAAGAGCTGGACGCTTAACAGACTGAGCCACTCAGATGCCCCAATGCAAAAATCTTTAACAAAATACTAGTCAATGCAATCCAGCAAGAGAGAATGCCTTACACTGCTAAAGACAAAGAAATGCTTTAAGACGAAAGAGGGTGCCACAGAGCTCAGTCAGTTAAGTCACTGGATGTTCACATGGTCTTGAAGCATCATTCTGCAGATTACTTATAATTACAAAGATTAAAAAGAACTTTAACAATGGAGAGATAATAGATAACAACACCAAACAAGTGGCCAAACTTGTCAGCTATTGCTTCCAAAATACTGTATCATGCATCATCCCCAAACTCAATGACTTCCAAATGACGGTCATTTATCTTTATAATTCACCTATCTGTGAGTTGGCCGAATTTTGGCTGGTCTAGGCTGGGCTTGGCTAGGTGGTTCTGCTGATCTTGGCTGGGCTCACTCAATTACCTGCGGAGCAGTTGAGGAGCTCTGCTCTAGGCTTGGCTGAGGAAGATTAGCTGAGGCAATTCAGATCACACATGTCTTTTCCTCCTCCTGGACCCAGCAGGCTGGTCCAGACATATTATTCTCATGGCAAGAGCAGAAGTACAAGACAGCGGGTCCAACTGCATAAGCACTTTTCAAGGTTGTTGTGTCATATCTGTTAACATCCCACTGGCCAGAGGAAATCACATGGCTGAGCCTAGGAGCAGGAAATTAATTACACCTTTGTCTCAGTGGGACAGTGCCGGAAAATTATGTTTGACTTTGCTTTAATTAAAAGCCGAGGAAAACAGAGGGGATTGAATTCAGAGATGCTAAGATCTCTTTGGGATCTGACATTTTAGAATTAAACCGTACAGCTCCCATTCCCAGAAATGGGGCAAAGAGGAGGGAGATGGGCAAAGAGCGTGGGCCATTTTGACTGATTCAGGTCACTGGAGTGGCCAGGGCCTGTCAACAACGCATCAGAAGTGCCCGTAACCGGAGGCTTAATTCCACCTAAGTTACCAAAGAAAAAAATATTCATTGCATTTTATAAGTACATAACCATTCCCAGCCTTCTTCATTCAGTTTGTCATTTACAATTCAGAGTAATCGTAGTGGCACATTTTAAATCAAGCTGAGGAAGATATATAATAAATGCATGTATTTTTAGAAGCCTGCTTCAGTTTCATGGAAAAAAAATACACAGCCAAGGAACATAATCGGAAAAGAGATAAAATTCATAGTCTAGGCCAGAACATTTAATTCGTTGTAATATGCATAAGAGAACAATGTGGCAGCGGGAGATTTCTGACTTCATCTTGAGTGATTCATAGACTCACTCATTTCAGTGCGCTGCCAGTTACATCAGGGATGGATTCTGAGGCAGCGAGCTGCGCCCTGTAACATCAGAATGAATAAAATTCACATCACAGATTCTATTATGAGGCTGCTGGCCTCTATGGGGCTTTGTAGGTGACCACGAAGGAGACATCTGGGCAGTAGGGGAGGGGGAAGCCGCCCGCTTAGAATGAAGCCTCATATGTCTGAAATGGAATATTACGGACTCTAAAAATAGGTGCTAAGTAACCACTCTGTCAGGAAATAATAGATCACACAGTTGAGCTCTCCACTTAGGAAATGTGGAAGGACTTTTCTTTCTCTCTGCTGTGATCTGTCACAGTGGGGAAGAAGAAAGCACCCTTCAGAAACAGAACTCAGAATCTGGACACAGGGGCATTCTGTACCTTCTCCATCTAGGTCACTTTTTTAAATTTTCTTCATGTAATGTTGAGTGGTGAGAGTTTTTCCGGATCCTTTTGCTAAGAGTAGAGTCTCTGTTACATTCTTGGACCAGGGTTCTGGGGACTGGATGGCTAGGAAGCTGCTGCCTTCAGCAAAATACCCACACCCTGTCCTCACTCTCACCTTCAATCGGTGCTTTTCTCAAATGAGTATTGTAAAGTTATTCCTTTGAGTTACAGATAGTTCAAACACAAGCCATGGCTGACGGCGACAGGAAAGGGAAGGAGTGTAGGGAAAAACGATTGGGTGAAGGGAAGGGTTATGAATCAGATTGCGTCCCCCCAAAATGCATACATGACGTCTTCACCCCCAGTGTGACTGTTTTTAGAGATGGGGCCTTTAAAGAGGTAGTTGAGGTTAAAGGAGGTTGCAAGGGTGGGGCCCTAACCCAACAGAGCTGACGTCCTTACATGAAGAGGAAGAGACACCAGGACGCTGGTGCAGACAAGGAGCCATGCGAGGACACGGCAAGATGGTGCCATCTGGGAGCCAAGGAGAATGGCCTCCGGAGAACCGGGCCTACCAACAGCTTGATCTGGGACTTCCAAGAACTGGGAGAAAATGAATGCCTCTTGTTTAAGCCCCCCAGTCTGTGCTATTTTGCGATGGCTTCCAGGGCTGACTAATACAAGGACTAACACATATTAATCATGCGCTGGGTGGCCAGCATTGGGATCAACTCTCAGCACGTGCCATTAACTTAATCCTCCCTACGGCCCCGCAAGCGAGGTATACGCGCAGACGGCGTTAGCCTGCTCAAGGTCACAGAATGGTGCCCTCTTAGTCTGAACTCATGCCTGCTGGATTTCAAAGCTCAAACCGTTTTCACCGTATTAGAGGTTCTCAAATATTGATGCGCTTCAGAATCGTCGAGGGAGCTTGTTAAAATTTCAGGGGCCTCTATCCCACCCAAGATCTACTGAATGAGCTCAAGGCGGGGGACCCAGGCCTCTGTATTTTTAATAAGCTCCCCCGGGTATGTCGATTCACACCCCTGCCTAGTTCATGAGGCTGTGGGAGGAAAAGTTTGCTGTCTGGTGGTTTTTCAATGCTGCATGGGTAGACAAGCAGCAAAGACCAGGAAAGCTAATTTAGTATCTTTCTCAACCTCTCAACTCCACAGGAACTCCGGAGGCTATAATTTTCATGAGCTTTTATAGAGGGAAGCGTCCAGCAACGTCAATTTAAAATGTAAAAATCGACTCTGCACTGGCACATGATCTTGGGTGATCATGTAGTACCCACGCCCTTGGTTTGGTGAGACGGCTTTCTTACTCTACAGTCTGGGCTATTCACGTGATGACGCTGAGAATTTTCAGCATGGAAATTTCTGTGTTCTCTGACCTATGTTGCTGTCAGCCATATCCAATGCGACAAAGTTTCAAGCAGGACAAAAAAGCCAAATTGTTTGGGAAAGCTAGTAACTACTCCTTAATTCTTAATGTTTTGTGAATTCAGAATTGCTATTGTATTCTCATACAATTATGAGCACCCATGGTTATTTCTGGCCACGGGATTATTAATTTGCGTGGGCAACCAGACAAATATCACCTATTCCTTCCCTGACAAGGCTTCCTGAACTGTCTAATTAGTTTCAAGGAGAAAGATACTCACTTGTACAAGCCAGCCCATTATTTTCTTAACATCAAGGAGTATCCTGTCTCGGCAAATGTCATCCCTGAAGCTATGGATTTGCTGGGCTGCCTCGCAATCAGACAGGAACGTAATTTGCTTTTACGTGATATTTTTGAGGCTCCATTTTTTATTTCTTTCCCCCTGTTTTAAGAATGCGATGAATTCAGGAGCTCAGTTTGGCTTCAAGGATTGTTAGCTACTTCCTAACTGTCCCTCTAGGGAAAGAGGGAGGAAGGGGGGGGGGGAACCAAGGAGATAGCAAAAATCAATAGAGTCTGCTTGAATTCTCTGTCTCCCTCCATCCGACGCCAAGAACCTGAGTGAAGTGTGCTCTCAGCATAGGGGAAGCCAGCCTGAGTACCAATCAACCACAGGCAGGAGGCTATGTCAGCTCGGACAGAGGCGGCTGTAGGGGAGAGCAGACCTCCTATTTTCTTGCAGCTCTTTTTTTTTTTTTTTGCCAGGGGGAAACAAATACAGGAAGAACGTTGCTTCTCAAAAGAGCCTCTACAGAGAACAACCCGCAAGCTCCCGGAAGAAAAACAGACCCCAGTGAAAAAGTCTCTGCTAAGGTCACAGAATTGTGCACCTTAAAAGGGGTGAATGTTATGGTATGCAGATTATTATACCCAGCTAAAAAAAAAAAAAAAAGGTTGTACGAGAAAATAAAATACGCCAAGGGATTCTGTTTTACATCCCGAAAGGAGGAAGAGAAACGTGTGACGAAGAGTGAGGAAACACACACATGCACAAAGAACCTGGAAGTCCCAACAGACAGGGCACCTGGCTCTGTGCTCACCATGTGCACACGGTATGTGTTTACAGGTCTCCTGTCACGGGGGGCAAGTCTCACTTTACGTCAGAAGAGTCCCATGCCCGTGGAGTCAAAGGGAAAAGAGTTTGGGGGCACCTGGGTGGCTCAGTCGGTTAAGCGTCCGACTTCGGCTCAGGTCGTGATCTCGCGGTTTGTGAGTTCGAGCCCCGCGTCGGGCACTGTGCTGACAGCTCGGAGCCTGGAGCCTGCTTCGGATTCTGTGTCTCCCTCCCTGTCTCTGTCTCTGCCCCTCCCCTGCTCATACTCTGTCTCTCTCTCAAAAATAAACATTAAAAAAATTGTTTAAAAAAGGGAAAAGAGGTTTTCTCCCAAAGTAGCAACAAAATGGCAGAGGCCCCAAGATTATATACTTATTTATTTGACTTAGATTTATCACTTAGTTGACTTATATCTCCCAGTACTACCCATGAGATAAAAGGAGACCCCTCTTTAGGTTGGACTCTAGGACCATGGCCTTGTTCTTCCTCTGTGACCCACGCTTTCCCTCAGCAGTGACTCACCCCACTCTTGACTCTTACGAGAAGCTACTTCATCTCAATTATAAACTATTCACAAGCATAGCATCTCTGGAGGCAGCTTCGGTCATAAAACTGGCTTCTTTGCTCAGCTTTGACCTATGCGTGCTAGGTCATTCAGGGTCCACCTCTCAGCCACCAGCCCTTGAGCCAAGGGACATCCTGGTTCTCCAGGCACAACTGACTGAAAAGGTTCTAACGACCCCAGCTTGGGACCGTTGCTCCTCTGTTCCCTCACTTTGAATGTCCCGGACAAGTGTCTGGGCACACAGTCTAGGGCAAGTTTAACCACTAAGATCATAGCTGTCCTTCTCTTATTCAAGTTCTCCTTTCAGTCATTCCTTGGCCTTGTAACCCAGGCCAAGAGTTCTTTCTTCTTGCTGACCTTAAATGATCAGTGCCCAAGAAAGATGCATAGGTGAAAACTGACACTATATTTACATTATATTATATTCATATATGTGTAAATACATGTATATATAGATATAGAGTATGGTCTGGAAGGATATACACTGAACCAGAGAGAGCGGGTATCTTTGGAGAGGGGAGTGAAGCTAGACAGGGGCCCAAGAGGAACCACTGCTTTGTCTCTGCTATTTGTTTCTGTGTATGTCTTTACAATTTTTAAAATAGCAAGAAATGTTTGATGAGTGGAGAAAATTTTAATTGCATGAAATAACTCTTGCTGGAACAATCAAAGGGTACCCAGACATAGATTGCGTAAGAGGATCGAATTAGTTCCCCAAGTCCTCGTGTGTGAGTCCACTTTTCTTAAAAATAACCTACTAGGCAGGTGCACCTGGGTGGCTCAGTCGGTTAAGAATCTGACTTTGGCTCAGGTCTTGATCTCGTGGTTTGTGAGTTCGAGCCCCTCACCGAGCTCTGTGCTGACAGCTCGGAGCCTGGAGCCTGCTTCGGACTCTGGGTCTCCTGTTCTCTTTTCCCCTCTCTGGCTTGCGCTCTGTCTGTCTCTCTCTCTCTTTCAAAAATGAATAAATGTTTAATAAAAAAATAAAAAAGTTTAAAATTAAATAAACTTAAAAAATATATACTATGTGATAGTTGGGATATGTCAAAAAAAAAAAAAAGGGATAAAGAATAATACAAGGACACTCATGTCCTCCTCACCTAAGAAATCAAACATTGCTAATACAATAAAGTGCCCCCCCACCCGCCCCCCCTTGTCATTTCTACTCAACAATTCCAAGAGAATCGAGAACTACTCATCATTCTGTGACCAACACAGTAACTGCTGTTGGAGTTGCCCTAAGTTTTCCAGATGGGAATTCCAGAAAATGCCTCTCAGGAAACAGAGAGAAGGGATTTGAGGAAAGCCTTGGGCTTTTTTTTTTTTTTAAACCATTTTGTGTTATCTGCATAATGCTCTCTTCCTTTGGCAAGAAGGTATTCGTTGGGAGGATGCCCGAATCAAAGTCAGCAACAAACTCTGGGGGCAGCAGCCCCTTGTGCAATGACCGGCCGGCTCCCCGTGAACATGTTCTCCACGACCCTGTGTCCGCTGTGCCCCCTGGCAATGAAGAATTGGCTGTCAGCCACCCATTTCGCGTGTACGTCGGGGCAGGCCATCAGATCAGCATTCTACCGGAAGGCGGCTCTGTGACCCTGCAGCTGAACGACACTGTTGCTTTCTGAAAACTAATAGGAAATAGAGGAAGTAGAGATTGCTGGTGAATGAAACCTTTTGTGTCCTCTTTTTATTAGCACTTGAAATTGGGTTTCCTCCAATATATTTATTTCCATTCTGCAAGCTCAAGTGTGATGGATATGCCTTTGGAAATTAATGACGCAATTAAAGAATCTGTCCCCTCTGGATCACTTGCTGGGGGTTACAGGTGTTTTTCATCTTCTTCTTTCAGCAGATCTGATGAAGCCCAAGTTGATTTTACATAAATAGACGAAAGAATGCTTGCAAAGATTGCCTATAAATAGGAACCACGAACTGAACTTTTCCTAACGGCAAAGATTCTGTTTTTGATCATTCTAACCCCTGCTTTTGGGGGGGGGGGGGCACGTTATTATTTCCAGTTATTGTTGTTATTTGTTTTCCTGAAAGAAATACAATTTAAATAATGCTAACTATATTGATTTACCTGTATGTTAGTGCCTGGTGATAAGGCTTGGAGTTCCCCTCGATTTGATAATTGTACCCAGGACGTGACACATACATTGTCTCTGAAAATACCTAGTGCTCTGCCAGTTAGCAGCATCGGCTTTCATGTCAATTTGAAAAGGTCTAGATGTGAAGGGATGGCATACCCCTACCAGAATGATCCCTCTTAGGTTCCCATAATTAAAGAGAGGTGCTCACCGGGTCTGCCTCATGCATCCGTCACGGAGCCAGAATAGGGAATGGAAATGGTTCACTGATCAAAATGCCAGAATTAGCTCCATCTGATTCGAATCTCTTTCCTTAACACCATCCAGAGTTCCTCTAACTTGGAAAATTAAAAAGACAAAAAAAAAAAAAATCAATTGAGAGTAACTGAAACATCAAGTTTCTCTCTCTCTTCCTTTCTTGGGATCATAATATAGAGCATATATAAGCATTTACACCATAATGTGTTATGTATTATAACTTAGTAAAAGTTAACTTAAATAGAGCCAAATACACTACAATGTCAAATAGCCGTTACGAAGGGTGGTCCTGCCCCCAGTCTCTGCCCCTGTCCCCTGCACGCTGGGGAAGCCCTTCCAGAGACGGCAGTGAGGTCCTGCTGTGATCACCCTCTCCCTTCACCTTCCTGATTAAGTGTATCTGATCCTGATCTTGATCCTGATTAAGTGTACCTTCTTAGTGTCAGTCTCATCCAAATTTTATGCTGATGTGGTCATGACATTTGTCCTAACAAATCAGATAATATGAATGAGCCGTAATTATTTTACCCTCATTTTATGGACAAAAAGTGAGGCCAGAGATGCTCTGACTTGCCCAAGATCCTGTTAGTCAGTGGTGAAGTCAGAGGTAGAATTCTGAATTCCTAGCCCCCAGTGTACCATGCTTTGGCCCGAATGCTCTTGACTTATAAGACTGAAGGATACTAATTAAGGAAAAGCTAATTAATGCCGCACCTTGGGAAACTTGGAACATTACATACAGGAAGGTCAAGAGAAAACATTCGTTTGAGTAGGCCTCATCTTTGACATCATGTGTCTTCTTAGAGACAGTAAAATTCTTAGGATACTTTTACTGAGGTTTGAGGACTGACACGTGCTTAAAAAGACTGTTTCAAAGAATGTCAGAAACCCTGACGTTCTGTGGATTTGTACTATGTTTGGATTTGCCATCAATTTCTCAGTGATTGTGTTAGCATTTCAAGCCAACTGGGGCTAGGCCAGAGAATGAGAAAATTAGCTGGAAGAATCCAATGCCCTTGATTTAATAGCTGCTTTCATGGAGTTAACATCAGGCTCTTTTTTGGCCAGTAATGATTAATTCTTGTAATGATTCACTTTTCTTCTGCCATGGCTTGTCTAAAATACTTGTCTTACATAACCATCTGTCAGAACTTTTTTCGTTAAAAAAGACACTGAGGCAACTAACAGATCTAAAGCACATTTTTTAGCTATCTCCACAGAACGAAGTTAAAAGCTCAGGACCCGGTGTCACCTTCAACTTGAGTTGGACTAGTGCCAGCGAGGCACAACCCTGCCAGCAAAGCAGAGAAGTGTGATCCCATCAGAAGGAAGTGGACTGTCCTTTCCCAGTTGAGACACGGTACTCAGGACGCAGTTACGATATCCTACATTTGCCATCGCTCCAAGGGCAATGGGTTGATGGGTCCCCATGACCAGCAGATTCATGGCTCACGCTTTGGTAAAGTCTCTCAAAGCTGCACTTGGCAAGATAGCTCATGAGACGGACGTGTTACTCCTCTACTTCAACACAATAGGATTTTCGATGGAACGGAGTGGGTGCACCCTCTTTTGGTTTATTCGCACTGCATCTAAACCTAGTCCTAATTATATCTGGGCTCCAGGCAGCGATCAGGGCTATACCTTCCATCTCTTGCGGGCTAACAGGGCTCTGCATGACCTGTGAGGTGCCGCATCCTGGGCTGCATGGCCGCTTCCCTGAAATACAATGTGGTACCTGGTGTTGGCATTTTCCACGGCACTGCAGCAGTGCCCGCGTATCTTCAGAAGAGGACCAAAGGCTGCCGGAGAAGAGGCCTCAAGTTGACAGACTCCCACTCGGAGTCCACAGCGCTCACGGAGATGAAGGGGTTTACATAAACATCTTGCATGAGACAGACAGGCCACACTGTCCTGTGGCCTCAAGAATAAATCTAGTCATTTTCAACCCCCAAGATTTATCTGTCACTCATGCTTCATGTGCATCAAAGGTTGGCTGTCACTCTCCTGCATACGTCCTCCCTTTGGGATCGCAACTGCCATTGCAACCTCTTCTCGGGACATTGCTAGTTATCACAGCAGAGGGCAAACAGGACATGGAATACCATGCATCGGCTCTCTGCACTTTTGCTCATGTTTCATTGGCCAGACCAAGCCAGATGGCCATGCCAGCATAAGCCTCCCCAAGGCAAGCTAGTGGATATTTATGAACAATACAACAATCCGTAATGCCAATTAAATGCTAGATTCATAGTTTTCAACATCTTTCATTCACAGGCCTTTTGGTAGGCTGGGGACTGCCAAGCCCGCCCATGCCTAGTCGTCATCAAAACCACTATTTACTTGGTGCAGGATGTCCTTTTTTTTTTTTTTTAATGTTTATTTTTATTTTTTTTTAACGTTTATTTATTTTTGAGACAGAGAGAGACAGAGCATGAATGGGGGAGGGTCAGAGAGAAGGAGACACAGAATCTGAAACAGGCTCCAGGCTCTGAGCGGTCAGTACAGAGCCCGATGCGGGGCTCGAACTCACGGACCGCGAGATGATGACCTGAGCCAAAGTCAGCCGCTTAACCAACTGAGCCACCCAGGCGCCCCATTTAATGTTTATTTTTGAGTGAGTGAGACACAAAGCACAAGCAGGGAGGGGTAGAGACAGAGGCAGACACAGAATCCAAAGCAGGCTCCAGCTCTGAGCTGTCAGCAACGGAGCCCAATGCAGGGCTCAAATTCAAGATCTGTGAGATCATGACCTGAGCGAAGTCGGATGCTTAACAGACAGCCACCCAGGCACCCAGGGCACCCAGGCACCTGGTGCTTGAAGTCCTTTGAACTAAGCTTGCCTAAACTAATTTTTTGCTTTACCTTTAATTACATAAAATACACATAAATACATTCTTGTTGTGAGATATTTAGGTGATAAAAATACAACAAGAACCATAAGGTGGTTCCTCAAAAAATTGAAAACATCTACCAAATGGTCCATCAATCCCACTTCTGGAATATATTCAACGGAAAGGAGAACAGGGTCTCAAAGAGATATTCACACATCCATGTTCATAGCAGCACTATTCACCATGGCCAAAAGACAGAAGCAACCCAAGCATCCAACTATGAATAAAGGAATAAATGAAATGTGGTTTTATACACACACACACACACACACACACACACACACACACACACGAATATTATTCAGCCTTAAAAAGGAAGGAAATTCTGACACATGCTATAACATGGATGAACCTTGAAGACATTCTAAGTGAAATAAACCAATCACAAAAAGACAAATACTCAGTGATTTCTCTGAAACGAAGTATCTAAAGTAGTCAAATTCATAGTAACAGAAAGTAGAATGGTGATGGCCAGGAGCTGGGAGGAGGCGAAGTGGGGAGTTGGGTGTTTAATAGGGACAGAGTTTCTACTCTGCAAGATGAAAAACTTCTGGAGATCCGTTGCACAACAATGGGAGTATATTCAGCGCTCCTGAACTGTATACTTGAAAATGGTGAAGATGATTAATTTTATTTTTTTTTAATCACGATTAAACTTTAAAAATTAAGAATACATTAAAAATAAAGCAAAAGTCTCCTGGATGACCACGTTCCAATCTCATTTACCTCTACAGAGGTGACATCTGCTTATTAATTTGATGTGTATGCTTACAATTATTTTTCTATAGGTTTACATAATACATAGATAAAAATAGAATTTGTGTGGATTTTTGGTTTAACACATACTACATAGTATATTTTAATGCTGGTGTATATTCATCCCGTTTTTTTTTTTTTTTTAAACGGCCACACTGACCCACAGTATTAAGAGTATAACAGATGATTTAATGATACTACTTCTAATAGACGTTTCCGATGTTTGTACTATAACAATCAATATCTCTTTGAGCTTACGTGAGAGTATTTCTTTATATTAGATAGCTAGAGACGCATTTTGGGATCATACGGTGTGCATATTAACATTTTATCTCCTACTGCCATGTTGCTCTCCAAGAGAGCTGAACCATCCGCGAGGCAGGAAAATAACCATTTGCCTACTTCCTCATTAACACTTGCTATTATCAGTCTCTTCGGTTTTTTCCAGACTGATGGTTGGAAATGATAGCTCATTCCTGTTTGATTTTCATTTCCCTGATTGCTGTTGAAATTGAGGATCTTGTCATTGAGTGGTTGGCCATTTGGATGTTTTTCTCTCAATTGCCTTTCCACATTCTTTGCCCACTGCCCACTTTTCTTTGGTGCTTTCTCTCACTGATGTGTAGGGATTACTTAGACAGTCTGTGTATTTATGCCTTGTCTTTTGTTATATATGTTGTAAATTTCTTTGGCACATTTATTTTCTAAAATCATTCACTGAATTTTTTACTTAGTGGTTCAAAGGATCACCTTTGTCATTTACACAATGCCTATATATACATAGGGCTGTTTCTGGACTCCATTTTCTGAGCTCTGTATTTAAGGGATCTATTATTCCCTTTATGTCATATTCTAAGAGTGACTAGAACTATAACGTACTTTGATGCCCTCATTAGTCTCCTTTTGCTGGTCTGGTGCATACTCTGCTCCTAATGAATTTTTGAAAACATTTGACATGGGTTGGAAGATTTGGGCTGTGGAAGTAGGGGCTTTGGCTCGTATTGCAATGAATGTACAGATTACTTTGGGGACAGGTGACATTTAAAATATATTGAGTCATGCAAACTAGGAACCTGATGCTCTTCTTTGTTCTTTAACATGTTTTATTTTCTGTTCTCACAAGTGTTACATTTTGCTTGTTGGGTTTATTCCTAGGAATTGTAGAGGCTTTGTTGCTGTCGTGAATGGAATTGTTTTTTGGGTTTTTTTTCAATTACATTTTCTAATTGCTTTGCATTAGCATACAGGGAAGCTATTACTTTTGATATGTCAATTTTACACCCGGCCACACTGATACACTTCTATTGGTCAAATAGGTTTCAGGGTAATCGCTTGGATTTTATGGGTGGATAATCATGTCATCCTATGTCAAAGACATTTTTTGTCTTTCCTGCCCAATATTACATCTTATTTCGTTTTCTTATCACACTGGCTGAAGATTTCTAGCACAATGAATGCCATAGCAGCCTTTCCTTGTTCTTTTAATAGGAATACTTCTAATTTTTCATCATTTGATGTGGCATTTGCAGGAGATCTCTGGCATATACGTCTATAAAATCAGACTTCCAGTAAGAAACCCATGGCATTTTGAAATATCATGATCTGAGAAGGATTTGTGTATAAAGGGACTAGAGTCAATCCTCATTGTTCATGAGTCATATTTGCAAATCCGCCTGCTTGTTAAAATGTATTTGTAACCCGTGCTTTCGCACGTCTACACATGTGTAGAGTGGCAAAAAATGTGTAACTGACATGCACCCTTCCAGCGGAAGCTGGCAAGGCCACACTGCATTTTTGTTTCAGCTCTCATACTGCAAACAAATGACATCTTTTTTTAAAAAAATATAATTTATTGTCACATTGGCTAACGTACAGTGTGTGAAGTGTGCTCTTGGTTTTGGGGGTAGATTCCTGTGATTCATCGCTTACATGCAACACCCAGTGCTCATCCCGACAAGTGCCCCCCTCAGTGCCCATTGCCCATTTCCCCCCTCTTTCCCACCTCTCATCAACCCTCAGTTTGTTCTCTGTATTTAAGAGTCTCTTATGGTTCACCTCCCTCTCTGTAAATAATTTTTTCCCTTCCCTTCCCCCATGGTCTTCTGTTAAGTTTCTCAAGATCCACATATGAGTGAAAACTCGTATGATATGATATCTGTCCTTCTCTGACTGACTTATTTCACCTAGCATAATACTCTCCAGTTCCATCCACGTCGCTGCAAATGGCAGGATTTCATTCTTTCTCCAGGCAGTATTCCATTGTATATATAAACCACATCTTCTTTATCCATTCATCGGTTGACGGACATTTTGGCTCTTTCCGTAATTTGGCTATTGTTGAAAGTGCTGCTATAAATATTGGGGTACACGTGCCCCTCTGCATCAGCACTCTTGGGTATCCCTTGGGTAAATGCCTAGCAGTGCTATTGCTGGGTCGTAGGGTAGATTTATTTTTAATTTTTGGAGGAACCTCCACGTTGTTTTCCAGAGCGGCTGCACCAGTTTGCATTCCCACTAACAGTGCAACAGGGTTCCCGTTCCTCCACATCCTCGCCAACATCTGTTGTTTCCTGAGTTGTTCATTTTAGCCACTCTGACCAGTGTGAGGTGGCATCTCAGTGTGGTTTTGATATGTATTTCCCTGATGATGAGTGACGGCGACACCTTTTTTGTATTTTTGTACTTTTGTCGACAACTTTGCTGTTTAAAATGGCCCCCAAGCATAGTGCTGAAGTGCTGTCTGGTGTTCTGAAACCCACAATAGCTGCAACGTGCCTTATAGAGAAAATCTGTGCGTGAGATAAGCTTCATTCAGGCACACGTTATAGTGCTGCTGGCCCTGAGTTCAACGTTCGCGCATCAATGGCATATATTCAATAAGGTGCCTTTAAACAGAAAACACAGGTAAAACACGGTTCTGTGTTGACCAGCTGACAAAAATGTTGTGAGCAAAGTCTTCCTGGAAACTAACCCTGTCCTTCCCCTAGGACCAACGGGTCAGTATTCCCTAATTCAGTGTTCTTGGTGACTTTATAGAACCGCGAATAAAGAGAATCTGTATTTACAAAGATTTGGGTGCCAGAGTACCGCAAAGAGAAATATACCTACCCAGGGCTTAGGAGAGAGGCACGTTCAGCAACTCAAAGTCAGTCAAAAAACAGTGGAGGGAGCAATTATGGGAACCCAAAGAGTCCTGGGGAGTCCACTGCCCTGAGAGGCACAGTGACAGTTCCAATGACCTGGGGGGATGGAGACTGAGGAACAGATACCTTGAACTCACTCCTCTCCTCCCCTCAGTCTTCTTGCTGAGGTTCCTGCTAGTCAGTCTCAGCATGGAAGCAGAGGATGCAGCCGAGGAGAGGAAGTGCTTGTCCTGTCTACACAGATGAGTGAAGACTGGACTTCAGGGCACAAGCAATAGAGCAGCACGATGGGATCACCTGCTGGCAAGATCCTTACATTCCTAATTTACTAACAAGCTTTTTTTTTTTTTTTTCTAATAGGTATTACTGCCACATTTTATCTAATTATTTTTCAGTACCTATAGTTTCTTCCGTTCATCTGTTAAGGTTGTGAATTACATTAACAGATTTTCTCCTGTTAAGCTACCTTCTGTTACCAGCATAATTCAACTCGATCACCTTGCCTTACCCTTCCAATATACCGATTCAATTTGCAAATGTTTCAGATTTTTGCATGAATAATCAGTCTAATTTTCTTTTTCAGTTTTGTTATCTTGGTAAATCTAGCGTCTAAAAATTAAATCGGAAGGTTTCCATTTTTCCTATGCTCTATCGCTTTTATAACATGGGAATTATCTCTTCCTGGAAGATTTTTTAGAACCCATAACGTTTTCTGGGTGCCTTCTTCTTATAGTTTGTGCTTCATATTTCAGTTCTCTTCCTCTAATTTTTCTTTATGACATCACTCTTTAATGGCCAGATTATATATGCTTGCATAATATGCAAAACAATTTAACATATTTTCAAAATGATGACGCTCCCCCCTTCTTGCTGTCATTATCACCCACTAAGGTGGCCATTCTTAATACTTTATTTGCCCTTCTCCACCCTCCTCTACACTCACACAGACATATACAAATGACTAGTGTTTCTTCAAAAACGAAACACACTATATACATCACTCTGAAACCTCCTTTATTCCCCACAAATAATAGAGAATATATATCCCTTCAGATAACTGAGAGAGTATAACTCATTATTTTTAATGGATATATAGTATTCCATCAAACAAACATATTGTGATTTTTTTTTTCAGACGGGGGGAGGGAGGGAGGGGGATAGAGAGAGAGGGAGAGAGAGAGAGAGGGAGAATGTGCACGCACACTTGAGTGGGAGAGGGGCAGAGAGAGAGGGAGAGAGAGAATCTTAAGCAGGCTCCACATGGGGCTCAATCGCACGACCATGAGATCATGACCTGAGCCAAAATCAAGAGTCGGATGCTTAACTGACTGAGCCACGCAAGTGCCCTAAACATACTGGGTTCAATCAAGCATTTCCCCATTCCTTTACAGACGGAGGTTAAGTTTTCTTTCCTTTTCCTCCCTCCCTCCCTCTTTCTCTTTTTTCCACTATAAACGCTGCCCTTGTAAATATCTTTGTACATCAGTACTTCTATTTCTATAGACTAGATTCCCTAAAAGGGCTAAGGCAAAGGGGATGTAAATTGACAAGAGGTAAAACAGGACTCGATTTTAACCAGAGGCCCCAAGAGTCTGAGAAAAAGAGAGGGTGGGCCTTTTCATATTTCACAGAGGTCCTACCAATGTATGTACAGGAATTGCAAAGGTGGTGGTCAAATTCGTTTGGCCAACACTCACTTAAGAGTCAAGAGTGATGGGGCACCTGGGTGGCTCAGCTGGCTAAGCATCCAACTCTTGGTGTCAGCTCAGGTCATGATCTCGCAGTTTTGTGAGTTCGAGCCCAGCATCGGGCTCCGTGCTGGGAGTGTGGAGCCAGCTTGGGATTCTCTGTCTCCTTCTCATTCTGCCCCTTCCCCATTCGTGCTATCTCTGAGAAAAAAAAAAAAAAAAAGAGTCAGGAGTGGGGATAGAAGAAGCCGGGCTGAGAGACACTTTCTGTGCAGAGAGTTCTTGGACAGCTGTGGCACTGTCCTTCTTGTCACCCCAAGGGGAACACTGCAGGATGTGTCTCCCCCACCTCAAGCTAGTGACGGGTTTCAGGGGACCACCATGAGAACTCCGTATGTGTCCCTTGGAATATGAGGTCATGATGAGCTGGTTTCGGACTCTGCAGTCAAGAGGCTGACGGCAGTCGCCTGAGACAGCAAAGTAGTAAGTTGCCTCTGCCCTGCGCCTCCCTTCCACCGTCAGAGGAGACAAAAGAGTGTGGGTGTTTCCCGTGGACTAGATGCGGCATGTGCAGGACAGGGGGAGCCTCGAGGAAGTTTGAATCCTGCTCAGAGAGGTGCCTGGGGGAGCGATGGGCATCTATGAACACGGAGTAAATGTGGAAGACAGTGCCCAGGCAGAAGAGGGCACTTAAAGTGGCCCATGCAGGTGGCACTCTGCACATCGCAGAAGTAGCAGTTGGGGGTTCCTAGTGGCCAAACCTCGAGGAAAGTGCTCCATGGGAAGAGAAACATCACCTCTAAGGATCTACCAAGCCCAAAGAGCATCCCCCTCACCCCCCCCCCCCCCCACAAGGCTAGCAGACAAGCAACGCCTTGCCTGGCCTCCTCATCCTTACCTCCCCTTCCCTACCTCCAGCCTGGGCCAGGGGTGGAGGCGGGCAGGAAGAAGACCAGCGGCCCGCCCGCCCCTCCCCTCCCTCTGCCGCACCTGCCTGGCGCAGGGAGAAGCTGCACGCAAAATCCAGAATTTTGACTTTTACACAGGACTGAACGTTTTAAACGTTGTGAATAAAAGCGACCAGAGACTTTTTTTTGCAAGGGACGGAAAAAGGTATGCCTGCAAATTTAGCCAGGGAGGAGGAAAAAGAATCACGCCAGAGGCTTGAAGGGCCATTGAGGAGAGAGAAATGAGTTGCTTTCTGCTTGCTTCCGTCGGTGCCCTGCTTCTTCAAGATTAGGGACGTGTGAGTTATCCAGTGTACCAGATATTGTCTCACTGCTGTGCAAAACAAATTGTAGCAATGCACGCACCTAGTGGCAATACATGAGAATGCTTCTTCCTCTGAACCTTTGCCAGGGCTACGTATTCTCATAATTGCAGCCCTGCTGAATAATATTCTGTTGTGTTCATTTGCTGCCCTGGGCTCAGAGACAAGGTCAGGTCTATCACAGAAGGACAGCATTTGGAAGCTGGATTGGACATTGGAAATGACTGAAACTTAAGAGGCGGGGGGGGGGGGGCCTGTCAAAACCTCAAAGTGAATCATTACTACCACTTGGTAGAAGCGTTCTCAGGTCCATGCCATTGACTAGACTCAAAATTCTTCCTGAAAATTCACCTTTTAAAAGGAAAGACTGTCTGAGGTGCCTGGGGGGCTCAGTCGGTTAAGCGTCCGACTTCGGCTCAGGTCATGATCTCGCGCTTTGTGAGTTCGAGCCCCACGTTGGGCTCTGTGCCGACCCCTCAGAGCCTGGAGCCTCCTTCGGATTCTGTGTCTCCCTCTCTGTCTGCCCCTCCCCAACTCACACTCTGTCTCTCTCTGTCTCTCAGAAATAAATAAACATTAAAAAATTTAAATGAATAAATAAATAAATAAGTAAGTAAGTAAGTAAATAAATAAATAAAAGGAAAGACCGTCTGGGGCACCTGGGTGGCTCAGCCGGTTAAGCGTCTGCCTTAGGCTCAGGTCATGATCTCACGGCTCGTGGGTTCGAGCCCCCTGTCGGGCTCTGTGCCTACAGCTCAGAGCCTGGAGCCTGCTTCGGATTCTGTGCCTCCCTCTCTCTCTGACCCCTCCCCCCCCCCCCCCGTTTGTGTACTCTCTCTGTCTCAAATATAAATAAACATTAAAAAAAATTAGAAAAAAAGAAAGATCATCTGCCATGACCCCAAAATTTCTGGCAATATGATCTCATCATATGAAGATCATTGGTTATATTTACCGGTTCTCACAGGAGGCATCTCAAATATCTGGTGCTTTGATGTGAACTAACATCCAGATATATTTAATGAAATCTCACTGACTTCTTCTCATGTCGGTTTTATTTTTTAGCTTTCCCTATTATATTTTTTAGATGTTTATTTATTATTGATTTTGAGACAGAGTGACAGAGAGGGAGGGGCAGAGAGACAGGGAGAGAGAGAGTCCCGAGAGTCCCAAGCAGGCTCCACAGCAGAGCCCCACACAGGGCTCGAGCTCACAAACCGTGAGATCATGACCTGAGCTGAAATCAAGAGCCGACCGCTTAAGCAACTGAGCCACCAACCGAGCCACCCAATTTATTTTATTTAAAAAAAAATTTTTTTTTTTTAACGTTTATTTATTTTTGAGACAGAGAGAGACAGAGCATGAATGGGGGAGGGTCACAGAGAGAGGGAGACACAGGATCTGAAGCAGGCTCCAGGCTCTGAACTGTCAGCACACAGCCCGACGCGGGGCTCGAACCCACGTGAGATCATGACCTGAGCCAAAGTCAGACGCTTAACCGACCGAGCCACCCAGGCGCCCCTCGAGCCACCCAATTTAAAACCGCAAATTGTTCACCTTGAGAATCAAGGTAGGACTGTTTATGGTTGGACAGGATGACAGGTGTGAGAGCAAAATGGTCCCCAAACCGCACAGCTGTGTGTAAAAGCCAGCCACCTAAGAAGCTGCCATAACATACGTCTCTTCCGAGAAATATGTCTAGCTTAGTGAGCTTTATGACCTCGTGGCCCGGAACTTCAAAGCCACTCACCTGTGCAGAGAAGGCAGTGGGAAAGGAAGACGTGGCCCCCAGTATCGCTTTCTGTGGATCAGAATATGCTGGCCAGCTGCCCCAGAAAAAAAGAACAACCAGAGAGGAATTTTGAAGAGCAGAGAATGTAATTATTTAATCTTACTCAAGGGGAATAAGAAGCGACACAGCACAATAGATACCACATGTGTCTCCTTCGGCAAGAGCCTGGCTGTTCTCAAGTCCAAGGTATATGACGTCTCTCTCCCCCCAAACACAAATTCCTTCCAGTTTACTTGGTTTTAACTCAGCACGCATCCTTGCGATTTTTTTCTGTGTCACGTCCAGAGAGGCTGTACAGATTTTGTATGGGATTTTAAGGGTATTTTACACAAATAGCATGTTGACCAGGCGATTTTCTCACGTCAGTCTCCTTCAAAGTAATATCACGTTAATATCACAGTTGAATTTATCAGATACACATTTCTCTTCTCTCACACCGTCCGCTCTGTCCTCTGGCAAACGTTAGATCCCCAGCCCTGCGGCAGAACTATAAACTACCAGAGATAAAGAGATCCAACGGCCTCCAAGGGTCATTCATTAGGAATCGCACAGGAGCCGAGGCATAGGTGGCAGGCCTAGGGGCAGGGTGTAAAGAACGTTTCTTTTCTTTCTTAAAAAATTTATTTTTGAGAAGACAGAGCCAAGAGCACGAGCGGGGGAGGGGCAGACAGAGGCGGAGACACAGACTCTGAAGCAGGCTCCAGGCTCTGAGCCATCAGCACAGAGCCCAAGGCAGGGCTCGAACTCACACACCGTGAGATCACGACCTAAGCCCAAGTCGGACACTTAACCCACTGAGCCACCCAGGCGCCCCTAAAGAATGTTTCCAACTGAAGAACGCTGTTCTGTTTTTCACAGAAGTAGAATCACCCACATAGTTTAGGGGTACACGCCTAAAAATGAGAACACCTTCACCCCCCGGTGGTATTTATTCAGTACTGCTCCGCGTTCTTCCAGCGGGAAGCCAACTTTTGTCTCTCCCGTCTCCCAGACACACCATGTCACGCTCTGCCTCGTCGATCACGTCTCTTCCTCGACGTCTGGCCCCCACCCCGGGACCTTGAGCGCATGCCCTGCCCGCGCTCGCAGACGGAGCTCCGCGCCCCCTGCGTCACCACGTCATCACGTCACCATGCTCTCTGCGGCCTTTGCGGTCACGCTTGCCTGCTCACGCTTCCCCGGTCTTGAAAGACCTCCTGGCCTTCCTTCTGAGCTTGGGGGCGACCGCCGTTCCCTTTGTGGCCGTGTGTTTGTTATTTTATTCGTTTTCCTTTTTTTTTTTTTAATTTCAGCAGTGAAACACACCTCGTGGAAACGTCCGCCGGAAGTGCAGCCCATGTGCGCAAAGCCCTCTGCTCTGTCGCCTGCCACCTCCCCACCCTCCCAGGAGGCAGCCACCGGTAACGCTTGTGTGTTTTTCTCAGACAGGTGTAGGCGAACAAATGTGTATCTGTTTCCGCGGAGTTCTTTTTACCCCATTGGGAATCTATACGCAGCTCTATAGCTTGCTATTTTGTTGTTTTCAAATCACTTGAAAAATGTAAATCACATAGGAGTATATTCGATGCAAGATAGAAGTCTCTCTCGTGGTATAGTTGCCCATGATGCCAAATCGTTATGTCATCATTCTGGGTCACCAAAAAAAAAAAAAAAAGTAATAGAGAAAAAAAGTTCATTGCCCCAAAACACGGTAAAGCCATTTGAATCTTTATCGAAGTCTCTTTTTTGTTTTCTTTCTGTAACTCCTTCCCTCTCTCCCGCTCTACACACAGTACTGATGGACATTCAAGTTCCCTGCTGGTGACTGTCACAAGCAGTACTGAATAAACAGCTTCATGCATATCCACCTTTGTGCACATGTGAATATTCTGCAGCACAGAATATTCGGTGCAAATGTGGCTTAGCATTCAAGTGACACGCATTTAAGATTATATTAGATCGTGCAAATTGCCCCCCCCCCCCCCAACAATCTGCACTCTCGCTAGCAGTGAAAGAGACAGATTGTCTTCACGTCCACATTAACACGGCACTACCAATCTCTGAAATTTTTTCTTTTGCCGATCTAACGTGTTCAAAGTAGGATCCAATTATTTCATTTGAATTTCTGTTGCATATTTTACAAGAATTGCCACTCAGCCTGTTGTCTTTAATGTCATTTGTGATGCCCTTTGGTATAAAAAAAGTGCTTAACTTTTATATAGTCAACTTGTCAAGATTTGTCTTTATGTTTTCTTGTTTTCCTTTTGTCCTCAAAAAATTCCTTCCCCAGGCTAAGCTTATTAAATACCTTTATAGTTTTACATAAATACGATTTAAAATATACAAAATGTGTGTGTGTGTGTGTGTGTGTGTGTGTGTGTGTGTGTATTTCTGGGCTTTTTTTCCCCATTATGCTACGTATGTCAGCAATAATGACACCCTATTGTAGTTACTGTAGTTTTAAAGTCTTTTGATGTCTGACATAGAAAATCCACTTTGTTGTTCTTTTTGGCCAATTTCAGGAAACAACTCATCAGAGTCCATTTTTAAAGTCATAGAAATTTTTAGTGAAATCTCCTTGCATAAAGATTATTTAAAATAAAGTCCGTGGGCGGCGGGGGTGGGGAGCGGCATTGACAAACTCCTACCTGTTCACCTTGAGAATCAAGGCTAAAAGGCTACATGCACGTGTACATGGCTGTGTACAGGCCTAGGGTTGTGTACATTCTTAGGAGCACCTGAGAAGGCCATATATTCTCACCTCTCGCTGACCTTTAAGCTCTGCACAAGCAAGAAGCAAGAACTAAGGTAGAGTTATCAACTGCTTGCAGGAGCTTTGAAGATACGTGTCCACACACACCAGAGCCAAAGGACGAGAAACATATTGGTTGGAGGCATATTCGCTTTAAAGGCATAAAGGTTAAGATAGCTTTCCCAGAAATCCAACCCAATGACTTCCACTTGAATCCCAATGATCTGATCTAGGTCATATGCCCACATTTAACCATAAAGACACCTGGGAGAGTGAGGGCCTTAGCTCCACACGTTGTTACTATCCAGGAAATCAGTGTTCCGTGCCTACGAATGGCAGGCTGATCATTGATAAGGCAACTAGCAGCACCTTCCTCAACGTGTTCAATTTCTACTTCTTGAAATTATCTTGGAAACTAATGGATTTTTTTTTAAGTCTCTGTGGTAGGAGTTCGGTGGGTACAAAGTTTTGCAATGAATCAATTAAAACAAGATTGTCGATAGTATTTTTATATTCTTGATTATTGCTGTCAGTAGAGGTGTGTTAGTCTCTCATCATGATTGTGCTTTTTTACCTGGCAATACGAGGACCTTAGAATGCTTTATTGAGAATCATGGCCAATATACTTGCTCTATATCAAGCATTGTCCTAAGTGGTTTGCGTGTATTAACTAATTTAAGCATCACAATAACCTGATGAGCTCAATACTGATACTACCTTCATATTAAGAGAAGTAGAGAGACATACAGAGATGTGGGTTAGTTGTCCAAAGCAAATTAGTAAGTACTAGATAATAAGTACCAGAGTCAAGATTCCAACTGAGGCAGTCTGGCCCTAATATCTGTTCTCTAACTCAAGCACCACTCAAACCTGACCACCCATCCAGTTGTTCAGTATTTTAGTTCTAGTCTGTTACACTCATCCCCAAATTGGGTATTCCTTTTTTTTTTTTTTTTTTTTTTATTGTATGCCATCTATATTTATGTATATTTAGCAGTATCTGTTCTCACAATTTCTTCTGGTCCTAGACATTACAATTCCATCTGGGGCATGTTTTCCATATTTCCTTAAAAGTTGCCTCTGTGGATGCTTCTTTATTGTCTCTTAATACAATGAAAATAATTCACTATGTTACTGTCACTGAAAAATAAGCTTTTACTCTCATTGACATTTCTTTGTAGGTAATCTGGCTTTTTTCCTGGTTGTTTTCCAGAGCTGCTTTTGATCTTTTATGACCTACTGTGCCTCTATGTTTTATCTAGTTGTAGACCTTTTTTGCTACAATGAGTTGGATAGAGGCAGAGAGAGAGGGGAGACAGAGAATCCCAAGCAGGCTCTGTGCTCTCAGCACAGAGCCCAATGCTGGGCTCAAACTCACAAACTGTGAGATCATGACCTGAGCTGAAACCAAGAGCCAGAGGCTTAACCGACTGAGCCACTCTGGTGTCCCAGAAGTCTTTTGTTTAATAGTATTCATCGATCAGGAGACAATAGCTTTGCAGAGACAATGCTCTCTCTTATTATGAATGCAGCTTCCAGAACAGGGAATTAAGGACCTCTGAACCTTTACTCCTCCAGAAAAACAAAGAACAGTGGCAAAAACTGTCAAAATCAACTTTTCCCCAGAACTCTGGAAATTAAAATCTTCAGCAATCTTATGAGTGCTTATTCAAGAAAAACAGCTGAATCTCAGTAAATGGAGTGACCTTGTGACATTTCAACTTGACCTAATCCCATTTGCATCTCCCTAGCTGTTCAGTGGCCTTGAAAACTAAATAAAATAGCTCTGAAAAACAGCAGCCTAGCAGCTACTAGAGGGGACAAAATGAGCCCCCAAAAGGACCATCCCCTAAGAACTGCCACTATTTGATGTGTTTCTCAGCTTGCTGAAAAGTTCTGCCCTTAAGGCTTCTTTTTCCTTGTCTTGTTCCTGATTTTAGAGGAAAAGCTTTTAGCTTTTCACCATTAAGTATGATGTTAGCTGTGGGTTTGTCATTTATGGTCTTTATTATGTTGAAGTGTGTTCCCTCTAAAAATCCACTTTATTGAGAGTTTTTATCATAAATAGATGTTGAATTTTGTCAAATGCTTTTTTTGCATCTATTGAGATCTTACGAATTTTTATCTTTCATTTTGTTAACATATTGTACCACATTGATTGATTTGCAGATATTGAACCATCCTTGCATATCTGGAATAATCCCATTTAATTATGGAGTATGGTCCTTTTAATGTATTTTTGAATTTGGTTTGCTAATATTTTGTTGCAGACTTTTGCATCTATGCTCATCAGGGATATTGACCTGTAATATTTTTTTGTGGTATCTGTTTAGTTTTAGTATCAGGGTAATTCTGGCCTTGTAGAATGAGTTTAGAAGCATTCCTTCTATTTATTTGGAATAGTTTGAGAAGGATAGGCATTAAGTATTTAAATTTTTGGTAGGATTCACTTGTGAAAAGTCCTGGACTTTTGTTTGTTGAGAGTTTTTTAAAATTACTGATTCAATTTCATTCCTAATAATCAGTCTGTTCAAATTTTCTCTTTCTCCCTGATTCAGTCTTGGAAGACTATGTTTCTAAGAATTTATCTATTTCTTGTAGGTTTTCCAATTCGTTGGCATATAATCATTCATAGTCATCTCTTATCCTTTGTATTTCTGGGGTATCAATTGTAACTTCTCTTTCATTTCTGATTTTATTTACTTTGGCCCTCTCTCTTTCTTGATGAGTCTGGCTAAAGGTTTATCAAATTTTTGTCTTTTCAAAGAACCATCTTTTAGTTTCATCGATTTTTTTCTACTTTTTTAGTCTCTGTTTCATTTATTCCTATTTTAATCTTTATATTTCCTTCCTTCTACTAATTTTGGGCTTTGTTTTTCTTTTTTAGTTCCTTTAGGTATAAGGTTAGATCATTTGAGATTTTTCTTGTGGTGGGTATGTATTGCTATAAACTTCCTTCTTAGAACTGCTCTTGCTGGGTCCCATAGGTTTTGAACTGTTGTATTTTCATTTTAATTTGTCTTGCGGTGTTTTTCTTTATTTCTTCATTGACTTATTAGTTGTTTAGTATCAGACTTTCCTTCCTTTTTATGGCTGATGAATATTATATTATATGTACGTACTGCATTTTATTTATCTTGTTGGATATTGGATACTTGGCTTGTTATTGGGTACTTGGCTTATTTCTACCTTTTGGCTACTGACAATAATGCTGCTATGAACATTTGTGTACAAATATCTGCTTGAGTCCCTAGTTATCATTTTTGCGGGTTATATACCCAGAAATTGAATTGCTGGATCATATGGTAATTATTTTTTTTGATTTTTTTAAAGTTTATTTGTTATTTATTTTTGAGAGAGAAAGTGTGCACAAGTGAGGCAGGGGGAGAGAGAGAAAAGGAGAGAAAGAATTCCAAGCAGGTCCCACACTGTCAGCACAGAGCCCGATGTGGGACTTGAACTCATAAACCATAAGATCATGACCTGGGCCAAAATCAGGAATTCAATGCTTAACTGACTGAGCCACCCAGGCGCCCCTCGTATGGTAAGTCTATGTCTCATATTTTGAGGAACTATCAGTCTGTTTTCTAGAGCAGCTGCATCGTGTTACATTCCTACCAACAGTACAAGACGGTTTCAATTTCTTTATCCTTGCCAACACTTGTTATTTGCTCCTTTTTTTTTTTTAAGTTTATTTATTTATTTGGCAGGGGGGGAGGGAGAGTGCATGGGGGAGGGTCAGAGAGAGGGAGAATCCCAAGTAGGCTCCACACTGCCAGCACGTAGCCCAATATGGGGCTTGAACTCACAAACCGTGGGATCTTGACCTGAGCTGATAACCAAGAGTTGGACGCTTAACCAACTGAGCCACCCAGGTGCCCCATGTTTGTTTGTTTTTAATAATAGTCATCCTATGGATACAATCAATTGAGTCTTTAGTTTCAGTGATTACGTTTTTCATTTTTAGAGTTTCCATGTTTTTCAAACTTTTATTTCATTTTATTTAATAACATTAAATATGACTATTTGTTATTCTGAATGTGATATTTCTGTATTTGAAGTTTTCGTATATCAGGTTCAATCATCACTTTTACTACTCCTTTCACTAATGGTGGCTTTCTTCTCTGCTTAGTTTTTAAATTATTATTATGAATTTCTTATTTTCCTTATACACTTGTCTGTGGGAATTATTTGGGTTTTTGGTTGAGTTCCTTCGGAAAGGATTTGTGTTGACTTTTACCAGCACCTGGAAGGCACTGCTAATTTGGGACTACTTTAAATTTATTTCTGGCTTGAGGTTGTTCAGACTCATAGGTAGTATAAACTTGTACCGAAATTTATGTGGGGAGTAGACTAAGATTATGAATTCTCAAGAGAGACTTTTACCCCTCCAGTGAACAGCAAGGTCAAGGTTTCTCCATTGTTTCTTAATGCATGTTGGTTTTTATTTCTTTTTCACCTTAACACAGACAGAATATTTCCCTTGGGTTCCATTTGAATGCAGGAGGGAGTGTCTCCTTTTATATTTGCTCATTTTAGCAGGCTCTCAGCTTTATTTCATTGCCTGAGCCTTAATTAAGATAAGAGATATTTTACATTCCTAGTGGTAAAATGGACCACAGCAAAGGTACAAATTCTTCTCAAATTAATTTGTAGTTTAAAAGAAATTCCATTCAACATTCCAGAGTTATGTGTGTGGCAGGAAAGAAATGTGGTGAAATAATTCTAAGAATAAATTCATGTGAAGAGGAAGCAATTGAGAAATAGGAAGAGGGAAGAATTTACCTGCTTGATATTGAGCTATATCATAAAGCTGTCCAAAGGAAATGGTATATAGATAATTAATAATAAATAAATGTAAGAGCCTGAATGGCTCAGAAGTAGACCCTATAAAACATAAGCTTAATATATAACGGAGAACTTGTCATGAGTCAATGGTAAAGGGGTGCATTATTCAACAAATGTAAACAGATTATGCGGTGGGCGAGGTCTATATTCTCCCTTTATTGCACACATTTGATAAATCTGGGATAAGTGAAATAATTGTCTATAAAAGCAGTTGTAAAATCATATATTGTGTGAGTGACTCACAGTCCCTGGTCAAGAAAACCTTTCTGAAAACAAAAGCAACTGGAGACATAACATAAGGAAAAATAATTAGATAAAAATAGAAAGTGTGTATGGCAAAAGTCATAGAATTAGAAAACTATCACCTAGGGAAAAATCCTCAACAGTATAAAAAAGAGAAAAGATTCCTCTGTCCTTATGACATGTGACATTGCTTTGTAACTCTAAAATATTTTAGTTTCTGCTTTTTTCCCCCAACTCACTTATTTCCCCACTCAAAATGCTGCCTCCAGGTATCAGAAATGTGTCTAATAACCTGGTAAAAGCATTATGACAGGATGCTTTCCTTCCTGTAGATTCAGGCCTCAATCCATTATAATTTCCCTTCAGCCCAAAGAACATCTTTAGTGCTAAGAAATGCTAGGGCAAGTCTGCTGGCAACAAATTCTTTCAATTCTCATTCATTAGAAAATTGTCTTTCTTTCAACCCTAGGATATTTTTTGCTGAATACAGAATTCTGGATTGGCTATTTTGGGGGCGGGGTTGTTTATTTATTTGTTTACTAAAATGTCACCCATTGCGTTCTGGCCTCCAATGTTTCTGATGAAAATCCATGTTTTTTTCTTGTGTTTGTGAGCTTTCTTCCCGCATCCCCTCTGGCTGCCTTAAAGAATTTCTCTTTGAATTTCTGCAGTTTGACTAGGTAGTGTGTTTTTCTTTGTATTTGTCCCATTTCTAGTTTGCTGGGCCTCTTGGACCTATAAATAAGTATTTTTCATCAAATTTAGGGATTTTTTTGCCATTATTTCTTCAAATACCTTTTTCTGCCAAGTATGTGATTACAGGCAGCAGCAAGTTTCTCTTAGGGCCACAGAGTGTGGAGAAGGAGCTGGGGTGAGGCTGTGAGGCCTTTTGGACAAACCATTTAAACATTTAGTTTTCTCTTCTTCAGGAGAGAAAATTATAATCTTCACCTTGTGGGATTTCTTTGACACTTAAATAGCATGGTGCTTATATAAATCGTGCTTAGAAGGTATAAGTAAACAGTGAGCCTTATTTTGTTTAAAGCATTTCTCGAGGAGGCCCCAGCTAAAATGCACATATAATCAATTATCTTCTATTGGTATCCTAAGAGACTTCTTTGTTGAATTACTTGGCAAAGAACAAGGAAAATATATGTCCTTTTGCTGTTTTTAGAGTGGAAAAAACACAGGAAAAGTTTCCAGCATGGGCGTCAGGGTTCTGGGACACTATGAAGGCAAGCGGACACACACATTCCAGCTTGCATCGATCAGCAACCCACCTTTCCCCAGGCACTAGCCTGTGGCCAGGAGAACCGGTCCATTGTTAGGAAGTGTGTACCACACACGAAGGAATGTGCAAAACTGGAGATGTCCGTATTGTTATACTCTCTGCTACCCAAGACAAAACAGTAGGACAGATTTACTGTCACAATTAATGTCGTCCATTTCTCTCAGTTATCGTCGGTGTAATCTGACAAGTGTTTGCGTTAGACCTTGATTCTTTGCCTATAGGTAATTTTTTTTTATTTTTTTTTTATTTATTTTATTTATTTTATTTTTTAATATATGGAATTTACTGTCAAATTGGTTTCCATACAACACCCAGTGCTCATCCCAAAAGGTGCCCTCCTCAATACCCATCACCCACCCTGCCCTCCCTCCCACCCCGCCCTCCCTCCCACCCCCCATCAACCCTCAGTTTGTTCTCAGTTTTTAACAGTCTCTAATGCTTTGGCTCTCTCCCACTCTAACCTCTTTTTTTTTTTTTTTTTTTTTCCTTCCCCTCCCCCATGGGTTTCTGTTATGTTTCTCAGGATCCACATAAGAGTGAAACCATATGGTATCTGTCTTTCTCTGTATGGCTTATTTCACTTAGCATCACACTCTCCAGTTCCATCCATGTTGCTACAAAAGGCCATATTTCATTTTTTCTCATTGCCACGTAGTATTCCATTGTGTATATAAACCACAATTTCTTTATGCATTCATCAGTTGATGGACATTTAGGCTCTTTCCATAATTTGGCTATTGTTGAGAGTGCCGCTATAAACATTGGGGTACAGGTGCCCCTATGCATCAGTACTCCTGTATCCCTTGGATAAATTCCTAGCCGTGCTATTGCTGGGTCATAGGGTAGGTCTATTTTTAATTTTCTGAGGAACCTCCACACTGCTTTCCAGAGCGGCTGCACCAATTTGCATTCCCACCAACAGTGCAAGAGGGTTCCTGTTTCTCCACATCCTCTCCAGCATCTATAGTCTCCTGATTTCTTCATTTTGGCCACTCTGACTGGCGTGAGGTGGTATCTGAGTGTGGTTTTGATTTGTATTTCCCTGATAAGGAGCGACGTTGAACATCTTTTCATGTGCCTGTTGGCCATCCGGATGTCTTCTTTAGAGAAGTGTCTATTCATGTTTTCTGCCCATTTCTTCACTGGGTTATTTGTTTTTCGGGTGTGGAGTTTGATGAGCTCTTTATAGATTTTGGATACTAGCCCTTTGTCCGATGTGTCATTTGCAAATATCTTTTCCCATTCCGTTGGTTGCCTTTTAGTTTTGTTGGTTGTTTCCTTTGCTGTGCAGAAGCTTTTTATCTTCATAAGGTCCCAGTAATTCACTTTTGCTTTTAATTCCCTTGCCTTTGGGGATGTGCCGAGTAAGAGATTGCTACGGCTGAGGTCAGAGAGGTCTTTTCCTGCTTTCTCCTCTAAGGTTTTGATGGTTTCCTGTCTCACATTCAGGTCCTTTATCCATTTTGAGTTTATTTTTGTGAATGGTGTGAGAAAGTGGTCTAGTTTCAACCTTCTGCATGTGGCTGTCCAGTTCTCCCAGCACCATTTGTTAAAGAGACTGTCTTTTTTCCATTGGATGTTCTTTCCTGCTTTGTCAAAGATGAGTTGGCCATACGTTTGTGGGTCTAGTTCTGGGGTTTCTATTCTATTCCATTGGTCTATGTGTCTGTTTTTATGCCAATACCATGCTGTCTTGATGATGACAGCTTTGTAGTAGAGGCTAAAGTCTGGGATTGTGATGCCTCCTGCTTTGGTCTTCTTCTTCAAAATTACTTTGGCTATTCGGGGCCTTTTGTGGTTCCATATGAATTTTAGGATTGCTTGTTCTAGTTTCGAGAAGAATGCTGGTGCAATTTTGATAGGGATTGCATTGAATGTGTAGATAGCTTTGGGTAGTATTGACATTTTGACAATATTTATTCTTCCAATCCATGAGCAGGGAATGTCTTTCCATTTCTTTATATCTTCTTCAATTACCTGCATAAGCTTTCTATAGTTTTCAGCATACAGATCTTTTACATCTTTGGTTAGATTTATTCCTAGGTATTTTATGCTTCTTGGTGCAATTGTGAATGGGATCAGTTTCTTCATTTGTCTTTCTGTTGCTTCATTGTTAGTGTATAAGAATGCAACTGATTTCTGCACATTGATTTTGTATCCTGCAACTTTGCTGAATTCATGTATCAGTTCTAGCAGGCTTTTGGTGGAGTCTATCGGATTTTCCATGTATAATATCATGTCATCTGCAAAAAGCGAAAGCTTGACTTCATCTTTGCCAATTTTGATGCCTTTGATTTCCTTTTGTTGTCTGATTGCTGATGCTAGAACTTCCAGCACTATATTAAACAGCAGCGGTGACAGTGGGCATCCCTGTCGTGTTCCTGATCTCAGGGAAAAAGCTCTCAGTTTTTCCCCGTTGAGGATGATGTTAGCTGTGGGCTTTTCATAAATGGCCTTTATGATCTTTAAGTATGTTCCTTCTATCCCGACTTTCTCAAGGGTTTTTATTAAGAAAGGGTGCTGGATTTTGTCAAAGGCCTTTTCTGCATCGATTGACAGGATCATATGGTTCTTCTCTTTTTTTTTGTTAATGTGATGTATCACGTTGATCGATTTGCGAATGTTGAACCAGCCCTGCATCCCAGGAATGAATCCCACTTGATCATGGTGAATAATTCTTTTTATATGCTGTTGAATTCGATTTGCCAGTATCTTATTAAGAATTTTTGCATCCATATTCATCAGGGATATTGGCCTGTAGTTCTCTTTTTTTACTGGGTCTCTGTCTGGTTTAGGAATCAAAGTAATACTGGCTTCATAGAATGAGTCTGGAAGTTTTCCTTCCCTTTCTATTTCTTGGAATAGCTTGAGAAGGATAGGTATTATCTCTGCTTTAAATGTCTGGTAGAACTCCCCTGGGAAGCCATCTGGTCCTGGACTCTTATTTGTTGGGAGATTTTTGATAACCGATTCAATTTCTTCGCTGGTTATGGGTCTGTTCAAGCTTTCTATTTCCTCCTGATTGAGTTTTGGAAGAGTGTGGGTGTTTAGAAATTTGTCCATTTCTTCCAGGTTGTCCAATTTGCTGGCATATAATTTTTCATAGTATTCCCTGATAATTGTTTGTATCTCTGAGGGATTGGTTGTAATCATTCCATTTTCATTCATGATTTTATCTATTTGGGTCATCTCCCTTTTCTTTTTGAGAAGCCTGGCTAGAGGTTTGTCAATTTTGTTTATTTTTTCAAAAAACCAACTCTTGGTTTCGTTGATCTGCTCTACAGTTTTTTTAGATTCTATATTGTTTATTTCTGCTCTGATCTTTATTATTTCTCTTCTTCTGCTGGGTTTAGGCTGCCTTTGCTGTTCTGCTTCTATTTCCTTTAGGTGTGCTGTTAGATTTTGTATTTGGGATTTTTCTTGTTTCTTGAGATAGGCCTGGATTGCAATGTATTTTCCTCTCAGGACTGCCTTCGCTGCATCCCAAAGCGTTTGGATTGTTGTATTTTCATTTTTGTTTGTTTCCATATATGTTTTAATTTCTTCTCTAATTGCCTGGTTGACCCACTCATTCGTTAGTAGGGTGTTCTTTAACCTCCATGCTTTTGGAGGTTTTCCAGACTTTTTCCTGTGGTTGATTTCAAGCTTCATAGCATTGTGGTCTGAAAGTATGCATGGTATAATTTCAATTCTTGTAAACTTATGAAGGGCTGTTTTGTGACCCAGTATATGATCTATCTTGGAGAATGTTCCATGTGCACTCGAGAAGAAAGTATATTTTGTTGCTTTGGGATGCAGAGTTCTAAATATATCTGTCAAGTCCATCTGATCCAATGTATCATTCAGGGCCCTTGTTTCTTTATTGACTGTGTGTCTAGATGATCTATCCATTTCTGTAAGTGGGGTGTTAAAGTCCCCTGCAATGACCACATTCTTATCAATGAGGTTGCTTATGTTTATGAGTAATTGTTTTATATATCTGGGGGCTCGGGTATTTGGCGCATAGACATTTATAATAGTTAGCTCTTCCTGGTGGATAGACCCTGTGATTATTATATAATGCCCTTCTTCATCTCTTGTTACAGCCTTTAATTTAAAGTCTAGTTTGTCTGATATAAGTATGGCTACTCCAGCTTTCTTTTGGCTTCCAGGAGCATGATAAATAGTTCTCCATCCCCTCACTCTCAATCTAAAGGTGTCCTCAGATCTAAAATGTGTCTCTTGTAGACAGCAAATAGATGGGTCTTGTTTTTTTATCCATTCTGATACCCTATGTCTTTTAGTTGGCGCATTTAGTCCATTTACATTCAGTGTTATTATAGAAAGATATGGGTTTAGAGTCATTGTGATGTCTGTATGTTTTATGCTTGTAGCGATGTCTCTGGTACTTTGTCTCACAGGATCCCCCTTAGGATCTCTTGTAGGGCTGGTTTCGTGGTGACAAATTCCTTCAGTTTTTGTTTGTTTGGGAAGACCTTTATCTCTCCTTCTATTCTAAATGACAGACTTGCTGGATAAAGGATTCTCGGCTGCATATTTTTTCTGTTTAGCACACTGTAGATATCGTGCCAAGCCTTTCTGGCCTGCCAAGTTTCAAAGGAGAGATCAGTCACGAGTCTTATAGGTCTCCCTTTATATGTGAGGGCACGTTTATCCCTTGCTGCTTTCAGAATTTTCTCTTTATCCTTGTATTTTGCCAGTTTCACTATGATATGTCGTGCAGAAGATCGATTCAAGTTACGTCTGAAGGGAGTTCTCTGTGCCTCTTGGATTTCAATGCCTTTTTCCTTCCCCAGTTCAGGGAAGTTCTCAGCTATAATTTGTTCAAGTACCCCTTCAGCACCCTTCCCTCTCTCTTCCTCCTCTGGGATACCAATTATGCGTATATTATTTTTTTTTAGTGTATCACTTAGTTCTCTAATTTTCCCCTCATACTCCTGGATTTTTTTATCTCTCTTTCTTTCAGCTTCCTCTTTCTCCATAACTTTATCTTCTAGTTCACCTATTCTCTCCTCTGCCTCTTCAAGCCGAGCCATCGTGGATTCCATTTTGTTTTGCATTTCGTTTAAAGCGTTTTTCAACTCCTCGTGACTGTTCCTTAGTCCCTCGATCTTTGTGGCAAGAGATTCTCTGCTGTCCTGTATACTGTTTTCAAGCCCAGCGATTAATTTTATGACTATTATTCTAAATTCACTTTCTGTTATATCATTTAAATCCTTTTTGATCAGTTCATTAGCTGTTGTTATTTCCTGGAGATTCTTCTGAGGGGAATTCTTCCGTTTGGTCATTTTGGAGAGTCCCTGGCGTGGTGAGGACCTGCAGGGCACTTCCCCTGTGCTGTGGTGTATAACTGGAGTTAGTGGGCGGGGCCGCAGTCCGACCCGATGTCTGCCCCCAGCCCACTGCTGGGGCCACAGTCAGACTGGTGTGTGCCTTCTCTTCCCCTCTCCTAGGGGCGGGATTCACTGTGGGGTGGCGTGGCCCGTCTGGGCTACTTGCACACTGCCAGGCTTGTGTTGCTGGGGATCTGGCGTATTAGCTGGGGTGGGTAGGCAAGGTGCACGGGGGCTGGAGGGGCAGGCTTAGCTCGCTTCTCCTTAGGTGATCCACTTCAGGAGGAGCCCTGTGGCAGCGGGAGGGAGTCAGATCCGCTGCCGGAGGTTTGGCTCCGCAGAAGCACCGAGTTGGGTGTTTGCGCGGAGCGAGCAAGTTCCCTGGCAGGAACCGGTTCCCTTTGGGATTTTGGCTGGGGGATGGGCGGGGGAGATGGCGCTGGCGCCTTTGTTCCCCGCCAAGCTGAGCTCTGCCGTCCGGGGGCTCAGCAGCTCTCCCTCCCTTTGTCCTCCAGCCTTCCCGCTTTCCGAGCAGAGCTGTTAACTTATGACCTCCCAGACGCTAAGTCGCGCTTGCTGTCGGAACACAGTTCCTCCGGCCCCTCCGCTTTTGCCAGCCAGACTCGGGGGCTCCGCTTGGCCGGCGAGCCGCCCCTCCGCCCCGGCTCCCTCCCGCCGGTCCGTGGAGCGCGCACCGCCTCGCCGCCCTTCCTACCCTCTTCCGTGGGCCTCTCGTCTGCGCTTGGCTCCGGAGACTCCCTTCTGCTAATCCTCTGGCGGTTTTCTGGGTTCTTTAGGCAGGTGTAGGTGGAATCTAAGTGATCGGCAGGACGCGCTGTGAGCCCCGCGTCCTCCTACGCCGCCATCTTCCGGAACCCCCCTGCCTATAGGTAATTTTCAACACCAGAAAAACAACGGGTTGTAATTGCAAGAGATGAACAAGGATTTTTAAATTACCTGTTTCATTTCCTTATGTTGGTTACAACGCTAATGTCAGTCTGGAAAGGTTGGCTCATTGTGAGGGAATGTGTGTGTATGTTGGAGGGCAGGGCTCCCGAGTTGCTGTTTCCTGACTGGTTATTTGCGATGGGCAGATAGATGGAAATCAATGCTGGAAATGAGTGGCACTGAATGAGGTCTACTGGGAGGAAAGATGCACAGATTAGGGGGTAGTGATGACATATGTTGGAAGCCAGGAAAAGAGAACGCATGTTAGGTGGGAGAATGGGCACCTGGCCACAACGTGAGTCTACATGCTCGTTTGCTCATTATGGGTGCAAGAGTGTAAAAGCGTACTGAAATACTGCCCAGAGTGTCTGCCAACATCTAATTGCATATTATCGTTCCCTTTCATTGACAGTATGTCCCACGAACGGGAAGAAAGTTTTGGTAGAGACAGGTCAGGCACCACTGCAAACATACTTTGGTCACTGTAGAGTCAATCAAAGTATTTCTCTTTGGCTTGAACACAGTTCTGCCCATAGTCCATTAGTAAGTCAACAGTTACATTAACTGTGACATCAATTGTTTTATGGACAGGGTTTTAAAAACTTAAGATTATTACATGGGAACAGAGATATACAAATCAAAACATCCCTGCTACCCCCCTCCTCCCCAAGGAAAGCAAATTCCAAGAAGAGACATGGATGCTTTTTGTTTCTGTGACAACGGATTAGAACACCGCCCAGCCAATCTGACAGTTGCTCAATGGTGGGGTAAAAGCCGTTCAGGATAACTAACAAATAAATCTGTCTAGTGACACTTAAATAGGAAATCTAGTAAGAATAAGATATTCTTCTGGAAATTCCTCTTTAAAAAAACAAAAACAAAAGACAAAAGCACAGCAGTGATCCCAGCTTTATGCTATGCTCAGTGACCCAGCTTGATCTAGTGGGAGTGTGGGGTTGGTCCGCCTGAAGCCTATTGGCATGAGAGACGAAGGAAGCTTCTGGAATGGATCTCAGACTAAGGAGAGAAAGTGCACGTTCACAAGTTTGGTCCAAAGCCAGTATGAAAGAAGGAGGACGTTTCTCATGATAGGCGGGTTGTTCATATTGTATCCTTCCGTCTCGTTCCCGGGGTCTCATGGAAGAAGAGACTAATTAAAAGAAGGGGCAACACATGACAGGTCTGTCCATGCAGTGGCAGCACAGGGCAGCACTGGTGTGTGGTTTGTGCAGCTGTGTGTCAGAATTAGCGCAACCGGACGTTAGGCATATTGTCTCCACCAGGGACAAGCTTGGAGCACAGGACAGATGTGGCTGGGGAGCTCCCGGGGGCCAGATGGGAGATGTGGCAATTAAGAACGCAAGGTATAGACCCCTCTGGGCACTCTGGGAATGGGTTGGGACACATCTGAGCAAGTAGGGGAGCGGGAACAGACAGTGGACACCGGTTTCTTTTTTGTCTGCTCACATTCCTTTCCTTTGGGAACTAGTGATCCTAGTTATTTCTGTGATGCTAGTGGAACCACCGATCGGCCTTCTCCCCGCATTGTCCCCCGGGCCACAGAGAGGTATTCGTGTGACCCAGGCTAGCCCACAAGAGAATGCCACTCCACTGCAGTCAGTGAAAGGGGCATACGCTCGGGCAAGTGATGCGAGCAGACCCTACGAGAGTCCTCTTGAAGGAGAGATGTGGCAGAAAACACAGCTGGGAGAAAACCTGTGAGGCAGAGAGAACAAGACAGGCTTCGAGGACCTAGCTTCAGCCCTATGTACACCTGGCAGATCCTAAACTTTTCAGTTACGTGACAACGACAGGTAGGACGGAGCCTTGCCTTTATGGAATTTCAGCCTAGCTGGGGGAAGATAGACAACTCAACAATTACTTAAGATGAAATGTAATACGTGTCACGAATGGAGAAATATGCAGTGTTAATCAAGACTCTTAACAAATGAGAGAAACCACGTTGAAGCTAGTTGAGGTAAAAAGAGGCTGTTTATGTCTTTTTACAACCCCGGGCACATGTCTTCAGGCTTGGCTGGATCCAGGGTCCCAAAAATGTAACCCAGTCTCTCTGGCCCTATTGCCCTCCTTCTCCTATCTCGATCTCCCTCTGACCTTTGCTTTTCTTCTGCATCATCCTCATTCTCAGGCAGCCTCTCTTGCTGGCGGGTTAACTCCCGAAAAACATCATCCTCAGTACATGAGATCTTGTAAAAAGAGATCTCCTTTTCTCTCCGTCCTCACAGCAATCTCCTCAATTATTCAGATAGCCTTTTTTGTTTTTTATTTTTTTGGTTCATCCCTACCGCTGTATCAATAATTGTGCCCAGAATTTTGAGGTTTTATTCATGGCAGGTCTTGTTTGTGGGTACATCCTGAGGCTGCACTAAGAATCTGTGAGCTATACTTTTTTTTTTTTTTCTGAGAAGGAGAGAAGAGAGAGCGTACGAGCAGGCAGGGGCAGAGAGAAGGTGGGGAGAGTCCCAGATAGACTCCAGGCCCAGCACACAGCCTGATGCGGGGCTCAATCCCACTATCCTGGGATCACAACCCGAGCTGAAATCAAGAGTTGGACACTCAACCAACTGGGCCACCCAGGTGCCCCCGTGAGGTGTCCTCGTGAACGCTTTTTGGCAGCCCCTGAAGATAACATGTGTACCTAATTAGGAGCATCAAGACAGGTTTATCGGAGGATATGGACATGTGAAGGATGAATAACAAGTCTCGTAACAATAGGTAACATTTATTGCAGGCTTGCTATGTGCCAGGCTCTTCACGCATGTATTCTCATTTGATATTCACCATGTGCCGAAGCAGGAATGATTATTCTCCCATTTCAGAGGAAATGAAATCGAGGCACAGAGAAGTTAAGTAACGCCCTCCAAGCCCGGCAGGTAGTAAATGAGTAGAGTGTTGGGTAGGTGGGCCGGGAGGGGAGCTGTCCCAGGTGGGGACGCGCAGGTGGGCAGACCCAGAAGCGCCTCTGAGAAGTGGACTTGGTGGTAGACGTGAGCGAATTGGGGACTTTAGTACCCCTGTTTCTCCACTCCCTTTAACATTCTTTTAGAGCTTTGTTTCTAGAGACTGATAAGCCTGTTCAGCGACAAAGGGGCTGGATGATAAATGACATTGAATCCCCTACTCACATCCAGAACCGTGGTCCAGCGCTCTTACCGAAAACCATGCCTCGAGGCGCCTGGGTGGCTCAGTGGGTTAAGCGTCCGACTTCAGCTCAGGTCACGATCTCGCGGTCCGCGAGTTCGAGCCCCGCGTCGGGCTCTGGGCTGATGACTCAGAGCCTGGAGCTTGCTTCCGATTCTGTGTCTCCCTCTCTCTCGGCCCCTCCCCCGTTCATGCTGTGTCTCTCTCTGCCTCAAAAATAAATAAACGTTAAAAAAAGAAATTAAAAAAAACAAAAAACAAAAAACAAAAAACCCATGCCTCTATGTAAACTGGTCTTTTGGGGAAGGCTCACATGGGTAGCCCATTATTCCAATGGTTTTAACAGCATTGCAGCGATTGTGTGGTTGCCTGTGGCAATTGTGTGATTTTATTTGGCAAATGGGCTGGTCTCGGGGAGTCCCTCGACCTAATTGATCTTTTATCTTCCCCTTGGTACTGAATTCATTAGTACTGCTGTTTCCTGTGTTCCCCCTCTCCCTTGCCCCACGTTGGAGAACTGCCTGGACATGGGTCAAAACCGGTGGCAACGTTTCCGGACGTCTTTCGTTTTATAGCAGGGTCACCATCTCCACTGCAAGCTCCCTGGGACCCAAAGTCTGAAACCATCCTGTAGAGAAACATGGTATGCATGTGTCACCCTAGAGCCTAAGGATATATCATCAGAAATGGTATATCTCTGTTTCCAGAGACATTTGGAGGACAGTCGTCTCCTAACACCTGCTCTGCAAAACTCCAGAACCAGGTAAGCAGTCTGTAGTCATCATTAACGTCAAGCAGTCTGAAATGCCATTCTGTGCTATGGTTGGGAAAGATGAGGAAGAAGACAGCAATGAGTGAAAAGACCATATTGAGGCATTGTTGGAAGGCTTTGAGGTAGAATAACAACCATCTGAGGACTTTTAGCCACCACGATGCCCTTTGAATGAACTCTGTCTTTAGTACATGAACAGCTAGGATCTCCTTTAACCTTTACTTCTTTTTTAAAAAAATTTTTAATGTTTATTTATTTTGAGAGAGAGAGAGAGAGAGCACAAGCAGGGAAGGGGCAGAGGGAGAGGGAGATGCAGAATCTGAAGCAGGCTCCAGGCTCTGAGCTGTCAGCACGGAGCCCGATGTGGGGCTCGAACCCACGAACCGGGAGACCATGACCTGAGCCGAAGTCAGAGGCTTAACCGACTGAGCCACCCAGGTGCTCCTAACCTTTACTCCTTTAGAGAAACCTCAACCTAAGGTTCACTACAATGTAGGAATTATATTAAGCATGTTTGCTAACCAGTATGGCACAAACACCAATCAATCAATAAGAATTGGACTATAAACAGTGGTTCGGTTGAACTGGCACCAGCCAGCTGAATCTCAGCCCTGCTTGTTGCAATCATGTATTCTCTTTCCACCAAGAGACAATATTCACCACCCTGTGAAAGACCATCAGAGTTCCTCTATGCCAGTGGCTCTCAAAGCCGGGAGGGTTGGGGGGCGGTGATTTTGCCTTCCAGAGGCCATTTGGCAATGTCTGGAAACATTTTGGGTTGTGGGAGGGTGCGATTGGCACCTAGTGGGTAGAGGCCGGGGATCCTGCTGACTTTTGTACGATACAGTGTGCAAGGCGACAAAGAATTATCTGGCCCCAAATGTCAACGGTGGAGAGAGTGAGGAACCCTGCTCCAGTTAACATCCTCAGCTGCCCCAGAGCTACCCATGCTGTGAATTATAACAATTCTGCAGATGGTCGTGTTGGCGACTCCTTTCAGCTTGTCAACTTGGGGGTACACCACTGGTTCGTATGGAAAAGGCCTTTATAAGTACTACTGCCCCTGTGGCTTTTTTTCCTCCACTTAAGCCTCTTAGTGGTCAGATAATAAAATAAGCAGGGACTAATCAAGGTATTCCACTTGTATTTCCTTTTATCAGCAAAGCATGTGTTAGGTGAAAAATATTAATGATAGTAGTAACAATGATGGGTAGCCTTTATGGAGTCATTATTATTATGTACTAGGCACTGCATAGGGGCTTTTTAGGCTTTATCTCAACTCTTACAGCAGCTCATTAGCTTTCCTATTTTTTTTTTTTTTTTAAGAGGAGGGAACTAAGTTCTAGAGAGGGCAATTACCTACTGAAAGTCCCACAAGTAACTCTGTCTCTACCACCCACTACACTGGGTTTGTTACCTTGATAGCCCACTCTCCTAGATGGAATGTTCAGTGTGAGATGCAAACATAGAGACCTAATTCCAAGATTGTGAGGTGAGGGTAGCTTAAGCCTGGAATGGGATGGCTAGGGTTATGGGCAAGCTATTTAGAAGCGTAAAATGTCTTCGCATCAAGTTCTACTTTTGCTGTATCAAGTAGAGACTTCTGGGGTGTTTGGGTGTTTGAGATCTCATAATTTTTTATCTTACTGCGGCGAGAAAGCTTTATCAGCAATAAACATTTCCAGAGTGCAAGAACCACACTGTGCTAGGCTTGGCTGAAGCTGGCCTATCACCCGATGGCATGCCTTCCTAGAAATCCAGAGAAAGAAATGGCTTCTGCCAGATCAAATTCCTGCAGACATTAGCTAAGCCTCACAAACAGTGATGATCTGGTGAACTGCCCTCAGGTGCCATGCAGAACCCTAAGATCTATAGGGAGACCTTCGCTGCTTGAGTAGACAGATGGAAAGGGCAGCGGAAGAGAGTCAGAAATCTGGGTACGAGGGTGCGTGACCTTTTTTTGATTCCTTTTCTTCAGGTCAGAAGGCAAGAGGAAGGAAGAGTAGGAGGATAGAGGAAAGGACACTGGATAGGGGTGAGCTAGTGTCTGTGGACCATCGCCTGCCTTTCCCACATCATCTCATTCAATCCTCACGATATCAGTCAAGGGTAGACAGTGTTGCCCTCATTTAAGGGAACCCTGAGACACGAAAGAACTTGATCAAAGTCACAAGTTGACTAACAACGGAGTCACAGTTTCCTGAAGCTCATAGCATAGTGCTCACATCCACTGAGAGAAAATGGACTGCTCGTGTGGGCAGCACAGCTATGAGACTGCAAGTTATATAGACAAGGAGGACGGGGAGAACCTTGAAGGTTTACCTGTCGTCCACACTGGGCTCAGGAGCCAAGTGGGAGAGAGCAGTTGTGGGAAACACTTTACTAGCAATGAATTGACCAGTGAGCAAATGGAGACATCGGTCTTAGGTGGAGAAGAGCCCTCAGGGGCCCTGGCTCTGCCTCTACTTGGTCCCAGGACCACAGGGACTCTAGGGTGTCACCCTGTTTCTGTGAAACCAGATGTGTGCTCTGGTGGAGCTTAGGTCTTGTGTTTTTCAGCTCTGACAGTCAGTCTCCATTTAAAATATGATTTCCACTGGGGAGCCTGGGCGGCTGAGTCGGCTAAGCGTTTGACTCTTGATTTCAGCTCTGGTCATGATCTCGCGGTTTGTAAGATTGAGCCCTACATTGGGCTCTGTGCTGACGGTGCAGAGCCTGCTTGGGATTCTCTCTCTCTCCCTCTCTTTCTGCCCCCCCCCCCCAACTCTTTCTCTCTCTCTCTCTTTTTCTCTCCCTCTCTCAAAATAAACAAACTTAAAAAAAATAAAAATAAAATATGATTTCCACCATATATTAATTTGCTAGGGCTTCCATAATTAAATACCATGGGCTGGGTGGCTTAAACAGCAGAGATTTTTTCTCTCACAGTTCTGGAGCCTGAGAGTCCAGAGGGTTTAGTCTTTTTTCTTTCTTTCTTTCTTTCTTTCTTTCTTTCTTTCTTTCTTTCTTTTCTTTCTTTCTTTCTTTCTTTCCTTCTTTCAACATTTATTTATTTATTTGATAAAGAGAGAGAGAGAGAGAGAGAGCATGAGTGGGGGAGGGGAAGAGAGAGAGACACACACACAGAATCCGAAGCAGGTTCTAGGCTCTGAGCCCGACGTGGGGCTCGAACTCACAGACCACGAGATCATGACCTGAGCTGCAGTCGGACACTCAACAGTCTGAGCCACCCAGGTGCCCCTGTTCTTTTTTTTTTTTTTCCCCATACATTACAATTTTATTTTCATGTACACGTTTATTTAACCGTCACTGAATCTCTAAGCCAGGGCCAGGTAACTGAAGAGGCTTTATACTTCGCTTGTATCGTCTAGACCCAGGGTCTGCTGCAAACGAAGTCTGGAGCAAAACGGGAAATAACACCTTTCTAAAGCCGGGCTTAGAAATTCTAATCTAGTAAGTTGTTTCCTGTCTCTGGTGTCAGGGCTGATTCCTACCTGGCCGCTAGGCCTCCATTCACAGGTATAGCCAAGAAAATAGAGTACAGACCGCCAAAAACAAGACCAACCAATCACCCTGTGTTGTGGTACCAGCTTGACAGCTCAAGTCCCCTGTATTCAAAGGTAGACTTACAAAGCCTTCATCAGCTGTGTGCGCAGTCAAAAAGGGGATCGCTGCCACGGGTAAGCCAGCAGCTACAGGAGCCTGTGTCACACTTAAGAGGTGTCAAAAAACTATTTGCTATTTGACCACAGGAAGCAGCATTGTGTCCAATATACGATCTTCCATGTTCAAGTAGATTCCTTTCTGCTTCTGGGAGTTGGTTAATTTTTCTGGTTATGATATAGAAAGTTAAGTTTTCCTTGACAGTATCATCTGGTTCATGATTTTCCACCTGGGGCCTTATATTCTCCTCACAACAGCCATTGGGCTTCCTCGGCCACACTGGGGCTCACTCCAACCTTTGCTTGACTAGCCTGAGTGCGGCCATCTTTGGCCGACATGTGACTTGGGTCCAAGTTTAGTTTCTTTTGAAGCTTGTAGATGGCCGTCTTCTCACTGTGTCCTTAAATGGCCCCTCCTCTGGGCTCACACTTCCCTGGTGTCTCTCCGTATTCTCTGATCTCCTTTTCTTATAAATATACCAGTCATATTAGATTAGGACCTCATTTACTTTAATCGCCTCCTTAAAGGCCCATCTCCAAATACGGGCTACAATCCAAATTTTGAGGATTTGTAGTTTAGGGCTTCAACTCAAGAATTTTAGGGGGGCCCAATTTGTCCATAACACTGTATAATGCAGAATGTCCTCATGTGTTTCCCAAGTTTAGATGTCAAAGGATATAGCATTTGTATGTTAAAGGACACAGCAAAAGTATGGAAGATTAGTTAAAAACTCTTTCACGGAGCACAAAAAAACTTCCAAACACTTTGGAAACCCGATAGGAAATATGTACCATTGGCCTCCACATTTGAAACAAATTTAAACTGGGAAGGTGAGTGAGGAAGATTCCTCTCTCAGTGGTGACCTCGCCAGGGCTCAGATTAGAGCTTACGTCAGTACTGGAGGGCTGGCCTGGCAAAGCGAGCCCAAGCCTAGGGCTCTAGTTAAACAGGGGCTCCAAAAGGTTTTCATTTGAAAAAAAAATGTGATGTTAAGGGAAAAAAAAATTTTTTTTCACAGCAGTAGGGGGAGAGATGGAAATGGTTAGACTTCCTCAAATTTATTTCAATATTTTTATTTTAATATGTACGGAGAAGACAAGGCATCATCAACGTCTCAGAGCTCCTGCTCTGGTTCCCTGGTTCCCCAGCACTAAATGCCTGCAACGCTTGTCAATAGCTGAATGGTAGGCCCGCGCTGGTTTCTAGACAAACCACAAAGATCAGTGAGAGCTGAGAATGAAGGCGTGCGTGTTCTTTGACTATCTAGATTTGGGGGTGAAAAATGGGGCTGGGGGCAGAATCTTATCTTATGTCTGGGCGACGGTTCTGATTTTTAATAACAGCTATTGAGATTCTTATAAATTTTCGATGTGGAATATTGAGGGAAGTATACAAAACAATTAAAACTCTTAGGGACCACATTTTTTTTTTTTTTCAACGTTTTTTATTTATTTTTGGGACAGAGAGAGACAGAGCATGAACGGGGGAGGGGCAGAGAGAGAGGGAGACACAGAATCGGAAACAGGCTCCAGGCTCCGAGCCATCAGCCCAGAGCCTGACGCGGGGCTCGAACTCACGGACCGCGAGATCGTGACCTGGCTGAAGTCGGACGCTTAACCGACTGCGCCACCCAGGCGCCCCAGGGACCACATTTTTATGTTTCCATCTTGATTATCTATGATATGTATGTATAACAGGTTTACATATGTGAATATAGGTGTATGTGTGTGTATATACAGTTTTTCAGACAAAAACATTCTATCCCATTCTCCTAATCTGAGTACTTCCCGCACCATTAACTACCATTTGAAAACATGATACTTAATGGCAGCTTAATAGTCTGTTTCATTTTATGAATGGAACAGGGTGTATTTAACCAATTATTTGTATTTGGACCTCCGTGCACTTTCTTCTTTTGCTGTTGCCAATAACCCCATGATAAATATACATGGGCATAAAGCTGTGTGGCATCTCTCACCATTTTCTTACAGCTGCATATTCTTACAAAGATGTACATTGTGCGAAAGACAACGCGTCTGCTTGAGGGTAGGCACACTGTGTTTGTGGTGGAACAGAAGCACTTTCTGCCATAACACAGGGGTGCATATAGCTGGTTTCAAAGGTCTCCTGGAAATTTGGCAGAGTTCTGATTTCATTCTCTGTCAGCTAACCAGCAGTCAGATCCTCTAAGCCCAAAGGCCTGACTTTTCCATGCTAACGGGCGTCAGGCATGTCTCTGTCTTTTCTGGAGGGGCAATATTTTGCCAAGGTGTCTCTAAATTCTTCCCATGTGGCCCAGGGTAGACAGCCCCGAGGATAGGAAAGCTGTATTAATTGGGAATCTTTTGCGTATAAGTGACAGAGACCCAACACAAATGGCTTTGGCAAAAAGGAGCATCTCTACCCAGATGGGCAGCCCCAGTGAGCACCGGGACGGGGACTGTTAGCACTCACTTCGTCCCTCACCTTAGACTTCTTTGTGTCCACTTCATCATCTCAGACCGGCTAATTCCACACAGCTGCTGTGGCTGCTGGTGCCACCTGGCTGACCCCTGTCTAGCTCTGCTGACCAGGAGGAAAGAGACTTCTCTTTCTTCTAATTCCTCAAGGGCTTGGGACGGCTTCTAAGGTGATCTCAATTCATGTCATCTGTCCCCCACGCTACGAGTCCTCACTGAAGCCAGGGAGGAATTGATCGGCTGGGATCAGGGGCCTCCCCACCCCAACAACATTTCTGTGCTGACAGAGGTGAACCCCGTGAGACGGTAGTGCCCGTTGAAGACACAATAGCAGGGGAGGTTGGGAGGGACAAGAGCAGAATCTCCCAGAAAAGGAGATAATGCTGGTTCCAGAAGTCCAGAAAGGAGCTGGCCAGGCAACAGTAGAGGTCCTCTGAAGTAATAACTGTGTCCTTTCCCTCCCCACCCGGGCCCCCAGGGAACCAGGGCGGTGACAGTTTGCCCCTCAGTTCTTTTTTTTTTTTTTTTTTTTTTAAATTTTTTTTTAACGTTTATTTATTTTGGAGACAGAGAGAGACAGAGCATGAACAGGGGAGGGGCAGAGAGAGAGGGAGACACAGAATCTGAAACAGGCTCCAGGCTCTGAGCTGTCAGCACAAAGCCCGACGCGGGGCTCGAACCCATGGACCGTGAGATCATGACCTGAGCCGAAGTCGGACGCTCAACCGACCGAGCCACCCAGGCGCCCCTGCCCCTCAGTTCTTGAAGGGCCAGCTGACAGCCTTTTCCTGCAAAGTGTCTGGTTGTAAGAATAGTCCTTTATTATAGAAGATGAAACGCTCCAATTTAGTATTTTGCCCGACCCCGCAAATCAGTCTAGGTGTTGAAGTGAATCGCGATGTTCTCTGGGCATTCGTTATGGGCCGGCTGTGCTGCTAAATGCTTTGCGTGCATATCATCGTTTATTCATTACCAGAACCGTAATCCTTATTTGAGAAATGAGGAAGGCGGAACTGGGAGACAAGGAACTAATTTGCCTAAGTATATGTAACTTAGCAGCTGCACAGCCAGGATTCGAAGCCATGTTCTCTGACTGCCGAGCCCGCGTGCTTAACCTGTCCATTACACAGTCTTGAAACACTAGAAAACGAACGGGCTCTGTTTCCTTGATCTGCTTAATAATAATTATTAACTGAATACTTTCTATGTGTAGACCTATACCAGGTGCTTTACATATAGTCAGTCTGTCTATCTATCTATCTATCTATCTATCTATCTATCCTTAATTATATTTTATATAAATGTACATAATATACAGTTGATCCTTCAACAACGCAGGTTTGAATAGTGCAGATCGACACATAATGGATATTTTACAGTGCCCATAACATGTATTTCCTCTTCCTTATGATTTTCTTCATAACATTTCTATCTAGCTTACTTTATTTTAAGTGTCAGCTAGCCAATAGTCAGATCTCTAGCTTACTTTATTGTAAGCTAGAGAAAACAGGGCATACAAAATATATGTTAATTGACTGTTGATGCTATGGGTAAGGCTTCTAGTCAATAGTAGGCTATAAGTAGTTAAGTTTTTGGGGGAGGCAAAAGTTATACACATATCTTAGACTGTGTGGGGGTACAGTGGGTGGGGGAAGAGGGAGTTGGGTGCCCCAACCCCTATTTTGTTCAAGGGTCAATGGTAGAGTCTAATTATATGTATAATAAATAATATATGTAACTATACTACATAGTATCATACTGTATATAATACATGGTGTTTATATAAATTTCCTTTTATATACACACACTATGTACAGTATTTCTATATATACTACAGTTTTAGGTTTACAAAAATCTGAGGGGAATATATGGAGAATTCCCATATACTCCCTTACCCCCCATTCAGTTTTTTATTATTAACATCTTGAATTAGTGTGGGACTTTTGCTATAGTTGATGGGCCAATATTTGAACTCTTATTATTAGCTAAATTTCATAGTTTATATTAAGGTTTACCCTTTGTGTTGTACATTCTAGGGATTTTTACAAATGTATAATAACATGTATCCACAACTACAGTAGCCTTTAAAGTAGTTTCACTGCCCTAAAATACCCTGTGCTTCACCTATTCACCCCTCTCCCCTCTTCCCCCCACAAGCCCTTGGCAACTAATGATCTTATTATTGTCACCATAATTTTGCTTTTTCCAGAAGTTGGAATCATACAGCATGTTGCTTTTCAAACTGGCTTCTTTTACTTAGCAATATACCTTTAATGTTCCTCCTTGTCCTTTTATGCCTTGCTAGCTCATTTCTTTTTGTCAAGAAGTAGTATTCCATTGACTGGATGTACCACAGTTTATTTAGCCAGTCACTTATTGAAGGGGATCTTGGTGCTTCCAAGTTGTAGCAATTACGAATAAAGCTGCTATAAACATTCATGTGTAGGTTTTTGTGTAGACACAACTCACTTGGGTAAATACCAAGGAATGCAATTACTGGCCTGTGTGACAAGGCTATGTGTAGTTTTGTGAGAAATTGCCAAAGTGTCTTCCAAAGTAGCTATTCCAGTTGTCCCTTGCCAGCATTTGGTGGTTTGGCATTTGGGGTTTTTGCTAGTCAATGACTGTGCAGTGGTATCTCATTGTTGTTTTAATTTGCAGTTCCCTAACAACGTATAATGTTAAGTATCTTTTCATATGCTTATTTGCCATCTGTATATCTTCTTCAGTGAGGTGTCTGTTCAGATCTTTTGCCCATTTTTAAAATTGGGTTGTTTTCTCATTGTTGAGTTTTAAGAGTTTTAAGAGTTCATTTAAGAGTTTAAGAGTTCTTAAGGCCAGTACTTTATCAGGTATGTGTTTTGTGAAGATTTTCTCCCAGTCCATGGCTTGTCTCTTCATTCTCTTAACAGTGGCTTTTACAGAGCAGAGGGTTTTAATTTTAACGAAGTCCAACTTACCAATTTTTTCTTTTGTGAATTACGCTTTTTGGCATTGTACCTAAAAAGTCATCACTGAACCTAAAGATCACTTAGATTGTCTCCTCTGTTATGTTCTAGCAGTTTTACCGTTTTGCATTTTACACTTAGGTCTATGATTTATCCTGAGTTAACTTTTGTGAAAGGTGTAAGGTCTGTGTCTAGATTGTTGTTGTTGTTGTTGTTGTTTGCATGCGGCTGTCCAGTTGTTCAGTACCATTCGTTGGAGAGACTATCCTCTCTCCATTGGATTGCGTTTGCCTCTTTGTCAAAGATCAGTTGACTGTTCTGTGGATCTATTTCTGGGATCTCTTTTCCGTCCTACCTTTATACGTATTTTTCTTCCCCCCCCCCCCCCCCCCCCGCCCAGCTTTCCTGAATACATATTTTTCATTCTCACCACGAAGTTGCGCGTATCCAGCAGGTAGTAAAATCCTTACTTTGAAGTTGGGGAAACTGAGGCCGAGAGAGGACAATTTCCCCCGGCCAGCAGCTAGCAGGAAGCAGAGGTAGACGTGAAAACCCCATCCGTCTGACTCTGATTCTCCGCACTTTCTATGTCTCTCTGCTGCCTGATGGTGCTAGGCTGGGACCTGGTCTGTCAAGCTTAACTTTCTAAGATGCTTTGCAGGGCCTAAATTCAAGCATCTCCTTTCCTTAATGGTCTCTGAAATCATGGCTTATTTGCTCCTTGATTCTAATCAAGGTTGCCTGTCACTCATTGGTCCCTTTGGGCCTGCTGTGTGAATCCTAACCTGCCTGAAATTTAGCTTTACTGAAAACATTCAGTCCCTGAATCACACCAGGCTTCCTTCGGTGGGAAGGGGACATCCTTTGATGGCATTATCAGCAAGTGAAGGAAGCTGTGTGGGATTCAGGAAGAGCTCCAGCATGGGAGACGTCCATAATGCAACCCCAGCAGATGGTTTCAGCACCGTACAGCTGAAACTGAAATTCGTTTTGAAACAACACACACCTAGTTGCTTATTAGGACACCAAACACTGTTCACAGTGCATTACCAGTATTAGCCCATTTCTGTGTGTTCATTAAAACCTTTCTGAAGGGGGTGTGTTTAGAAGGTGTGGAAAGGATTCCAAGGTCATGAACACTGTGCTATCGTTTTTCTGTTTTCTTACAAAGTTAGGAGGCTGGCGGGATTCTCTGAGCCGTTCATGTCTCCCGTGTCACAGATTACTGGATCTTTATAGGCTGTGATTCTTGCGTGGGTTTTTGCAGCAAAGAGAGACAGTAAACAGGGAGCTTGTTAGGTGAGCACTGTGGGGTTCGGTTCTAAAGTTTTTGCCATCTCCGGAAGAGTAACTCTGGAAGTAAGCCGCTGGGATCAAGCCACCCGGTCAGGTGTGCTTGTCCTACTGCTAAGGGACCCAGGCAGATTCAGGCTTCCTGGCAAAGGGTGAGGATAAGTTACTCATTAAAAACACAGGAATAGCAAATGATAAAACAATCCAATGACAAAGAAATGAAGATTTATTAAGAACAAAACAAAACGAAACCTTGAAGCGCCTCTCACACGTTTCATTTCTGGAAAAGGAACACTGGACTCGAGCTCGGTGTCAGCTCCGCTCGGGGTGGCACTGCAGAGCCCGCGGCACTGGCCCTGGCCCGCGCGGACGGGCTGTCAGAGGACGGGAGGATGCGGTCGCGCCGCGGGCTCCGATTGGCTGGGCTATGGCAACAAGAGGGCGGGGCAGCCGCGAAAGCTCCGGGAGGCACCGCCCGGCCGGCCCGCCCGCCGGGGGAACCCCAGGTCCGGGCGCAGGGCGCGAAGACGCCCCGCCCCGCCCCCCGCCCCGCCCCGGCCGCTGCCCCGGGCCCGCCGCCGCCACCGCGCCGCACTCCCATTGGTGCCCGGCGGTGACGCGCGCGAGCGGGCCCGAGGCTGCCAGGGCCCGGGGGCGGGCGCTAGGGGCGGGGGGCCGGGCGCACGGCTGATGAAACCCGGCGCCGGAGCCCGCCCGCCCTCCACGCTCCATTCAGTCAGCGCGGGCAGGTGTGAGCCTCCGGTCATCTGCGGCGCGGGGCGCGAGGCCAGCCGGCATCCGCTCCCCGCAGCTCCCGCTCCCCGCGCGCCGCGCCTCCGTCCGAGCCGCCGTCGTCCGGCCGCGCGTGCCTGAGTCCCTCGGAGGACCGGTCCGCATCCTGCCACCGGCAGTCCGCCCGCCCGCCGCCGCCGCGGTGAGTGCCCGGCCCCCGCCGGCGCCAGGGCGGCTGCCCGGGTCCGGGTCACCTTGGAGGGGCCCCCGGCGCCGCGTGGGGCCGCGGGAGGGCGGCGCGGGGAGCGGGGAGGGGCGGGCGCCCGGGGCGCCGGCATCCTCCGGGGTGGGCGAGGGCAGGGCGGGCGCGGGGCTGTGCGCGCGGGGCCGGTGCCCATGCGGCTGTCTCCTCCACCGGAGTCCATTTTGGTTCCCTGAAGGCGCGGTGTGGTGCATGATGCAACACCGAGTGAGTAAGCGTGGACGACCCGGCGCCGCCGTGATGCCGGCCGCGCGCGCGCGCCGGCCAGCGACCCCGCGCCGGGACGCTCGGGGTGGTCGCGGTGGGCAGGGGGCGAGAGCCGGAGCGGGCACGCGGGCCGGCCCGGGAGGCATCCGGAGGCCTGCCCTTACATGGCGCGGAGCGGAGCACCCCGCCCCGCCACGAGGTCCGCGATGTGTCATCGCAGCGGTGGGAGCCCGCCCTGCGGCCGCGGGGGGGGGGGGGTGGTGGTCCCGCGGCAGGTGGCCCGCCTGGGGATAGCGGTTCACCCCCGCACCCTGCCTGCGGCGCCCACCTCTCTTCCCTAGACCTCGTGTCACTCCCCGGCCCGTCGACACCTCTTGTCTGAGTCTCCAGGGTTATTTCGGGCAAGTTCCGCCCCCCCCTGGGTGGGCTTCCTCGTGACTAGATTTGACCTGCGAAGGCTGAGTTCTTCAAGCCTTCCAGATGGTCTGGAGCGAGAGGAAGTTCTTCCGGCTTAATAAAGACAACCTATTCGCAGTGTGTTCCTTTCTGCGTAGTAGGAAACGTCCCAGACTGAGCAGGTCAGGCAGGCGTTCTAAACCCGTGTGTACACAGAGCAGCCGTGAGGCTGTAGTACTACAGCAGCGTGCTATTTTATTTTAGCTCCTTCCTCTTTTCAGCGAGTGTGGGAGATAGGAGTGCTGTTTGACTTGTTAAGATTAGGATACAGACATGTGCCTTCAGCAAGAAAACTACACCTCCCAATACACAGGGTCAGGCTCTCCTATAGAATTAACCTACGGTTGTGTTTTATTGCAGGTTTAGGTACAGGAGGAGAGGGTTGGGATTTCAGTCCCTGGTGTATTTCCCTAAAAATGTGCTCTTTAAAATTTGACCGGGCAGAATTGTGTACGTTTGGCCTGTGGTTGAATTTCCTCGTTGTCTTTAATTGGAATTATAATTTATTAGGGAGTTATCGTAACATTTCTTGTCCTTTATGTTTGGTTCAGATAATAGGAAACCATGATACATTTATTCCCCTGATATTTTTAGTTGGTCTCAGTGGAAATTATCGTTATTTTTATATGAACACACCCTCTGTCATTAAAACAAAAGGTCTCATTTAAGTCACACACAATCAGAATAGAAGTTAGGGAACAAAGTCAACAATGGCTTAAAATAGTTTCTAAAGGTTTAGCATATTAAGATCAGATTTGGTCATTATAAAGAAATCTAAAGAGTGTTGAGGGAGTTCTGACTAACAGGACAAAACTTCATAGAGATCAGAAATGTACACGGTTGTTTGAATCTGGTTTTGAGCCCCCTGAGTGCTCTTATGTGTATAACTATTTGCTGTAGCGGAAAAGGCTTGGAAGACAAGATTGCTGACCTTGGGGAGCTTGAATTCTAAGACACACATTAATTATATTCGGTAAAAATACATGTTTATTGATTGTTCTAGTCTGGAGTTTCTTTTTGCCTAAGGCAAGTAAAAATAATGTAACTATGTTGGAGAGGCCAGCATTGTGTCTAACTGGATTCATCCCTTTCCATTACTATGTATTTGGAGGTACTGGTTTATTAATCCTAGGGAGGAATTTGAAATAGGAATAAGTCCGTCCTTGTTACAGAGAGAAACATTTTCCTCTAACCCGTAGGCATCACGTAGTTATTCATCATTCCACCTGGTTCTTGGTCCTCACTCCAAGCAGGACCTGTGGACGGGACCCTCGTGTTTTTCTGTGTCATTGGCTTCTTTGGGCCTGGGGGCTGTCTCTACCACTGCCTTGTTCCAGTCGAGGGCAGATCTCATGGACCATGAGGACTTGCTTTTACTTTAGATGAAGCGGAGAACCATCAGAGGTTTACTTGAAGTGTTTGTGAAGAAGAGACAGAGGTGGGGGGAGGGGGGGAAGTAGGCAGGCATAGAAGCCTGGAGACCAGTTCAGAGACTTGTGTAACTTAAGTCTGGAATAAAATCCAGCTCCAGGTTATTTGTGCAGAAGAGAGAGTGGCCATGTGTCGTTTCCTTGAGAGGTGGTGGCGACTTGGACCGGGGTGGAGGTGGTAGAAACCGGAGGTGGTTGAGTTCTGCCCCAGCTCTAGACTTAGCTCCTTGTTCCATCTGTAGATTTTAAAGGGAGACTCAACAGGCTTGGCCAGTGGATTCCATGTGTGGCGTGAAAGAAGTTAAATACAGTTCCAAGGAGTAGAACTGCCGTATTAACGGGATGGGGAAGGTAGAGGAAAGAGCATGTTGGGAAGGACCTTTTTTTTTTTTTTTTTTTTTTCCTTAAGTCACAACTGACCGTTTTTAGGTGTTTCCATCCTCAAGGGGCAGAGCTGAACTAGATCTGTCCTCTTGGGGTCCCTTCTCACAAATGCATGACTGTGTCACAGCCACCTCTCCCAGGTTGCTGACCATGTTCCTTTTCACCTAGCTTTCTTGCTGGCTCACACCTAACTGGGGGATCTCTTTGTGCTTGCAGACTCCCTGTGCTTCCCTACCACCCTCCAGTGGACACCTTGGCCGTGGGTTCGTCCCACTGCCGGGATGGGGATCTCTGCCACGTGGGGTGTGCCTCCTTTTTCATTCTTGGGTCTTCAGGGCACCTGCCTTCCAGGGGTTTCTTGTGCCTTGGGTCGCTGGCATCGGATCCCCGGCCAAGGTTCTATCCAGCACAACGATTTAGGTCAAACTTTAGGGGCTTTTCTTTTCTCTTTCTCCATAATCCACCCTCCCCCCCCCCCCCCCATCCCCAATGCTGACTCCAAAGAAGCTTTGAATATAAGCACCCCTGCAGTTGTTCAAACTGCGCCCTGATTTATCACGGGAGGTTTAGTGCATTTGCCACCTGTGGGTCAGAAGAATGGGCAACAGATTGGTAAAACGATTTGGTGGACTGCTAAATGGGTTCATTCCATTCTAAAGGCATTCCTTCAGATACGCATTGGCAGCGCTGTGAGTGAAGCCCTTTACGTTACCCATTGGTCTGGATTCATTCCTCCCAGAAGCATAGGCTGTAGGAAAGACCTTTCTGGACTTTAGGATTGATTCTGGCATAGAGTTGACCCATCCTGCCACACCCAGTGTCTGTTCTTTGGCTTTCCCCCTCTGTTGATTGTCAGTAACTGTTCGGACTACCAGATCGTACAAACTGTGTAAACAAGTTAGAGCCGTGTGTGGTTAGAGGCCTTTACAGCTTCAGTGGAGCCTGAGATGATGTGCCCTGAAGGAGGTTGCTTTGGGGAGCCCAGGACGAGTAGTACCAACCCTAGGCTTCTGGAGTCCTCGCTTTGCTACTCTGCGTGCAGCTCCCAGAGCATTTAGACTCTCCCAACTCAGTAGACCTGCTCCATCCACAGACTGGGGAAGCCTTCCCTCGGCCTCACAGCAAAGAAGCTCACAAACTATGACTTCCATAGTGTACTTTAGAAGAGTCAAGGTCCCAAATCAATACATTTAGATTTCTTCCGTGGAGTAAGTTCTTTCTATTACCAGTCTGTTATTCTGATTATGGGAACCAGAAGTCAAGCTCAGGGAAGCCTTCAAAGGCTGCTGCCAGGTGGACGTTTCTGGAGGTAGAAGAGCGTCCCTTAGTTGGGCCGTGTGTAGTTCTGTATCCTCTCTCCCTTTTTCCTGAGTGGATTGTCAGCCTTTTCTCCCTTTTTCTGGAGGCGCAGAGGGCATGGGCGGTTGTGTTCCCTTAACATTCCATATTTCTGCTATAGTGCTTTCTCCAGAATATTTGTTCAGATAACGTTCTTGACTGTGAGAACAACTAAATATTTTCCCGTTTGTTTAGGAATGGGACCTGCATGCTGTGTTCTCCATGCGTAGCGAGTTCTCCATTGTAGAGACCACTTAGCAGGTGGTCTAGAGACTCTGGCTGCAGGGTGGGGGGGGGTAGCCTCTGCTCTGCGTGGCCACCCTGAGTTCCCCACGGGGCCATGCACTGCGGGGCCAAAGGAGATGCCATGGATCTTGTCATGCAGAAAGTTCTGGGTCCTGGAGTGCGGTCTGCGTACAGGATAAGTGCCTTTCCTATCGTATTTTTCATATTTAAAGTCTTTTCCATATTGTTGGCGTAATAATCGGCTCTTAGTGCCAACCTTGTAGGATTGAGAGGATTTAAATGAGCTAATCTATGTTATGTACTTGACACGGCTTCTGGTACATACCAAGTGCTTCAAATAAATGGTAACTATTATACTGGAAAGAAAGCTCAGTTCTTTGATTTAGGTGTGGAGAAAAGTAATTCCTAGGACAAGTTTGTTTCAGTCTCCCATTTTGCCAGGGGGTTAAAACACAGTCCCTTTCCCTTGCAATTGTGTCTGTATTGCGGGGCTCGGACATAGTGCCAAGGTTTTGGGGGGACATTGAGCTTTTGAGGCATCTGCTGACCCAGGTCTAGGATCTGTGGATATGACCTTAGTTCCTGTATCATTGTCCCCTTTAGACCTGGAGGGCGGTCTCTACCACTGTCCTTTTACAGTTGAGGTCATTCTTTGGCCTTTTTGCTACAATGGGGAAGGGAGATATGGCGGGGAAGAACCACGGTCTCTGGGGCTGTGTTGGCTCTGACTGCCTCGGTGACCTTGCAACCATAAGCCCTCTGGGGATCAGGGACTGCTCTGGGTGTGTTGGAGGTCAGGTTCCTTTAGATGTCAGATCCACGTACTTTGGGTTTAGCCACTCCTTGTCCCTCTGGAAAGCGGAGCTCACAGCCTCATTCTCGGTGCTTGCTGGTGTGTGTCCGTGTGTGCACGCGTATGTGAGTAACAGTGTGGGTGTGTGTGCGCGTGCGTGCTGGGGTGATCTGCCCTCGTCAGTCATCCTGATCCCCCACATGTTTTGTCCAAATTACCCTGACAGCTTTGAGTTTGAAAACCGTAGCCACACAGTTAGAGCCATCTCTGTTTTCCACCTTATTTCCTCTCTTCCTTGAGGTGGCAACGTGGGATCCCCTAAGTGCCTTGGGGTGGAGGTGGTGGACGCTTCGGGGGGGGGGGGCAGCAGTGGGAGGGAAGGGCGCAAACCCGCTCTTACCCGCTCTTACTGTTGCTTCATCGCGGTGTTGTAACTGTTGTCTTCCCATCTTAAGGTCAGCTTGGAAATGTTCTTTTCTTCTGTGTCTTCTTATCTGTCTACCAAGTACCATTAGCCAGAGTCTGTTACATCAAATAGGAAGGAAGGGAGAGGCCCAGGGCAGGGTAAGATGAAGAATCACAAGCGTGTGGTGAGTACTCACTGCGTACTTGGCATTCTGTGTCTTCACGGAATCCTCATAGCCGCCCAGTGAGGTTGATGCCACTATTTTGAGAGATGGGAAACGGAAGCCCTGAGAAGTGGTGCAAGTTGCCCACAGGCACGCGCTCGGGCAGTCGGTGGCAGAGCGAGGATTGGACCCCTAGGGGCCCGGCTCAGAGTCCCGACCGTCAGTGTGCCTTAGGGCTGTTTGCGGCAGCCTGTACGGGCCCCGGCCTCTCCTGGGACCGCGTTCTGGCACGCACACGCAGCAGGCAGTGCCAGGCCTGAGGTTTCAGCCCGTGCACCCGCGGCCGCTCAGCCCCACATCCCCCTTGTTTCTGAGCGAGTCCCGGAGCTGCGGAGCCCGCCGTGCCACTGGACGGTGCCCTGCTTTTCCTCCACTCCCGCTGGCCTGGAACACAGCGCTTCCCCCCCTCTGTGCCCAGAGCGGAGCCCTGTGTTCGTGGCACGGCTGGAGCTCTGGTGCCCCGGACAGCTGTGCAGGGAGGTGTCCAGACGGGGAGCCGGCGTGGGTGTCGGACGTCAGGAGGGCCGCAGTCTCCCTGGGTCGCAGTTTGGCATCCTCGTCACTGGAGCAGAATGGATATGGGACTTGCCGCCCAGGCCACGGGAGAGCCCTGTTTTACTCCTGCACGTCCAGCCGTCTTGGCTCGAGGAGAGCCCTCTGCAGGGAGGAGAGCCCTCTGTGGGAACCAGGGACGGCGTGTGGGACGAAGTCGGCCGCCCTCTGGAGACCTAGGTCTTGACTCTGTTGATCAGTGTGCTGAGGCTGGCTGTCCCAGGCAGGGTAGCAGCCAGGGCCATGAAGCTGGCAGGTGGAGGGAGGGAAGTGTTCCAACCCCCTCCTGCCTTTCTCCATTTCTCCTGTGCTCTCCCCACCTTGTTTGTATAACGTTTCAAACTTAAAAGTTGCAGTAGTACAAGGAAGCCCTGTGTACCCCTTTCTTAAATTAACCCATTCTTTAACTTTTTCCTTCTATTCTTCTATGTAGGTATCTATGGCTTTATCTCCATTGATCTGTCTGCACACACCTATATGCGTTTTTTTTTTTTCCCTGAGTGATTTGAGAGTAAGCTGAAGACATCATGCCTTTTATTTACCCTACCCCTACATCCTTCAGTGTGTATTTCCTAAGAATAAGGATGTTTTCTTGCATGACCACGGTGTGTTATCTGAATCAGGAAACTGAACATTGATACACATTTGATATACGTTGCTATCTAGTCCACGGTCCGTATTCAACTTTCACTTGTCCAGATAATGTCCTTTATAGCCATTTCTCTCTACATATAATTAATGTGTAGATGCATAAAAATATATATGACTTTAGTGTGTATGGGAGGGGATCTTTCAGAGGAACTGTGGTCTAAATTTCTCATAAGCCTCTTTTTAGAAAATGTTTATTTCTGGGGCGCCTGGGTGGCTCAGTCGGTTAAGCGTCTGACTTCAGCTCAGGTCACGATCTCGCGGTCCGTGAGTTCGAGCCCCGCGTCGGGCTCTGGCCTGATGGCTCAGAGCCTGGAGCCTGCTTCCGATTCTGTGTCTCCCTCTCTCTCTGCCCCTCCCCCGTTCATGCTCTGTCTCTCTCTGTCTCAAAAATAAAACGTTAAAAAAAAAAAATTAAAAAAAAAAAAGAAAATGTTTATTTTTGAGAGAGAGAGAGTGCACACAGGACAGGCCTGGGGTGGGGGGGGAACAGGGGATCCTAAGCGGGCTCTTGCTGACAGCAGAGAGCCTGATGCGGGGCTCGAACTCACCGGCCATGAGATCATGACCTGAGCCAAAGTCTGACCCTTAGTCGACTGAGCCACGCAGGCACTCCAATCTCATAAGGGTCTTTAAGAAAAATTGTTTCTGAGTGTTCGAATGCTCATTGTGAAAAATTTGGAAACCAGAAAAATAGAAGAGAACGGGAAAACAAAAACCATTTGTTATTCCAGTGCAGGAGCTTAGCGCCAGGCTAGGTAAGGGGCTTGCAGAAAGGTGAGTGGAAGACTTCCACTCAGGGTGACCTGGTCACCCAGACCTACACCCCAAACACCCAGGGCAGGAGCCTATGGCATCCTTGGGCTGTGAGGAGGAGCGGGCTCCCTGTCTGGAGCTGGGCAGAGTGGAATCTTTCCTGCTCCTGCCCACTTCTTGGGCGGTCGCCCCCCTGAGCAGCTGAACTGAACCACCTCGGGGCAGGCGAGAGTGGAGATCCTTAGTACCCAGAACTTGTTCAAGACTTGAAAAGAAATGTTGCAGGTCCTCTCTTGTCCGCTATGTACCCCTGACTTCCTAGACTTGGCAGAAGGGGAGGTTGGGCACGGGGCCTCGATCCAAGAAATGGCACTGGCCGCTTGGCAGATAATTTGTGGTTATTTAACATGGTTGTTAGGCTTGCCTGTTGTTGAACCTCTTGGGCCCCCACGAGTGGGCCAGTGGAGAAATCGGGCCAAATTCTTCTTCTTTTTTATTTTTTAATTTATTTTAGAGAGAGTGCACGGACAGGGGAGAGGGCAGAGGCGGGGGAGAGAGAATCTTAAGCAGGCTCTGTGCTCAGTGTGGAGCCTGATGCAGGGCTTGATCTCACGACCCTGGCATCATGACCTGAGCCAAAATCAAGAGTTGGACACTCAACCCACTGAGCCACCTAGGCTCCCAGAGGTGAAATTCTACATTGTGAATTTTGCTCTTTGTTAGTAACTGTGCTGCCCTCAAGTTTCTAGGGGAAAGTTCCAAAACTTCCATGTGAAGGGTGGATCTTGCTCCCGCATTTCATTTATCCAGGCCACGCCCTTAGTCATTACCAGCAGTAACTGAAAGGGGCTCACTTTTTCCTGGCCCCGAAGGGGACTTTGCTGAGTGGTTTTGTTCCAAGAAGCTGTGACGTCCACGGCTTCCCATCCTTTGGACCTCAGTTTCCCTGAGCTGTAGTCCTACATTATGTGTGAAAAAGGGCTTCTGAAGGGCGTGATCAAAAGCCTCAAGTGTTTTTCCATGTGTTTATTTTTTCTTCTCCTGCACCAGACCCTCTCCTTGAAGGAGCTGGCCTTGAGAGTGACACGGTGGGCAGACGCCCAGATGGTGGACGCCCCGCTGAGGCCACGGAACTCCTAACCTGGATGGGCCAGGACCCGGAGGGCTGCTCTTCAAAGAAACCCTTTGAAGTGCAAACATTTCCTTTCCTGAAAAGAAGGGAAATTGAAATGAAAACGTATTGTTCTGTGCAGACAATGTTCTCTTGGATCAAAGAGGGAGTGAGGCTTATAAAGGGAGATTCACAAATTAGACCTTCATGTGGTGCAAGGTGAGGAAGGTGTCGCCGTGTTGACGTCCGCTGCCCGGGGTCTGTGAGTTGGTAAGATTGTATTGGTCTCCCCTACCTAAGGTCCTAAATCTAGGTTTTACATGCTATATTTGACTGTGTCTCTTGTTTGTATTTTTGTCTTGTGGTAAGCATTTAGAAATGTCTTTTGGTAAATTATGACACCATGTAGAATGGAATATTACGTAGCCATTGAAATTGTGTGTTTTTTTTTTTTAATGTATTTATGTATTTTGAGAGAGAGAGAGAGAGCACAGGAGAGAGGGAGAGGTAGAGAGAAAGGGAGACAGAATCCCAAGCAGGCTCTGCACTGTCAGCGCAGAGCCCGATGCAGGGCTCGAATTCATGAACCGTGAGATCATGACCTGAGCCGAAATCAAGAGTTGGACGCTTAACCGACTGAGCCGTCTACGCGCCCCCAAAATGGTATTTTCTTTCTTTCTTTCTTTTTTTAATGTTTACTTCTGAGAGAGAGACAGAGACAGAGAGACAGAGGGTGAGCAGGGGAGGGAGAGACAGAGACAGAGAGACAGAGGGTGAGCAGGGGAGGGGCAGAGAGAGAGCGAGACAAAGAATCCGAAGCAGGCTCCAGGCTCTGAGCTGTCAGCACAGAGCCCGATGTGGGGCTCGAACTCACCAACCGGGAGATCGTGACCTGAGCTGAAGTCAGACGCTGAACTGACTGAGCCATCCAGGTGCTCCCAAAAATGGTATTTTCAAAGAATATTTGATGTTATGGAAAAACTTTGCTGTCGAAAGTGAAAGTGAAGTCTGGATACGATTTTCTGTGTTCAGCGTTATCTTATCTGAGGTCTATGTATTTGCGCAGAAAGAAAACACTATTAAAATTGGACTTTGGTTTGTTCACTGCTCTGTACGTAGCACCTAAAGTGGTGCTCCACAAATATTTGTTAAATAAATATTTTCATAATTAGTGAAACAGTAGTGTTCTAAAGGAGGAAATGTCTTTGGGCTAAATAGTAACATTTTGGCAGGTGGAAAGAATAATAAATACTTTAGATTTTTATTGTACTTTTGCCCTGGCATCTCTGTTTGGGGTTTATTTTGGGGGTTTTTTTGGTACAAATATGTGCCACATTTTGTGCTTCAGTACCAATCAGGCTACGAATGAGTGACTTTGACATTTCTAGTTTTCAAATAATCCTGTTGTGTTGAAATTAGAGTATCAGAATATTAAATTTTTCCTGGGTTGGCTATTAGGCACTTTCACAGATGGGGTAAAATTACAACATCTTTTTACATACTCTGTAGCTGATGTACCATCAGAGTGGCTTGTCCTGTCCTGTTGAGAATTTTTACCTGATTTGTCTAGGATGTCTCATCTTTAAGCATCAGTCCTACCAAGAGACACCTACACGATGTCCTGATTTCTAATTTATAAGTTCTGTAACGACACAGCGTCGCATTCTTACCTGCAAGGTAGGTTAGCTTTGAAAATGGCCCTGATGTCGTGATTTTTTTGCAGGGAGGATGCATGTTCCAGCTGCCCATACCGCTCTCTGGTGATATCGTTTCGTTCTTATCAGAAGGACACAGGTACTTAGTTTTCAGAGCTGTGCTGGCTGCCTTTCCACCTGCCCTCCACACAGGGTTCTGGAAACCTGGTCTTTGGGAAGGCTTCCTTCAGGCTGTGTTTGGGATAGGGCTGGTCGTGCCCGCACAGTGGTTCTCCTGAGGGTGGAGGCTTTCAGACTCCTCTGGCTGCAATCCACAGTAAGAAATCAGTGTATCCTGTGATCAAGTACACACACAGGCACATACACGTCTGTAGATTTAAATGAAAGTTTTTGTGAAACAGCACCCATTCTTGTACCTGCGGTGCACTCCGATACTTTTTGTTTCTCTTGCATGAAAAAAAAATGCTGGTGGCAACTTGCAGTTTGCAAACACTGTTAGGCTTGGGCACGCTAGCCCGCGAACCCACCTGCCGCTCCGCCTTGATGTCCTGAATTTCAGGTTCCCTGGGCTTGGGCCTGGGCGTAATTCTCTGTCCAGACTGGTTTGGACAGAGACAGCCAGAGGGTAGAGGTTTCTTTTCGTGGTGGCGTGGGAGTTTCTAACCGAAGTGGACATTTCTTGTTTGTGACGATTCCCAACAAGGTGAATGGGGACACAGGGCAAGACCTGTATGAATTCCTCCTGTGGTTTCCTGCTGATGCAAACTAGATGGCTCTTGCCTTCGCTGGCCTCACATGCTGGTGGTTTTGAAGGTGGCCCGGTCAGGCTGTGTGTGAATTTTCAGAGATGGCTCAGAGTTTGTTAGTTTCAGCACTTTGAAAAGCCTTTTTTTTTTTTTAATTTATTGTATTCATTATGAGTTGAGGAAGAACCTATCTGGGCAATGAGCCTTTTAGAGTTAAGGATTTATAGGAAGAAGAGGGAGAAAAGATACTCTAATAGAAATATTAATTTTTGGACTCCTAAGTCTGGTGGATTAAAATTGAACAGTGTGGTATAACATTAGCAATAGCAATCGTGCCATTAGTTTTCCTTGAAAAGTTAGAATGGGTTTTACATAAACGTAAATCTTACCTGAGAATTGTTTGAATTTTTTTTTTTTTTTTTGCCTAGAAAATAAATATTTTTTAAGGACAAGCCTGTGTATATAATCCTTAAAACAATTGTAAATCAAGGGAATTGATTGTAGGAACAAAAGCATGGTAAAAGAACAGAACCAGAAGAAGATAAATTGCCTACTTTGTTGAAACATTGTACAAATATCTGTCCTTGTTTCTTGTAAACTTCTTTTATTTATTATGCTCCTCTATAAAAGCATATAGAGCACTTAGTTTACAGTCTTTTAAAAACTCTTCGGCACGATGCAGATATTACCACCACTGTTGATACTATTTGAGAAGAATCATCATGAACTTGATTTTATGATCTTAGATATGTTAGTATTATGCGAATTAGGGGATAATCTATGATTTTAATGGCTTAACACATCCCCTATAGATCTATAATCTCAAATTTGTAGCAGCTAGTTTTGCTTTAAAAAAATACTTTTGTTGGAAGACATTTCTTTCTTTCTAGAGGGCAATTTTGGATGATATTAGGCAAGACCATTCATTAATTCTTTGGGTTATCTGAATTGAACTGGGAAGAAAGTCTTCCTACTGTCAGAGTTGGGTACAATCAGAATTTTGGAAAGTTATCAGGTGTAGTTTGTGGTAGGATTCTCTCAGGTCTATGTCTGGTGAGTCAAGGCAGGGGGATTGCCATTCTGGATTTCTTGGGTGACTTCGAATGGGGGCAGAGGCTGGGGAGGAGAACATACTCCGCACAAAGTCCCAGCACTTTCCCGTTGCTCCCGGCTGCCTGTTGACTGTTTTGCCTTGAGGATCTGCAAGGGAGCTCTTGCTGAATCACCCTGGAGAGCCTTTGAGCTGGTGGGAGATTTGGGGCCTCTTAAGGGCTTAGGGGTGTTGGCACCTCAGGAGGGGTCTCTTTCCAGCTAGGTATGTGGCTGTGCACAGGAAGGAAATACCATTTGCCCTGGAGAGACGACGGGAGCAAGGAGAGAGGGATGGGAGTGATCCCTCCATCCTGATGCGTTGTGGGAACAAGCAATGCAGCCCCAAATTCAAAGGAGCAGTGATTCAGAAACTGTGGTTCCCTCCCCTTCTCCCTAGAATTGTTCTTGCTGCCAGACAACAGCTGCTCTTGAGCTAGCAGGACCGCGTGGTCCACTTTGTTACGTGTGTGGGCATGGATGTAGGCTCCTTTAAAATTCCACAGCCTGGAGGCTCACTTGGTTGAACGTCAGACGTCAGCTCAGGTCGTGATCTCACGGTTTGTGAGTTCGAGGCCCGCGTTGGGCTCTGTGCTGTCAGCCGAGAGCCTGAAACCTGCTTCAGATTCTGTGTCTCACCACCCCCCCCCGCCCTCTCTGCCCCTCCCCTGCTCATGCTCTGTCTCTCTCTCTCTCTCTCTCTCTCTCTGTCAAAAATAAATAAACATTAAAAAAAAATTTTAATTCCATGGTCTGAGGCCATAGCCCTGCTAGGCCTAGACTTCACCAACGGCCTGCACCTACAGATGCGGTTGTACACTAATAAAATAGAAATTTGAACCTGGGGTTGAGACTAAGCATGTAGTATTTTGTTTCTGGAAATGTAGTACCCAAAGCAAGAGACTTCCACTGTCACTGGATTTTGCGATACGCTCCTTGGTTATTACTTTTACTCCTCCGTCACTATCTAGAAAGCATGGAGTAGGTACACACATATGGATTGGGCAGATGTAAGGGGGCAGGCATTAAAGACAGAAAAGGAATACGTTTCAGCAAGCGTGTAAGTGAAATAAAATAGAGGCTTTCATAGCCTAAAGTCAAACTTCAGGTGTCCTTTAACCACCCGGCCCAGTACGTGCACAGAGATCCTCCCCTGGGGAGCCTCCCTGAAAAGCAGGTCCGGGGTGGGCGTGTCTAACCAGCTCCTGGGATCTCTTGGACTAGCAGGCATCCATAAAACTGCCGGAACCTGGAATGAAGCGAGGAGACCTCCAGCTCCCCGGGACAGGGCCCGGGCACATGTGGCTCCAGAACCTGGAAGCGGTCCCTGGTGTGGAGCAGATGCTCAGAAGACACCTTTTCAAGAACTGAGGCGCCTGTCACAGAGCTGCATGCTTCAGTGCCCTTGGGGCGGGAGGGGTGTACTCAGGTCTGACTGGCCTGGTTATCTGTTGACAGCCGACTGCAGGTAGGAAGTGGTAATCGTCAGCAGAGGTGGGGCTCCTCACCATGGGACAAGTGGCAGCTGAGGCCCTGGCAGCAGGAGAGGGACGGCACAACATGAAAGGAGATGCAAGAACTAAATAACAGGGGCGCCTGGGTGGCTCAGTCGGTTGAGCGTCCGACTTCGGCTCAGGTCCCAGTCTCGCGGTTCGTGAGTTCGAGCCCTGCGTCGGGCTCTGTGCTGACAGCTCAGAGCCTGGAGCCGGCTTCAGATTCTGTGTCTCCCTCTCTCTCTGCCCCTCCCCTGCTCATGCTCTGTCTCTCTCTGTCTCAAAAATAAATACAAACATTAAAAAAAATAATTTAAAAAAGCCCACTATGGTTTAGGATGCTTCCGCAAGGTGGCCAGCAACCCGACCCCATTTCAGGAGGTCTGTGTGCACGACCGTCTGCAGCTCCGTGCCTCAGTTTCCCCATTCGAAAAATGGTGAAAGTGACAGTCCCCACGTCGTAGGCTGTGTTGAGGATCAAAGAGATAAAGTGAGTTTAGAACATTGCCCGGTATTGAATAAATGTGAGCTATGTATTTTATATCAGGGTTGGCTGGCCTATAAAGGGTTAAGCTGCAGTAGGCGTGGGAGGGTCCTGCCAAGTGAAACATCCAGTTCCTGAGGTTGCACATACATGTGTTGTTACTTTGCTGGTGGAGGAGGAGGTGTAAATTAACACTCAAAAGTGATTCCTCCAGAAGGCTGGGGAGTGGTGCACGTGGGCTCAGGAGAGGTTGCTACTTGTTTTCTCTTAGTCAGGAAATTCTTCACGCAAGAGATGGATGTCAGGCGCTTTCTAATTAAGGGGTGGGGGGAGACGTGCCAACGGACGGGGCATGGCGGTGCCAGAGCGGCTGCAGGCGGCGAGGTTCCGCGTCCCCTGCTCGGAAGACCTTAAACCAGGATGCCCCTGGGCAAAGGAGGGCCTGTGTCTGGGCGGACGCTCAGGGGTTTAAGCCCCCTTGCGGTTCGGTGTGTTTGGTTTTAGGCAGTCGTAGGAATGGATGGCTGAAGGTAAAAGGGGTGCTTGTCGGTGAATCCTGTCCGCCTTCGGCCTCCCAGGGGCGCTGGCTTGGCCAAGGGGAGAGACTTGGAATAGTTGGGGGAGAACTTACCTGCTTTTGACAGTCTTTCAGTTAGAAGGTTTGTGCTTAGTACACGTATTTGCACTGGGACATTGAAAGTAGGGAAGAAAGCAAGGCAGAACGGTTTCTCCAAAAGCTCTGATATGGTCCTGTTTCCCCATGTTTCACTGCAGATGGGGTGAAAACATCCAGAAGCCCTCCAAAATGTGTTGATACCTTTTCACAAGGTTACAAAAGCGGGGGGGCGGGGGGGGGAGGCGTGAGGAAGAAGCAACAGGAATTAAATGGTATTAAATTCAGTGAGTGTGAGTTTTATTTTTGCTGTGTTGTCTGGTTCATTAATTCATATGCTCATTAGAAATCTTTCTGTCAAATGGTATATAAAAGCATCATTTACATTTTTTTTCCTCTAAATTTGGGCTTGTAATCGCTTCTGTAAAAACTCGTGAGCCAAGACCGGACTCTGTAGGGAGGTCCGGGAACGGCGGTGGTGATGGTGCGGTCAGGGTGTGGAGGGGACTGACCGCTGCCCCGCACTCCATGCCCTCTCGTACCTTCTGCATTTTGCCTTCTGCATGAAATCCCATGACGGCATCGTTTCTTTGAGAAAACCAGCCTTAATTTATGGCATCTCATACGGGGGTGTAGAGGGCGGTTTACACTTCCCAGTCTGTAGAAACCTGCACGTTGCTTATTTGTCTCACCAGGCCTTCAGATGAGCAATGAATTACCCAGGGGAAACTTTGCAGTTGGGCCTGTGAATAGTCAATCGGCTCTGTAGCACTCTCGCCTTGGCAGAGACAGGGCTTTATAGTTCAGCAAAGCGGCCAGGTAAGGAAATTAAGACCTGTTTTAAGGTATAAAAACGCCTTGTAAAGGAGAAGGCTGTGTATACCATCCAGCGCATGTTCTCTCCATGCCCGTCTGTGTGTTGTCTGAATACGAGGGGTAACTTGTAGAATACGGGTTTTGGTTTGTTTTTTTTTTTAATTTTTTTAATGTGTATTCATTATTGAGAGATAGAGACTGAGCGTGAACAGGGGAGGGGCAGAGAGAGGGGGAAACAGAATCCAGCAGGCTCCAGGATGCAGGCTGTCAGCACAGAGCCCGACGCGGGGCTCGAACTCACACACTGTGAGATCATGACCTGAGCCGAAGTCGGACGCCCAACCGACTGAGCCACCCAGGCGCCCCAGAATACGGGTTTTTTTTCTGAATGTGCAAGGACGTCAGACGCAGAGAGGAAGCACGGGCTCTAACCATGGCTTGATGAGAGGTGGTTAGCGCCGAAGGTCCTTTGTCTTTTGCTGCCCAGCCGCAGGGTCCCCCTGGGGATTTATCACGTCTTCCTCTCCAAGGAAGGCCACATTTTCTGCTTTCGCATTCAGATGAGATTGGACCAGGAGACTGTCTTTGGGGTTTCCGGCCCTAAGCGGGAAGTTGGTGACGTTCCATGATTATGGAGCTGCTAAAGAGCTCCGTGCGGCTTGGTGTCCATACCATAAAAGTGGGTGTGGAGTGGGAACGGTAGTAATCTGATGTAGTGGAAAACAGATGGTTTGGTGTTAGGTTGGCGCAAAGGTCTTCACTAAGAAGCGTCCCCTTGTCTGTGTCAGTCCAGAAATGATGAGCCGGGTGACTACTGCAGCCAGGGGAACACAATGGCTCCTGTAAGAAAAAAAACAGAAGGACCTGGCAACCAGCATCCCCACGGTCCACCACACTCTCACCCCTTCCCCCTTAGCAGTCTTCCAGAAGAGCCCGTGCTGGTCCGAATTGTGCGTTCCCTAAGTGCATCTCAGGGAAGAGTGAGGAGTTTGGACCAAGTGTTTCGAGGTCCCGCACGGCACTTGTGGATGTTTACCCTTGGGCAAGGGCAAGAACTTTCCAGCAGGGGCAGCCGGCCACCGGTGTCAGGCCCTTGGCAGCAGTGTCCTCTTGTGCGGGGCGTCTCCTGCGGAGGTTCTGGAATGTCGGGATAGGTCATGAGCAGCCCAGTCCCACGCTATCTCACCAGGGAGGAAGCTCGAGAGACGTGATTTTTCCCAGGACTCGCCAGCCATACACGTCAAAATATATACAGCCCCCATCAAAGGAAACAGAAAGCAAACTCGCCCGTGAAGCCACCCTGCCTGAGTTTAGGGTGAGCCCTTCAGCAGCAGCAGCGGGCGCAGAGCCCCTCCGAGGCTCCGTGTTGTCGTCTCCAGACAGTGGTCTTCTGCTGCGGAAACGGTGTTTACGGAAAACCCTTCACCGTGTTCTTGCTTCTGCTTCTCCCCCACCTCCTCTGAGAGACTTATTTCTCCTTAGTGGAATGAAGAAAAAAGCCTGAAAGAGAAGGGACAGGTTCTTGCCTGCTTCCTCGCATCACATGCAGAGAAAAGGGCACGCGTGACTCTTTTTCATGCTGCTTTTGACAGGCTGTGACAGGGAGCCAGTATGGGGGGTATCGAAGGGTCACCGCTTCTCCGGCGGTGGGTCTTCAGACTGCACGGAGCACCTGACGTCCAGGGAGAAATAGCAGTGGAGGGCGGAGGGTCCCGGACTCGCCTTTGTCTCCGCTTGGGGCAGCATTCCCTTGGTGGCTGCTTCCTGGGGCAGACCCGCCTGGGGACAGATGGCGGGACATTGGGCACCTTTCGCGGGCTTCAACTTCAAGGACTCCCCCCCCGCCCCCCTCTTCTTAAGGGCGTTCTGTCCAAGGTCCTTTAGATTTGCCTTAGTGGACGTGATCCGGCTGATGATCGAGCTTTCTGATTTAGATATGCAGATGTGCGTATATAAAAATAACACACCGGTGTATCAAACAGCACACTCCGCTGTGCCACCGGGTTCATATAAGGTTCAAAGGAGGACAAAGGATGGCAAAGAGTCAAATTTGCAAAAAAAGATTTCACTTGTACAGCTGAAGTTCAGAAGTCTTAAATATCTGCCCTCTGGACAGAAATCCGATAAGGGTTGTATTACAGAAGAGGGGAAATTTTTAGTCTTTGAGTTCCAGAGGCTTTGGCCTTGTTTGAGAATGGAGGAGAGTTTGTGGGAGGGTTTACTGGAAGATTTGGGACTGCCCAGTGTGGCAATACCAGGAAAAAGAGGTGTGACCAGAGTTTGAAGCTCCCGTAGGCCAGGGCAAGGTGAGCCTGCAGATTTATCAGCCATTTCTGGAAGTCAGAGGCTGTCCCTTGTCAGGACTTCAAAATGTCTTAGGATAAATACAAAGCAAATAGTGCTTGGGGCTCTTGGGTGCCTCAGTCGGCTGAGCGTCCAACTCTTGATCTCAGCTCAGGTCTTGATCTCAGGGTCGTGAGTTTGAGCCCCACGTTGGGCTCCGTGCTGGGTGCGAAGTCTACTTAAAAAAATAAATTAAAAAATAAATTAAAAAATTATTCTTCAGTAAGAAAATTAAAAAAAAAATAGTGCTCTCTGCCGCTGGTAACAAATGGACAGAACCAGAGGTAGTAGAGGCAGAAAAGGGCAGCGGGCTCAAGAAGAATGTCCTTCTTGATAGTTGGATGGAGCCAGGGATGCTTGGGGTTTATCACCGATCTTTTGCAAATGCTATCGTGGGACGTGCCTGCTTACAAAGCTTGCTTTGTGAGCTTCTCTGAAGACAGGACTCTTGTCCAGAGCACGCCAAGTTTGACTGAGATGTTATTTCTTAATGTTCTCGGTTCTCCAGATCTGGGCTGCCTGGCATTTTGGACAGGAGCAGGACAGACTTTGTACCTGGGAGGCCCATCTGAGTTGTCTTTTTTTTTTTTTTTTAATAAATATAATTTTCTGTCAATTTGGTTTCCATACAACACCTAGTGCTCATCCCAACAGGTGCCCTCCTCAATGCCCATCACCCAGTTTCCCTTCTCCCCCACCCCCCATCAACCCTCAGTTTGTTCTCAGTATTTAAAAATAGAGTCTCTTACAGTTTGCCTCCCTCCCTCTCTGTAATTTTTTTCCCCCCTTGAGTTGTCTTACTTACATTCTGTGGTTCTTGTAAAGTGAGTTGCAGCCCCAAGATGGACACAGCCCCCTCTTGGAACCAAATTCCAGGAGATTCCTTGGCTCTCTCCTGGGTGTTCTCCACCTTGCCCTCCCTTACCTGGGACCGCAGAAGGCCACCCCCCTGCAGGCACCGCTGCCCTGCAGTAAGTGCCTGTTCCTCACTCCTCTGGCTGCTCCGTGCCCTCCACACCCTCTCCCACCCCCAGTGGGGTACTTGCTGCTGGCTCCTGCATTTGGCTCTGACCGTGGGAGCCATTGAGAGAGGTGCCCTGCTCCGACTAACCCTGACCCAGTTGGGTGGCAGCATGGAGTTAGAGCTGGAGTGCAGCCAGCTCACTGGCCAGAGCTGCGGAGAAAGCCCAGGATGCCATCAGGAGTGGTCTGCCCTGGAGGGAGGGTGGCCTCAGAGAAGACGCACAGGCAAAGGGGAGCCTCCAAGCCTTCAGCCCCATCTGACTGTCGAGGTCGCTGTACCTTTAACCAAAGCAGACTTGAAAAAAAAAAAAAGAAAGAAAGAAAAGAAAAAGGATACATTATGTTTGGAACTTTATTCCAATTCTAGAATTGACCTGTGTTTCACTGTTGATAGTTTATAAAGTTTCATGTTGGCATTTAAATTTAGGTCATTAATTTAAAAGATCAGCCGTGGATACAAGGGCAGGGACTCTTCTGACCTAGAGCTCCCTGGATGACTTTGGGTCCCAGACAGACCTGGGTTTCGACTTTCGCTCCAGACACGGCGACCTGTACCCAGCCTCGTTCTGCTCATCCTTCAGGCAGCTCCCAGCTCCCAGGGTGTCTGAGAGCCCAGGCAGTGGCTGACCCGTGCTCTCGGCTGCACACTTGGCAGTCGGGCAGTAGATGTTCAATCCCGGTGTAGATCACTCCCTATTTTTCTGTTTGCCTTCTAATGGTGGTAGAGATGATGCATTTGTTGTCCAGGAAAACCCCAGCCCACTCCTCCAACAAGGTTCCCCAGCAGATGAACGGGTACGGCAGCCCGTCGGTGCAGGTGTGTGGCAGACGGCCCTGAGCAGCTCAGCTCCCTTCCAGCGTGGACACTGTGCAGGTCCACAAAGTACAGGTTTGTCGAAGGTGGTATTGTTGGCGTGCCCTTGGGAAGGAGGGAGAGTTTGGGACCCTGGGAAGCACGTCAGTTGCATGAATTCCCAGCTGTGAGAGAACTGGTCCGTCTTATCTGTCTCTTATCTGTCGGAGGCAGTTGGCGGTGCTTTCCACCTGCAGAATGCATAGCGTTTCCTGCCTCTGCCGGGCTCACGAGTTAATGCTCTCATTTACGGCTGCAGTAGGCAACGTTAAGCGTCAGTGATGTTTGGTGAGGAGGATACCAGAAAGCGTACCTTCAGCTCTGCCTGGGGAGCTCTGGAGCCCTTGCTTGGAAGTCGCAAGGCAGTGGCAGGCGGCCAGAGCTGGCACCAGTGTCCTCCGTGTCGGGACGCAGATCTATTCCTTGGGACCAACTTGGAAAAATTAGTACTGAGAACGTAGACTCCGTCTGGCATTTAAACCTTTCAGGTGCTGGTACGAAAAACCTTTGGTTTAATTTGTACATAAACTTCCTTCGAGCCTACGTCTTCTAACTCTGTCATTAAATACCTGAAGTCTGGCGGCAGAGCTGTTGAGCGTTTGTTTTATGCCAGGAGTTAGCATATCCATAAGCTAAGTACAGCTTTCACTTTGTCCAGGCAAGGTTTGTTTGTAAATTCTAAATTTGGGGCCTTTTAGCAGAATGGAAAGTTCCACAGTAGCAAAGCAAATAAAGCGTTCTTTTTAAAAATTCAGAATATACTGGGGATTTATCCCAAGTTAGAAGCAGTATACATACAGTACTCTTTATGAAAATATATGTCATTTTTTTTTTTTAAGTTTATTGTTTTGGTAAGGCGTCCCTGGGATTCCTTCCAACACAGATCAAGGGAAATTGGTGCAGGGTTGAAAATACTTTTATGTTTAAATAAGAAAATTGTGCTGTTTTTAGATGTTTGTTTGATTAAGCGCTCCTGTAACTGAAGAAAACAGTTGCAACGGTTACACAAAGGGGCCTAGAAAAAAAAATTGCGCTCTGAACCAGATTCACTTCAGTTTGGGAGGTGGTGGCCTTTCTTCTCTGCTTGATTCATGTGAATCTTAACATGTGCTTCATCAGGTGGAGTAGCAGGTGTTTTTGTTCATTTGTTTGGTGTAGGCCCAGCACAGACCCTTGTGATTCCTAGTACAGATAATCCTCGGCTGACCAATCAAAGAGCAAAGAATATTAGCTGGCCACTGTGGTGACACTGCCATGAAACGTTCAGATTTACCCTAGACTCGCGTTTTCGATAAACGTAAGATTTCCAAATTTAGAACAAGCTTTTTGAGAAGTGTAGAGTTTATGCATGCATGCATTCATTCATTCAGCAAGCGCTGTTTGCGTGCCTGTGGGTGCTAACACCGAGTGACCCAAGTGCTTGCCCGTCTGGGGCGTGATTTCTTGGGGTTCTCTGCAGATGCTGTGAAGGTGGAAGCAGTTGGCTGACACCCCTTTTTTTTTTAATGATGAAGCTAACTAGAGTGAATGTCATGTTCTCACCACCTGCTTTCGCCTGAAAAGTAGGCTCTTATTATTATACTAAAACTGCTTTCCGTTGCCTCTTTTTTCCAGTTAGATTCTGTGATTGGTCGTCAGTGCTCACGCCATGTTGTCTCTCTGAAATGTATAATATGGTTGGTCATTCCTTTTTCCTGCAGAATCTCTCCTTTTCTGGGTCTGTTGCAGCAGGCTCCCTGCACTCACAGCGTGTAAGGGGGAGTCCCCCCTCTCTGCTAGGGCTGTGGAAGAGCCTTTGCAGAGAGGTAGTCTGGAAATCAGGGCTGATGGCTGAAGGCAACAAGGTGAGGAGCTCAGACCCGAGCCGTCATCACCAAGCTAGGCTTCCTGGATTTAGCAAATAAAAATACTGGCCGCCCAGTTAAATTTGGGTTATACATAAGCACTGGCTACTTTTTTAGTATCCCGTTTTTTTTAACCGCAAAAAGTATTTGTTGGCATATTTGGGACACAATTATGATACATTTGGGACATACTTCTACTAAAGCATTATTCTTTCTTCGCATGAAATTCAGATTTAACTGGATGTCCTATGTTTGATCTAGTAACTCTCTGCCAGGCTGGCATGAATACCCTCCTCTGTGTTGTGGCTTCTGGCCACAAGGTGATGGTGTGGCCGGCAGAGAGATGCACGGAGCCGCACCCCTTCCTCCTAGAGGGTCCGTAACTCTTTCTGGAATTGCTCTTTTCCTATTCACTAGTGTGATGCTCCCTCCTTGTCTCCCAGGGACAAGGCCTCTCCCTGTCAACACTCACCTCTCACAGGGAGGCCTCCATTTCGGACTTGCACACATCCAGCTGTTTGCAGGTAGGCCTCTGGGCTCTGCTGGACACACAGGTTTGATCTGAGGTTATTTTGACTCTGCGAATGTACACATTTTATCAGCAGTATCATCCCAGGTAAATTTTTGATGAAAATTTTTCCCTGAGTGCGCTTCAGCTCAAGTCAGTTATGTTTTTTTGGAGCGCAGATAAGCCACCTAAGTTTTGCAGTTTTCAGAAATTATTCTCATCAGGGTAAATTATTTTCCATTTCCATTTTCAGGAAAGGTTTTTCTGCACACGTCAGCCCTTATCTATAGCAGATTTCACTCCGTTTAGCTTCCGCCCCTCTTTGTTCTGTGCATCTCGTTCCATCCACGTCTGACTTTTCCTAGATCATGGTTTGCAGAATTGAAGTTTCACTGAGTTGGCTTCTGTGTGTCTGTGTCAGTTGTTTCTAGGTGGTATCCTCAGTCTATTGTGTTGCTAATTCTCTTCCCTCATATGCTTCTAACCCCTTAGTATATTATGAACCAGAGCAAAGAGAGAGTGGCAGACTCAGACCGTCAGGGCCACCTCATCTCACCTCACCTCGGTGCTTCCAAACCCAGACTTGGGATTCGCTGCCCACTTTTGTCTCTGGACATCGCTTCTCGAGGAATCCTCAGTCTCCCTGTCAAGCAGGCTTGCGGTTCTAGAGTTCACTCTATCTTGCTCTCACCTCCTGCCTCTACGTTCAGTGTTTCGTTGCATCCCGTTGGCCCTTCCTTCCCCCCCGCCACCTGCAACTTCCTTCCTTTCTAGTCCCACTCTCCTTTGGCAGTCCCCTCCATAGGGGTGGCTCTCAGCTCCCCAACCCTCTGTCCTTCTGAAATCCACCTTCGTGTTCTCTCTCTACCCTTCTTCATATGTCCTTTCTTCCCTGTTAAATTACAGGCCCCCCTAGCGCAGGGACCCCGTAGCTTTCTCTGTACCGTGCCGTTCCTAACAGAGTGCACGTGTGATGGAACGCTCAGGAAGTGCCTCTTGGATGAAGGGTCCTACTCTGCCCTGAGGGCCGGGGGCCAGGGCTGGAGGACAGGGCTTTCTGGGGCGTTAGATGAGGTGGTCCAGCTGTGGTGCCTCTTTCCCTGCCTTTGGCACCTCGTTGCACACCCCACAGGTAACCTCAGCGCCGGGAGCCGGTGCCCGCCTGGCCTCTGGCCATCTGGCATCCTTCCCGGTGACATTTCACTTTGACCTTTCCTTTGAAGAAGGGTTTTGAAGCAACATTGTACACGTAAAGGTCAACAAAGAAGAGTGGATGATGTGCCGACAGAATGTGAGTTAAAAGGCAGGAAGCGAGGCTGCTTGATACAACCAGGTTGGAGGGGATGAGCAAAAAAAAAGCGTCCCTGAAATATTCTTTAATCATTTGTCTTTAGAGACGTAAAGTGGGACATGGAAAACAAACATTTCCATTCAATGTATACACAGTTTGGCAAAACAAATAACTGGGCTTTGTGAGTGTCCAGACCTCCTGGAAGGAGGAAAGTGGCCTCTTGACTGGGCATTCTTTCCCGCCTGAGTTCAGAGTGGAAGAAGTCACAGGAGCCGCCCCTGTGGTAGAGCAGGTGAAGGAAAGCATTTTATTTTTCTAAATGGAGGCGAAAACTTCCAGGTTTGGCCCAAGAGCCAAACCGACGAAAAGGTCTCTGGCTGGTGTGGCGTTGTCCAGGGGGAGTGACACACGGCCTGAAGCATGTGACCTGCTCACTCCTCAAGGGGCACTCACTGAGCATTTCCTGGCACCTCAATGACGCAACTGAGATCTAGAACGGCTACTACGGTCACTGCCAGCCCCCAACACACACGCTGCAGAGAACATCGGTCTTAGTGCTGCAGAAACCGGGATATTGAAGTATTTTAAAATAAAAGCGAGTGGCTAAAGACCCAGTCATTGTTAATTATGTTGTTTATATATATATAATTAATATATTTATATATAAATATTTAAAAGAATTTTTTTTAATGTTTTATTTATTTTTGAGACCGAGAGAAACAGCATTAACAGGGGAGGGTCAGAGAGAGTGGGAGACACAGAATCTGAAACAGGCTCCAGGCTCTGAGCTGTCAGCACCGAGCCCGACGCGGGGCTCGAACTCACAGACTGTGAAATCATGACCTGACCCGAAGTCGGACGCTCAACCGACTGAGCCACCCAGGTGCCCCAATATATTTATATTTTTAATAGTTTTAAGCCAATTTACATATTTCTAAGCAATAGCTCTGGAGTCTTTTAGCATCTGAATTAGAGGGTAGATAGAAATAAATCAGACTGTCAACTTATTTGTATGTTTTAACCTATATGTTTGTTTTTGTTTTTTAATTTTTCAACGTTTTTTTTTTTTTTTTTTTTTTTTTTTTTTTTTTATTTATTTATTTTTGGGACAGAGAGAGACAGAGCATGAACGGGGGAGGGGCAGAGAGAGAGGGAGACACAGAATCGGAAACAGGCTCCAGGCTCCGAGCCATCAGCCCAGAGCCTGACGCGGGGCTCGAACTCACGGACCGCAAGATCGTGACCTGGCTGAAGTCGGACGCTTAACCGACTGCGCCACCCAGGCGCCCCTGTTTTTTAATTTTTAAAAAATGTTTTTATTTGTTTTTGAGACAGAGAGAGACAGAGCATGAGCAGGGGAGGGGCAGAGAGAGAGGGGGACACAGAATCCGAAGCAGGCTCCAGGCTCCGAGCTGTCAGCACAGAGCCCGATGCGGGGCTCGAACTCACGGACTGTGAGATCATGACCTGAGCTGAAGTCGGACGCTTAACCGACTGAGCCACGCAGGCACCCCTTACCTATATATTTGAATAGTGCTTTGTCAATTACCAAATGCCTTCATATAATAAATGCACAGTTATTCTGAGTACTTAATCTTCACATCGCTTCACGAGTTGGCTCTTAATGAGAGCTCTTGTAAATTAAGGAGCTCATAATAATAGCAAAGATACAGCACTTACTATGTGCCAGGTGCTCTTGTGTGCATTGTACGTTTTAATTCATTTGAGCCTCCTCAAACTCTGAAGTAGCTATTATTACTATTCTCTTCATCTTGCAGAGGGGAGGAAGGAAGCTCAGAGAAGTGACTTGCCTACCAAATTTTGAATCCAGTTTCATCTGAGATTTTCATTTCTATCTTGCCTCTGTCTTCCTTGATTTTTCACAGTAGAGAAGAGGCAGCGATGGGGTGAGGTGTAGGTGAGGTAAGTAGTATCCTTATCCCAGTTTTCGGGTGATAAGACTGAAACAGAGAAGTCAAGTGACTTGCCCAAGATCACACAGCTAGGGCCAGGCAGGCCTTCTGATTCCTCAGATCAGTGAGCAGATATAAAATCGGACATAGGAAAATTACCTTCCACTCGGTGTGACTTAAAGTCAGTAATGTAGCTTGATAGGAGTTGCCAGGCCTTCCCACCCAGGTGCACGGAGTCCTGGCATTGTCTTCCAAGCCCAGTTTGTGGGCAGAGAATGTTCAGAAGAGGGACCTCTGCACACAGCAGCCATTTCATTTTATACCACAGAGACATTGTGAAGGCACCTGCCTAGGGATTCACACTCAGGTTGGAGGTACCAGATATTTTCACCTGTTGGCTGGCCCAGGGAATGTGATTGTGTATATGAGGCTGTGAGGGAGCTTCCCTGTTAGGTCAGAAAACTTGCCGACCCTGGTCCTGACCTTGTCTTTCTTGTAACCTGATTTGTGTAATGTGACTGGGCTGGCTGTGGATAGACTGGAGGGTGGCCTTGCTGTGTTTCCTGGTGTGGGCAGGGATGGTGGGGGGGCGGGGAGGGGATTGCTGGCCAGCCAAGAGGTGGGTTTAGGTCGGGGCCTGGCTGAGTGAAGAAGGTGGGGACGACTCTCACATCAGCCACTTAGAGCTCTGGTAAGTACCACAGACTCCCTTTGAGGCCCAGTTTTCTCATTTATAACATGAGGATTGATTGTTGATCTTCTGTGTGTGTGAAACGCCGAGGACGGTGTCTGTGACATAGCAGCTGCTCAGATTTTATTAAATTAAGTTGAAGACGTTAAAGAAAAAAGCCTTTTTATAGTGCAGCGTGTTGTTGGAACTAATCACTAGAATCTCTCTGGGCATTTTTGAGATCACGCAAGGTCTTGGACAGCTCGGGTCCAGCTCGCTTTGGAGGAGGAGGGTGAATCCGCAGGTGGTCCGTGACTCCGTCCAGCTGTGCAGTTCTAGAACAGAGGCATTGTGCTCGGAGTAGGCCTGGATGGCCACATTCCCGAGGTGGCAGAAGCAGCTGTAGGCGCCCGGAGTTCACTGCCCGTAAGGCTGGCGTCATCAGGGCTCCTGCAGGGAGCAGATGGCCATCTCAAGCTGGGTAATTGGCGGCGAGTGTGGTAAAGCCACTGTTTACAAAGGCAAGGCCAGGGTTACGGGTGGTCCGACGGGTTTAGTGGCCTGGGATTGTGAGGGGGCCCTGAGTGGCCCAGCACCCTGGGCTTGGAGGGGCAGGAGAGGGTTTGGTGAGCACAGCTGGCTGTGTGGGGGGGAATGTTCCATCACAGAGCCGCCCGCCTCCTGCTGGCCCCAGAGAGCTCAGGGTGCACCCAGGTGGGCTCCCAGGGTGTGGTGGAGGAGGGTGGAGGGTGGCTCTGGGGCAAACAGAAGAGGAAGTGATTCAGGCACTGGAGGACAGAGACCATTTAGGTCAGCTGTGCATCCTTACATTTTAGTTTGCTTTAGACGAGGCTCAGTTCTTAAAATACAGTTGAAGTGATCGGACAGAGGTCCATTTTGAAAGGGTCTACACTCATGGCTTCTTTGGGAAGATTCCTTCAGTTACATAGAATCCTGAAGACCCGCATGCAGGTGCTTCTAAGTCATTCAGATGTGGTATTTTGAATAATAATCTTTCTCTTCCTCTTCCTCTTCCTCCTCCTTAAAAAGAGAGGGGTGGGGGAGAGAATGACAGACTTACCAGTGAAAACCATTTTTAATTTGGGATTGATACAAAAGTGGGCCAAGTGCCATAGTTTGCCAAGTCATAGATTTGGGCCGCTGTTTTTCGAAGTGCAGCATGTATGTGCCCTGTGTGCAATTTTAGGGAGTGCACAGACATTTTTATATTAATAGGTATGTTAAATGGTAACATAGATTAGAAAAACTAGAGACCTGATGTGTCCAGAGCTCACTACCTGTACGGCTGTAGCCATCAGGGACCCTGCAGGAAACAGATGGCACTTTTCATTGGGTAATGGAGCTGAGTTTAATGTTTGAGTTCAGATCATTTTTGGTGGTATTCCATTTGGGAGTAATACAAAGCTTTCTACAAAATAATATTTGATTTATAAAGAGGTGGATTCCTTAAAAAAAAATTTTTTTTAAACGTTTACTTATTTTTGAGACAGAGAGAGACAGAGCATGAACGGGGGAGGGGCAGAGAGAGAGGGAGACACAGAATCGGAAGCAGGCTCCAGGCTCTGAGCCATCAGCCCAGAGCCCGACGCGGGGCTCGAACTCACGAACCGTGAGATCGTGACCCGAGCTGAAGTCGGACGCTCAACCGACTGAGCCACCCAGGTGCCCCTGGATTCCTTTAACAAACAATGTTATAAGTAACAATATGTATGCTACAAAGATACAGCAAAAACTCCCAAAGCAGGTGTGAGAATAGACTGGTTTGGATGTATTAGATGGTCCTGTGACTCTTTCCCAGCACTGGCACTCCTTGATGGTTTCTTATTTGGGGAACATCTTACACAGATGAAAATGTTTTCAAGAAGTGCCTCAAGAAATTTTGTCTAAGTTTATGGGAGGAAAGAGAACAGAGCCATTTTTAAGTGGAGTCCCAACTGATACATGGCAGGTGTGTCTCGTGACCCGTCTGCCCGTCTGCCTGGCCCCCGCTTCTCCTGGGGAGAACGGTTTCCTGGGTGGGAGCCCCGTGGAGTCATAAATCATTCCCTGCACATTAGGTTTCCCTAACTGTGCTCCTGTGTAGGATTGCAGCGACACAGCCAGCTATTTAGCCCCAGGACAACAAATTAAGTCTATCAAAGTACAGAAATTCAGAGGCCGAGGCTTGCAAGTGCTTGCTTAATTCCTTCTGGTAATCACTGGGCTGGCGCAGGCAGGCTCTTCTCTCCTGTATGTGGGCCGCCCTCCCGGCCACATGCAAGGCTCATTTGTCTTCATACGCTTCTTCAGCACTGCCGTAGGGTTGGGGACACATCCGTGGGAGGGTAGGGGCGGGCTGACACCTGTCTGCAGGGAGTTGTGTACCCAGGGCTTGTAAATGCCCCGGAGAGTAGCATGAACTCACCTGTCAGGTGTGCCTGGGCAGACAAAAGGCCGCCACCAAGCCTCGAGAGCATTCCGAACATTCAGTGCAGAAAGTATCCCGAAATTTGCTTCCCAGACAGTTTTCCTTCCAGCTCCCCAAGTTGGGCATGTCTTCTCCCTGCCTCACTGGTGATTTCTCTGTCCTGGGAATGCACCTTGATGATCTTTGGAAATTCTTTGCTAGTGCTAAGAGACCTTCTTGATTTTTTACCGCCTGATGATCTTTTACTTCTGATTACCTACTAAAGCCTTCCTATTTTCTTGAGATCCTGCGCAGAGAGAGGCATTTCCTGTCTCCTGTATCTTGAGTTAAAAGCTTTAAGTATGTCATTTAAACCAACAAATGCTGCGCTCTTCCTCGGCTTTATTATTCTGTGCCCTGTCACGATGAAGGATCTTTGCTGTGTGTTAAACCTGGAACTTATGTTTGCAGTGGAACAGAACAAGAAAAGACCCAGAGCTTGCAGGGAGGGTGTATTAAATAGGAGTCACTTTCACCTTGGTGAAACGCTCAAAGCAAAATGACTGTTACATATAATAAGTGGCTTGTGCAAGGAGGTGGAGCTCCTCTCACAACTGCAGCCGGAGCTACAATTATTGATTTCCGGGGCGGGGGTGGGAGAATTTTGACTTGAAGCGGAATTAAAGTACACGGAGAACATGCTGCTGTTGCACAGAACTTGTGTAGAGGTCCTGGAATCGGCCCAGGTGCCGTTAATAGAAAACCGTGCTGCGGTCTCTGGCGGATTGGGCTCTTCTTAGCTTTTATTATTTTTTAACGGCTTTATTGAATATACTTTAATACCATAAAGTTAATCCATTTAAAGTATAAATTCCGTGGTTTTGATTATATCCACAGAGTTAAGCAACCATTAGCACATTACGGAACATTTTATTCACCCCTACACGGAAACCCATATGCAGGAACAGTGACTCCGCATTCCCTCCTCCATCCTTAGCCCAGCCCTAGGCAACCAGTAATACACTTTCTGCCTTTATCTGAGACGTTTCATACAAATGGAGGAGCACAATACGTGGCCTCTTGTGCCCGGTTTCTTTCCCTTAGCATGGTGTTTTCAAGGTTCATCCATGTGGTGGCTGGTGTCAGTGCTTCACTCCTTCTAAGGGCTGAATAATATTCCATTGTATAGATATTCTGTGTTCTGTTTATTCATCATTTGATGGACATTTTGGTGGTTTAAGCATTTTGGGGCTATTCTCAGTCATGCTGCTGTGAACATTTGTGTACACATTTATCTTGGTTATAGATCTAGGGGTGAGTTGCCAGGTCATATGGTAAGTGTGTTGTTTTTTGAGGAATTTTCTTGGTTTTAAAAAAATTATGAAAATTTTTTTATTGTACGTTTCAGTGGCATTAAGTACATTCACAATGCTGTGCGGCCATCGCCACATTCCTCCTCCTAGGTTTTTAGGAAACAAGCAACACCATTTCTTGGCCCCCCGAAGAGAAGTAACTTTAACTTTGATTTGGCAAAGGGAGGGGGACAGATTAGTAAAAAGCCTAGTCACTGTTACTTCCTTTTGAGAGCTAGAACGGGTGAAGGGTCCTTGGCCCCAAACCGTAGGGTCTGTCTCTGCATGGGTGCTACCGCTTTAAAAAATGTTGGTTAAGACCAGCAGCAGGGGAGGGGGTGTGTAACTTGAAGAAGCTGCCCAAGAACTGGGAGTAGGGGGCTAGAGAGGTGGGCTGCTGCCTGCATTCTTGGGGTGCCTCCCGGGTACCTCTCCAGGGCACACAGCAGGAGTACAAGAGGCTTATTTTCCTAGTGGATCAACAAGTCTACCTGGGCTCTGACAGGTGGCCTCAGGGAATCCTGAACGTAAGCGATCACGAGTTCTATTCACCGAGTCTCAGGAAAGTGTACCAATGTAGGGCCAAAATATATGTGTGTGTGTGTTTCCGGGGATCCATCATGGAACTAGAAGAGATCTTGGAGAAGGTTTGTGTAGGCCGTGGGCAGCAGAGCCCCGACATCCTTCTGCCCATGCCCTGGCAGGCCTGCCCCCTTGCTCTCTCGGGACCCCCTTGTGCTCGTCCATGACTCCAGCTTGCGTGTTGCTCACCCCCTGTCTGAGGAGTGCCTGCCTTCTTCCCTCAGCCTTGTCACGCCTTCACCTTGGCTGCTGCCTCCCCTGACCACTCCCTCCTGGGTCTGTTGCTCCGAAATTCCCCCATGCCTCCTTTCTCTGCTGCCCATTTGGAGAATGCCCTGTAGTGTTTGTATTGTATTCGTATGTTTCACCTCTTTTTTTTTTTTTTTTTTTTTTTAAATAATACGTCACTTGCTCACTGGCAAAGACTATTTTATTAAACTCTTAAGGTTCAGTTACTGGCAGACAGAAACATCGAATGACCAAAGTCAGGGTAGGTGCCACAGCCTACCCCCTCAGCTTGTTAACGAGATGATTCTTTTAAAATATTGACAAACCATGTAATTAAGAGCCGATTATTCACACATCAAACAATTGTTCACTTGAACTGGAGAATTTCTTAAATTAGCAGCTCCCCCTGGCTGCATTTATCTATTTGTGTAGCTCATTAGCTGTTTGGCAGAGAAATTTCAAAATGCCACGTAGGAACCAGTGCATTTGAAGAACAGTATGAAATGAAGAGGAAGTATTTCTGAAATATGTCACTTACTCAGAGACAGTCTCCCAGGAATGTATTTACGTTCAAAAGTGCATGATACATTTATGTAGATAAATATATTTATTGTTGTTTTTAAACAATTGCATGAGCCTCACAGTAGTTTCCTCTTTGGAGAAGTGAGGAAACTAAGATTCAGAATGATTTGCCCCAACTCATTCACCTGGTCAGCATTTGAGCAGAGATTCAAACCAAAGTCTGTCTCCTTGAAAACCTCTGTGCCCTCATTCCTTTGCATGTCACTGTTAAGTGGGGGATCCTCCTCGTGTCTAACTAAAGTCTTGCTGTAATTACGTTATGGCCCATTGCCCTGGGGGACCTATTATAATCTCATGTAGCGTTTCAGTAGCATTAAACATAATGGAGCATCCAGGTGGGTCTAGAGTCGGATGCGCCAAGGTTTGCACCAAGGCTCCGCTTTATAACTACTTTACACAGCTGGCTTGCCCTAAGTGAAGGGGGTGTGACAGCTGTGTAAACTTCAAGGCCTGGTTTGAGTGTTAGATGAGGTTGTACACATACATACAGTGCCTTCCACGGGGGCGTCGGCACATGGTAGACGTTCAGCATGAACGTTAGCCATTCTTACTGTTGTTACTGCTTATGAGGGGTATGGCTGGCTTCAGACGCGTGTTTATTACTCCAGACTCAGAGGCAGAATTCAGAGGCTGGTGGGTGACAACTGGGAAGGGGGCGGGGGGGAGTGGCTGCCTGGAGCGTCACTTCTTCACGCCTGCCTTCAGTAGCCTGGCTCTTCCTCCCTCCCCCACTCTCCCCTCTCTTTCCTGCCCTGATCAGTGTTTCCTGTGACAGCCTGGGAGGATTTCTGCATCAGATGTTGGATTGGTCCCTTCCGACTCTTAGAACTCGTGATTTCATTTTTTGAATCTCGGGCATTAAAAAATAGATGTCCATGGCTCCTTGGAGGGCAGAACGTTTCTGGGAGAGGGAGAAACGACCTTCCTCATAGGCTGGACGCTGCCTCATCTCTGTGCTTTCTCGGAACCACAGAGTGGAGATGTCCTTCCCACTCAGACGCTGAAACAGTGTGTTTGGCGTAACAAGAGGACTTTTTAGTAAAGTGGCCGTGGGCTCTTTCTGTTGTCATGGTCACTGCTGTTCGGAGCTTCTGTGCCTGCCCCGTGACCTGGGGATGAGGCATTCTCCCTGGGGGACCTTGTGAGCGTGGTGGGGCTTAGCTGGTTGGCTCCTTTCCCTCACAGGGGCCCTGCCTGGCCGTCCCATCAGCCCTTCAAGGTTTGACCTTCACCTTCCAGGCAGAGTCATCAGAGGGCGAGGGTCTCAAGCCTTCTACAAGATACCAATTCACCCTCAGAAGTGAGAACTCAGATTAATAACTCAGATTAATGTCTTAGTCCACACGGCATTTTTTAATCGTTTACTTTTTCCCTTCGTCTCCTTGCCTCTTAGTTATTCTCAATCCTGGTTTGGGTACCCTGGAGGGTTCTCCAGGGATATGGTGACAAGGTTTTGCTCTCTTGTGAATATGTGCTTGTTTTCAGACACTGTACCTTTTGGTTTTTTTTGATAGAATTATTAAACCAGTTCACTTAAAAAAGAAAATCTATGGAACACTTTGCGGTCTGCAGTTTCACATGTAAGGCAGGCTTTCTCCACCCCAGTGCTCCCGAGCCTCTCTGTTGGAAGGCTGTCTGTGCGTGCGGCAGAGTGAAGGCCTCTGATCACTAGATGGCAACACCTGCTTCCCTCGGCTGTGGCCACCGGAAATGTCTCCAGGCACTGCCTGATGCCCCTTGGTGGGAGCAGAGTCACCCCTGCTTGAGAACTGCATCCTGCAACCTCTGACTGGCCCCCGCTAGCTTCTCCTGCCACCCCTCCTCTTCCTTTGGCATCACCAGGAGACACGGGCCGATGGGGAAGAGCGCCCTTCACTGGCCCGTTGCAGCGCAGAGCAAAGAAGGGGTTTGTGGCCTTTTCCCGGAGTATTTTGCATCTCAGAGGAAGGTTGAATCATCAAATTGTGAGCCCAGCGGTCTTTTCCTTGGTGCAGAATGGCTGGAGTAATTTTAGTTATCAAAGGATAGGGGGTAGGATAAATGTCTTGCTGTTACTTCCTTGACCATGTTTCCTTTAGAGTTTGTCATTTTTTCCCCCAGTAAGTTTTGTAGAACCACAGTGTGCGGTCTTTCGAACAGCATTTATGCTTAAATGCTATTGCCGTCTCAGGGAGTAGACAGAAACTGGTATAGGTCCCAAATACAGGCAGGATTAGGACGGACGTTGGAAATTGGAAGAAGAGGTGAGTTACTCACATTCTGAGATGGACGCTGGAATCTATTCTGCGAGTTTTCCTGGGGAGCTGCTGAGTAGCAGCTGTAAATCCCATGGTCACGGGTAGAAGACACCCCCCTACCGTTGAGGAGCTGGTAAGCCAGTGTGTGTTGTGCTCCCGTGGAGCTGTGCAAGTCAGGAAGTGTGGGTCCAGTGGAAACATAGGAGAACATAGTATTTTGGATGCTGGTACCCTCCAGATCTGCCCCTTGAGGGTATGTTGTTTCAGTTAATAAGGGTCTGATCATTTCTGGGTAGATCTGAAGTGCGGGGTTAAGGCTGGGAGGCCGAAGGAGAGAAGGGATCACTCCCATATTCCTGTGGTTCTCTCAGCGGGTTGCAGGTGCAGCTGGGACAGTCTGGACTGTTCTTGATGCGGTTCCTACGGTGCCCACGCAGCAGGCTCCCCAGGGACCAGGAGAGCCTCTGAGCTCAGTTCTGGATCCTTTCGTGATGCCCGGAAGCCTGCCCTGCTGGTTCTGGGGACACTGCAGGCTCCTTCCTGTACTTGCGGCTTTGGTTCCATCCTCCCTGTCTTTCCTGGAGCAGAAAAGTGGTTTCTGTTTAACTACTCAGCCTCTTAGCCTGTGCTCCCTTTTAACCGACAGAAATCTTATGCTGAAATTTGAAAACTATTCATGCCAAAGAAAACAATTAATTATGATTTGCTTTTTTCAACCACAGATGCTCCCCTTTCAGGATTCTGACAGCCCACACATCCGCTGGGGAACTGCCTTGGGCGTCCCATAGGTTGCTGGGCCTTCCCAGAGGAGCTCCGTTCTTGCCAGCATTCTCGGCGAGAGTCCGTGGACTTAACAGAAATCCCCCGATCGCCTTGAACTGTGCTGTCTGTAGCTTTGTTCCTTACAGTAACCATAACATCTGACCTTCCCGTGTGTAGTTGGGGCTCATCTTACTTCTGGTAATTTCATGCAGTTGCTTTAGGAAACCAGAAGCGTTCTTCCTCCAGTGATTATTTCGTCCATCCTTAGTTTTCAAAGAGGGATTTCCAGTGATAGACTTTAAGAAGTCAGAGATTTTGGTCCAATAAAGGTCACTGCCGCCTCTCTGGTTTCTGAAACTGTATCTGGCGCCCAAGACATTTGTGGAATGAATGGAATAAAATCACATTCTCAGGCAAAGCAGGTACTTAAGTTGCCAAAGAGCTGGGGGTTGTGTCTCATAAATGGGAAAGCATTTTTAGTGGTTCATCAGTGTACTTAATGAAAAGACCTGATTCCCTTTGATGTGTAAATTACTCAGTGGAAGTATGTTTGCTGGTGTTTCCATGTTATTTTACGTACATATTTCCTGTCAGTGTGCCAGGTGCTCCCCGTTACCCAGAGCCACATGGTGTCATAGCCACACCCTTTCAGTGAAGTTTGTCAGGGGCGGTGTTGGAATGTTGCTTGCTGTGTTTATGACACAAGTGAAATTGAATCCTTAAGGTCTGAAGTGTATGTAGCATTCTCCTTCCTTGGTAAAAAGTGAGTCGCCAGATCTGTAGGAGTAGAATGGTCGGTTGGAACATTCTTGGATTAAAGAAAAGCAGTTATAATGAGTTTATTTGCTATGCATTCCAACCCCATTAATCCTGATGAGTTCAGCCTGGATTAACGTATGGCATGCTTTTCTTCCGGACTTCCAGCTTGAGCATTAACTGCTTGTATACCGTGCCAGGAGAATGGGAGCAGAGTGGGGATCCCCTTTAGGCTGCTTCATCATGCCCAAAGAAGCAGGAGAGGACCTTGTGTGATGTGAGCATATACCCAGCTTGGTGCTGTGTTCACTTGATTGGGCGGCCCATAAGGGAGCGGTTCTCAAGCTGTTCGGTCCCAGAACCACCTTGTGCTCTTACAGACTATTGAGGACTCGAAGGAACTCTTGCTTATGTGGGTGGTATGTATCTACATTTATCATCTTACAAATTTGAGTTTGGATCAGCTTCAAATATTTACGTACTAATCCATCTAAAAATAACAATAAACCATTTTCTGTTAATGTATCATTTCTATGAAAAATAACTAGTTGCTAAATAATTTAATAGGAGTAGTGTCATTTTACATATTTACAAATCTCTTTAATGCTCAGCTTAATAGAAGGCAGCTTGATTGTTATGTCTAATTATGCATCAGTCGGTTTTGATGTCTGTTTTAGTTGAAATATATAAAGAAAATAGCCCTCAGGTAGATACTTGGAAAAGGATAGTAGCCTTTTTGGATAATTATGAGTGTTCTTTTTTTTTTTTTTAATGTTTATTTATTTTTGAGAGAGAAAGACAGAGTGTGAGCGGGGGAGGGGCAGAGAGAGAGGGAGACACAGAATCCGAAGCGGGCTCCAGGCTCTGAGCTGTCCGCACAGAGCCCGACGCGGGGCTCGAACTTATGAACCTCGATATTATGACCTGAGCCGAAGTCAGACACTTAACCGACTGAGCCACCCAGGCGCCCCTGAGTGTTCTTTTTCGATACTGCACAAAAACTTGAAAGGAGGTAGTTGGTTCCACAGTGGAATCTAAAACCATATTGACAGGCTTTTTGTACTTGAAAATGTGTCTGTTTTGTACTTTTTTCAAAAATTCCGCTTTGTACTTTGAATCAGTCGTTTGTCCATGTTTCAGTGAAATACTGTCTTACTGAATTATGCAGATCTTCAAACGTTGACAGATTTCATCATGTAATTGTTTTCTAAAAATCGCATTTGTTAACATCACCACCAGTGTCATCAGGAAACTGTTTTAAGTTTTGGGAATCTTTTGAGTTCTTGGTGACGGATGCAAGTTTTCCAAAATTCTATTTTTTTTTTTTGTTTTTTTGTTTGAAAGCTCAAATTTTATCGTTGGCAACAAGCATTGTTAGTTATTTTCCTTCTAGCTTCTGCTCCTTTTATTTCAGAGTTTTATTCCTAAGATACAGATCCGATCATGGCTCTTGGCTGTCTCTCCCTTCCCGGAAGAACAAAGTGTAGTTTTCTTGGCTTGGCCACAAGGACTTGGATGAATTTGCCCCCATCTCCCAGCACTTTGATAGTTTCCAGCCTTGTTTCCAGCCTCTGTGTTTTTTTGTTTTTGTTTTTTCATTGGCTTAAAACAGCACACATTTATTGCCTGATGGTTCTGGATGGAGGTCAGAAGTCCGAAATACATCTCACCAGGCTCAAGTCAAGGTGGTGGCAGGGATGTGTTCCTTTCTGAGGACTCTTGAGAGACAGTCTAGTTCCTTGTCCCTCCCAGCCTGCCTGCCTTCCTTGGCTCCTGGTCCCCTGACACATTCAAAGCCAGCAGTGGCTGATGGTGTCTTTGTCACATTGCATCCCTCTGACACTGACTCTCCCGCCCCCTCTTCCACCTGGTGGACCCTCGTGACTACATCAGGCTCGCCACAGGAAAATCTTCCCATCTCAAGGTCAGCTGATTAGCATCTTTATTCCTCTTGCAACCTTAATTCGTCCTTGCCATGTAACCTAACATATTCACCAATTCCTGGAATTGGGATTTGGATGTTTGGTGGGGGGACTATATTATTCTGGCAGCCACATTCAAGCCTGTCTAGTTTCACAGTTAGTTCCTGCTGTGTATATGTTGGCTAGACTTGTCCTTTAGGGCTTCACTGCAAAGGCCTTTCCTCACGTCTTCAGGTGGGGCCAACCACTTTCTCTTCAGCCAAGACAGAGACTCACATATGAGCCACACCACCTCAGTGCCCTTGTCCCCAGTAAGGCATCTGTAGGTCAGTCTCCCCTCCGGGGCCGTGACCCTCTCAGTGCCCTTGTGGTACCTGGCATATGGTAGAGAAAGAGCAACACGCTGTCAATTTGGGGCATTTGATTATGGGCCGTGTTTTAGATGCCATCGACTGCATTTCAGTTTCTTCGGTGTGATAATGGCATTGCAGTTTTGCCGGAGACGTTGTTCTTAGGAGTTACCAAAATAGAGGTCAAGTGTCACGGTAGCTATTATAGCTCACTATCAAATGGTTCACGAGAAAAGTTTATATAAAAATAAAACGAACATGGCAAAATGAGAAATGTCGGTAAATGTAGATGAAGGGTACGTAAACGTTCCTTTCGTGTTTCTGTAGGTTTGCACATTTTGCAAATAGAAAGCGGAAAAGAACGAAGCCTTGAGTACAATGAGCGTACAAAAGGTGTGGGTCGGGATAGAGTAGGATCTCCGTGGCTGGAAATCTGGTTTGCTGCTGTGGAAGTTCCAAAACTCTGTTGATTAACGTCTTGACGTGCATCTTTGGTGTGATGATAATCCGCTCTGGGTTTCATTAGTGCAGATCACGTCAGGAGACTTTAATTAAACCTCTCCAGCTCCTGGGTGAGCGCGTGAGTGTGTGCAGAGTAGAAGTGGTAGGATTGAGGAGACAGAGGACTTTATATCAGCAGAGGTAACTTGCTTTCGGATGGGGGGGCTCCGGCCACTCGATCCCATTCCTTGTGGGACTGCAGGCCACTCCGCTAGGCTCATGGTGACAGCGTGCGTTCTACATTTAGAGCACCCTGGCCCATCCTGAAGTCTCCAGGGCAGGCGTACGTTTGTGCCCATCTGTCAGCCGGTCCAGAGAGTCTTTGGCAAGATGGCCACTCACAGGTGGAGTCTGTTTACTGAGGGACCCAGATAAGACTTTCTGCCCCCGCCACTTTCAGTTCTCAGTGCGGTCGTCAGAGGTGGGGGGGGGGGGGCGGGTGGATTCTCTCCCCACACGGCTTTGTGCCTTCCCATCTACCACCCATCTACCTTTGTGCCCTAGGTCTGTGGAGGGAGTCTGTCTGGGTGATGCTTGTTTGAGATTTGGTCCTCGTTGGTGGAGGTCACATGGTAAGATCTCTGGTTCGGAGGACATCTCGTCCAGTTTCGTCCCCTGCCCAGTGGTGCTTCACCATATGCGTGTTCAGTCCCCGTGAAGGGCCCCTTACCTGCCTGGCCTCTGATGCCACCTACCTTTGCTTGGTGTTATAGGTCGGGTGTCTTTTCTGACTCCGAGCTGAACAGAATCATCCCTCGCCTCACAGCCACAGGCATGGAGGTTCTGGGGCCCAGGTGGGTGGCGCCTAACGTCTCTTCTTTGCTTCCCAGGAGCCGGAGGTGCCCATCTCATCCCTCCTGAGACGTCTTTGCTCCAGGACCCAGGCGATCCTCGGGTGACGAGTTGACAAGTCCTCACATCCTGTTCCAGGTACAGTCTGCCCATCTGCACGCTGGCAGGGCGGTCTCTTGGGCACTAGAATGGATTGTCCGTTTAGACCTTCAGTTGGCTGTTGACTTTATAAATTAACTGACAGCTACACCCTGCGTCATCATCTTTTAAAGCTTATCTATCACTGCTCTGCCTCTTCAGAGCCCTTAGCAGTTCAGGCCCATCCCCTCGTCAGAAAACGCGAGTGCCCTTTCACTTTTGCGGGCTGATTAAATTTCTGCATTTCCTTGAGACAGAACTCCCAATACCCTGCCCAATGCAAGGCTTGGGAACTGGGCGGGGGAAAGACCGACATCCCAGGTGAAATCTATGTCCATCAGGGCAGCTGTGGAGAGAGGATCTGCCGAAGCCTGCCGCTCACTCCCGGTGTGGATGCAGGGCTGCTGCGTGGTGTGTAGCCCTTGGTGGCCCTCGCTCTGGGCAGCGGCCCCTGGCCTGTCCGTGCTGGTGTGCAATGCCATGACACTGATGGTTTGCAGTGCGGTGCTGCCTTTGACTCTTGGAGCCTTGGTGCTTCTCAGGGTCAAGGGCTGGCTCCAGTTTCCTTCCTGCTCCCAAGCCTTTCCTCCTGCTCCTATCTCTTTATTCCTCTGCTTTCCCCCCTTTTACCTAGGGATTCTCCCGTAGCTTATTCTTAGGTTCAGGTGCTGTAGTGATCTGCTATAGGCCAGTGCATTTCAGGCTGGGCCTTGGAGCCGCAGAGTCCTGAGGGGGGGCCAAGGAGCCAGGCAGGGAGGGCGGGGGCGGGTCAGGGCTAGCCAGCGGGGCTCAGTGGCTCCCATCTCTCTGTGTAAGAGAGGCTCCACTTTTATTTGATTCTTACATTTGGGTTTGGCAGATGTGGTTTGGGAAAGATGGGTTCCACTATTAAAATACTTGAAAGCTATTACTCCTGTTAGCTTTTGATTAAAATAACAAGTTCACTGAGTATGGGCACTTCATTGTTATTGTTGCTATTTTATGCATCATCAAAAGGAGGCAGTTTTTTCAGGTGTGTGTGTTTACAAAAGAACCTCCCCTGACTTCTCTCCCTCCCTCTCACATCCTTACTGTCCTTTGCGGCCATTCATATTCTTAATTCCAAAAATAGCTGTATTAAGAATGCACACGTAGGGGCGCCTGGGTGGCTCAGTCAGTTAAGCGTCCGACTTCGGCTCAGGTCATGATCTCATGGTTTGTGAGTTCAAGCCCTGTGTCGGGCTCTGTGCTGACAGCGCAGAGCCTGGAGCCTGCTTTGAGTTCTGTGTCTCCCTCTCTCTGCCCCTCCCCGCCCCCCAAAAATGAATAAACATTAAAAAAAATTTTTCTTTTAATGTTGAAAAAAAAGAATGCACACATAATCAGGGTCAGCAGCCCATGCTATCCTTCATCAGAGGAACTTTGTGGGGGATATGGCCAGCGGCCCCTGCCACAGGTGGGCGTCTTTGAGCAGTGACCTTGAAATAAGAAGGAGGGGCCAGACTCCCCCAAGCTCCTACCGCATAGTTCATAGGGAGGCTCACAGCTGGAAGTACACCGCGTGTTTATGAGGCCCTTGCAACTGTGTAAATGTCAGAAACAAAGGTGCACAGTTACCAGGTGTACTTTCCCAAAAGACGGTAAAACTGGATCCTTGCCGGCAGGGAAGTGCGGCCGGGGAGGGGGGAACATCCTGTGTGGTGCCAGAAGCCATGGTGAACCTTGAGTGTCCTTTTCTTTCCTCCTCTTTTCAGGGCCTGTTTAGTAAGAGTGCTTAGAGTGAATTCATTCTGCATTCTTCCTCCCCTTCCTGCAGTCGTCAGATGTGTCTCTGCTATCTCAACAGACTATTTTAGAAACCCTTCCTGTTACCTAATACCAGGGCTTGGCACGTGGTGCTGAGTGTTCACATCGGAATGAAAAGTCTATATCAGATCTGTTTCTCAGGATCAGGATGCCGTGACCGAATGTGTGGGGAAGCCATCGATGGTTCTTAGGTCCTCCGGCACAAGTCCTGAACTGCAGCTAAATCGGGGGAATTCACGACCTACTGGAAACCACCGTGAGGTTGCCCCTTCTTGAGTGAAGAGATACAGACCAGGTGCCAGGCGGCGGCAGAGGTGGTGCGTCCCCTGGAGGCTTTTTGGTCTCTGCCATACTTGTTTGTGCGCTTCAGTTTATCATCTTGTCTTCCTGCCCAGAGGGCGGACAGCTTTGTTCCGTTCCCTGCTGTTTCATCGGCACTTCGAAGCGGGGGAGGCGTAGAGTAGGCTTAAGGGAAGTATTTGTCGAATGGGTAGATGGGTGCTTTAGTCTTTCTTTCCAGACAGTGCGCAGTCTGAGCACAGGCACGGTGCGCTGCTCATCTGTGTAGCTCCCGGAACTCCCAGAAGAGTGACACGGGGCAAATACGCAATTTTGTAAACAATGAAATGATAGTCATTTAGTGCATACCATGCTTCCAGAGGAAGAAATTGCTTTCAAATCGTTCATCCTTAACCAAGAAAAAATAGTTTCAGGTCCAGAAAAGGTTAACTCCACCATTAAAACAGAGGAGGAGAAATGTTGGGCTCTGGTTTTAAGTCCTTGAAGGTGTAAGAGAGAACGGATGCAGACCCACTCACTGTCTCGTGACGGGGCCACGGAGGAGTACTCGGTCACCGCACAACGATCTCCACAAACGTAGAGGCCTAAACAACACGCATCTATCGTTCCATTGCTCCTGTGGTCAGAAGTCAGGGCCCGGCCTGGCTCACGAGGCTGCAGTCAACGTGTTGACTAGGGTTTGGTTCTCATCTGGAAGCATGGCTGGGGTAGAATCCGCTTCTACGCTCCCTCAGGTTGTTGGGCAGATCCATGTCCTCATGACTGTACGACCCGGGGCCCTGGCCTCTCTCTGGCCGACCCGGAGGCCACACTCATTGCCATATGGGTGTTCCTGGCGTGGCCTCCGGGTTCATTAAGCCGACGAGGAGGACGCCAGCAAGATGGAGCTCACGTCACGTAAGCTCCGCGGGGTGACGGCCAGCACCGTCGCCATGTTCTGTTGACTGGAAGCAAGTCCCAGTTCTACACACACTCCAGGAGATACCGGGAGTGGATCACGGGGCCACCTTAGAGGCCGCGTACCCCTGAATGCCTTTCCTTGCTCCTTGAGGAGTGGTTCCCGTCTGCTATCCATTTTTGTGGGAAACCGTTTTGCCTCTTTCTTTTTTCCACGGTGATCCACGATTTTAAATCTGTTAAAGGGTCACGACCCTAAAGGGTCCATTTATTCTTCTAACCAATTTGGGTATTCTCCTGCCCTCACTGTCCCTGCCGGGCGGTGGATGCCCAGAGTGCGTGGTTCTACATCAGGAATGTTGGCTTAAGTTGCTGCTGTCTGTGACCCGCCTCGGAACCCAGCTGCAGTTTTCTGGCGTTGTTTGTAAAGGAGAATGTGGTCCTGGATAATTGGATGCTGTCGTATTGACAGGCGCCGGGGTTGAATTCGGGTAGCGTTCTGTAGGACAGTGCGGTTACGGTATTGCACTGGGGTCTTGCGTTACAACACAGCAGGTGGCGCTGCCTGTGACGGACGATGCACCTGTGGTCTGACCTGCTAAAAGAGCCCCTGCACACCTAATGCTGCCGTCCGGCTCTCTTGCCCAGTGGGAGTAACTCCGTTGGTCCGACTTTGCGGGCTGCTTTGTCCACCTCTGACTTTGGCCTGACCCTCTGCCAGGCCTCCCCTGGCTTTGACCGTTCGGTCCAGCGTTCTGGTATGCACACACCCTTGCGGCACTGGCCATTTGCTTCTGGTGCCTCAGAGTCCTTTCAGGCCACGAGAAGCACATTCTCGGCTGTGCTGTCTGTGCTGAGACTGTCCTGTCACTACGCACTAGGGTGTTTCCTCCCAGCATATGACATAAAAAAAATACCTCGTGGTCCAAAAGCGCGGCAGGTAGTTGTTTGGACCCAAGACAGGTGAGGTGGCAAATGACACGAGAAGGCTATGGTGTTTCTTTCAACTTTTACATGCTTTTCTTTGGGGATGAAGGCCTGAAATTTTGGCTGCCTGTGAGATATGGGTGTAGGAAGCCATTTCCTGCTTAGGGATTATTTGTGCATGATACACCACATAGATAATTCCCATGGTAACTTTGGGTGTGAGGAGCGTGTGTATTTCAGGGCTCTTTGAGGAAAAAACAGGGAGCAAACGGCAGGTAAATATCAAAGATTATAGCATTTGTTTGCTCAAAAGTGCTTTATTAGTTGGATTAAAATATCATGCTCAAAAGACAAATATAATTGAATTTGTCCCCCAAAGAAAGAAGGCTGAGCCACGAGCAGTGAGCTGTCCTGGTGCTGTTTCCCGCTCTGGTCTGTCCTTCACAATAAGACCAGATCAAGCCTCCCAAGAAAATATTTTTTTGATGTCCTTCTTTTGCTTAAAATTTTTAGGTCTGAGTATAAATCCCTCAGCTGGCCGTGCAAGACTCCTGTAAATGGACCGTCCTGCCCTGCCCTCCCGCTCTGCTCCGCACAGCCAGCCTCACCTGTGTGCTCCCGGCGGTTCTGCAGGCCTGTGCCTTACCTCCCCTGTGGGGCCACAGCCCGCCCAGTGGTGACAGATGAACCACAACACTGTGCTTGTGTCCCTCATAGCGTGTAGCACAAACACAGGCTACAAGCCTCTCTCTTTCCCTACAGGTGTCTCTGTTTCAGCAGCTGCCAGCTTCTGAATAACCTACGAATCACTCCTTTTTTCTTGGAACTGTTCTTTGGAACTCATGCTACCTTTTCTGATTTCAGTCTCATTCCCCGTGTATGATACAGACCCAAGTCTATATAGGAACGAGACTGCTAAGAGGTAAGACCAGGCCTGCCGATTACGGATTCTTTGCTCTAGGCTGTTTTTATGTAAAACATAGCTGAATACTGACGATTTTATATGTTTCAACCTAATCCTACATAAAAGACTATTTAACTAATATGTGGCCATGGCTAACAGTGCTGAGGGGCTATCCTGGCCCTGATACAGGTTGCTGAAGAATTTCCTCTTTGTTTTCTGGGTCAGACCTGGATGAATTCCTTTCTTTTCACATTCACTTCTGGAAATTTCCAAATGTGCACAAATGTAGAGAGAAAGCATAATGAAACCCCATGTACTCAATTGTCCACATCTCCAGATAGACTCCTGACATGGTTCAACTTGTCTTTGGACCTTATGCCTTCCTTTTTTTCCACTTATTTGTTTGTTGGTTTTATTAGAATATTTCCTTCTCCTTAACTCAGAAGCAGTACCACACTTCTAGAGAAAATTGTCAAAATGCAGAATCTAAAAAAATGCCCTAAGTCCCCTGTTGAGAAACACCTATTTCAGTTTTCTTTCTAGACCATTCTTTATAAAAACTCATATTCAGTATGTTATTATTTCTCAGGGATGCTATACATGGGTTTTTGTGGGGCTTTTTTTGACACTTTCTCTCCACTGTTATCAGGATGTAATATCTCCAGCATAAGCTTAATCCATCTTCTTTGGCTGGTTGTTTCCTTTCATACTTTTCTAAGCCTTGCTGTCTGTGTGCTTTCCGGAATGCTGCCTGAAGCCCTGGTTGGGCCCTGCAACCCAAATTACTCACTTTTCCTTAGATAAAGCTCCTTATTGACTCGAAGCCAGTGGGTCTTGGCCAATGGGTGGAGTCCGTTGATTCACTCCACCATGTGAATAACTGACTTAATTTTTGCAGAGGAATTATCATTCAGGAAGAGGGTGTCCCTTAACTCTTGTGAATCTTTTATTTGTAGGACCAGGTGACACATGAAGAATCGTTGACAGCAGGGGGGAATAGGCCTGGTCAAAGTGGAATCCGTTTGGCAGCTGGCATAGAGTAGGGTTTCTGGAATCTGGTGACCTAGGCCAAATCCTGGCTCTACCGCATGCAGGTTAGGTGACTGTGGGCAACAGGACCTGCCGCCTGAACTCCACTCTTACTCTCATGAGAGGAGTAACAATTGCTATTGATGGTCTCTGATGTGGATTAAATGAACTCGTATGTGTCTTTTGAGGAGCTGGTGTAGAATGTTGGTTGCTTCCGGCGGACCCCAGCCCCCTGTGCGGCTGCTCTCCAGCTCAGTTCAGGGAGCTGGACCTGGTTTTTCACCGCTTCTTTGTCTATTTTGGAACCAGTGCGTTTTCTAGAAATTCCAGGTTATTTCCACACAATTGCTTGTGACCATGGGAAGATGGGGGAGGGCGGAAATTACAGGAGCTTGGAGTCTAAATCAGTGAACTGCCTGGCTTTGTCGGGTGAATGCATTAGTAAACGGAAAACTATTGGTCTGGGTGAACATGCGGTGAAAGATGAGTTTTGCGTAGGATCCTCTGCCTTGTGGTGGTTCCAGATGCCAGTTTTCCTTGTGCTTTTGGAAACAGAGGATGCTTCTGGAAAGAGCCATGGAAAACTCTTGTCTTTCAGGATACCTTAGAGGCCTAGAGAATTAAAGAGGCAATGTTGTGGTAGTAAGTCTGAATTCTAATCTGAGGGGAACTTTCTTTAAGATATTTCTTTTCCATTCGAGAGCCAAATGTACAACAGTTTTTAAGGCCCAAATGAAGTGCTTTACAGCTCATATAAAGCCGATTTTATGAAATCTCCTGCTCCTTAGGACCAGGCTTCTGTTTAGTTCTGGTTAATCAACACTGTACTAGACAGGCAATGGCAGGTCTCCCCCTGGACCTGCCCACAGAGTTTGTAGGTCACCTGGCTTCAGATTGCAGATCCAGAACACTTTCGTTACACACTACAGAAGTAAGTGTGATTAAAGGCATGTGGCAAAGAAGCTCTGACCTCCCGAGAGAACACATGTTTTTGTTGTAACGCAGTTCTGTACACAGGGTCAGGGCATCTCTCCTGATACAGCACAACCTTCCTGAGTGATGGAAACACCGTCCAGAGACCCAAATACTGTCTAATCACATCCTGCCGGCTTAAGAAGGAGCATTTCTAGATCGTGTCTGGGTTTTGTGAAAATGTCCCTAACAGTTCTCCCATTGGCTTCTTGTTTTTTATGTCCTTCTTCAAGTTGAGTGGACAATGTTGAAAAGATTTGAGCCTAGTGAAGAAGACAACAGCATCTGTGGCACAGCCTCCGCTCAAGAGGGACAACAGCTGTCGTGACGGGAGCCCTTCACTGATAGGGTTGTGTGCTTCTGCTTTCGGAGGCAGAGACAGCTGACAAACCGAGATGTTGAAGAAAGATTAGAAATACGAGGAATTAGGGCCTACCAGCGTGGCAAAAACAGGAGCTCTTGGCATTCGAAGAAGAATGAATTTGGCCTTCCAGTGTGTTCCCTAATGCATCATCTCATTTGACCCTCATTAGCACCCTGCGATGGTAGGACAGCAGTACTGCCTCACCTTTAGATGTGGAAACAGAGACCCCAAATCCTGACTTAAAGATATGAATTTGGACCTCAGAAAACCCTAGGCAGAGGGTGTCACGGGTACTCAAGCTGTCCCCCAGTGGAGTGGGAAAGCTGTCCTCAGCTGGGGCGAGAAGGAAGGTGGGAGATAGAATACACCCCATAGCAGAAAGTATCTGTGAAGAAAACGGGAACTGTTTCAAATTAGTAGACAGCTGGCAGCTGGCAGCTTTTTACATTTATATTCGTTTAGAGAAACAGAAAGGTGCTCTTTAGCAAGTGAAACCATGAACTCTTCAGCCAACAAAATCTCCTTTGATTGAGAGACCCTCATAAGCTATTGATAGTTATGGTGGTGATTACCTACGATGAAGTTTCCTGTCAGTTTCTTACCATTTAAGTCAGCCGATGCTTCCCGCATGTCCCCTGCGGGTGCTCTGCACGTCATGACGCCTCCTGGGTGCTGGGGGACGGAGGCGGGTTAGGATGCGGCCCTTCAGGTGGGACGCATCGGGGGCTCTCCTGTCCGCCAGTCAGCTGGGCCATCTGTCCCCACTTGTCTACAACCTCGCCACGCCCTCCGCGCCCCTCCCCTACACCCGGAGAGCCCGCTTCAGAGGACAGTGCGGGGCTTTGGGGCAGAAAGACTTGGGTTCGAGCCCCTGCTTCATCTTTCGCTGACTACGTGCCCTTGGGCCAGTTACCTGGGGGAATGTGACAGAAGTGACTTGATCTGTGGTAGGCCAGGCGTCGTGGTTTATTTAAAAAACCTCCCCACGTGATCCTCCTGTGCAGCCAGGGTTGAGAATTCCTGAGTCTGGTAATGCTGGGTTCCCTTTTTTCTGGAATGCAGAGTATTGCTGGCCAGATAAAGTGGTGTGAAGGTGAAATACGTGAATTTATGGAAGGGACCTTTCGTTTGGCCAGTGCCCCAAACGTTAGTCGTTATTACTATTGTTATTTTCTGCTTTAAAAAAGTAGCACATCTCATTACAGATAGTATGGCAAATACAGAAAAGAAGAAAACAACCCATAATCTGAAAGGTAATCTCAGTAATTTGGTACTTTACACATACACCTCTCCCCCCCAACATACTCACTGGGACAATATACATAATAATATACTTGTTTGCTTGATGTTTTCCCAGGACATTAAAGCTATTGAAAACACTTCTCTGCCTGCACACCATTTCGGCAACAGTTTTGTACTTGACAGATCTTGTTTGAGTTCTTTGATTAACAGCATTGTCCATTCTCAGCCCCAAGGGTTATCTGCTTGGTCCTCTGCGAGGTGCGAGCTCGTGGGGTGGTGACACCACTTATGGCCACCGTGGAGCCAGGTTCCTCGCTCCTTAGTGCTTCCTGGCGGGCTGCGAGGCTGGTGCTGTGCTCACGGTCAGTCTCTCCATCCTCGTTTGCCTTGTTCTTTGCCGTTTCTGCACTGGAAGCTCCTTGAGTAGTGTGCTGTTCCCTGGCTGCCTCCCGCCCTGTGCCTGGAAGCTGTCCTGCCCGGATCGGCATGCACCTGAGCGGGGTCCCCGTGGCCTCCTCCTTCTGGGCCTGTCCCCCTGTTGCCTGGAAGTCGGCACTGAGGCAGAACCTCTGCCTTCCTGCCTCCCCGCCACCCCTCTGTCCAGCAGCTCCGCTCTGCAGACTTAGAGCTTATGGCCGTGTGTCGGGCTGTGTACATTGCTGTTGACGGGGCCTCTGGCAGCTTTCTGCATTTAGCCCTGTTGCATCAGTAGAAGGAGGTAGGCCATGGGCGGCAGGGCTGCTGGGGCTTTTTCTGAGATGGCCAAGGTGTTAAAGTCACCAAGGTCTGGAGGACTGTTGGGCACCGTGAGATTCGGCGATCACCTTGGATCTTGTGCCCGCCCGTGCCAGTGAGAAGCCACGTTAGCTGTGGGTTGTGATAGAAAAGCATAAAGCATCTTTCTGACTGAGCTTCTGATGGAAGCAAGCACACTCGTAGGCGGACCTGTGGACTTTATGCCTCTGTCCTTGCTTGATGAGACCACACCTCTTTTCCCGTGAAAGCACAGGTGTCCCACACTCTTTGAAGGTTTGCATTGTGCATACGCTTCGCCGTTACGAGGACCTACCTGGTTTTTGTTAGCCGTAATTGGAAGAGTTTTGCTTATACAAAAGAAGGCGAAAAGCCAGAACAGCATTCAGCATTTGTTTTGCAGCGAGCTGTTACAGAGGCTGCTCAGATCCAGAGTGCCCAGAGCCACGCTCTTTCCCCAGGAATTGTCCCCTGCATCAAGCCTCACCAGAGCTCTGAACTGTGTCTGTGAGCATCTCTGCTTTATCTCGACCTACTTTGTGCATCTGTTAACAAGATGTGTCCTAGCTAGGGTGTCAGAAAAGCCTAACAGAGGTGATTCTTTTGGGTCTGGGAATGCTCAAAAATTTTTCCATAAAGATTAATGGTTATTGTTTCTTTGCTTTAACCCATTTCACTCACGAAAGATTCCATAGGAACGGATAGCAGGGGAAACCTGAAGTGGCCTTTGAGGTACATTTCTACCTCCTCTGGAGTCCCGTCACCCTGTGGGCCCAGCTCCCGGAGCCGTCATGTGTGCTCATTTCTTCCCGCCCCCACACTCTGCTTCCTGGGGTAGGACTGTGGCTTTCTGCATTTCCATAAACCCTGACTGGGTCGAGCACAGGGCATCAAAACAGTGTGAGATCAGTGATCTTTGGTGGAATTCAGTTAGATCCCCAGCATGTCCCTTGTTTGCCTGGGGGCTTTAGAAGAGTCCAGGTTCTGAAGTCATCTCTCACCGCAGGCTGATGGACTCCCACTTACCCCAGGAGGACGCGTGGTTGTGAGTCAGCCCCTACGGCAAACCCTGACCGTCGCCTGCTTGCTGCATCGCTCTTGACCCGCCACCCGGCCCCATACTTCTGGTTCGGTTCTGTCATTTGCACCTCGTTTCATGGCTCCTTGCGTGCTTCTTCACATCTCCATCTTTAGTGGTCTGCTGGTCCTGTTTACACTCTGGTTTTGTTTTGTTTTGTTTTAATTTAACTTCTTGTTTCTGGGTCTCCTAACGTCTGGGGGATGTGGATCCGACGTTGAAAGCAAGAGTACTTCCTCCAAAGCAGGTTGTTTTCCTCCCTGGGAGTCTCGCCTTCTCCCACCACAGCCCGCGTCCTAGAACGCTCTTTTCTTGGACCTCTTCTGCTGCCTGGTTGCAGGTCATGGTTGTGAGCAGTCCGTTCCCTTCCATGTTGGACTTGCAGGCCCTCTGTGGCCCTCCAGGTGCCTTGGGGCAGCCACACCCCCCGCCGCGTGATGGGCCAGCTGCTCACGCTTTAGGGAAGCTGAAGCCACTTAATAGGCTCTGTGTGCCCACCCGTTAGTGGTGCCCCACAAGGCCAGCACCTGGCAAGGACCTTCTGCCTCTTGCCTGCTATGGAGGCAGGCCCCAGTGTGTGTAGGTGGTGTGGGAGTGGTAGATTTCACATGGATTTCACTCTGGATGGCTCCCCCTGGCAGGGGCGGGGGGGGGGGGGGGGGGGGGGGGGAGAAGCAGATCATCTGGGGCCCGGGCCATTCTGAAGACCACTGAAAAGGGGCAGTGAAAGCATTAACCTAGTAAAGATTTCAGTGCTAAGATTTTCTTCAAAGGACGGCGTTTACGAACTTAGTATAAAGGCCTATATCTTATCCCTTCCCTCCCTACCTCAAGCCTTAATTAAGTTTGAGACTGAAAAAAGTCATACATTCCCATCTTCCCACCTTTATCAGACCTCTTCAAAACAGCGTTTATGTCCACAATCCTGACCCACTGGATCATTTTACTCCTATTGCTACACGGTGATTACTAGAATACAACTCGGAGTGAGAATTTCCATGGGAAAGAGACACATTTTCTTTGCTTCTATTAGGGGATATACCACCTGAGGTAAGTGCTCTTTAGTAACAAGTGAGCAGGGGGTAAGACAGATCTGAGACTCTCGCTGTTGCAAGATTTCTGTCAAAACCTCAAATAAAGTGTAGGTGTTGACCATTGTGCAGATTCCTCCCCGCGAGAAAGGATAGCCTAATTTTCAGGTAATGCTTTCCAAGCACTGTGGCAACTTTCTGTCTAAGCCCCCACAGCAGGAAGGCCATGACAACCCCCATTGCAGGGAGTTGAATGGCTAGATTCGTTTTGTACAGATAAGTATTATTTAGTCTCACTGTTGGTTGGATGACGAGCTTTAGGGTCTCAGCACGAACATAAGTGGTAGCATAATGTGTACAAAATCCTGACAGATGATGCCACTTGGAGAATGTAATTTTATGCTACTTCTAAGGAGATAGGAAGGATATTTCTTAAAAATAAACATGGACATGGTGGGTATCTCATTTTCAGCTATCCTGGAAAGTAGAAACTAACTGGAGACCCTTCCTTCCCTGGGCTATCAACTCTGGGCCCCCCAGCAGCATTTGACTGCATTTTTATTCCAGTGTCTTCCCTGAGCTTACTACCCTTTCCCCAGATAACCAAGCAGTAAGTACTTCCAGTGATAACCAAGGTCCTGATAGAACATTGCGTGTCAACTGTCCTTCAGTAATAAAGACTGAAAAAGAAGAAAAGCAAAGCAAAGTAACCAAGGTAAAAATGGTGGGAGGTTGGTGTCCTGTCAGGGTCCACGCTGTGCTCCCCATGCGGTGGTTCACAGACCACTTTCCCCAGGACTGCTGGGGGGCGAGGAACAGCTGAGGACTGTCCCCAGAGACAAGAGCCACTGCGTGCCTATTTAAAAGAAAAGAACTGCGTCTGTCTGGTCACGTTTTGTACTCTCAACAGAGTTCTCTTTCCACGTTTTGTTTGAAAACCAATGTCTGTGTCTAAATTTCTGTGTGCAGTAACCTGCCCCCTTTGTTTTGAAGACGGTGCTGAGCTCCCAGCATTAGGAAGTGAGTTCTTGGGGCGGGTGTTTGGCTGGTGGATGCGCCCCCCCCCCCCCCCCCCCACCGGGTGCTGGCGACACACAGGCACCTGGGGCCCCGGGCGCAGCTCCGCACGTCTTGGTGGGTCACTTCGGCCTGAGGTGATCACTGGGCTCTCGTTCGCCTTCCGTCCTAAGGAGGTGCAGAGTGTGTTCCTGGCTTGTGTCTGGGCTCCAGCAGCCTTTCCTTCTGCCCCAGACAACAAGCTTCGGAGAAAGGAGTGTAAATTACAGAGACAGATGTGTCTGTCCTTCAGGGGAAGGCAGGCTCGTCATAGCCCTCTGGGCCCCCGGGTTGCTTTGCGAGGCCGAGGAAAGAGGATGCTGTTTAAGTATGTCTTTGCCTCGCACTGGCTTTTATTGTTTGGGGGAGAGAATCTACTTATTATTAACCAGACTACATCTAGGAGGGGGTGGGGAGCAGGGAGGCGCTCTCTACATGTCAGTTGCGTTTACCGATCAGCTTGAAAACCGCGCAAGTGCACAGCAGTCCAGGACCTTTCACACTCCGCTTCCGTTTGAGATTCCTGTCTACTTCACATACTCCCCGCCCTGCCAAAAATGATGGCGAGAAGTTATTTTACAGGCATTCTGCACAGCCCCAAGCGCTGCTTTTTCTGCCAGCGGTGGTGTTGAAATGGTGCATCTTTAGTTCATTTTCCGAGCAATTGCTTCCTAAAAGCTTTGTTGTGATTTACAATCCGAGTTGAGTAAATCCAGCTAAATCCTATAAGGAGGAAAAGAAAAGGTGGGTCGGGAGGAATCACGCCCTGGGCTCTCTCAGCAGAGCTGGGGCCTTCTCCAGGACCTGAGGTCACTGAGGGCCTCATCTTGACTGTCTGGGAAACCTGTCTTGCCCGGGTATCGCTCGCTGCTGTCCTGGGGCACCTCGGAAGCAGCATGTGGCCTGAAACAGACTGGTGAGCCACTGGTCTCTGTGCCTGCTCTTCCCTTGTTCGCAGCCCCTGCCCTTTTCAGCTCCTGTCACACCCTGGTGTCTGGGGTCTTCCTGCCCCACTGTGGCTCCACAAATAATGTCGTCTTTCCTCATTTCCTCCCCACATCCTCCCCACCTCACTGCACAGTGATGTCATTTCCTTCCCACCTGGAATGCTGGAGCCCTAGATGAGCACTTGGGCCACTGTGCCTTCCCAGCGCCATGACCCTGTTCGACCCTTGGCTCTCTGAGTCATTTTTCTTCATCTTTAGAACAAGGGGATCAGAACACGTGACTGTTACTCCTCATCCTACCTGAAAACTTCCTGAGTCCTGAGATCAACATTTTTTTTTTTTTACTCTTGGTCGGTCAGATGAAGTATGGAGAGGCCCACCCCTGTTCCTGTGTGACGACACAGAGGGTCCTGGCTGGGGCCGGGAGGGTGCCAGACCAAACTGCGTCCGGAGGCTGAGGTCACAGGGTGTGGGTGAGCAGGTCAGGTCTTCTAGGTGGTTAGGTGTGGACTTTGCTAGGTCTGCCGTTTTCTGTTTAGGTTATTTTGTTTTCCGGTGACTTCATTGTAGCAAGGTTGGGTCAATAAACGCCAGTTGATGATAAAGATGAAAAAGCAGTGATATTTTTTTTGTACCTCGGTAGCTAAAAGTCATGGTGATAGCTTCCCCCCACATGGTGTTTTTTAAAAATAAACTCTCCAGTTTAGAACAGTTTTAGATTTATAGAAAAATTGTGAGTATAGAAAAAAGAGTTCCCATATACTCCACACCTCTGTTTGTTTCCTCTGTTGTTAGCACCTTGCCTTCATGTGGATGATCGGTTATAACTAATGACCCGATATTGATACTTGTACTTTATTTAGATTTCCTTAGTTTTCCCCTTACCCTTTTTCTACTTCAGGATCGCACATTACATTTAGTTGTCATGTCTCCCTTAGGGCTCCTCTTGGCTGTGACAGTTTCTTGACCTTCCCTTGTTCTTAAGGACCTGACAGTTACGAGGAACACTGGTCAGGTGTTTTATAGAACGTATCTGTCATTGTTCTGATATTATTCTCATGATTAGACTGGGGTGATGGGTTTGGGGAGAAAGATCAGAGACATCAAGTGCCCTTCCCGTCACATCACCTAATCAAATGTTTATCATTGTTTACCATGGCCCCCTGGCTGAGGTAGTGTTGGTTAGGTTTCTCCACTCTTTTCTGCCCTTTCCAGACTGCCTTCTATGGAGGGAAGTCATGTGGGCAATCCCCTTAAGTCTGGGGGGTTACGTTCCATGTGTTTGAGGGTGGGCGCTAATATCCTGGCCAAGTGCCCGCTGGCCCTCTTCGCCCCCTTGGGATGAGCTGCCCAGGCAGGATTGGCCTGTGTGTTATAGGAGAGGGATTGGAATGCTGGCCTGGGATGCTGTCCATGATGTGCACTCATCCTGGGGCCCCACACTGGGCTTGTTCCGGGTGAAATAGGTTGGGGGACATAAGCCATTGGTGAGCACGTGCCCTCTCTTGATTTGTGCTCAGAAGCGTATCATGTAGTACATTTGGCTAATATTTGGCCCAGAAGAAAAGGGCTTCTTGGAGTGGTAACAGTTACAAAAAAACCCTAACTTGTAATAATTCAACAATTTTTTCTGCTCTGTACCTAACTCTGTGTTAACTTAAAAGTGGAAGCAGCTTGGTTCTTGCCCTCGGGATCTCAGAAAGGTCTGAAAAGGCATCGTCATTGCTATTCAAGGCCTCTGGGTTTGGATCGGTTTGCCTTCCGTAGCATTCCACTTGGAATACTATCTTCTTTTTCATGGTGCATTGTGTGATTAGTGAGGAAAAGAACAATGCCATTAATTTGTGTTTCTCATACTGTGTAATTTCTGTCCATAGAAGGCTGTCAATTGAGAACTGAAGTAAATGTGGAAGCTCAGAGACCTCAAAGTCCAGGCAGCTGGGTAGACTGGCCTCCGGGGCATTTCTATCCATGCTGGGTAAGCCTGAGACTGGGCCAAGTTGCCGGTGGATGTTCTGACAGCCAGCTGTGGAATTCTGAGATTTACAACATTTTAGCGGTAAATGAGAGTGAAGGACATGGTGGCCGTCTGTGTTGTGATAAGATGAGGTTAACGGGTGGAATGAAAGGCAATAACGAGCGCTTCCATTCTCTTTCTCCCGCAGATTTGATCAGCACAATGGGGTGCAAAGTTCTGCTCGGCATTGGCCATCAGATGCTGCGCCGGAAGGTTGTGGACTGCAGCCGGGAAGAGAGCCGGCTCTCTCGCTGCCTGAACACTTTTGACCTGGTGGCGCTCGGGGTGGGCAGCACGCTGGGTGCCGGCGTGTATGTCCTGGCCGGAGCTGTGGCCCGTGAGGACGCGGGCCCTGCCATCGTCATCTCCTTCCTGATCGCAGCGCTGGCCTCAGTGCTGGCCGGCCTCTGCTATGGAGAGTTTGGGGCTCGGGTCCCCAAGACAGGCTCGGCCTACCTCTACAGCTACGTCACCGTCGGGGAGCTCTGGGCCTTCATTACTGGTTGGAACTTAATCCTCTCCTACATCATTGGTACGTCCCAGGAAGCCTGGAGCCCGCTCCCTTACCCCTCTGCTGTTTTCACCTCCAAACGGCGGGCCATACTCTGCTTTGCTCTCCAAATGGACTGAGTCTAACTCCTCTCGAAGAGTCTAGCATCCTCCCTTGACTGTTGTTGTTGTACATGTTCCCTTTCCCTTTTATGAAAGGAGGGGGCAGCCTTTGGGTATCGCTGCTCTTTCTGGTCTGTGCCCCTGTTTTTAACTATCAGGCGCATCGGACTGTTAGTGACGATAAGCCAGACCAACCAGGAGGTCAGTCCTGTTAACACAAGAGATGTAGAATCAATGGGAAGCTGTTGTTACTGAAAAGAGCGTAGTCCCTTTTAGTATTTTTGATTACAATTACTAGCGTAAACATACCACTGATAGAGAAAACTTGGGAAATATAGAAAAGCGCAATGCAGAAGGTAGACATTGCCCAGTGTAACAACCCAGAGAAATTAATTCTTATTCATTCATTCTTTCAACAAATATTCATTGAGTCCATCCCCTGTGCCAGACATTATGCTAGATATTAGGGACCCAAGGGAGGAATAAGACAATCTCTGTTCATAAGAGTTTAGGGATCTAGCTGTTGTTAATATTTTTGTAAACAGAAATGTATTTTTTTTGTCCAGTATTTCTCTTGACTGATAAAGCAATGTATAGTAAGCATTTCTTACAGTATTAAGGATTTTTCTGCAGTATTATTCCAAATGAGTGTATATCCTTATATAGTTTTCTCTATATAGCATAATTTTTTAGATGTCTTTGTAGGGTATTTAGATTGTTTCCAGTTGTGTTATTATTGTTGTAAACAGTTAATCACTTAATGTCTTCGGGCATAGACATGATTTCTTTTTCTTTTAAAATGGTCTTAAGAAGCAGAATGTCTAGGTCAGTGGGCTGCATATTTTAAAAAAATGTTTATTTATTTTGAGAAAGAGAACACAAGGAGGTGAGGGGCAGAGAGAGACGGAGAGAGAGAATCCCAAGCAAGCTCTGTGCTACCAGGGCAGATCCCGACACAGGGCTTGAACCCAGAAACCATGAGATCATGACCTGAGCTGACTCGACTGAGCCACCCAGGTGCCCCAGGCCTGTGTATGTTTTTTTGGTGTTGAGCATGTCAGCCGTTCTTTTTTTCCTTTAAGTTAATTTATTTAGTTTTAAGAGAGAGAGAGTGTAAGTGGGGCAGGGGCAGAGAGAGAGGGGGACAGAGGATCAGAAGTGGGCTCTGCTCAGAGAGCCCAATGTAGGGCTCGAACTCATAAACCCTAAGATCGTGACCTGAGCCAAAGGCTGGCGCTTAACCAACTGAGCCACCCATGCGCCCCTTAGGCTTATATATTTTTAAGGCCCGTGTTATCTGTGATCCTCCAGATGGCCAGGGGCCCCTTTCCTCACGTATTTGCTGACTCTGGGCACTGACATTAGAAACAAGAAACCAACAAAGACACTAAAAATATAAAGTCTTCTCAATTTGGTAGGTGAGAAGGTGTTTCTCTTTATGTTGTTTGTATTTTGAATACAACCAGAGTTGAACATATCAACTTAAAAGAGACAAACACCTGAATATAAGAATAACCAAAGGATATGAATGGCCAGTTCCTAAAAGTAGAAATATAAATAGCCACTAAACATTCTACCTGTATTTCAGCAAGCTTTCTGTAATATCATCAAAACACAGGAGGATGTGGTGAGCGGGTCCTGGCTCGCTCCTGCGTCCCCCGCACTGGGAATGTTGTAGGGGGCCGTGTGCTGCCCTCTGGGTGCTCCCCTCGGCCCCCACTGCCACTTGCCCAGGCCAGCTGGCAGAGGGCTCCCCCCGGGCTCTCTGAGCAGCACCTTCCCTTTCTTTTCAGTGACTGTGGTACCTAACGGCAGCCACAATAGCTCACGCTTCTAAGTTCAAAAATAAAATTCCTAATAATGTGGGTTTTTTTTTTTTTTCTTCAGTACAACAGCACAACTTACAACTGCAAATGCTCGTACAAGCTCAAGTCTCTGAGTGGGAACATAGCTGTCTGAAATGGGCTGTTATGCTCCCAGAGGATTTACCTGGGCCTAAAGCAGAACCACGGGCATGAATTGTCCACGGCTTCCACACTGACAAATGAAAGATTATTTGCCAGAGTGCTGTTTGCTTGTAGGGGACTGACTCATGCATTCTCAGCTTTAGCTTTTAGGGAAGGGCCGTTTTTCCTAGCAAATGTGTGTGTGTGTGTGTGTGTGTGTGTGTGTGTGTGTGTGTGTGTCTCTCTCTCTCTCTTTCTCTTTTTTTTTAGCCATGTTTCAGAGATAGGGAGTGGGGTAGGCCAGGAAGGAAGGCTGGGCAACCCCTCACCCTGCACAGCAGGCTTCAGAGTCTGATCAGCAGAGAGCTGGCCTCTGTCGGGGAGGTGGTGGGGAGACCAGTTTTCTTCACTGGGGCTGTGGCCTTGATGGACAGAAGTCATAATAGACTAGATGCTGAGGATGAAGAAACATGGTTAAATTTTTGAGTCGATGGAAAAATACTCGGCAAGATAGCAAATGACAACATCGCGTCTCTGTAGTTCCCTTTAGCCAAATCCTCTGGGTGATCCAGACCACAGTCACCAATAAGGCCCCCTTTGAAAACAAAGGAAAATGCTCTATGTGAGTACTGGAATTTTAGTGACATTTCCTGGAAAAGCGGTGACTTTACTCAGGTTGATAGGAGGAGAGCGCAGTCAACAGTCGTTGGCATTTGTGGGGCCGCATCTGATTGTGGTCTTCATGGCGGGGGCGTGGAGCTGGCGTTGTCTGTGGTCAGACACCTGGGGACCCGTGGCCCCCGAGTCAGGCGGTGCGAGTCCAGTCTGGGCACACAAGTGGCAGAGGCGGGTTGACGCCCGCTCCGGGGTGAGCCGGTGACTTTGTCGCTGAGCATGAGGGTCAGCCTGGGTGGGTCCCCTCCTGCTGGGAGAACAGCGTTCACCTGTGGATGGGGACCATCAGCTCTGTTGTCCCAGGGTCTTGGAAAAGGAGCTTCCTGAGCCGGGTGTCCCCGGCTGCCGACCGCACCCCGTGAGTGGATCTCAAAATCGATGCTATGGTTTGCCACCAGTATTTCTTTCAGTAACAAAATAAAGTATGTAGAGTTGAATACATACCATCAGAGCGTGTCTCGGGCGATAAGGGTCATAACGCCGTTTTGTAAAACGTTTGTTAGTCAGTCGTAGATTTGGGACACAGTATACGTGCTCACATTGGGTTGTGATGGGAAGTTGTGTTTCTTTCCAGGCCCGTGAAGCCTGCCCTTAAAGCTTCTCACTTCACTGCAAACACTAATCGAGTCTCATTTCCGAGCTAGCACAGACCGGGGTCCGGCTGCCACCGCCAAGTTCCAGCGCGTCATCTGTGACCCCCGCGCGGAAGCGGAGCTGAGCTCGATGACAAATACTGTTAATCGTTCTTCTTCAGTTTCCTCTGGTACCTGTGTTTCGTGGCAGGTACTTCAAGCGTGGCGAGGGCCTGGAGTGCGACGTTCGACGAGCTGATTGGCAATCCCATCAGGGAGTTCTCACGGATGTACATGGCTCTGAATGCCCCCGGAGTGCTGGCCGAAAACCCAGACATATTTGCTGTGATCATAATTCTTATCTTAACAGGTAAAGCTCCACAGTCACACACACGTCAGGTTGCAGTGAGGGGCCTGAGGGGTAAGACAGGCTCCCATTAGGTCTGTTTCTTCCCTTTCTCTTTCTCCTTTTCCCTCATTTTCTGTTTTTGTTTCTATAACGAATACAGACATCTTTTTTGTCTTAATGGCTTCTGGTCCACACAAGGTACTTTAATAGCTGTCAAGGCCACATGTCATTTAATTAAAGGGGCGTCTCGGGTGTTTGTGTAGTGGTTTGTGGAGTAAGATTTTGTGAGGGCCGCAAGCTTTTTGTACAAGTGACCCAGGAGTGCAAATTCCCTTGATTCAGTGGATGAGCATCTGGAAAGGAAAGTGGCATTCTTCAGCCCGGAAGATGTAGGGGGTGAGGTCGGTGTGGAGCACCACCGTGTGCCTGGGGTGTTGGAGAAGTCTTAGATGGTTTTACACCTAACAGCTGTCAAAACGCCCTTTAAATGGGTAAGTCTCCTGACAGAATTGTGGGTGCAGAATTTTAAAATTCCAAATATTGCTTGAACGCAGCGGATGGCAGCTTGTTCTTAGTGATGTTTGTCTGTGTCTCAGCCTTGAGGATGGGAGTTTTGTTCTATGTGGCATTTACGGTGTAAGCATTAGACTGAATGCAGATAAATTCCCCTTTGAGGTTAGAAAATCTTGGATGGGTTTTATTTTATTTTTTTCAATTTTTTTTTTTAGTTTATTTTTGAGACAGAGACAGAGCATGAACGGGGGAGGGTCAGAGACGGAGACACAGAATCTGAAACAGGCTCCAGGCTCTGAGCGGTCAGCACAGAGCCTGACGCGGGGCTCGAACTCACGGACCGTGAGATCACGACCTGAGCCGAAGCCGGATGCTTAAGCGACCGAGCCACCCAGGCGCCCCTTGGGTGGGTTTTAAAAACAACATGCCTTATTTTACGCACCATGTAATTGAAATCATCTTGCACAGGCCAGTCTCAGCAGTATTCTGGTCCAGCTGGCAGAAACACGTATCAGAAATCAAGTTCGCACTAGTGAGATTTTCATAAACATGAGAGGGAGGGACGCCAAAGAGAAAACAGGGCAGAACACGATGAGGTATTCGCTGTGATTAATTGCTCACTTCCCTCCTATTGCCTTCACTTCAGAATTCAATCTATCGTGAAATGCATTTTGTATTTTAAGTGTAAAAGGTGTACATGGCAGGGCAACAGTTTTAAGTCATAAGTGGTGGTCACCTGTCGCCTGGACGCCTTTCCAGGCTTTTCTTAGCTAGCCAGGAGTTTAACCACAGAAGTCCCCAAATGGCACGTTCACCCCAAGGTGATCCTGTGGCCTATAAGCCTCAGAGACAGTGTTGTCATATGGTTCCTGTGTATTGTTATCACTTACCTTTATTTTTTAATGTGCGTTTATGAGCTATAATTAGTCTAGCTTAGACGTTGTTTTACATGCACTGAGTCTGATGATGAACCACATGATCCGTGGTTCCCTAATCATCAAGAGTTGTCATTGCTAACATTCCAAAGTGAGTCTGAATAATTTTCTCATCTGAAGAACTCCCTTCATTCTACCAAGAAACTGAGCAAAGTGTCTCCTCCTTGGAGAAAAAAAATCCTGCCCCACTGAGGCGAGTCCCAGGAAAGTACATTAGTGAGGAGGAGAGGGTGCCAGGAGAGGCCTTCTCTTCTTCCCTGGGTGGGGGGCTTGCTCTCCAGGGTGGTTGGCCGTGGTGCTCCCCATCTCTGCAGTCCTTTGGTGCCCCCTGGGTGACATCCTCAACTCCAGAGGGGAGTTGACCTGGAAGGCCAACTTTGACAGCTTTATGAACCACCCATAAAATAACTTGGGTTATTTTGATACCTACCTCTAGAAAGATTACTGAGTCAGCCCCATTCCCAGAGGATCACAGAAATCTTGGGAGGTTTGGTGCCACTTAGATTCTTCTTATAAGTCACCTTCTCGTCCGATCCCCGTTCCTGTCCCAGGAAGGACTTGCCTGGCCCAAAGTCAACACCCTCAGGCAAAATGTTCTTGTTTGTGTGGTTTTTCAGGACTTTTAACTCTCGGTGTGAAGGAGTCAGCCATGGTCAACAAAATATTCACTTGTATCAATGTTCTGGTCCTGGGCTTCATAATGGTGTCAGGATTCGTGAAAGGATCGATTAAAAACTGGCAGCTCACGGAGGAGGATTTCAAGAACACATCCCATCATCTCTGCCTGAACAAGTGAGTTGTTCGTCTTCCTCTCAGCATGTGACAACTGATTCGTACTTAACAATACACACGTGCATTGGGGGCATGTAATCGGCTAGAACATATATATGCCTTTTCAGCAAATATAATTTGAATTTGAATTAATTTTTTTTTTGCAGTAAAATAGCTGAGAATGTTTTATTTGTTTGACATTTGTGTTAGGTTTCATTTCTCTGAACTCGACAGAACATTGTATGATGAGGCTATTCAGGAAAACAAATTTCATTCTAATTCTAAAATTACACATAGTTGGGGATCTTTGTCAGACTCCGTAAGTTATCTGTTTTTCCTCACATTCTGTTTCATGACCAACCTCTAAGTTTTACATTCAGAGAAGATTTTCTCTGCAAAACCATGGTGATGTCACTTGACCCTGAAATGTCTTCCTATTAATAATGCAGAGGGAAGAAATATGTGAAACTTTTATCACAGGCTTTTATCAGAGGTTTTCAGAATGACTAAAGTGTTGAAATGTGATTATAATGGTCTCTTTCTCCCACCCTCGACTTGGGGTACACCAGCCCTGAAAGCCAGTGGCCCCATCTCCCTTACAGTCTCTGACTCAAGATGCCCGGGATGGGAGGCAGGTGACAGGCCTGCTCTCGGACCTGTGCTCTTTCAGGGCCCTCATTGAAGCCTCGTCAGCAAGCTCAGATCACCTAGGAAAGAAAAGCCAGCCAATTAGAATGTTCTCTTTTTGATCTTTTTTTGTCAGATTTTTCAGGTAAATCTTAGGGCTCTAGGATGGACAAGGGGGGAGTGAGGTTTTCTCTGTGATTCTACTTTAATTATGACCAAAGGTTGAACTGCTCTGACAAGGAGACCCTCTTGAAATGCAGTGGCTTTAAAAGGATGTCTCAGATCCTGACATGAGCACACCAGGTTGACTGGCCATCCTGTCTGCACACAGGCTTTCAGGAACCCTGGTCGTCGACCTGATTGTTCCGTCATGCCCTAGGATGTTGTCCTCTTCCGCATGGTCAGACCTGGGCTGTGGGCACAGGCAAGCTCCAGCTGTCCCAGAGGAGGAAGGGGGTGAGAGAGAGCATGCCCAGGGCTCTCAAGGGCAGATCCGGAAGATCCGTGTCCCCTCTGCCAACATTCCATTGGTGGGAATCCAGTAGGTGGCCACATCTAGCTGCAAGGGAGGCTGAGAAACAAGGTCCCATGCTGGGGATCCGAGCGGTCATGGGGAACTTGGTCTCCGGTTAGGGCCCGGTCATATCTTCCAGTGGTCCGGTCACTGGACAGGCATTGATGCATGACTAGTTCACTACAGGAAACTATTGAATTGAATGCATGAAATACTATGTGGTTAATGGTTCAAATCGATTACAGAGATATGAGGATTTTTAATTGTTTTTTAAGTGTGCTCTCTGCCCGCTGTGGGGCTTGAACTCATGACCCCAAGATCCAGAGTCACATGCTGTACTGACTGAGCCAGCCGGGCACCCCTGAGAAATGAGGATTTCTAATGTAGCATTCCTGAGCCGCATTTATGCCACATTTATTGGTGCTCATTAACTCAGCCTGGAGTGAAGCCAGTTCCAAATAGGCTTGGAAGTAACAGTAGATTTCTGAGACGTGGGGGACTATCTTTCTGGTTGCTATTTACAGATCAGGAATTAAATATAGATGGCAGGTCTTATTTCCTGGCTGTCGATCGAGATGTAATTTTATTGTGTTTACGAAGAGATGGTTTGCGCCAGCTGATGGTATTTATTAGCATTGGTTGTCCTCACACACTTTGTGTCCTGGTGGTGATGAACTGTGCTGGCCCCAGCCTCGGGAACACTGCCTCTGCAGTAGAGTGCTGCGGGTCTCGGGTGTAGCTTGCTCTTTTATTTTATTAAAACCTCTAAACTGCTTTCTCTTCCCCCCCCCCCCCACCCCCCAGCCGTAGATTTGTACTTCTGACCATGGCCATGAAATTGCTTGTCTCTCTGAAACAATAGGGTTTTTCCCGACCAAACCACTGAGCATGGCGGAGCTTCAGCCTGCGTGGCTTTGGTGGCCGTTTGACCACATCGGGTTGTGATTTTATGATGCTTTCTCCGTGACTGCCTGTAAAGGCCCCCGTGAACCTGGAGTCTGTCTCTTGGTCTGAAATAGGAATGTCATGCGACAGTCTGGCTGGTTCCCTATTGCCTTCGCCACGTGCTCCCTCTGGCTTTCTTCTCCAGAGTCCGGTAGATGGATAACAGATGTAGTAAGTGTAAAGATACAGCACTGCATAGAAACCTACTGAGAAGGTTTGGTTGGATAGTCTGTCTTCAGTTGGGATGAAAACCCCAAAATAACATTGGCTTCCACAAGATAAAGGCGTACTTCTCTTAGGTGAACGTCTGCAGGCAGTCCGGCATACTGCTTTGGTGGTTCTTCCATCTGATGGCTCTGTCCACGGCCCACATTCCCAAGATCACCCCAGGGTCCAAGATGGCTCCCACCAGCAGAAAGAAAATGGGAAAAGTAGAAGAGCGGCCTTGCTCTCCACTTCACCTGCCTGATGTTTCTCAGGACTTGAACACACCAGGCCTGCTTACATCAGGTGGCTCCACCTTGTAGCTGGAGAATCTGAGAAGCATGTTGTCTTTGTTCTTGGTGTTCCCATGTCTGCCTAGAATAATTCAGTTTTAGGACTGTGGAGAAGAAGGGGGTGTGGCTTCTGGGGACAACCAGCAGTTTATGTCAGGGTTGGTGGGTGGAAGTGACAGCGGTTGAGTCTTGGTGAAGGATGTTTTCCACTGATGTCGTGGGAAAAGGCCACACAGGGGGAGGACCCCCCCTCACCACCATGGAGGCTCCGTCTCAAGTCCTCACCCCAGGCTCAGGGATGTTTCTGAACACGAGACGTTTCTTCCTTCCTTCCTCTGCCAGTTATTTGCTAACGACTGGGTAACCGGTTGAGTGGGATGCACAGGAGCCGGTCACCCTGGCTGCAGGGGAGGGGACACCGATCTGAGATCTGGCTTCAGCCTGCTCTGTCGCCAGGCGACGTTCGCCACGTGGTGGCACGATCCTGCCTCCCCATTTCTTCGTGTGTAAGTTGCCAGATGCCGAGCGGGCACGACCACCGCCTGCAGATCACGGGTTAATTATTGATCTATATAAAGAGCCTTTGCAAAATGTTTTGGTTCGAGGCAAAGTAGAATGGGCTCTTTGGTGGTTTCCCAGCGATACGCTGCCACCGAGAGCAGAATCCCCACACTGTTCTTAAACGTTGAACTTAATTTTTTGAGTAGATAATGTTTTCACGTGGTTCGTATGTCGTGATGTTATAAAAAGGTTTACACTGAGAAATTCTGTCCCATTCCTTCATCTACCTCACTGTCCCCCTGCCATAGGTGATCATTTTTACTATTTTTTGTGTAAGCTTTTATTTGTATAAATACAAGCAATTGTAAGTATACATTTACATTTATTTTGAAACTCATATACGTAATTTATATGTATATTCCCCTCTCTTTTCACATAAAGAGAGGTACATTCTGCACCTCGCCTGCTTCCCTTGCTAGCATATCCCGCAGGGCTTTTCGTACGCGAGGACCTTGTCCTTTGTTGTCGATACGTGGTGTCCGAGCCCGTGTGGCCAGTGAGTCGAGAAGGGCCCCGGCTGGAGGGGACACACAGTCGGTGGCAACCTGGTTACTCTTGCTGGTGGCCCCGGGAGTTTATGCAGGGACAGACTTTCTGTGTCGCTCCCCTTCCATCGGAGTCCTGCCCCGCTGCGGTCCTGAGGGGGGAGGGAGGATGCCGTTCTTGTGCTCTGCTAGGCATCCCCAGCTCCGCACTCGGTGGTCACCGCTTCGCCTGTTCGCGTGACAAAGGCACGTTCTGGCCCTAGCCCTCTTCTGCGAGGCCTCTTTCCAGGGTTTGATGTTTGTAATGTCCTGCACTTTCCTCTTCCCTTCAAATGGAATTCTTAAAACCTTTGTGGGTGCCTCTGCCTTACGGTTGTTAAAGCAAACCCGTCAGTCCTAGCGCTCATTTATTCTTATTCGCGGCTGTTCCATAGCCCTTGATGTTAGAGGGCTCCGCGGAGGCGGGTAGGCATCTGGAGGCCTTCCACACCTGTCTGTCTGTCCTGGCAGTTACAGGGAAGCTGGGTCTTGACGAAGACCTGAGGTTCTAGCCATGTTTGGAAGTCGAAAGAGTCTTCCAGGAGCCCCCCAGAAGCCCTCTCGATGGTGAGTGCCCCTCGTTTATCTTCTCATCCCTCTCTCCTGAGGGATTTGGCTGTCAGCGGTTTTGTTCTGGGCTTTGGCCTAAAATTTTTTATAATAGGCGTCAGCCCACCAGGGCATTCTATGTTCTTTGTGATGTGTGGATGCAGTGGGTGCGTCCTGTGGCTTCTGACTGACTTGTCCTGGGCTGCCGTTTTTGTACTTGGGTCGTGGGTTTATTTTAGTCCTAGCTTAAACTGACAACTTCCCTTTGAGTCTGGCAGCAACAATTTTTCCTGCGTCTATCACTTGTGTGTTTCTTGGGGTTTCCCTCACGTTGCTACTTACTGAACGGTAGTAGGTGCCAGATTGAGGACTGGCTTCACGCTCTGACTTCCAGTGGCTCAGTGGCAGGTTGTTACCAGGAACCCTCTAGGAATCCGTACCAGGCTCAGTCTTTATTAGGAAATATTGGGCCCAAAGTGGCTGTCTGTTTTATTAGTTGATAAATCCCTCTGAAAGCAAATTTGGCCAACAATTTGCTAACCCAACTCTAACATCTGTAGGACTGGAATATTCTATATTCCTCTTCTTATGTTTGGAAGTCAAGTGGTCTGGGGCAGCTTGCTCTGCAGAGCTGGACAGTTGTCCTCTGGGACTCTGTATTAGGTGACCATGTGACAGAAAGCCTGCAGCCTGGCAGCCAGCTATAAATGTATGGCTGATGAAGGGGGCTGGGAGTTCTGCTGATGTTCAGGCGGTGGCAGAGGACCAGGGCGAATGAGGCTTAGAATCACTTGGTGACAGGCAGGGCCTGGAGGAGCCATCCAGGATGATTTGAGTGATGGCCAGCCCCGGGCTCCGTGCGGCTGTTCTGGGCCTGGACACACTATTTAGAGACTCACGTTTCACTTCCTTGGAACTATTTTCTGAATCTTAAAGGACTTACAACATGTGTTGGACTGGGTATTTGTTACCTTGGCAGATATGTCCCGAGCCCCGCCCATGTGCCCGAGCCATGTAGGCGCTGGTCCGCACCCACGTAGGCATCCCTGCTTACCATGTGCGTGTGGGGGCTTAGGAGGCGCTTTCGTCGACTAATAACACAGTTGATTTTTTTTTTTTTTAACCTCAGTATCTCTGCTGCTTTTGAGACCTGAGTTACTGGTAAATATGGGAAACTTTTCACATTTGGTTCCTGGGGTGGGGGGCCCTGCACCCAGTTGGTAGCTCTGTGTTCTAAAGTTTATGTTGTTTGTTTGAGTGTCCTGGGGGAGAGGCCTCACTTACTGGTTTCTTCCCGCTTTCCCGTTGGACACCCCCATCTCGTAGTCCCTACCCCCTCCCCGAAGCTGACATTTAGAAGGTGCTTCTGGAAAGGGCTTAGCGACTGCACCTGTGGCTGGGCCTCACAAAGCAGAGGCCCGTGGCCCACCGGGTGACCGGTGGGGTGACAGCTGTCTCGGGAATCATTCACTAAGGGTCTGGAGTGCCCCTGCCCAGCAGCGGGTGGGGTGACCGGAATGGCTTCTCTTCAGGACCGTGAAGTGGGTGTTCATGGTCTTTGGCTCTTTTCTTCCAGTGACACGAAAGTAGGGAAACCTGGTGATGGTGGATTCATGCCCTTCGGATTCTCTGGCGTCCTCTCGGGTGCAGCCACCTGCTTCTACGCCTTCGTGGGCTTTGACTGCATTGCCACCACAGGTACGCCGCCCGCCGTCCGGAGCCCGGGCGGAGGGTCCTCCTTTCTCGTCAGATGGGCTGGACTGACTTTACCCACGGGTTGCTGTTTTCCTTCCTGCGGGCATGTGCCGGCTGCAGCTCTTTCACACATGAGTACCGTGTAGATTTGTAGCTTCCTGCTAATCTTCCCCCCCCTTTATCACTTCCCCAAGCGGCAGCGCCTGACAGGAAAGTCTGCATCATGAACGTGACTAATGTTCAGAATGGGATCATGACAGCCGTAGCTGCAGCCTGATTTCATATCTGTGCATCATCCGGGAGAAATGAGGCCATTAAAAATATTGTTCTTCTTGTGATTGAATAGGCTGGGCTCTATCAGGCCTCCTGAATTTTCTCTGCCAAAGAAAACAAGTCTTTTCCTTGGCTGAACCACGGAGTAAAGGCCTAGAACGCCATCCCTGGGCGTCTGGGTCTTCTGGCCTGTGTTGGGAGAGCCCCCCCCGTGGGTCCCAGAAGCCCGAAAGACCGTGTTTCCCACTGGGCTGAGCACTGCGGGGTAGTCATTCATGGGGGGCACGGGCTCTCTGGACACTGAAAGTCTTCAGGCGTCTTCTGGGTTCGTGGGGATGCCCCTCGCTGGCTCGCCCTCCTGGGCCTGACTCCTTGCTGCTTCCAGGTGAAGAAGTCAAGAACCCTCAGAAGGCCATCCCCGTGGGGATTGTCGCTTCCCTCCTGATTTGCTTTATTGCTTACTTCGGGGTGTCTGCCGCCCTCACACTCATGATGCCGTACTTCTGCCTGGACAAGGACAGCCCCCTGCCCGATGCCTTCAAGCACGTGGGCTGGGAAGGTGCCAAGTATGCGGTGGCTGTCGGCTCCCTCTGTGCTCTCTCTACCAGGTGAGGCCTCTGAAGCTCTTGGGAAGGTAAGCTGTAGCGGGCCGTGTGAGGCCTGACGCACAGGGGGTGCTGTTCACGTCACTCTTTGCCCTTGAAGTCGAACCAGCACCCCAACCCTGATGATGTGGTTTCTCCCCTTGTTGTTATCAACCAAACCGCGAACTGTTACTGATCTTTCATTCTGGAGAGTCGGGGGCCCACTTTCTAACATCATCTGCTCAGCAAGGCTGGCTTTCTGTCCCCAGCTTTGGCCTCTGGACCAGGCCACCTCTTTGAACACCGTAATTTGGCCATAGAGGAGAGGCTCCCTTGAGAAAGGGAATTGCCTTTTAATAAGAAACATTTTGCCCCTGGAATTCCTATTAGCCTGTATATATAGGGAATATTTGGTAAACATTGATTAACCACAGAGAGATCCTCGTGAACGCAGCAGTCCTTTTATTTTCTGTTTGAGCTAGAGTTATCGTGGGAATGAATACAGAATTTCCCTTTCATAAAAATTATGACTAGACCCTACCCTTGTTTACGTTAGACATTTGCCATTCACTGACTCACAGCCACCGTAAGTGCTTTTTTCGGGGTTGATGTATTGAAATTTGTCTTGTAGCCGTGGACTTCACCTGGCTTGGAGGGTGGCAGCTCTTGGCGAGAAGTTCAGGGCTCCCTCTCGGTGGTGTGCGTCATGGCAAACCACACAGTGGTCACATTTGGTGCCTTTTTTCCCGAGGAGTTGGTGTCACAGGTGTGCTTTGCCTCTTTCTCCCGTCTAGTCTTTTAGGTTCCATGTTCCCCATGCCTCGAGTTATCTATGCCATGGCTGAAGATGGACTGCTGTTTAAATTTTTGGCCAAAATCAACGATAGGACCAAAACACCAATAATCGCCACGTTGACCTCAGGTGCCATTGCTGGTAAGAATTCCACATGCCAGTATTTTAACTGTTGAGTCCTCAGGGAAATATCTTGAGTTGCATTGGTCTGTGAGAAGTTGGAGCTGGCCCTTTTCATGTTTGGTTTTCACCATCGGAACCTGGATTACTGCCAGATGACTGCCCTTTTGACTTAAGGGGGAGGCCGGTTGTACAGAGGATGTGATGGAATTCTCAAAAAGTTGAATTATTTTATTATTATTGCCCTCTGATTGGGCAGGGCGTGGAACACGTACTGTTTCTTCAGAGCTGTTCACATTGCCCCTTTTCTGAATGTCCCTGAGTAGACTTGGGTGGGGTGACATCTTCGTGCGTGGTATAAGCCAGGTGACTTTCTTAGTCCTGGAAATTCATTGTCCGGGTATCTTCGCCTGGGAATTCTCGGGGAAATGAGAATCCCTTAGTATCAGTGTCTTATGAAGTGTGCTCCTATTTTCCAGGAGATATTGAGGGTGTTGCTGGGGTCAAGTGCCGTATGAGTTTATAAATATTGCAGCCTCAGAGGCTCAGAGGAGATTATCAGGTTATCTTCTCAAATATCAGGTTCCTCACCAAGAGGACAGTTTTGAAGCTGAAATCAGTGCCCACAGAACCTTTGGAGTGATGTGATATTCCAGGGGCTCCTGATAAAGAAAAGGGGAGCCTCGAAGGAAACTTACATGCATATACACCATGCTGTTGGTTTTCTGTATTTTCTCCTTTAATAATGGCCCCTCCTAGCCCCATGGGGCAGGCACTATCCCATTGCACAGAGATGCGAAGTGAGGAGGTACACCCACACCCAGTAGATCTGGCTCTTGGTTCCTGGTTTGTCTTTCTGCCAAAGTGGCTGGCTCCTTCCAGGGTGTGAGTGGCGCAGTGGGTCTTTTTGGTATAGTAGGACACGTTCAGTCTGTACCGCGGGGATTGCCATATAGCCATTGTTAAGACATTTGACCACCTTACATGAACGAATTGCTGTTAGTAGTATTTATGCCCTTAGCAAAGTGTGCTTAGTCGTGTGGATTAATGTTATATAATGAAAGAAAGCTGGTGTTTCATTATTTAACACATTTGTTGTGTCATTGTACAATCTTGACAGTGCCCTCAGTGGTTAGGTTAAGGGACACCGTATGTCAGGATGTGACCAGTATATTTAAGAGGTTAAGGAATTGGAAATAGCAAATGTTTTTTCAGTATTTACATGCAATTTGATTATATTGAAGACTGGCCTTTAATTTCCTTCCTGTGCTGATCAAGGGAGATCAAATTACAATCTTTAAAGTGACTGGAAAGCACACGCGTTCGCCAAACCGGGGATTTGCTCCTTCTTTTCATTTGGCGGGGGTGGGAAATAAGTGTGTGGTTTTCGAAAACCACCCCACGTGGGAACAGTGTGGCTTGAGTTTCTGTGTGAGTGGGAACGTTGGCATCTGCGGCATGCACGGTCGGGTACTATTCTCGTTGTCCATCAGGCCCGGCATTGCCCTTTGATCCTGTTGTTGAGCCCCGGTTTAAATTTCTTGTAGTCGGAGCGATCTATAGGGGCTTGAGAAGCATTTGTGGAAAAGTCATGGCTTTGTGTTGATGTTTTAACTTGCGTTGTTTGCATGTGATATTTGAAAATATCCCAAAGTAGATCTATCCAAGTTTGTTGTTTTTTTTTTTTTTGTTTTTTTTTTTTAACGTTTATTTATTTTTGAGACAGAGAGAGACAGAGCATGAACAGGGGAGGGTCAGAGAGAGAGGGAGACACAGAATCCGAAACAGGCTCCAGGCTCCGAGCCGTCAGCACAGAGCCCGACGCGGGGCTCGAACTCACGGACCGTGAGATCATGACCTGAGCCGAAGTCGGCCGCTCAACCGACTGAGCCACCCAGGCGCCCCTCCAAGTTATTTTTTAAATGGGAAACTTTCCACGTATACCCACATAAATAGAGATATATGCTCTCATAAAGATTACAAAAGATTTTCAAATAATCATGCATGTTGTATTTTTTTTTTAAGTGGGGGTCATGGTAAAGCTAATGCTATTGTTTGTGGAAGTAACACTGCTTTCCATGCTCATCTGTCTGGGTTAGGAGCCCCTGTGAGTCCTCCCAGAGCACTGGACTTGACTTCACCCACCTGCTCATTACTGTTGCCTGCTGATGCCTAAGTCTTAGATGATTCACTCAGGGAGGCCAGAGGCTATCTGGTCTGCCCTGTTTGTTGGTGTACATGTAGTGCTCATTGACTGGCACACCCTCAATGAGTGCTGGGTGGATGGATGGATGATGGATAAGTGGTTGGATGGCTGGCTGGATGGATAGGTGATGGGGGATGGATGGATGGATGGATGGATGGATGGATGGATGGTGGGTAGATAGATGGATAGATACACCTGACTGTGAGTCTGCTTGGTACAGAGAAAGACACCCTGAACTCAGAGCCACAAGCACCTAGCTGAGATCCTGACTTTTCCACTTCCTGGCTGTGTGACCTTAGACAAGTCTCCCGACGTCTTTGACTTCAGTTTCTCCCACCTGTAGAGTAGGGATAGCTTGCAAAGTCGCCGTAAGGATCAATAGAGGTCATGTTGATCAAAGTACTCTCTCTATAAATGTTAATTATCATCACCGTCTGCTGAGGACTGTGTGTGTGATTTAATTCTGAGCTTTTCTTCCTTTTAAGCAATATCACCATGTCTTTGCATGGAAAGGGCTGGGGTGAGAAAGCAAGTGAAAGCAACATCCCCTGTGTGGCCTGGATCACGGATGGGTGGTGGTTCTGGCTGTAAGTGTGCGTAGAGGGCCATCCACGGATCCTGATGTTTGTCTCCTCCCCAGCTGTGATGGCCTTTCTCTTTGACCTGAAGGACTTGGTGGACCTCATGTCAATTGGCACTCTCCTGGCTTACTCTTTGGTGGCTGCCTGTGTGTTGGTCTTACGGTACGTATGGCTCTTCTGGGTTCCGTGGCAGAAAGGTGCCCCCTGTTAGCCTTTTAAAAGATCAAGTGAATCGTTTATACAGTGTACATTTTAGGTTGTTGGTAGCTCCTTTGGGAACTCTCCTGGAGAGGGTGGGATTCGGTGGTTGAGAGCCTAGTTACGGAGAACGTCGTTGAAGAGGAAGAGTCAGGGCACCCGCCTCTCACTACTACGTGCCCTCATTTTTCTGGTGAGATATTGGGAGGATAGAGACAGGTTCTCCGCCCAACTGTCGGGCCTGGATCCAGGGAACAGAGTTTTTGCAGGCTTAGGGGAATGGTTTCGGTTCGGTCCAGGTTCTTAGTTCGGAGGGCACTGGCACGGGGGACTAGCCTTGGTGGGAATTGGAGGAATCCAAGTTGTGTGGAGCTGAGGTCAGTGTGGTGCTTCTCCAGCAGCATTGCACTACCACTGGAGGAGTGAGCTGCTGTGTGGGGCGCGGAGCGGCCAAGGTTGATGACGTTCAACAAGACTTTGCAGGTTCTGGCTGCTTTAGCCTTGTGTGGTCCAGACCAGCCCCAAGGATGGCCATAATAAAGCAGCTCTGGGCCTGGGCTTGGTGTCCCCTTCCCAGCTGCTGCAGTGCCCTGCTCCCAGAGCACCCCTCCCCCCCCCCCCCCCCCCCCACTCCAGTTTTCCTTGCTCTGAAAGGACAGGGCTCTCCTTCCTCACTACCAGGAGTGGCTCAAGGGAGCACTTAGCACGGGAATATGGAGTCATGGAGACTCTCAACGGTGGTCACCTGGAATACTGGCAAGATCCTTAATCCCATTTCTAACGTGCTTAGCATCACCATGTATGTCAGGCCTCAGCTGAGCCTCAACAGGGGCTGTGTGGAATCAGCTAAAACTAGTTTGCTAGTTTTCTGACCACGTATTCCCTCCTAAGGGCTCAACACTGGCGTCTTTTCCGAGGTCCCCTCACATTCTTAATTGACTGGTGTTAACATAAGCGAATCAGTGAAAAACTGGTTAAGTATCTTTATGTTCACTCTTACATTATATGCAAAATAATTCCGCAAGCACTCTTGTTTTTCACAGCTGGTAGAAACGATTTGAGCTCTGTTGTTTTGGGTGGAAGATAAGGAGCCTCATTTAATATGAATGCTTTACTTGCAGGAAGCTCGTGTCTTGGAAATCAGGCCACAGGCTCAGTCCTTCAGCCAGCTGTATAAAGTTATTTATTCTAAGGCATTTGGAGTTTTAAAATAAATTGATCCAATTAAGTCTCACAAACAGAATTTCTCAAATCCGTCAGCGTGCAGACACGTTTCTCTGGCTCTCTAGACCAAGTGGGATCCTAATGTTACTGCGTTCTATTTCCGTTTGTATTTTTAGTTCCCTTCTAAAAAGGTTCTGTTGGAAGTGGCCTAATATCTTAAGCATCCAAGGGCCAGTGCTACTTCTCAGAGCAAGAGAAACCACGTCAGGACATTCCTCTGGGCTGGTTCACGGGGGAGGTCAAATCATCTCAAATCCGAGACGCCAAGGAGGGTGTTGCCCAGAAGCGGGAACAGAAGGCTGGGACTCTGCTCCCCTCCTCTGGATCTGCTTTGTCAGAGAATGCGTCATCCTGACCATCTTCTTCCCATTTTATGCTTTGTGTCCTGGGCAACTTAGGACTTGAGTTAGTGTGTGTCCTCCTGCCCTTCTAAAGCACATTTTGGCGGTCATGCACTGCGTTTCTTTACAGGTATCAGCCAGAGCAGCCTAACATGGTATACCAGATGGCCAGAACCACCGATGAACTAGATCACGTGGACCAGAATGAATTGGTGAGCACCAGTGATTCCCAGACAGGCTTTTTACCAGAAGCAGAAAGGTTTTCTTTGAAAACCATACTTTCACCCAGAAATATGGAGCCTTCCAAATTCTCCGGGCTAATTGTGAACATTTCAACCAGCCTCATAGGTAAGAGCCTGCCCTTCCCGTAAGGTGTTTGGGGTCTTGCTCGTCGGCATTGTATGGTTTCTTGTCGCTGGTGGTGGAGGCAAGTGCAGGAAAGGATAAGCCTGTGTCTTGCTGCTGGACCGTGGTGGTGGTTGATGGCTGCAGAAGTACAGCCTCCCTCTCCATAGGTTTTGGGGAAACTGAGGATATCTGTGGGGATTTGAAACAAGATTGAATTGCGCCTCTCTCTCTCCCTCCCTCTCCCCCCTCCTTAGCAATTCTTATCCTCACCTTCTGCATTGTGGCTGTGCTTGGAAAGGAGGCACTGACAAAAGGGGACCTGTGGGCAATCTTTATGCTCACCATATCTGCCCTTCTCTGCTCAGTGGTGACAATCATCATCTGGAGGCAGCCTGAGAGCAAGACCAAGCTCTCCTTTAAGGTGAGCAGCTCTAAGGGGCCCCTAGGGAGCCGCCTGGCAGGTTCCCGCACATGTGCCACGGACCGCGGGCTCTGCCAGGCTCGGGTATCTGCGGGGGGGCTTGCCGGCCAGCCTCCGAAAACATGAGACGCAGACAGTACCTGCTGAGGGGGGCCGGTCCTGAAGGAAGGCACCCTTCCCTGCCCTGCCTCTCAGGTGTCACAGCACACCTCTCCGCGGGGGCTTTTCATCCATGGATCCAGCGGGATCGCATGGCGTCACCAAGCCTTGGAGGTGACACAAATAATAAAGCAGTCCACTGTTGAAGATAAGTGGAAGTCCCTCTTCTAGCCCTTTCTTTAGCAGGAGAGTAGGAAGGGGGGGAATCAGAATAGAGCTCACTTCGGCACTTAGTAGCTTAGAACCAGACTCCCACCCGCGCTGCCCGCGTGTGGGCACGTCTGTGTGTGTGCATGTGGGCTGGGCTATGCTCACTCCCTCCTCCCCATGTAAATCACACAGTCCGTCCGAATCTCGGGGACGCTATCGTTTCCTAGGTAGTTTCGCTAAAGGACTCAAAAGGCGTCGTCCCCACGCGCCCCTCTCCCTGCAGACTTGACACTCACCTGGTATCTTTGCAGGTGCCTTTCTTGCCCGTACTTCCCGTCCTGAGTATCTTTGTGAACGTCTATCTCATGATGCAGCTGGACAAGGGCACGTGGGTCCGGTTCGCAGTGTGGATGCTAATAGGTACGTGAGATCTTGGATTGCACTGTGACGGCGTCTCTCAGAGCCCCCCCCCCGCCCCCCCACCAGTCCCCAGAGCCGGTGCTGTGCTGCTCAGTCCTCTTTCCTGCAACTTGGCTGGGTGCCTCTTGTCATTGAGCCTCCTTCCCTTCAGATTTCAAAACGTAGTGAAAACACGTCGTCCGCGGTTTTCTCTCAAAAAGGACCTTCTAGTAGATTGTGGGTCCTCCTCTCCCCTTCAGATGCTTTTCATTTTAATAGCTCTTGGCTGAACTAGTTATGTCATTGGGCGCAAGTGGAAGGTAACAAGAGCGAGGCTGTGAGTCTGCTGTTGACAAAGCACCGATTCACCTCCCCTGACACGAGAAGGCCTAGACCGTGCCTCCCCCGGCCTGGCCAGTAGCTGCCCACTGGCCCACGTGGGCTGTGCGTGTTGGTGGGGTCTGTGGGAGGCTTGGGGGTGACCGTGTGGTTGGTGGCCCTGCTGGGGGCTGACCGTGGCCCTCCCCCTCCCTGAGCGTCCGACACCAGGGACTACGGAAAATGGACTCAGACTCCATCCTTGGCACTGATACCTGGGGAGCGGGCCTCGTCTCTCGCCCCTCGGCGTCCCCGGCAAGAGCAAGGACTCCAGGCCTGTGTTTTCTGCCAAAGCCCTCGGCCCTGCGTCACCACACTTAGGGGCAGATAGCTGCCGCCTCACGGTCGTGCTCTGCAGGCCCCACGTCCGCACGGTGTAGCCTGAGCTGGTTCCACAGATGCCCCCACAGAGCCTTCCTGGGAGAGAGCCGGCTCGGGGGGAGCTGCTCATTCCCGCGTCCCAGACGTGAGCTCCCGGGATGTGCTCCAAGCCGTTGGCTTCTTTCCAGGGCTTTTGGTGGCTGAGCCCTTCCTTTAAGGCCCGCTCTCCTTGCGTCCCTGACATGGGCCCCAGTCCTTAGGTGGCTAGTTAGAAGCTCAGATCTCTGGGCCCCACCACAGACCTTTGGAGCCCCCGACACTGGAATGGACTGAGAAAACAGAGGCAGTCAGGGCCGTGGAGGCCACACGAATAGCCTGGGGAGCCCTGGTTGGAACAGTCCCACCCCTGTTGGAAATCCCACCCTTGCGGGAAACAGTATGACTGCTGGAGCGTCCGTCCTGTCCCCTCCAGTGGCCGCGGGGCACCAACTAGGTGGTCAGTGGATGAAGCTGAGGGACCAGCACCCCTCCGGGGACCCCCAGCTGCTCCCCCTGCTCAGGAACTGCTCCAGTGTGAGGCTGCCCCTGGAGCGTGCCTTCGCTGCCTGGAGGGGCGAGACCGAAACCTTTGCAGGCTGGAGCGGAGGAGTCCCGTGTGTCTCCAGATACAGAAAGTGAGCCCACAAGGGCTGCTTGCTGTGGGCGCAGGCCTGGGTCCGGCAGCACGGAGAGACTTTCCCGCGGGGCCACGTGACTCCCCCAGAGCTGCTCTGCCCTCTGCCCTTGAGCCCTGCCTGCCCTGTTCACTCCCGGTCTCTGCTCTCGGCCCGCAGGCTTCATCATCTACTTTGGCTACGGTCTGTGGCACAGCGAGGAGGCGTCCCTGGCCGCCGAGCAAGCAAGGACTCCTGACGGCAATCTGGACCATTGCAAGTGACACACAGCCCCGCCCCCAGAGGTGGCAGCAGCCCTGAGGGATGCCCGCAGAGGTCCGGGAGCACCTCGCTCTCTCCACCAGTGCATCAGGACCCCCCCCCCCCCCCCACATCCAAGCCCCACCGCAGCAGAAGGTGCAGCTACTTGAAACACAGCCTCGGCCCACAGCCCGTGTGTCTTGCACAGACTTGCCCCGTGGCAGGTGGCACCAGGTCCCAGTCACCTCTCTCAGCAACCCGGCTGGGGCCATTTGGCTGTGGTTTCCACTGTGTCTCCTGACATCCCTCTGAACAAAGAGAACAGCTCCCGTCCTCGCCGGCTCTGTGTCCGTGCTGCTGCGGCCGCAGAACGGCGGCCACCTTTTCTCGTCACCTTGGGAGTCCAGGCCCCCCCACCCAGGACCGCTCTGGCACTGAACACGTGCATACTCCACACTTTCCGCAGCCACCTCCCTGCTCAACCCTGATGGCCGACCGTACACGCAGGATGAGTCACCCAGACAGTGCGTCCCCAGTAGTGCTCCCCCCGGAGCCAAAGGACAGCTTAGAAAGGAGAAGCAGGACTGGTTTCCTTCTCCCACTCCTGTCCTCTGTGCTTCCAGAAGGGGTCGTGAGGAACGTGAGCCCTCCCTCACTTCCTCTTCCTGGCACCGGCTCTGCCCCGACAGCTGACGGAACCCGGCCCGCTCCATGGTGGCACCGAGGCCACCGCGGGAACCAGGCGGAAGGACCGAGGGCTGGCCGGCTCCGTTCCTCACGCCTGAGCACAGGGCCCTCCGCCAGCTGTGCTCCCTCCGGGCCCAGGCCAGTTCTTGCTGCTTCTGGCGTCTTGCACGGAGGCGGCGTGTCCCGAGCAACCGGAACGTGACGCTGCGTTTACGTGGGCCTGGCCTGAGATCAGCAGAGCTTAGAGCGCTGTTCTCTGTGGGTCTCTGCCAAGCGCTGACTCCCTCCCTCTGGCGCGTGCGGGTCAGTTTCTCGAGTGTTGCCAGGCTCCCAAGGCAGGCGTCTGCTCCTCCTGACGCGACGGTGGCCGGTCCTCCCAGCTGCTTCTGGCCCCTGAGGTGATCTCTTTGGCCCTTCTCTTCTCTGTAATCAAGCTGAGTCCCGTCAGCATCTGTGAATCGCTCCAAATTAAGTTGGCGCTTAGTATTAACTTGGAAAATGGCCAAATATTTACTCGGTGTGGGGTCCGTGCGTAAGAATTTGGGGTCCCGTTGCTGTCCCTGTCGTGTATCTGTTGTCCACAAGCTGCAGGTTTGTATATGGGTTTGTAGCCCGGGCGCGGACCTCCTGTCTCCATAAGTTTTAAGCTGGAGAGCCAGCTGGGGTCCCTGTACACAGCGTGCCCTCTCCCACGCACCGGAGCACTCCATGGCTCACACACTTCTTGCCGATAGGAGCCTGAGGAAACACGAGCACTGATTCCATCTTCCTTCCCATTCGAGTGTGGCTCAGGAGCCAGAAGGGCCCCCTGTTGATGGCAGGTGAGGGACACGGGCCTGTGGATCCCCCGGAAAATGTAAATGCTGCTTTTGAAGCCCAGACTCCCGTTTCTTCCCCTTCTGGCCTTTGACACAAATATGGTAGAACGAAGCCTGATAAATCGGCGGCACTTGTCTCATCTCCCTCAGTGGCTCCTTGGAGAGAATTGCAGGAATTCACGAAGTGGCCAGGTGGCAGGGTCAGTCGGTGGGGGGTGGCGGCCCGCCTCTGCTCTAGGCCCCGGTCGCCTTGCCGGAAGCTTTATTCTAAATTATCGTTTGTGAATGTTACAGAGGGAGGGGCCTAAGAGCCCAAAGTGTGGGTTTCCAAAGAAAGATATTTAAATTTATGTAGATTGGTGCTGTACAATATTTTGATAAATATTAACTTATTTTGTTGGGGTTCTTCTTGTCTGCTGTCTTTTAGGGTTTGTTAGCTATTTGTTTGCTTGATTCGTCTGTTGTTTTTCCACATAGGCAAAGAGAACTTGAGGGAAAGAGAGTGCCCAAGACGGAAGGCAGAGGGAAGAGAAAAAAATTTTTTTTTAACTTTAATTTCTCTTTCTGAAATGTCTGTGCAAGAGAGCACACAACAGACTGTGTATACAGTTGACGTTTCAGCTGGCATCGTGGATCGTTCTAACAACCGACAAGGTGTGTTTGCCTGATAACAGACAACATGCCGCGGGGTGAGGGCCTCCTGGCGCGTGAGTCTCCCCCTTCCTCACCCCAAAGCCGGAAAGTGCCTCAGCAAGGCTCACCCGCGCGGTGGTGAAAAGCCCCCGCTGCCTCCCTGTCAGGGCCAGGAGCCTCCCGTTTAGGACAGGACACCTGAGGGGGCATGGATAAATAGTTGGCGAGGTCACTGCACTTCTGTTGAGAGTAGCTTCTGTGCGGTTGCCAGAGCTTTCCTCTCCTGTACACGAGGACGGTGATGTCGCGAGTGCCGTTTGGGGTAAGCCTCCCCCGTGTGGACAGGCTTTTTCTTACCCCAGCCTTCATGCCTTCTCCGCAAATACACACACATACACACACACACACACAGGCAAGAAATAACCACCAGAAGCGCCCGACAGTTGGCCTTCCCCCCCCACCCCTGCCTCCCCAGTCCAAGCAAGACTGATTCTCGGTGTCATGGCTTGGCCACTATTTTCCTACATCATCAGAAATCCCACACTTCTAGAGATGCCCTTCAGGGACGTTGTGTCTGCTTTTCTCTGTGGCCCGGCCCCAAACAACCCACGTTGGAAAGACCCTTTTGTGTTGAATAAGCAGCCCTTCCTGCCTCCCTTGGTCCCCCCGCCCTATGTGTTCTCACGACCCCGTGAAGACTCACAAGAAGCGAGCCGTGGAGCCCCAGGACCTCTGCTGAAGAGCGAGGGGTTGCCGGGGAGGCAGTCGGGCTCCGTGGGTGGGGGAGGCCGAGCCTGCTTCCAGGAGGACCGTCAGCAGAAGATTGGGCCTCTGCACACGCCTCAGCCTGCCCCACCGGCTCCCACCCCTCGGCCCAACTCTGGGCCCCGTTTGTTTTTCCGAGCCAATAGCAGGGAGCGATAGGGCCATCTTTCCCAAGCTGTTTCGGAAGGACTGCTGAACTGATACTGTTGCCAGAGCCCCTCGGCCCCCTGACTCGTGGTTTTGCTCCACTGAGTCACCTCTGTCAGGACATGGTCCCAGGTGCTGGTGCTGTGGTTCGGGTATCACAGCCCCCCTGCCTGCCACGTGTCCACAGGTGACCGCACCGCGGTGGGGGCTTCACCCACCCCGAGCTCCTCAGGCCCTGGCCTGCTCCCGTGTGCACACCCGGACGAGGCACCTGGCGGTCGTTCGTGGGGCTTCCTGCGTGGCCGTGGCCGCGACCTGGGCTCTGCTGTCTCCCTGCCCCTCCGTCCCTGCCATCCCCACCACTGAGCGGGCGTTCTGAATTGACTGAGGTTTGCAGTCTGCCCAGGATGGCCCCGAGCCTGACACCGGCATAGCACAGGGGCAGAATCTGGGCTCTTTGGGGGCGTGTGGGCATGCCTCGTAAAGGCCCCACCCGACTAGGTGGGCTTGTGGGCATTTCAGGGGCCTCGCCAACCTGCTGGCTCTGTGCCAGGGCCCATCTTCTGGATTCACGTGTCCTGCTTTCACACATCTAGTACGAGCCGATTGCTCTGTCGGCTCCCTAGGGCCATCTCCGTGCCAGGCCCCGTCCCCGAGGAGTCCTGGCACGGACGGAGAAGTGTTTCCAGGCACGTCGGCACTCTGCCGGACACAGGTGTGTGACACTTGTGTGCGGAACTGTTACAGAGTTACCGGCAGATGGAACTGAATATGTGTTACGTATATTTGTCACGTATAATTTAAGATCGGTGTTTGCCATCATCACGAGAGTATTGTAAGGCTCCTTAGGGAGAGTGAGAGACCTTTTGTTGGACTCTTGTGGACTTTTTTTTGGTATGAAGTGCTTTATCCAGTGGTGCAAGAGGATGCACTCCGTATTTCATCATCAGAGTTATGATGCCTAATGGGTTTGTAAGGCAAAAAAAACAAAAAACAAAAAAAGTCAACTGACTTCGATACTATATTCATCACTAGAAGCCAGAGTGTTTATGTGCCCGTCGCTTCATTGAGCGGCAGTGCTCTCTTTCAAGAGGGACGGGGACCAGCCAAGGGTCTCAGGGCACAGTTATCAAGGACCCCTCCTGGATCACCCTGTAAGTGTGTTGAACTGCCGGCTGAAAAACCCACATGAAATAAAGACCTTGGCTGTGAAGTCCAGATTGAATTTCTCAGGGTATGAGCATGTCCCACAGGGTCAGGAAGACGCGCTAAGACTTTGTTAAATTATTAACAAGGTATATGACTTTGTGTTTCTTGATGACAGACTTTTTTCTTTTTTAAAGTTTGGGATTTATTTTCCCGTTTGAGAAGTTGTAATATATGTATTTAAAATAAGTTTCCCGCTTAAGTTGTGCCTTTCAGCGTCGATGGATCTAAGAAGCACAGAGGGTGATGATCCTGGTGAGGGCTGGTTTATTCTCAAACCTGAAGAGCTGTGGTTTCTCCAGTAAACTTTTTCTTCTCCTGAACGTGCAGCCGTTGTTAAAAGAATTGTGTTTCTCATTCTGTAAATTGTATAATGTTTTTTGCTTGTTTGATGTTCTATTTTTCTAATAGTTTTCTTATAGTTTCTTACAATTGTGATACTAGATTAAGATTCTGACACCCAACTGCAAAGCAGCCTGTCTCTGCTGGCCCCTCCTGGTTTTATTTTAAGGACAAGCGTATAGGTCATCCATCACCTTTAAAAAAAATGTGAAACTGCTCTGTATCCCATTTTTGCTGACAACACTGTATGTTGACAACCTCCTACTATATGTTGTAAAATCAAACTATTTTGTGGTACATTATCTCATGCTTCTGCAAACTCTAATAAATTCTGTCTCAAGCATTGTGGCCGCTCACAGCGTGTTCTCAAGCATTGTGGCCGCTCTTGGCTGGGTCCCCAAGCCTGGCAGTGCCCCATAGAGAGTTCCAGATCTCGCCCTTTGCTTCTTGAGTCTTTTCCCGGTTCCCTACAGCCGGATGTTGTAATGCCCCGTTTTCCTTCGGCCATTTGGTGGAAACCCTCATTCCATGAAATAGCACCTCAACCAGGGAATCCACCCCCGCCCCCCGCACTCATTTAGGATCCCCTGCGGCTATCTCCCCAGCTCCCACTCTTTCCAGACTTGGCTTGCGTTTGGGTGGGGAAGGCTTCCCACCAAGGTTTCCGCCAGCCAGGGCGTAAAGCCGCTCATCAGCCCAAGCACTTGGTGCCAATGTGGCCCAACCGCCTTGCATTGCGCACCTTAGCCCGGCACTTCCCAGGAACTGCCCCTTTCCCCCCATTCCCCCGCTGAGGAAGGAAGCATTTGCTTGCACAGGAGACAGATTCGGTCCACTGGCCTTAACTCTAAGACACTACGATGCAATCAATGATTTGGTGATCACGCTGGGAGGTGTGTTGCACGGGGAAGACAAGGCCCGACCTTGGCATCTTCTCAGCGGACACCCTGCACCCTAGGAGAGGAAGGGCCAGGGGGCCGCTGCTGGTTTCACATTCGTATCTGGCCGCAAGACCCCCGGACCGTCTCGGGCCCCATCCGCCACACGGCGCACCAGGCCACGGAACTTGGACCTTGCGCGGCATCCCCGCTCCGCACCCGGGGGTGTGCAGTGTGGCCCGGCCGCGGGCAGGCGGGAGTCCCCTTGGTCGTCCCCCGGGCGACTCCCGGCGAGCGATCTCTCCGTCAAAGGCTCTGCTGACAGCTTGCGGACGCCGGGGAGCGCCGCGCGGGAGCGCCCCGCGGTCCCGCACCCGGCGAAGGCCACGTGGGCCGGTCCCTCCCGGCTCCTTTACGCCGCCGCCGAGAGGCCGCCCCCGGGAGCGCCAGGCGGAGCCCCGTTCCCGCGGCGCCGCAGCGCCACCTAGCGGCCGGCACGGCGCGGGGCGAGCGGCCCGAGGAGTCCCCAGCCGGGCGTCAGTCGTTTCGCAGGAAAGCCTGAGCCCACAGGGGATTCCAACTCGGGACGCCTGAGGGGGAGCCCCCTGGAGCAAGCCGTGCCTCGCACGGTTTGGTTACGAGACGCTTCCGGCGAATCAAAAGCCGCCTCCGAACAGCTGGGCACCGGCAGCCACGAGGAAGCCTCCCGAACTCCTCGCCCGCCTCCAGCCTGCGGGGGGCGGGGCGCGGCCGCCTATTCCAGCGCGGCCCTGCTCGGCCACCGAACAGAGTCGGCGACGGCTGGGCCACCAACCGTGGGCCGCCCTGTCCGCCCCTCTTCCGAAGGGAATAGTTTCGTCTTAGTGCGGCTGCCCCGCGAGCCGGAGACGCCGCTGTTGACGACAGTGCCACGTGGCGGGGTGGGGGGGGTGGTGGCGGAAGTGTCGCTGCGTCCGGCACCTAAATCGCGGTGGCTCCGTGGAGGTTTCAGATTCTACTCCTTGGAACGATGACGTTCCGAGCGCCTGCTTAGATGGCAGCCCCCTGCAGGGTGGCGGGAGAGGGGGGACCGGGACACGACCCTGCCACATTAGCGTGGGTGCAGTTAACCCAAGAGACCACTGTGCGCACAGCAGGGGGGTGGGGCGTGCAGGGGCAGCGTGCTGTGCTCGGGGATCTGGCAGTGTGGGTGCTCCTGGCAGGCGGCCGGGGGGGGGGGCGGGGGGGGGGGCAGGACGCACAGAACGCCGGGCGGGGGCCCTCGGTCACGTGCAGCCCGGTGGTCCCCGCTGAGAGCCGCGCATCACCCGACCCCCCGCCCCCCACCTCGTGGTGCCCACACTGGCAAAACTTGCGGATGTGGTGGTGAGGGAGGCCAAATGCACCTGCCCTTCCCCAGCACGTCTAACCTCCAGGCTGAGCGGGAAGAATGGGCCCCCGGCTGTCCTGCCGTTGCCTCCAGGAGTTTAAGAGAAGCCACCTGGCTTTTAAATAAGTGACTCAGCAAACCTCAGTGAATTAACTCCGTCTTCACAACGGGGACAGCTTACCAGCCTTTCATGATTTTTTTTTTTTTTTTTTTTAAGTATTGGACCCAAAGTCTCCGGGACTCTGACTCTCGATGATCCCAGAGGCAATGACAGGGTGTGGTCCTCGAGTCGTCGCTTGGTGGCCGGCCACTGATGCTGCACGATGCGGCACCAGGCGCGGAAACAGCGTGCAGCTCCCACCGGCAGGTGCAAAGTATCCAGCTCTGAGGTTTCTACCCGACGTGAGCTCTTCCATCCCTTCCTTCTCTGAGATGATCCATTTTTCCTTTGCTTACCTCATGTGTAGAGGCAAGGACACTGGGGAAGTGGTTATTCTGAAAGGGGAGGGCCCAAGACACCCGGGAGGAAACTAACAGGTTAGGACCGGTTGACAAGTACCATCATTAATAAATAGGCAGTTGTCCTCAACAGTCTGGAAGCACGGGTGACCCCGAGGGGACCTGTGGTGTCCCGCTCAGGTCTCTGAGTGACTCGGGATGGATCACTGCAAAAAGTCTCTGGTTCAGCAACTGTTCGGGAGAGCAGACTCGAAGTCTCTCTAAATAGCTGTCCCTGCCACATGCCCTGCAAAGCCTCCACGGGGAGCTGGCCTACCCGGGGGGGCTCCCTTGTAACCCCAAGAAGGGGGAGGCCCCCGTGGACACTCCGGGGTCCGGCTGGCCAGCCTGAGGCCGGGGGATGGTGGGGGCAGGCGCTTTCAGGTTGAAATGAGAGTGTCCTGGCTGCCCTCGGGATGTTGCAGGGAGAGCTGCAGAACTTTCCGGGGTCCTGTGTCCCGCCCCCACCCCCTTGGGGGAAGAAAGCCCAGGATAGGGAATTGCTGTAGCTGTGGACATTGCCACTCAAGGGAAAGGTCAGTGATGATCCAGATAAAACTGGTTGGGATTTAGGACACATCAAACCGTCTGTGGGGTGGAAACATACCCCTGTCTGGGTCTGAATTTGAAATCGATGCTGAGGGGGACTATATACTCAATTTTTTGTGTCCCTTTCCAACCCACTCCAGCCCCCCCCCCCCCCCCGCAGCCCACCGAAGATGGCCTTGCAGAGCAGAGCCTCCGAGCTCTCTCAAGTCCAGGGCAGGGCTGCTGGAGATCAGGGCTGGGAGACAGCTGTGGGCACCCTGCACCTGCTGCATCCGGGGAGAGGGGCTCTCGGTGACAGTCAGCTGACCCTGGCACACGCCGAAAAGGAACCCAGCCTGCGAAACACCTCCCTGCCTCCCTGCCTTGGATCCCCGGCCTGAATTTCCTGAAGCCTGAGAGGGCTAACGGTTACATCAAGTGCATGCCACAGAAGGTCCCTCAAGTTAATTTTAATATGCTTCAAACACAAATATGCAACACAGAAACGGGAGGGGCCAGATAAATAGCGTGTGGCCCCATCAAATACTCAGCAAGTGTGCCAGCCCGTCAGCCCCCTCCCCTCCCCTGACACCGCACCCCCCCCCCCCCCAGAACCTCATCCCACTTGTGGTGGGCGGGGGTGGGTGCAAGGGCACGGACATGTCTCCTGAACACCGGGAAGAGGCTGGTGAGGTTTGGTGGGTATGAGGCAGGCGGGGAAGGCTGCAGCATCCGGATGTGGAAACCATTCCAGCCTGGGAGGGGGCGCCAGGGGGACTTCCATGTCAGAGGTCCAAGTCCTAATGGGGTGGGAGGGATGGGGTGGGGGGGGGGACGGGGCACAGCGGCTGCCGCCCCCCGCGTTTCAGGATAGGAGCGACACGTGACGGGCGTCCAGGATGAAGGAAGGAGGCCAGAGCAACGTGGGAATTCGCTCAAGTACCCGAGGTCGGGGCCGGTTAGGGCAAAGCTCTAGTCCACCTAGCGAGGGATTACTTAGTTCTAACGTCTCTACAACTTTGCAATAGGCTACCACGCCGTCCGTCGCACGTTCTAATGGAACACTGAAACGCGTGTTGCCGTGTAACTGCGTTTAGCAGGTGTCGTGATGGAAGCAGTTCCTGACTGGCAGCGCAGGGCTGCTGAACCGTCCTCTGCAGGTGGCGCCTGCTAATCGAATAAATAATTGTGTCTTTCGTCAACGTGGCAGGATCTACTCTAACGGAATGCCCAACTCAATATCACAACATCATGCAGAGCCACCAAAGGAAAAAAGAAATGTTTCTTCAATGGGGATCCATCGTGTGGGTCCCTAGGATGGGCAGAGACCCTTGGAGGTTTGCGAGAAATGAGATGTAGCCGAGGCCAGCCAGCCTCGACTCACGCAAGGACGGCGACGGGCCTGTCTTCAGGCTGGCCGCGTGCGTGCCGAGCAGGTCCCCCCACCCCCACCCCGCAGGCCATTTCTTCCCGGCCCGGAGCATCCCTGCGTGAGTCTGCTGGCCTGGGGCAGGCTCAGAGGCAGCCCTGTGCTCGGGACGATTTTGAGGGGCCATCGGGAGAAAGCGCGGGGTCTTTGTCACCAACGGGAACCAAAGGCATCAGTGCCGTCACCGTATCGACCGTCAAAACTACGTCTTTCTTTGTGTATTCTGCTCCTATACCTCCAAAGCACTTACGGGACAGCTTGCACGGTCTAAGTCTACCGATTCCGAGATGCATGCCAGTCCAGGAGCCAGGACCGCTGGCTGGCGGTTTCATGGGCTCCTCCATTGGGAAGAACCTCCTGGGCCTAAGAAGGGACCGCCGTCGGCTGTGGTACTGCTTGGTCGTCCGGCAGAAAACACGCCTGGCTTTGCGGGAGGTCATGTGACGGTCTAGCACAGCTTGGAACGGATCCCCCAGGATGGAAGGGCTGGCTTTCTGGAAGCTCCTGCCAGAACCCCTGAGCCACCTCAATGAACAGTGAGGGGGTTGAGTTACAGAACCGAAGGTTGCCTATGACATGGGGGCCCAGGGTCCCGTTTCGGTGGGTTGACCCTTTATGGAATCGCATGAGAGCAAACGACACGGGGTGCCAGAGGACGCTTTCCTACTCTGTGCTCAGTCAAGATACAGATCGTACTAGCGGTGCTCCTTCCTGAGGATGGAGTGCGGATGGTCTTGGCCAACTCCAAGGCCATCCTCCCCCTCACTCTAGAAGGTCAGGCTCTTCCACATTTTCCCAAGGGTGCAAGAGCGCGACGACGGATTCCAAGATGCCGCTTGGGTAAAAAGCCAAACTCGTGTTTACGAGACTGTAGATGAGCCACTGTCATGAGCGCCGTCCACGAGAAAAGCCAAACCCCCGAGGGGCTCCCCCCACCCCAACCCTTCGCCACTCACGACAGGAGTAGTGATAGTTAAAACTTGTGAATGGGATAATAGTGACCTCACATCATGTTGACTACGAAGCTGACTGTTCCGAAGGCAGTTACCGCTCACAGATCGCTGGTGTTTGTGTTAGAGGACCACTTGGTGGTAGGTTGCAAGGCGCTTCTTCTCTGTATCTTTTTTTTTTTTTTTTTCCTTTTTCTATTTTGGGTAGAAATATTCCTGGGAAGCTAGATAGAAATGCATTTTCATTTCCCAATAATTCTTAGGCACAAGTTAGAAAACTGCTGACCTTCACCAAAATATGTCAGCACTTCGTGTTATAAAAAATGCAATTCAGAACCGCTGCATGTGTATATACGTGTATCTAAATATACACACAGGTCGGTGCAGTACACAAGGATTATTCAATGTATATTCAAAACTGAGCTATTTGTAGCTAACCTGAAATTCTGCAGTGAGAGTTCATTGCTCGGGAACAACTGGAGTTTCTTTCTTTCTTTTGGCTCTAACTACGGTCAAACGTTTGCACATCAGACACTACCGTTTACGCTTTCCTAAGCGCCAACGCCAGGACAGTCTTACACGAGGATCGGAAGAGGACTTGGCTTAGAATGCAGCTAGGCAGCTACTGAGCATGCGTGCAGGGCCAGCCCCGGGCCGGCCCCTGGTCAATTCTCCCTCCAGGTAGGAGCCCTGGGTGGACGGGAGCCACGGCTCCCGCAGGCGGCGTGGCGGCGGCGTCATCTGGGCGTCGTGCTGACTCTGGCGGGAGAGGAGGGCCCCGAGGAGGAGCCGCGGTAAACAGGGGATGTGGGGGACAGTTTAACCGGGCTGGTCGGGTCCCCGGTTTGGAGCTTCCACAGCAGCTCTTCGTTGGTTCGGCTCAGTCTCTTCTTCTCCTGGGTTTCTTTCTCCACGTATTCCTGGAGATTGGCATTTTCCTCCGACAGTTGTCTGCGGGAAGAGAGTAGGAAACGATCAAGTGGTGATCACGCCGGAAGGCACCTACCTGGAGATCCGCCAGGCCGGTGGGTTTGAGGCAAGCGAGGGGGCTGTATGCGGGGGGACAGGGACAAGGGGGACCACGGTGACCAAGAACCTCGGGTTGAAACGTGAGTTCCGCTCATCCCACGGACACGTCTGTTCCCAGAGTCTCTCCGTCGACACCCGGTGGCTCCCAGTCTCTCTGCCCGGTCAGGGGGAGGCGCTGGCTGTCCGGCGGACAGAGCAGATGCCAGGCAGAAGAGGACGGGAGAGGAGTGGGGGGCTGGTGTGGGCGTGCCGCCCAGGAGGCTCACAGACAGTGGCAACCGACAGGGACAGCACAGAGACGGTGCTGTCGGCCTCGGGGCAAATCTCGGCCTCCCCGCCCCTGGCCTGGGTCTCCAGGAGAGCAACCTGCCTTCCCTTGCTGCAAACGCTCGGTGCGTCGGCCTGCCTGCTGGGCTAGGCGCCCTCGAGGACACGGGCCACAGCCTTCTTGAGTCCCCGGAGTCCAGCCTGGGGCCCGGCCACAGCAGACGCTCCGTGAACGTCTGCTGACGAGGGACGCCTGATGGAGAATGAATGGATGCGGTCTGTGCCGTCTGCCAGGAAGCGTGAGTTGCTTGCTCTGTGGCATTAAAAACTGACGGTGCCTCTGAGGACCTGACCGGGATAAGGACCCAGCTGTTTTGCAGCTGGCTGGACTGAGCCTGGGAAGTCACCTCGCTCGCGTAAGGCCCGGACTTGCTCTTTGGACCGGGGTGCCTTTGTGATTTGCAGGGGAGGCACGGGGTTGCCCCGGGCGGGGAGGAGGCTCTGGCTCCCCCCACCCCCGCCCCTCCCCTGCTCAGGCTGTCAGCAGTGGGGTCTTGCCGCCCCTGCTGGAGGGGAGGTCACAGACCTGCTCCCTGCATAGTCTCCCCCGTGAGCTTCTGCGGTGGTAACGAAATGCCAGCACCAGGAGCTCAGCTGTGGACGCTGTGTGTGCGTGCATGTGTGTGTGTGTTTCATGTGTTCTTTTCTTTTCTTTTTTAATGTTTTTATTTTTGAGACAGAGAGAGAGCGTGAGCAGGGGAGGGGCAGAGAGAGAGAGGGAGACACAGGATCCGAAGCAGGCTCCAGGCTCTGAGCCGTCAGCACAGAGCCCGACGCGGGGCTCGAACCCACGGACGGTGAGATCATGACCTGAGCCGAAGTCGGACGCTCAACCGACTAGGCCACTCAGGCGCCCCAATGTTTCGTGTGTACTGACTGTTCTGTCCACCAGCCAGACACTCCCCTGTCTCCCTCCCTCTCCTTGGGCCTCCCTGTCCCCCAGGACACGCCAATATTGAAATTAGACCAGAGAACGACCCTACAATGGCCTCTAAGTGTTCAAGCGAAAGGGAGAGTAACACATTTCTCACTTGAAGTCAAAAGGGTAGCGAGGAAGGCACGTTGAAAGCCTCGACAGGCTGAGAGCTGGGGCCTCTTGCGTCAAACGGGCGGCCAAGTTGTGAGTGCAAAGGGAAGGTTCTTGAAGGGACATTAGAAGGGACACCCCAGTGAACACACAAACGATAGGAAAGTGAAACGGCCTTCTTGCTGATGCGGGGAAAGTGTGGGTGGTCCGAATAAAAGATCAAACCAGCCGCAGCATCCCCTTAAGCCAAAGCCTACTCCAGAGCAAGGCCCTAACTCCCTTCAATTCTGTGAAAGCAGAGAGAGGTGAGAAAGCTGTAGAAGAAGAGTCTGAAGCTATGGAGGTGGGTTCATGAGGCTTATGAAGGAAGCCATCGCCATAACCTAGAAGTTCAAGGTGAAGCAGCAAGTGTTGGTGCAGCAAGTTACCCAGAAGGTCTGGCTAAGATAATTCATGAAGGTGGCTACACTGCACAACAGGTTTTCAGTGTAGAGAAAAGAGCCTTCTGTTGGCAGAAGATGCCATCGAGGACTTTCACAGCCAGAGAGGGGAAGTCAGTGCCTGGCTTCAAAGCTTCAAAGAACAGATGACATGCTCGTAAGAGGCTAACGCAACTGACGACCCAAGTTGAAGCCAGCGCTCACGGACCATCCCGAAAATCCTGGGGCCCTTCAGAATCATGCTAAATCCACTCTGTGCTTTGTAAATGGAACAGCAAAGCCTGGATGACAGCACATCTGTTTACAACACGGTTTACTGAATATTTGAAGCCCACTATTGAGATCTGCCCCTCAGAAAAATGATTCCTTTCAAAATATTACTGCTCGTTGACGATGCGCTTGGTCACCCAAGAGCTCTGATGGAGATGTCGAACAAGATTAATGTTGTTTCCGTGCCTGCTACCACAACATCCATTCTGCAGCCCATGGATCAAGAAGTCATTTTGACTTTCAAGTCTTATTCTTGAAGAAATGCGTTTGGTAAGCCTATAGCTGCCATAGGGAGTGATTCCTCTGACAGATCTGGGCAAAATCAGTTGAAAACCTTCTGGAAAGGATTCACCATTCTAGATGTCATTAAGAACATTCACGAGTCATGGGAAGGGGTCAAAATGTCAACATTTGCAGGCGTTTGGAAGAAGTTGATTCCCACCCTCGGGATGACTTTGGCGGGGGGGTCAGGACGTCAGTGGAGGCAGTCGCTGCGGATGTGGTAGAAACAGCGAGAGAACCAGAACTAGAAGCGGGGCCTGAAGGTGGACGGCGTTGCCGCGATCTCGTGATAGGACGTGATCGGGTGAGGACTGCTTCTCGAGGCTAAGAATCGTGGTTTCTCGAGATGGACTCTGCTCCTGCCGAAGATGCTGTGAAGCTTATTGAAGCGACAAGGGATTTGGAATATTACACAAACTTGGTAGATAAAGCAGCAGCAGGATTTGAGAGGACTAACTCCAGTTCTGAAAGAAGTTCTACTGTAGGTGAAATGCTATCAAACAGCATCACAGGCTACAGAGCAGTCGTTCGTGAAAGGAAGAGTCCATCAAGGAGGCAAAATTCACTGTCGTCTTAAGAAACTGCCACGGCCACCCCAGCCTCCAGGAAGCCCACCCTGATCGGTCAGCGGCCATCAACATTGAGGCAAGACCCTCCGCCAGCAAAAAGATTCTGAGTCACTGAAACTTTAGATGATGGTTTGCATTTTTTGGCAATAAAGTATTTTTAAGGTAAGGCATGTCCGTTGGGTTTTTAGACACAATGGTATTTCACACTTAACAGATTACAGGGGAGTGTAAACTTCCCTTTTATACGGACTGGGAAACCACTCATTTGGGGAAAATTCATCTGGCTGCTTCCCTGCGACACTTGCTGCCTTGGGGTGGTCTGGAGCTGAAACTACAGTATCTCCGAGGTATGCCTATAACCTCCCGCTGGCCGACCGAGCCCCAACCCTGCTTTACTCCACATCCTTCCTTGAGAGTTGGAGCACCTCCGAGCAGGGGACTGAGAGGGGAACGCTATTACCCACAATAGCTAGCGGCATTCAGCTACACGGCTTCCCTCTGGCTTCTGCACCCCCCGCTGTCCGCTGGCCGGGCGGCCCAGGAGAACGGCTCAGCGGCCGAGGGCCCCCCACGGGTCTGCCCAGCTCGGCTCAGGGGCTGCTTAGGTGGTTCTTCTCCTTTGCCTGGGGACGCTCAGCTGGCAGGTCTCTCCAAAACGCCCAGAAAGGAACCTTCCACCTCCCAGCTGCGTTGGAGACCCCTGCCACGCATTTCTGCCGATTTCGCTCGTTTCCCCCAAGGTGGGGACAACCGAGATGCAGACCCAGGGCACGGGCCGGGTGGCCGACGTGGTGGTGTGTTTTGTCCTTCTCTTCATACGGGAAAGGCCGAGAGCCTGCGTGGGGAAGGCCTCACAGCTCGGAGGAGTGAGGCAAATTGGATGCTGGGACAAAAACAGAGCCCCCAAAGAAGTGCTACGGCAAAGCCACTTTGTAGGTGACACATGCTTTAGGAAGCTCACACAGCCGGGCCCCCCTACCTTGTGACAACGGTGTTCTGGTCGATCCTTGCTTTGAGGTCTTCGTTCTGCTGCTGGAGAACCTGGATCTTTTCTTCTAGAATAATGTTCTTTTCCGCCTATAAAAGACGCAGTGTTAAGAGGTTCTCAGCAAGGCTTCTGGGCTTTGGTTGTCAAGAACAGTGCTTGGCAGACGGCAGTTTGCGATGCCTTAGTGATTACAGAATCAAGTTAGAGGGATGTGAGCAGCCTGTGCCTTTTAAACAGAACAGGACAGAAAATACCAGAGTGCAAACCATACGTAGTAATAAAACTATTATTGTTACACATATTTTAGATATAAACATTTTTTTTACCTCTACTGTGCACGTGTGTGCGTACATCAGGTTCCCGTGTAGAATACATTTCTCGTGGGGAGTGTCCCTGCTGTCAGAGGGGAGCTGCGAACACCGCTGGGACCTAGGGTGGCTGACGGGTCCCCGGGTTCTTCCTGACGGGTCAACTGCACTACATCACAATCCCTGGCCCGGCGTGTTTGCACAATATGACATTCTGAATTAACGGAGGGGTGGGAATACAAATGGCACGGACGCATTTTTTCCTTCTGAGGGTCCGGGCAGCCAGGAACCCAAAGCCCGAGACTGGCTCGGTACATTATCAGAAACTAACGCCATCGATGGTCAGTATCACCCTGCAACTTACGCCTTTTTCTCTGTCCGTGTGTCCCCCCAGGGCCCTGCTGAAGCACAGTTCCATTCTAAGATAAATTCAGAAATAAATTTTGTTTTGAAAAGAAAATGACAAATTCACCGCTGGGTAGTTGATCTCGGAAGAGAACTGTCACCCTCCCACGAACAGAGCTGGGCGTCAGAGCCAACGGGCCGGGCTCTGTCGTAGCTCTTTAGTCAGGCCCTTGCCTTCAGCCTGCATCTGTGCTCCCAAGGAATGGGAAGTGACTAAACTGGCCTTTTTTTTTTTTAATGCTGAAAGGTTTCTGCAAGGAGAAGTCACGCATGCTGGCAGAATGCCTGGCACATGGCTAAGAACAGCCAAATAAACCCCGAGGCTTCTGGGTGACCAGACAACTGAATGCGGATGGCCCAGCCTGGGGGCGGAGGGTCGTGGGTCTCCGCGTGAGCCGGGCTGCATGACACGGCTCGGAAGGGCAGGGCTCTGACATTGCTGGGAAGCTCCGTGTGGTCACCATCACCCAGGATGCTGGCTGTGGACAGTCCCACCCCAGTCTGCCCCCGTCCTACGCCATACAGCGAGAGACGCCTCACAAAGCAGAGGTGCTAGAAAGAGAGGACATGATGGCCGAATACGGCACGTGGTCCTAGATCAGCCCCTGGTGTGGGAAAAGCGGCGGCAAGGGATATCTCAGAGACAGACAGGGACAAACGTTCAAAGGTAAGATGAGATGATCCATCACCGAGACGGCAAGTTAAAGGTCTGCTCGCTGGAAGAGAGCAGGATACGACCATCTGCACGTGGGGGCGGCGGGGGGGGGCACACCGTACAGAGCAAAAACTCTGGAAAGCGTTAGCCGTGGTTGGAAAGACATCTTAATCTCCTTACTTGCGTCTATCTTATAATTTTTTATAATGCCCGTATTTTCTTTCTGCAGCGTCAAAGTTAATTTTGAATATAGCAATCAAAAAGGAAGAACAGCGATCTGAGACCCCGAGGCCAACCTCCACCTCCAGACGGTGTCTCCTTGGAAGCACGCTGCTCTGCTTAGTGACTCTGACGACCGTCTCCAGCTCCAGCCCTTGTATGACCCTTGTGCCTGCAGGGGAGGGGAGTGAGCTCTGGGGCGCTCTGTTACTCCAGCGGGCCCCTTTGCCAGTTCCATGGCAACCGGGCTGAAGGGGGAGGCAGAGGGCCGGGAGGGCAGGGACGGGAGCCCTGGGGTCAGGGCTCCCGCCCGGGCGGGCCACTTACGGGCTCTGGGTGAGATACACCCCCTTCCTATACGTCTGCATATACGTCTGTGAAATGAGGCTCCTGACAACACCCGCTCCAGTGGGTCGCTCCAGTGGGTGGAAGAACCAACATATGGAAAGTGCTCTGCTCAGTGTGGCCACCCATCCCCCCAGGGAGGAGGGAGGAAGCAGCACTCCCCCAGGGCAGGAAGGCCGGATGGGGGGCTGGAGACAGGCCATCAGGAGGACTCCCAGTTGCACAGGATGAAGCCGCTTCAGTTCCCTTATTAGAACTCCCGGCTTCCCAGGGGCGCCTGGGTGGCTCGGACGGTTGAGCGTCCCGACTTCGGCTCAAGGTATATGATCTCGCGGTTTGTGAGTTTGAGCCCCAAGTCGGGCTCACCGCTATCAGCACAGAGCCTGCTTTGGATTCTCTGTTCCCCTCTCTCTCTGCCCCTGCCCGCCCCCTCAAAAAAAAAATACATATTTACATATACATATGTACATATACATACACACACACACACACACACACACACACACACACACACATATATATTAAATAAAAGAAACTCCTGGCTTCCTAAGAAAGGCCTGGAGACCAACCGTGGCATTTCTGCTCAGGTGTAAGCAATGGACAGGGAAGGGCCCACCGTCTGCAGGCTGTGAATCCACGATGCCAGTAAGGCATACCATTCAGGTGACTGGAACTCTCCCAAGGACGCAGGCTGACTCACCAGTTTTTCTAGCTCAATGATCTTCTTTTCCTGCTGGTGTATTTGCTGATTCTTCATCTCTAATACCTGCTTCAAACTCTTCATGTCTTCTTCCAAGTGCTGATAGGGAGCCAGTGCAATCTACAGCGGCAGAGAGCGAGAGCCGGTCACCGGCGGTCCCAGCACTGCCCAGTATGCACCGGTGCCGTGAACCCGGTTAAATCTGGCCTTCCATAACAAGCTTCCCAGGAGGCCCCGGAGTGTCAGCATGGGCGCATTCACGGCCTTGCCTGATACAGACGCCCGCTGCTCTCCCCCTGGAAATGCAACGAGAGACCCAGCTCCCCGGGGAATGAGAGAGGTAAGGCCATCATCCACTGACCAGCCCGGAGGCTGGGATGGCTGGAGGCTGCCAGCCCATCCCCCAAAGGGAGCTCATGGAGGAAAAAGAGCAAACTCGACATTGACTTTTAACATTGGCCCAGACCACTTCATTCAGCAGACAGGTCAGGAGTCACAGGTCTCCCCTGTGTCCACGGGGAGTTGGGGGTGTGTGTGAGGGAGGGATTCTTGCATAGGAAGTCAGCAAAGTGGTTCTGAAAGCAGAAAAGGCGTTTCAGAAAAACAAATGCTAGAGTAAGGTTGCCAAGAGGTAATAACTCAACAACAAAATACCGGACATTGAGTTAAGGTTGAATTCCAGATACACCGCCTTTTTTTTTTTTTTTTTTTTAAAGTGTCAGTATCACATGGGATGTATTTATGCTAAAAAAAAATTCACTTATTTATAATTCACACTACACTGGGCGTCATGTATGTTATCTGGCGACCCTCCATCAGAGGGAAGGAGTTTTGCCAGCTTTTCTGGAAAAAACTCCCCTCAAGTTACCAACGCAGCCATCGGGGGTACCTCCTGTGCGGGCCTAAAGGACACCTGGGGGCGAACGAGTGGAGGGGTGGGTCCCAGCCGGGGGGCGGGGGGGGGGGGGTGCGGAGAGCTCCCAGGCGGGGTGGAGCCCAGCTCAGGGACAGTGGCTGGGGAGTGGAATCTGGCAAAAAAATCATGCCAACGGAGAACCCCACGGCCGTCCCCTGTGTCAGGAGAGAGGCGTTGACGGGGACGTGTCCTGGCCAGCTGTCGCTCCAGCAGTGGATCGACACAGAGGCCCTGTCACCGGGGGAGACTGCAGAGGTGACTCCTGGCGGGGGGGGGGGGCCTGTGGGAGCCACAAGGCCGGGTCGGCGGGGGGAGGGGGGAGGGTATGACTACCTCCAGCTGCTCTTCGGTGTTCTTCCTCAGGGCCTCCTCAAAGCGTCTGGCCCGGTCCCGCAGAGACTGGCTCTGGAAGGTCAGCATGTGTACCTGGTCCTGCAAGGCATGACAAGAAGGCCAGCTTGGTCCGCCGCAGGCACTGCGGCCCGGGGAAGCCGTGAGGCAACGGCCACCCCGCCGGGCCGCGAGGTGGAGGCCGCTTGGATTGCCTGTCCCACGTGGTAAGAGGGGGTCACGTGGCACCCATGCTGCACATGAAGGGTCCCGACCCCGGGGGAGAACTTGGGGGCCGGCAGCCTGACTCCGAGCACCTCCCAAGATGAGAACACTGCCCCTCGTCCCCAAATAAGGAGCCTGCTGGCGGGAGGCATTTCGTGATTTAATATCTGAATTCATCATTAAACTATTATTAATTACTTAATATCTGATTCAATGATCTGATTTAGTATCACAGAGGCAAACTACCGCCAGAGGGAGGCATCTAGTCCCTGACTTTAGGAAGAACAAGATACCTACCTCAACGGAGAGCTGCCCTCGTTTCTACACCATTGAACCATCCTTGACCTTCACCGTCTGCCTGAGACCCCTCTTCCCACCACCAAATGCACTAATTTCGGGGTCAAGGCTCGAGTCCCACCAGTTCCACCCGCGTGATGTTCCTGGGGTCCGCAAGCTCTCCTGGTCCCTCTCCCTGAAGTTCAGCCATGCGCTTGGCCCTTTCCTGCACCTGGCGTCTGGGGTAGGACCCTTCTGCCCTCAACGTGGAGTCAGGGGGAGCCTTCGAAAGCACAAACCCGACCCCGTCACCCCCTCCGTGTAAAACCCCACTGGCATCAAGATGAAGCACGGACTTTACACAGTGTCCGTGCATCTTCCGAACGGCCTCTCTTGTCTCCCGGCTCACTCAGATCTCACTGTCCCCTCCAGCCCCGCCTTTCGTTCCAGCTCTCCCACCAGCGGTGCCTCCACTGGCCAGCCCCCTCTCCTGCTCTGCTCACTTCTGGCCTCCTCCCCTTGGCCTTCCTGGGCCTCAGGGCCGGATTGCACGTCCCTGGCGTGGGCTGCTGTGTGGGCGGAGTCTTTTCCCCTGTGGAGAGCCTCTCCCTGGCTGGACCAAGGCTCCCGGCCCCCGGCTGTCAGGGCAGATGCGACTACACTCAACCTCGCTTGCAACCCCAGCCTGAGCACGGCAGGCGAGCAAAGGGTGCAGGGCAGTGGGCTTTCTCGCGGTGCCCCAGCGCAGTGAGCGACGGGGCCTCGTCCACGCAGCGTGTCCCAAGATACTCTGCCCAGTGACGCCACTTCTGTAACATTAAAACACAGGGACTAGGGTCTCCCCAGGAACTCTGCCAGCATGAGAAGTGACCTCACCCCACTGATACGAAGAGCTAGGTATCGTAAATGATATAATTCCACATGAAAATACCGTAACGTATGAAACGCTGGCTTGACTGCTTTCTTCATTTCGCCAGAGGACCCTGTTTTATAAACCATCTTTGGTGGCTTCCTTTTCCTTTTTTTGTTTTTTGTTTTTTTTTGGTTTCCAGTTATTTCCAATTTCATTTTTAAGGCATAAAAGCCCCCACGGTACCATTAAATGCAAATGCTGGTACATTCGAGCAATATAGTTATCAGTGGGAGTCTGTACCCACAGGAGCTGGTGAGTGGAGATCACAGCCCCGGGCAAACCTGGCTGGGCCCTGGCACACAGCCATTGGGCAGCACGGTCACCTTCTAGAACATGACTCTAAAAATGTACCGCTACGTGGCTCCTATCCCAAACCCGTCCACGCTGTCGGAGGAAGCATTTCTTTCAAGTCTCTCCCCCTCCGTTAAAAAAACAAAACCGTGAAAAGACGCATCAGGCAAACGCCACTTAGGATAGATCTAAAATGTCAAACTGTGTATTTTCTGCCTTCTTCACCATTACTCAAAACAGATCGCCAGGGGGCGCCTGGGTGGCGCAGTCGGTTAAGCGTCCGACTTCAGCCAGGTCACGATCTCGCGGTCCGTGAGTTCAAGCCCCGCGTCAGGCTCTGGGCTGATGGCTCGGAGCCTGGAGCCTGTTTCCGATTCTGTGTCTCCCTCTCTCTCTGCCCCTCCCCTGTTCATGCTCTGTCTCTCTCTGTCCCAAAAATAAATACAAAACGTTGAAAAAAAAAAATTAAAAAAAAAAACAAAAAAAAAAAAAACAAAAAAAAACAGATCGCCAGGCACACAACGGTGCCACAGCAATCAGACAGAACGGACTATCTTTCAACTTGGGTTCGCTCCTTTTTGTCCAGCTAAGAGGCAGAAAGGCCCAGCTGGTGACCTGGCCCAGCACGGGCCACTCAGGAGTTAACCAATGGCATGATAATAATAACAGTAAATGCAGCAATGCTTTAAACTATTATAATAGCAATAGCCACTATTGTTTTTGTATTTTATTTTTTTTAATGCTTATTTATTTTTGAGAGACAGAGCATGAGAAGGAGAGGGAGACACAGAATCCGAAGCAGGCTCCAGGCTCCGAGCTGTCGGCACAGAGACCGACGCGGGACTCGAACTCACAAACTGTGAGATCGTGACCTGAGCCGAAGTCAGACACTCAACTGACTAAGCCACCCGGGCGCCCCTAATAGCTGCTACTTTTTACCATTTACCTTGAACCCACCTCATGTTAGACACTTTACATACATCATTTCCCTTAATCTGCTCACACCTTGGGGGAGGTCCCGTTATCATCCCCATTTTACAGATGAGGAAAGTAAGGTTTACAGAGCTCATGTAACTGTCCACAATTTCAAAGCTAGTAAGAGGGGGTACAGTGGGGATTTAAACTGAAAGCTCCAATCTCTTGCCCCAGACCTGTTTCTCTAGCCACCAGTAGCCCAAAAAGGGAGTCTCGACAATTCCATCCTCTTTGCACCAAATAATCTCCAGCCCAAATGAAATCTGCCCATGGAGAATCACAAGTAAAATACGCGTAATTCATGACGGTTTAATGTCAGCAGCAGCGTGAGGACCCACATATGAAACTAAACTCTCAATTCTTTTTGGTTGTGGACTGGATGGGGTTTTTGTTACATCACAGTATGGTCCTGGTTTGTGCACCTTAGGGGGCGTGCACCTGATGGTGTGGGATGCGGGGTACCCGAAGGCAGTCTGGGGTTCACGTGCCGAGGATAAGCCGTGTGACGACCGCGCAGGCGACCATCGATGGATCGATGAGTCGGGGGTCGGCTTGCAGCAGGCGGTTTCCCATTTTAACTTCTGAACAGAATGCTCAGTAGTTGTGAGACTGGCTAGCTGCACAATCCTGGGTGCTCTTCTTGGGGGGCAGGCTCTGGTCAATGAACACTGCCAGGGGAAAGCGCGCCATCAAGGAAGCAAAATCCCCACCTTTGTGTTGCGGTTTTGGTAATCACCTCCCACAATTTCCCCACGTGAGCGTCCCTAATATTTAACGAGTAATCTGGTTGTGATGGTTGGGAAGGGAAGCAGGGCCACCGACCTCACCCCCGCTTCCCAGGCAGCTCTGCCCTAGGGCCGGGGGTGGCCTGGGTCTCTAGAAGGCAAGAGGGAGATGCACGTAGTCTGGGAGACCCTTCATTCTCCCGCAGAGGTCAGCAGGAAGCCAGGCGGCTCCCTGGCCTCGGAGACCCACACTTTCTGCGGGTTGGTGGTGGAAGGCAAAGAAGGTTCTTTTCATCTCACACACTTCCAGCTGATTAAAGTCCCTTCGATAATTCCCAGAACATGTCCTATGACATCTATCCTTCACAACGGGATACCGTCACCCCATTCCCACTGCCTGGAATACCGTCCTCAAGCACTCCCTCCTCCTCAGACACAGCTCAGGTCAGACCATGGCAAGTGGGGACCATCATCTCAGAACTTCTGTGGCGCTCACTAATGGTAGTATTCACTGGGCGTAAGTATTTACCTTTTGTGTTGTCTGTCACTGTTCGGGTCACAGCTGTCTGAGGGGACAGTGACTTCCCAAAGGGCAGGGCATATGTCTCATTTACTTCTACATCCCGATGCTTAGCACAGGATCCTGTACACAGTAGGTGCTAAATAAATGTCTGTGGACAGGCATAATGACACCGCCATCATCGTGAGACCAGAGTGAAGAGAATGAATACTGGGGCACCCGGGTGGCTCAGCTGGTTAAGGGTCCGACTCTTGACTTCAGCTCACGTCATGATCTCACGGTTCATGAGATCTGCGCTGACAGCGTGGAGCCTGTTTGGGATTCTCTCTCTCTCTCTCTCTCTCTCTCTCTGTCCCTCCCCTTACTCCCTCACACTCTCTTTCTCAAAACAAATAAACTTTAAGAACAAATGCACCTTTAAGAGAATGAATATTAACCTGTAATGACAGCCGCAGCTTTTCAAAATTTTCTTCCAATTCTTTCTTTTCAAGCTCATGGGCAGACATCAGTTCTGGAGAGAAGAGGTCAAACAGTTAATGTGGTCTCTTGAAAAAGATCAAACAAGACCCCGACAGACTCAGGTAAATAAGGGACACTGGTATATAGCAGGCTGAAGCCTAAACAGACTTCTCCATTATTTTGAAACGATATGCAGTCCCATTTAGAAGACAGTGAAAGAAGGAGCAGGGGAATAGGACAAAGAAAGACAAAGAGGGAAAGAGCAAAGAAACGAGCGAGGGAAGCAAACAGCACAGTCGTGCTCGTGAACACACGTCCCCATACACGTGCGTGCACACATGCACCATAAACGCACGTGCGCATGAAACACACACACACACACACACACACACACACACACACACGATTCCTACAACCTGCTTTACCACCACCCTGGCCAAGTTGGATTCTCCACGCACAGTACTCATTGATTCTCCAAGCTTTCCTGGGCCATACTCTGGAAACCACCGATCTCTAGGATTTGCTTGAGCAAAGATTCAACATTAAGAAGCTCAGACAGAAGTTAGGACTAATTGGACTGGTTCCTGTCAGACAGTATGGAACAATTCTGTCCCGTGAAAAGTGTCATTCTGGTAATAATTTGCAAGTTAGGCAGAAAGAGATGTCATGTAAGAGTTATTAAGTGAATGGATTCTATTTTCCTCCAGATGGAAAGAATCTTATTAGCTGGGTGAAGCGCATCTCATTCTGGCCACACAAGCAATTTGTTTTCATGTTAGAACTGCAGTGAGGAAAGGTCTCATTAATCAGCCAGGAGCACATGCTCAGAACAGGAGAGCACTGGAGGCCAGCAATTATCATTCGGGCTGGCATGAGCTGCAATTAGGAAAGACTTTGTGGTTTCCATTGACCCAAATCTTTTAAGTAATGATGGCGAAAGCCTCTAAGAAATCTAGTTGTTTATAGCTGAAATTTGCATTTGGGGGGGGAAAAAGTCTGTGCTGATTTCATTGATATAAAGCCATGTGGCCTTCTGGTCTACCTGGCTCTGTCTACATGATTAGTTTTAATAGTCATTGAAAGTATCATCCTGACCATAGTAATGCATTTTTGGCTATCATTAAATACATTTACATTGCCTCCACATTTATATATAATTCAAAGGTCTTGGATATGGTGTCTAAGTGAGATTTCATTCATCACAAAAACCTACCAGGTCTATTTTTTATGAAAATACAGGAACAAAAGGCAACCCAATAGCCTTAAATAATTTTAAGGGGCGCCTGGGTGGCTCAGTCCGTTAAGCATCCCACTCTTGATTTTGGCTCAGGTCACGATCTCATGGTTCATGAGATTGGGCCCCACGTGGGGTTCCATGCTGACAGCATAGAGCCTGCTTGGGATTCTCTCTCTCCCTCTCCCCCCCACCCCTTGCTCTCTCTCTCTCTCCCTCTCTCCCTCAAAATAAATAAATATTTTTTAAAAATTAAAAAAAGTTTAAACTCTAATGTTTAACTTTCAAATTCTTAAAATTCATTAACCTATGTATTACATTTCATTGTTTTTAATACACTTTTCACAGTCAGCGGACTAGGAGAAAAAAAGGGAGGGGGGTTGAAATCGAAAAAGAAGTTGTAAATATTAATGTACACGCACGTCAAAAAAAAGGTTCCTTGGCAAAGTCAAAATCCTGGCAGTAATGAGTAAATGTTGTTACTGTTGTTATGACCCACAAAAACCTCTACGTATTGGAAGATCATTCAAGTTACAAAAGTGTAGAAAGAAATCCCACCGTCTGGAACTCTGTTTAGCCCACGGGGCATACGGTGCGTGGCTATGAGGTGTGGAGACGCAGATCCACAGGGGCGCTGCTGTGGCCCTGAGCACACCACAAACGTGGGCAAGTGCACGGACCTACGGCGGCTTGCCATTTTGTGTTGAGAGGCGACGAGACAAGGTAAAGCCCAGGATTTCCAGGCGTACTTGGGAATAGTGCTTCTCAAGATTCGAGACCCCATCAGAACCATCTCAGGAGCTCTGAGCCATCGCGACGGCCAGCAGCAGCACCCCAGAGCAGCCACCGAGGAGCCCCAGCTGGGACCCGGGCTGGGCGTGAGCCCCTGGGACGGCTCCCTAGGGTTCTCGTATCCAGGCAGGGCTGAGGGGGGGCTGCTTCTGAGGAACGAAGTGGTTACCTGGATGGATCCTGGATTTCTAGCTCTTCTTGCCACAGGAAGCGACACGGAAGACGGACCGGAAGGAAAGGAAGGGAAAATGGGAAGAGGAGCACGAGGAGAAGGATGGCAGGAAAGGTTGGGCTCACACGACCCACCCCGAAGGGCCGCACATATGGCGGCCGGTAGCTACCTTGGACCTTGTGGTGGTGGTCATCCTGCAGGATCGCGATGGCTACTGTGTGGTTATTCTCCATCTCCAGGACAGCAGCCTCATGGCTGGCCGTGATGTCTTCTACCTGAAGGAGGCCACGGCTATGGTTACACACAGAGTGGGGGCGGGGGGGGGGGTTGTGGCAGCAGTGTCCTTGCTGCCTGGAGGACAGAGGTGGAATCCCAACTGGAAAGGTCCGTGGCCCGAAACGCCAAGGACAGGTCATTCTGCCGAGATGACGGCTATCTCGGCCTTGTGCCGAGGCAGGAGAGCCAGGGTCTGGTGATGACGTGGCAGTCCCGGAATCGGGGGAGGTCACAGGGGAGTCACTGCCACAGACCGGCTGTCCGCAGGAAGATGGCGGACGGCTGCCCGAGTCATCTCTTCACTGCCCTGGGCCTGGCTTCCGGCCCATCCCCTTCCTCCTCCCATTCCTCCCCCTTCGCCAATCACTATGAGGTAATGGTGCCTAAGGAAAAGAAGAGGGTCCTCTACTGGATGCTCTGTTCTCTGTTGCCCAGTGACAGGCGGGAGCGTGAAGGCACAAGGTACGTTAAGTGAACCGACCTCTATTAACGCACCTGCTATTGGTTACTGCACTTGGCTCTCACAGCAGCATCACGAACCAGGTATTTTCACGCCCATTTAACAGACAAGGAGACCGAGGCTTAGGGAGGTCTGAAGTGTTTTGCCAAGGGCTCGTAAACGGCAGAGCCGGCAGTCGGCGCAGGTCCGTCCGACGCCACAGGCGAAACTCTCTCCAACACACCGTGTCGCCTCCCCCAGCAAGACCGCAGCAAATGCGTCGGGATCCTGTCACCGGCACCGAGGCAGGCCGGCAGATCTGTGCGTGCTCGCTGCACCTGCTTCCCCGTAACCGTGCCCTCCAGATTACCACCTGGGCCTCCCGCCCAGGCAACGTGCAGCTGCTCCGGTTTCTCTGGCTGAAGGCCCATTTCCAGAACGTAATCACGGGCGGTGCAGCTGGTTCAGGATTCTTATTTTCACCCTTCCCGATCGCTGCAACCCAGCACTCCCCACACGTTTACTGTGTTTGTTATTGGTGTGGCTGTTGCTTTAACGTCAAATACATGGCTTTCAGGAGCGATTGCAAAAAAACCCCGCCTCTCCTCCTAGTAGCACACCAGGAGAACCTTCTTCTAAATTCTTGGTCCGTGACCCACCGGTAGAAAACACCACAGTGTGTTACATCACGCATGGGCGTGTGCACCCGCGAAACCAAAGTTCCACAAAACAGCACGTTCTCTTCCTATTTGCAATAATCCGGCTTTAACATTTCTGCCTTACTTTGTGTTCCAAAATGCCAGTTGCAAACCACTAAATTCATTTCACAACCTACTGTGTCAAAACCTGGCATTTGAAAAACACTGGACCGGGAAATGGGCCCGGGTCCTAAAGCTCTTCGGTGGACCAGTGGCGAATATGTTGCTTCTAGCCAGTCATATTCAGCCACCCGCTTAGAGGGGAGTCTAGGTCCCTCATGTGTCTGCGGATAATTCACAAGCCGACCTCTGATCTGAAGGGAGGAAGGGTTCTGCACAAGAAAGGAAGCCCACTCGTGAAGTGGAGGCATTGGAGTATTTTTAGTTTTAAATGAGACCGATTCCTGTTCTGGATACGATAATCGCATAGGAGAATTTGCCTGACTTCTCTCTCCTGCGGAAAATGAAAACTTCATCCGCTGGAAAAGAAATATCTCTGGCAAAACCAACAGTGAACTCCGCTGTGTGAGGAAAGCTGCCTTATCATAGGAAAACGGACATGGTGTGCAACGATTCTCTTTTATTTACTGGCCATTCTTGGTTAAACGATATTTTCCTTAAGGCTCAGAGCTCTGAAGCCAATCAGCACAAAGGCTGATTACCACAGTGTTTAATTGTCCAATTCCTGTTTATATGAGGTTTTTATGGCATCATTGTCCAAAGCCTTTTAGTCTCTTGGAAAAATAAATCCCTGACTTTAAAAAAAAAAATGGAAATATCTTTTCTTTCTGCTTTATTACTGATGTCAGTGAAGCCCATAGCACACTGTAGAAACAAGTACCCACACATTATTTGGAGTGATGTGACCCGCTTCGGTATAAAGAAAAATCTTTCATCAGACCTTGGTATGATTCAAATGTATCGGGCTCTTCCAGAAACTGCCATGGGTCGTTTCAGGAAAGAGAGATGGATGGAAGGGCTGACTTCCAGAAGAGTCCCATGCATCCCTGGAGGGGGATGTGCCCTGACTGGCAATGCTACATTATGTGTGTGGCCAGATACATGGCCCTCTGGTCAGGTGGAAGGCAGGTCTTTGACTTAGTGGTGATAAAACACTGCCCCCAACATGTTAGGAACGGTGGAAGGGCATGATCTAACTGCTACGGCCCCTCAGAGGTGCTTTTACGAATGAATTAGTAAGTCCCTGACTCTGAAAGCCCATATGCAATGAGAGGAAAGCCCAGTAGGTCTTGAAAGAACCCAAGGAGAGCCATTGAGCCCAAATGTGGGCACAGTAATCCTTACTCTTCAGTAATTTAGGTTTCTGTGTGTCTTTATGGGTTTTGAAGAATACGAGGGAGGGGCTGCCCACTTTTGGCATCCTCCCTCTTGTCATATTAATCCCTGTGACATTTCCCACGGCTGCTGGCTGCCTTCTGGAGCACGGGCTCACGGTCCCAAGGAGCCAGTAGGGGCTCTCAGCCTGAGAAGATGCGAAAACTTCTCAAGGCACGTGAGCAGGTTCAGCCCAGCTGAACCGAGGGAAACGCAAGCTCCTTTCACGCACCGGCCGCCCAGTCAGAGGCAAAAGGCGCTAAACTAGACAGCCCACGGCACACTTGGGCTGGGTGAGGCATCCTTCTTCTCCTTTTAGAACCCCGGGGTAGGGCCCCCTTGAACCGCTGCTGGACCGCCCTCCTCCCTTCTCCAGGGAGAGGGGGCTGAGGGCTGTGCCACAGGGGCGTCTGTCATCGTGTCCGTCCAACAGTCGCCGTCATGCAGAAATGCCATGTTTACTGTTCTCCAGGGCTCTCTTAATGTTCCTCCCTAGGTAACGAGGAGCCCCCTCCTTCCCTTCCCTTCCATCGCTGCCACAGTGTCCTGGGCATCGACTCAGGGCAGCCTCACGTTCACGGGTGCGCCTCTGTCCCTCTGCAGCTCAGCACGTGGGCACCTGTTCACAGAAGCCCCTATCTTCCCGGTTCCACCACCCCCCCGGCGTGTGGGGGCTCTGGTGCTGGAAGAACAGAGGGCCCCCGGGGACCTCATTCTGTCTGATTAGGGAGAGTGTACTTTCCGCTGATGGGAGCTGAATGCCTGCCGAGCAGGACCAAAGAGACATAATGCAAGATGATGGACAAAGCGGCCTCTGTACGTTCTGATTAAGCGTGGGGACGCTGAGCCTGCCAGCAAGCCTATGAGGATGATTTCTTCGGGAAAGGGCGGAAGGCATGTCCTGGACACGAGACGGAGCGGGCGGAAACTCCAAAGGGCGAGCACCACTGCTCCTCGAGGAGGGCTCTGCTCCCCCTTTGTGGAGCGCAGCCCATAACGCAGGTAGGAGCCAGCGGCCCCGGACTCGAGACTTCCGGGCCGGGTCAGGGAGTAAGACAGACTGCCAAAGGGTCTTGGAGCAAGGGGGTCCACGGTCACAAATCCGATCCCTGAACACCGGACTGTGTGGCGAAGTATCCTTGGGCGACAGCCACAGGCAGCCCAGAGAGGACGGCTGCAAGCTGGGCAAAGAAGGAACTACGTCTGGGGCGGAAAGGGGAAAATCACGTGTGTTTACAGTGAAAATCGGTTTTGCGTGCTTCGGGAAAGCTCTGGCAAGCTGGCTTCTGTTAATGTGTAGCTGGCCACACATAACAGAATGAGAGGTGATGTTAATGAAACACCTTTCAGTCCCACGTGAAAAGTAAAAGTCGTGCCGTGTCTTGAAGTCACAGAAGAAAGCCAAGGGGTAAGGCCATGCCCTCTGCTCGTGCCCCGAAGCAGAGACCGCAGGACAGGGCCCTGCACGTCCCAGGACACGTGCGGTGCTGGGCCCCGGGGAGCCTTCACAAACCACCCCGTGGCAGGACCCACTCAGCAATTCTGATTCAGTTCACGTGGGCCAAGGACGATGAGGTGTGTTTTGTCCCAAGTCGTCCCACGTGATTCCCATGTGTAGGCAGGGACAGTCTTTGCCCCTCCAGGTGACGGAAGGGCTGGATGTGTCCTACGGGAGACCCTGCGGTGAACTGAGAGGTCGGCCTGCCTTAACAGTGAGCTCCCGACCTGAGTAAAGCCTCTGAAAACCCCGCACGTCAAAGCTGACGCCGCCTCCCCCCTGCCCGCCGTGGGGCACGGGGGCACGAGGAGAAGGCAGATGGGCTAGCTTGATTTTGAAGGCTCCAGAAGCCCAGAGATGCCGCTACCTGTGGAGATAGCCCTGCCAAACGCAATCGTCCCTGATAAGGAAGACCCACAGAGCGTGGAGATTCCCGCACGGGTAACTGAGGCGGGGAGTGGACCATCTAAATCTGTCGCACTTATACACTTGACTCTCGCCCTGCCCTGAACACATGAGCGTTTTTTCTGTCCGGAAATTGGAATCACAGGACTGAGGCGCGTTTCGCCTTCTTCCTCGCCGCCTGCATTGCTCTCTGCTGGGGAAGGAATATGCAGTAGCAGAATAGGGGACCCGAATCATTCACAGATTTAAATCACCACCCATCCCCCCCCCCACCAGTGGAATTTCATAGGCAGGGTTTGCTCACACAGGAAGTCTCGAGACGCCATTTCCCCATAAAGCGTTCCCTTATCTTCACAGCTGGAAGTAATCTAAATTCCTCAACACATCCTCCTACTTCTCACCCAGTATTACAGCTTCTCGGGCACTTCTGTCGGGACTTTCCTGATCTGTAACCTGAGGGAGTAAATCCACACCTCCCACATCTTGGCATCTCTCGTGGTGGCCTGCCATAATGCCTTGCGGACCGTGGCATTCGCTAAATATCCTCTGCCTAGATGAATAAGTAAATGAATCACTAGCTGTTTATTCTGAAGGATCAAGGACAGAACTCAGAGCCTTCATAAGACAGAGCACTTCTTAAATACACATAGGTAGCTTACGTAACTCGTCCTCAAGTGGGAAAGTCAGGGCCTTTCTTTCTTTCCAGTAATTCCCAGCATAAAATCTCTACAAGGCTGCTATGTCCCAGCTTAGAAGCCAGGCGAGAGCACATCTCCCGGCATGTGTCTCTGCACCAGTGACACTCGAGTGAGGCCCCAGGTGGCGCCCTGCTGGTGGACGGGCCCGCTAGGCTGTGGCTTGTGCTCCGTGGTTTCCATTCATCACACCCCAACACGAGCTTTTGCTCAGAGGGCTCCCTCCAAGCACCTTCTCCTGCTGGTGACCACAGATCTTCAGACCAGAAGTCTTTTAGTGGATATGGAGGAAAAGGCACCCTGCGTAAAAGTGGGAATGAGCAGCCCACACAGAGGCACAGAACTAGTTGATATCTGCACACGTTTGAGACGTATTGAGGGGCCGGGAGATCGGTAAGGCTACAGCAGGTACAAACGTCGACTCACGGGAGCTCTGCTCTGCAAGCTTAGGAGGAAAGACGCTGGGGCTCAGTTTCTAATCTTAGCAGCAGCAGGGTAACTCTAGCTGTAAGCTATTCTGTTTCCTGATCTCAAGGTCTACAGCACCGCAAGCAGGCAGGTGTGTCCGGTTTCCACAGGCCTCTAGAAAAGGAGAATGCTAACCTGAGAAGCTGAATAAAGTGTTGTCCAAGAGGAGAGTCTAAAGGACAACAACAGTACTTATCATTACTCTGACTTGGGCCTGGTGCCTCCTGAGTTCCCAAGCCCCCGGGGACCGCCACCATCCAGGATGTTTATTTGGAAGCAGTCCGAGGAGGGCAGCCTGAATGTTCATGATCATGAACGTTCGCAATAATGGAGGGCCACTCAGCGCTCGCCCGAGATTGAAAGAGCGCTCTTCACAAATGCCAGTTTGCTTTTGGGATGTCACAAGCAGACGACGTGAAATAACACACCCGTTAGAAGGTGGGCATTGGGGCATCAGAGCCTTGGGGACTTGGAAAGAAGAGCCAAGAATGGGGCTGTGCAGGTGCTCCCAGAAGCACAGCGGACCCCCGTCTCCTTGCATGAAAGGCAGCCCTGGGAGCGGGGAGGGGAGGGCAGTGGCTGGGACGGGGGGGCAGCACAACCCTGGGAATCCTCTCTAGTTGCTCCGGGATGCACTGCCCTCTCTGATAAGACGGCTGGGCTGAGGTTAACCAGCGGGATTCATGCCTTCATTCAGCAGGTGCGCGGAGGGCAGGCACGGTCAGGCAGACATCTACCGCTGCCTAAGCGGCCTGGAAGACAATTCTAATTTCGCGCTGGAGAGCACGCACTCTGGAGCCAGACCGGGTTCCACCCTGGCTTTTCTGTGACCAGCTCTGTGGCCTCTGGGTCTCGGTTTTCTCACCCGTAAGATGGGGACGATAATGGGACCCACCTCGGAGGGCCGGTGTGAGGACTAAATGAGTTAGTAGAGGTAGAGGGTTAAGAGCAGTCCCTGGAGCCTCACGAGGGCTGGACGTGCGTCTGCTTGTGATTATCGCTGCCCTCGCGGAATACGCAGATGAGAAAGAGAAGACCCGAGGAAAATTAGTATGTTCGACAGTGATAAGCGCTGAGGGAACCCTAGAGCAAGGAGGGGACACGAAGAGTGTGTAGGTGGGGGGGGGGGGTGGGAAGGGGCTGGAATTTTAGACAAGGCAAGGCCTCACTGAGAAAGCGACTGGAGGAAAATCTGGCTGAGACGGAAAGAGGGAGCCACGGAAGGTCCAGAGGGAGACCATTCCAGGCAGAGGGCACAGCAAGTGCGCCAGCGCCCGGAGCGGGGGGAGCCCGCCTGAGAAGAAGGGAGAGGGAGGCCAGGGCGGCCGGAGGAGAGGGAGAGAGAGGACGGCAGGACGAAACGAGGTCGGAGGGTGAACCGCGCAGGGAAGCTCACCTACGGAGCGGGACTTCTCGCGGGGGGGCAGCGCCGGCTCCCCTCCACCTTCCACCTGCGGGTCCCAACAGCACAGCCAGAGCCCCGAGCCCGAGACACTGACCTGCTCCTGGTGCTGACACTTGATCCGCAGCAGCTGGGCGTGGTGCCCCTCCTGCAGGCGCATGGCCTCCGCCTGGAACTGCACCTGCAGCCTCTCCTCCAGGTCCTGGAGCTCCGCCTGCTGCCGCCAGCCCAGCTCGCGCACCTGCTCCTCAAACCTCCACTCCAGGTCCTCCTTCTCCTTTTGTAGTTTCTCACACTTGGCCGCGTTGAAGGCTGGTGCGGAGGGGGGGAGAATGACATCTTTGTGACAGCTGGTTCGGGGGCACCCAAAAGGATCGACCCCGAGGGTCTTTAATACCCGCCGAGCGGATCACCGAGGTCAACGTCTGCAGAGCTCCGCGGTTTGCAAAGCGCTTCGCCTCCTACCCCGCTGGATCCTTGCCCCAAACCCTGGGGGTTGAGGTCGAACGTGAGCCCCGGGGAGCTCTGGTGACTTACCCGAGGGCCTTCGGGGTGCGGAGACAGAGCTGCGGAGGCAAACCTGGGCTTTCCGACCGCAAGCCCCGGGTTCCCGCACTAGAGCCGGCTTCCTCTGAGGGTCCGTGGACCCGAGGCATCAAAACATTGGGCATTTGTTCAAAGTGCTAGGTGCACCCTCAAAATATTGGGCATTTTGCTAGGCGCACCCTGAGTGGATTAGAACCCCGAGGGGGAGGGGCTCAGGATGTCAACTTTTCACAAGGTCCCAGGCGACTCTCCTGCCCATCAATGTTTGGGACCAGGGTGTACCTGGGGGCTGGAGACAGGACAGGATGGGAAGGGGGCGGTGGGGTGAGGGCAGGGGCGAGGGAGGACACGGATCCTGAAGGCTGTTCCCTCCAGGCCGCATTGCCCGATGGGACTATCTCAAGGCAAGATCGAGGTGGGGACAGTGACGCAGTTTCACGGACACCATTCTTCTCCACCGGAGGGACTAACCGCTCAGAACCCCTCTGCATGGGCTGCCCCTGCAGCCGCTCTGGCTTAGCGTCTATGCCTCCTCCGGGCTGCAGGCAGGCGTGACTGCTTCCATTTTAAAGACGGCTGCCTCGACTACGAACGGCTTCCAAGAAGGAGAAAACACCTGGACAACCCACCATGGTCAGTTCAAGTGGAGTCGCTAACACCCAGCTCGTGCACACAGATGCCAGGGTGCACGTGCACCCCATGTGCCTTCCACAAAGACTGGGTGCGACCGTGCTCTCCGCTCTGCGCTGCAAGCTGGGGAAACACTGCCATTTACTTTGTAACTGAGTGAGTGGGTATGTGTGCTGGTTAACTGGGAGGGTGGGTTAGGATCAGGAATATACACCCAAGGTTGGTCACACAGCATTTGAAAACGCCCGAATCAGAAGTCCCTCCCCCCCTGACAAGGCGGCTCATTCAAGGGCTTCTTTGTCGCATTTGGCTCTTAAAAAATTATTTAATTAGCATAGAGATGTTTATTTATTTTTTTGAAACAGAGAGTGAGCACAAGTTGGGGAGGGGCAGAGAGAGAGGATCCCAAGCAGAGCCGGACGCAGGGCTTAAACTCACAAGACCACGAGATCATGACCTGAACTGGAACCGAGAGTCAGATGCTTAACCAAAGGAGCCACCCAGGTGCCCCTAGCACGGAGATGTTTCAAAACGTGTTTTCCTTGGTAAAATGAGTGGCGGTTGGCTGGAGGTCACATAGGCACATTGTCCTGTGTAAACCACGTGTAAGAATCTGGCCAGCCCCGCAGCCTAACACCGTCCCCATGGCCTTCCTGTTCTAGTGTTTTCCCACATCCCACCATCTGATGGAGGGTTCCAGTGCGCAATCTGGAGAGGCTGTCTGCGGGATTTACCAACGTGATCAGGGTATACCAAGGGTAGGTCGGTGGGTGCCATCGTGTAAGCTGTCTTAGAGAATTTAAAAGCAATAACCGAATCAACTTTGAAAGCCTTCTCCTTTTTGTCACCTTATGCCAGCAATTCTGAAGAATGCCTGCGAAAAATAATCCTCCTCAAAAAAGTCTTTTGTTGGCCTAAGTTCTAAACAATTGCTACAATTACTGTGGAGGTTTGTTTGTTTGTTTTTTTTTTTTTTTCATTTTGTTTTGAACGTTTATTTATTTTTGAGAGACAGAGAGGGACACAGCATGAGCAGGGGAGGGGCAGAGAGAGAGGGAGACACAGAATCCGAAGCAGGCTCCAGGCTCCGAGCTGTCAGCACAGAGCCTGACGTGGGGCTCAAACTCACGAACCGTGAGATCATGACCTGGGCTGAAGTCGGACGCTTAACTAACTGAGCCACTCAGGTGCCTCACTGTTGAGGTTTTTAAAAATAGTTTTTGTATTTAAAAAAAAATTACAGACAAAACTTGGCTGTACAGTACAAGTTATTATACATTATTATATAAATGACTTTTTCCTGCTGAACCATTTGAAGTTTATTTTAAAGTTTTAAAAAATATTTTATTTATTTTTGAGAGAGAGAGAGGGAGAGAGAGAATGAGTGGGGGAGGGGCAGAGAGAGAGAGAGGGAGACACAGAATCCAAAGCAGGCTCCAAGCTGCCAGCACAGAGCCTGAGGCGGGGCTTGAACCCACAAACCCTGAGATCATGACCTGAGCCGAAGTCAGACGCTCAACCGACTGAGCCACCCAGGCGCCCCTTCCTGCTGAACCATTTGAAAGTAAGACACTGACCTGCTGTTACCAACCCTGAATTCCTTAATGTATATTTCCTACAAACAGGATATTCTCCTCCATAACCACAATAGAATCACTAAAATCGGGACATCAACACAGATCTGATAGTGTTATCCAATGCTCAGACCCATTTAAATTTCACCAACTGTCCCACTAATAACCCTTTCCAGAAAAAAAGGATCTGGGTGTAAAACACGAGTTACATTTAGCTGTATGGTCTCCTTACTCTCCTTCCGTCTGGGGAACTCCTTGGTCTGTTCTGGTCTTTCAGGACCTTGACACTTTTAAAGACGAAAGGCCACTTCTTTTGTAGAATGTCTCTCCATCTGGTTTGTCTGAGGATTTCTCACTACTAGATTTGGGTCACGCGTGTTTGGCAGAAATAGCACAGAAGTGGCACTGTGTTCTTCGCGAATATTAATAATGTGGATCATCTTTAAAACGAAATTTCTTTTTAAAGTGTTTACGTAGTGAGTCAGGGAAAGAATGCTTATTACTGATTATCGCAAGGTTACGTTGCAAGTGATTCTACAGGAGGCCGTACTCCAAATGGCCCATCTAGAGTGTCAAATATGCTGGCGATGCCCCTGAGTATTGTTGTCACATCTGCTGTGAGTATATCTTTTAGGTGAGGTTTACCTAAGGGACAGATTGCTGGGGGTGCACTGGGCTGACCACCGGGTAGGAAGATGGCCTTTGACTGCTTGCTGATAAATACGAAAATGAATAGTAGACTCAGTGCGAGGCTTTCTGGTGCCTGGCAGTGAGGTTGTGGTGGAAAAAGGTCGAGGGTTCACTGGAGGCGACGGTCCCTGAATGTGACAGTAACTAACAGCCACAGGGGCTCAGCAACAGTGGGACAATGCCTGCGCCCACAAGGTCTGGCTCCCTGGCTTTAGCAAAGCTCTAGCTTTTCCCAAAGACCCTCCAGCCAGGGAAAAGTTGTTAGGGGTCTCACCGGGGACTGTAGCTGGTGAAAAAAGCTATCAGGATCCACAGGCTAGGTAAGAGGTGCGTATATAACGACAGGTTTACCCGGGGTGACTGGATTTTAATAGCACAGGACGAAGACCATGGAATGTGCATTTAATAAGAGTTAGCAGCTGGTAGATTGAGACAAAGTCAAACTGAGGCAAGCAGAGGGGCAATAATTTTACCTAACGCCCGGGGAGCCCCCCAGTAATGAGCCCCAGGGTGGGTGTCCGGGTGCACGAGGCCTCTCTGGAGGCTTCTCTTGTTTCTGTAATTTGGATGAACTGACTTCACGGTGGTCTTTGCCCCAGGTACCACGCACCCGTGGATGAGGTCAAATGAGGCAATGACCATACGCTGCTTGTATTTAAAGTAGGTCTACAGAGCAGGGCACACGTAGGTGATCCAAATGACCAAAAAAAATATATAAATAGATGGCCAGCGCCATTCAGGATTAAATACGTGCACACCAAAGTAAAATGCAATTTTTCATCTATGAGGCTGAGAAAGGTGAAATATTTTGATAACACAGGATGGGTATGAGAAAAATGGCACCCAAAGGACCATTCGTGGGAATATAATCGATTAGCCGTTTTGGAGGGCGAACATAGCTTTCAGCTTTACATGAGAGGGACAGGAGCATTCAGGGGTGACAGCTAAAGAACACGGCATTTCTTTTTGGGGTGATAAAAGTGTTCTAAATAGACCGTGGTGACAGGTGCACAACTCTGTACCAAAACCACTGAATTATACACTTTACATGCTGAACTGTGTGGTATGAAAATTATATCTTGATAAAGTTTTTACAAAAAAAGGGAAAAAATTAAAATATAACATGGGGTGCCTGTGTTGCTCGGTCCATTAAGCATCCAACTCTTGGTTTTGGCTCAGGTCATGATCTCACAGTTCCTGGGTTCAAGCCCCGCGTCGGGCTCTGTGCTGACAGTGCAGAGTCCGCTTGGGATTCTCTCTCTCTCTCTCTCTCTCTGCCCCTCCCCTGTCTCTCTCTCTCTCTCTCTCTCAAAAAAAAAAAAAAAAAAAAAATATATATATATATATATATATATATATATATATATATATATTATGGCAGGGAAAACACCTTAGAGGATAAATGTAGATGTCTTTATAGAAGGAAAGGTCATACTCTGATTTGAACACTCTTTATAACAATAATGAGGATATATGCTGGCAAAATAAAATGAAAATGAAAACCCCACCACTATGCTGTCCTATACACACATACACACATACCCGGATACATGTGGAATATAATAGAACTTCACCATTTTCACCACTTCTTAACTAGAGATAGATTGAGCATATAAAACTCAAATGAAAATAATAAGAAATGCTAATCATGTATTTTGGCCTTGATAAAGTACTACTTTCTTTGAGAAAAAGTTTATATATTACATAGTCATATCAGTATCATTAATTCCAGAAAATCAAGGCAGTAAGTTGACTCTACAGATTGTGTCGACGGAATGAAACATATCAAAAAGTAAAGAAATAAATAAAAGGAGGGGTGCCTGAGTGGGTCCCTCGGTTAAATGTCCGGCTTTGGCTGAGGTCATGATCTCACAGTTCATGAGTTTGAGCCCCGCTCTGGGCTCCATGCTGGCACTGCAGAGCTGGCTTGGGATTCTCTCCCTCTTCCTTTCTCTCTGTGCCTCCCCCACTTGCACTTTCTCTCTCTCTCAAAAGAAATACACTTAAAAATTTTTTAAAAAGAAACAGAAGCCCCTTAGTTACGCTGGAAAAAAGAAATTAAATAGAGCACGTCTTTGAACCCAACAATTTCACAAGTGCAGAAAAGAAGTTGATCAAGGAAGATTTCCACCACGTGATTTGCCTTAGGAGGAAGTGTGGGCTAGTTAGATAAGTGATAAATCCGATACGCATGAACAGTGGGGTATAGGTAACCAGCAAAAAGATAAGGTAAATCGTTTTGTGCCATTACGGAAGGATATCTGCAACGTGTTGTTAAACAAACAAACAAAGGCAAGATGCAGAAATAATGTGAGAGTGTAATCCTACTTGTAATGAAACTGTATCTATATTTCCACCTCTCTTCCCTCGGGAGGTTGTGTGCTTAATCATAGGACTCACTGTCCAATATGCATTTAATAAACAGCTTTATGATGTGTTTGCGTGGTTTTTTTTTAGATGTTTATTTATTTTTGACAGAGAGAGAGAGAGACAGAGCATGAGCGGGGGAGGAGCAAGAGAGAGAGGAAGACACAGATTCGGAAGCAGACTCCAGGCTCCGAGCTGTCAGCACAGAGCCCGATGCGGGGCTCGAACTCACACACCGCGAGATCATGACCTGAGCCGAAGTCGGAAGCTCAACCGACTGAGCCACCCAGGCGCCCCTGTGTTTGCATGTTTTAAGAGTTAAAAAAATGTTGAAAAAATTACTATCATAATTAACGAAAAGACGGGGTTTGAAAAGGTTATGGTATCCAGTGGTCAGAACTGACAAGACTCTGATCTTACTTGCTATTTCATTTATATTAGTGACAGGATGATTCACGGGCCTGGCAATCTGCCTGGGGGCTCAGAAACGATTGTTTTCATCCCAGGGCTGTCCCTGACCTGCACTGTTGCCTTAAATAAATGAGCTGTAAAGGCCTCGGTTTTGCTGTCTATAAAGTGGCAAGGTAATTTTTTTTTTTTTTTCACAGCTCCAATCCCCAAATTCCTGGTTGTTATCACATACAAGAGGTGAGACTTCTGTTCTTTCCATGCCTCCATGTTGTAAGGCCCAGGCCTGCAGAAGATAATTTACTCGGAGGTACAGCTGGGGCCCCAAGGGGGACAGCTCCAATAATGGAGTCTCTAAAGAAATAAATAGCCTCTCTCTTCTGGTAAATCTTCAAAAATGTACCTATTCGGGCATTCTGCAGACAGATGAATGCCGGCTAATTTAGCAGCCTTAGACAACATCTGGAATCTCACTCTCCTTCCTTCCTTCTTACTATTCGTGTGGAAGCAGTTGGTACTTTAGAGCGAGACGCAAACACCATAATAATCAATCCATAGAACCTAGGAGGATAAGAAAATAATTTCAAAAATATCAGGATTTTGGTTGGCCAAGAACATGTAACGCTTGTAATTCATGAAGCAATAGTTTGAAAGCAAAAGCAGGATTAGAGTCTGTTGTGCAGCTTTAACTAATTGAACATATGTATGTAAGAATATATATAGTGGTGTGTACGTATATACTATATTATTAAAGCTGAATTTAGCACATCCTGAGACATACATAATACACAGATACCCATCTATCAACCTATGAGCGTAACACATGAAGATATGGTGATCTCCGGGACACTGGCAGAGTAAAATTGCCGTGGAACCATTTGTAAAACGAGCATCATCTTTTCCACAGTTCATAAATCCACCGAGAGGGGAAAAACTCAGTGAGGAAGATCAGTTTTTATTTTTATTTTTTTGCAAGAGAGAGAGAGAGAGAGAGAGAGCGAGAGCGCTCGTGCACGTGTGAGTGGGGAGGGGCAGAGAGGGAGAGAGAAAATCTTAAGCAGACTCCACGTCCAACGTGGCGCTCAACGTGGGGCTCGATCCCATGACTGTGAGATCATGACCTGAGCGGAAATCAAGAGTCAGACGCTTAACCGACTGAGCCACGCGGCCTCCCCAAGATCAATTTTCTTTAAATAATTGCCCCGAACGTCATTGGACTCGTTACAACTTTTACTGGTTTGCCAAAGAGGGAGCAAACGTGTAGTTACGGCACTGGCTCTGTAGATCATGAGAAAAGCTTAAGGGAAAATAGGATACTGCCTTTTGCATCATAAGGAGTGCTTTCGTTAGAACAATTTGTAAAATCATCTAAATATAAAGAGGCAATGCTCTATATAAATAAGTGCTCCTATTATAATAGTCACCGAATTCATATGTTGAAGTGTTAACCCCCCAGGACCTCAGGATGTGGCCATGTTTGGAGACAGGATATTTACAGAGGTAATTCGGTTACAACGATGTCATTAGGGCTGGCGCTAATCTAATATGACTGGTGTCTTCATAGGACACAGACGCCTATGGAAAGAAGATGATGTGACAGGGGAAGCCAAGAGGGCAGGGGCCTCAGAAGGAACCGACTCTGCCAACACCTTGAACTTGGCCTGCTAGCCTCCACAGCTGTGAGAAAATTGATCTCGGTTGTTTGAGCCACTCAGCCTACAGGCCTTGGTCACTGCCTAGGAAACTAACGTAGTCACTATCGTTACGTATAGATGGAGGGAGAGCCCACAGTCACACAGAAGGTGGGGAATAATTAAACGGACATAATAACTTCCAAGGAAAAAACTGAAAAATTGCCCATCCTCTCGCTACACAGGAAAGATGAAATTTTCAACTGCATGATCGCTTCATAGCTGTTGCACTGGTGTGGATTCTTCGTATTCTGTTAGGCGCTTTCCTTGTCTTTGTGCTCAACATTTTTATGGCTACCTCAGATTCTCATGTTGATGTACCATAATTTACACGCCCTTATTGCTGGAAATTTGGTTCACGTCACCCGTACACTATTTTGATTTTTTCACCGGGATAAATCCCCAGGAGGGCAGTTACAGGGGGTTAAAGTTTCTGAGCATCGTTAGGCTAGGAAGTTTTTGTTTTTTGTTGTTGTTGGTTTTTAATGGCAGTGATTCTGTAACAAACCAGTGCCCGCCAGGGGGAGCTATAATGCCTGAAAAATGCCCTTCGGTGGCAACTGCCTTTGTCCACACTTGTCAGATCACCGTGACAAGCAGGAGGCAAACAGGGTCCGTCCACAAACATGGTGCCTGGGATTTGGCCACACTGTCCTCCACAGCCCTGCCCTCGGTTTCTCTCTAAGATCTTCCTTTTGATGAAAATATCATGGAGAAAGAAAAGGCGGGGCTGGAAACGGAATGTGAAGGGTTCAGGTACTGAGTAGAAATGAGAGAGAAGGAGACAAGGGAGAGAGTCCTGGGTCCCCTGTCATCTCTGCAGGTACGGCAGCATCTCCAGGGCCTGGGGACAAAATAGGCGTTTGTGCAGTTACGGAGTGCCTCCTAGGTGCCAACCACCTGATGCACCTGCCCCACCTGGGTAGGTTCTGGTAGGAGCCTGATCTCCATTTGCAAGGGACCAGGCGGGGGCTGAGAAAGGTCAAGGACCGGATCCAAGGCCACCGTGTGAGTGGGCCAGGCCACACAGAGCAGGCGCTGGAGCCCTGGCCGGTGCCTCCCCATTCCCGCTGTCCCTCTGGAGGGGGCCTCCCCGGGGGGCCAGGGTTGTAAGATCTGGGCTGTAAGGCAAGCCCCTGGCATTGCACCCTTCAAGCACTCACTGTTTTGAATTGCAGTACATCTCTTGACCTGTCTGTGTCCCTCACCCGGGGGATAGAATCCTGTCCACAGGCAGACCCACAGTCAAGAGGCAGTAACGGAACTTACTGAGCACCTGCCGTTTGCCACACCCGGAAGTAGACACACTGTGGACAAGACACACTGTCATGGGGGGCAAACAAATGAGCAAGACTTTTACATAGAACTTTAGAGAGCTAAAGCTTTCTTCCAATAGCTGCAGAGAAGTGGAAGAAGGGCCATGCTGGCAAAGGACCAGGGAAAGGGCAGGTTAGTTTGAGCTGCGATGGACAAGGGAGGTCCCTTTAGGAAGACAGCACCCAAACAGCAGTGAATGATGAGAAAGAGCAGTGCATAGAGAGCTGGAGGGAGGGAGTCGCATGCAGAAGGCACCGCCAGTGCAAAGGTCCTGAGCCTGGACCCTTTCGGAGCACAGAAGGAACAGAAAGACTGCCGCAGGGTTCGAGTGTCTGTGACGGAGAGCATGGGGGAAGGTGAAGTTCAAGAGACAGATGGGGTCAGCTCACTTAGGGCCCACGGTCCCTGGGGAGGAGTTAGGGTTCTACTCTGGTACAGGGGGATGTCCAGATAGTACCAAACAGGGGATAACAAGAGCGAAGTAAGCTTTTGCAAGATCCCTCTGGCGGCTGCATGGACGACAGACTGTAGGAAGCAAGAGGCAGGACAAGAACAGCAGTGAGGAGGATGTATTTGGAGCCCAGGCAAACCTCATGGTGCCTGGGACTAAGGCTATAATAGGCTGAGGAACGATGGATGTGAGCTGTATTTGGGAAGCAAAGCCACCTTGACGCGCTCGTGGATTGGAGGAGGGAGAGGAAGGAAGTCAGGAAGCATGACTCAGGATACTGGTCTGAGCAACGGCGGGGCGTGGGGGGGGGTCTGCCATTTAAGGAAACGGGAACATAGAGTTAGGAGTTCCACTGGGGAGAAATGCTACGCATTAGGCACCGAACAAACCTCTACTGAACTCACACGTGAATTTATACACATATGAGGGTTCACAGTTCACAGATGCTATGGGGGGATTCTCCTCTGGTCCATGGTACTCAGGAAGGGCTTTCCCTGATGTTGTTGAAAAACACAAAACTCGGGACTCCTGAATTTTGACAAACCCACTTAGTGATTGATGATGGTCCTCTGTATGGCATTGGTTCCTATGCTGTGATCTATTTTATTAAAGTGTTGAGGTGTTAGAAGCCTGAGACCTTAGGATAGACTCTAGTTATTAAGTCTCTCCCAGCAAAGCAGGGGCAGTTTGACAGATGTGTTTTTCTCCCTGCGGGTGTGTAAATGGTTTCTGGAAGAATGCACAAGGTCTGGCTGCGGTAAGGTAAAGATTTTCCAGATGCTAGGAGTTTTGACTGCTACGTCACAGATCCAGAAAGATTTCTTGTCTAGGAGTGTTTTAAAGTGCACGAACATTTTACTTAGCTGTTCGTCAAATTTTGGGAACACAGCCCCCCCCACTGGATGACCATATATAGGAGACTTCAAAAGAGGTTGACCAACAGAGGTCATTATGTGCTAAAGATGCTTTCGCCCAGGCCGATATTAAATAACTCTTTCCACACCCTGATTCCTGAATAGTACAGTTTCCACATGACAAAAGAAGAGAATGGTGGGGGCTGCAGGAGGTGGGGGGAGATATGAAAGTCCAGGGGGAAGGAGAGAGGACACAGGTAGCAAGGAGCCCTCGAGGTGAGGCGGAGGGGGGAGGAACACTGGTCTCCAGGCAGGCCTCTGCTCCAGCCCGTTGACACGGGCTGTGGGAGTTTTAGTATGTCACTCAACCTCTCTGGGCCTCAACAGTCTCATCTATAAAATGAGGAGGAATGGGCCCTGTTCTGCGCTGAATTGGGTCCTGACCCCAAAATAGTATGTTGAAATCTTAACCCCCAGTACCTCAGGATGTAACTGTTTTGGGAGAAAGGGGCCTTGAAGAGGTGACTGAGTTAAACCAGGGCCATTAGGGTGGGCCTTAATCCAGTGGGACTGCTGTCCTTATAAGAAGAGGAAGAGAGGGGCACCTGGGTGGCTCAGTCAGTCAAGTGTCTGACTCTTGGTTTCCGCTCAGGTCACGATCTCACGATTCGTGGGATCAAGCCCCGCAGCAGGCTCTGTGCTGACAGCGTGGAGCCTGCTTGGGATTCTCTCTCTCCCCCTCCCTCTGCCTCTCCCCTGCTCACATTTGCTCTCTCTTTCTCTCTCAAAATAAATAAATAAAAACTTAAAAAAAAAACTGTTTACTAAGAGGAAGAGACATTAGGGATACATGCTCAGAGAGGACACGGGGAGAAGATGTCTGTCTACCTTCAAGCCAAGGAGAGAGGCCTCAGCAGAAGGCAACCCCGAGGCACTCTGCCCTTGACTTCCGGCCTCCGGAAGTGTGAGAAAATAAGCTTCTGTTGTCTAAGCCCCCACGTCCGTGGCGTTTTCCTACAGCAGCCTAACAGACTGATTACTACAGGCACTTTGAGCGCTACGTCCCCTTCGTGTCCTAGCCTTCTAGAATGCTATGGATGTTGTAATGGCGGCACAGGTCGTCAAGAAGAATCTTCCCTTGAAGAAGACAGGGAAGCGTATATCATTTGTATAATTACAATCCCCCTCCCACCCCAAATGGTCCCCTAAAGAGGTCAGTTTCGTCTGCGGAGAAAATGTGCACCATCGGTCATCCCCATGACCTGAGACATGCATAGTGAAATCAGTGCTTGGCATTGGTATGTGCTTTCACGATAAAGTTCTCTAACACACAATACTACCTTGTTTAATCTGCCCAGCACATTTCCAAGTGGGGCAAAATGGGCATTTTTGCTCTGACTTTATAGAACGGAGACAGAGGCTCGGGGGGTGAAGTCACTTGTCCGAGTGGACACAGGCAGAGAGGGACAGCCAGGATTCAGTCCATGTGAATCTTGGTAGTGTTCTTTCCCATAATAATAGGGCTGCCATTCTGCTTTACATTTTGGAAGGGAAACAAAAAAATATAAGGAAAAAAAACCCCATAAAAATCCCAACCCGTGAGGTTCCTTCATGGTAGTAAATACTTGGTACCATTTTCATGTGTTCTTTAAGACAAAGGACAAGCATTTCAACCAATGGATAATGACTGATCCTGCATGTGAATATAATGTGCAATGCTTGTAAGGAAGCTGGGTGTGAGAGGAGAAAAACACAAGGATGATTTATGGAGGCGAGAGACGAAATGGAATTAAGAGGATGCTTAGAATCATAAGGTTTGCAAAGCAAAACAATGTGGTCCACACGAGAACTAATAACATCACTGCCCAGATTGAGGAAACGGCTTGATGGGGAAATGGTTTTGCACAGTCGTGCTTCCTTTCCTCCGGGTTAATTTGGGCTTGCGGAGCTTAAAATGCATCTCCACGGCACATGCTCATCTCAGATTCCATTGGGACCATCCTGAAGGCCCAGGCTTCGGACAGCACAGAGAGCATGGCTTCGTGGGGGTTGCAGTGAGTACTGATTGCTTTTAATTTTTTTTTTCTCCTTGCAAAATGGCATTGAGAAGATGACCCTTTAATTTTATCTGAACTTAGCACCTGTTACCTAATCGGTACAAGTAATATCCTCTCCGTGTTGAGCATCCCTTCTAGAAGGAGCTTAAGGGGCTTTTAATAACATTCTGAAAAACGTTTCAATAGAGCATAAGCTGAAGTTCTGGGCTGCCGTTCATGGTGGAGAATTTGCCTTACGGAGAGTTCTAGAAAACGAATTCCCAGGACCCCATCATTTAGGAAGCTCCACCGCACGGAGTGGCCCTATTCCACAGCATGGTGCTAGTTTCAATCCTCTGTCCCAGAGTGTGGGTGGCCCGGTCCCCCTTATTTGATCCTAGGTGGGTATGGAGACCAACCGACTGCTAGATAATACATTTTAATGCATTCGGTGGTAGGAGGTTTAAATATATTCCTTCCTTCCTTCAGGTTGTCACATGCAGGCATGCCTTGTGTATTCTGTGTTCTCCACAGGATTCGGGAGATACCTCTCTGAGGCTTTCCCAGACCTATGATTACCTTCATTTCCTGTCCAAGGATTTACTGCTTTTAATTTTTCACGGGAAAGGAGGATTAATGTTTTAGATCTTTAGGAGCTGGTGTTTTCAAAGTTGTGCGTTTCCCTATCAACTCCTCTCAGCCTCTCTCCATTACTACCAAACCCATCCAATCAATTCCAAGGAACAATTCCAAGGAACAGTTGTGCCCCAATGCAGGAGCGAACCCTATTGAATTAGTAGCAGTGTCCCCTGGGCCGTGTCTCCAATAGAACAGCCACCTCACCGCTTCCGGGGGAATCATTACTTCCATGGCGGTGGCTTCCTGCCCACATGCAGACTATCGTAATTTATTTATACAGTCGCCAAAACTGAGAGAACATTCGGAGAAGTGACCTTCGACTGAAAAATAAAGACAACTCTACCTCACAGAGTAGAGCCAGGATTAAATATGTGTTTACGTGTATGAAGCACCAGCACGGTGTCTGGCTGGCTTGAGGCCAGCCCTCACTGGCTGTGTGCGGAGGCCTTCCTGCTCACGGTGTGGTCCGTACACTCGGGGCTTGTTAGAAATGCAGGAGCCCAGGCCCAGCTCAGACCGACTGAATCAGAAACTGCATGTTAACGAGATCCCAGGAGCTTCCTGTACGGAGTCTGAAATCCATGGGGTACCTGACAGCACGGGGGAGGCGAGATGTCACCCTCAGTGGCTCTCCTCTCTCTGAGCACACAACCGCTAGGTGGGTGAGGAACTGGCTTCAAGACTACTAATAAAATCAAAATTCTCAGGGCTGAAGGCCTACAAGCACATCCTTTGCTCACAGTTAGCCTTCAGTGAGGCTGTGTGGTGCGAAAGCAGCCAGGCTAAACCAATACACCTGCACCGGGGCTGGAGGATGGGAGGTGGGCTAGGGGATCAGCATGGAGGGTGGGGTGGATCTGGCTTCACGAGCTGGTCAGGTAAAAGGAGGAGCGACTGATGAGCTTCTGAGTATGAGGATGGAAAGACAGCAAGTTAGAGAAAATCAAATCTGCGACCAGATGATGAATCACACTGACCCCTTCTCGGGGCAGGAAATAGGGGCTGGGTGTGCAATCCCAAAAAAGAGCCAAACAGAACCGTGAGAAGGTTACAGGTTTAAGGGTAGCCGACCTGTTTGCAGGTATGAAATGTACAAACAGAGACACCTGCCCCTCAGGTGACATTTCATAGTATAATGCAGAAAATACCAAGACAGCGGTGTTGCTGGACAATGTGATGTGAAGGGGGGTACTTTTACCTTGACTTCTTGCCCTGCTTCCCTCTGCTGCTCGGAGACTGTGGAGGACCCTTGTGCATGGGCACAGTCCCTCCTATTAGAGAAAGACAGAAGACTCCTTGATGAGGGCGATTCGAAGGGGTTACTACTTCTGGCAATAAATAAGGAGCGAGTCGGGTTGTAGCAGCCTGCGCAGTGCTGACGATACACGACAGGCCTCAGTGGGATTCATCTGCTAGCTGTAAGTGGTTCTCAAAGTGACTTAGAGCAAATTCAAACTCAGAGAGAGCACTGAAGGGACCCTGGAAGAGACAGGAGACCTGGCACACACTGGTACAGGGATGGACAGTGTGGGGCTGAGCACTGGGTCAGCAGGATCCCAGCTGGATTGGGGGGGGGGGGGTCAATAAGACTACAGGTGTTTTCAGTAGGGGACATCTGGTGATTCATATTACATTCCACCTTGTAGCTCTTAAGACAGGTTATAAGATATCTGTAGTTAAGGAAGCTCTTCAGTTTTTTCACAGAAGAGACTCAGTCATTCTTGGTTAATCCCATTATTCTTTACACAGCGCTGAGTTAAAGACCTTCTCCAAGTGCGGTGGCAAGAACATGCACCGTAGTGTCCACCAGACTTGGGGTTGAGCTTCTTGGATGATGCTCACGTGCAGGGGACGAACCCCATTAAGCCTCAGTTTCCTCATCTGTAAAATGGGGATCGCACAGAGGTGACGTCTTAGGGTTAGTGTGAGGTTGCGGTGGGCGAATTCTGAGTAGGTGCCTAGCGTCGTGCCCGGTCTCTATCAACCACTGGATAAACACTAGCCATTTATTGTTTTCGAGGGGGGTCGCAGAATCATCGCAATATTACAAATGGGAGTATTTTCCACCCTTCATGAATGTTAGGCTCGGACAAAGCATAAAAAATGCACGTATCTAAATGGAGTGGACGCAATTTGGCCATGGAAGCTAAGACTTGGGTACTCAATGAGGCTGTGGAAGGTAACCTAGCTACATACTATTTTCTTGGAGTTTATTACTGTTTTGGTTTGCTGCCACGTCCATAAGCACATATTGTCTGAAGACACAGTTGTCAGATAAGGACCTGGGGCCACTGTCCTGTGTCTCACAAGAGGCTGGGAAGTGACTGCTTAGGTCCAAGCCAAAGTCCGAGATGGTCATGTCCACCTTACGTAATGGACAAGGGTGGACAAAGGCGGTCCTATCATGCAAAGGCCAGCGTGAAAGTGATCTTCATTAGAACTCCCAAGAAGACAAGTTTCCCCTTTTGTTACTGGCTGGTTAAAATATTACATGTCTTTTTTAAAAAATATAATCACACAGGGGCACCTGGGTGGCTCAGTCGGTTAAGCGTCCGACTTTGGCTCAGGTCATGATCTTACAGTTTGAGTTCAAGCCCCACATCGGGTTCTGTGCTGACAGCAAAGACAGACCCCCCTTCAGATCCTCTGTCCCCCATCTCTCTCTGCCCCCCTCCCCTGCTCGCACTCTCTCTCTCTCTCTCTCTCAAAAACATTTTAAAAATATAATCACATGGAAAGCAAGAGGGGGTTCTTATCACACTAGGTACCAGAAGATGCAACGATTTCTTTCTCTTCCAGTTTTTCAGAAAAAGGTCTCGGGCAGAAAGGAAGGAAAAGCACACCTGAAAAGACGGGGCCTGAGACAGTCACTGTCGGTGGCGTCACAGCTCACAGGGACTGAGCACTCTTCCTGGGCTGAGGCGCTGAGTACTCTACACGGGAAGGGTTACCGATCTTCACCAAGTCTCTCCGAACCGGGTGGGTCCAAGTTGGTGGCAACGTCGAGGCCATGCTACCTCGTGATCGTGCCAGCGAGATCGTCACCATCGCAGGCAGGGCTTGGGATTCAGTGGGGCTGGGGTGGGGCCTGAGAATCTGCATTTCTATCACGGTTCCCTGGTGATGGAGACCCTGCTGGTCCGAGCACTGTAAGCAGACGGTGCTTCTGTATTCAACGTTAATACAAATCACCTGAGGAGCTGTCAAAATGCATACACTGATTCAAGGTCGGGGTGGAGCTTGAGAGTTTGCATTTCAACCAAGCCACACCAGGTGGTCTAGGATGCTGCTGGTCTAGGGACCACCCTTTGGGTAGCGAGGCCCCGGACCCGGTGCTCAACACTCAGGTCCACAGAGCCCTGCCTCCGCTGGTGCACAGAAGACCCACAGCCTTTACCACCCGCCTGGAATCTACCTCTGGCTGTGGGACCTGCCCCTTGCTGCCATTCTGAGCCGTCCGCCTGTGTGAATTCACACCTACCTGTTCTCTCTTACCTGGCCCGAGCAACCAATGCTGACTCTGAACCTGTGTGTTCAAACTTAGCTCTGAGGCGGTGCCCTCCTGGCTAGTCTGGGTCTGACGCTGACTTTCCTTCAAAGTTCCTGCCTGTGGCTTCCCATCCTCCTCACTTTGGAGTTGGAATCATAGAGTGACACCCGCCCCCTCCTCCCCGTCATGCACCCCGGGCAGTATGGAGCCCGGCACCCGCTCGTAGCCTCCTCTCAACACCTGTTCCAGCCTCTCGCCATTTACCTGTGACATACCCATGAATGGCCCGTCCGATGCCATGACCTTCGGGTCTCTCCCAGACCCAGCAGGCCCAGCCTCCACCGGCACTCCGCCACGGTGGTCACTGCTGTGCCCTTCACTGGGGTCTGGAGTCCCAGAAATGGCTCCGACGTACCTTTGTCACTGGCCAACACTGTCCCCTTCCAACGCTCTCAGTTCTTTGCTCAGAAGAGGCTACGTGGGGAGGTAGTCAAGAAGGCGGGCTCTGGGGTCACACTGCCTGGGTTCGAATCCAGCCTCTGCTATTTGGGGCTGTGTGAAGTAGGGCAAGTTACCTAACTCTGTGCTTCCTTCCGCTGCCTCATCCATAAAAGGCCCTAACTGGGCGTACGGCCTTGACTTCTACTTTGCTGAGGAAACGGAAGTCAATGGGCACGGAGCCCTACTGTTTCTTATTCTGAAACTTAAAAGACAAACCTTTACTTTGGAAGCTATGTCTTTTCGGAGGTAATACTCCTTGATGACTAGTTCCCTCACTCTCCTGTCTATACCCCCTGCATTAATTTCCTGTAGCTGCTGTAGGAAATCACTACAAAATGAATGGCTTGAGACAACTCAAATTTATTATCTTACTGTTCCGTGAATCGAAAATGGGTCTGACTGGGCTAAAAACAAGGGTGTCGGTAGGTCTGTGGTCCTTTATGGAGACTCCAGGGGACAGTCCGTGTCCCTGTCTTTCCCAGCTTCTAGAAGCTGCCTGCGTTCCTTGACTAGTGGCCCCTTCTTCCATCTTCAAAGCCAATGGCACAGTATCTTCAAATCTCTCTCTGACCCCTGCTCTCATGTCACATCTTTTCTACCTCCCTCTTCTAAGGACCCTCATGATCACATTGGGGCCCCAAAGGACAACGCCCCCCCCCCCCCCCCCAACTCAGGTTCCTTAATCACACTTGCAAAGTCCCTTTACCACTTGAGGGACATAGAGGCTCTGGGCTTTAGGACGGGGACATCTCTGGGGGCATCACTGGGACTGCCACACACTCTTGGCTTCTCCTGACCTTGTTTCTGCTATTGTCTCTCTCCCTAGGGTTTCCCCTCTCTGGCTCCACACACACAGCCTCTACAAATGTCTGTCTCTTACCTTTAACAAACAGAACAAATGCACGATCGTCCTTCCTATGCTGTCCTCTGGCTCCCTACCCTCCGTTTCTTACTCTTCAGAGTCCAGCTCGCCACAGAACAGAGGAAAATCTCCCGTCCCTGCCTCCAATCCCTTTTCCCCCGTTTGCTTTTCCAATCACCGCAATCAGGCAACGTGGGCTCTCCCTCCCGCATATGTCTGGGAATTTGGCTACTTCTGTCCTCCTCCCTGCTGCTGGCTTGGCTGCAGTCCCCGTCATCCAGGTAACTGGAAAATCCCTGCACTGTTCTTGCCGCACCAGTGCCTGTCCCTGAACCATTTTGTCTCACGGCGGCAGCCAGAGGGAATCCTCGAAGACTGTACCTCAGGACTCGCTCCTCTGCATGAAGCCCTCATCTCGCTCAGGGTACAGGCGGGGCCCCCATGCCGGCTCACCAGGTCTGGCAGCATCTGGGCCCCACAGCCTCCTGACTTCTCTCTCACTCTTCTCTCCCTTGTTGACTCTGTTCCAGCTATACTTGCCTCTTTGCTATTCCTTGAACACTTTTAGAACTGTGGTTCTCAAAGAGTGATCCCCAAACCAGCAGTCAGCAGCACCTGAACACTTGTTGAAATGCAAATTATCGGGCCCCACCCCCTGCCTGTGACTCAGAAACGCTGGGGGCGGGGCCCTACAATCTGTTTCCCAAGGCTTCTCCGCGGTTCCAATGCCTAAGATTGAGGACTGCTGGTCCAGGCACATTCCCACCTCGGGGCCTTTGCACTGGCAGTTCCCTATGCATGGAAACCTCTTCTCAGCTCCTCCCCAGATATCCGGCGCTCTCTCTTTGGTCTGGATCTCAGCCCAGGAGCTCCTCCTCCAACTCAGAGACCAGTGGCCCCCATCAGAGGTCTGAGACTCAGCTCTGTGAAGTGCCTTTTCCAAGCTTCTAAGTTTTCATCATTTTAACCTGAATGCCCGCAGCTTTTCCTACAGCTGTTACCTCCATGACACCTCAGAGTTCTTGTTTTACCTTTTTGGTTGCCTACCTAACAATCCTTTATGTTAAATTCTCACTGGTAAAATAACTGGAGTGGTTTCTGCCTGCTGGCTGTGCCCTGACTGGCAGTCAGGTGAACTCAGGGATCTAACTCCTTGCAAACATGGCCAAATGCAATCATCCTGCTCTCCACAAAATGAACAGTGAAGGGAACGAAGGGAAAACCATTGTCATTCCAACAGGTCTCTGCTGAATGTATTTTGATGTGCACTTTATGTCTGGATATGTGTGGGCTCTGTGTGTGTGTGTGTGTGTGTGTATACACTGTGAGGCTGCTTACTGAGATTAAATGATTTATTATCTAAAGTAAAGTGCTTTACTGTTGGTGGGAATGCAAACTGGTGCAGCCACTCTGGAAAACAGTGTAGAGGTTCCTCAAAAACTTAAAAATGGAATGACCCTAAACCCAGCAATAGCATTACTAGGAATTTATCCAAAGGATACAGGAGTGCTGACGCAGAGGGGCACTTGTACCCCAATGTTTATAGCAGTGCTTTCAACAATAGCCAAATTGTGGAAGGAGCCTAAATGTCCATCAACTGACGAATGGATAAAGAAGATGTGGTTTATATATACAATGAAATACTACTTGGCAATGAGAAAGAATGAAATCTTGCCATTTGCAGCAAGTTGCCATCCAGCAACGTGGATGGAACTGGAAGGTATTATGCTGAGTGAAATAAGTCAGTCAGAGAAGGACAGATATCATATGTTTTCACTCATATGTGGATCTTGAGAAACTTAGCAGAAGACCATGGGGGAAGGGAAGGGGAAAAAATAGTTTCAAACAGAGAGGGAGGGAGGCCAACCACAAGAGACTCTCAAACACAGAGAACAAACTGAGGGTTGATGGGGGTGGGGGAGAGGGGAAAGTGGGTGATGGGCATGGAGGAGGGCACCTGTTGGGATGAGCACTGGGTGTTGTGTGTAAGCAATGAACCGTGGGAATCTACCCCAGAAACCAAGAGCACACTTTACACACTGTATGTTAGCCAATTTGACAATAAATTCTATTTAAAAAAAATAAACAAAATAACAGGACAGAACATAAAAAAAAATAAAGTGCTTCACAAAAAAAATTTTTTTAAGTTGATTTGAGAGAGAGAGAGAGAGACAGTGTGAGTGGGGGAGGGGCAGAGAGCGAGGGAGAGAGAGAGAATCCCAAGCAGGCTCTGCACTGTTAGCACAGAGCCTGATGTGGGGCTTGAGCTCACAAAACTATGAGATCCTGACCTGAGCAGAAACCGAGTCTGACGCTTAACCAATTGAGCCACCCCGGGGCCCCTAAAGTGCTTTAAAATGGCCCCTAAGAAGCAATCTGAGTTAGAACATCACAGAAGAGAATAATGGTACAGCCAAGCAGGAAACACCGTTCTCAATTTTTGTTCAGATCGTTGACTTGAAGAAAAGGCAGTGGAATTACATTACGTACGATGGATGTTCTGGTGAACAGTTTTTATTAAGAAAAAATCAGTTTATCCCCTGATCTGACTCTACAAATGTTGAATACATGTCAGGAAGGAGTCCCACACTTTTAGCCTTTCCCAGGCACTGTGTGTATCCATCTAGCACCTTCTGGTCCCTCTCGCTGCCGTTTCTGCCATGACACCGCATCCATGTGACAGGGGAAGCCCTTTGCGAACTCACCCCTGCTGGGAACAACTGCAGAAGAAGACAGCACTTTAAAATGCTTTATATCTTAGCAATAGATTTGTGTTCTGTTTTTCCTATTCATGACGGTAGACCATCCTGAGTCAACCTGGAAGGGTTGCAATTTAGAAGACAGGTCACAAACACAAATGAGGGGTGGGCCAGGAGGGCCGTGGTAACCTTGAGAGGGCCCGTGTGCCCCGGTCAAGGGGGTGGCTGCCATTCGGTAAGAAGACAACTCGCTACAAAATGGGCAACCAGCACCCCAGGAAAGATATCCCAATAGCCGATTAGCGCACAAAAAGTGCTCAACATCATTGGTGATGGGGAAATGGAAATTACGACCATGATGAGAGAGTCTTCCCATCTATTGCAATGACTCAACCAACAACAGGATCACTCAGAATTAGTAAGAAGATCAAATGTTGGCAGGTGGCAGGGGAATTGGAACTCACACACTGCTGAGTGTAGCGCAAAATGGCACAAGCATCTGGAGAACTGCTTGGCACTTTCTCCTAAAGTTACACGCACATCTGTCCTATAACCCAGTAATTTAGAACGTAGGAACTTATCTGAGAAAACGACAACAAAAGATCGTGCCGGGATCTTCCTAACAGCCTTATTTGTAAGAGCGAAAGTCAACCCAAATGTCCTTCAGCAGACAAAAGGGCAGATTCGTTGTGGCGTGCTCCTGCAAATGAAACACAGCAAACAACAGAAAGGAACACACTACCGATTCACTCAGCCATGTGGGTGCATCTCTCGTGTGGAGCAAAAGCCCCCGGATACACGGTAGGGTATAAAATGTCTCGTCTCATTTGTGTGAAATCCCAGAGCAAACGACACTAATCTATGCCGACAGAAATGACTGAGTGGTTGCTGTAGAGGGGAGGGGTGGACTGAGTGGCAAGAGCCATGGAGAAACTTTCTGGAAGGAGGGTAAATGTCCTAGATCTCGTTTTGAGTCTGTGAACGTATTCATAGCAAGACGTCATCAAACTGAACATTTGAAAATAAAAAGTTTAAAAACAACGAAATGAACGGTCTTCTACGTTTCTCCACATATTTACCCTCTTGATAGCCTGACTTCAGGCGTGTACATCCAAATTTCTATGATTTTTAAAGGACGATTTCTCTGGATATAAAATTCTGGGTTGAATGGGTTTCTGCCCCTCCCCTTCTGCCCCTCCCCCCCCCCCCCCGCCTTTTTCTGGCACTTTATAAATGTCAGTCCAGTGCCTTCTGGCCTCTGTGTGTTTCTGATGAGGTTACCTGTTGTTCGTAACCTCGTTCCCCTGTATGTAACGTGTGCCTTTATCTGATTGCCTTCAACATTTTCTTTTTATCCCTGGTGTTCAGTAGATGACTAGTATGTGCTTAGGTGTGATTTATTTGTATTGATCCCGTCTGGGGTTCAGTGAGCTTCTTGGGTCCGTGGGTTTATATATAATATAAAATATATATATATATATATATATATATATATATATATATATATATATAAATGTTTGTTTATTTTTGACAGAGAGAGAGAGGGACAGAGCATGAGCGGGGGAGGGTCAGAGAGAGAGGGAGACACAGAATCCAAAGCAGGCATCAGGCTCTGAGTTGTCAGCACAGAGCCCGACACAAGGCTCGAACCCACAGACCACAAGATCATGACCTGAGCCGAAGTCGGACACTTAACCGACTGAGCCACCCAGGCGCCCTGTGGGTTGCTCTTTAAAATCAAATTTAGGATGTCTACGCCCACCATTTCTTCAAGTATTTTTTCTTCCCAATTTCTCTCTTTCTCTATTCCCTTTTGCCAATCCAACTACACACCTGTTACCCACTTGTCATGCACATTCTGTTCTTAGTTTCAATCTTTCTCTCTGTTCTTCTGACTCGATAATATCTCCTGATTCTCTTGATAATATCTCCTGATTCTCTTCAATTTACTGACCCTTTTTCCTGCAGTCTCCAATGTGCTGTGAGGCCTATCCAGTGACTTTTTCATTTCAGAGCTTATACTTTTGGGTTCTAATGTTTCCATTTGGTTCTTTTTTTTTTTTTTTTTTTTTTTTTAATGTTCATTTATTTTTGAGAGACAGAGCATGGGCAGGGGAGGGGCAGAGAGAGAGGGAGACAGAATCTGAAGCAGGCTCCAAGCTCTGAGCTGTCAGCACAGAGCCTGACGTGGGGCTCAAACTCATGGACCATAAGATCATGACCTGAGCCAAAGTCGGATGCTTAACTGACTGAGTCACCCAGGCGCCCCTCCGTTTGGTTCTTTTTTATCATTTTCATTTCTCTGTTGTGTTTCCCTACCAGTTTACTTATTACGTTCTTCTTTTTCTAGAAATGCTTGAATACGTTTATAATAGTTTTTAAAATTTCTTATCTGCTAGATCTGCTAATTCTAACACCTGAGTTATTTCAATGCCCATTTCTATTGACTAGTATTTTCCTTGATTATGGGTCCTGCTTCTTTGTATGTCTAATTTAAAAATATATATATGTTCAACATAATGGATAATATGTTCTAAGGAGCTTCCTTGATGATGTTGAGCTTTGTTTGCCGGCAGGTAAACTACCAGACTCCATTGATTCTGTCAGGCTCGGTTTCACTCTTGTTAGTGTGGGTCAATTTCAGTCTGTCTTTGGTCCTAGAGAGACCCTTACTCCAACTAGGTCATGGCCCTTACTCCTAACGCCTGGCTGTTCTCAGGGATCAACGGATTGCTCAAGAGATCTCCCCACCCTCTCTGGGCTGGAGCTCCAATGTCTCCCAGCACCCCGCAGCCTCTGGTACCCCCATTCAGCTCCCAGCCCTGTAGTAGCCGTCCTCTGCCAGACTTCCCTGTGCACACAGCCCACCCTTCATCTAAAAACACAAGGGAAATCCAGCACAAATTCCTGGGGCCCTCCTCCACTCAGCTTACTTCTCACCAGGCTCAGCTTACTCCTCGCCAGGCTCAGCCCCACAATTTCCAACCCCTTCAATTTTGGCATCTGTTCGTTCAGCTTAGCAAGATGGTGGCCGCGACCTGGAGCACCTCTCTGTGCCGTGGTCTGGGAAGTGGCCCCAGGCAGAAAGCTGGGGCTAATGTGGGGTCCACTTAGTATGCTTCCCTTTTCCCAAGGACCACAGGTCTGTAGCGTCTATTGCTCAATGTTTGGAAACAGGTGCCTCATATATTTTGTCTGTCTTATAGCTGTGTACAGTGGGAAGCCCAGTACCGTACTGTGGCTGGAGGCAAAAGTCCAGACAAGCACCCAAGGGATGCTAAGAGGCTCCGTCTCCTCCCACGGGAAGAGGTTCTAAGAACTGAGGTCCCAGAAAAGCGCAAGTCATGGAGATGACTGCCCAAGGCTATCTCAGCCAAGACGCCATTATTATCTACAGCACATCGAGTTTGGTCCAGCATGCAGTGTTCTGATTAGAATTTTAGCTTTCTAGATAGATCTGCCTGTGGGGGGATAGATTTGTCATCGTCAACTGACAAATTGGCATTTTTATTTTCGTATCAAGCTCTAGTGAACTTAGTTAAAAGCGCTTCCTTGAAAGTCAGAGCCCTTCTTGGTGTACTAACAAAGGAAACAAAACAACTGTGCCAAGTAGATCCACCAAGGTAAGCGCCCGGACTCAGCTGCCAGCCGGGTCCCTCCGCCTGGAACCATCATTCTGATTAGCGAAACTTCGACCACATTCCTTATCACTAGCTGTTGTTGGTTGTTTTGTTTTGTTATTTATTTACTTACTTATTATTTTATTTTAGGGAGAGAGAGAGCACAAGCAGGAGAGAAGGGCGGGGGGAGGGGGGAGAGAGAATCTTAAACAAGCTCTGTGCTCAGTGTGGAGCTCTACACGGGGCTTAATCCAACAACCCTGGGATCATGACCTGAGCCGAAATCAAGAGTCAGACACTCAACCAACTGAGCCAGCCAGGCACCCCTGTTTTGTTTTGTTTTGTTTTGTTTTGTTTTTTAAAGACTGTTGTGTTAAGGAGATCTGAGATCAGGATCTGATTCATTATTACTGAAACCTAGTAAGTCCTTACATGGTTGCTTGCAGGGCTGAATTGGTCTGGCTTTCCTCTTCTTCACCAAAATTAACTTCCCCAAAACCTGGCTGAAAAAGTGCAATTCTGATCAAAAAGAGTGACCTGAATCATAAGTATGCAATATACTGCAATTTATATATTACTTTGTTTATTTTTTTTTAATTTTTATTTTTAACGTTATTTATTTTTGAGACAGAGAGAGACAGAGCATGAAAGGGGGAGGGTCAGAGAGAGAGGGAGACACAGAATGTGAAACAGGCTCCAGGCTCTGAGCTGTCAGCACAGAACCCGATGTGGGGCTTGAACTCACGGACCACAAGATCGTGACCTGAGCCGAAGTCGGCCGCTTAACCGACTGAGCCACCCAGGCGCCCCTATCTTACTTTGTTTAAATAAACTGCTAAATTAAGCAAATAGATTGACAGTACTCTTGAATACCTGAAGGTTGCCCTGGTGACATTTGTGGTTATTTGAATAAATGAGAATTCATCGTGGCACTAGACAAGAAAAATCAAACGTTAAAAAAAAATCTGTGAAAGGCAGATCACTTGAGTTTTATATCCCAAACAAACACTTTTTACACAAATAACTTTAAGAGTTTCATAAACACAAACTCATTCCTTTTCTTGGGGATGGCCACATGGAAAACCTAACTGTCTTCACTATTTTTCCCATTTCCCAAAGGAGAGACCGAGTGAATGGTGCATTAATGCTGTTCCTGTAATTGATTAGGTATATGGAAGAATCACTTCTTCACTGACTCCTTCATTTCCTTTAACACAGCTCAGCTGTTTTACCCCTAAAAGCCTTTCCTGGATCCCTGCCCGGGTTACAACCCCTGTTCTGAGTTCCCACACCTCGAGCACCTTACTCATTACACTGGATTTTAATCAGCTGCTTATGTCTGTCTTTCCAATGCACAGGGGTTCCCCAAAGTCAGAGACCTCGCCACATTCCTCTTCTACTCCTGGCACGCTAATGGGCACCTCTCCTGGGTACAGTCAAATTCATAAAATGAAGCAGTGAATGGTCCACACTGACCATGCTAAGCCCTGAGCCAGGGTACAAGACACAAAGAAAAAGAAGAGAGAGTCCATGTATGAGAAATTCACAAGTGGGAAGCGATTATGCTCACCCAATTTGTATGTGACTATCATTTAAAACACATATTTTGCAAAATGCTCTTCAGCAATTTTCAGGTTAAAGCTACAGCAGGTCATGTCTTTCTCTTGGTTTTTTTTTTTGCTGTTGTTGTTGTCTTTTAAATTATCTTCCCTCGATATCAGTTGAGATCTTACAACACAAAGCCAGCGTGCTATCATCATGATAAGACAAGAGGACCCAGCTCTGTTATTCTGCACAGTTATGGGATTGGGGTTGCTTTTACTTTGTATAGGCAATGTTTACTCACTGTTAAAACAGTGGTGGGATTATCTACCTTACTACCTCCTAGTCAGGATCAAATTAAATAATAAATGAAAGGGCTTTGTAAACCATACCCCACCTTAAATATTAGATTTCTAAATATTAGCTTTCTCTTACATTTTACATTTACAGACACATGGCAACAGCAGATTCTGAATTTCAAGAAGCCGCTTGCCCACAGGGTCGTTTACGGTATCCTGATCTATTTGAGTCAGTCAGTTCAGCTTAGCTGAGGATGACGCCCACAGATTGAAAAATATTAGCACACACCAGGAAAGAAAATTACCTTTATTCATAAAATAGTATACATTTTAGGGAGTCACAAACAGACTGTGCATCGGTAAGGCACCTGTTTGGGATAGAAAACTACAATGACGTTCACTGGAATAAAATCTAACCATGGCAGCTGGCATTACTGGTTTGAATTTTTCCCAGCTCAGAACTAATGTCATCTCCCTATAGGAGGGGTGTGTAATTCCAGAACCCAGTCATGCTGAGTGGGGTCCATCTTGCAGACAAAGTAGTACATGCGAAGCTAGACGGTCATGCTCAAATTTCTGACAGCAGATTAAATTTACTAGATCAAACCTTCTTTCAAATACACTCATCTCCCCACCAGAGAGCTGAGGACAGTGACAGCACACACCGGGTCTCCTCCAAGTTGTCAAGCAAATTTAACAAGATCCCAACCCTGCGGTTCAGAGGGAATTTTGCATCCCAAAGATTTTCATATGTTGGATTTTTATTTTCATTCGGTTCAACACATTTTCTAATTTACTCTGTGGCTTTCTCTCTGACCCGTGGGTTGTTTCGAAGTACGCTGTTTAATTTCTAAATGTTTGGAGTTTTCCTGGATATCTTCGTGTTTGGTTCACAGTCTGCTTCAGTTATAGTCCAGAACATTTTGTGTGGTTTCGATTCTACTTGTTAAGGCTTTGTTTATGGTTCTACTTGTTAAGGTTGTTTATGTTAACATTTTGAATGTGTTCTATGTTGCTCAGTATTCCATGTGAATTTGAAAAGAACGTATATTCTGCTTGTCAGATGGAATGTGCTATTAAGGTCAGTTAGGTCAAGGTGGTTGACAGCGTTATTCAGGTTCTCTGTATCCCTACTGATTTTCTGCCTCCTTGTTCTAATGATACTGAGAGAAGAGGGAAGTCTCTAAGCTTACATGTGGATTTGTTTCTGTCTCCTTTCAGTTTTACCCATGTTGGTTGCATGTTATTTGAAGCTCTATTGTTAAGTACATAGATATTTACTATTATTATGTGTTCTTGGTGAGCTAACTCCCTTATCACTATCTCCTGATAATACTATTGGTCTGAAGGTTACTTTGTGTGATATTAAGATAGACACTTCAACACTCTAATTTTCTCTTCATTGGTGTTAGCGGAGCCTATCTTTCCCCCATCCTTTTACTTTCATTTTTAAAGTTTATTTATTTATTTTTGGGAAAGACAGAGAGAGAGGCAGAGAGAGAGAGAGAGAGAGAGAGAGAGAGAGAAAATCCTAAGCAGACCCCATGTTTGGCATGGGGCCAGACACAGGGCTTGATCCTATGACCCTGGGATCATGACCTGAGCCAAAATCAAGACGCAGGTGCTCAACAGACTGAGCCACCCAGGCGCTCCTCCCGTTTTTCTTTGAAGTCATTTATGTCTTTATATTTGAAGGTTTCTTTTAAGCCGCACGTATCTGCGCCTTACTTTTTTCTTTTTATCCAATCTGACAAAACTGTCTTTTAATTGGTGTACTTAGAAGAGATATTTTTATAAATCAGAAAGTGTGCATTATATTTTTGTGATCCCGAGATTAGTTATTTTTTCTGAGATATCTTCTTGGTTTTGCATTTTGACTTGGGTCTTTTTAAAGCTGTGCGAGGAAGGCAGACAGAATCCAATCTGACATGTAAGGTAATTATAACACACTGAGCCCCCACTATTCTGCCAAATACTCTGCTAGATTCCTCTGTTCTCACTCGCCTGCTGTGACAGGACTGTTCTCTCCATCTTCTTGACGGAGGCAATGGGGGCCCCATAGCACAGGCTGGCTAACAACCCCCAATATACACTCTCCCCTTCTTTCGTAGTGATAGAGTAATATTTGGGCAAGGTCACCAAGAAAAAATAAAGAGCACATTTCTCAGTCTGTGTCATGGCAAGGTTTGCCTTGGAACTTCGTTCTGGCCAATGAGATATCAACCGAAGTGTAAATCCTGGGACTTTCCCCCAAAGAGAGCTGACCCACCTGTCCCTGGGTGCCCACCTCTCTTCTACATGAGAGAAATAAAACTCTACTTTGATTAAGTTATAATTTGGGGGGCGGGGGCGGAATCTGTTATTTGTCCTGAACTCAATCCTAACGGATATAGCCTAGGGCCAATTACCATCACACTGTGTTATGTAATTAATTACACTGTCATCCATGTTTAGACAGATTCATACTAACGTCTATCATGGTTTTGTGGGAAAGTACGGAATTGGGAGAAGCAGCTATTTTACTTTATCTGATTTTTCAAATTAGAAATTACCAGAAAAAAAAAAAGAAAAGAAAAGAAATGGTGGTGGGGGTGGGGAAGCCATGGTGAACTTACACACTGTATGTAGAATTCCAGGTTTGGGCCTAAGACCTGACTCTGCCCAAACCAGCTGTATGCACTTAGGGGAGTCCCTTAATCCTTCAGAACCCCAATTTCCTATAAAATAAAGATACCAACACCTACTTCATTCAGTCATCTGAATAAATAAATAAGACATATCATATAACAGAGCTTGGTAGGTACAAGTACTATATAAACATAAGGTCTTATGGTCATAAAACTAGAAGCCATTTTATATATAACCTTGAAAGGTAAAATCATCTCACAAATACCCTTCCAGTGGTGTGTATATGTATGTGTGTGTTGCTAGTTATAAATGAGATGAAATTGAACATTTTATTCTAGTGAGGAACTTAAGAGCATAATAAATAACAATTTAGTGCTTACTGTCACAAACATATATATATAGATAGATATATATATATCTCAAAGTTCTCACAATTCTTTAGTATCTCTTTTTGGATATTATAGAAAATATCCAGGTTTTTGGGTTTCCTTTGCTTTGTTTCAATAAGCTGAATGTGATTTGATTTCAACAATATTTGATTTCAATACTCAAAATGTGGATTTAATAATTTAGCTTTCTGTATAATACCTGAGAAACTCTGCCAGAATGATTGCCTTGTTAAATGCCGCTCGCTGTCTTAAGACTTTATTTCATGTTAAGTATTTTTTAAAGAGTTCGAGAGAGAGAAAAAAGCAAAGCCCATCGCAAGTCTGAGGTTTGCAGAAAGATAAAATGCGTGTGTCTGGCTTGGGACGGGTCTGGCTGGGAGAGCATCAGTGCACCTGGGAGTGTGAACCAGAAGGCTCCATTTAGATACAGCTATGCACTGCATATGTTTTTTTCCTCTGCTGGAGCTCATCTAATTCAGATTTAAATTCATACATTATTATTTATGAATTATTAATTATTTTTTTAAATTCATACATTTTTAAGGCTCAGTGTTCCTAATAAGGCAGCTTTGCTGGACAGAGAACCATAAACATCCACTTGATGGTCGTCAACAACTCGAAGCCTAAGGTCTCAAAAGAAAATAACCTGCGTCTAGGAGGAGGAATGTCATATAAACCCATTTCAGCATTTACAAATATAAGCAGGACCCTTCAATAATTCAATACCTGACTTCCAAATTTGGAGAATGTCACTCTATCCAAAAGTTGAGGCTCATATTTTCAGAACTACATTTTCTGGAAATTTTTAAAAAACGTGATTAAAAAATCAAATATTATATCTATTTCTAGCATCTTGACTCCTCCTCCCCGTGGATGTGGTGGTTTCTGGTCCCCTGGGGATCTAAAATGCCCTTCATCCCACAATCATTGTAGCTTGGCTTTTCCAAGGACAGACCCAATTAAGGCCAACTCCAAACACAAGGTAAGAGTCAAGCATGAGAAGCTTTCAAGAGGATGACCAGAGATCCCTGTCTCCACATCCACATATGATGTAACACAGATGATGGCAATTTTAGCCACTCCCCAAGGACTTGACTCCTGGACCACAAAACGCTCTATCCCAAACTGCACCCTGGTACATAATTGGGTATTATGTGTCTCTTCTCAGGTGCATGTGTGTGTGTGTGTGTGTGTGTGTGTGTGTGAGAGAGAGAGAGAGAGAGAGAGAGAGAGAGAGAGAGAGAGATAGAAAGGGATGGGAAGGGAGGAAGGGAGAGAGGAATAGTGATGGAATTTCTTCTTTGTCTACACTGAGATGAAAGCCACCATCATCTTGTATCTTGATTTATAGAGTAAAAATCAAGGATCTTTCACATACAGATGAATTTAGAACAAATGTGAATTTCTATCCAAAATCTGTCCACACTCTGAGACTAGATTTCCAAGAAAATGACACAAGAGGAAAAAAGCAATTTGCATAATACTGCAAATAATAGCAAAAAACTGGGGCAAATCTAAGTGCTCAAAGGAGAGGAGTGGCTTATTCTAGTGTGCCGCCATGGTTAAATGTTTTATCACTATTAAATGACCATTGTGAATTGTTTTTCTGATACGTGGAGAGGGGAAAAAAAAATAGTTTTCCTTCCACAGATGTGCAGAACGGTTAATGCCGGAAGACGGTCACGGCATCTGTTGGCCCAGTGCACGTGCGGTGGGCCAACAGGCATCAGTAGGTGCTCGGTAGGAGATGGTCTCAGAGTTTACCTTGAAATCAACTGCCAGCAAGTTCTACTTAAAAATGATTATAATCAGAATCCTCTGTCGGCGTGGGTAACACACATCAAAATCTCTGACTGGGGTAATACACCTTCTACAGGATTCTGCTATAGCTCCTTCACCAGACATGTCCCAGTTGGGAACGTATTGTAAATATGAAGTGTGTCAGCAAATACACCAGGGGATTAGTTTCTGTGGTCGGTTCCCGAAAGCCCGTCTAACCCAGCTGGGAGCGGACTCAGAGACTGACAGCCCTACAGCCTGACAGGCCGAGGTGAAGGAAGGAAGATGATATTCCTTCCCTTCTTCTGGGAGCCAGGCCAACTCCATGGGGAATGTCAGAGCAGGTGGGATATGTCCTCTGCATCTTTCCTTTCTGCACCCTTTCCCCTCCCTCCTGGGCTTCTCTCCCGAGGCCCTCAGGCTGCCCACAGAGCTCGACTAGGGGACCCCATCCTCCCAGACCTACCCCAAATTCCCTACCGCCCCCCTCCCTGTCCTTGACCCAAATCGAAATCCTCACTCCTTCAATGTAGTTCATTGGTTCTCAAATTTCACTGTACTTCATGAACATCTGGGAAATAAATTTAAAAAAAGCCTAGTGGCTCCAGTCCGTTGAGTGTCCGACTTCAGCTCAGGTCATGATCTCATGGTTCGTGAGTTCAAGCCCCGCATAGGGCTGGCTGTTGTCAGCACAGAGCCCGCTTCAGATCCTCTGTCCCCCTCTCTCTGCCCCTCCCTCGCTCATGCTCTCTTCTCTCAAAAATGAACAAACACTTAGAAGAAGAAGAAGAAAAGCCTAGGCCCCAACCTCAAATATTTTGAGTCTGTTGCCTTAGAGGTCCTGGGAACTGTTAGTTTAAAAAGCACTGCAGGTGATTCTAATATGCACCAGGGCTGAGAACCCCCGGTCAAGGTGATTCTGGCTAGATGCTAGAAGCCTTTGATTGCATTTCTTCACAGCAAGGATGTAAACAACGGATGGCTGCCTACCAGCAGATACGGGTAGATTCCAGGGCAGCATTTTAACACATATGAAAAGTTTGAGCAGTAGGTTTTAGATTTGGGGAACCGGCCAGCCCTGTTCTGGGGATATACAGTAAATGCTGCTAAACTCTTCTGATTTTCGCAGCGTCTTCCTCTTCCATGTCTGAATTCACATGTGCAAATTCTAGCTCCCCCCACCCCCACCCTGCCCCTCACGGCCCCTCATAGCTCCCAGCTCCAGAAGCCCTCATCTGACTCCGATGACAGGGGTCTAAATGAGGGTAGGGATGCTGGGAAGGAGATAGGATCGCCCATCTCTCTTTCTAGACGATCACTCAAAAGTCAGCTTTATAAGCTTAATTCTCTTTTCCCTTTAAGGGTGTTCCTTGCTGGCCACGCTAAGCCGGGCAGAACTTGTGGCCTTTACAGTTAATAGTAGATCCCCCCACAGTGTAGTGTCCACCTTCTCCCAAACGCAGGCTCTGCAGTGGCTCAGGTGCTCGCTGCTGAGACATCCGCTGGGCTCAGTGCTGGGCGTCATGGCCCCGGCCCTGGGGCTACCAAGGCCTCCCGCCCTCTCCCCTCACCCCGCGGTTTATTCATTTGGCAAATGACTTCTGGTTCTATTCTTAGCACGAATGCAGACCTCAAATAACACCGAAACACAAAAACTCAGCGCAATCCTTGCGTGGTTCCTGCTGCGTTCAGAAGCTTCAGGAAAGGGCAGAGGGAAGCGGGGTTGGATTCGGCATGCCCTACCTAGTTGGGTCAGGGTGCACACCCCAGATCCAAAGCTTGCCCACGGGGGTGCAGACATCCCTCCGGGGAGGAATTCAGGCTACAATGGAAGATTTTGTCCTCTATTTTCTGATTCAAGGTGCTGCACACCTTACTAGGAGAGTCTCCTCCTCGGGCTGCGTTATCAGCATTATCTTCTTTAACCGACTTTCCTTTTTATGAAAGGACACCTGAGGGACAGAGAGGTTAGCCAACTGGCCCTACCTGAACCCGTGTCATTGGTCTGCAAAGTCCATGCTCAGAACCATTCACTCTCAGAACAATCTAAAAACTCATCCATTTGGGATGCCTGGGTGGCTCAGTCGGTTAAGCGTCTGATGCTTGATTTCAGTTCAGGTCACGATCTCACGGACATGAGATCAAGCCCCACATTGGGCTCCGCACTGAGCACGGAGCCTGCTTAAGATTCTGTCTCCCTCTCCCTCTGCCTGCATTTGTGCTCTCTCAAAAAAAAAAAAAAAAAAACAAAACCAGCTTAAAAACCCATTCATTTCACGCACACTCGTGGCCCTCGGCTTCCCAAGAGCTTCTCTATAAGTTCTGCCATTGCTGCTCTTGGCAGACCTCTCTCGGGAAACCTACACCTGGGTTCATGCACTGGGTTCCTCATCCGGGGATGGCCAGGGGCACGGGGCCACCTTGCTGCTCCGGACCACTCATAGGTGAGGCTGGGAAGGAGGGACCGTTATTTACTGCTTTCCCCCAGGGGCCTTAGAGGGGAGAAAAGCCCACTGTTGACCTACCTCAGTGATGAAAAAAGTCACAAAACTCGCAGGGAAGGAAAAAAAAAAAAAAAAACTCAGTTAAACAAAAAGGAAAAAATAGAGAGGGGTGATGGGGGTACCGTGTCTGGAAATCACTCTGCAGTTCGCTGCACATCCTCGGCACCCATGTTCCCCAGGGAAGTCTGGTCTTCAGCTTCCACGCCTATTCGCACGGCTATTTGCCGGAAGGACCAGCCACAGCCTCTCTGCGTGGCTGGCCAGAAGGAAAGGTGCTGTGCCACCTGCCAAGGATGGCCGGGACCGTCCAAGTCCCCTCACTCATGGAGGGAGCCCCACCAGCACTTGGCAGGCTGCCCCCAGGACCACAATGGATGGAGGAGATACACTCATTGTAAAGAGAAGACAGCAGGCCGAGGGGAATAGGCCAGGCTGACGTTCCCTTTGCTGACTGATTCCTGAGGAAACACAGTAACGGAACCTCAAGAGAGAACTGAGATCTAGAAATTGGAACATGGAGAATACGTGCTCTGATCTTTGGCCTAGAGTGTGGAAGCCCACCCGTCTCCATGACACCCCCCGGTCTGGGGATCATCCCATCACTTGCCAGGTCTCCATGTTCAGACTGAGCTCTACCATTTTATTGGCCAAAGGTGAGTGGGAATTTCAACACAGACCCCAGCATATTTAATCCACCCAGGCTTGTGTTTCTGGTCTTGTTCTATATCACAGAGTGTTTCATGGCGAGGCCTGTGGTGGCAGGAAGCCTTGGAATGTCTGCAGAGATCTAGTGCAGAGAGTGCCTCATGTTACCCAGCAAAGCTGTGCTGCTTCCTTGGGAGCTCTGCCTGCCCGGGGGTACCGAGACGGAGGGGCTGTGGTCACAGCTCACAACGCAGACGGATGTGTGTGCCGCCATCTGCGAAGAGCGGAGTCGAGGCCAGATTAGTGAACTGTTACGAAGCTGTCTTTGTAACAACAGAGCTGTAAAAATTATGGCTCCCTGCAAGGCCACACCAACGCACCACTGTGCTGGGTGAGATGCTTCATTTTTCCAGGCAGCTCTGCCCTGGCTGATTACGTGAGACGTAACTGCTTTTGTTGCACATTCACAGGTATCAGGAAAAGACATTCTTGGCGTTCCTCATTTTCCATGCCCTACTTACCAACTTCATCCCTGACGTTTGCAAGTTCGATTGACAGCTCTTTTTCTTTCACAAGGGCACTTTCATTCTGAAAAAAAACAAAACGGATACCGAGAGTCCCCTAGTTTTACGCCAGATAAGCCCCTGTGACATGTTTAATTAATGAATCATATTAAGCAAATATTTATGAGTCTAGCCCTTAAGGAGATAATTTTCTCATTATATAAGCATAGAAAAAAAAATTACAAAGCCAAGTCCGACTCATTCATTTGTATCACACTCAAATCACAAAGCTCGCAATCTAATAATAACACCCCGCTCGCGCTTTTCACTCTACTGCACCGTTTACACATCAACCTACAATCCCTTCTTTGCACGTCTATGCCCTGCATGGTAATCAGCTGTTACGTATTATTACACACCGTTAATTATTATCACTAGTATGAGATTTTTGAGCATGAAAACATCCACACCACCTTCTTCTGACGGGCGAATGCTAATTTTACCAACTGTCTCCTTACACGTACCCTTCTGTCCATATGTACGTGGTCGGCTACCGAATAAGTAACGAGCAGAAAGCTTAACGTGAAACATTTTTTTTTTTTGTAATGAGATCAACACCAAAACTTAAGGTTTCCAAGTTTTTTTGTTCCACTGTGTGCATCACTAGAAGGAACAAGACGAAAAGTCCCACGTGAGGTACTATTAAGGGCAAAGGACACCCTTTGTAACCACACAGCCCCTGAGTTGTTTTCAGATCATATGTATTCTATGACATGAAACCGAGAGGTACCTGAAGATATGCTGACTTTGTAATCTGGGTTGAGTTACCAGAAATAGCTACATTTGTTATGATTTTATTGTGACTAATAATAACTAGAAAAGGTGTGCTATATCAGTTCTCTTCCCATTAGAGATACCAAAAATGTAGGCCTTCAAAGAAAGTCTCTTCATTCGGTTAGAATGTGCTCCCAAAGCAAACATTTCCAAAAAGGGAGTTGAAGCTAAAAATTGTACCAGATCTCTAGCGTGAATATCATCAGGGTCTTGTGAATGTTCTTTCTTGATTAACCTCCTTTGACTTTGATTACAGCACCTCCAAAGAACTTGTTAACCTACCTCAAGGATGAAAGAAGTCACGAAACTCCCCATGAAGAGAAAAAACTCAATTAAAAAAAAGGAAAAAATGGGGGCGGGGTGGTGGTAACACGCAGATCTAGGTAACACGTGTGCTACTTTGGGTTGATGGGACGGACGGTCTCAGGTCATCCAACGGGCATTTGCTACACAATGTCATAATTTCGTAGTACCCAAATAAAACTCTATTTGTGTGATACACTGACAGCTATTTTAGTCATGGGCATCAACAGGGATTAGCTCATGGTTCTTTTAAGAATAATGTAGCAATAACGCATCCTTTGAGGGATGGTGGGCCCCCATTTTATTCATAAAGCTCTCTCCTTCCATCCCAGCCCTCCGCATCCTTGCCTTCCCTAAATCTGAAGTCTAGCAATCACACCCGAGAATAGATAGTTTCCTAATCACTAAGGGATGCTGCCTCTATGCCAGGCCCGCTGCACAGGGTTATAAAGAGGGTTGAAGAAATTAATATATGTAAAGCAATTAGTAATTAGAAGTAATATATGCAGCCTGGTACTTGGCAAGCTCTTTATAAGTGTTAGTCGTTCTTAGAAGTCTTTTCTTTCATTTTATTTGCAACTAATATCCTATAGATACTAGGGTCTTATCCACATTAACGATCTAAATGTGTTTAGGAATATGGCATATTCTTATGCTCTATTCTTTGCTTTGTTTTGCTTTTTGAAAATACCTTCCTGGCTCTGCCCTGATTCTGTTCTCAGTTCGAAGTCTAGATACCTGGGGAAGCGTTCTAATCAGATAGACCACAGGGATTCCCTGCTTGCTCTAACACAGCATAATGTGGCCGGCTGACTTTCAACGTGTTACTACAAATTAAGAAAACCTGGAATTCCAGAGTGGCTAGCTTTCTGTATTCACCCTGAAAGGATCTTAAACTAGTGAAAAAATTAACTTGTTTCTCCTATCAAGAAACACCTGGCTGGCTCAGTTGGTAGAGCATGAAACTCTTGATCTCGAGGTTAAGTTCAAGCCCCACGTTGGGTGTAGAGATTACTTAAAAATATATACATATATAAGAATAATAATTTTTAATCCTCAGTTCCTAAGCACAGCCAGAGAAGTGAAGTAAAGCTGACCCTTGACCAACATTGGTTTGAACTGGGTGTGTCCACTCCCACTCCAATTTTTTTCTTTTTTAAAAATTGTTTTAAATTTTATTTATTTTAGAGAGACAGACAGCAAGAGTGGGGGAGAGGGAGAGAGAGAGAGAGAGAGGGAGCCTCATGCAGGTTCCATGCCCGGCACAGAGCCCAATGTAAGGCTTCATCCTCCCTTAACCCTAGGATCATGACCTGAGCTGAAATCAAGAGTCGGACGCTCAACCGACTGAGCCACCCAGGTGCCCCTCGAATTGTTTTCAATAAATACAGTATAGTACTGTAAATGTATCTTCTCTTCCTTGTGATTTTTTAAATAATAATTTATTTTCCCTAGTTTATTATAAGAACATAGCACATAATACGATATACAACACGTGTTAATCAACTGTTCTTAGTAAGGCTTCTGGTCCACAGTGGGTTATTCGCGGTCAAGTTTTTGGGGAGTCACAAGTTATTCACAGATTTTCTACTGTGCAGGAGTTGAGCACCTCAATCCCTGGTTCTTCAAGGGTTAACTGTACTGTACTTATCAGTCTCAAAATAGCATTATTAAAGTATTCACAGTCAGAGTGCTGACAGATGCAAAGACTTAGATGAGGTTAGGCAGTGAACAACCAGAACTTAACAAAACCCCACAAACCAACTCTGATTTCTAACATGAGCCAACGCTTCCCTCAGCTCCCAACACCCACCACCCCCACCCCGGAAAGAAGCCCTGGGCAGATGTGAACGGTGTCCTACCCAGGGATCTCCCAGATCACAGTAAATCACTCTACACTTTCCGGCCACAGGAGAATGAGATATTTGGGGAAGGAGTGGCTTGGAGGCCCAGTGAGGAGACCGTGCTGATTCTGGTAAAGATTATGGGCAACCTTCAGACCTGAATCACTGTTGTGAAAAGCTACCATTAATACTGACAGCCAGGCTGGACCCACCCATCTTCGCTTTAGGGGAGACACAAGTGAGAGAATAAAAGAAAAGGACCAAGAAAAGAAAGGGAGCAGATGGGAAGAGAAGAGAGATGGAAGGGGAGATAGGAAGGGGACGGGTGAGACCATAGGCCCTGCACCCTCTCCATTTGGGGAGACAGTGACGGGGAAAGAGTGAAGGAAGATAACCCAACTCGACCTCAACCTTTTGCAAGCATAGCCTATAAGCCAACTGCAGTTTCAAACTACGGTCATCAGATGGCTTACCGAGGAAAGACTGGCTGTTAAACATTAGCAACAAACCTGAAGGCTTAAATGTCAAGGTAAACAACGAAACTCTGGTAAGGTCTAGCTAATGACAGCATTAATATTAGTGTGAACATTTCCAAACACTTCGCGAACGTGAGGCACAGCGCTGGGGAGGCCCTTTCCCTCACTTAGTCCTCCAGGTGAGGCTGTCAGGTGGATGCTGGGTTCTATTTCCCTGCGTGGAGGATGAAACGGAAGCTCCAGGCTAAGCAAGCCGCCCGTGCACGACTGGCTGGGAAGCGGTGAAGCCAGAGTCTATTACAGACACAGCCTCAGGATCCAAACTGCACCAGTTCTCAGACTGGATAGGAGCACTGATCGGTGGTCAGTGTCAGCTCCTCACCACTTTTGCAATAAAAAAAAATTCCCTGGCTGCATTCACACCCCATCCCACCGTTGGAACTACCTGCCTTTGCCCATGGTATGGATTTGTTGGCCGCACGCCAGTACATTTCCAGCATGGCCTGTCTGAGGCTGTAACTTCTGAGAGGGTAGCTGTTCAGCTTTCCCCATCAGCGATCCCTAACCCCTGTGAATCCGTTCCTCCTCCTGAAGATGCTGGCTCAGCCCAGCTCTGCTGGCTAAGGCCAGCCTGTGTGGGTTGGCGACAGTCCTTTCTTCTTAAGTGCTTCTTTTTGAAATGATACCAACCCTTCTGATTTACGAATTTTCTGCATCAATTAAGTTACTCTTTGTTTCCTGAAAGCTAAACCAGAATGACTAGTGCTGCCCTGCAGTGGAGTGAGTCAACAACGACAGGACTGCAGGAACTCTCTTCCTTAACGCAAGAAGTGAACTTCAAGGAACCTTCCATTCTCTCCTCCTGCCTCAAGTTACTCTGCCATCCATCATGGCTCAACAGATTCCAAAGGTGATCTCGCAAGGCCGTTAGGTTCCGTTGAACACACAGGAGGAAGGCGGCCCCAAAGACTCCCTCTGAAAGGGTCTCAGGCCACGATTCCCCTTCGCTCCCCAACCTAAGCCAGTCCCGCGCGATGACGTGTTGGGATGACTGAAATATGAGCACGGCCCCCTCTGACGGCCCAGTGTGAGATCAGTGCTTCCCTACATGGGGAATGAGTGGAAAATTCCTAACTGGTGCCAAGCACGAGCTCCTGCTTTCACTCTAAAGGTCTAAAAATAGAACTCAGTATTAACCATCCAAACGATCCCGGTGATACAGTCCAGAAATCGCAAAGTCTAAAAGGCCATTCCTCTAAAATTACTGTTTACTCTATGACAGGCTTAACTGGAAATGGACCCTTGGAGAACATTCATCCAAGCCCCATACCAACAGCTGTGTCTTCTTATGCACCTCTTTTATTTGGTCACGTACCTCTCTTTTGCACACTGAGTTCTCTACTCTTTTTAGCACGATACGCTGTATTCACAGATGGAATCCGAGATGAGCTATCCCCATGAAACATCCAAACTCTCCCCCTCTACCTCTAGCCCTAAACACACCGCTGCAAGTCTGGCACAGTGAAGCCTGTACTTCTCACATACGGCTCTCCACGCTAAGGTGCTCAGCGACTCTTGGCGAATGCCACCATGAATCTCTCCCAGCTACACAAACCTGGCAGAGCCTACAAACCGCTAATCATGCCATTGACTTCAAGGAACTGGATGTGTGTGGCCAAGCCCGAAGCCGGCCTGCCACACTCTGTCATTTTCACATGCTTCGTCAATGGGAGTTACCTGTTCAGCTGGTTGATGCCACCCATGAGAACTTGGTGGTGATAGGGAGTGAAAATGCCACTCTTTGTTAGCGTCACCCGCGTGATTCTACACTTGGACATGAGCTCCCTAAGCTCCCCCTCAAATCGGAAACCAAAGGAACAGACTAGTTACTATGAGACCAGAGGAAGAAGGAGCAGGAGGAAAGTGGGAGCACCCAAGGCAAGAGCCAAGAGAACTGTGACCCTAAACAGCACCTGAAGCTATTTCCGGGAACCTGTGTCACCCCCATCATATGGGCCCTTCTCTTTTCCTTGCCATGCTGCTGCCTCTGGTCTGTGATTCACCCTGAAGGGGCACTTGATCAGCTACAAGGGGGACTGATGACAATTTTGTAAACTTCACTGCAGTTTCTAAGTGTTTTGATCAGCTCCTGCTTCCCCCCACCACATTTTTCTTTAAAAAGACACAGATATGCCCAAGATGATGTGACTTTGATATGATGAGTCAGAAGAAAGAGTGTTTGTACTGGGCCCTCAAATATTTGTTGAAAAGAAATGAATTGATAAATGGAACAGTACTCTACCGTCAAAATAGTAATTTGGCAATAAATTAATTAATTGTAATAAATAAATAAATAGACACACACACACACACACACACACACACATTACAAAATATATACATGTAAGTCCACAGACTCCCAACAAATTTCTAATTTTTCCTATCTTTTTAGTCTGCCCTGGAGTCAATGCAGATAAAAAAAAAATTCAACCGTGCAAAGCTAGGTTTGCTTAGCTAGGCTAAGCAAAAGAACCATACAGGGAATTAAAGACGAAACCTACAGAATTCTGCTATTTGAAGAAACTTCCAGATCCTTTTTATTGTGAATTTTGGAAATTCAAAGTGAGATACATACATGCACATGAAATCACAAAGGGGTTAAGGAAATTTTCATTCTTCCTAGAAACAATATTGCTTTTCACTCATGGCTCTGTGAGTTCAGGTGAGGGTTTAATGCTACATGGCAGAACGCTGTTTTAATACGGAAATACGTTCTTTTGTATTTCAAGATGAACCAGCCACAAGGTGACACCTCCAAGGCTTCTGTGTTGTTTTCATACCACCGTTTGTGAATGCTGCATTCAATTTCAGTATTAATACTGTGAAGCTTGGCTAGATTCATAATATAGCTCCGTGGAAAATTCCTCTGGGAGGTGGACTGACCTTTTGTTTTTCATTTCAGTTATTATGGCTTTAAGGCAGTGCTGATGGCATGCTTTGACTTCTTCAATAAGTATTATTTCTTTCACATATAATTAACACAGGCCACTGTGTTTTTCTACCAGCTTTTCTCCTCTGCAGTACAATTTAATAGAGACTGGTCAAGGCAAGTATCATTCACATTTAATATTCTTAAATACATGTCATTGTCTACTTGTATGAAAGATAAGCAGAACCACGTCTTGTTTTAAAAGAAATCAGAAGGAATAAACTCAGAGTGCATCATTCTGATCTTTTTCCTGTGCTTTTGTGATCGCAAAACATCTAGCTGCCTAAGAAGCCGCACTTAATAACTCAATGCCATAACCCACCCGGATTTTCAACTGACAACTAGAAAGGACAGTCTTATGGGGCCCAAGGTGAAGGAATGTGAATCCAAAGACGCAATGCTGGGAAATTCTGGATCTCAGAGTAAGCAAAACAAAGGAAGATTAGCCAGTGCCATGATTTTCAATCCATTTATTTATCACTTCAGAGGTTCTTTGACCTTCTCGGATTTTCTCTTATTACCTTCCCAAACCTATTACTGTCAGATGCCAGATGCCTGGGAGGAACAGTGAGGTGCCTTCTCCTAACTGCCACCCCCACCAAGAATTTAGAGGAAAGGTAAATAAAACCAGCCTTCGAGATTAACATCAATGCAGGTAAGGTTAGGGTGGAGATATGCAAAGTAACCCATAAAGGGACGAGCAAGACTAAGTGACTTGTAGTCGAGGGAGAAAAAGGAGCCTTAGAAGACACCAAGGCAAGTGACAATCATACAGGCCTTCTCAAGTGCATTTCTAGCTAGAGGGGTGATGGGACGTGGACATATAGGCTCTGAGGCCACCGAATGCCTAAAGACCATAACTTGCTGGCTCAGATTCCATTCTTATCAAAGCCTCTTACGAAGCTAGACTTTTGACTCTAAAAAGAGATACGTATTTATCAGCCTTGTTACCATTTGTTTGTCAGTTGCATTTCTCTCTGTTAAAAAACAAGTTGGCGTTCTAGTTTACATCTAATTTATTTCTCTCAATAACTCAACATTCCTAAGAATGACTAGCTCTGGAAGGTTAAGGGCAAGGAGTTTCTGTGTGTGCAGAGCAGCCGGCTTGATCCTGGACCAGCCGAGTCCACAGGTAAACAGACTCTGAAATCCATCGGGGTGTTCCAATGGCCTCTCTGGGTCACACTTTTCCTTTCCAAAATACCTACAGAGTGAGTCTTTCCACAGATTGCCTCTCTGTTCAAATCCCAAGATGGATTTCTACTTTCTTGCAACTCAAGTTAAAAAACGTGGGTCTGGCTTTCAGCCTGGAAAATATTTCCCCACACTCCCTCTATGCTTGGATTTCCTACTGTGTTTATGCTCATCTTTCATCAAACTGGGCTAAAGTACCTTTCCTCATGCACTCCCTGCTCAGAATTGCATTCCCCTCCTCACACAGTTCATTAAAACTCCACCCCCTTCCTCAAAGTGTGGTTCATGTTCCATTTTTTCCAAGAAACCTTGCCTAGGATTCCAGCAGGGATTTCTTTCACTAGATTCCAGAAACAGGTCCCGCCAGTCCCTCGTAACTTTCACACTCCAGGCTTGCACTAATGTGTTAATTGCTGTACATGTGTTATTGTTGCCTACCCCGTTTGTAATTTCTCTGGAAAAGGTGAAAGTACAACCCAAGGAATAACTGGTAACTCCACAGGTCAGGTTGTGCCCTTCGGAGAATTCTTTGATAGCCCCCATCATAACGGGGCGATAGATATTATAAATACTGTGAGTCGGCAAGAAATGTTGTCAATGAACAGGTTTTTTGAAGAGGTGAAAATACATAAAGCACAATCGCCTTTTAAAAACCATTTATTCACCTAACACATTTTCATTCATTGAATAACCCTAGACAAGATTCTGTAGTTTCTCCCAGTGAATGAATATGCTAAGAAAGCATCTCAGGTTTATATCTCTTAGCCCTATCTCTGAAACTATTACTTAAAAGTATCTTTAATTGTCTGTTGACTCTTTTCAGAACATCTTTAGCTGCACTAGAATTAAGAATGTTTTAACAGTTCACAATTAGGGTCTCAAAATTGAGTTTTTAAATCCTGTATCCATATAAACTTCTAAGGAATTCTTTTTTTTTTTTTTTCTTTTTCTTTTAAGGTTTATGAGGCTGGTCTGAAGTAAGCAGAAACAACTTTATCAACAATTTTATCAGGCCTCTTTCAACGTTGATGTTGGGATTGTTAGAGCTCATGAACAGACTGATGGATTTTACCGTGGGATTTAAAGGGGCTGGAGACTGGAGCGGAATCCCGTAACACTCTCCGCATCCCAGGCCTGGCCCAATAGGTGACCGCTGAATAAACAAGTGATTTTGGCACACTGCCTGTGAAGGTACCCTGAAAAGCAGACGGCTAAATAAAATAATGACTTTTTTCAATCTTAAAAAAGGAAATCCTCAATTCCTCACATGAGCACCTGTGAATTTACAGTCTCAAAACCTCCCAGGGGAATAGACTCTGAACTATGGCAAAAGACAAGTCAAGAAATGTGGGGGTACACATAATGAGAAAGTTGATATGTACACTAAATTTTCATCAGGAGAGACGAGTCTGTATTATGTTTGGAGTTTTAAAGTTGAAACATTTGAAAGTTACTTAAACATCACTCTGGCTGGAGAGATGAAGTATTACTTAGTTGTCTCCCAACATTTCCACATTCAAACATGACACAGGGATAGATAGTTACTTTCAAGAAATTGATTTGAAACAAAAAAGGAGGAGGAGTTCACTTTAAACTATATTTTCTCAAAGGTCTGCAGATTACAGCTTCTATTTCTAAAACTTCTGTACCACGACTCAGGAAGAGGAACATTATAATATTGTCGTGCATGGAGCAAATCCTTCCTTTTTATTGTAACTATGGTTACAAAGCTTCCTTCAACACCTTTTTGTGACCACTTCTCTTGAAAGAAGGCTTCATCGCTTCAGTATTGGATTTGTAGACAATTGAGTGCAAATGTTTTTTATTTCTGTTTGGTAAAAGCTCATAAATGTACATATAAATATTTTAGTTCGCACTCATGGTAGTCGAAGCCAAACCCATTGAAATAGTTACTCTTATTGGAACAAAAGTACTGGGTGGGTAACTTTTAAAATATCAGTGCAATTTTCCTAGGTCAAAGTTCACAAACAGAACTGATAAGAAAGATGTTTCCAAGTGGCCTCCTTGTAATGAGCTTTATATTAAGCTATTTATTGTCCTTCACCTGGTCACATATGATACCTCAAGCTATCTATGTAGCTGCGGCCCACGTGGGTAGAAAAGAGACAATTTCAACCCCTTATTAAATCCCATTTCATGCGTCTTGGAAAAATCCAAATGTGTGTGAGAAAAAAAAAAATCACAGAGACAAGATTTCCTGCCAACATATTTCTAGTAGTGAAATTAGAAGCATCCCCCAGGGGCACCTGGGTGGCTCACTGGGTGAAGCGCCCGGCTTCTGCCCAGGTCATGATCTCAGTTTGTGAGTTCGAGCCCTGCATCCGGCTCTTGTGCGGACAGCTCGGAGCCTGGAGCCTGCTTCGGATTCTGTGTCTTCCCCTCTCTCTGCCCCTTCCCTGCTCATGCTCAGTGTCTCTCTGTCTCTCAATAATAAATAAATGTTAAAAAAAAAAAAAAACACATCATTCCCCCATCTCTCTGTGAGCTCACAGGCAAATGTCAAAAGCAAAGAAAGGCTTTGTGTTGGAATTGCCACACAGCTCTGGCTTGCTCCTTCCTGCTCTAGCCTCCGTTCCCTGGCTGTGAATCTTCCTTCCAGTGAAGACTTGAACACACCCTTGGCCTCTCCGGCTCCTTAAGGTTTCACCTCTCTGGGATACCCCCCTATGCCACGCAAAGAAGCGCCGCGAAGACAAGCCTACCGGTGCTTTCTTCTCTGACCCTAAGAATGTAAATGGCAAGCATGGATGCCGCTGGTAGAAACGAGTGGTAAACTTTCAGAGTTAGCAGTTGGCCAGCAGAAGCCTGCCTAGCTAAGGGAAATTCCCCGCCGGAACGTCTGGGGTTTCACGGGTACATTAAAACGCACTAAGAATATTCCAAGGCTTGCTCGGCGTTCCGGATCTCAAGACGTTTGCGCGGAGCCCTACGGGTTTCGGGAATATGCAACAGCTGCCTGTGCGACTGGAGGGACAGGGAATTATGTAAGGCACTGCAGGGTAGGTGAGGCCGACCGTGTCTGCGGACCGCACTCACACCTCAGCACACGGGAACCAGCAAGGGCAGCCTGGGGCTCACCAACAAAGCGCACACACACGCGAGGGAAGAGGGACAGAGGCGGCCGGCTCAGGCTTCCTCTCTGCCCTTGCAAAGGAAGGGGGGAGGAGGAGGAGAGGGAAGGCAAAGTACCGTCTTGTCCAGGCACTGAAGGCAGTTATAAGGCTTGCAGCAACCGTGGCCCATCCCGGCAGGCTGGCTGGCAACGGGCCCTCCTTCATTCAGCGTGTCAGCGGGTGACTCCTAAGGCGAGGTGACGGCTCTGGCGAGAGGGGTGCGCCGCCGGGAGCTGTCACAACTTCCATGTGGCCCCCTCGGCTACCTTATTTCTCCTAATAACTTCAGGAAGCCGCAGCCCGAGGGAACGGGAGGAGGAGCGCGGCGCGGCGGCCGCGTTAGGATCCCGCTGCGGGGAGGGGCAGGGCGGCAGCCGGGAAGGGAGGGTCACTTTGCCACTGGAATCCTCCGATGGAGGCAAATCAGTTGCCGCAGAGCAATCGAGCATTTCCCGGGGCCAGCTCCCCCGGAGGCCGGCGAGCCCGCCCTTCCCGGGAGCCGCGCCGCTGCCACCCGCCCCGGGCGCGGCCGCGCCTCTGCGCGCCGCAGACACGCCTGGAGAGGACGCAGCAAACACAAAAGAGCCCGGTCTTCCAGGAGTACCCAGGGCTGAGCACTACGGCAGGGGCCCGGGGGACTCGGCTCTGCGCGAATAGCGGCTCTCTGCGTTCCCGGCAAGTACAGACATCTAAGGGTGCAGGGCGCGGTCTTCCCTCCAGCGACTCCTGGTCTCCGGGACCGGTCGCCGCCGGGAACCCCCCCCCCCCCAACATGGCTCAGTTTCAGATTCGTGGGCCACGAACAAATTTGCCGGATTCGATGAAATCTTTGTAACTGAGATAGACTCGTGAGGTCGCTGGCCCAGGCCGACACTCACAAACCACGCGAGTGGCTTAAGTAATTAAAATCGGGGTTTGGGGCACGTCTGTCTCCTGGGCGTAACAGCATAAAAGCCTTAGAGGACCTGATCTTTCCAGGCAATTCGGAATTTTTCAAACCGTTAAAAATCAAAAAGAGAAGGGGATGGAGACAAAGGTTTGTTTGTTTTTCAGAAGAGACGTGGTATCTAAAAATATATTTATGTAATCTTTTTTTTTTTAATTTTTTAATGTAATCTTAAAAGAACAAGATGCAAATGTTTAGGAGGTAACTTTGTATTTCCTGGTAACTCAAAGGAGAACTCCTGATCCTGAAATGTACCATCTGCAGAAATAAACAATCACATCTTTGCCCACGAAATTTGCCTAAGACTATGAGCAGGCAATAATTGTAACATTAGATAATTTTACTAACTTGAGATTTCCCAAGGAGATTTTAATTAAGGAGCACAGGCTATTTCAATTTGCCTGGACAGACGACAAGGATGTCGGGTGATCAAACGTGAACAGACTGAAATGTCTGCCTGAAACTTGAAACAGTAAGCTTAAACCTTTCTTCAAAGCTGGCAGGTAAACATTGTATATCAATGATACTAAAAAAAAAAAAAAAAAAAGCTAACACGTAACTTGGAGCAATTCTTTGTTAAGGCAATATAGCTGTCCTTACCAAAATTGTATGTTTGTGTTTATTTACTTAAATTAAATTCCTATCAGAATTTTAAATGTACATCTATCTTGGGGCCCCTGGATGGCTCAGTCCACTGTATGGAAAGATGATACATTGTTGAGCGAGAACATAAAGTTTTATAAAACACAAAGCAAAACTATACCCATGTACATATTTGTATATGTCTAGAAGAAAGCTTTTGGGAAAATGCACAGTGTTCATATAAGAACATCCTACCCTTGGGGAATGGGAAATAGAAGTGAGAGAGCAAATTTCCACTTATTTTTTTATCTTTTAAAATTTTTTAACGTTTATTTACTTTTAAGAGATAGAATGTGAGTGGAGGAGGAGCAGAGAGAGGGAGACGCAGAATCTGAAGCAGGCTCCAGGCTCTGAGCTGCCAGCACAGAGCCTGATGTGGGACTCGAACTCACAGACCTGAGCTGAAGTCGGACCTTCATCAGGCTGAGCCGCCCAGGTGCCCCTCTGCTTTTTTTTTTTTTTTTTAACCCTCTTTCGAGCATGCATTACTTTTATTGTTTGAAAACAAAGTGTACTGGTGGAAGGCAGCGGGCACCGCCCAGCTCTGTCATGTCAGAGGCACTCAGCTCCCTCCCTCTCACACAGGCTTGTCCTCCTCAGCAGGGAGCCTGGGCACTCCTCTCAGAGGGAGAGAAATTCAGGGTACCCTGAGCTGAAACACCGACTGAGAGCTATTCCTGGGACTTTTGCAACCTTGGAAGAAAACCTCTATATTGCAAAACCTCCTCTATATTGTGAACCCACGTTCACAGCAGCACTGCTCACAGTGACCAAAGGTGGAAATAACCCATGTGTCCACTGACTGGTGAAGGGACAAACTAAATGTGGTACATCCATACAATGGAATATTATTCAGCCTTACAAAAGGAAGGAAATTCTGACCACATGAGCCTCGTGGACGTTAAATGAAATAAGCCAGTCACAGACAAATACTGTATGATCCTGCTTAGATGAGGTACCCAGAGCAGTCTGATCCATACAGACAGAAAGTAGGATGGTGATTACCAGGGACGGGGTGGGGGGGGGGGTAGTAGGGAGGAATGGGGAATTGTTTCATGGGTACAGTTTTGGTGTTGCAAGATAAAAAGAATTGTAGAGATTGGCTGCACATAATGTGAATGTGCCGATGCCCCTGAACTTCCACTTAAATGGTTAAAATGGTCAATTTTATGTTGTGTATTTTAACTACAATTATACATTTAAAAAAAAAAAAAAAAGTGGTGGCTTGCATTCTCCCTGGAAACAGAAAGTCCTGGCAGTATAGGTATCTGATCTAGAAGGAACCAGGGCTCCTAGAGGGGATGCCTGGTCCCAGATCTGAAGCAGGAAATATCCTAGATAAGCCAGGGATACTGTGTTGTGTACTGTACTTTAATGATAAAGCAAAGTTCCTATTGTAGAAGGAGCCAGCAGGACTGGGGAGGCTCTAAGAAGCTAAATGTCTCCCCCACAGTGATGTAAAGCATGCTTTCTTTGGCACAATTGTCTTTCTGCACCACAAGAAAAGGTTTCTTTCTCAATTAGAATTTAGATCGCACCGTACTAGAACATTACTTCTTGTTCTTGGATGATGCATGAGCCTACTTGCTTATACAGTGGCCCACAAGAGATTAGGATGGGACTTGGGAAGCTGTACAAGAAAGCCAGGACTCTGCTTCCCTTCTTGTGCAGAAGGCACTAAGGGCTGGAGAGTGGGGGTGGCCCTGCCCATCCGCTGCAGTGTTGCTGAAATCTCACATGTGGTAAAGCCCTCGGTACAGATAACCCAGATGTCGAGAGAGGCACCAATGTCCTAGAGTTGTGCCATATCTCTTTCCGCGTAAGTTAAAAAGCTTCAAACATACTCAAGAAGAGAGGGATAAACACAAAGGACCTTCACATACCCATTTCCAGTTTCTTTTTTCTTTTTTTTTTTTTAACGTTTATTTATTTTTGAGACAGAGACAGAGCATGAACGGGGGAGGGTCAGAGAGAGAGGGAGACACAGATTCTGAAACAGGCTCCGGGCTCTGAGCGGTCAGCACAGAGCCCGATGCGGGGCTCGAACTCACGGACCGCGAGATCATGACCTGAGCCGAAGTCGGACGCTTAACCGACTGAGCCACCCAGGCGCCCCCCATTTCCAGTTTCAATAGTTGTCAAGATTTGGGGATGCTTCCTCCAAGCCCTTTTTTTCCTTTCCATCCATCCATCACCCAGAGTTAGCAATCATGGGGATTTTATCACTTTATTTCCACCTATGCCTTTTATGTTCTTTGTTAAACTATTTTGAAGCAAAACGCGAACACTTCAGTGTGCATTGCTAAAAATTACGAACACTTTTATACAATCCCAATGCCATTGAAACACCGAACAAAACTGACAGTATGTATTGGCATCTAATGCCTCGTTCATAACAAAATCTTCCTGGTTTCTCAAAGAAAAAAAAAAATCTTACAGTAGGTTTTCTTGAGTCAAGACTCAAACTAGGTCCACTTATTACATTTGATGTTGCCTCTGAAGCCTCATTTATCAATTTTAGTATATGTGGTGCCGAAGCGAGCACTGAAACCTCATTTATCAAAGGCAATGCCCACTTCTGCCCTCCCTCCCTCCCCCCTGCCGTTGACTTGTTCAGAAACTCGGTTGACTGGCTTGTAGAATGTCCCACACTCTGGTTTTGCCTCTTTGTTTCCTCATGATACCATTCGACTCATTCCTACATGCCTGTAAGTGAAATGTAGTTCTCGTGGCTGGATGAGACTCAGGTTTGATTTATTTGGGCAACGGTACCTGAGCTGTGATGTGCGCATACTGTGACATCCCCTCGGGAAGCACGCCATGTTCCATTTTTAGTGACGCTGTATGGCTCAGAGGTGACAGCCTCGCCTCCTCCTCTATAATGTTCCCCATCAACCTTTCATCTGATGGTTTCATCTGTTAATGATGACTCCTGAATCGATTATTCCACTGGGACTTACAATGGGATGTTCTGGTGCCATCATCCTTCTCCATTTATTAGCTGGCATTTCCACGCAAGAAAAAAAATTTTCATCATCAACCAGGGTGATTTCGTTTCCCTGCAATATAGTTTATACAGGAACGATAGGATTAATGCTGAATCCTTTCGCTTAAAGTGCCAATGTTTTGAATGGAGGCTTGGCGTTGGGATGATACCGAAGGAGGTTTTTGCTTTCTCTCGCTTTTACGAAACATTATAAACATGTTTTTACGTGACTGTACACAATGTGTCTTAGTCGACTGCATTTATTACCCTTTTTATTTTATTCTACTTTAAAAAATATTTTTAATATTTATTTTTGAGAGAGAGAGAGAGAGAGAGAGAGGCAGAGAGAGGAGGACAGAGGACCCAAAGCGGGCTCGGTGCTGACAACAGAGAGCCCAATGCAGGACTCGAACCCACAAACTGCAAGATCATGACCTGAGCCAAAATCAAGAGTTGGAGGCTCAACTGACTAAGCCACTCAGGCGCCCCCAATATTCTTTTTAGATGCTACATTTATTTCCTCTCTGGCTAATGGGAGCACCTTTTTGTTGGCCCCTGGGTCCTTTGGATGTAAGTCTATCTTCCTTTCTGACACAACACAGTATCCCCGGCTCATCTAGGGTATTTCCTGCTTCAGATCTGGGACCAGGCATCCCCTCCAGGAGCCCTGGTTCCTTCTAGTTGGGAATGAGAATTAGGGGCCTAATCTGGGACCTGTTTGTTGTCTTTTAAGGGCCACCTGGTGGGAGGGAGATTTCCCTTGAAGGAAGTGGTCCCTCCTATAGACAAAATGTCCTTTGAAGAGGTCACTGAAGATATCGGCATGGAGCCCTGGGCTAGGGCGAGAAAAATGACAGCTCCTTCCTTTGGGGCATTTAGAAGTGGAAAAATGCTCAGTGAAACTCACTTTGAGGGAGATAAACTGGACTCTATAACACAAGGGCAAGCCAAGGGCTAGGTAGGGAGGTTCTCTTCCCCTGAAAATTTTCTAAGGAGTCTACAATGTGTCTGAATATCTGAAAAACAAGACTGAACCTATTGAAGGCATATATAACGGGGGTTTAGACTACTGTGATTTGGCATAAAAGGAAGCTGTGACCTCACAAGCTGATGAAATCTGGGGCATTTTAATGGTTCTCAATGTTTTAAACAGTTTGAGATGGTTTTAATTCCCTGCATATTTTCTTGCACTGGAATAGGAATGAACATTTAGATACGTTAGAAGTCCTATTGATATGTGTCTCCAGAGAAAATCTTACAAACACTCTACGTTTTGGAGCCATAACTAATAACGAATCTTCCCTGATCATTAACAGATGCCAGGCACTGTGCTTAGGACTTTGTGTGCAATAGCTTGTGTAACCTTCGAGTAACAATGTAAGATAAGCCCTAATACTGCCTGCATTTTGCAGATAAGAAATATCAAGGATCACCCAACCTAACCTGTCAGGTGAACATAAAGTTAGGAAATGATAGAGCGGGGTCTTCAACTCAGATCTGACTCCAAAGCTTATGTCTTCAGCCACTGAGTCGTACTAATTGCTTTGTACTTGTTGGGCCTTTATTATCTGTAAGCCCTACACCATTGCAAGTTTGTGCGATGTAAAAATATAAAAGGCTATTCAAACATATTTATGAAATAAATATTTTCAGAACTTGGGACAAGAGCCTCTATTGTAGTTTTGTTTTTTTGTTTTGTTTTGGTTTTTTTAACATACATTTACAAACCAATGTGCAAATAACCTTAAACTGACAGTAGAAGGTCTCTTGGGTGGCTCAGTTGGTTAAGCGACCGACATCAGCTCAGGTCCTGATCTCACGAGTTTGAGCCTCGCATCAGGCTCTGTGCTGATGGCTCAGAGCCTGGAACGTGCCTGAGATTCTGTGTTTCCCCCTCTCTCTCCCCTACCCCTGCTCGCGCTCTCTCTCAAAAATAAATAAACATTTAAAAATTTTTTTTGAAAAAGTAAATTTAAACTGACAAAGTAGAAACCATGTGCCTAAGTCAATGTTACAATGTTCAATTTTATTATTTCTGTTCATCTTCCTGAAAGTTGGACTTCCTGACCCATCTCCCACTCACAATCACCCCCGTCCGACCCAAGTCTTCTGCTCAAACTTGGCTCCCTTGTCCCCGTCAGTGCCACTTTCCTTCTTCCTGATTCTACCACTGAGAGGGAATTTTCTCCCTCTCTGTGCCATCATGTCATTCTGTATCCTTGCTCTTGCTAATGACATTCTGCTTCACGTGATGATAATTGTTCTTCTCTGTCTTCCCCCCAAATATCACGGCCCCCTTGCTGTGCCTCACTCGCGTTCATACCCACAACACCTGCCCGGAGAACAGGTCCCAGAGACATTTCTTGAGGGATTTGGGATGGGACTCGAAGGAGTCAAGCTAAGCAAAGGTGACTTCCTGGCAGAGGCATTTTGGTACTTTGTGGAGTTTGAAAGCCATGGGGCCATTTGCAGGAGGTCGACGAGATAAAAATTGTATCACTGTCTCACTGTTTATTTCAAAAGAAAACCATGAAAAATGCTCATGAAAGAGCCTCTTACAGATTGTCAAGGCAACCATCTGTTTATTTTGGTTCCACCGTCTCTGCCCCTCCTTTGCCCATGCATTGAAAATATGAGCCTTTGCACTGGATTATAGCAAAGGGGATGGCCAGGAAAATATGCGTAGCTTTTACTGAACACAATCCATCTAGAGATTTTAATGCGGTGAGAATGGGCTGGAAACGGAAAATACAAAACAGAAATCTTTAAACTGCTAGTGGTAGGTGGTTACAATCATCTGCATACAGACAATAGATGCTCTGAAACACCTTTGATGTAAGATCCAGGATCTAGAATATTAAAGGAATAATAGTAAAAAAGAAACAAATGACATATGTACTATTCCCTTCTTAGAGACTTAGAAAAAGAGAACCGTAAAAACGGCATTTTTCTGTAATAACCCAAGTAGGAAGGTCGCTACTTATGCAGGACAATCTTGTGTTTTTTGTTTTTTGTTTTTTTTTATTTCTAGTCTGTCTTTTTTTTTTTTTTTCTAGTCTGTCTTTGACAGTAACTTTATTATTCTTTTTTTCTGTTAAATCAGTGAGGGGGATGACTCCAAGCGAGGCATCCTCCTTTAAATTTCTGCGTTATATTCAGAAGCAGTGACAACTCTCCTAAAAGCAGTGAAATCCAAAATGAGCTCTACTAGCTGGATACAGAGGTTGGACACGAGTGGAGAACTGGTGGGTAGAAGCAGATACAGAGATGGATAGTAGCTGGCGAAGCTCCAAAGCACATCTGATTATTTGACACGCATTAGATGAGAAGGCTGATCACAGCGGACATTGAGCTGAACCAACAATGTAACAGCCATTATAAAAAAACGGGTGAAAGAAACTGGACACTGGAGTGATGTCTGTGACTGATCTAGTATCCATTCCAGCCCCCTAATCCTCTAATCCGCCTCACTATACTGTGGGGAACCAGCAATCTCCCCAAGAACAGACTGGGATCATTGCATAAAGGGGAGTAATGTGTCACTGCTCTCAGCATACGGCCTCTTACCTTTGGTAAGACTGGTCCCCTACCCTTCAACCAGGTTGAGGTTCTCAGAGAAACCTCTGTTTCTCCTTTGTAGCATTTCTCACCAGGGAAATTCAATAGTTATGCGATCTGTTACATGTCTGTCTTCCTACCAGGTCATTAACTTCATGAGAACAGTGACCGCATCTGCCCGTAAAGATACGGCTGTATCCTTATCACTTAGCACAGTGCCAGATACACAGTAAGTACCATTAAATGTTGAAATAAATACAAGATTGAGTGGATTTACCCTAGTTAAGTTACTCTTCTTTTGCTTTGGCGCTCTGAGAAGTACAAGATTTTAAGGGTGCGGCTTTCCATTATTACTTACACGATATAAGAGCGGAAGAAAGATGTCACAGCCACTTTACCATTTTTCTTCTTTTTCCCACTGATGATAAGACCCTGGCCATTTATCTGTGTGTGTCTATCACCAAATAACACCGTTAGCAATGCTTGCTTTAGATTGCCCCACGGCCTCAAACCAATGATACCACATAACTTTTATTCCGCACCATATACCCAGATTCCCGAATCCGCTGCCACTTCAGGGAAGGAAATGTTAGGTGTCCCCCTACTAGTGATTACATCTGGTGTTTACAAAGAGCCTACGCTTACAGTGAAGGTGGCCACGGTTCTTTGCAAATAGTGTAATGAACCGTAATCTCACATATAATCCAGCGGCAAATCTTGTTTGCTATACCTTAAAAGTAGGTCAGTCATGTGACCACCTCCTACACTTCTAAGTATCCTGGTCTAGGCTGCCAACGTATTTCACTTGGATCATGGCAACAGCCTCCCAATTGGCGTTCCTGTATCTATTGTTGCCCCTTCTTCCAGTCTGTTCTCAACAAATTAGACTAAAAGGAGTATCAGAAATAAAAGTCATAGTATGTCTCCTCTCCATCCTCTGTCCTCCAAATACTTCTATTCTTACTCAGAATGAAAGCCAAAGTCTTTTCAATGGCCCTTCATGGCCCTTCTCTTACCTCTCTGATCTCATTATGTAGCCCTCTCCCCATCAGCTACCATACTCCAGCCATGCTGGCCTCCCTGCTGTATTTTCCCATGCTGGGCATTTTGTCCCCATTGATCCTTCTGCCTGGAAAACCATTTCCCCAGATAGCCACACCTTGTTCCCTAACCACTGTCGCCGTGTTGGTAAGCCCTTTCTTAACTACCTATGTACATTCACAACACACCCTCACCTACCCCAGGACTCCCTATGCTCTTTTTCCTGATTTTTTTCTTCTCCAAGGTGCTGACCACAACATGCTTATTGATTCGTTTATCTCCTTCTACTAGAACGTGCTCCCAGTTAGGTTGGGATTTTGATATTCTGTCACTGTTGCACTCGCCACTTTGAGCAGTGCCTAGTACAGAGTACTACTGAATAAATATTTACTGGGTTAACGCATAAATGGTTAAAGGCCAAAAACGGACTCACGTCAAAGAGAGAAGAGGTAAAAAGTACAAACAAATATCTTTAGGAAAAGCAAGGGGGTATATTCTACCAATACAATAAAGACATATAAAGGGGAGATAGAAGAAAGACAACAGAATCTGCCTATGTCCGTATCTCCGAATGTTTCTTCAAAATGGACAAGGCGTAACAAGAAGAACAGAATATGTCAAAACCGCATTCTCAGCATAACTTAAGAATACAGGGCCAAGTGTAGCCTAACGAGAAGAGACCTGAAGGTATGTGCGATCTGAACCGGCAGGTCTTTGCAGCAAAGCAAGGCTGGGGAAGCAGAAAGGCACAAAGGAGAGAGGGCGCTACGGAAACTGGGTGTTGAAGGGGAAAAGAAATTTAAGGGGAAATTCAGGGCCCTGCAAGATGAAGAGTATTCAGAAACCAGAGGACACAAATCCCTGGCTCCACTCACTCCCCCCAAACCATGAAAGAATCCAGACTTGGCTACACTGACGGAAGAAGGCGCTAGACCGGCCATCTTGAAAAGCAGCCCGATATGACAAAAATGAACAGAAAGCAATGAATAAGCAAATACAAAGATCTCACAAATGATCATAATAACGATCCTTACTACACGTTCACTAGATGGAACTAGAAGGTATCATGCTGAGTGAAATAAGTCAGTCAGAGGAAGACAGATACCGTATGTTTTCACTCATATGTGGATCTTGAGAAATTTAACCGAAGACCATATAGGAAGGGAAGGGGGGAAAAAGCTACAAATAGAGAGGGAGGGAGGCAAACCATAAAAGACTCTCAAATACAGAGAACAAACTGAGGGTGGGGGATGGAGGAGAGGGGAGGAGAATGGATGATGGGCATTGAGGAGGGCACTTGTTGGGATGAGCACGGGTGTTGTATGTAAGCGATGAGCCACGGGAATCGACCCCAAAAACCAAGAGCGCACTTTACACACTGTATGTTAGCCAACTTGACAATAAATTATATTAAAAAAAAAATGGCCTCCAAGAAAGCAGCCACAAAACAGAAGAAATCTATAAAAGAACACTCAAAGCTGTATTAAATATCCAAAAAATAGTATTTGGAAATATGAAAGCAAAGATTTTGAACGAGAAATACATGCCCTAAGAACATAAATGGACAAAGAACAGGAAATAATAAAAAGACAGTGAATTTCAAAACGGAAGAAAAGATAATTATTTCAGAAATGAAGATTAAATTACACGGTGCTCAAGATAAGAAAAAGTAAAATGAAAATTTAACAAGAAATATTTCAAGAAGTAGAAAAACTAAGAAAAGAAAAATGAGAAAAGAAAAGAAGTAAAGTGGGTCATAGAGAAAATACTGAAATGAAAACCAGATCATGAAGAATTAAGACTCACAGTATGAGACTCCTTGAAGAGGGAAAACAAAACAATGGAACAGGTCTAACACTTTAACATTGTAGTGTAAGAAAATTTTCCAGAGAATTGAATCTTCATATTGAAAGGGGCCACTGGGTCCTGGGAAAACGAACCCAGATTTAGCAGTTCTAAGCTGTATCCTATTAAACCTGTTACAATTTAGAGATTAAAAAAAAAAAAAAAAAATCAAGACCTCTAGGTAAAAAGATGACCCAATTACAAGGGCAGAAGTATAAATAAATAAATATTCAAAGCAAGACAGCAATAGAATAGCACTTAAAAATAAATAAACAGAAACATCTTAATTTAAAAAATATATGAGGGGCGCCTGGGTGGCTCAGTCGGTTAAGTGTCCAACTTCGGCTCAGGTCATGATCTCACGGTTTGTGAGTTCAAGCCCTGTGTCCGTCGGGCTCTGGGCTGACAGCTCGGAGCCTGGAGCCTGCTTCCGATTCTGTGTCTCCCTCTCTCTCCGCCCCTCCCCCGCTCATGTTCTGTATCTCTCTGTCTCAAAAATAAATATAAACATTAAAAAAATTTTTTTCATCAAAAAAAATATATATGAAACAAGGATTTTCTACAAACTTGAAATCAAAGCTATAGGATAACATGGAAACACACAGGACATGAATCTTTCTTTAGGAACAGCCTAGGGTATGAGCTTCATTGGACTAAGAGGTAATTGGAAAATTTTAGCAGAAGGACTGATGTGAGCATTTATAAAGTGGACTGTAGATCTAAGTCAAAAACAAAGGAGACAATGAGGGTGGAAGACGGATATACAAATGCTGTACATCATAACAAATAGAAATAATGCAACTAAAAACTGGTAAGGGGCAGAAGAGAGAATAAAGAAAGTAAAAGAATCTCATTGGTTGCCAGGTAGAAAATAGGTGGGAGTTAAGGATCTAATTTTAAATTGGCAAACCAGATGGTCAAAGGGTAACTAAGAAAACAAGGAAGGTGTGAGTACAAAGGTAACAGCTAGAACAAAAATAAAATGTCCCTAAATTCTGTTCGTTAAAATGAAAGAACCGGCAACATGAATAGACCTTGAGGGTGTTAGGCTAAGGGAAATAAGTCAGACAGAAAAAGACAAATATTGTATGATTTCACTTATATGTGGAATCTGTAACACAAAACAAAATAGAAACAGACTCAGAGATACAGGAAACAAATGGGTGGTCACCACAGGGTGGAGGGGGTTGGATGTGCACAAAATAGGTGAAGGGGATTAAGAGGTGCAAACTTCCACTCATAAAATAAGTAAGTCATGGGGATGCAATGCATGGCATATGAAATATAGTCAGTAATATTATAATAAGTTTTTATGATTATAGATGGCAACTAAACTTACTGTGGAGGCCATAAATTAAATTCAAGGGCAAATAATACACATCTTTAGAAAAAGAAACACAGACTAAATAACATAATACATGCAATTATAAAACATGATAGAAATGAGATCTAACATATCAACCGTATCAGTAAGTGTAATGGACTAAATTTACCAATTAAAAGCAAAAAGATCCTCAATTATGCTCACAATGGAAGGCCCAGTTATATGCTATCTCCATGAGATATATAAAAAAAGATTTAAAAAACAAAATACAAATGGATGGGTAAAGGTATTTCAGGAAAATGGAAACATTAAGAAAGCAGCAGCAGCAACCCTGATTCAAGCCTAAAAGTGTTAAACACAACAAAGAAGGGCACCTTTTATTGCTGAAAGCCAAATCTCCAATGAAGATATAATACTTATGAATATCTATGCTCCAATAAAATTTATGTCCGAGATTTACCACTCTTAATTCAAGACAGATTAAATGGACAAACAAAACAAAACATAATCAGTTAGGTAGGTCTTATGGATATATATTGAACTTCATATTTTGATAATATAAGTGAACACACCTTTTTTTATCAAGGGCTTTTGAACCATTCATAAAAACTGGTCACAAAGAAAATGTCAGTAGGTTCCATGAATTAAAAATATGATGAACAAAACTATCTGATCACAATGCAGTGAAAGTAGAAATTATTAACTAATGAAATAAAAATAGAAATCCTTAACCAAACCAAAAACAAAAGGGTCATCCACCTGAAAAATTTAAAAAGCCTCCTCCTACATGACAACTCTTGGATAACAGTAAAGACATAAAGTGAAATCAAAGGATTTTTTTAAGGCATTAAAACAAAATACAAAAACACTAACACATGGGATACATTTAAAGTAGTTTTTGGAGAAAAACTCATAGCAGGAGATGCTTTCATAAGTAAGAAATAAAAGGATGTAAATGAATGACTCAAATACTTAGCTGAAAAAAAAACCTAGCAAACAACAACAAAGTAGACTGAAAGAAAGCACTAAGAAGAAAATGACAAAGACAAAAGCAGAAATTAATGAAATACAGAATAGGAAACCAGTAGACTTAATTGAAAAAAATTAACAAAATAGCAAACCACTAGCTAACTTAACAATAAAAAAGAGGGAAAGCACAAATAAAATAAGGAATGACAAAAAGTGAATGGAAAAAAGAATTAAAAGTCTTAAGAGGCTTTGTTTGCCCACCTCTATACAAATAAATTTGAAATCTTACATTAAACTGATAATTTTCTAAAGAAACATAGATTACCAAAATTGAGCCTAAGAGAGGGAAAAGATTTAAATGCACCAAATTTCCACAGAGGATACAGACACAATTATTATTTTTTCAAATGTTTATTTATTTTTCAGACAGAGCAAGTGAGTGGAGGAGGGACAGAGAGAGGGAGACAGAGAATCTCAAGCAGGCTCCACCCTGTAGGTGCAGAACCTGACATGAGGCTTTAACTCACGAACTATGAGATCATGACCTGAGCCAAAATCAAGAGTCGGATGCTTAACGGCCTTGAGCCACCCAGGTGCCCCTACAGAGCAATTATTAAAGATACCACACAAAAAAAGCATCAGACCCATGAGCGTCTACCAAACCCGCAATAATCAAATATTCTAGTGCCCTGTAAATTGCTCTGGAGCATGAAGATTATGGCAGGCAGAATACTGCCTCTCTTCCCACAAAAGGTGTCTGTATCTAAATCCCCAGTACCTATGACTATGCCATATACATGGCAAAGAGGAATTAAGGTTGTAAGTAGAAATAAAATCTGCTAATCAGCTGGCCTTGAAGTAGGGAGATTATCCTGGATTATGGGAAGGGCCAATGTAATTACAAGAGTCCTTAAATGTGGAAGAGGGAGACAGGACAGTCAGCAACAGGGAGATGGGATAAAAGAAAAACTAGATCCCTATTGGCTTTGGAAATGGAAGGAAGCCATGAACCAAGGAACATGAGTGGCCTCGAGAAGCAGGCAAAGGCAACAAAACAGATTTTCCCTGAGAGCCTCCAGAAATGAATGCAGCCTGCCAATATCTCAGTTTAGGTCATTGAGACTCACTTTGGACTTTTGACCTCAAGACCTGTTAGATAGTAAATTTGTACTGTTTTAAGCCACTAAGTTTGTGATGATTACAGCAGTAAATAGAAAACTAGTATAAAATACTAATACAAAAATAAAAACTTCCTTATTCTTTTAATAAATTGAGTATAACCCAATTTTGATACCTAAGCCTGATGAAGACTCTCTCAAAAAAGTAGAAGAAAAAGAAGGCTGCAGACCATTGTCACTCATGAATATTGATGCAAAAAGATTAGCTAAAATATCAGCAAACAGAATCTAATACCACATAAAGAAAATAACATACCATGACGAATTGGGATCTATTCTAGTAATTTAATGTAGTTTCTATATTAGTAAATCCATATTGATAGATCTCAGGAAACAAAATATGGTTATCTCCATAGATGTTCAAAAAGCCTTGGACAAAAATTCAATACCCATTCCAAGTAGCAGCACTCAAGAAAACAGGAATTGAAGGACACTTTCTTAATGTGTTAAAACACCTTAACATGATAAAAAAATATATATATTAGTCCTAAAGCTATTATTTTACTTAAATGTGGAAACACAACAAGAATTTCCATACAAATCAGGAACAAGGCAAAAATGTGTACCTCCACGACTATTCAACACTGTCCTAATGGTATCAGCCAATGCAATTAGAGACGATAAAATAATCAGAGGCAAAATATTTGGTAAAGAAGTAAAACCGTCTCTGTCTTTACCGACACAACAGTATAACTGGAAAGCTCTAGAACATCGATGGTCAATGATAAAACGGACTCAAACAGTATAAGAATTCAGTAAGGTAGCAAGATACAAAATTAACAGACAAGTTAATATAGCTTTCCTATACACAAACACTATCTAGAGAAAATATGAAAGAGAAACCCCAATCTACATTGGCAACAAAGAAGATCAAATACACAGGAATAAATTTATCAAATAATATGTAAAACTTATATGAGGAAAACTTAAAATTACTCTAGGAAGACATAAAAATAGACAAGTGGAGAGAATCTCATGTGATTGAAAGGGTGTTTCGGCATCGTAAGGATGTCAGCTCTCACTTGGTTAATTGATGCAATCCCATTAAAAATACCAACAAGCCTTTGTTTTATGGAGTTAGACACATTGGTACAAAGATTATTTGGCAAAACAAACATGCAAGGATACCCAGAAAAATACTAAAAAAAGGAAATCTGCTCCGGGGGACTAGACATATCAGACATTAAAAGATACTACAAAGCTTCTATAATTAAACCGTGTGGCACTACCATAGGACTAGACCATAGATCATAGACCAGTGGAACAGAATAGAAACCCCAGAAATAGACCTAAGGAGGTATAGAAATTTAGTGGATGATGAAGATGACATCTCAAATCATTGGGACAATGATAGACCTTTAATAAAGGAGGCTGGGTAGCCATTTTGAAAAAGATACAATTAGATCTATACCTCATGTCATACCCAAGAATAAACTTCAAATGTATCAGGGGTCTAAATTTAAAAGAAAGATCAAGCATACAAGTTCTGAAAGAAAAAAAAAAAAGAGTGGGTTTCTCTATAACAGTAGTGTGGGACAGTCTTTCTAACCATGATTAAATTTACAGAGGAAATAAAATAATAAGTTTGCATGAATTTTTTTATAAGTTTGAGTGGTAAAAACTACCATAGACATAATCAAAAAACAGTAACAAACCAGAAGAAAACATTTTTGCATGTGTCACAAGGGTTAATATCCCCAGTATGCAAAGAACACTTCAAAAATGCAAAACCAAAGGCGAAAAACCCAAAAGGAAAACAGGAAGTCAATGATTTATGAAGAGTAAAAAATAGCCCTTAAACATATGCAAATTGTTCCAAGTTTCGCATAATCAGAGAAGTGCAAACTAACACAATATTGGGATACTATTTCTCATCTATTGGGTTGGTTCAAATGAAAACTATCATGGCATATGTGATTGGCAAAGCTTTGGGAAGTACTCTCCTATGGGGCTGGTTGGGAAGTACTCTCCTATGAGGCTGGTGGGAATGCAAACTGGTGCAAATATTTTATTTTTTCATTTATTTAAAAATTTTTTGATGTTTATTTCGTTTTGAGAGAGAGAGAGAGAGAGAGTGAGCACAAGCAGGGAAGGGACAGAGAGAGGGAGACACAGAATCTTAAGCAGACTCCAGGCTCTGAGCTGTCAGCACTGAGCCTGACGTGGGACTCAAACCCACAAACCATGAGATCATGACCTGAGCTGAAGTTGGATGCTTGACCAACTGAGCTACCCAGGTGCCCCATGGTGCAAATATTTTATAGGAGGACTTGGTAAAACCTAACAGAACTGTATATGTTCTTACTTTTTTGACCTAGAAATTGTACATCTGGGATTTTACTTTGAAGATGCATTTCTAACAATACACTGCGTTCATTATAGCATTGTTTGTAGTTGAAAGATATTAAAAAAATAAGCTAAGTGCCCATATATAGGAAAGTCATTTCATAAATTATGATACACAATGGAGTTCTATACAATTATTTTTTTATAAAAGGAATGAAAATTTATATAAATTTATTGAATGAGCTCTAGAATCCATTGCTAAATGAAGAAAAAAAAAACAAGGAGCAAAAGAATATCTATACTGGTAGTGTGCTCTCTTCCAGGTAAGAAAGAAAAGGAAACAAACCTGTACCTGTTCTTTTGTAACAAGAAGAATGGACTGGAAACTAATCTCACCCCTCCCAGGGCACTGATGGGAATGAAGTAGACAGAATGAGGAAAAGGAATGGGATAGGAGGAACAAAGGGAGAGTGACACTTCTCTCTAAGTATACTTTCTCACGTATTCTTTTCAAGCCATGTCAATATACCACACACTCATTAAAGCAAAGAAATAATTGAAACCAACTGGGATGCATAGGCAATTCAAAATGGAATACAAACAATGAGTCTGGTTTCTCTTTTGTTGTTTTGTTCGTTTTTTGTTTTTGTTTTTTTTTCCAAATGAGTAACATACCCACACTGAAGCAAAGGGAGAAGAAGAAAATATAGTAACTGGTAAACAGTATCTTGACTATATAGTAAAAGGCTAACGACAGCACTGTACAGAAGTGGGTGAACAACTGAAACTACTTATACTAGGAAAGGGCAAAAAAAGTAAATATACTGTAGAAAATGAGAGCCATGTTTGTCCCTGTTGGGGGCAGGCCAGAATAAACTCTAGGGTGTTGGGCTGGAATTAGAAGTCTCAGAACTAACTCATGCCTTTAAATATATGTAAGTACACAGATACACACATATAGACACTTGATAAATGACTTTGATTTCATTGCAAACAAGTGAGAAAAGGATGCACTTTTGAGGGGGGATGGTGTTCTGTTGTTGTTGTTTGTTTGTTTTGGTTTTGGTTTTTTACCAAGACATACAAAGGTACAAACAATACAGAAAAATGATAAATCTGACTCCCATTAAAACTAGAAATTTGAGGGGTACCTGGGTGGCTCAGTCGGACGCTTAGGCGTCCGACTCCGGCTCAGGTCATGATCTCACATTCATGGGTTCTAGCCCAGCATCAGGCTCTGTGCTGACAGCTCAGAGCCTGGAGCCTGCTTTGGAGTCTGTGTCTCCCTCTCTCTCTGCCCCTCCCCCAACTTGCACTCTGGTCTCTCTTCAGCTCTCAAAAAATAAAATCAAACATAAAAAAAAAAAAACCCTTTAAAAAAACTGAGAAATTTGATTCATCAAAAGAAACTAAAAACAAAATGATAATCAAGTCGGAAGCTGAAGAAAATTATTGTAATACATATAAACCAGGAATGATTGGTATTCAGAACACATAAAACTTCCATCTGATCGGTAAGAATACGACAAATAACACAATAGAAAACAGAACAAAGAATGTGAAGAGGAAATTCAAGTGATCAATAAACATAAAGAATAGACTCCACAAATAATTACTGAATGCAAATAAAAAAATAAATATCAAAAGCAACAATTCACACCAACAGACTGACAAAAACTCAGGTCTGATAGATCTCTGTTGGTCAGCGTGCGGAATCAAGGGACCCCTCATCGTAGCTGGTAGAAAACAACCACTTCGGAGAACAATGCAGCTATGTAAGAGAGCTGAAGATACACACACATTGTGACTCAGTCTTTTCACTTCCAAATATATATACCTTAGAAAGTTTTGCACGTATACATAAGTTGGCATGCTCCAGAACGTTCAGTGCATTCTCAATAGTGAAAAATGAAAACAATCTTTTCATTAAATACTCGATCTCTAAATCATGGTATTCCACACAGTGGAATGCCATACAACGGAGAAAACAGATGAGTAAGATAATATCAACATAGGAACAGCTCAAAAACGTAAGTGCGTGTGTAGGATGATACACACAGTAAGATGTTTATACGATCAAAAACATGCAAAAAAGCAGTGTTACATATTTCTTATGCTATAGATATTTGTGATAAGAATATAAAAACATTTTTGGAGTTGTAGTAGCCAGCCATCAAGATGGCCCCCAATGATTCCCCCTTCTGGTATTCAGAGCGTTGTGGAGTCCTGTCCCATACTGGATCAGGGTTGGTCTCTGTCATCAACAGTACATGGCAGAAATGATGGTGAGTCACCTCCAAATTAGGATGTAAACAACTGTGGCTTCCATATTTAGCAACCCATTTTCGATTTCTCTCTGACTTGCTGCTGGTGGGGAAAAGCAAGCTGCCATATTGTGAGCGGTCCTAGGGAAAGGCCCACGTGGTGAGGACTCAAGTCTCCAGCCAGCGAGGAGCTGAGGTCTGCCAACACGTGAGTGAGTGTGGAGGAGGATTGTCAGCCCCAGTAGGACCCTGAGAAGTTTCAGACAACAGCTTGACAGCAACCTTGTGAGACAGCTGGTCTCTCTACCAGCTAAGTCTATCCTGGACACCTGACCCTCAGGAACTGTGTGAGGTAATAAATGTATACTGTCTTAAGTCACTAGGTTTTGTGGTAATTTGTTATGCAACATACTTAACACAGAGTAGGTTTCTTATTGAGAGGGAAGGTCATCAGGTCATAGAGAGGTAAAAAGAAGTCTTCGCTTTTAGCTGAAATATTTTATTATTATTTTTTTAATGTTTATTTTTGAGAGAGAGAGAGACAGAGACAGAGACAGGGTGCAAACGAAGGTGGGGCAAAGAGAGAGACACACACAGAATCTGAAGCAGGCCCCAGGTTCCGAGCTGTCAGCACAGAACCTGACGCGGGGCTCGAACTCACGGACCGCAAGATCATGACTTGAGCTGAAGTCGGACACTTCACCTACTGAGCCACCCAGGCGCCCCTGAAATATTTTATTTTTAAAATAAAATATCAAAAGCAAACATGGCAAGATGTTAATGTTTATTACACTAAGATAACTAGCAAGCCGTTTTCATCATGAAATTCTTTGTACATTCTGAATGTCTGGAGTATTTCACATGCAGAAGAACGGTGCTTTGCAGGGTTGTATCTCAGGGGCAGCAAGATATCGCCCCTGCCGTGGTAACCTGCAGTGGGTGATCATTCTGCTGTCTTGTAACTAAATATGCAGAGTCTTTCCTGAAAGCTTTTTTTTTTTTTTAAAGCTTATTTATTTTGAAAGAGAGAGAGACAGAGACAGAGAACAGGGGAGGGGCAGAGGGAGAGAGAGAATCCCAAGTAGGTTCCACACTGTCAGCATGGAGCCCGACATGGGGTTCGATCCCACAAACCATGAGATAATGACCTGAGCCGAAATCAAGAGTCACACTCTCAGTGAACTGAGTTACCCAGGCATTCCTGAAAGCTTTTATAAATCACTTACACCCTGCAGGACTAAAATACAGAACTTCAGAAGCTAATATTTTGGGGTGGGTTGTGCTATGTAATTTGGGTTTCTGTTATGACAAACGAGAAACAGTATTCGATTGGAAATATTTATTTAAAAAATTGTGATGCTCATACACTTTCTAAAAGCCCTCATATTTGGATAATAAATACATCAAGAACAGGTTGTCAATATGATTTAAAGCTGAAAAATCTTATATAGGTTCTGGTGAAATTATTTAATTAAGAAGCAAATCAAAATGCTTAAGCCATAGCTATTTAACATGATTATAAAGTGCTGATTATTCAAATGAAATTAATTAGTCACAAATTCCCCAAGAACATTAAATTACTCCCCAATGGCAGAAACACTGGCAATTTTACTCTTTCATTAAATCTATGCTTGGTTATTTTCTTTTCCTGGAAATATGGACAGCAATCAAATGTTTACTAGTCAGTTTATAAAGAAAAATCAGAAACCCTTTAGTTCCACAACCAATACAGGAATGGTGAACAATAAGAAAAGCTTCTTGAGACTTAATAACTGTATGTAAAATTTAATAAAAAGGAAAAAAAAAAGAACCTGTCATGACTGAGCTTGTCTCCAGTGCCCTCCCCCCCTCCCCCCCCCACACACTCTGGAATTAAGTAAGGATTCCAGGAGAATGGGCTTTTGGGAAGGAGGAAGAAAACCTACATTTTTGATTTACTAGTAGTTTTTTTTTTAATATGAAATTTATTGTCAAATTGGTATCCATACAACACCCAGTGCTCATCCCAACAGGTGCCCTCCTCCATGCCCATCGCCCACTTTCCCCTGTCCCCCACCCCTCCATCAACCCTCAGTTTGTTCTCAGTATTTAAGAGTCTCTTATGGTTTGCCCCTTCCCTCTCTGTAACTTTTTTCCCCCCTTCCCCTCCCCCCTAGTCTTCTGTTGAGTTTCTCAGGATCCACATAGGAGTGAAAACATATGGTATCTGTCTTTCTCTGCCTGACTTATTTCACTTAGCATAACACTCTCCAGTTCCATCCACGTTGTTGCAAATGGCCGGATTTCATTCTTTCTCATGGCCAAGTAGTATTCCATTGTATATATAAACCACATCTTCTTTATCCATTTGTCAGTTGATGGACATTTAGGCTCTTTCCATCATTTGGCTATTGTTGAGAGTGCTGCTATAAACATTGGGGTACAAGTGCCCCTATGCATCAGCACTCCTGTATCCCTTGGGTCAATTCCTAGCAGTGCTATTGCTGGGTCATAGGGTAGATGTATTTTTAATTTTTTGAGGAACCTCCACACTGTTTTCCAGAGCGGCTGCACCAGTGTGCATTCCCACCAACAGTGCGAGAGGGTTCCCGTTTCTCCACATCCTCGCCAGCATCTATAGTCTCCTGATTTGTTCATTTCAGCCACTCTGATTGGCGTGAGGTGGTATCTCAGGGTGGTTTTGATTTGTATTTCCCTGATGAGGAGTGACATTGAGCATCTTTTCATGTGCCTGTTGGCCTAGAAGTTTAGTTTAAAATACAATTTGAGCACACCTGCTTTCGGGGGGTGGCCCTGCTATTTATCCTCGCCTATTCTGTTTTGTTGTGAAGGCAAGTCCTGAGGGGAAGAGGAGAAAGCATATCTTTCCCTGACCCCATCTTTTCCTTTTGTTCACTTTGTTCATAATCTAGGTTTACTCTGTAGAAGCAGTTCTGGAAGGCTGAGATGATATGGGGCTAACACAGGTGTTAGCAGAGAACTGAATCGATCTCCCAGTTGGGTGGCCTCAGTTTGGGGAAAATAAACCATGGAAGCCTCCTGTGGCTGTAAGGGCAATGTTAAAATGGTATCTCTTGGAAAGGAATGAAGCTGGAATCTTAAATCAAGGAGACGGCCCTTTCTTTTGTTGATCCTGTTATCCCAGAGGGCTGCGAGAAGGTTTTGAATAGGGAAAGAGACGCAAGGCTGGCGTTTGAGGTAGCTCCCTGTGGGAAGCAGTCAAGACTTGAGACAGTTAATACACTAGATAGAGGACGGATCGAGTGTCCTGGAAAGATAAATATACACGTAAGAATATATACAGTTATATAGATAATGTATAATATATTATATATATATATATATATATATATATAATATATAGTTATATATATATTTCACACAGTTATATAGATAATGTATAATATATGTGTATACTGTTACACAGTAAAAAAAAAAACCTGCTTTATGTACATAAAGAGATTCATTATGAGGAGTTGGTTAATGCAAATATGGAGGCTAAAATGTCTCATGATCAGCTGTCTGCTAGCTGGAGACTCGGGAGAGCTGATGGTGTGGTTCCCATCTGAGTCTGGGGGCCTGAGAACCAGGAGGGCCAACGTTTCCACTGAGTCTATGGGCAGGAAAAAGCCAGTGTCTCAGCTTGAAGGCAGTTAGGCAGAAGGAATCCTCTCTTACTCAGCCTTTTTTGGGTGAAAGGCTGTTTTGAATCAACTGATTGCACAAGGCCCACCTACTTTGGAGAGGGCATGCTGCCTTACTTAGTCGACTCTTTCAAATGTTAACCTCATCCGGAAACATCCCCACACATACACCAGAATATTCTTTGAGCAAACATCTGGGCACTCCACGGCTTAGGAAGGTTGACACATAAAATGAGCCATCCCAGAGGGCTGCCAGTCTCCTGGTTTCAATGACTGTAGTGCCAAAATGAACCAGAAGAAACAAGGTTAGGAGAAGGGATGGCAGGAAACCGATGAGCACCATTTAGGATCTGCTGAATCGATGCTCCCAGCAACAGGTGGAAACAACACGGAGGGAGGTGGATGTACAAACCGGGAGGCTCAGGGCTGGAGTCTGGGGAGCCTTTAGCACACCCGTGCAGTAACCAGGACAGGATTATCCAGGGATGGAAAGAGGAACCCAGTTTAAAAAGAGAGGAAGAGAAGAAATGGTAGAAAACAAGGAAAATCAGAAGAGTGTTGTATCAGAAGCTAAGGAAGTAGAGTTTCCACAATTAAGGAGTGACCACAATGGTCAGCAAAGTGATTCAACTTAGGGGCTGAAAAATATCCTTCAGCACTGGCCACCAAGGCCCTCAACGGGGACGCCCTCAGTGAAAGCAGGGCCCACAGGGAGGAGGCAACAGAAGCTGACAGTGGGTAGAAGGCAGATGGGGGGCAGGGTGTGGAGTGCAGGGGCTGTATTACAGGGAGGTGAGCCTGTTTGGAGCATGAGAGCAGTTCGGAATGAAGGAGAAGGTAAAGAAATAAGCGAGCGGGGGTGATGAATGGAGCAGGGCCCAAAGCAGTAGCTGTGGACTCTGACCAAGAGCACAGGCATGTGTCCGGGGCCAAAGGGGAGAGGAATGTAATTAGAAACAAAGGAGGGTGCCCATCCTCTGAGATGGGTGAGAAACAAACAAGGGTTCACAGAGATGTATATAATTTTGTAGGGGAGCAGGGATGTGAGAAATTGGGGGAGATCATGCTTAATAGTCTTATCCTTCATGATGAAGTAGAGGGCAATGTTTTCTGCTGAGAGAGAGGTGGGGCCCTCATTTAAGAACGGGGGTGGAGGCCATACAGCTAACTCCTTTCCCTTCCCACCCCCCCTAAAGTTCAGGCTTAAGTTTTTAAGTATTTATTGGAAGGAAATACAGAGAAGTGAAAGAACAGTATCACAGACCAACTTCACAGAGGACTGGGATATGTAGAAGACTAGACAGCTCTGAATGGCTCAATAATATAAATTATTCAAGAGGTTGCCCTGGCGATCTTATCATCCCTCAGTAACAGGTGTTTCTTGCTTCCTGCTTTGCAAGTGGGCCATATGCACGATTCAGCATTTTCCTACGTTTTCTATTTGTTTTTCTGCAACTGCTGCCCCCTTGTATGTGTATTCATTTCTCTCTCTCATGTTTTATACTTACTCATGAATTGTACTGCTTCTTGGCTTTTGCTTACGGCTTTCTCGTTTGCAGCTTCTGATTCTACTATCATCTGCTGGCTTGATTATTACATCTCAAAAACAAAGTCTTTCAGAGGGAGCCTCTGGCTGGTTCAAGCAGACATGTTCCAGTACAGAACATGTCAGGTGATGGTCAAATTTCTTGGGGCTATGGTGGGGTTTTGGTACCAAGCATAGCGACATAATCAAAAAGCACTCCAATATCACAGGTAAGTAATTTACATAGGTAGTTGTGGGCAGAAGTTGAAAGGAATAACAAATCCACGCATGTGCAGAACTAACATGAAAAAGGTATGGATATTTACACACACAACACACACACAAACACAATTACTTAAGTCCTGAATAAATGAGGTCAGGCTATGTCTTATTCTTATGTAAATGACCCTATACTGTAAAGATGTCAATTTCTTGCAAATTAATCTATAAATCCAGTGCAATTAAAACTTTAATCCCAAACTTGATAGGGGGGAAATTGAATTGTTTTAACAATTCAGCTGGTAGAGAAAATGTATGAGAATAGCCATGAAAATTAATTCAAAAATAATAATGATGAGGAGAAAATGCTTGAGATCTCTTTCTATCTGTATGTATATACATATGTATATATAGATATAAGTGTGTGTGTGTGTGTGTGTGTGTGTGTGTGTGTGGTGTCCTGGCCCAGATGCAGATGTGAATCAACGGAATAAAAAGATAACCAGAAACAGAGCCACGTGTCTTTTAGAACTCAATAATACAAATGGCAATTCAAATCCATGTAAATGATTGAGTAATTCAATCACTGGTGTTGAATCAATGGGCTACTTATATGGAAAAACAGAAAGGTAAATCTTCTACCTCAAATCATGTACCAAAATAAATTACACAAGGATTTAAAATCTAAACATTAAAATTAAAACTGTCAAGGTATCAGTGGCAAGTATTTAACAGTATCATTGTAACTTGGGGAAGGAGGGGCTTCCTAAGTATAAATCAGACTCATAAGACATAAAAGGAATGGTCTTAGATTTGACTACATAAAAAGCACAATCTTACATACGTTAAAAGACAGCATAACCAAGTAAAAAGAATCTATAGATTGAAGAAAATATTTGCAACACATAAGATAGGAAATGCTAATATCTCTAAAAAGGGAAAAAGAGGGGCAGAGGATGTAGACATGCCCTATCTCCTTTGAATAACAGCAAAGAGTATAAGATTTTAAATGTTAAAAAGGCATACCCATGCCTACTCTGCTGGCATATGTACCTCTAAACTACCAAACATGCTATTTCCTGGGGAGAGGGTTTACTTAACACATGACATTTTAGCCTTCATCCTGGCTATTGTTGACAAAGGGCCATCCTATGACCCTCCATTCAGTCCGTGAAAGAAAAAAGGCCAGATTTCAGATTCTAGAACAGATCATTATCTGCTCTGATTAGATAGTAAGTCTTCTCAGTGTATTAAACAAATGTCACAGTAATTACATCACACGATCTGCTCTTTCCCAGAATGCTGGGTGTTCACCATTTCATAATTTCTGTGTTGCCCAGAGACATTTTAAGGACTCAACCACAGTCGTATGTCCTTCAAATGCAAAGACCACATCCTTATTTCTTCTTTTTTGCCCCCCCCACCCCCACCGTTTTACTGGAGTTCCTCATTCATACTTCATACATGCTGACTGCTTGCTTATAAACACATCCATTTCCAGACACAACGTTCCTTCTTCCATCTCAGACCTCTCTTTCTGAGACTGATTGTCTTATTTGGAAGTTCCTTTATTGAGAGCCAGTAGGTGGGTAAATCTTTCAGTGTTTGTCTACAAAAGTCCTTATTTTCCCCACATTTTTGAAAGACAATTTTACTGGGAGTACTATAGTAGACTGACGGGTAATTTTCCCAGGATTTTCCATTCCATTGTCCTCTGCTCTCCATTGCTTCTAAGGAGTTAACTCTTAGCCCACGTTGCTCTGTTAGTAGATATTCCTTTTCCCCCATGATTGCTACAAAGATCTTCTGTTTGTTTTTTATGTTTAGCAATTACACCACACACTATTTAGGGAGTGAATTTCTTTTTATTTACTGCGATTCATTTTTTTCTCAGTCTGAGGATTCATGTCACTTATTAATTCTGAAAAATTCTTGGTCATTATCATTTTCAATAATGCCTCTCCCAATTCTCCCTATTCCTTCTTTGTGGAATTCTCATGACATATGTTGGCCTATTTCATTCTATTCTCCATGGCTCTTAACCTCTTTGATATTTTCCATTTCTTTATCCTGTTGGGCTACATCCTGGGTAATTTCTTCAAATCTGCAGTTCATGAATTACCTATTGCATCATTGAACTCCTCTATTAAGTTTTAGGTTTAATTGTTCTCAAGTTTGAGAATTTCTACTTGATTCTTTAATCGTTTTTGACAGTCTCTGAATCATATTTTGGATTCCGTCTCTTCTAAAACCACATTAATATGCATGCTTTTTGGAACACTGTTGATGACAACTTTAATATTGGAAGTCTTCTGGATGAGGGTCTGCTGTTTTGTTGTTTCTGCTGACTCTATCATGAGACTTTGTGTGTATGTGTTTTGTGATTTTTAAAAATATTGTGTGCTCCTGTTTCTGGAACTCTATCTGTGAGAATTCTTTGAGGCCTTTGCTTTTATTCAGACCCCAGGTCATTTCAAACTCAAAATCTTGGCTTACAGTTTTTAAGATTAGGCAAATAGTATAATGAGAAACATGTGGGCTGGCCAGTGGCCACAAATGATCGGGGAAAGCTTTAAAACTTTTCTTTGTACTGGCATGATCTTTAAATTTCATTTTAAAAGTATACAAAAAGCCAAACACACAGAGAAGTATGGGAAGTAATGCAACAGGTATATGGACATATAATACCAAGATCAAAGCAATGGTTTTTGTTTTACTCGTGCCACTTTTCTAATTTCAAACTGTTTCACAATTCTCTTCCTTTCTTGGAAAGATGTATCAATTCGTATCAACCAAATATAACAATTATGTTCAAAGTGATTGAAAACAAGAGCGAATACGATGATTTCACTCTTAATACATGGGAACCAAAACTAGTTTAAGAGTAGGATTAGGGGTTTGAATCCACGCTGGGAGGAAACGGTAAGCATTTGGAATAGTTGTTGAGAGAAGTTGGAGGAGATGATGAAAACAAGAGGGTTGACAAGCAACAGCCCCGTGAGCTCCACTGTGGCTGGAGGCTTACAACCATGAGCATCCATGTTGCAGTGTCCACGTATGACCGGGGTTCTGCGTGGTGAGTCTGGTAGAAGGACAAAGAGCCAGGGAACTCACAAGTAGAGTAGTTTACAGAAGTGCTTCTCAGATTTAATGCGCATATAAATCCTGGTATCTTGCTGAAATGCAGGTTCTGATTCAGCGGGTCCGGGATAGGACCTGAGGCTCCACAGTGCTGAAATTTCCCAGGCACTGCCATTCCTGCCAGTTTGGGGTCTACTCTTTCAGTAGCCGACTGGGCCCAAGTGGGCCTCTTCACCGAAGGAGAGTTACAGGAGGAGTGAGAGATGAGCACTGGGCAAGGTGAGGGGGCTTGTCGGAGTGCGATCACGGCTTAGAGCTCACGTTGTGGAGCAGTTCTGGTTTAAGTCGGAAGCTAGGGTGTAATTCCTGGAGCGGGTGGACGAAGGGTAAAGGTACGTGGAGTTGAGAAGGTCCAGGACTTAGAGGTCTGGTTGTTAGTTCTCGGTTGCACTGTCAGCCTAGGGAAACCTCCAGTGGTTACAAGGGGAGCTGGGATGGAGAAGAGGGGAACCTGCCTGCAGGTCTTTAGTTAACGGGGCTGGATGGGATGGTCGTGAGAGCGTTTGAGAAGCTGGCACTAGCAAGGAGGAGCAGAGGGCAGACGTGATCTCACAACAGGGTGAACTTTGAGGTCTGCGTGGGAGCACAATGAACAGCTGGTGTGTGCACAGCTGGGAGGGCCGGTTAAGCAAAGGACGTAGGCAACATCTTTGGAAAAGGTTGACCAGTAGGAGAGTTTGTTTAAAATGGAATGGAGTCACTAGGGGGGAAGAGGCAAGTGTTAACAGTGAAGGGGTGAGTCTGCAGGAGACGCTTCGGTGCCTTGTCCACCCCCAGCTGCTGTGAGAGCTTATGTCTGTGACCTTCTTTAGCGGAGAAAGGCCATTGGCTGGGAAGAGCTGCATGGGAGGTGACACTCCTACTCCCCAAAGCAGCCAGTAACCTAACTGATGTGGGAGTATGAAAGCTCTCTGCCTCTGCACAGGTTGATTCTGTGGGGTGATTTATGCTCTAGAGGCTCTTTGTGAGTGAGACCGAGACTAGCCTTCACTGAGACCACACTCCCGTTCAGTTGCTTCCCTCTCCTTGCCCTGCTTCCCTAGTGGGTTCTTCCTGAAGAGCACGCCCTCCACAAATCACGTGCTCCTGAGTATCTGTCTCAGCTCTGCTTTGGGGAACCTGACGCAAGCCAGGTAGCCCAGAAGTAGTCCTGGGAAGCAGACTCCAAGGATGGATTCTGGAGCTGAATCATCCACTAGCCACTGGCAATGGTGGACTGGAAGAGTAGCAATGGTCGCGGAATGTTACAGCACGGGTGGTGACCTGGGATAGGGTACTTGTGGAAAGCAATACAAAGGCTCGTGCGCTGTCTCTGTCCTTTATGCGGCATGAAGGGAAATGGGAATTTTAAGGACTATGGAACTGGGCAGCCATGCTGAGCAGCATGGATGCTTTGAAGAGAAAATGACAGATCAAGGCAGTCAGATATCAACCAAAGCAAAGTGTGAAAACCAGAAGGTCTCCTTGGCAGAACGTAAAGAATATAAAGAATCCATCCACCAGGCTCAGGACCTAGTCTAAGCATAGTAGGCATGTCCTTTAAGAGAAGAAAGATTCTCAGTTCTGGCAAGTCTTCTACACTATAGCCATATCTCTGAGCGGGAGGGAGTCGGATCTTGAGACTCAGGATGCAGATATCTGGGTAGAAGTGCTTGAAAATATAAATGCTCCCATTTCCTAAGTCCTATGGCCTGCAGAAGTGATTATCACCCCTTTGTTGGTGAAGAGTACAGCCTCCACTCCCTCTCAAACGAAGCAGGTGCCTTATTGGACCACACTTGTCTTCTTCATGATCTACCTTATCTCCCCTTTATCAACCAGACCGTTAGTCACTAGGGTCAAATCTTGGCATGACCCAATCAGAAAGTGCTGGGCCTACTAAGGGAGGAGAGAGGTTAAAAGCCAAAGGAACTGAAGGAGCTGGCTAACCTTTCATGGCAGGAAAGGGAGAACATGCCTGGAAACGGATGGTTATAATTGGCTACCAGCTCACAGCAGCTTGGAAAAAGTGATGGCCCACAATGAATGAAGTAGGGATGTCAAAACTGCCATGGCAGACCATGGAGAAAGGGACAAAAAGTTAGATAAGTGGGCACGCTAGAATGGACCTTGTATATAAGATCAGAAGACCCACCCAGCTGACTGTATTCCTCAGGAGGGCCTTGTACCAAGGTGATGAGGGTTATATCAGTGTCACTGAGAAACTCAGTTGAGGCTCACTGCTGTAGACCAGGGTTGATAGCAGGAGACATTGTTATAAAACAGGACTTTCCAGTGGCGATGGGAATAAGAGGATCCCAGAATGCCTAAGGCCATGTAGCAGCACTTCACCATCGGCCAGATTGGGATGACAGTATGACAGATGATCTGTGGGGATCTATGGAATAGAACATGGTTCCCCTAAAGGTAAGACATACGGGCATCCAACTGCTTAATATGTATAACCAAAGGAAATCTGGAATGAGTGAGCACCTATGGCTTTGACTTGGATAACTGTATTTTGTAAAAAGGGAAATACCCAGATTTTCTGAGGGACATCGGACACGAGGCCATAGTAGACACTGATACCCACTGTCCAGGTGTAAGCACTATTGTGTACCCCCTGTTAGATCAGGATCATATGGGAGTCAAGTACAATTAATAGAATTGTGACCCAGGTTCAAATAGACGTGAGTCCCCTGAATCCACAGATCTCAGCGATTATTTCCTTAATTTATAAATGTATGATCAGAATGGATGTCCTTAGCAAAAGACCCCTCATAGTGGCTCCTTTGCATGTAGAGTAAGACCTATCGAAGTGACAGTCCATGGAACTGTCTAACCCGTGGTGAGATGGCAAATTATGAACACTACCGTATCCTGGCAAGAATGACAGAGGTTAATGCCATTCTCAAAGACTTAAAGAATGCAAGGCTAGTGTTCCTTATTATATTCCCCCATTTACTTTGCTAGGCTGGTCCCTGGGGTGGGGAAGGTGGATCCTGGTGAAAGACACTGTCTCACCCCAAACCTAACCACAGGAGGCTGAATATGCCTGGTGTGGTAATATTTACTAGAGCAGATGAACACAGACTCTGGTGTGCGACATGTGGCTGTTAAGTTGGTAAAGGCAGTCTTCATGCCCGTCAAAGTGAAGGATCTGAAGCAATTAACCCCATACGGGATGAACAACATCACTCAGTGAAACCCTGCCCCAGGGCCATGTCAATTTTTCTGCTCACTGTCATAGTAAGGTCTGAAAGGACTTAGACCATGTGAACATGCACAGGATTGGTCACTAAATTGACGAAATAATCTTAATCCAACGGGATGAGCAAAAAGTGGCAAGCACAGTGAAGATCTTGGGAAGACAGAAGTGCTCCAGAAGGAAGTGATAAACTCTTCAAAGACACAGAGGGCCAACACATCTATAGTGTTTCTAGTGGCCCAGTGGTCTGTGGCAAGGCAGAACATGTCTTCCCTGCTTCTAGAGAACTCAACCTAACACAAATTCACAGAAGGAATGAGGTAGTCACAGGTAAGGGGGGGAGGGCTGGGTTTTATTTGATGGCCAGGGATTACAGGAATGAAGACAAACCATGGCTACATGTGACCGGCCTCTAGTAGCCTGACTGGATGTAGGTCCTGGACAGAGGCTGCCCCCACGGGCCTTGGTGAGGACTGCCTCACGGTGAGTGAACAAGGATCAAACATCTCATTCCATTTCTCAGGCACTGGCTTGTCATCTCCCCAGAAGTGTTTGGGTCTGGGAACTGCAGACACACAGTACACATATTTGGAGAAAATATTTCTGAACAGAGGTGTTACAGTCCTTCCAGCCCCACCCGCTGACGTGGATTTCTGATGGTAGAAACCCAAGCTGATGGTATAGCTACGCAAGGAATCCCTCCTGAATTTAACGAATTTCATTTAAAAAGTGTATGTCTACCAAGCACTGTGATGGTCACAATCTTAATTCCCAACATTTCATTTTTAAATGTATGTTACAAATTGCATGGCACTTTGTAGTACTTCTTTTCATGTCATTTATTCAACAAATATTGGTGAATGCTTTCTATACATCAGGCACTATTCTAGGCTAAGCTAATAGTGACTCTTGGATTTTTTTTTTTCCCCCCACAGCATTTTCCTATACAGATTTAAATGCCAGAGAATTGGGGTGCCTGGGTGGTTCAGTTGGATGAGTGTCTGACTCTTGATTTCAGCTCAGGTCATGATCCCAGGGTCATAGGATAGAGCCTGATAGAGCCATGCACTGGGCTTCACGTTGAGCGTGAGGCCTGCTTAAGATTCTCTCCCTTCCCCCCACCCCCACCCCCACCCTTCTCTCCCACTCATTCACTCTCTCTCTAAAAAAAAAAAAAAAAAAAAAAAAAGCCAGAGAACTGAAACATATACACCAGAAGTTATTATATATTGATTATATGTTCTCTGTGTTTCTGTTTTTGAGCGTTTGGAGAAGTTGGTACTCTTTCCTTCTTTGGATTATATGCTTCTAGATAATACAAACCATGTGATTATTCTTTAAGAAAGTCTTTCATCATGTCTGGCAGTGTTCTGTCCCCAGTGGGTGACTGAGTGACATCTTAACCATCACTGAGTATAAGTTCATGAGTTCACAAACAATTGTTATTCGTTTTACAGAGTTTGTAGAAACAAGACCCCAAACTGTCTCGGTATAGCTGGATGTCATTTATTTCATTTCAAATCTGACAGCAAGAGAGGCAGACAAAGACTTTTTTCTTGTCTTCTCAGCTTTCTGCTGCTGAATTCTGCAGGGCACCAATTTTAAAAAGATCTGAAAGACACCATATTTTGAAAGCACGGCATGACAATGTTTCCCCTACATAATGAATATATTAATGAATTCTGACAAAAAGACTTATGTTCCTGTCTTCTTAAAACAGCCACTTAAGCAAAACAAGTAGCATCCCTGAAGGGTTTGTTAAGTTGCAGTACAGCATAGCCTAATGGACTGGTAATAAATATGGGTTTTGGGCATCCTGATTAATAATCCTGGCTCTGCCGTGCATAAATGCTATGGATTTTCTTAATAAAGCAAAAACTCAGCTGGAAGTCCTATAGGTACCTTGAGAGCGAGGACATCCCACCTTTTCCACTGGCCCCTCCCCTGGTTTTCCTCATCTCCGTTAACAGCACCACAGATCACTCACTATCCACACCAAGAACCCAGGAGACATCTCTGATTTCTCTCTTTCCCTTCACCGCCTCTCCGAAATCCAATCCACCCACACTGTCTGCTCCACCTTCAAAATATATCCAAGTTCACCTTTCGCCACCTCCTCCACTGTCATCCTGGTCCAAGCCATCAGACCTTGTACCTGGGTTCTGTTCACGGTCTCTAACCTGACCTTCCTGCCTCTGCTCTGGTCTCTCCACAATCCATTCTCCACAGAGAGGCCAGGGTGGTCTTTCAAACACATAAATCCGGTCATACACAATCCAGGTCAAAACCTCCCAACAGCACTTACCACAGATAGATGAGCTGAGTCCTGCCTAATGCTTGAGCTTTATTTCCTTCTATCTACCCCCTTATTCCTGGCATCCCAGCCACACTTACTTGCAGTTTCTTGAACACCTCAAACCCATTACTGTCTCCAGACCTGTGCATTTCATGCTTCCTCTGGCTGGAACGTTCTTCCCTCCACATTTTCACAAGGCTGGCTCTTTCACAGCATTCAAGTCACCTCTTCCCTGATTACCCCAAAGTAACCCACCCCCAGATACCCCCAGATACCCCTTATGCCATTATCCTGGCTTTACTGTCTTTGTAGCATTCATAATTATATGAAATTACGTTGTATTGTACATGTGTTTATGTCTTTCCCGCTACAATACAAGGTCATGAAGACAGAAACTCTACTTTGGATCTCCAGAGCCTAGAATAGTGCTGTTATATTGTAAGCATTCAGTAATACTTGTTGAATGAATTCATGATATGAAAAGAATCATTACAAAGTGTTATATAACTTGTAACATACTTTTAAAAACGTAACATTAAAAATAAGATTGTAACTTTCACAGTGCTTAAAGGAGCTCTGTTTTTTAAATGCAATTGAATTCAGGAAGGATTGATTTCCCGGCTATGTGTGCTCAGCATGGTATTGACCATGTGGACAAAATCTAATGGAGACACAGCCTGAGTCCCACCTTCAGCGTCATCCAAGAACTGTGGTCCTTACCCCAGGTGCCTCCTGAGCCTTGGTGACTAATTGGCTATGTGATAAGGGGGGAAAGAACTCAACATCTCACTGAGATTCTGAGCATAGCTAACAGGGAGGGCAGCAGGCCCACCAGTACTAATTAGGAAGTTACCGGTTGCATGAGTACCTGTTTTGGGAGAGAGGCTAAGGCAAAAGTTTTCAAAGGTGACAGTTCCACTTGGTATCCAGGAAACAGAAATAAGATTTGCTCAAGGTCCTATCAGGTCACAAAAGGAACAACAAAGGGTCACGGCCTTGGGACTCTGCTATTCTCCAGATTGAAGTTTGCGAGGCTGGGCAGTATTCTGGGCAGCTCTAGGGATCAGTAGAGACTGCAACGTATCGAAACAATAATAAAGAGATCAGGAAGTGTGGGTTGACTGCAAGCTTGTTATCTTGCCTTCTTCCTGGCTTTGCTCACCAGCTGGCCCTAGAAAGGAGGGTGTGCAGTTATGTTACCATCATTCATGCTTCCTCCAGCGATCCTGTGATTGTCTTATGTATGGATTTCTCTAGTTCAGTCCATGAAAAGGAATAGGCTTCTGTTCTTTTTTTGGTTAAAGCCATTCTGGATTCCCAAATACCAGATATCGCTGCACAGATGATACACCATTTTTAAGTGTACAATTCAGCACCATTAAGCGTGTTCACCTTATCGTACAGCCACCAGCATCCATCTCCAGAACTTTCTCATCTTCTCAGAATGAAACTCTGCCCCCATTAAACACTAACTCCCTATCCTCTTCTCCCACCCCCAGTCCCTACTTTCTATCTCTATGAACCTCATATATACACTTTGAGTTTTATCAATTGCTGAGCTGGGAGCCCTTAAAAGCATCACTCCATCAAGGGGAGCCTAGGTGGCTGAGTCGGCTAAGCGTCTGACTTCAGCTCAGGTCATGATTTCCTAGCTCGTGAGTTCGAGCCCCACAGAGGGTTCTGTGCTGACAGCTCAGAGCCTAGAGCCTGCTTCCAATTCTGTGTCTTCCTCCATCCCTGTGTCTCCCTCTCTCTCTGTGTATGCCTCCCTCTCTCTCTCTCTCTGCCCCTCCCCTGCTCGTGTTCTGTCTCTCTCTGTCTCAAAAATAAACATTAAAAAAAATTAAAAAGCATCACGGCATCAAAACTCATATAAAGTGTACACCCAAAAGTGTGAAATTTTCTGTGTGTAAAGGATTCTCCAACATATTCCTGACTTAATCAAGATTATTGCTTAATTTCCTCAGAACCAGGGTGGTCCGTCCAGAGACAATGTGAGGGGAGTTGAGGACTCTTGCCTCAGCTGGGTGTCCCCATGGTGCTGGGACTCAGCTCTGTTTTCCCAGCACTCTGCACAGATCTCCAAGACCGAAAGTGCACATGTGACAACAGGGATGAACCTGGGGGGCATTATGCTAAGTGAAATGAGCTGGACACAAAAGGATAAATACTGTGGGATTCCACTGCTTTGAGGTACCTGGAATAGTCAAATTCACAGGGACAGAGAGCAGAATGGTGGGTGCCAGGGACTAGGGGGAGGGGAAATGGGGAGTCAGTGTTTAATGGGGATAGAGTTTCTGCTGAGGAAAATGAAAAAGTGACGGATGGTGATGAAGGCTGCACAACCATATGAGTGTACTTAACGCAACTGAATTGTACACTTAAAAATGGTCAAATGCTAAATTTTATTTTTATTATTTACTATATTTATATTTCACCACAATAAAAAAGATTGAAAGAACGAATTAAAAAAAAAAAAACTGATGGAGGGGTGCCTGAGTGGCTGGGTCGGTTAGGTAGCCAACTCTCGATCTCGACTCAGGTCACAATCTCACCTTTCGTGAGCTTGAGCCTCGCATCGGGCTCTTGTTGATGGTGTGGAGACTGCCTGGGATTCTGTCTCTCCTTCTCTCTGCCCCCCTCTCCCCAACCCCGCTTATGCATGCTCTCTCTCTCCCTCTCTCAAAATAAATAAATAAACTTAAAAAAAATGTATAAAAGAAAACTGATGGAAGTGTGAAGAAGGTCCCTAAAGCTCTCAAGGGTACCCTCATTCTAGGCTATTTCCCCGAAGCTGTCTGAAGGAAGGAATCAGACCTGTCTAACTTAACACTCCTGCTCACTTCATACTGTACGTTATCACAGTAGAGTCTGGTCACATCATCACCCCAGCAGAGGGCTCGAGAGGGAGGCAGCACTGGTATTGGGACACCTGCTCAGGTGTAACCAAAGCCCTTGGGGTTCCACTGAGCCTGAAACCAACTACAAATATGAATAGCCCTTTAGGAATTTCTCAAAAAGTAATGTAGTGGAACCATCTGCAGGGGCGCTGCTCCCAGCCAACCTATTTCAGCCCAATAGGGACCCCCAAATATCTGATTAGGCTCAATGCAAATGCATCTCACAAATCCATTGTTTGTCTAATACATCAGCTACTCTCCACGGTCTTATAAACCCCTAACCCTACAAACTTTGGGCTTCATGATTCCTTCCAGTAGTTTCTCTTTGTTAAAAAAAAAAAAAAAAGATCATCATTAAAACAACCTTTGTTTTCTCCTTTCTGTCAGTAAAAGGAAACTATGATTAAAACTCCGATCAATTTCAATGAGAACACAGGCATTGAGTATGTAACCGTGTCTATGAGTTTTAATAAGCTTAATTGATAGGTTGTCACTGCTATAAGAAAAAGAAGGGGGTGCATAGACGCAGGGGGCCCTTTGTAATGGCAGTTCCACTAGGAAGTACTTCTGGGAGCAAGACAACAAATGGCTTTGAGCAAGCTATATACAGCAAGACCTAAAATGTTGACCTGGCTTTTTCAGTTCAAATGGATACAAGAGCTGAGAATGTACCCATCAAAACTCCTAAACCAATGGAACCAAACTCAGATTCTACTCAGAGGTGATAATCCCATATAAGTCATTCATAAATCATGTGTCCTAAAACATTTCCCCTACTTGCACTGCCTGCAAAGGTGGCTTAATTATTTTTTCAGTTTTAAAATAAAATGATCTGCAGTGGGAAAGTCAAAATTGACTTTGATGATTATAAACAACCACCTTTGGGAAAATGTCTATTCACGTCTTCTGCCCATTTTTAATCGGATTATTCATATTTTGGGTGTTGAGTTTTATAAGTTCTTTTATATTTTGGATACTAACCCTTTATCAGATATGCTATTTGCAAATATCTTCTTCCATTCCATAGGCTGTCTTTTAGTTTTGTTGATCGTTTCCTTTGCTGTGCAGAAGCTTTTTATTTTGAGGAAGTCCTAATAGTGTATTTTGCTTTTGTTTCCCTTGCCTCAGGAGACATATCTAGTTAAGAAGTTGCTCTGGCTGATGTCAAAGAGGTTACTATCTGTGTTCTCCAGGATTTTAATCGTTTCCTGTCTCACATTTAGGTCTTTCATCCATTTTTAAATTTTTTATTATTTTTTTGAAGTTTATTTATTTTGAGAGGGAGAGAGTTGGGGGGGGGGGGCAGAGAGCGAGGTAGAGACAGAAGCCCAAGCAGGCTCTGCACTGTCAGTGCAGAGCCCGATGTGGGGCTTGAACTCACGAACTCATGACTTGAGCCAAGGTCAGACGCTTAACCAACTGAGCCACCCAGGCACCCAGGTCCGTCATCTGTTTTGAATTTATTTTTGTGTGTAGTGTTAAGAAAGTGGTCCATTTTCATTCTTTTGCATGTTGCTGTCCAGTTTTCCAAACACCACTTATTGAAGAGACCTTTTCCCATCAGATATTCTTTTCTGGGTTGTTGAAGATTAATTGACTATATAGTTGTGGGTTCATTTCTGGGTTTTCTATTCTGTCCCATTGATCTATGTGTCTATTTTTGTGCCAGCACCATACTGTTTTGATCACAACAGCTTTGTAACATAACTCGAAGTCTGAAATCATGATACCCCCAGCTTTGCTTTGCTTTTTCAAGATTGCTTTGGCTATTCAGGGTCTTTTCTGGTTCCATATAAATTTTAGTTTTGCAAAATTCTATACAAATTTTCTTCTCACTGTGAAAAACGCTGGTGTTATTTTGATAGGGATGGCATTAAATGTGTAGGTTGCTTTGGGTAGTGTAGACACTTTAACAATACGTTTTCTTCTGATCCATGAGAATACAAGGTCTTTCCATTTCTTGGTTCATCTTCAATTTCTTTCACCAGTGCTTTATAGTTTTCAGAGGACAGGTCTTTCACTTCTTTGTTTGGGTTTATTCCCCGGTATCTTATTATTTTTGGTGCAAGTGTGCATGGGATTGATTCCTTAACTTCTCTTTCTGCTGCTTCACTGTTGGTGTGCAGAAACGCAACAGACTTCTGTACCTTGACTTTGTACCCTCTCACTTCACTGAATTCATTTAACAGTTCTAGCAATGTTTTATAGAGGCGTTGAATGACTAAACTATACACCTGAGACAAATATGACACTGTATGTTAAGTAACTGGAATTTAAATAAACACTTAAAAAAATAAACAACGACTTCAGCTTTGTAGCTGGTTTGATAACTAGGAAGCCAAAATAAAATAAGAATTAAATTCAAGCTCTGTGTGTGTAGACGGACGCCAGACTTTGGATCCCAGAGAACAAAGATTAGTTTCAGTAATCTCTTTTCCTGGGTAGATTACCACGGAAGGGAACTAGATGTCATTTTGCTAGACTTCCATGTGTAGATATGCTGCATTTTACCAAATGCCCCTTCATGTTACCCACAAGATTAACCGAGTAAACTATAAAAAAAAAATAATGAGAAAAGAACAAAGCCAACCTTCCTGATCTTAATTTTTCCACTTGTGGTAACAGCGACTTCACAGTCACCTGTCATGATGCTACTGACGAAGGGAAATACACTGGGGCTGAGAACAGACCCGGAATGAGTTGTAACCTCCCCATCCTGGCTGTCTGCCCAACCAGCGGGTTAATTTCACATAGGCTGGTGGATTTGGGGTCAACTCATCTTGGGCGTTGTGTCCTCAGAGCCCCATGGCTGTAACTCCACAGGAGAGTATGACAAAGTTCTGTGCTCCAGTAAACACATGCTCAGAGTGAAGTACCATGATACAGATATGACATGTATGTGCTCTATTTCTAGGTGTGACAGACTAAGAGAGTTTCTAGTGTTTATATTGATAGCTGGAAATATCACTCACAGGATTTTAAAACGCTGACTGCCACGGATAGGCATATGCACTATATCAGTCTCAGTAAACGGTACCATCAACCACCCGGCTAAGCGATCTGAAGCCAAGCTCCTTAAACACGTCTCCTAAGCAGCCCCATAGCCAGTCCTACCCCCAGTCCTACTGACTGCTGTCGCCCAAGTATCTCCTCATGTCACCTTTCTTCTGCCTTCCACTATTACCCAGGATGTTGTCACCTTTTGGATCCTCACTCCAACAGCCCCCCACCAGGGATCTCCTTGAATTCACTCTGGCCTTTCCGTCCTCTACTCACCCTCTGCAAGAGCAATCTTCATGGGTACACAAAGCGGACGGTTACACATCCCCCCCAAAAGCTTAACCTGCTCTCTAGTGTTCTTAGGATGGAACACCACACCTTAACCTGCTCTGCCTGTCATGTCTCCACGACGCTCCTCTCTCCAGAGTCTCGTGGCCTCTTCTCCATCCATCCCTCATGCTTATGGTTCTGCCAGCCTTCTCCCATTACAGGTGCTTTGTGTTGACACTCCTGTTGTTTGGGATACTCATTCTTTTTCCTCCTCATCTACTAAAAGGACCCTTGAGTTCTCAGCTCAATCGTTACTTCCTTCGAAGTCCCTCCCTCACCTCCCATGAGAGGTCAGCTCTGCTTTTATATGCCCTCCCTATACCATGTGCCACTCCACGCACCCACTCGTTACAGTTCTGATCTTACACGTTACCTGTAAGTTCAACGGGTTTATATACAACCTGTTACCCCCTCCCCACCAAGTCCACCCCTTGTGCCTAACCATCCTGCCTAGCACATAGCAAGCTCTCAGTAAATATTTGTGGAGTGGAGAAATGAAAACTTCAAGATTCTAGGGCTTTAAGTCTTTAAGCTCTTGGAATGGAAGATCTACCAGGACACAAATGGCAAGACTTACTAACGAAAGGACTGTCCCAGGGCCCCTTCCCTTGGTGTATGGAGAGAATGGTCCCATCAGGGGACAGTGAGACTGCTTTCCATAAAGTTCTAAGCTCTGCCATGCAAGCAGGAAAAAGGTGCCGTGCCTTTTCCGTTTCCAAAATGTCTATTTAGAGTGCAGGCTTACCGGAGTTATTCTCTTTTAGGGGAGTAATTGGTCCTGTCTTCAGCCTGCCTACAACCGTCTGGCCAGCAAGAATCCTACTTCGTCAGTTTACCAAGAACCTCTCCTATCTTTCCCACATTATTGGGGATCCCCTGCAACAACAGGCTTCTTTATAAAATGTGCTGCATGTACTCAAGTGGGGTACCCTGTTGGAGACAGCATATACCTTTCCCAGTGTAGAAAGAATGCTGGGAAAGGTTTGATCAGAAAGCTACAATAATCATGACTTCCTCTCAACTGGTGGGAGTCTTTCTTCTACTCTGGCAAACAAAAAAATGTCTCACTTTGGTTCACATCTGGATGGGATGGTGTTGTGAGTGTTGGCGATTCTACCACTGGCTGACCTGGCACACAGCACCTCTGTCCTATAGTTCAGTTGCCTCTAAACTGTATGAAGGGACAAACCAGGGAAGGAAGGACTCCAGCAGTGGCAGGCGACAGGCAACCTGCACTAGAGATTTCAGTATCGGGGGACACTGGAGACCACTGCCACGTGTTTACATGACGGGGCAGGGGGTAAAGGAATTCTCCATCTCCCCTTTTCTGAAGTGTAGGTAAGAAAAGGCCTGTAGAAGGACATAATCGAAACCCTCTTGGTTATCCTTGACATCTCTACTTTCTGCCCACTCCCTACCTGGGCACCTGGGCACCAAGGTCAGGGCAACTCAGTCATCTGTGAGTGTGGCATGGCCAGCACCCAGGGCTGCCCCACCATCCTCAGAGGACAGGGATGGGCCAAAGGAGGGGCCACAGGGACAGTGAAACCAGAAATGATCTTCTGGCTGGACTATAAAAGAACATGTGTTGGGAAGGTATTTTGATAGAAGGACCTTGCATTTCTAACAAATGTTGACTCATTTTCAGCCTGCCTTATCATGCTCCTAAACCTTTATCTCATACTGATAAACTGTAGCCTGGAAGCCAGTGTTGGCCTTATTCCCTGCTGGATGTTGCAGCCCTAAGAGCACATCTGGCATACTGTAGACAGAAGAAACAAGTAAGGAATGCATGAATGTAACTGGGATTGGGATTAAACTCTGGCCCTACCACTAGTGTTACAAACTGATATAGTGGTCCCCCCAATGGTGTTTTAAAAACTACAGCTAGATGTCTCTAGGCCACCAGCCCTGCTTCAGCAGGAGCTAGAACCTGTTCTCAGCTGGAAATAACTACGGTTAAATGGCTTAAATTAAGACAGGCTGGACACAGCAGCAGGGCTAGGAGTGTTGCTGGCTGGGGTCCAACGCTGGGGCTGCCATGTTTGAATGATTTCCAGACTGAGAAGATGAGGCCGTGTCTTGTGCAGGCCTTGGCTGCCTGAGGTATGTGTCCCTGGAGCGATGTCAGCAGCTGTGGCTGGACAGGCGTCATATACCCGAGCTGTTGTCCCGACGGAGATAAGAGAAAAACCGTATAGAACATGACACTTTGCAATCACAAGTGGCAGAGGCCGTTAGTTTAATCCTGGGGCTCTCAAGGGACCTAGACTATTAATGGACATGGGAATCCAGACTACAGTTTGGACTGAGCTCTTGCCATTGACTGTTTGGATTCCCTCTCGGTGGGCTGAAACGGTACCCAGAGTGCGAATGCACATGCAAATTCTGCATCCCAAGCAGACCTTGGGTTACAAAAAGCTGGTACTTTTGTTGAGTGTGGACATAAATCATGGTTACTTCAGAGATTTCAGATAGTATCAGGAGTCTGATGAACACAGGATTTCCACTGGGCTTGGATAAGGAAATGGACGCCATCGTTACTCTATTTTGTTATTTAAAAAAAAAAAAAGTCTCTTCCATTGGAAGAGATGATTCTTCGTTTAGCTGACATTTTCCCCTGCTGTCTAGGTCTCATAAAATATGTTCATGCAAAGAGATGCTTTATAAATACACAAAGGGTTTTTTTTTTTTCTCTTTCTTTGGGAATTTTGCTGTAGTGCACCATAGAAAGTATTCATTAGCTTCAAAGCAATTTTCAAAATGCAACCCCAACTCCAGGTTTAATTATATACAATATAGGTCAACTTATTTTAAATGGGCCCCAAAGTGGCTGTCCCTGAACTACTCTGAATGTTCTGCACAAGTTTCCCTATGACTGAGAAAAAGCGGACAGTTAGAAATTAACAAACGCTTCCTCTTTGCAAGTGGCCGGGGGAGGGAAGCCGTCCTTCAGCAAAGGCCATGCCCGAGGCTGCCCTCCCGCTCTGTTCCACGCACAGACCTTCTCGTGGGCTCTACAACCGCAGGGGCCACACCGCTTCTGAGTCCTGAAAGAGGGGACGAAAGATGGCAGGCCTGATGTGGCAGGAGTACAAAGCTGAATTGCCCAGAATGAGAAATCTTCTTTCTCCTGACATACTTTTTATTCAAATCGGAAGACGTTTTTCCACGTGTATGAAAATTTGAAAAGGGCCTTGGTTCTGTACGGCTGTCCATTCCCTCCCACTGCAGGGCCCCCACGTTAGGTTACAGGGTCGCCCCCAGCAGCCCCCCGATAGCAGGGATCGTGCAGAAATAGACATCGTCTCCTTCAGGTCCTCTTGTCTATTTTAAAGCATCATTTCTGCTAACCGTCTAAAGCCTTGCATGAGGGAAAAAAAAACATTTAAATATATACACACACTTTACTTTCAGGTCATTTGAACTTCTGTTGGCCATTTGCAGTGAGTGATCTATCGTTTCACGAGACCAGAAGCCAGTGAGATAGAAAGCTGACAATTCAAAGAATGCCCGTCTCATCCTCAAAGACTGCTCTAAGTGCCGGACTCCGTGACCCAGAAGCATCTAAACGCACACACTGCAAACCACAGCCAGCTGGTCACCCCACCACTTCCTGCCTCAGCCCTGTGCTTATTCTCTCTTCTCTTGCTCACCTTGCTGCATCACTTTCTTCTCTGCCACCTGTCCTTCAGCCTGTCGGGGGTCTCCCACGTGGGCCTCGCTTCTTCCAGGAAGCTGCCCCACTCGTTTCCAGCAGGCCCCAATGCTTGATAATTCATCACACGCTGACTTACGTTTTCTCACTGTCATGTGTTCACGCAACGTCACAGATGAGGCCAGCTCTCTGAGGGAAGGCTCTGGGTCTTAGGCGAAAGAAGAGTCTGTTTGGGTCCAGACAGTGAATGCCTACAGCAGGGGCTGGGTCGCTTCCTCGCAAAGTGAGTCAGTCAGACAAAACGTCCCAGCCAGGGGTCTTAAGAGTGCCAGTTCTATTTAGCCTACTTGACACCTTCGCCTGATGTCTCAGAAGAACCTCAAACTCTCCATGTCTAGCGGCCCAATTCGCGAACCTCGGCAGAGTATGCTCATCTCTTCGTTTTTACTTCAGTAAGCAGTACCCCCGTTCACCTGGCTCCCCAGACAGACACCTAGACCTCGTCCTGGCAGCCGCTTTTTCTGTACCCCTATTCCAACACATCACCACCTCCTACTCAACTTCCTCCTAAATATCTCTCCAACCAACCATCCATAGACTTCTGTCACCACACCCGCCATGCTGGACCCAGGCACTACCATGCGGTCCCATTTGGATTACTTCCATAACCTCCTGTTTGGTCTCCCCGCCCATCTGTTCTTGGAATATGAGTCTTCTCAGATCACTCTCTAGGCAGAGACTTCCTCTTACTCTTAGATAAGGACAGGATCTCCATCACCGCTTAGGATCTGCATGGTGTGGCCTGTCAACCACTTTCCCAGCCTAGCGCTCGACTGGCCTCCCCTGGCCTCCTTCTACTCTACGGACCTGCCGTGACCCCTCCCCTCCATGGTGATTTTTTTCGTGCAGCCACACTCCCCTCCGACCGCACCCCTATCTGCTGGCAATATTATTCCCTGACCTCCTTTTTCGATCTCAGGCCACATCCCTGACCCCCCAGACTACGCCACAGCCTCCCCTGCTGCTTTTTATATTTATTTTTCTGGCAACTTGATCATTCCTTCTGCCGGAATCTGAGCTCTAGGACGACACAGACCACGTCCGTTTTGTGCCCTATCGTATTCCCAGTACTGAGCGCAGTTCCGGTCCAGAGCAAGCACTTGATGGTTATTGTTTGAATAAACAGTCACTGTCACCAAGTGTTGAGGCCACTTTTACGTGTATCGTTATGGTCTCAGTCCATCCTCGTAAGAGCCTCCTTTTACGGATGAAGAAACGGAAAGAGAGAGGGGTTCTGTGAGTCTTCCAGGCCACAGTGCTGTTAAGGAGCAGAGCTGAGTCAGGTTTTCTGATCCCCAATTTTCCTCACCCTATTGTACTAAGTATCATTCCAAATGTAAACTACTGGGAGGCAGCAGAATGCAGTGATGAACCAGGCTTTACCGTTCCAGCCGCCTTGCTTCAGATCTCAGCCCTTCTCTGATTTACTTGTGTGACTTCGGGCAAAGCAACTCACCGCTCAGTAATGACAGGGCCCACTGCAGGGTTGCCGGAAGAATTAAACGGGACTAGGTGCGGGGGGGGGGGGGGCCTGCACCCAAGTGCCTGGCACATGATAAGCTCCCACGACGTTAGCCAACGACAGCGATGGGGAAACAGAACAGGAGTCCCTCTTAGTGCCGATGCCTGTAAGTAATTCCTATATTCTGGCAGGTTATTTTCTATGCTGTAACTTGCCCTCTGCTGTAAGTACTGTAGCCTCTGATTCCATAGTATCAACCCCCTTCTTTTCATTGCATTAGAAATCGTAGCTGCTTTACTGGCCGTGGTTGCAAACTTTCCCCTCACTCCTGTCTAGTCTAGTTTATGTGCTCCAGATTTTTTTTCCGGGCATAGAGCTTCTCCTCTTCCTCCAGCACCACCTGCATCTGGGCAGAAGCCCAGATATCTGCCCCTTCAGGACCCTCGCGATAGTTTCCCAGCAGCAGCAGAAAGGTTTCCAGCCAGCTGCAGGTTCTAATTTGGGTTGTGCTACCTCTTTCTTCCCTCGCCAAGTTCAATCCTCCTAAAATCAAGGTAGATGTTCCTAGAAGGGAATGCGAGAGCAGCTCTCCCCCGCAGCATGGGATTTATTCTGTAGCAGCCTAAGCTGACCTCCGTGTTTTCTTTGCTGATAAAGGCAGAGCGCCCCACAAGCCCATCTCGCATGCATTCCTTCTAGCAGAACAATTTAAAGTATTACAAGTAGAGGTTGATGATGTCACCAACACAATATACTCACTGGTTATGCCAGATCTAAACCCACGGAGAGATGAGTGTGTGTAGACTGTTAGAGTTCTGGGATCTCATCTGGAGCTCGGGACAAAGAAACACTAATGCCATCATTCTTTCCTGTTTTTTCAGTTGTAACAGTTTTTTTAAAAAGGTATGTTACAGATATGAACTTCAAAAATTCAAAAAGTATTAAAAAAAAGTTCCTTACTCTCTTAATCTCTATCCTTGAGCCCCCATTTTTCCTAAGCATTGGGAAATGTAATTTACTTGCTTTTAGGTGAGAGCTAATCCCATCATTTCTCAAGGTAGGTTTACATAAATCATTTTCTAGTTTAACCCCCACCCCACCCCCCACCCCCACCCCTGCCCTGTGCGTTTTTCTCTTCTCCACTCCACCCTGGATTGATCCCAGGGGACTCATGTCACTGATCATGGTAGGAGCGAGGGCTTGGTGGCTTCTGCTTCTCCTCCCATCTACGTCCTGGGCTGGCAGCCTTTGAGTGATGACTCTTCTGGAAGGATCCTGGGAGTGTCAGCTTTCACATCACACCCGCTGCTGAGTAAAACCATACCCGAAGGGCTGTGGTCCCTGGCTTTGTCCTCATGACATCCCAGGAGGACTGTGCCCTCTGGGGGTTGGATTCACACAGGTCCCCTGCTCCATCTTGTATTGGTGGTGTTTTCTACCCTCTGAAGCTTGCAGGAGACTCGCTCTGCCCCTTAGCACTCTTCGGCAACCTCTGCTCCTCCTCCCTCCATCCACTGTGGCTTGAGAGAAGTCCGTCAAGTTTGTAACTGCCAGGAGTCCAAGTGGGCTGAACAAGATAAGGGTCCCCACCCCTCTGCGATCCTCCAAATTATGGTGGGGGTTCCACTTATTTAAGTCCCTCCTCTAGGACTAAACCCGAGGCAGGTGCAAACAGACTAAGGCTGAATCTTGAGATTCTTTTGGAACATTCTTTCCCCTTTCCAGCTCGGCTCCTCTAAGGAAGAATGGGAGTCTAGACATTAATTTCTACCCAGATTAACTTACTCTGTCAAATCTTTTTTTTTTTTTTTTTTTTGTCTCTCAGGGTTTTCAAGGTGAAGTTGAGAGTCTGAGTCCTCACTGAGCTCTGTGGCATGCTATGGGGAGGGTGCCTGTGTGCCTGGATGCCCAAATCAGAGGGAACAAATGCTTTGACTATAATTCACCACAAATTAACACTTCACACAGTGTCCTACTGCAGAGGCGACCTATTCCCATAAAGAAGTGAAAATTCACCCCACCAAACACAAAATAGATTTGCCTTCCCTGCAAGTTTCAAATGAGTAAGACCCAAAGGACAATAGGAAAGTGATCACATGAGTTGTCACCTTTTTCTGCTTTAACAAAATTTATTTTAAAAATCAACACAGGGTAATGCTGACTGGGTTATGTGTGCATGTGTGGCTCTTTTGTGTATGGTTCTATACGGCGTAAAACATTTATAGATTTACGTAACTACCACCACAACCAGAACACAGAAGTTTCATTACTCAAAAAAAAGAAAAAAAAAAGAAAAAAAAATCCATTCACAACAACTCCCCACCCCCGACACACACACACACCTGACCCTTGGCTACTACTAATCTACCTTCTATCACTATAGCTTTATCTTTTGGAAAGTGTCACATACATGGAATCACAGAGTATGTAATTTTTTGAGACGAGCTTAGTTCGCTCAGCAGAATGCCTCTGAGAATCACCCAAGCTGTCCCATGTATCAATAGCTTATTCCTTTTTAATATCTGTGTGGTCTATGAGAATATCCCCTCTCTTCATTCCTGGTGCTGGTAAGTTTCTTTCTTTTCTTTCTCTCTTTCTCTTTCTTTTTCTTTTCTCTTCCTTCCTTCCTTCCTTCCCCCCTCTTTTCTTTCTTTCTTTCTTTCTTTCTTTCTTTCTTTCTTTCTTTCTTTCTTCTCTTCCCTTTCTTTCTCTTTTCTTCTCTTTCTCTTTTCTTCTCTTCCCTTTCTTTCTTTCTCTTTTCTTCTCTTCCCTTTCTTTCTTTCTTTCTTTTCCTTCCTTCCTTCCTTCCTTCCTTCCTTCCTTCCTTCCTTCCTTCCCCCCACCTCTTTTTCTTCTCTTCTCTTTCCTTTCTTTTTCTCTCTCTTTCTTTCTTTCTTTCTTTCTTTCTTTCTTTCTTTCTTTCTTTCTACCTTACAATAGGTTTATCCATTTTATTGACTGTTTCAAGGAATCAGTTTGGGATTTCACTGATTCTCTCTTAATTTTTCTATTTTTAATCTCATTGATTTCTCTTCCTACCTTTATTATTTCATTTGCTTGAAGTATGTTTGTGTGATAACTATGCTATATGCTATAAGTATACATTGTTTTCATTCAGTCTTCAGGTGGAAGCTTAGATTACTGATTTGAGACCTTTCTTCTCTTCTGAGAACTTAATGATACAAATATCACTCTAAGCACTATGTTAGCCATGTTCCACAAATTTCTGAATGTTGTGTTATTTTCCTTCAATTTAAAATACTTTCTAATTTCCCTTGAGACTTCTCTTTGATCTATGGACTATTCAGAAGTATGTTAATTTCCAAATGTTTTAAAATTCTGTTATCTTTCTCACACTGATTTTTGTCTAATTGCATCAAGGTCAGACAACATACTTTGTATCATTCCAATTATTTTTAATCTGTTCATTTTATGATCCAGAATATGGCCTATCTTGGCAAATGTTCCATTTTTGTCCACTTGAAAAGAATGTGTATTTTGCTATTGTTGAGTGGACTATTGTTTCTGTTTGTTCCTTCTGTTCTGGTTCTCCTTTCTCTGCCTTCCTGCCTTCATTAGGGTTATTTGAACATTTTTTAGTGCTCCATTTTAATTAAAAAATTTTTTTAAATGTCTTTTTTTATTTTGAGAGAGAGACACAGAGTGTGAGCAGGGGGAGGGGCAGAGAGAGAGGGAGACACAGAATCGGAAGCAGGCTCCAGGCTCTGAGCTGTCAGCACAGAGCCCGATGCGGGGCTCGAACCCACGAACTGTGAGATGACCTGAGCTCAAGTCAGACGCTCAACCGACTGAGCCACCCAGGTGCCCCTTTGTTAATTTTTTTTATTGCATTTTTGGCCACATCTTGCATAATTTTTCAGTTGTTGATTTGGAAACTACAATATACAAATTTAACTTCTCACAGACTAATTAAAAGCAGTATTTTACTACCATGAGTGGAATTAAGAAATCATACTGCCACATAGAAACTTCTACCCAATGTCCTCTGTGTAGTAATCTTGTGAACCACATCTCCCTGTGCTGAAAACCCCGTTAGACAACATTATAATTTTGGCTTCCAGCTTTTGCTGTATTTTGAGGCACTCACTAGGAAAAGTATGGTCCGTTATACACCCAGATATTTATTATTTCTGTTGCCCCTCATTCCTGTTACTCTAATTCCTTCTGGAACTTGGAGGGGTGTCATCTCTCATCTGTCTGGAGAACTTCCTTTAACCGTTCTCTTAGACCAGGTCTGCGGACAAAGGATTCTTTTGGTTTTCCTTCATCTGAGATTTTCTTTCACCTTTATTTCTAAAGGATCATCTCACTGGGTATAAAATCCTAAGTTGACGGTTGTTTCTTCCCGTACTTTGAAAATGTTCCACTGTCTTGCGGCCTCCATGGTTTATGATGGCAAATATGCAGACATCTGAATTGTCCCTTACAGGTAATGTGAAATTTTCCTCTGAGTGCTTTCATTATTTTTTTCTTTATCTCTAGTTTTCAGCAATTTGATTATGGTATATATGGGCATGGATTTCTTTGGGCTTATTCTGTTTGAAGTTCACTGAGCTTCTAGAATCTGTAGGTTTATGTCTTTCACCGATTTGGGAAGTTTGGGGCCATTATTTCTTCAAATACTTTCTTCTGCACACACTATCTCCTCTTCTTCTGGGATTCCTGTGATGGAAATATTAGGCCTTTTAATATTGTCTCACAGGCCCCCAAGTCTGTTCTTTTGTTTTGTTTTGAATCGATTTTCTTTCTCTTGTTCAGATTGGGTAATTTCTATTGATCTATCTTCAATTTCACTGAGTCTTTCCTCTGTTTTCTCTCTTTACTGAGTTTCTTATCTTGGTTCTTCTATTTTTAAGTTCTAAAGTTTCCATTTAATTCTTCTTTCCATCTCCTATTTCTTTGATAAGACTGCCTATCTTTCCGTTAATTTTATGAGGACTTGGCTTTACTTCTTGGAGCATTTTAGAAATGGTTGAATTTAATGTCTGCCAGTTAAATCCAATATATGTGTCATCCTGACTTGACTGCCTATTTGTTGACTTTTCTCAGACATGTTGACATTTTCCTGGTTTCTTTTATGCTAATCTTCGATGGTGTCCTGGGGACTTTGGGTATTATGACGTAGGACTCTGGGTCCTGTTTGGACCCTATGGAGACTCGTCGGCAGGCAAGTGGACAAGTAAAGTCCGGGCTACTCGTCCCATCTGGCCTTCTGTGGGCCGTGCCTCTAGCGTCACTTCAGTTTGCAAAGACTTTGAAGTGCTGTGAGGATGTGCCCCACGTGTACACCAACAATGGCCAGTCGGGCGCTTGGGTAGTGGCCTATCCTGAGTGCATTTCTCAGAGTCGATGTCTGCCTTTAAGGTGACACTCACAAATGCAGCTGAGGGGTGAGCCCAGGGGTTTATAAACCAATGTTAAAGGGTCATTTTCTTTCCCAAGTCCCTACTTCTTCCCAACCCCTGCCATTCCTTCAGTTCCCTGGGGCTCCCCCTTTTCATCCTGTGGCCAGAGAGCTGGGACCTTGGTTATCCCACTCTGCTGTGCACCTCTCACCCTGCGCTCATATCTGTGGCTGAACGACAGACACACAGGGCAGAAAAGCAATCCGGGTTTGCCTCACCCTCTTGGAATACAACTCCTCCAAGCAGAGAGGAAAGCTCCCCTCCCTCGGGGTCTGGCTGTGGCAGGCTTGTCACCACCATTGCTGCAGGCGAGACCACAAGCCACGTACAGATTGGGGGTAGGAGAAAATGAGGTTAAAAAAAAAAGATTTACTTATCCCTCTCTGAGCGCAAGGAGTTCCGTATCTCACTTCTCATGGAACCTTCTGGGCTCATGTCCAGGTCTCCTTCCAGGTCTGCACTGAGGGTAGGCCAGGGAGCACTGGAGGGAAGAGCTTGGCAACCCACTACCAGTTCTGTGATACTTCAAATTCTGGTCTTCATTCCAACCTGCCTGCTACGTCTTGCTTTTCAGGGTCCTCAAATAGCTTCGTGCATTCTGCTCAGCTCCTATGGCTGCATCAGTGGGAGAGAGGGGGCGGGGTCTGTTTTCTCCATCTCATCCAGAAGCAGAATTCAGTTTTGAATCTTCTGGATCCCCTGCTTAGGTTCTGCATTGGGTCTTCAGGTAAGAAACGGTCATTCTGAAGGGTTGCTCATTGTCAAAAGTAGAACTAAAGACCTGAACAAGAAAAAAACTCTGACCATACAAAGAAGAAAAAATTCTGAATATCTCAGGTCTGAAAAATTGCTCAGGCCTTTCCTTTTGTGAGGGAGGAAATAGAGCATCTTGTGGTTTTCACTTAACAGCCATCTGAATCTGTTTCATGGCTTGCCTTGGGCATGGTGGACAGTCTTCCAATGGATGGGTATTTGTCTCCAGGGGTGAAGCATAGCACTGACCCTCGGGCCAACCTCGTAACTTAATTTAGGGCAGTAAGACACCAGAAAGGTACTAGTGTTCCTTCACTCATAGTGCCGGATAGCTGAATGAAGCGTACCTTATCACTGCAGCCACGGACCACTGTTCTCCATTGATTCATCTCAGCATGAAATCAAGATGCTGTTTTGCGCTGAGATTTTGTTCTGTTGGCAGTGCTCGTCATACAGGGATAAGGAAAATCAAGGCAGAAACGCTCTCACCGCTGCCTGCGAAAAGCTTATGTGTTAATACTCCAGTGGTATTCTGGAGAATTGTCACTGTCCGCGCAGCCCTGGTCAGAGGCAGGGGCCGCAATAAATGTCCCACTATAAATGTCCTCCTGCTATGATGCTGACAGATAAGACTCCCCTCTGTGTCATTCTGACCACCGTAAATCAATTTCACGTCTTTGTCAATAAAATATCATGGTTAAAACAGTGCAAGGTGCACTGGGATTGGAGGCGGGAGACCTGCACGAAGTCTTAATTCTACTGCTTACCAGCCATCAGACCCTAAGCCCAGAAACAACTTCTCTTCCTCTGTTTCTTTATCCGGAAAGTGGGAATGCTCTCCTGAGCTCTCCTGCCTGTCTTCCTGCAATGCTAAGAGGATGAAATGAGGTGACACGGGATATCTGACTGGGATTTTCTTAAGGGAACACCCTGTGTCATAGCCACTCTATGATTTTGAGACTTACCGGGTGCTCCTTAAATATTTCATACGTGAAATGATACACAAAACATTATGTGATCCAAGCAACCTGAGTTATCTATAAGATGGGCATCGAAACACCTGCATCGAAAGGTTAATGTGAGAATTAAATGAAACAATGCACGTAAAAATTGTAAAGGGCACAGCAGCACCCGGGGCACATGAGATGTTTATAATTCTTCCTCTCCACCCCCCCCCCCCCCCCAAATCCTGGAGGCTTTTTAGGAGATTTCTGAGATTAAAGCAACAAGGTTCTCAGGACTGCAACAGCTGAGCATTACCTGAATGTAAAAGTCACTGGACCCAAACAGAGTCAGCCTAAAATGCCAACGACTACTTTAATGGTTTACACGTCTTTGGAGAACTGACCTCTTTATCATTATGTAGCGTTCCTATCTCCAAGAAACTTCCTTATTCTGGAGTCTCTGTCTCAAATTAATACAGCTCTTCTTTATTTCTCTTGATTAGGGTTAGCGCGGTATATCTTTACCTTTAATCTGGGTCTTTATATTTAAACTGGGTTTCTTGTGAGGGGGTGGGACCTCGGCGGGCCAGTGGCCATCCCACACTCCTGCCGACTCTGTGCAAGCTCCTCAGAACTGGGGGGGGGGGGGGGGTCAAGTGCTTCCACACTGGTCTCAGGGACACCTGTCATGCCTGGTCACACACCGGAAGGGCCCTCCATGCTGCCCAGCAATCCCCTGTGGCTTGGGCCCCCTGAAAGTCCTTCTGCCCCACCAGCTCAACCCCAACTCTGCACTCCATGACCCACCCATCTCTACACTCTTACAGGGGGGCCCCTCACCACTGGGAAAGCAGAGACAGACGGCACAGGGCACCCCTATCTTAGCTCCCTGCCATTAAATTCACAAACAGAAAAAAAAAAAATAAATAAATAAATAAATTGGGTTTCTTGTGGACAACATATAGTTAAGTTTTAAAACATCATTTTTTTAAACTATCTTTCTTTTTAAAAAATGTTTATTTCTGAGAGAGAGAGAGAGAGAGAGAGAGAGAGAGAGAGTAGGGGAGGGGCAGAGAGAGGGAGACACAGAATCTGAAGCAAGCTCCAGGCTCTGAGCTGTCAGCACCGAGCCCAACGTGGGGCTTGAACTCGGTCAACTGCGAGATCGTGACCTGAGCTGAAGTCAGACGCTTAACCTACTGAGCCACCCAGGCGCCCTATCTCTGTCTTTTAATTGGTGTATTTAGACCACTCACTTTTTTTTTTTTTTTTTTTAATTTTTTTTTCAACGTTTTTTATTTATTTTTGGGACAGAGAGACACAGAGCATGAACGGGGGAGGGGCAGAGAGAGAGGGAGACACAGAATCGGAAACAGGCTCCAGGCTCCGAGCCATCAGCCCAGAGCCTGACGCGGGGCTCGAACTCACGGACCGCGAGATCGTGACCTGGCTGAAGTCGGACGCTTAACCGACTGCGCCACCCAGGCGCCCCTAGACCACTCACTTTTAATGTGATTATTGATAGGCCTGGATTAGTATCTACGATCTTTGTAACTTTTCTATTAATTGCATTCTTTCTTCGGCCTCTGTTTTGTTTATAACGTAAATCTATCATTCTGTCTCTGTGTTTCTTTTAAACTCAGCCAAAAATTAGGGAGATGCGATTGAAGGAAAATGTGAGCAGTTACATCACCCCCCGTCTATTTTGTTAGCACAGTACTTAGGGTAAGTCTTTGTTTTCAAGAGAACATTGTTACCCGATAAAGTCTCAATGCTTTTGAGTTTTGAATGTTCCTCTTTCTGTTCCTGGTAGAGCGGAAGTGATGGGCTTTCTCTCTCTCTGGGTACTGAATGACAGATACAGAGTGTGTGACTCTTAGGTTTCTGAGATGCGTAATTGCTTTCATGAATTATAGGCAAACTGCTTGCGGTGTATAACATGAATCCTTTTCTTGCTGTCTTAGCGATCGGATTGGCAGGAATCAAATGAAAAATAACAGCTGCTGTGTGCTTTTAAGTTCAAACCTAGTCTCAATTAAGTTTGTGGAATGGGCAGGCCTGTAGTTCACGTGTTAGAACCGCGGGAGGAGAGCAGTATTTGCTTTTTGAGACATCGTCTGGGATGTAACGCAGTGTGGGGCACGCGCCCTCCTCTCCAGGCACAGAGTTTCACTTCCGGACGATGTCCTGTAGATGTCACCATTGCCACTTCTCACAGGGGAAAGTGCCAGGTTCCTGGGTGGAATGAAGAAACACATCCGACCGCTACACCATTGGATCCTTGAGAAACCAGGACGACCTGTGTCCAGACTCTTCTCTGAAACGGCCAAACTCATTCTGTATCACTTTCACCCTCAGGCTGGCACCTGCTGTTATAAATCACTCTCCCCTTTCAGAAATTCCTCCCTCATTTGGCTTCTGTGAGGGGATTCTCCTGTTTTCCCACCACGTCTTCTCTTTCCTTTCTCTCCTTTTCCTCTGGCCCCACAGCAGCTGTCTTCTTTGCCCCTCTGTACACAGTCTCCTGCCTCTCTCATCCCCTATGTCACTTCCGTATAAATGGCTCCCACGTTTTCTAGCGCTTCCTTTTTCTCTCCTGACATCGAAACCCATGTTTCCCTCCCTAAGGAAGACCCCAGCATCAGAAAGCAGAATCTTGAAAATCAACCAAGGGGGTGAGGCGAGGGCTATGCTGGGTGTGGACGGACGCTGCAGGGAACAGCATCAGCACAGGCGGAATGGTAGTAACCCATAAACTGAGTTGATTTAGGAGAAGCAGAGATTCAGAGCCACAGGTAACTATAAAAACAGAAGCTCCCCCGACCTGAAATTCCTGAGATTGTGGGAGAGACCTAGGATGTTCCCGAAATGTGGAATGGAGTTCTGGACAAGTTCTTCTCAATTTCAAAGGGACAGGTGATATTAGTCTGCAAAGTATACTTTTTGGGGGAAAATGCCCATCCCTACAGGTCCAATGGACCTGGATCCTAAGGGTTCACTGATACACAAAGTGTGCAGTTCCAAAGACACATGAAAAGACAACCTGTGGCCCCTTTAAACGTGTCTGAGCCCCAAACACACATGCGTCTGAAGTTGTTAACACTTAACACGTCACGGTTCTGTGATTCTTGTTTGTATTATCAGGGCTGGGGTGGGGGGTTGTCACTCATCCTCTGGAGCATCTCGTCCTAGTTAAAGCCTCACGAGCCCCCACCCCGGAATTGGCTCACCACCTTGGTCCTCGGTCCTCTACCTCCCCTCTCCTTCCCACCAAGACTTCTGGTCCTTCTTCTGGCCCTTCTCACCTCTTGCCTGGATTATCAGTTACACCAGCAGAGCCTCCTAACTGTTTTCTCTGCCTGGAATTTTCTTTATACCGTCCATCCCTTATGCTGCTACCATAATGATCTTCCTAAAATGCAGCTTCGAACGCTTCAGTACCCTATCCAGGACGCCCAGGGCCTCCCGACTGCCTCAAAGAGAGTCCCCAAACCCTTCCTCCTCATGGCGGTCATCATCAGTCCCACACTCCAAGCTTTAGGCAAAGGAGACTCACCCCTTTCCACAGAACCGTCTTGTCCTTTCCCAAGGCTGGGCCTCCCGCAGCACAGGATCTCTCCACCTCTGCCTGATGAAGTCTTATTGCTGTCGGAGGCCACTTCGCAAGCATCCGTCCTCTCCAAAGGGCCCCGGTGACCCCGGCTGGAGGAAGACCCTCAGTGCCACACGGCACCCTGCACATCGTGGTTGGAACGAGTGTGTCGCCTCAGGAATGGGAAGTCAGGGTGTGAGCCTTAGTTTTGAAATGCTCCAGTTAACAAGCAGGTGTTGGTTTCAATGGAACGGTTAGGGTGGACAGCGACGTGCCCCTGGGAGCAGACATAATTCAGACTGTACGTGTGTTGACAAGGAGGCAGGGTGGGAGCCGTGGAGGGAGGCTGTCAGCATAACTCACTCCAGGAAACAAACGTCTTATTCAAGTCTGTGCTCTCCCTCTCTCGTGGGAGAGACCTAGGTGGAAAGGCGCAAAACGACCCATCATGGCACTCGCCCCCTTTCAGGAAGCAGATGCCAAAAGGGGGGCGAGGCGAGGGCTCAGCCTCATTAAGCAGCTTTCTCTCTCCGTCTCTCTGTGCTGACCCTGTCCCTGAGAAGCTACAGGAGACAGTGATATCCTGAGACATTCGCTCATGCCTCAAATGTTCCATAGAAGCTGCTTACTTAAAAATGATTTTCCCAAACAGAAGGCGGATTTGAAGGGGCACATGCACCCCAATGTTTACAGCGGCGCTACCAGCAATAGCCAAACTATGGAAGAAGCTCAAATGTCCATCGACTGACGAATAGATAAGGAAGACTGGTATACACATACAATGGAATATTCCTCAGCCATCAGAAGGAATGAAGTCGTGCCATTTGCAACAACGTGGATGGAACTCGAGTGCATTACGATAAGCAAAATAGTCAGAGAAAGACAGATATAGGATTTCACTCCTATGTGGAATCTGAGAAACACAACAGATGAACATAGGGGAAAGGAAGGAAAAATAAGACAAAAACAGAGACAAAAACCACCAGGGAGGGAAACCATAAGAGACTCTTACTGTTTGTTTATTTTTGAGAGAGACAGAGAGACAGACAGAACATGAGCAGCGGAAGGGCAGAGAGAGAGGGAGACACAGAATCTGAAACAGGCTTCAGGCTCTGAGCTGTCAGCACAGAGCCCGACGCAGGGCTCGAACCCAGGAACCGTGAGATCATGACCTGGGCCGAAGTCGGACGCTTAACCGACTGAGCCACTCAGGTGCCCCCATAAGAGACTCTTAAATACAGAGAACAAACTGAGGGCCGCTTGCAGGGGGTTGGTTGGGGGGGATGGGGTACATGGGTGATGGGCATTAAGGAGGGCTCCTGTGGGGATGGGCACTGGGTGTTACATGCAAGTGATGAATCACTAAATTCTACTCCTGAAACCATTATTACGCCATATGTTAACTAACTTGGATTTAAATTAAAAAATAAATTAAACATGAAAACATAAAACATAAACAAAACACCTCCTGTTTTCTAGACTGTGATTGTCGCCTAGCGACAGATGAACATAGGGGAAAGGAAGGACGCACTTAACGTGCATCACCCATCACCCGAGGAAGGGCTGAGGATGTTCTGGTATTCAAATTATGCCTCACAGAGTTAGAGGGACTCAGTGAAATCCCAGACCCCGGAGCACGAGAGCCCCTTCACGCCAGTCTTGTCTCCGAAGTGGCACCATCAATGTCCCCATTTGCTAGAAAAGCCAAGGTCTGGGAGAGTGAACAAACTCATCTCTCGGAGGAAAGAGGGTCTGGTGCGGAGGCGGCCATACCTCCCATCTCCCCACTGCTGCTTCTTGAAAGTTATCATTGCTTCGACTCCCTTTTACTTGGAGGGGAGTTAGCAGCAATTCATTTATTTTAAAATCAACTTCCAGTGACTCTGAAACAGAGACTTCCTTATCTGTCGGAGGGCGTGGGTCTAAATAGGACGAGTCGCCTGGTCTTGCTCTGTGCCTCCTTCCCTACGCTGGCTGCCTCCCTGGCCTGGAGGAAAACTGCACTAAATTCTGCATCTTAACATATTATAGAAGCAAGCGCTTTTACTAAAATGCTTTTAACTGGCCGCCAACCAGGGTCTGGGGAAAGCCTGAGGGCTTCCTTTCAAAAGCAGCAAATGAAACTCCCCTTTCTTGTTCCTTGGCATCCATCTGTATTCAAAAGAGGTATCATCTAATTTTAAAACAGAAACTATTTGTGACAAAGTGTTAAGAGAGGGGAGTTGAATGGGGGCGATTTCTACCTTCGTTAAATATCTCTTCCTATTCTTTTATTATGAAAGTTATATTATCATCAGTGAAGATGGCTCTTATCAGGAACCAGTACTGGGGATCTTCCAGAAAAGTTGAGAAGGCTTTGCAATTTTAAGTTTTCTTTTCTTTTCTTTTCTTTTTTTTTTTTTTTTTTAACGTTTATTTATTTTTGAGACAGAGAGAGACAGAGCATGAATGGGGGAGGGTCAGAGAGAGGGAGACACAGAATCTGAAACAGGCTCCGGGCTCTGAGCTGTCAGCACAGGGGCCGCTGCGGGGCTCGAACCCACGGACCACGAGATCGTGACCTGAGCCGAAGTCGGTGCTCAACCGACTGAGCCACCCAGGCGCCCCTTAAGTTTTATTTTCTACATACCTCAATGCTGTCCATTACTGACACCCTAGGCCCCCGGGGTTCTTATGACTTCAAAGAGCTGCTTGGCATGGTTGGGGGTAAGGGGGGATTTCTACCTCTTGATATTGGGAATATTTTGGTATTTGGGGGTTATGCTAAAACTGTCTTAGGCTAGAGCCTTAAGAGAAAAAGCAAACACTCGCTGTAGTCCCAGCAAGGTACTGTGACCACGTTTACTTTTGTGACATATAACTTTCTTCCAGAACAGCAATCACTGCTCTCAATTCACTACATCACCAACATTTCCCACTAGATTAGAGGCAGAAGAACTGTCAGAAGAGCTCACATTTTCTCTAAGCCCTTAGTTATTCAAGGCAAAATTAAGGGAAGAGATGATAGTCACAGGCGTTGTTTATAAGGTGGGGAGGGAGGGCACAAAACACTATGTAAATGGCCATTTCTTTAGGATTTAAGGAGCAACGAAGCTTGCTGTTTTCTGTTTTCGATCAGGTGTAATTCCTGCTCTGAGAGCTCCACTCGATGGAAAAGTCCCTGAAATACAAAATCCCCGGGCTGTGGACACGATGGCTTCTCTACTGCTTTTGGAGCTCTAGGGCAGACGGTTATCCTGATGAATCCCTGAGTTTAAAATCTGAGCGCAAGAAGTGGCTAGATCAAGAAAGCATTTACTTCACAGAGCGATTCGACCTCTGTCTTTTCTCTCTCCTCTCCTTTAGCACACACCCTACTCTGACCAAACAACAAAGCCAAGGGCTCTGACACAAGAAGTTGAATCTGGGTCGTCCTCACCATGAGGAGGCTCCGACTGTTACAGAGGGATCACTGTACTTTTAGAAACAACTACCAAGTGCCCAGGTCTCTATCCACAAATCATTAATATACCAAGAGCTTAAAGAGAGGCAAGAGGATGCCGCTTGGCGGACAATTAACCCTTCCCACGGGTGCGTATGCTCTCCCTTCCCCTTTACTCATCCAGAATCCCGCCTCTGTCCAGTGTGGCTCCTCCAAGTCTCAGACCATTCCCTTCCCATTCAAAGAACTGGGCTTTCACCTGAGCACATACCACTTTTTTATGGCAACAGGTTGAATATTACCTCAGACGGTTTTCTGTTAACATCTGTACATGTGTTAACTTTTTGACAATTGTTTTACTTTCTGTTTTGTCCAATTCTGTATTTTTTCTCCTTAACGACATTAAAGTACCTTGAGGGTTAGAGGGCAGAGGGAGAGGTGATGCATCATCTTGTGGAAAAACATGGGTGTTGAATATGGACTAACCTGTTTTTGTATCATGGCTCCATCCGTCTCTAATTATGCTGTCTTTAGAAGGGCTATACAGTCTCCCTAGGCTCAGTTTCTTCAACTGTCATGTGAAAATAATATCTATACCAGGTAAGGGTGTTGTGAGGCTTACAAGAATATCTATTTATAAATAAATACATATACTATACATATAATTATATATATTCTCTATTTACATAGAATATATTACATATATATTTTAGATAGAATATATTATACATACTATTATATATATGGTATATACTATTCTACACACACACACACACACACACACACACAATATATCTAAAGTGCCTAGGACATCGCAGATGGTCAATAAGCAGGAATGATACCGTTATGAAGAGTTCTGCCTGTTACTTTTTTGAAATCTCTATAGAAACTTTCTTTTTTTTAATCAGAAATGTTTTTAATGGAATGAAAATTAAGACAGAGCATCTCAAAATTTGTGGGTTTTGCTGATACAATTCCTGAAGGGGATTTATAGCTCTACATGGCTTCTAGCAGGAAGAAGAAAATGTTAAAATCAATGATAAAAACTTTCTCCTCAAAAAACAAAAAATCCAATTAAACAAAAAAATTGTAAGGACCTAAATAATAAGGATAAGAGTAAATACCGATGAAATAGAAAACAATCAATGGAGAAAATCAATGAAGACACAAGTTACTTCTTTGAAAAGATTAGTAAAGTTGATAAGCCTGTGGCCAGACTGATCACGAAAATTAGACCAAAGTCACACATTACAAATACTGTGATGAGTGATTTTGGTCTAATTTTCTTCATGGGGAGAGGCTGCATTGATAAAAATCTTCCACTCACGTAAGTGACTTGAAAAGTTGAAGTTGCAATATATAAACTATATTGAAAAACTTAACTAACAACAAAAACATAGAAGAGTGAATATGATGTGGGAAACAAAGGCAGAAGGAAATGGCGGATAAAATTAAATTTCCTTATAACCTGCAGCCCATTGACAAATACTTGAGTCAGGCAGAGCAAAACGTTTCTCCAGGAACTCCCTACCATTTTAATGCTAATACTTTGCTACAGGGAAAAACCACCTTAGCTTGACAATAGCTAGGCCTCCAGTATCCCGAGTGCGTCTTCTTTAGCATATGAAGATCTCACCGGAAACTTCCCCTGGACTTGACCTACCCCAGCTCCATAGTATATAACCAGTCTCTGCTCTTGGTTCCGGGCAGCTCTTCCTGCCCACGGGTCCTGTCCCCGCACTTTAATGAAATCACCTTTTTGCACCAGACATCTTCAAGGATTCGTTCTTGGCCATTGGCTCTGGACCCCGCGAACGACATTATCACCCCCCACAACCTCATTAAATATAGCAAAATGTTAATAAGTATTAAATATAGATGATGGGTGTTTGGATGTTACACTTTCTACATGTTTGTTTTTAAAATTTTTGCGTGATAGAAGGTCAAATAGTAAAAGCAATATATATATATATTATATACACACACATATGTATATATACATATATACATATACATATATACACATATATACATACGTATATGCGTGTGTGTGTGTATATATATATATATATAGGAAAAAAGGAGGCGGATGCATTATTAATTTTTAATAGGCTTATATAGTACACAAATGTTTGGTGATGATTTTCAAGTCTTTTGTATCTATTTAATAAAAAATTAAAAAAAATTAAAAACCATCGTGTACTATCACATTCATAGAGCTAATGATAAAAATGACACAAATCAATGTGAAAAATATTGAACAAATGTAATAAATCTTAGTAAACATAAGATGAAAATAAATACACTCTCAGATATAAATTGTATAAAACTTGCTGCTACAGAGCAAGGCACGCTACTTAATACGGGACCCATGTCCAGACTGTTTCCCGGATTGGCCGCCAGGGGATGCTAAAGAGTAATATTCCCCGGAACAAGACAAAGATAAAAAATCATTCAACTCGACTCGAAAAAGTTCAGAGTCATGCTCATTTCGACCCCACCCGGAGGCCTGGGACCACAGATTTCAGCAGGTCTGTTTGTCCTGTGGTGAGGACCATGCCTTGCCACAGGGGTGGAGCTCTCTGGAACCAGCACAAGTGAGAGGCTGATGTTAGCACCTCAATGTGGCATCTTGGAATCCCTGGACACTGGGCTCAGGCTGTGTCACAGCTGACAGTTTTCACAACTGCTCTCCCGGGAGCTGTAAAGCATGGGGCAGCAATGGAAGATTCTTATCTAGGCTTCTAATTCCTTTTTTTCTGGTGACTTCCCATACACTGAGACTTACTTCCAATACATACTTAAAAGCATCAGCACATTCTGGGAAAAATATGGAGTAGCAGCTGAATAGCTAGCCTAGAAAATTATTTCTAGCCTTAAAGTACACCCCAGGCCACACTCTTTATGTACATATATAATGCAATAAGGGTGGTTTGCACTGTGTTTTAACTCTGTATGCCTCGTCTATTCATATATTCATCCTGCTTGAGAGTAAAATATCTGAGGGCAGGGCTTTGTCAGATCTCCTCGTACTCAAAAAGAATGTCTTTTTTTTTTTTTTTTTTTTTTTTTTTTTCAGGGCACCTAGGTGGCTCAGTTGGTTAAGCGTCCAACTTCTACTCAGGTCATGATCTCACGGTTCATGAGATCGAGCCCCACATGGGGCTCTGTGTTCACAGCTCAGGGCCTGGAGCCTGTTTCTGATTCTGTGTCTCCCTCTCTCTCTGCCCCTCCCTGCCTCGTGCTCTGTCTCTCTCAAAAATAAATAAGTGTTAAATTTTTTTTAAAAAAAAGAATGTTTTTCTTCAATAATTGTTTGAAGTACTTTAACCCATTAATTTAATACATTCTCACAACAACCTTGCGAAGCACTATTATTAATCCTATTTAAAAATTGCTTTTAACGTTTATTCATCTCTGAGAGACAGAGCATGAGTGGGAAAGGGGCAGAGAGAGGGAGACACAGAATCTGAAGCAGGCTCCAGGCTCTGAGCTGTCAGTACAGAGCCCGACGCGGGGCTTGAACTCATGAGCTGCGAGATCACGACCTGAGCTGAAGTTGGACGCTCAACCGACTGAGTCACCTAGGCGCCCCAATCATTAACCCTATTTAAAACTGAGAAAACCAAGACTCAAGGATGATTGGTCAGAGGGGACTAGCGGAGACCAAGCAAGGGCTGGGATGTTACTCTTTGCGGTGATGGGACAAGGCTCAGAGAGGGGCAGCTACTTGCTCAAGGTCTTGTTCATAGACGGAGGCAAAGAGGGGCTGACTCCTGCTGGCCCTGTACCCTCGCCACGCTTTGCAGGTGGATATGCTCCAGCGTGGAAACCACACGTGTGTCAAGGTCCAAGAAACACGGTAGAGTCTTCTAACCAGACAAGAAAAGAGATACCGCCTTTTCACGCTGGCTCTAGGGGTCACACGCTTCACAGCTGGCACGATCTGCTCTGAACATTCCCACGCATAACAACGCGCTGGCCTCCCACGAGAGTGACACGGAGCATCTCAGGATCACCAGACCGTGTGACAGAGGGCTCCATCACTGGAGACTACCTGATGGCCGTGCTTCTATTTCCCCGGGTGCCCCACCCCACATCACACCTCCTGGTCTAATCTGGTTGTTACTGGCAAACTCTCCAATCAACCGTCCTTGGGACACACGGTAGCCTGTGTGAAAGCCACTTATGCTCAGTTACAGACTTTTTTTTTTTTTTTTCTTTTAAACATGCTCATTTTTAGTTCTGGGGTTTATCTGGAGAGAGAACTGAGATCAGAAAGACAGAAAAGCACACAATGTGTGGGAGGTGAAATGCCACGGTCGTTTGCGAGGCCTGTCTGGAGCTGCTGGTTGTGATTTACTGAAAAGAAAATGAAATTCATGTCGGTCATCCGTCTTGCTGAAATGTCACGCCGAGTGCAACTCGAGTAGTAGGGAGGTCTGAAGGAGGTGCCTACAAATCACCTGCTAGACCTTTTTGGTCTCTGATTTAAGAGCCATGTGTATGCTGCAGACAAACAAAACTCTTGGTCCGTGGGCCAACGGGGAATATGCTGGGGGCACAGAAATACATAACTCCAGGGAACCAACCCTTGATTTCTGCACAGGAACTAACTCCCTTCTCTGCCACAATGCCATGAATGGGGTCCAAGCGTTCCAAATCGGACACACAGCACATATTACCAAAATGTCGTATCAACGTCTGTTGCCATGCCTACCCATAGGAAACCTTTATCAAGGATTTGTTATGGGATGAGCATCCAGTGATGTATGGACTAGGTGAATCATTACATTGTACCCCTGAAACTAATATCACCCTGTATGTTAACTGCAGTGGAATTAAAATGAAAAACAAACAAACAAACAAAAAGATTTGTTATGACACCGGATGATGGATGGGAAGGGTGATCCAAGAAGGGCGCAGTAACCACGTAAATGTTATCAGAACCTCGGTGAATAGCTCTGTGTTCCTCTCTTTATTAAAGATTTGCCAGTCAGTGCGAAAACGCACCTCTAGCTGAAGAACAACAACAACGACAAAAACCCATGCCACTCTTTCTCTAATAAGGAAACTGCTCAGTATTTACAACGGTGAGTCAGGCCTCTTTGGCACCTCAAAACCGTGGAGGTAATTTTAATTCTCACAGGGTCGGGTCTACAGTTACTTGAGTGGTTCACGGTTGACATTGAGAGCAGCAGACCAGAAAGGAAGGTATAAAATACAAATGGGTCATTCGTTGTCAACGTTTTGGTGGGCAAAGAGGCTGAAACTTGAGAAAACTGCCATCTGTTTTTCTTGTCTTTCCTTACACCAACAAATTGGTAATAGGCTCTTTCTGCTGAAAGCGTTAAGGGAAGCAGGAAACACCAACAACAAAAGACGGCTCAGACTGGTACACTAGGGGCACGTCGTGTAGGATATCCTCAAAAGCCGGAGTCCTTCACGCTTTTGCGTGCAGAAGACAAACAAAACCAGTGGGCATGGGGCTACTTCACATTCTTTGGATTTTCTTCTTTAAATTGGCCAGGCATTTAGTTAGTTCATCTTCTTATCTAGAGAGCATTTAGATAGCATTTGTACTTCCTCCCATTTATAGGTACCTGAAGGTCCATATACGAAACTCAAAATGCCCTGTGCGTTCTTAAAATGCAGACTCAATGTTTGAACCTTGAAGGTGAATGTTCATTTCCCCACCCCCCCCAAACGTGGCTTGGCCACTTCTTGCTGGAGCACAAATGCATTGAAATCAGATACCAGGCTCCCTCTAACCTCTGTTCCATGCCGAGAGGTGGGAAAGCTTAGCTACACGATGGCTAATAACAGACTCAGTGTCTGGATGGCCCCAGGAGCCTCTGGACAACTTATGCGCTGAGAAGAAGCCAGCCCCTTTTTGCATTTTCAGGAAGGCCAAGGGAGCAGAGAGGACGCCCTCCACCCCATGCTGCTCTGTGAACACTGGGCTTGGCCGTGACTCCACGGGCCGGATGCCCCCAGGCCTGGCACACTGAATTTCCCATCAAGGGCCAAAGTGGAACAGCGCTGTGGCCCTGCCTCCCTCTTATCTGAAACGTGCAGAAATTTCAGAATTCGGCCATTTCATCCCTAAAATGCAAACAGTCTCCCATTCTCTTCAAAGCGCTCCCCTTCAAAATGTTCCTTTAGGTCATTTTCTATCTCTTTTACGTAACTTTCCCTTTTGAAATCAAGGTTACTAAATCACGCTTCCCAGACTGATTTCTTTCACGCCTAAAAAAAAAAAGTATCCGCTTGGCTCCCAGAGCATTAGATGCTGCTGCTGGAGACTGTGCAGGATGTTCTGAAAATCGAACGAAATCTCTAACCCCAGACCCAAACTTAAACGCGCACATACACCCACCCACCCACACACCCACACACCCACACACACACACACACACACACACCCCGATCACCACTACCGCCCTCCCCTCCAGCAAGAAGCCCCTGGACATTCACCAGACGTGGCCTCACCTTTCTGGAGAAATACTGGGTAGACACGGCAAGGGCCTGGAAGCCGCACACGGCCCTCCGCAGCTCCGCCTGGACCAGGACCAGCTGCCTGGCCTGCTGCTGGCACCTGTCTTTCAGCCGCTGCACCAGCTGCCGCTCAGCGTCGCGCACCTGCAGGTCCGGCTTGGGGGAAAAGCCATTTCGGGGAGCCGCTGTCCTCTGTTTGGGGTATCCTGCAGGGGAAAAACAGTCACTTGTGGAAGAACATCCACCCCCCAGCGTGACAACAGCTCTTCGGTGCCGAAGGATTTCATTAAGGGCAAGTGGCCGAGAGGGCACCGCTCACGGTTTGTCATTTCAGGCGCTGAAAGGGAAAAAAAAAAAAACCGGACGGGGACTTAAAACATTTGCTCTGTTTACGAGGTTCTCAGTGCAGAGTTTCATCTCAGGAAAAGAATGACAGACAACATTGCCAGATTCCTTCCAGCTCCCTGCATTTCTTCTAGGTTTGCTTAGAGAGACTGATGCAGGGTTTTTTCTTTTCTTTTTTTTTTTTTTCTTCAAGGGATTACTCTGTGAAAATGTCTCATGGGAAATAAATCAGTCAATCTAGGTTGAACTCAGAGTTATAAGCTGGCGCCCTTCTAATTGGGCATCCAGGAGCAATGCCTACATGCCCCTTCTTTCCCTTACTGTGGTTGCTCTCTTTGGTGGCAGGGTCAATGACCTCTGCTCCAGGGATTTCTGGCTTTAAATTCCTATGGCATCAATGTTCCCCAAAATACTCCCCCCATGTGACCACTCATGCCACCTCCAGAGCTAAAAGGTCCAGTCCAAGCCACCAGAACCTCTCAGCTTTTTTTTTCTTTAATTTTTTTTTTAACGTTTATTTATTTTTGAGACAGAGAGAGACAGAGCATGAACGGGGGAGGGTCAGAGAGAGGGAGACACAGAATCTGAAACAGGCTCCAGGCTCTGAGCCGTCAGCCCAGAGCCCGACGCGGGGCTCGAACCCACGGACAGTGAGATCGTGACCTGAGCCGAAGTCGGACGCTTAACCGACTGAGCCACCCAGGCGCCCCAGCACCTCTCAGCTTTTAACGCAAAGCCCTTCTTCTTTTACTACTTCTTCTTCTTCTTTTTTTTTACTTCTTTGACTGCACAACAGCCAGAATGATCTTTGTGACTACAAAACAGCTCTTGACCTGCATGGACCCCTCTCTGCGGTGGTGCTCCACTGTGGTATAAAAAAAGTGCTCATTTCTTCCCCTGGCCCACAAACCCTCCGAGATCCCGCTCCTGGATCCAGGCAAACACTATGTGTGGGGAGGCCACTGAAGAAGGAACCAGAAACTCCACCTGGAGCTGGGAACGGGGTGGGGGAGGCTTTCAGGACAATAACTATTAGGTTGACGCTTCGGGGAGTAAAGGCAAGGCTCCAGGGAAGGACTCAGAGACAGGCACTGCATCATGGTCTAGACCCAAGGGTAAGCGGGTGTCTTCCTCAGAACCCCCATGCTTCCTGGGTGAGCTGCAGACCAGCATGGCGGTGGTGGACGGTGGGCCTGGGTCCCCTAAGCACATTCTTCCCTCTGCTCGGGGAGAGAACGTGACACAGACCCTGAGCACACAATCGTGAATAAGCTTCAACATTTCAAAAGTTCTTTCGTCTCCCCCCTCCCCTCCAAAATATCAGGGAGTAACACAGAAGACACATCAGAAAACGGTCGTCTCCTCAGTCCCCACTACACTGAGGCACAGCAGGTAACAGGCTTACTCTACTGAACACCCAAGTGGCCTCATCTTTCAAGGGGAAAAGACGGTTAACTGATCTAAATGCTTCTGATTGTTGATGTAACGGTAACCACGCTAATTTTAATGAAATCTTCCCCTTAAGAAATCATCTGAGATCACAATGCAACCTCACATACATCTTAGACTATTATGGCTTAATGGAGTAGTAGAACGTGAAATTAATGCTCCCTTAAAACGATCTTTATGACAGTGCTGTACAGAATAATCCAGGAAAGTCACTTGCTTGTTGGAGGCACATCAATCTTAATAAGTGCTTAATCCTAACATTCTCAGTACTGATAACAAAAGAAAAATAATTACTAACAACACGTGGGAGGTTTTACTGCTGCCTGAATTAAACTCTAAGACACAGCCTAAGACCCAGGGTAGATTTTTTTCATGATGACTGTTTACCATTTTATTGGTGTGGACGGTGATTTTATTGAAAAAAATTGTTTTCGTGTTTATTTATTTTTGAGAGACAGATGGACAGAGAGTGAGCAGGGGAGGGGCAGAGGGAGAGGGAGACACAGAATCCGAAGCAGGCTCCAGACTCTGAGCTGTCAGCACAGAGCGGGATGCGGGGCTCAAACTCACGAACTGTGAGATCACGACCCGAGTCGAAGTCGGACACTCAGCTGACTGAGCCACCCAGGCGCCCTACGTGTGGCTGGTTGATTTTCTAAAACCCTCCAGTGTTTCATGGGACCACCAAACTGATGTTCTGAGCCCAGACAGAGGTTCCCCTAAGAACATCAGCACCTGGGATCAACACACAAGTGTGAAATCTGTGGCTTTCAGACGCCTAACTACCTTATGGAACCAATCTTCCTTTGGGATTCTTGGTCAGCTGTCCATCTGGCACCCAACAAAAACCAGTATCGTTTCTTGGGCTGTAGTTTCTATTAAGTATGTCGATAGTTAGCTCCCTGAAGTATTGTTCTGTCGCGTACTTTCCCGTCCACCCACGTGTCACACCGTCCCCAGGACCGTGCGTGAGGACAGCCGCACGGGCTCATCTACCATCTTGGAAACGGAGAGCTTACGTCGAAATGAAATGACTGCACGCAGCCAGCATCGCCTGTCTCGCAAAAAAACAAAAAACAAAAGAAAAACGACTGAGGGTTCTGTTTGCTTCTACTATCTTCTTCTAAAAGCCAGCACGTAATGGAGCTAAAATACCAATCGGCTTAGGAAGTAAGGGGGTAAGGGAGCATGAGGGAAAACTTCCGGAAGGCAGCGATCACGTGTTGCTCATGGAGAACACGCTTGGCACTGACAGGAGGTGTGCTGAGGTGCCTCACTTCTGACCTCTTACACCCGTGTTTTTCTGGAGGAGCCAGAGAAATGCTTTAAATGGGGGAGGAGGGGCATGCCATGTCCCCTGAGGACACCTCCAGGTGCCGGAAGGCTTTGTTATCACCTCCTTCCCTACTCCTTGCAGTATTTATATATAGCTTCTACGGTGGTCAGAGCTTCCAAGCAGGCAGATATGCCACTGGCCTCTCTCTGCAGTCAGGCGGAGCCTCGTAGGTGTGTTCGGCCTCTTTCCCCCAAAATCTGTCTCCTACCATAGCCTTCCGATTTCCACTCCATTGAACTAGGAAGCTGATTAATGAATAAAGACTTTCAAATGAGGCTTATTGATGGTTTTGGAGTCTTTAAATGAAGTGGAAAAGAGAGTAGCAATAACCAGTCTTTTAAGGAGTGCCCCTTATACACTTCCCAACTGTTAGTGAGCCTTATCCCCAAGGCCACTCTTCCATACAAAGTCTGTGAACAGAAAAACTAGACCAGTGTCTTGCCACGACCTACAGACAGAGATGATTTCACATGTACACTTTGTGTCGTATGTTTTGTGGGGATCCAAAATGTCTGACAGCTTTTACTGAGCACCTACTCTGTGAGGGACATAGGCAAAGTCCAGCGGGGAGGGCAAAGGAATGAGGCCCCGTCTGTGACGTGAGGCAATCCATTGTCCAGGGGCCCAGCCTGGATTTCAAGCTTCTGAGTCCTTGTCCAGGCCTCCTACCACTTCAGCAAGCCGCTGGCCCACTCCACAGCATCTCTGACAGATCTCACAGGTTTGGGGCACATTCTAAATCCAGAACACTCTCCCATTATCGTAATCTTGCCCCAATCACAATTTCTTTTCAGCCACCTAAGGGCCGGACAGAATCTGTGATCATCCCAGTGACATCTGGCAGCTCAGGGGAAAAAGCCAGTAACCTTCTCTTCTCACAAAGGTGAATGCAAGCCGCTTGCGTGCAAAGGCAGAGCACTGGGGAGAATGCAGCCTTTAAAAATGGAAAGAGAATATTAAAAATTCATCCGCAGCCATCCGCTCACTATCTAGAGGATTCTAATGGATGGAAAAGCTTGGTTTAATTTTAAAGCTGGAAGCTTAACTGACGTGATAAACAGTACAGCACTGGAATCTGTGTATTTACAACATCAGAGAAGGCCCATGGCCTTAATCCCTGTAAATAAGAAGGACAAGACACAGCTTAGATAGATAGCCTTCTGACTTAGGGAAAAGCACTTCATGAGTTTGGCCAACATCCTAGCAGAAAGGAAATCTGTTTCTTGCACACTGGCAGCAGCAGGACCCCCTAGGTAGCACATCTGCCCAGTTCTTTGTGGTCTTGGATAGGCATTATGTTCCTGAAGCAGATCTAAATTTATTCCAGAAAATTCTGCCACATAACACAGTATTTTCCGACTTAGTCCTGGCACTTGCTGGCCTGAGGTTGGCTAAGGGCGGGGAAGGTGAAGAACAAATGACAGGAGGGTGGTAGGACATTTCCTTCGAGCCAGTCCTGAGCACGGGTGAGGGCAGGAATTACTAAACTGGGTACCGACCTGCTATGCTCTAGAAAGGAGAGGTTTCCATCTCCCATTCCAAGGAAGGAGTGGATTCTTTTCTATATTGATGGATAAGTGAACAACAACAAAAAAATCCCCAGAAGTTATAATCAGGGTTTCTAAAGCCAACTATAAAAATTTGTTACTATAATCCCTTCTTCTAGACAAAATAAAGAGTGACATAAAAATATTCTCATCTTCGGGAAATTTCTTAGTACTTATAAGAGGTATAGGTAGCAAGGTAAATCTGAACTTCTTTCTCCAAGGGTGAAAATATCATGGTTTAATAGTACTATAGCAATTGCTAAATTTTGATATTCAAAAATGTAACTACTTTCGGCCAAGATGGAGTGAGAAGGATCAGACTTACCTTCTGATCGAAAACAAACCCAAAAAACTCAGCCCAAATATATAAGACAATGGTTTTTAAGACGTCAACATTAGGCAATGAAGTACGGGGATCCTGAGCCAGAAAGCAAAGGAGGTGATCCCTATAATTGCCTCAGCCTATTTCCTGGAATGACTTTCCAGGCTGTGGTATGAGTCAGGGAACCCATGTGGGGCCTGGTGGTTACCCCAAGTTGAGAGAACGGAGCTGGGGGTTCAGGGAGCTGAGGGCTCAGAGGTCACAAGGCAGATTTAGCAGAGAGAACGTCACTCCACAGAGAGAGCACTCTGGACACGCACAGAGGGTCCCCTCGAGTCTTTGGCCAAGTTCTGATCATTGCATGCCTGGGAAGAGAGGGTCCAAGACCAGGGAAAGAATTCCCCAAATGACTGCAGGAAACGAGTCCTCAGAGCTCGTGGAGACTCAGAATTTGTTCCTGTTCCCATCAGCCAGAATGGAAAACCTTGTAATTCAGGGGGCAATGGATAGTATACCCAAAAGGGTCTTGGCTGTAATACAGTAAAATTAGCTCTGGACTGATCACTAGTTGGGACCGGCATAACAAAGCCAACAACCAAGCCCCAAAATAACTGAACTCTTTGCAAGTAACATACTTTTATTTAAGAACAAAGCTTAAGAATATTCATAGGAATTAAAAATCCACTACCCAACAAGGAAAAATTTACAATGTCTGGCATCTAAAAAAACTCTCAGGCACGGAAATAAGCAGGGACATATAACCCATAAGGAGGAGAAACGCAATGAAGTGAGGCCCACAAGAAATGATGCAGATGATTAACAGTTATTTGTGACTGCATTCCATATGTTCAAGAAGCGAGTGGAACGACTGAATATGTCAAGTAGAAACAAAGCGATTTAGGAAAAAAAAGGCCTAAATAAAAATTCTTGAGATTGGAAACTCAAATGTCTGAAGACAAAAAATACACAGAATGGGATTAAGAGTAGATTTAGACATGACATAAGGAAAGATTGTAACATGAATGTTCATAGCAGCATTATCACAGCAGCCCCAACACTGGATACAACCCAAATGTCCATCAATTGATGAATGTAAATTATCGAATGTGATATATCCATGTAATGGAATATTATTCAGCCGAAACTAAGAATAAAATACCGCCTCATGCTTTAACATGAATGAGCCTCAAAAACATTTATGCAAAGTCAAAGAAGCCAATACAAAAGGTCACACACATGTTGTACGATTCCATTTATATGAACTGTCCAGAATAAGCAAACCCATAAAACAGAAAGTACACTGATGGCTGTCAGGGGCCCTACGAGCTGAAAGTGGTCCCCGACTCTAAACAGGAACCTCAGTCTTATAACTACAGTGAACTGGTTCTACCGACAACCTGAATGCATTTGAAAGTGGCTTTTTCCTCCAGAGCCTCTGGTCAAGAACTGAGCCCCGCTGACATATGATTTCAGCCTTGTGATACTTTGAACGCAGAACCCACGGAAGCCACACCTGGACGTCTAACCTACAGAACTGTGACCAGTAGAACAAACAAATGGGTGCTATTTAAAAAAAAAAAAAAAAGAAAGAAAGAAAAAGGAAAGGAAAATTAGTAAGAGAAACTATCCAAAATGAAACACTCAGAAAAAAAAGAGTGAAAGAAACAAACAATGTTATCCGTTTGGACAGGAGCTGTGAATCAACTTCAAGTGGCCTGATGTGTATACAGTTGGAGTCCCTGAAGAGGAGGGGTCAGGCCTGAACGTGTCTGAGGAAATGATAGGCAACCCACTTTCAAACCGTATGAAAACCGTATACCCACAGATCTAAGATTCACAGCAAACCTCAAGCACAAAAACCACAAAGGGAAGGACACCAAGGTATAGCATAATCATGTTGCTCACAACCGGTGCTGAAGAGAACAGCTCTCAAACAGCCAGAGAAGATGCCTTATGTACAGAGAAACAAAGATAAGGAGAGCCGTGGAAAGACATCTTTAAATACTTCAGAGGGGGGAAAATGCCAACTTGAATTCTGAACACAATAAAAGTATCTATGAAAAATGAAGGTACACAAACACAGAAAGATTCCACCACCAGAAAAGCTCTGCCACCAAGAAGGTCAGAGAAAATCCTTTAGGTAGAAGAACAATGGGACCAGCTGGGAATCTGGGTCTGCAGAGAGAATGACAACTACAGGGATAAGTCTAAAAGACTTTTTTCTCATTGAAATCTCCTAGAAAGAAAACAGCATCGACAGTCAACAGGAACAGTGCAGTGCTGGTTTAGGACACACGTGGAAGGAAAGTGTTGGAATACAGGAGCACACATGTCAGGAGAGGGACGTAAGTATACAGTTGGGAGATTCTTACATAGTTGAGCCTTGAACAACGCAGGGGTGAGGGGTAACAGCCCCTGGTGCAGTTGAAAATCCACATATAACTTTTGACTCCCCCCTCCTCCAAACTTAACTGCTGAGAGCCTACTGTTGACTGGAAGCCTTTCTGATGTCACAGTCAACTGATTAACACATAGTTTGTGTGCTGTATGTATCCAACATTGTAGTCTTACGATACAGTAAGCTAGAGAAAAGAAAATGTCATTAAGAAAATGATAAGGAAGAGGAAATATACTTATAATACTGTACTGTATCTACTGAAGAAAATTCGTGTGTAAGGGGACCTGCACAGTTCTAACCCATGTTGTTCAAGGATCAACTGTATTATATGTGAAGTGACATGACATTGCCTCAAGGCAGAATGTGAAAAGTTAAAGACAAAAACTAGGAACCCTAAAGCAACCACTAAAATAACCCAATAAGATACAGGTCTCTAAGACATCAATAAAGGGACGAATGGAATAATAAAAAATTAATTAATATAAAAGAAGGCAGCAAAATAGGGAAAAAACGAAAAAACAATATGTGAGATGGCTAGGAAACAATAGGCAGACGGTAGAGTTAATCCCAATCAAATCCATAACATTAAATGTCCATCAAAGGCAAAGCTTTCAGATTAGAGAAGAATACAAGAGCCAATTATATGCTGCCTGTAAGAAACCCACTTAAAAATAGAGAGACACCAGGTGACAGGGAGAAGTGTGCAAGGAGGTACAACCATGTTGAACTAATGGAAGGCTGGAGTGGGACAACTAATACTTAATAAAGTGGATTTCAGGGAAAAGCATATTACCAGGAATAAACAGGGTCATTTCCTAATAATAAAGTGGGCAATTCATCAAAATGATAAATGGCCCTAAAGGTTTAAGCACCTAATAGCAGAGCTTCAAAATGCAGGAAGCAAATAATGATAGAACCGAAAGGAGAAATGGACAAGTCCACAATTATACTCTGAGATTTCAACAGCCTTCTCTCAATTCCGAAGAGAACATGTAGACAGAAAATCAGTAAGGATATAGAATACTTGAATTATGCTATCAGCCAACTTGACCCATGACATCTGTAGAATGCTTCACACAGATACAGTGGACTAGACATTTTCTCAAGTGTGTGTGAGTCATTTAGTGAGACAGACCTTGTTGTGAGTCATAAAACACGTCTCAGTTCATTTAGAAGGATCCAGATAATCCAAAGTATATTCTCCAACCACGATGGGATTAAATTAGAAGTCAAATCAGAGAGATCTGGAAAGTCCCAAATATCTGCAAACACACTTCAAAATAATCATGAGTTAAGAAGAAGTCACAAAAGGAAATTTAAAAATAGTTTGAACCCAATGAAGATGAAACCCAGCACATCAAAATTTGTGCACTATAACTGAAGCAATGCATAAAGGGAAATTTATTGTACTAAATACACACATTAGAAAACAAAGAAAGATTTTATTTATTTTTTTATATTAAATTTTTTCAATGTTTATTTATTTTTGAGACAGAGAGTGTGAACAGGAGAGGGGCAGAAAGAGAGGGAGACAGAATCTGAAACAGGCTCCAGGCTCTGAGCTGGCAACTCAGAGCCCAACGCGGGGCTCGAACTCACGAACCGTGAGATCGTGACCTGAGCCGGAGTCGGATGCCTAACTGACTGAGCCATCCAGGCACCCCTAAAAAGAAGAAAGATTTTAAACTAATGATATTAGCTAGTTAAACCCCACATAAACAGAGTAAAATAAATCATAAAGATCAGAGTAGAAATTTGTTGCATGTTACTCTGCAAAAAAAAAAAGTGAAGCCACACCTCCCTCACACAGTGTACGAAAGCTAACGCAAATGGATCACAGGCTTAAATATAAAGCCTAGAACTCTAAACCTTTCAGAAGAAAATGTAGGAGAAAATCTTCGTGGTCTAGGGTGATGCAAAGATTTTTTTAAGATAACCCCAAAAGCATAGTCCATAAAAGAAAAAACTGGACTTCGGGAAACTTAAGAATGTGTATTTTTCTTTTTTTTTTAATTTTTTTTTTCAACGTTTATTTATTTTTGGGACAGAGAGAGACAGAGCATGAACGGGGGAGGGACAGAGAGAGAGAGGGAGACACAGAATCGGAAACAGGCTCCAGGCTCTGAGCCATCAGCCCAGAGCCCGACGCGGGGCTCGAACTCACGGACCGTGAGATCGTGACCTGGCTGAAGTTGGACGCTTAACCGACTGCGCCACCCAGGCGCCCAAGAATGTGTATTTTTCAAAAGCTCTTCTGGGAGAACGCAAAATAAGTCACAGACTGTGGGGGGAATGTATACGTATACATATATATACATATAAAACCCTTCAAAATTCAGTAAGATGAAAAACCAATAAAAACTATAAATTTTTGAATATTTTACCGAAGAGTATGTACAGATATCAAATAAACATAAAAAGATGCTCCACATCATAACATCATTCGTTATTAGGGAAATGCAGATTAAAACCGCGTAAGATACGGGGTGCCTGGGTACCTCAGTCAGTTGAGTCTGACTCCTGATTTCAGCTCAGGTTATGATCTTGTGGTTCATGAGATCAAGCCCTGCACTGGGCTCTGTGCTGACAGTGCAGACACTGCCTGGGATTCTCTCTCTCCCTCTCTCTCTCTCTCTGCCCCTCCCTGCCTTTCAAAATAAATAAATAAACTTTAAATCTACACAAGATACCATTATACACCTATTACAGTGTCTATGATTTAAAAAAATGGCCATACCACCTATTGGCAAAAAAAAAAAAAAAAAAAAAAAAAAAAGTGAAGGAACTGGGTCTCTCGCACACACTACCACTGGGAATATAAAACGGTACGACCACCTCGAAAAACAGTTTGGAAAGCCTTTTAACATTTTTAGAAGGTTAAACAAATAACTACCGTATGACTCAGGCATTCCACTCCTAGATACTTCCCAAGAAAATCAGAAGCAGAGGTCCATACCAAGACTTGTACCAACATGCATAGCAGTTTTGTTTACAAGGGCCAAATCCTTGGAGGAGAAGCCCAAAGATGCATGGATAGGTAACGGATCAACCGTGGTATCCACGCACTGGAACTTTACTCAAAGTAATCAAGCTGAGTAAAAGCAGCCAGAGAAAAGTAGAGTGCATACGACATGATTCCATTTATAGAAAGTTTTAGAAAATGCAAACTCATCTATATAGGGACAGAACGGGGACTGGGGTGGGGTGCAGAGGGCTTAGGGGGTTAGGATTCCCAAGGGGCACCGGGATGGTGGACATATTTGCTATCTGGATTGTGGTGATGGTCTCTCGTGTGCATACGTGTCAAAATGTATCAAAATGTTTGCTTTACAAATGTGTGTTTTCCCATTTATTAGTATTACGGTAACACCACAAATTTCCTTTTGTTTCCTATTTATTTCGTATAAATATTTCCTTTCATGTTCAACCTTTTAGTATTCTTACATTTAGATGTGTGCTTTGTAAGCAGTCTAAAGCTAGATTTCACAGCATCTCACATGCATCTAATAAATGTTCTTTGACTGTTCAATAGGTGCCTGTTTCACAGTCATTGCAGGCATTTAAATAAATTAATACATTTAAAGAGGTTAGGACAGTACCTGGTACCCCGGTTTACAGTAAGAACTCAAACAGTAACTCCTATGACTGCTACAATTTTTGTGCTTACAGAAAATCTTGTGAGGTTACACTCCATTCTGTTCTACAAAGGGGTTAATGCCTACCGTATCAACTTCCATGATAAATGGTTTTCGACTCTCAAGTGATGTTACCTCGTTTCTTCATATCTGAAGGTAAATAAATGTCTCCCTCATTGACAAAATTGCAAGTATTTGATGGCTGTTGGTTTTCTATCTTTCTCTTTTTAGAAGCTATTATTGTCTCTTGAGGTCAGATCTTCAAAGGCTGTGTCAATTATAAATTACTTCTACGCAGAGAAGACTCTACCTCTTCAAAGCCTGATAACATTTCATTTTTTAACATAAAATGATGCCAACGGCTGGTTCATTTCGTCTAGAGTCAGAACACATCGGTGTACAATCACGCGTATCACAGGGGCACTGCTCATCAACGACATTTGAACAAAATGAATGACAAGTTCAAGCCTACTCCCTGAATGAACACCCTTCGCGCTTCTTAAATACCTGGTGAATGAAGCTTGGTGGTTGCAGCCACTGTTCTCTTAGGAGACGAAACAGCCGGTTTATTAGCATCTTGATCTTTTTGTACTTCTTTCTTGGATCCTAATCAGAGTTTAAAAGGAGAAAAAAAGAAAATGAGCAAGTTACAACTCAAACAGTAACACCAGTCGTTTGTCGAAAGGGAGGTTTAACAAAAGGCAAACGGAACAAAATAACATTTCGGTGATTTGTCGCTATGGTCACCACCCCCTGTGCTTCGGGGATGATGCTCGTTTATAGCACAGGGGATTTAGTAGTGGTGGTCAGGGGAAGAAGCACACTGCTGTCTCTGATGGGATGAAAAACGCCCCTGCCTCTGGAGGTCACTGCACCCCAGTGACTCTAACAAACTATCTGGGAATTAAAGTTGTACTGTCCCTAGCGGCCACCTCGGTCTGCCCGCCTCTTCCTGCCAAAACAAATTTTCAGAAGACAGAGATGGAAGCTGCAGCTGAGCACAACTGCTAATGACCTCAGCATCCCCGAGACCCGAGCCACGGGGGACATGGTCTGCCTCTAATTAATTTCCATGCAGCTGGTCCACAGAGGTGACCTAGAGAGCCTTTTAGCTCTCGCGGCTGCAGCTGAGCCTTCCTGGAACCTGTTGTCAGAGCTGGCCCCAGCGGGATGGAATAGCCTGAGCGCGAGCAATAACTAAGAACAGCAGGTGCACGCTCCTCAAATTATGTCCAGGAGCACAGTGCAGTTCCCCTTGTGTGCTGGCCGCAGACACTCACCTTCACCAGAAAGTCAAAGAACAATGGATGGTAGATTAGAGCAATAACACAGACATGGACGTACCTAGACCTGCCTCCACTTTAGCAAGCTTGGGATAGCAAAAAAAAAAATAAATAAAGAAAGAAAAAAGAGAGAGAGAGAGACAGAGACAGACACACACACACACACACACACACACACACACACACACACACACACAGAGTGAGAGACACAGAGAGAGAGAGGACCCAAATAGATAAAATTACAAATGAAAGAGCAGAGGTCACAACCAACACCACACAAATACAAACAGATATAAGAGAATACTATGAAAAATTATATGCCAACAAACTGGGCAATCTGGAAGAAATGGACAAATACCTAGAAACTCACAAATTACCATAACAGAAACAGGAAGAAATAGAACATTTGAACAGGCCCATAACCAGCAAAGAAATTGAATCAGTTATCAAAAACCTCCCAACAAAGAGTCTTGGGCCAGATAGCTTCCTGGGGGAATTTTCCCAGACATTTAAGGAAGAGTTAACACTTATTCTTTTCAAATTGTTCCAAAAAATACAAATGGAAGGAAAGCTTCCAAACTCATCTATGAAGCCAGCATTACCTTGATTCCAAAACCAAAGACCCCACCTATAAAGGAGAATTACAGGCCATTATCTCTGATGTACCTGGATGCAAAAACTCTCAACAGTACATTAAAAGAATTATTCACCATGATCAAGTGGGATTCATTCCGGGGCTGCAGGGCTCATTCAATATTCACAAATCAATCAACACGATACACATTTTTTTTTTTTTTTTAATTTTTTTTTTCAACGTTTATTTTTTTATTTTTGGGACAGAGAGAGACAGAGCATGAACGGGGGAGGGACAGAGAGAGAGGGAGACACAGAATCGGAAACAGGCTCCAGGCTCCGAGCCATCAGCCCAGAGCCCGACGCGGGGCAACACGATACACATTAATACAAGAAAGGATAAGAACCATGATCCTCTCAATAGATGCAGAAAAAGCATTTGACAAAACATAGCATCCTTTTTAAATAAAAACCCTCAAAAAATAGGGATAGGAGGAACATCCTCAACATCATAAAGACCATATAAGAAAGACCCACAGCTAATATCATTCTCAATGAGGAAAAACTGAGAGCTTTCCCCCTGAGATCAGGAACATGACAGGGATCCACTCTCACCAGTTTTGCAACATGGTATTAGAAGTCCTAGCCTCAGCAATCAGACAAGAAGAAGAAATAAAAGGCATATAAATTGGCAAAGAAGACAAACTTTCACTCTTCACAGATGACGTGATACTCTACATGGAAAAACTCGAAAGTTTCCACCAGAATACTGCTGGATGAATTCAGCAAAGTCACAAGATATAAAATCAATGTACAGAAATAGGTTGCATTTCTATATACCAATAATGAAGCAGAAAAAAGAGAAAATTAAGGAATTGATCCCATTTATAAGTGCGCCCAAACCATAAGATACCTAGGAATAAACCTAAACAAAGAGGTAAAAGATCCGTATGCTGAAAACTATAGAAAGCTTATGAAGGAAATCGAAGAAGACACAAAGAAGTGGAAAAACATTCCATGCTCATAGAACAAATATTGTTAAAATGTCAATACTATCCAAAGCAATCTACACATTCAATGCAGTCTCTATCAAAATAACACCAGCATTCTCCACAGAGCTAGCTAGCTAGCTAGCTAGCTAGCTAGCATTCTCCACTCTCCAAACAATTCTAAAATTTGTATGGAACATAAAAGGCCCCGAATTGCCAAAGCAATCCTGAAAAAGAAAATCAAAGTTGGAAGCGTCACAATTCTGGACTTCAAGCTGTATTACAAAGCTGTAATCATCAAGATAGTATGGTACTGGCACAACAACAGACACATAGATCAATGGAACAGGATAGAGAACCCAGAAATGGACCCACAAATGTATGGTCAACTAATCTTTGACAAAGCAAGAAAGAGTATCCCATGGAAAAAAGACAGTCTCTTTAGCAAATGGTGCTGGGAGGACTGGACAGCAACATGCAGATGAATGAAACTAGACCACTTTCTTTCTTACATCATACACAAAAATAAATTCAGAATGGATGAAAGACCTAAATGTGAGACAGGAAACCATCAAAATTCTAGAGGAGAACACAGGCAGCAACCTCTTTAACCTCGGCCATAGCAACTTCTTACTAGACAGGTCTCCGAGGCAAGGGAAATGAAAGCAAAATGAAGTCCTGGGACCTCATCAAGACAAAAAGCTTCTACACAGTGAAGGAAACAATCAATAAAACTAAAAGGCAACCAATGGAATAGGAGAAGATATTTGCAAATGACAAGTCAGTTAAAGGGTTAGTATCCAAAATCTGTAAAGAACTTATCAAACTCAGCACCCCAAAACAAATAATCCAGTGAAGAAATGGGTAGAAGACATGAATAGGCACTTTTCCAAAGAAGACATCCAGATGGCCAACTGACACATGAAAAGAGACTCAACGTCATTCATCATCAGGGAAATACAAATCAAAACCACAATTAGGTACTACCTCTCACCTGTCAGAACGGCTAAAATTAACAACTCAGGAAACAACAGATGTTGGCGAGGATGCGGAGAAAGAGGAACCCTTTTGCACCGTTGGTGGGAATGCAAACTGGTGCAGCCACTCTGGAAAACAGTATGGAGGGTCCTCAAAATATTAAAAATAGAACTACCCTACAACTCAGCAATTGCACTACTAGGTATTTATCCAAAGGATACAAAAATGCTAATTCAAAGGGGCACCAGCACCCCAATCTTCTTAGCAGTGCTATCAACAGTAGCCAGATTGTGGAAAGAGCCCAAATGTCCATTGACTGATGAATGGATAAAGATGTGATATGGTGTGTGTGTGTGTGTGTGTGTGTGTGTGTGTGTGCATATGCGTATAAGCGTGTGTGTGCGTGTATATATATATATATATACATATATACACGCATATACACACACACATATATGTATGGGCATATATACACACACACACAATGGAATATTACTCGGTGATCAAAAAGACTGAAATCTTGCCATTTGCAACAATATGGACGGAACTAGAGTGTATTATGCTAAGCAAAATAAGTCAGTCAGAGAAAGACAAATATCATATGACTTCACTTATGTGGAATTTAAGAAACAAAACAGATGAACATAGAGGAAGGGAAGGAAAAACAAGATAAAAATGGAGAGGGAGGCAAACCATAAGAGACTCTCAAAGACAGAGAACAAACAAGGTTGCTGGAGGGGAGGTGTGTAGGATTGGCCAAATGGATGATGGGCATTAAGGAGGACACTTGTTGGGATGAGCATTGGGTGTTGTAAGTGATGAATCACTGGGTTCTACTCCTGAAACCATTACTACATTGTATGTTAACCAATTTGAATTTAAACAAATAAATTATTTACTCTTAAAAAAAAAGAATAAAAGCGAGTTTTCCTATTGAAGGGGGGAAAAAAAAGTAAATCTTGGGGATGGCTCCTTAGATAGAGAGCATACGTCCAGTTTCTACTCCCCAAAGCCTACAGGCCACTCCTCTCCCGCAGGTAAACTGCTGATGGCCATTTGGTGGTTCTTCTTCCAGACCTCTTTCTAGGTATTTATAAATACTGTCTACCCAAATACAAATACAGATATTGGTTAGCTAAATGAATCCTATATTGCAATTTCGTTTTACCTACCCACATTTTTAAATATCTTTCTCATATCAGTGTATTTATAGATCTTTTTTAAATGCCACATATTAATAGGCAAAAATGTACCATAATTCATTTACCCATCCTCCTGTTGATGAACATGTAGACAGTTTGCAAGTTTTAGCCATTAAAATAGCTAATGTGCTACAATACACATTCTTCTACTTGTTTCTTTGCACACAGGTACCAGTGTCTTTATAGGAAAAAGGCATAGGAAGAGCTTTTGCTGGATTAAGAGACTGCTCGTTTGTTGTATTGCTAGACACAGTCCAACCGTCTTCCACAAAGAGTCACTATTTACACTCCCAACCAACAGTGCATGAGGGCAACTCTCTCTACGTGCCCCACACCCTACTGATATCAGGGTCTCAGTCATCTTAATGTTTTCCAGACACGTAGCGTCTTTTCCGATTGGTCACGTGCATTTCTTTGCTTGAAAATGACCTAATTAAATTCTTTGCCTATTTTTCTTACTGATGTATTGAGAACTCTTCATTTATTCTGGATATTAATCCTTTCTTGGCCTGCTATATAAATTATATTTTCCCAGCCTTCCACTTTTTAAAATTTATTTATAGTATATTTCATTGTACTATGATTTTCAATTTTAGCGTGTTCAAATATGCCAATTTTCCCCTTTACAGTTTTAAAAGCACTATGACAGATTATTCATATGTATGTGAGCATGCATGGGTACGTGTGTGTGTGTATATATATATATATATATATATATATATATATGTATATATGATGGTGGGTAGAGATCATCCCAGGAGTCTGGAGGGAGAGGCAGGTATTTGGATCCACCCTCCCCATCTTTCGTTCTCTCCTGGTCTGACTGGGCTCTCACTTTCCCTGCACGAGTGGACCTGCCTCACCGCCTCTCTGTCCTTACTTTTCAGCCTTCTGTTCTTCCACCCACAGACCTATCATCATCTCCTCTGCTTTACCGCTTTTGGAAAGACTCCTTTAGTCTCCTTGATGGAACTCTTCTAAAAGCTGAATTCTCTCTTGTATTTCTCCCCTGCTTTTTTTTTTTTTTTCTTCTCACTGTCAGTATGCTTCATGGCATTTAGTTAACATACCCCGCCCCATCTTTCACATCTCAGTAGGTGGCACCATCATTCACTCACTGGGCTCAGGCCCCAATAGTAGGCGTCCTCTTGATTTGTGTCTGCCCCCTGAGCCCATGTGGCCCATCAGCGCAGAGCCCAAAACCACCAACTCTTCTTCCCCTTCTACAGCTTCCGACCCGATCTGCGGCTCCCACTCCTGCTCCCCTACACCTTATTCTTCCACAGGAGATGAATTCCTTCAAGTCTAAATCAGAACAAGTTATTCTCAATCTTGAAACCCTCCAGTCACCGCCCAAGATACTCATAAGGAACTACAGACCCCTTGTCACATCCCTGAGGCCCTACAGACCAGCGCGAGCCAAGAGAACTATAATATGAGCTACTTGTGTCATTCAAAATTGCCTAGCGGCCACATTTAACAAGTCAAAGGTATAATGCAATTAATTGTAACAACATCTTTGATTTAATCCAACATATTCAGTTATCACTTCAACAGCTGGCCGCCATATTTGAGTTCTCAACAATGGCTCATGGGCCACTGGCCACCATACTGAGCAGCAGCACAGCCCCAGATGATCTGTCCCCTGGCTACTTCACAGGCACACTATGATAGCTGACTTTATGTGTCAGCTTGACTGGGCCACGGGGTGCCCAAACATTTGGTCAAACATTATTCTGGGTGTTTCTAGATGAGATGAAATTTAAATTGGTAGACTTGAGTAAAGCAGACTGCCCTCCCCAATGTGAGTAGGTCTCACAGAAGCTGCCAAAGGCCTGAGCAGAACAAAAGGCTGACTACGAAGGAACTAGGACGGAACTTCACATTATATAATTTATGTTATATATTATATAATGTAGAAGATATATACAACATATACATATTTTCTATATATTTGATCCCTCTGTCTCGATAAAATGTATTACATGTCCAGGTATGTATATCCTATCGGTTCTGTTTCTCTGGAGAACCCTAATACACACGTGGCACCATTGTGCCCTCTGTCCACACACTCCAGCCACACTAGGCCACCAGCTGTGCGGGTGCTCAAGTAAGCCACACCTCCTCCCTTTCCAGGCTCTTTAGCTTGAGTTCCTCCTGCCCAGAACATGCTTCCCCAAGACCTTGAGCACGGTTCACTCATGCGTTCATTCAAGTCCGCACAACCGATAATCTTCAGAGAGGCCGTGCCTGACACGACAGGTGAAATAGCCTTCCTGCCACCTGCCACTCTCCCCTTCCCTGGCTTCATTCTTCTTCATAGCATTTATCATACTCAGAAATATATGATGTCCTTCTCTGTTTGTGGACGGGCCACCTTCCCCACTAGGTCATCAGCTTCAACCACAGGGCCACACTCATCCCTGGAAAGCGTGGCCATTCAGTCAATGCGGCCTCCTCCCGCCTGGGGTCCCCAAAGTGCACCCACCACTTTACTCCATGGAAGCCAGGCCCACCCTTCAGAGTATCCAACGTGTGGCTCATCCATTCTTCTCATCCCTCCTCCTGCTCTGATTTTAGGCATCAACAAATATGGAAGGTACTGAGACTCATGGGAGCTGAGACATGTTAGAGGCCCAAAGCCTGCATTAAACACGATGCTTTAAAAGAAAACGCAACATGAATATTTATTCCGCGTTTCCACATTTTCCCTTCAGCCTTCATGAAGTACAATTCGGCAGCTTCTATCAAAAACTTAAATATTGATGTACTTGACCTAGCAATGCTGTCTCTACAGATCTCTCTTTGGAAGGCCACCACAAGTATGAAAGGCTTAGGTACAAAGAGACTTTGTACATTATTCACAATAATAAATGAGAGTAAATAATCAAAATGCACCCTGCGGAGTGGTTAAATAAATTATGTTATATCTATTCTATGTAGTTTTCTGTAGCCATTAAAAAGACTGAAGTAGCTCTCTATTGTACTGGCACAGAAGATGTCCATGATGAATAAAAAAGCTAGTTGTTGAACACTGTGCATTGTATTATCCCATTAAAAAAATTCTTTTTTTAACTTTTACTCAGTTTTGAGAGACAGAGACAGAGCGTGAATGGGGGAAGGGCAGAGAGAGAGGTAGATGCAGAATCCAAAGCAGGCTCCAGGCTCCGAGCTGTCAGCACAGAGCCCGATGCAGGGCTCGAACTCATGAACTGTGAGATCATGATCTGAGCCGAAGTCAGACGCTTAACCCATGAGCCACCCAGGCGCCCCAAATATTATCCCATTTTTTATAACACAAAATGCTATCTGCACTATAGTTTTTAACTATGTAAGCAGATTTGAAAGACACCAAGTTGTTCATAATGGTTACTTCCGAGCAGTAGGATTGGAGGGAATTTTACTTTTTATTTTACTATGCTTCTGCATTACTTTCATTTTTCCATGATGATCACTTATTACTTTTATAATAAGAAAGAAACAATAAGAGGAGTGAAACCAAAACCAAATGAAAATAATTTGTCTGATCCATGAAAGGATTAAGGAGAGAAACCAGCCCAGTGCAACCAATTCTACAAGAACAACTTTGATGGAAGGTTTCACGGTCCCTCCCCCAGGAATGCAACGCTGCCTAGAAAATGCTTGGGTGGTTCTGGGAATTCTTGATGGCATGGAAAATTACAGCAATCGGTCAAGACTTTCAGGACTTTTTTGCAGTTTTCTTACAGTCCAGCCTCAGCCTAAATGTTTTCTAAGTATACGATATGCTTTCATATAACTCTGTGAGAACTCTGAGTACGGAGAGATGGCAGAGTGGGTTGTGGTCTCATGGTTTTCCTCCTGTCCCTCTGGCCGCTCTCTCCCTCCTTCACTGTGCCTTCCCCCATTGCCTGCACCTGAATAAAGCTGTCCCAGGCTTCTGCTTCGGCTTCTTCCCGTTCACTCTTCTGGCTGTTCCCGCCCCTCACTATGCTCGCACCAAGCGGCACACACCGATGACTACCAACTCTGTCATTTCCAAACCAGATGGGCCCAGACATCCTTGCTGAGATCCAGACCTGGTTTTCACTGCCAATTAGACATGAGCACAGCCTACGAGACAACCAGATCGCCACGCCCCAAATGGAACGGATCCTCTTCCTCTCAAATGACCCCTCTTCCTGTATTTTCTTTCCTGGCCGGTTGTTCCCCTGGTCGCTGAAACCAGAAGCCAGCGAGACTTCTTTCTGCCTCCATATCTGATCAGCTACTACCTGCTGCCTTGTAAAGCAGCTCCTCGATCTGGCTGTGTACCCATTCTCACTTTTAGCCTCGGCTCAGTTCTCACTAGGCCAGTTAGAAAACGCTCCTAGGTGCTTCCTCTGTCCTGTCTCACCTTCTTCATGTTTACGTAACTCATCCTTCTTGACGGGTGCTAGGATGACTGACCTTTCTTAATCATTCATGGGTCACATGATTTTACTTCTGAAGCCTTTCCAAAGCTTTCCGAGGACTTCAGTAGCAAGCCCCAACTCTGTGGCATGGGATGTGTAACCTCTGGGGTCCCGCTTCCTCAGCCACCTGCCCCTGCGGTGACAGTGCAGCATCCATGTGACATTCTGTGTCTTCACCTAGGCTGTTGTCCTAGGCTGGCGTGCTCCATTTCTCCTTGGTCTGGCCGGTCCGCTTCTGATCGTCCTCAAATTCAGCTCACCGCTCTTCGCTGAAGGCTTCTGTATCATTCCCTGTGGCTGCTAGGACAAGGGACCCCAAACGAGTGGTTTAAAAACAACACAAATGCGTTCCAATTCTGGGAGGCCAGAAGCATGAGGTCGGTCTCACTGGGCTAAAATCAATGTGTCAGCTGGGCTGACTTCTGGAAGTTTCAGGGGAGAATCTGTTTCCTTGCCTTTTTCAGCTTCTAGCGTTCCTTGGCGTGTGGCCCCCTCGTTCACCTTCGAGACACATCCCTCCGATCTTTGCTTTTGTCCTCACATCTCCTCTAACTGCTCCTGCCTTTCTCGTACAGGGACCCTTGTGATTACACTGGGTCCATCCCATTAATTCACGATGATCTCCCCATCTCAAGACCCTTCACTTAAGCACACAGCTGCAAAGTCCCTGTGGTCATGGAGGGTTAACACACAGCAGTTCCAATGATTTCGGGGCCGTTATTCAGCCTCTTTGTCTAACCAAGTGAGTAAGTGAGGAAACTCTTTTTACTCACCAAAAAGGCACTACTTTCTTGGTCTGTATTAGTCCCTTGAATCCCTATCACTTATTTATGAAGATTTTACTAATTTCCCCAAGTCTTCTTGAATAGCTGTCTTTCCTTAAACCCCACTCAGCCTCCCCTATTTCTTTCCCCCCAGTGCAGACGGCACACCTCCACGGACGTCTCTTTGGCCTGTTCAGCTTCTTTTAACAGCAGCCGTGCTCACTTGGGCGAACTAACCTTTCCTTCCCCATGGTTCATGTGTCTTGGGGGGGGGGGGGGCTGACCCCACCTGGATCTGGAGGTGGGCATGTGACCAGCCCTGCCCAATCAGAGCTCTGCATCACGCCGGTGGGACAGAGCATCCTAGTTGGAGAGTAAAAACAAAATCCAGGTGGGGATAATGAGAGCCTTCTCTCGCAAATTTTGCTGGAATTACTAGAAAAGAATTCCTTTTCTGACGGATGTGTAAACTGGTGGGATGTAAGCCTGAACTGCCATTGACTGTCCCTGTCTCTGCGTGGGGAGGGCCTCTGTAAAGCCGCCAAGCCAGTGGAAAGTAGAGACTGGAGACGAAGAACATTCCCGATGTTGCTATTTCAGGACCTGGGTACAGTCCTACTTCACGGTAGCAATATCACCTGGGCTTTTCAGTTACACGATCCAAAAATCCTTCTGACCTTTTGCATTCTTTTGTACCTAAGGCGGTTTGATTAGGTTTCTGTGAGTTGCAACCAGACAAAGCCTGAAAATGCCAGTCAGAGAAAGTAGCTCCTTCATAAATATATACACATGCTCATGCCTTATGGGTTCTTAATTAGTCAAAACTACTCATGTACCTCCGTGTGGACCTTCTGTACGTGGAGATTCAGAGCTCTACAAAGGAACGCATGTGTATAAAATTCAGAGCCCTACTGGGGGAGCTTTTAGGGTGGGAGGGAAAAGGGGCTGGGAGGGGGAAGAAATACCAGCCTCACTGGTATCAGAGGATAAGTTCAAAGTCTTTTTTTTTTTTAAAGTGGAATCCACACCCAACGTGGGGCTTGAACTTACGACCCGAAGATCAAGAGTCAGATATTGTACCAACTGAGCCACGGTGGCGCCCCATAAGTTCATAGGTTTTTAAAAAAATTTAGTTATTTATTTATTTTGAAAGAGAAAGTGTGAGTTGGGGAAGAACAGAGAGAGAGAGAGAGAGAGAGAGAGAGAGAGAGAGAATCCCAAGCAGGCTCCACACCGTAAGCATGGAGCCTGATGCAGGGCTTGAACCCATGAACCGTGAGATCATGACCTCAGCCGAAGTCAGACACTTAATCAACTGAGCCATCGAGGCACCCCAAAGGTTCATAGTTTTAATTCGAAACTCTGTTACTGATAATATCCACCCCAGTGCAGGCAATTATTGGAAGTTCAAAGAGTCCTAAAGTGTTTCGCTATGTATAAAGCAGCCAAAAACATCACAAAGGTCTTAAGTTGAAAGGTTCTGCCTAGAAATCCATACACAGTTGCTCAGCAAAAGAAAAAAAAAACAAGAATGGTGTAAAAGGTCAGTTTCTCATGTGGACAGGGCCTTCCACAGTGACACGAGTGAGTGTGACGACTGCCAGGAGAAGACCCACTTCGTGTTTTGCCCCTGAACTGGACATGGTAAAGTGACTAACACCCCGTTCATTACAGGTACTTGAGGCGGAGGTCATGTGCCTGGGAGCTGTGAGAATATGAGGAAAGCTGCCCAATCGAGAATGATGGGATCGCTCTGAGGGTGAGGCTGTCATCCTAAAAACAGAATGAAATGACAAGTGACAGCGGGTCATTCGGGGTCCTGACTGAGCACTTCAGAATGGGGGAAAAATCAGATTTAAGTTAATGGTCACCGGGATGCTATATACTTGTTTCATAAAATAAATTTAAAAAAATGTCAAAAAATGTCAAAAAAAACAAAGGGAACTTTTTTATAGGCTCTTAACATGCATGCAAGTAGATCTCAGTATAATTCAGAAAAGAAACAAAAAGGATAAAGAAATATACACAGCAATAGACTTTATCCCCCATCTGTCCAATATTCTTACGCCAGGCACCTGTCAAAGCCGAGGTGATGGGACTGATCCTTTCCCGGCCCCATGGACCCGCTCCCAGACAAGGAACATGAAAAGCCATGGAAGGAAGACAGAGAGGAGCCAGAAGAAAAATGAAATGCGAATGTGGCAACAGTGCAAGTAATTGTTATTGTGCCAACGTCACTGAAAGGAGGTAAAGCGGAAAAAATGAATGATGTAACCAGGAAGTGGGGATTGTGATGTCACTTACGAGACAAATGGAATGTGGGGACATTTCAAGGGAAGATTCACAGAGTTTGAATAGAATGAAGCACAGAAACGTTATCTGGATAGGAATGCGTCAAAAAATATATCCCCCCCATGACGTGCTCTCGCTCATCCGTTAGAAAACACCAAATAGGCAGCAGGTACTATTCCAGGGAAAGAGAGCAGTGTGAGCTGTCACAAAGGTTATGCTTTCGTTGAACGTCTACATCTTTAGCATTTATGCATGCTGGGAACTAGGGGCGCCTAGTTGGATGGCTCAGTCGGCTAAGCATCTGACTTCAGCTCAGGTCACGATCTCCCGGTCTGTGGGTTCGAGCCCTGCGTCAAGCTCTTGCACTGACAGCTCAGAGCCTGGAGCCCGCTTGGGATTCTGTGTCTCGCTCTCTCTCTGCCCTTTCCCCCCACCTCGGAAAACTAAGTAAACATTACAAGGATTATTAAAAAAATAATAAACACCGGGAACTAGCTTGCAGCTGCTTCTGTGTATATTGTCTCACTTTACCCCACTCCTAATGAATGAATTAGGAATGAATTCAGGTGAATTCAGGTGAATCGGACCCCTTATGAGGGTCTGAAAGGAAGTAGGATGGGGCCAGGGTGAGAACGCTCAAAGTGGAGTCAGGGGAGAGGGCAGGAGGACGAAGAGGCTGAAGATCTTCTGTTTTGGGCTGGGAGACCAGAGAACGGCTCAAGCTATTTGTTTTCTAAATGTGGAGGTCAGTGAATCCTTACCTCCTTTCTATCTGTAATGCAACCTTCCTTTCTCTGACCCTCAGTCCACACTGTGTGGAACTCCTTACCCTTTGGTAAATAATGCCCCTCTTCCACTTTCATGGTCAATCTCTCCCCAGAGCAAACTTCTCAAATGGTCACCCCTTGTCCTTACCCTCTTCACCCAATTTATCTTTGAGTTTGGAGGTCCCCTTCAAACTATTGAATATCCCACCAGAACTTGAAGCATCCACACTCACTTTAAAGCCCTTTTCCTTTGAGGTTCTACAGTTCTGCCTGGTCAACACTAACACTGTTCCCTGTTGTCATCTGCAGCAAGGTTACTGTCTCTCACTCACCCCCAGGTATGGGCTTCCTCCTTACCCCAGGTCCTGCCATCATCCTAGAAATGTCAACGACCTCTTGCATGACTCATCTGCCATCCCAGTTTTTCATTCCTTTGACATCCGATACTCCTGCCAGGCGCCTTTGATCAGGAACTCTGGGTATCACCCTGGACCCTGTCATCAACCAGAACTTCACCTCTGAAATTCACATACCCCACTTCTACCCTCCAGTCGTCTCACTTTTCTATTGCCACTCCAAGCTGTTCATTTCTCTAATCTAGACTGTGAATCCCTTTACCCCCAGCTAGCAGGCTCTTTCTGTCTTCAACCTCCTTTCCTATCCAATCTAAAGTTGATCCCAGTGCCCTTCACTTCTACTATCCTCCCCTTCACACTCTTGCTCTAATAGCACAGAAACCACCAATGGTCACAACTGTATCCAGAATCTAACCCCAGCTTAACTGAGCTGTCACCTTCCACTAGTCTAGCTGAAGACATAATGACACAGATAGGGCCATCAAATTTATAGTCACCAACTGTAACTGCAGCCACAACACAGGCCAGTAATTCAATTTTTTCTCATTTTTTCTTTCTCCTCTTTTTAACCTATTTAAAAAAAAAACAAAGTTCAACATCTGAGCCTTTCAAAAAGAACATTTCACAGGCTTTAAAAAAAAACCCCAGTATCCCACTCTCCATATGCCCAATTCATATTCATTACTTTCAATTTTTCAGCTATTTTTGCTAGTAGTTATCGCCATATACCTAAGTAAAGGTTTATACTGCTATTTCTTTTTTTAATTAATTAATATTTATTTTTGAAAAGATTTTATTTTTCAGTAATCTCTACACCCAATGTGGTGCTCAAACTCACAAGCCAGAGATCAAGAGTTGCATGCTCTACCTACCGAGCCAGCCAGGCATTTCTTGATATTTACATTTGAGACAATATTGTAATATCTTCCTATTACAGAAAATAATAATTTTGATATTTATAGGTTTGCTTCTAGACTACCTCCCTCATCAATACAGTTGTACCATAATTTTTGGTTAAGTCAAAATTTACTGTTCATCTTGTTACAATTACATAAATATTATTCACAACTGAGTGATTTTCTTACTTGTATGACTTTTTGTTTTTCCTGGATTTAACAGCTGCCTTGGTTTTTGTTTACTTAGATTTCCATATATATTTTGCTAATTCTCCACCAAAACTCTCTATCAGAGCATGAGTCTCTTCTCACAATTATGTAAAAAGTTTCATTTTATTTTCCTGGAGCCCTCAATTCCCCATTTTGTTCTAGCTGGTAATTTCTATGATTATTGCAGGACTGTCATCCTAAAACCTCCCTTCGTCATAATTCTGGAAATTCCTTTGCCTCTTTCCTAAATCTTTTTTTAATGTTTATTTATTTTTGAGAGAGAGAGAAGAAGAGAGAGAAAGATAGAGAGAGAGAAAGAGATGTGTGAGTAGGGGAGGGGCAGAGAGAGAGGGAGACACAGAATCTGAAGCAGGCCCCAGGTCTTAGGCTGTCAGCACAGAGCCTGATGTGGGGCTCAAACTTGCAAACTGCGAGATTATGACCTGAGTTGAAGTTGGACATTTAACCAACTGAGCCACCCAGGCACCCTTCCTTTGCCTCTTTCCTATATTGGGTCCCTTTTTTTCTGGACCTCATGTCTTCCTTTTTCTTGGTCTGCTTCCTTATTCTGGTAAAGCACATTTTGTTTTCGATTCCAGAGAAATGTACATAGGAGGTAAATTATCTCACATCATTCATGGCTAAAGATTTCTTCATACAAATGACTGGCTTAATGCAGAATTCTAATGTGATAATCATCTTCCCCAGAACTGTGAATGCATTTCTCCTTCAGCTTGCAGGGTTGTTACTGAGGAGCTGGATGCCTTTCTAGTTCCAACCTTTTGTATGTGATCTGTTTGTTCTCTCGGGAAGGTCTTGGTGCCTCTTCCTTTTCCCAGTACAACTTCATACTGATGGATCCTGGTGTGGGTCGTTTTGCATTAATTGTACTGGGCACTTGGTAGGTTCTTTTAGTCTGCAGATTGTCATCCTATGAATTCTAGGAAATTTCTTGAAGTATTACTTTGTTAATTCCCTCCCCTCTGACTTCTTTGTTTCCTTTTTATGGAACTCCTACTATTTGTCCTCCATATATATGTATGTGTGTGTGTGTGTGTGTGTGTGTGTGTGTGTGTGTGTATGTGTATGTGTACATATATATATATATATATGTATGTATATACATATATATATATATGTATATATATATGTATGTATATATTTGTACTCCATATATATTCTATATATAAATGTCTTTTTTTGGATATCTCCCATGCACATGACACTCAATATAGCCAAAATCGAACTCCTTGTCACCCAACAAAACTTCTTTCCAGTCCTGCCTTCTCTCAGTAAATATGTTTTTTGCCTAAACCAGAAATGTTGATTTCATCCTTGTCCCCTCCCTCTTTCTCACTTCTTCACATGTAATAAAACACCAAATCCTGTGAAACATAATCATGTAGCTCTCTTAAATTTAGTCCGCCTCCCTTTTCATAGTTACCGCGACTTAATTCAGACTAGTGTCACGTCTCTTGCGGAATTCTGAAGCAGCTTCCTTCATTCTTTTGTCTCCAGATAGCTCTGCTCCAACTTATCCTTTAGATCTCAACCTAGAGGTTTCTAGATGCTGCTATCATGCTCTGTGGCTACAACGTTATTATACTATAGACCTTCTACCTGTTTATATTTCCCACTAGACAATGCATTGTAGGAGAACTGCCCACTCAGTAAACATTTATGAGCAAATGAGTTAGTTGTTCTTCCTAATTATGTTCTTCCTCTGTGGGAAATGAAATCAGCCTTGAGATTAGATGAATTCCTGACATTTTGAAACCTCTCCTTATTGTCTCCTTCTTATTTGTTCTCCAACACCTCCCTCTCCCTACATAATAAACAGGCAAGCCCCGAGTGAGTAATGAGAAATCACTTTACACACTGTTAGAAACAAAATGAGGAAAGCTCTGAAGGTGATGGATTGTGAGAAGAAAACAAGCAGCTCTCCAGGGGAATCAAGACACCGCATGACCTATTGGGTACTGAGAAAATGTGAATACGTAAGTGGTGGTGGGAAAAATACTTTATATTTTGGAAATTATACAAACAGACATAAGGGTTTTATTTATCGTGGCAGTTTTAGTGAGGTGAGCCTAAATGAAAGAAATAATGGTCTGGATTGTTGGTCTCATTCGACCCAATAATTTGCTTTCACATTAATTCGAGATAACTACAAAATTGTGCTTTTAAGCGCTAACATTTTCCACATATAAATAAAAATCCCTAGCTCGGTCTATTTAGTATTAAACATCGCCCTCATGTTAGTATTCTGCAGTTTTACTCCACAGGCTGTGTCAGCCCTTCCTGATGTTCTGAACTATTCGTTCCTTAAAAGGTCCTCTGCATTCCTTCCTTCATTCATTCATCATACATTTACTGGGTGGCTCTGCTGTACTTTGCATGATATCAGCTAGTGCCGATTTCAAGGTGAAAAGACAAAATCCTCCTTCTGAAATTCACCAATTAGCGGGACATGTGAATAAGTAATGACAAGATGGCCTAGCAAGTGGCAGCTGGGGGCCTGAGGAAAGCTTGCTCTCTGGAAGCTCCAAGGAGGAACGAGGTAGGGCTTCTCCCAAGAAGGTTACTCTTGAGCTAAGATGTGAAGTATGCAGAAGAATCGGCAAGAAGGAAAGGGTACAGTCGGGTGGGGGATCATGTGCAAAGGTTCAAGGGGTACAGGGCCAGCCCACGCAGGACCAGCAGGGAGGAGTATGACACCAGAGGGTTTGTTTGCTTCTTGGGTCCAGCCTAACTCGTCTCTGGCCCTTCACTAGCAAGGTGAATATTCTTACTGTTTCCCTCCAGCATTTCTGAATTCCCCTGAAAAACCCAATGTGAGGCTAAAAAAATACCACTGTTCAGTTAAATACTTAATGTGCTACTTTTCTGTTTTCTTTTCTTTTTTTTTTTTTTTTTAATAAATGGGAAACCATACATGAGATCGAGGTTGCCAATGAATGGAATGATGACTACTGAAAAAAATAGAAAGTACACAGGAAGTAAAACTGTTATGGGCCATTGCATACAGCTTAAGTTGGCTGGCTCATAAGGTGACAGATCAAGACTCAGTCATGACATGTAAGTAAATATTTAAGTAAGTCATTTCCTTTTTCATAAAATGACACATGTCCATTGTAGAAAAATGAGAAAATACATGTTTTCTTCATTTTTGCCATTTCCTTACCTAGGAATAACCACTATGAACCCACTGAAATGCATTACTTCAGACCATGTTGTGTGTGTGTGTGTGTGTGTGTGTGTATATATATTTCTTTTCTTAATAAAGTACTACAATACAGTTTTAAACACTTTTTGTTGTGAAAAATACTGCTTAAAACTTAGTTGCACAGTTTTACAAGTAATTGAAAGCCAACACTCACGAAGTTGCTACTCAGGTCAAGAACTAGAACATTCAAACATTACTGGCACCCAGAGCTTATCATGTCTCAAGCTTCCTCCTTCCCACTTGGGAAAGCCACTGTCATGCTTTAGCCATTATTCCTTGCTTTTCCTTGCTATTCCACATAAGCAATATCCTTAAGTCTATTTATAAACTTTATTTTTACTTTTGAAAGGGGGAGGGGCAGATGGGGGAGAGAGAGAGAGAGAGAGAGAGAGAGAGAGAGAGAGAGAGAGAGTGAGTCTTAAGCAGGCTTCATGCCCATCACGGAGCCAGATGTGGGGCTCAATATCAAGACTGTGAGATCATGACCTGAGCCAAAATCAAGAGTCAGACGCTTAACTGACTGAGCCACCCAGGCGCCCTTCTTTATTAACTGTGTAATCAGTCACTATGCTGTGTCTTGCAATTTTTACTAAACACTGTAACATTCATGCAGCCCTAGTCCACGGTCACTGCCAAATAGGGATCCGTGGTGTGTATGTATCACAGCATAGCTGTTCCGACGGAAGCTTGAGGAACTTTTAGCAATGCTGTTTTGAACATACTTGTATGTGTCTCCTGATACACGTGTGTATGCATTTCTCATACACGTACATGCAGAAGCCCTAACTTAAGGCAGGTGCAAACATTGTAAGACAATGTCACACTGTTTTCCAAAGAGGCTGGGTCCATTTCCCTGTCTCCTGGCAGGACTGTGGCAATTTGTCATGCTCTATATCTTCACCAACAGTAGAGAAGGTCAGATTTTTTTTAACTCTTTTCTTTTGAAGTTAGGTACAAGACCTATGGGGAGGTTGCTTAGCATATGTGGGCTTATCTGTCTGGGGTCCAGACACTTAACTCTATTGTTTGCTTCGTTGTATGACTTCCGGCAGGTTACTTAAACTCTCTGAGCTCCGTTTCCTCAGGTGTAAAATGGAAAAGACTAACAGTAGCTACCCCACAGGCTGCTGTGAGGGTACAACAGAATATACTAAAAGTGCTTTGCACAATGCCAGGCACTTATCAAGCCTGCAAAAAATGTACTTACGAGCGGCATTAACTTATTATAAATACTTGTTTAGAACCTATAGATTATAAGCACTGTACTAGTGTATGAAATCATCACTGAACAAGGTTGTTATATTGTCCTTTTTCCAATGAGACATCCGAGGTCAGAAAGGTTAAGTAATCAGATCAGGGTCACAGAGCCATTAGCGGGGTGACCACAACTGGAATCTGCATGTAACTTCAAAGCTATTTCTGGGGCGCCTGGGTGGCTCAGTCGGTTAAGCGTCCGACTTTGGCTCAGGTCACGATCTCGCGGTATGTGAGTTCGAGCCCCGCGTCGGGGTCTGTGCTGACTGCTCAGAGCCTGGAGCCTGTTTCAGATTCTGTGTCTCCCTCTCTCTCTGCCCCTCCCCCGTTCGTGCTCTGTCTCTCTCTGTCTCAAAAATAAATAAACGTTAAAAAAAAATTTAAAAAAAAAAGCTATTTCCTCTGCCATCCGAATTCTACGTGACAGAAATTCAACGCAGCTTACTGATCAAGTCGCTCCATTCACTGGAATAAAAATCACGTGGAGACAGAAAGATGTCCAAGGTGGCTTTTGTTTTTTAAAACCTAAAGAGGTGTAGCCAATTTTTTTTTTTTTTAAAGGATCCATTTAAAAAAAAAAAATTTTAAATACAGGTCCGATAACTTGTCATTTTTCCCAGGTCACGGACACAAAAGTGCCCATGCTGGCAGCCGGAGCAGGCTGGTCCTCTGCTGCGTGACACTGGCCACAGCTGCTGGGTGAGGAGGGCCATCACCGTCAGGACCACCCGGTGCCAGGGCTACGAGACGGGCCCTGGGTGCACGTGGGAGCTCTGCAGTCAGTTACCCAGGCTTGAGTCCAACCCCGACATCTGGTTCTGTTACCTGGGGCTAATTATTTGCTTTCTCGAATCCAGCTTCCTCGTCGATAAAAGGGGGTTAAGAAGAGTTACGAGCGACAAAGCAAGGCGATGAGGGGTCTGGCTGAGCATACAGTAAGGACTCAATAAGTGCTATTATGACTTGTGGCAGATAAAGTTTACTTTGTGCGACAGCTCCTCCTGGTGTTGTCCCTGCCTGGACTCACCTCGTGTTACAGTTACATGGAGTCTGTGCCTGTGGTTAAGGAGAAGCCACTAAGACGTCCCAAGCGGGGGTGGAACAGGACTAGATTTGCGTTCAGACGGTGAAGTGCGGCTGCCAACTGTGGGGAAGGGCGGGAGGGAGGGATGGGAGGGAGGGATGTGGACTCTTGTCGGCCAGGCTGGTGGGCTGATTACCGATTAGTAACACGGGGCAGTGTTGAGTCGTTCTCAACACAAATAGGCTGATGAAGGGATGAAAAACGAAAGACAGGAAGGCTCTGCAATGTCCATGAAATGTGCTACTCTTCTTCGTAGAAAATGGATCACCGGCATTTGTCTCTTTCTTATATTTGCATTTTATTTTATTTTATTTATTTTTTTTTTCAACGTTTTTTATTTATTTTTGGGACAGAGAGAGACAGAGCATGAACGGGGGAGGGGCAGAGAGAGAGGGAGACACAGAATCTGAAACAGGCTCCAGGCTCCGAGCCATCAGCCCAGAGCCTGACGCGGGGCTCGAACTCACAGACCGCGAGATCGTGACCTGGCTGAAGTCGGACGCTCAACCGACTGCGCCACCCAGGCGCCCCTATATTTGCATTTTAGACGGTCCCCACGAAGACCGTAATTAGGAGCAGGCGTTTCATCAGTGTAAGTGAGCTAGTAGGATATGTGAATCTGGAAGGAAATGAAAAGTTTTAAACGCTGACATGTAATTAAAAGTTCCATGTTCATCATGCTAAGAGACCGCGCTACATCATGATAGCAATTTGCATAACAATGCATTTACGGCACAGTAGGCAGAGTGCTGAAACACATAAATGTCAGAAATCACAATGGAAAACACAGCTCTAAAGACCATTTGCATTAATTACGGCTGGGCCGGCTCCCATAGCTCCTCGAGGCTGACAAACGGAGTGGGCAAAATACCAGGTGTGTAACCTTTCAGATCCGTGGATATACTCTTAAACGGAAGTTGGGTTTTTGTGCCTTACTTTTGAGGAGTAGCCACAAAACAAAAGGTTTCACACCCTGCGGGTCGCTGAATAGCAAGGTGAGTCACTGCATTTTATAAATTCTCCTCTGGTACTATGGGTTGTCCCAGACGCTTCTCAAATCACCCAAAATATTTTTTTAAGCTTTTATTTATTTTGAGAGAGAGAGAGAGAGAGAGAGAGTGAGCGAGATCAAGTGGGGCAGGGGCAGAGAGAGAGAGAAAGAGAGAGAGAGAGAGAATCCTAAACAGGCTCTGAACTGTCAGTGCAGGGCCTAATGTGGGGCTCGAACTCATGAACCATGAGATCATGACCTGAGCTGAAGTCAGATGCTCGACTGAGCCACCCAGGTGCCCCTCTTGTTGTTTTAATGAAAGAATTTGAGACATAGCAGGGAAAGAGAAATGTATCTTCTCCCTTACTTAGATCATTCTGGGGCATTTAATTATAATTGTTAAATAGCACATCACAAAACTGGAAACAGAGGATCAGGTTATTAAGAGTTTAAAACTCAAGTGTCCTAAAAAACAACAACATAAAAAATCAAACTCCCCATGAGCTCCTGAAGGGACAACTTTTATGTAATCATTAAAGTCAAGGTGGACTCACCAATAACATCAGAAACTGATGAAGCAGCTACAGATTTTCTATGCAATTTCTTTTTCGCATATGCTGTCTTTTGACTATTTCACAGCTAGCAAGTTCCTCCATAAAAAGGTTAGAAGGGAAAAGTAGGGAGTACGTATTTTCAATTTCAGATCTAATCGTTAGCAGCCCCGATCCAAGATTTTAAGGGGAGGGAGACTTGGGAACCTCTAATATTTACAAAGAGGAAGTTCCCATGGTTCACCCGCATGGAACGCTGTTCCCCACCATTGCGGTCTGGCAACTTCTACTGATCATTTAGATCTGGGCCTATGTGTTTTCTGCACACTACATTATGTCTGTGTAATATACCTTCATTGTATACTCATTTCCCTTTCACAGCACTTAGCATGACTGTAATTAAATAATTAATCATGTACTGATAATTCTATGTTTTTCTCTCCTGTTATACCCTCGGATCCACAGGGGCAAAAACTGTCTATCTCATACATCATGACTTCCCCAACTACCCAGCACAGGGCTCAACTCAAAGAAGGGGCTCAGTCAACATTTGTTGAAAGAGCTGATGCTCACGCAATCAAATTCCACCCGTCCTCACTCCCCAGGACGACTAAGGGTTGACTCTCGTGTCACAGCTGGTGAATCACAGCACTTCCTGGCTGCTGGGAGGCGCTAGGAACCTCCCCACTGGTGGCCAGAAAGAACAGCAAACAGGCCTTCCGGACACCCAGGAACACGACTTTTAGAATGATGAAGTGGACAGATCCTCCTTCCAGACATTCCATACATCATCCCCATGATATTTCCCTGTCTCCGTGACCTCACGCAAAGGAATGGTCTCCAATTTATTGCTTTTATCTTTCTCCAACAGAGATTCTTTCTAAACGCTTCTACTCTACTGTCGGCTCCCCTGTCCCCCACCTATTGCTGGTTCCCCTGTTGGCTTCACGGTGACAAATAAGGGACTGCAACGGAGACTCAGCCTCAGGGAGAACGCAGTCGACACAAAGCAATAACACCTTCCATACTGAAGAGCCCAGCGTAGCCTAATTGCTTCCAACTTGCTTCCTTCAGGTGCCACTCCTGGAGGTTTGTGAACACACGTGAGTCCACAGTGTGGGATGCCATGACTCTTGTCATTAGAAAACAACACGATCTTGGAGCTATTTAGGTTAAAAGGGCATATATTACAGGCTACAGTAACAACAACCCCCCAAATCATCTAGAGCCAAGATTCTAATAGCACTTAAAGCAATCCTTTTACCTGCCCTGTCTTTTCCTGAAGCATAATATTTTATTTCAGCAAGCTCTTCCTCAACTTTCGTCATTTAAGGTGTGCTCAGAAAGGGGCGATGGTTTTTGGCCGGACCGGAGGGAAGGTGGGAGTATCTGTTTCGGCAGCTCATTGTACATGCCGAAGGGCTCGGTAGACACACTTTAATAATGTTGACCAGATACTTGTAGTTTTAAATTACACTATTCTCAGAAATACCGACATTTGTGGAATTTAATTCAGGAATAAGAATCTACTTTTAAATTAGTCAAACAATTTTTATAATACAAGTGGAGTGACAGCCTTACTATTCCCAGAGGTTTTTCTTTTTCCCTCTGACAAGTTACCAACTGTTCATTTTCTATATAACCGTAGGAAATCCTTCCATACCGTAGGGTGAATCAAGTAATTTTATTTTCTATAATCCATCACGTCAACATGACAGAATCAGAGGGCATATTGACCCAGATCTATCTTCAGATCAATATTTTCAACGGAAAATATTTTCCTATTTGCTACAACAACTGCAAACAACTATGAAGAGTCAAGGGGTAAAGCCGAAATTCACATAGAATTACAGGGATCAAGGCACCATTGAGATTTTGTATTTGACATGAACAGCAGAAAAACTTTTCATGAAAATTTTGAGAAAAAGGACTATTGAAAGACCAAGGCTAAGCTTCTAAAATTCTTGGCAACAGCCATGGACAGGATGTTCAGTATATATCTTTTAACTAACTAGTGTTAGTTTAGCACTAAACACTAGAACTTTCTGTTGTTGCCACACCGAGATCTATGAGGTAATGATCATTATTTAAAAAAATTTTTTTTAATGTTTACTTATTCTTGAGAGAGAGAGAGAGAGAGAGAGAGAGTGTGTGTGTGTGTGTGTGTGTGTGTGTGTGTGTGAGCAGGAGAGGGGCAGAGAGAGAGACAGACACAGAATCGGAAGCAGGTTCCAGGCTCCGAGCTGTCAGCACACAGCCCGACGCGGGGCTCGAACCCACGAACTGCGAGATCATGACCTGAGCCGAAGTCAGATGCTTAACTGACTGAGCCACCCAGGTGCCCCCATCATTCTTTTTGAAAGACTAAACAGCAGTCTAGTGAATAGATGTATCATAGCTTATTTAAATATCTCCATATTGATGCATATTTAGATTGTTTCCAATTTTTTAATATTATAATCATTGTTGCCAAAAAAGTTGTACTTGGATGTCATTGCTGTCTAAGCAAGAATTTTTGTAAGAGAGATTCCCAGAAGCAGAAACGCTGGATTACACATTATACACGCTTAAATTTTTGTTGGTGATCAATTGTCCTCTACAAGCTTGTGCAGATTTATATTCTTGTTAACGAACACTGTAGTGTTCGTTTGCAGTGTTCTCACTAATGCCGGCTGTGATAAACCTTTTTAATTTTTTCTAATCTGAATGAAAAAGATGGTATCTCATTTAAAAAGCTAAATGTATTTAGTTATTAGTGCATTTGAACATCTTTTCATATGTTTATGAGCATTGACTACTTTGTACTTCTGTGTGAATTACCCATTCATCTCTTCTACCTGTTTTTCCAATTAAGTTGTATCTTTCCTATTTATTTTCATGGAACGCTTTGTTGCAGCATTTTCATTCAGTCTATCTCCTTAATTCTGTGTCTTTCATTGTGGAAAATTATAAATTTTTACATAGCTATTTTTATCAGTTTTTAAGCATTTCAAGGTTTCATATCATGTTTAGAAAAGCCTTCCCTATTCCAAAATCTTTTAAAAATTTTTTTAATGTTTATTTTTGAGAGAGAGAGAGTGCAAGCAGGGGAGGGGCAGAGAGAGGGAGACACAGGATCCGAAGCGGGCTCCAGGCTCTGAGCTGTCAGCACAGAGCCCGACATGGAGCTCGAACCCATGAACCATGAGATCGTGACCTGAGCCGAAGTTGGACGCTTAACCCACTGAGCCACCCAGGTGCCCCTCCCTATTCCGAAATTTTAAACTCTTTTCTAATTATTTTATTATCACAATAGATAGGTTTACAACAAAGTTGTTGTCCACTATGTTGCTCAACATATGTATTTTTTAATCCACAGAATTAAATCTTAAAAGTGTGCGCTAGGAAATAAGTTTCTCTCTTCCGAAGAAATGACATGCTCTTTTTCCAAACTCTGATTGTATTTCTTCTTTTGCTCCTGAGCCAGGAAAATGAGCCTAGTTTCATCAGGATTTTCCTGTTTTTATTGGAATTTTATCTTTGCAACTGTGTTATTTTGTGCCCTTTACTGCATGCTCCTTTGGATCTTTTCTGAAGTCAGAAAGCAACTAAATAATAAATAAGTTAGAAAATGATTAAATAAACAACAAAGGGAAAGTGATTAAATAAATAATAAAAACCTATCATATTTAATTTAAACTTTTTCAGGTCATTTTTTCTTAATCCACTTTACTCTGAATGTTTGGTCTGCTAGAATTAACTAGAATCCAGCTGTTAAGACTATAGATCTCTTGCACTCCCTCCATTTATTGGTTTATAACTCGGTGTACCATAGTGTAAGCTTCTTAAAAGCAAGAACTTTTCTAATTATCCTTGAATCCAAGTCACCCTATGGCTGAAAATAAGTACTTAGATGTTTCCTGAATGAATGAACCAGGATGAAATCTAGGTTAAAGGCAACAGCCCAAGCACTCCCAGGGTATTTCTGTTGGGAAACGTGTTGCATCTGCAATTATGGATGACAGTAATTGAGCAGAGGACCCAAAGATACAAGAGCTCTGCCATCATTAGCCTGGAATCACCAAGGGAAAGAAGCAGAGCATTGCAGTTCAGAAATGTTCCCAACAACACGGGTTGAAAAAAACAAGGGTTGGCATTATCTAAGTAATTCACATACCCAGACACCTTATAGTCCCAAGAAATCCAATGATTTGGGATTTGGTGGTAATCTGCATGCCTACCTTCTCATTTTTAAGAAGCTTTGATGACACAAGGCAATGTGAAAGCTGATTTTATTTCTGAAACTAGATTTTATTTAACTTAGAAATTCCAACCCATGGGATAAATGCAAAGCTAATGTGCAGTGATAAAATTCATCTTTTAGCAATAACTTTGAAATGCAAGAAAGCCTTAGGTGTTAGAATTAGATAAAAGTTGGAAGACAAAGTCCTGACATCTTTAAAATGAGCTTTTGGCTTCATTTTCCCAATCCATACCTTTCCCTGACATCTCAATTCCATTTTCTCTGGGATTTTAAGCAATGTGTGTGGTCTCCTTACCCTAGCTGGGCAACAAAGCAAATATGGCTTCTCCCTCACTGATCTTATTCTCTTGATGCATGGGATGGATGGGGAAAGGAAAGAACATATCTTTCTTCTTCCTTCCTTTTTAATTTTAGTTGGGGGGGGGCACGAGCTGGGGAGAGGGTCAGAGGGGGACAGAGGGAGAGGGAGGGAGGGAGAGAGAGGGAGAGAGAGAGAGAGAGAGAGAGAGAGAGAGAGAGAGAATCTTAAGCAGGTTCCACACTCTGTGTGGGGCTCAACGTGGAGCTCAATCCCATGACCTTAGGATCATGACCTGAGCTGAAATCAAGAGTTGCATGCTCAACCAACTGAGCCCCCCAGACATCCTATGACAGAACATACCTTAGACCAGCTAGCACTGCAACATAAACCGCTCCATGAGGTTGGCAGGGCTGAGGCCAAGCAAGATGATCAACATTAGACTGTATAATAATAGTTCATTATAACACTTAACAATGTTTCTGCAACTATTTTTTTGTGCTTCTCTACCACCAGCCTGTGAACCTTTTTGGGACAGGAACTGTGTCTCACTCATTTTTCTATCTCCAGACTATTCTATCCCCAGCACAGATACTCAGGAACCCAGCAACTGAACTGGTCAAGGAAGAGCAACAATACAACGTATGTTGGTCTGGAATAAAGAAGAAAGCAATTATCATCATCATGTTTTTAACTTAGAAGAGCAAGTCCAGTAAATCCACTGGATGCCTCGTAGGTCAGCTTGAAAGAAGGTATACTTGAATTTTTGACAAAGAAAGTGATGGCTCATCATAAGAAGGAACCAAGAAAGTACAGACTTAAATTTTGCCTCTGGAGAAAATCACACACACGTCTCCACTCAGGGAGGGCTTGGTGAGTGTTTTCACACACACACACACACACACACACACACACACACACACACACACACAATTTCAGCTTCTATGAAAAGGCTCCTACTTCTCTTAAAGGCATTATTTGGAATTTTAAGGAAAACCTGCAGATGGTGTATCAGGGTGCTGAGCTACGAGCCAGGAGTAACAAAAGCCAACACAGTGGTCATGGCATCACCCCGAACTCTATACCAGGCCATCTCCAGGAGGACCTAGCCTGAGGCAAGAAGTCCTTGGTGCCATTCTCTTACTACTACCTTCGTGGTAACACGATACTTGACGTTAATAGATACACTGTGGATGACAGAATTCTGATAGCCCCCATCTGATACTGCTAATATTACGGAAAAGGCGCTGGAAACATACACAACATGTGTTTATTTCCGGATGCCATCAGATGACCTTGGACAAGTGTTTCACACTCCGAGTTGTGGTCTGTCCTTCTCTCTTTTGTAAAAGAAAGCTTTCTGCCTTCCTCTCAGAGTTTCTGTGAGGACCAAATTAGATTCAGTGCATTACAATGTTTTATGAAGTAATGCAAAGTGGAAGAGAATTCCTGTTATCAAGATCACATGGCTTTCAGAAATCTCTTATGTAGCCGAACTATTTGAAAAAATAATGAAAATTTTGAAAAATGTTATGTATTTATTTTGAGAGAGAGGGAGCGAGCACAGGAGCAGGGTAGGGGCACGGAGAGAGGGAGAGAGAGAATCCCAAGGAGGCTCTGCGCTGTCAGGGCAGAGCCAGAGGCAGGGCTCGATCCCATGAATGGAGAGATCATGAATTGAGCTGAAATCAAGAGTCAGACGCTTAACCAACTGAGCCACCCAGCTGGCCTGATATTGAAATTCTCATGGGCCTACCATGAGATTGGCACAACACATGAGATTGGGTTGCTACCACACCTGACATACCTGATTTCCATTTAACCTTCCTTCAACTAAAGCAGCCACTCTGTTGACACAGTTTACCATATTATTATGAAACACTTTATGTATATGCTAGAGCAGAGAGAGCAGTCTAGTTAGTGGAATCTATTCTATTGACCAACTTCAACAACGAGCGATCTGTGGTCAGTGTTGTTTCATCACCGGTAAACTGACTCCACCTGCCATCATCCCAAGTGCCTCTGCAGCAAATCCCAGACAGCATATCATTTCACGTGTGAATGGTCAAAATAAGACTCTTATAAAAATATAATCACAACGGCCACATCACGCTTAAAATATCAGTACTATGTTCACATTTTCTCAGTTATCTTCCGAAAAAAAGTTTGCGGGTGGCGGGGGCGGGGGGGCGGTATATTCGTTTGGATTCCAGCTTTGGTGGCATGAGCCTGGAGCCAGAGGGGAAGGGAGCTCTCAGATCCTTCTGGAGGCAGCGGCTCCCGTAGGGTTCCATGACTCACTCCCAGAGGAGGAGTCAGAAGTTTGGTCCTATGGGCCTCCAGAGCCAAATGCCAATCGGCTTAAAATAGCTTGATTCTTGCTTTTTGTTGTTGTTGTTTCGGGTTTTTTTTCCCCCACACAAAACTGCGTGATTCAATGGGTTAAGAGTCTGGGCAGGAGCGAGAGGAAGCTGTGAGAATTTAAACACAGGAATGTGTGAAAGTACCTTGAAAATAGTGGTATTGTTGTTATTATTAATTTTAAATGCCATTTGAAACTCGTCCGTCATCCCATCTAAATAACTGATGTACATGGGGAGTCTGAAAAGACTTTTTAAGGCAGAAAAGGCACTCCACTGTAGAGCTTCTCCGAGGCACACAGTCTTACCAGCGGGTATAGATGTGGATTTGGGCGCTGGAAGCAAACTCCGGCGGGGGGTTGTCACACTGGAGGACGCTGGAGGGGTCGCCCGGCTGGCCCCCTTGGGTGCGTCTTTGGAAGGCAGAGCCGCCTTCGGAGCTGGCTGGTCTTCATTCCCAAAGGTTGACCCTGTGGGAGGCAGACAGGATGTTAATTATAACTTCATGAAAAATGGATTGGGCCCTCCTTGCCATTTGCAATTGCCAACCAATCGTAACGCCGTCATCTGCTTTAGAATTTGACCTGACTCTTCGTGAGTGGCCTTGAAAAGCCTTTCTCTGGGACCGGATGTGGAAAAGAGCTCCCTTTAGGCTCCGAGAAAAGTCTGTCATTCCAATGCTCTGTGCAAGGGACTCCATAAAAGACAAGGGCAGCCTTTGAAGATTTTACACCTGTGTGCAGACACACACAATTTGCTTATGTGGATGTATAATTGTATAATGTGCATACGACACACGTTTATTTAGTGAGTCACAGAGGATAAAACCAGTGTGAGTGACCCAGGAGAGGTGAGAATAAGACCCGTACGTGCACGGCTGGTCCAAGGAGCTTGTGCAGAACTCCCTGCTACCCAAGTTATTTTACCTTCGGAACCAGAGGCTTGGGGTGAAGACAGAGGGGTGAGGACCATGGGCACAGAGAATCTCCTCAAAATCCACAAAGCTTTTTTCTTTTTTTTTTTTTTTTCTGGAAAGCCGAGGCCTCATCGAAATACAAAGCCCCTGAATTAGAGCCTAGTTGACGGCAAAGGCAGAAGACGCTTATTGATCATTTCAGTTTGCCATCCAATACAGAAATACAGAGACTCTGTGTCTACGGGACAGTTTGTTTATGAATGACTGCTCTGACATTGTGAGCCTATGGCATATGGGGACATGTGTCAGGTTTAAATACGCAAGGTGGTTGTGGCCCCACGCTTTCTTCTAGATCTTCCCCCAAACTGCTATGGTTTATGCATTTGTAATCTCTTAAAGACAATGACAACACCATCCAATCCTTGTGAAAGCATCAGTCCTTTAAATACACCTCTGAGTATAGCTGTGAGCCCTAATCCACGAAACAGAGCCTGAATGTACTGGAACTATAGCTCGTTTGGAATTAAGCTATCCGGTTAGAAACGTGACCATCTACCATGGAAAATATGCAATGACAGCTGGAAGAAGTATACAGAATTTTAGCAGATTAAATTTTTTGTTTTCATCATTTTAAAAGGATAGGCATAACATTCTATTTAGATAGGGCCTGCATAAAAATGATAACATTATTCAAATGGCTTCAGTGTTCGAAACACCCAGGAATTGTATTCACCCACTTAGGGTAAGAGATTGCTGCTTTCCTCCCTCTGAAGACCCGAACGTCTCTTTAAAATTCGTGAGACTTGCTTTGTTTCTAAAGAAAAGTGTATCCGAGAAGGAAAGATAAAGAATGTGCTATTTCCCAGCACAAAACCTACGTCCTATAGCTCTTTTAAGGTCGGCACAAGGTTTTAAATAGTTCTAAACAGGGCTAGGAGAATGCTTTTGATCTACACAAACAACAAATGCATTGAAATTCACCAAAAAGATCTGCACTGTATCCTGAATATCAGATAGAAAAGGAAGCATATGATTAATCCAGAAACTTCATCAGGAAAAGGGATGCCACACACCTATAAGACAAGAAGTCTTAGCTTCTGAACCATACGATGAGCTCACCAGTCCAATTGTAGAAAGGATGTCTGGAGGTTTGTAGGACATTTCAGATGGAAGGAGGGGGCTCAGCCACTGGATATATTTCACCTGGAATCATCTACTGTTTAGCCTACTGCTGACATACTGCCCGAATAATCTATCACTAAAACGTGTACTGGAAGCCGAATTGAACATAAAAAGTTTCACAGCGTCTTTTCCTCATTAAAGTTTCTTAAGAAGGGAAATATTTTGTATCTTTGGTAAAGTTCAAATGTCCTTTCATCAAACCCTCTTACACCTGGCATCATCCTCTTATGTGAAATTTATCATTCAGAGAACATGTCAACTTAGAGATTCGGCGGCCTTCCAGGCTGGGAAGTAATTCATCTGTTTGAAGAACAAAGTGTCAAGGAAGCTACGTGGGTGATGTACTCTCCTCTGAGTGAGGTCTTGAATGAACGAAAAAAAAAAAAAAAGAAAAGAAAGTAAAATAAAATAAAATAGAACACTATTCTTATCCACCATTGTGGGATACAGCTGGCAGTTAACAGCATCACTCTTTGAAAACCAGCTTAAGTCAGCCAGTAATTAAAGACTCATTATTTAGTAAGCGAAAAGTACGCAGAATTTGGGAATTACTGCTGAATTCTATAAATGCTCTGGGTACTTCACAATGCAGGCCACATTAAACCACTGCTTGCTAAGAGGAAGGAAACACGTGGAAATAAACAAACGGCTTGTGTAAGCCAGAACAGTGTTCCGAAGGATTCAGTCAGTGGAAGTGGTTCATGTGTCTAATCCAGTCCTCTCGTTGCCAACCAGCCCGAATCTGGCCTGAACCATCGAGGTTATCACCTGGATAAATGGTGCAGACCGGGAAGCAGAACAACCAGGGGGGTGGATATTATCTCCTCCCCTTCCACCTCCCTGCACCTCAGTTTCTTCATCTATAAGTGGGGATACTGAGCATGGACCTCATAGGGCTATTGTGGGAAGTGAGAGAGCTAAGAAAATGAATTTGTAAACGTTAATGCCAAGAGTGGGCACAAGAAAACAGAATGGTGTCTGTGCATGCTGAACCCTCCTGTGTCAGTTATGAACACACACAGGTTAGTTTTCAACTCAGCGGCCGGTCCTTACAGCCAAACAGTTTTTCTTAGGACTTGGCCAAGTATCCAGAGATTGCTATCAGATGGGCTGCTCTCTGTGAGAAGGAAGGAAAGGACTGAAATAAATCTGACAGCAACAGCAGGATGTAAGACTAAAGAGATCCGGTATGATTGTCCTTAAAACATATGTTGAGCGACTTGAGACCCAGGAAACGGTGAGAATAAGAACAGAAAGGAACACTACGCTTAAGAGATACTGACTATCGCTGGTTCCATCATGACTGAAACTGTTAGGGGGGGTGACTGGGTGGATCAGTCGGTTAAGCGGCCGACTTCAGCTCAGGTCATGATCTCGCGGTCCGTGAGTTCGAGCCCCGCGTCGGGCTCTGTGCTGACAGCTCAGAGCCCAGAGCCTGTTTCAGATTCTGTGTCTCCCTCTCTCTGACCCTCCCCCATTCATGCTCTGTCTCTCTCTGTCTCAAAAAATAAATAAACGTTAAAAAAAAAAAAAAGAAACTGTTAGGACACAGGGCATAAGCACGTTCAACTTTCCTAGATGTTCAAAGTGGCTTTCCAAAATTGCCTGTTGCAATTCACACCCACTACAGGTCGTGACTGTCAGACTTTCATTAGTTGATGACATAGGTTTTAATTTATAGGTCTTGGGCAGGCAGGGAGGTGGAACATGTTTTTCATATAGTTATTAGCTATTCAAGTTTTTTCTTCTATAAGACGCCCACTCATTTTTCTACTATTTTGCCTTTCTAAATGACATAGAGGAGGTTGTTTTTTTTTTAATATTCTGGATACTGATCCTTTATTGGTATATATTTTAAATTTTCTCCGTCTTTCTTTCTCCACTTGATTGGTACCTTATGAATTGTAGCTTTTCCTTCTCCATGTGAGATAATAAAGACGTTCTTCTGTGTATTCTTCTAAATGGCTTAAAACTTTTTTTTTAACTTTAGATCAATTCATCTGGGATGAAGCATGGAGTAGGGATGGAATTTGTTGCTGCTGTTTCTATATAGACAGCCAGTTATCCCAGCCCCGTGCATTGGGCAGTCCCTTCACTGCCAGCTGTTGAGTATCAAGCTTCCATACAGACCTGATTGTTAGACTAAGCTAACAACCCCCAAATTTCAGTCATTTAACATAACAGAAGTTTCTCTGTCAATCGTGAATCAGCTCATACAGGTAATCCGGATGATCTGCTGTGCTGGGGAGCTCTATTCCAGACAGGGACTCGGGCTCCTTCCATCTCCTGCTTTTGCCCTACCCTGGGTCTCTCAAGAGACATTAACATGCAGCTGGGGAGAAAATGAATTGTTCATGGGAGGATTTTATGGGTCAGGCCTAGAAGTGGAGTGCATCACTTCTGCCATGGGCCCACTGGCTGGGGAACGTAAGCTCCGTTTACGCCTAGGAGAAAAGGGAAATCATCTGGTGAACGCCTATCCACTCTGCCTCACGAGGCTCCATTTCTGAACCCTATATTCTGTTTCATTGATCTCTTTGTCTCTCACGATCCCAATACTACACTGATTTACCATCACGTGAGACAAGGCTGGCACGCTGAACCGGTACAAGACAAGTACCTCCGATTTTGCTCGTTCACTTTACAACGGTCTTGACCCAAATATTCTTGACTCTTTCTCTTGCATATCAATTCTAGAATCTACTTGTCAAGTTCCAAGAAAAGTGGTCAGAATTTCCAACAGATACAATTAAATCTTTTTTTCTGAACTGCAACCAGATCAAAGGAAGAACGCGCACAGATTTCACTCAAGATCAGCAGACATACGCTGAGCTCCGAGTCTACCGTGGGTGGCATGTTAGATGAGAGAGATACAGAGAAGGCAGAGTTCCATGAAAAAGCAAATACCACATCAGTGGCAGTACTCCTTAAGGGGCAAAATTTGTGGGGATATTTGGAGTTGAAGCAACATCGGCATTTAGCGGGTAGGGCTGTCAATACCTCTGTTCAGGAGACATGTAGAAATGTAGGAGACCACGGAGAGCAAGGGCTAATAAATGCCAGGTGAGGGGTACGACGCAGGGAGAAAAGGTAACGTTGTTCGTAAACAATCACACGTCATCAAGGGAATCTCCCTATGCCATTCTTAACTTTGTTATGTTATCACCACTGAAGTCTGCAGGTGTTCCCCTGATTGCAGTAACTAAAGGACAAAAGCCTGCTATTTCACTGCTGGATGGTGGCCATCTTTTGCAGATATCCAAATCATCATATCATCCACTTCCTGCTTGGAAGGTAAGATCGCCTTCATCAGAGTGTGAGAATTTGCAAGGTGTATGTTCTGCATGGTTACAGGATCGAGCTGGGTCCAGTTGCATTTATAAACCTAATTGCACTGTATTTTTCTCTTTAAATCACCAGGACAACTATGCTTGGTCAGCACTAAATCCTAGAAGAAAGTGATTGCTCTCTTCTCCCTCCAGGACGGCTCCTAGAGTTCATTACCCACAGTGCTTACATCCTTGAGCTGGTGGATCAAGTCCATCAAACCTTCATGGAGTTGGATGCCTACCTCACACCATATGCAAAACCTAATTTAAAATGGATCAGGGCACCTGGGTGGCTCAGCCGGTTCAGCATCCGACTTCAGCTCAGGTTGTGATCTGGTAGTTCATGGATTCAAGTTCCACATCGGGCTCTGTGCTGAGAGTTCAGAGCCTGGAGCCTGCTTTGGATTCTGTGTCTTCCTGTGTCTCTGCCCTCCCCCGCTCACACTCTGTCTCTGTCTCTCTCAAAAATAAATAAACATTAAAACCAATTAAATGAATTGAAGACCCAATGTATGCACTAAAATTATACATTTTTTACAAGAAAACACAGATGTAAATCTTAATGACCTTGGGACTAGATAATAATTTCTTAGATATAACATCTAAAGCACAAGTAACTCAAGAAAAAAATAGATAATAAGATTTCATCAAAATAAAAGCCTTAGTGCATCAAAGGACACTATGAGTAAAGAGGAAAGACAGCCTACAGAATTGAAGAAAATATTTTCAAATCACTTATCCGATAAAGGTCTAGGATCCAGAATAAAGATCTATAGCTCAACAATGAAAAGACAAATAATTCAATTAAAAATGAACACAGAATTTGAGTAGACATTTCTCCGAAGAACATATATAAATAGCCAATAAGCACATGAAAAGATGCCCGATGTCTTTAGACACTAGGGAAACGCAAACCAAAGAAACCACTGTAAACCCACTAGGGTGGCTATAATAAAAAGCACAGACAATAGCCAAGTCAGGGGAGACGTGGGGAAACTGGAACCTTCCACACATCACTGGTGGGATTGCAATGTGGTGTAGATGCTCCGGGTGATATACTCTTGTACAAGTTCCCACACGAGGAGGATGATACCTAATCCCTCCCTAACCCCCTTCACACTTCTCATCTACTCTCACAAAATCGGGCGTACATCTGATCTACTCCGGTCCTACAGGACAGACAGTGGAAGACACATGCAATTCAGGCCAGAAGAGGCTGCACTAAAGGCAGGCACTGGGAGGAGGAAGTGTGAATGTTTAGGATACCTGACGCGCCCCTGCCAAGTAACGGGTGGTACCTATTCAACCTTCTCGAAAGGGTGACTCTGGCTACGACTGAGGTCAGGATGAGATGTTAGGGCTTCTGATCCATATTCCAATGTGCTCTTTCACTACTTCACCCATTGGCATGCCAAGAAGTTAACCTGAATCTTAAAAAGAAGAAAGGACAGCAATGAGGGACAGACACTAACCAGACCGGAATGAGGTTCTTAAAAGGAAGGCTGTAGAAGGAAAGCAAAGTCGTTATTAATACTATCAGGGCATTACAGCCAAACTTTAAGTGACATGTTTCATTGATTTTGAATATTTATACATATTATAATGATTATACTACTCTCTTCACTGATTTTTTTTTTTTTTTTTAACAATCCCAGGCAATCAAGTTGTATCATGTTCTGGCTGCATGATTGCCTAATTGATGCATATCTGATTGATTTAGCAGCAGTTATCACCTGGTGGCAAAATTTAGTTTAATTATTAAAGTACCAACTGAATGTTTTATTTCCCACCTCCTGCATATTTTAACCCAGGTGTATGTTTCATTTTGTGCGTTAAAGAGCTAAAGGAAACCCGCTCTCTTGCGATTTCAGCAAGGCTATTTCTTTGTCAAAGGAAGTAGACTAAGCCTTCCAGGCTCTACACTAGGCAGGGGTCCCAGGACAAGCATGGTCCGGCCCTCATATACCTTCCGGTGGGGGGGGGGAATGACACTCACGCCCCAAACACATGCCCAGACAGAAACGCCAAGGGGCAGAGCTAGAGGGAATCTCAAGGGTGAAGGAGAATGGGTGCTTGGGGACAGCCTCCTGGAAGGGGTGACACTTAATCATTTCCCTCAGCTGCACACTAGCACCTCACCTCTTTTATTCTTTCTTATGAATGACATCATCATTATTCTAGAAACTTAGGATGGGGTGCCACAGTCACCTTTGAATCTCTCTTTCCCTTTTATCAACCAATGCAAGTCACTGTGCTTCCATTTCCATTCTGGACTTCAGATTTAAATCCCCTCTCTGCTCCTGTGCCTTCCCCCCCCCCCCCCCGCCCTACCCCCAGCGTCTGTCCCTTGGCACTTCTTGGAGAGACAATAGTGTCAGGTCTCCTCCCCCCCCCATCACCCCCACTCAGTTCACCCTCCTCACTGTGCCTTGTTATTCTTCCTAAAGCACAAGCATTTCAATGCAGTCTTCCAAGTAAGTACCAATGCTCTCTGGCATTCAAGCTCTTCCACTATCTGGTTCCAGCTAGCTTTCCCGCCTTACCTCCCGCATCAAGAACAGTATAAACTGCAGGCAGGATTCCCCAGGGCACTTCCTGCTCTGCCATAATCAAGGCTGTGCTCGAGAAACGCTGTATGAATGAAGAAAGTGCTCGGTGCCGATGTGTCCCATGGCCAGGGCTTCCTGTCATAGACGCTTCTTTTTCCCGACTTCTGAGCCCGCAGGCTCTCAAAAAGCTCCATGCTCGCCCCAACGGCTCCTGCGAATGTAGTCGCACTGAGCATGGCCACGTTGGGCATTTGTTGCTTAAAGGGCAGGGGTTGTCTATGGTGTGGTATGGTGGGCTTTGAGCATTTTTGAAAACAATAAACAGAAAGACAAAAATCGGAGCTTAGGCAAAATGGGTGAAGGGGAGTAGGGGGTACAGGCTGCCAGGTGTGGAATGATCAAGTCACGGGGATGAAAGGCACAACGCAGGGGATAAGCCAATGGTACTGGAATAACGTGGTGTGGGGACAGGTGGTGGTGGCACTTGTGGTGAGCAAGCACAGCAAAATGTATAAACTTGTCAAATCACTGTGTTGTGCACCTGTAACTAATGTGGACCATATTCAAAGGGAAACACTTTCCTTTAAGTTAACATTGTCTTTCTGCCTAAGCACCACTACCCTTCTCCCCAAGAGAGGGTACCGTTTACCTAATACTTCTCTAGATCGCATTGCAAATTTTGTTTTAGTCTCACCTTAAGCGTTAATCTCTGGGTTTGATCAAGTTTGAGATGCTGACAGTTAAGTGGTTAAGACCACCTGGGTTCAAATGCTGGAGCCACTTCTTACCAGTTGTCTGACTTTGGACAAGTTGTTTACCTTCTCTGTGCCTCATTTCTTCATCTTTAAATTGGGGGGGGGGCGGGGATAACAGCAGTACCTACTAATTAGAGTTGTCATATTATGACAGTTATTACATGTTTAGAACAAGGTGTTCAGAATAGCATGTGGCACATATAAGCACTCGGTGAATGGTATCACTGAGGTCTGCCCACTAACCCAACACGGAGCCTCATTTGAAGCCCATCAGCCCCATCAGCCTATCCCCTCCTCCCTCTTTTTCCAGCCACCCATCCCTTGCGGCTTCCTATCTTTCCAAGGCTTTAACTGGGATCACTTCTGGGGGTCTGGCTCTAACGAGGAAGCTCTAGAGAACGATGGTTCCTTCTATATCCATCTTTCCCCAGGAGCCTAAGTCCTAAGGAAAGAAAGACACATAGGGTACATTTCACTACTCCCTATTGACCTAGAGCAAGTGCTTACTTCTTACTAAGCCAGGAGGTGGCCTCAGACTCTTTCTCAACACAGCGCTCCAGGAGGCCAGTAACTTATTCCAGCCCTAGACCAGAGGACACATCCTCATACACTCAGCATCCTTATGAGGGCGTAGGACACACTTCTGGAGGTCAGGGGCTAGGTGGGAAAGGATTCCTCTGGGTCCACAGGAACTTCCTGGATTCCTGCTGCAGGGACCTCAGCTCCCGAGCTCTTCCGGCTGGGCTTTGGCAGTAAGATAACAGGAAGAAGAAGAAGAAGAAGAAGAAGAAGAAGAGTACCATATATAGCCTAGTCATGACACCACAGGCTCTTCCCAAATTCAATACCAGATTTGAAACTTACTAGTAATAATCTCTTTGCAAATTTAAGTAAGCCTCTTTTATGAAATGGCTTATTTATTTATTGGCCCTCTGTGAATCTGAGAATTAAATGAGAAAGTGCACAGAAAGCCCTTTGCAAAGTGTCTCGTACCCAGTAAACGTTAGTTGTCGTCAACAGCGGGAGCATCAGCATCTGTAGAAGAAGCTCTCTTATCAGCGGATTTCTTCGAGCTCCCCATCTAGCCCACGTGACACCAAATGGCACCGCTTTTTAGGAGATCCTGTTCCATGCGAGCCCTGTGGAAATACCCTTGAGACTTCCCTAACCCTCCCTCTCACCTGCAGAAGCAGATGGCATCTGTAAGTCGTGAATGCGGACATCGATGGCTAACCTCCACCTTCACACATTCCTAAGGCTCCAGCAGTCTCCCCAGGGCCCCGGGACCAGGCATAATCCCCCATGTTTTCTTCTTTGGACAGCCGTCACGACTAAGTCATCACAGGAGAAGAAACATACCTCTGTCCCCCCAATTCTCTATCCCCCCGCTGTCCCCAGGCATTCCAGAAAAGCTTCACCTTGTCCTTCTGGAGTCCATACTAATACACAGCAGAGAGGGTCCTCTTTCCTATTTCTTCTCAGGAAGTAGGGGGAATATGGGTGCAGGTAAGCTGATAAAATGAGATGCATAGTTTTACAAACGTAGGCCTGGTGAATGTGACCCCTGGGTCCCCATCTGAGCGATCTGCGACAGTCTGGAATGTGGGCAAGTCTGTCGGTCCTTCAAAGCCTGGTTAAGTGCCACCTTCTGTATAGTATCTTTTCAACTCCCTTCTAGGTAACAGAGCTACTCTACGAAAGACCCAGCTGGTTAACAAAGAAAGCAAAGGTCAGGGGTAATAAAACCATCTCTCTTAAAATCACAAAAGTAACCAAGGAAGGTGAAAGCCAGCACCACCCAGCCTAGGACTTCTGAGCTCCCAGCACATAAATGACTCAAAGCTTACTTTTAATTTGAGAAATTCTCTTTAATATTTACCAAGGCACATTCGCAAAGGAGAGGACATCGTCAAATATTGATGGAGGTTAGTTACCTAAAAGACCGAGGGCTAATATATGACATATCGAGAGACTTTTGGGTAATTAAAAGCAACTTTTTCCATTCCTTTTTTTATATCAATTAGTCCAGTTGTAACAAATCCCTTTTCCCTATCTGAAGTGCTTAAAAGCTTGAGCCACCGTCCCTGAACGCGCTGGTTCATCACTGTGTGAATCTTTTAGTAGTTAATACCTTGGGGAAAATATTTAAACTGGAGCATTTTAATTATATACTTAATATGGGAGTTGTTAAAAGATAAGCGCATCTGATTTGAACTCAATTTAAATTCTGCTGAAGTTATTAGTACGGTATAAGAAATGATAGAAATGATCAAGGGCTTCTGTATCAGCTTTTATTAATAGAGCAATAAGAAAGTTTAGGTGTTCCATTTCTACAGCTCAGATTTTGTGCTCTATTGTAGTCGCCTTTTTTGTGTCACGGATTTAATTAGCTGCTTCGAGGCACCTGAGGGCCTCATGGATTATTCCATGTCAAACACTGCTTTAGTGAGCCCCAGTTTGGCAGCAACCCAAGTTCAAACCAGGAGAGACCGAGTCCAATGCCGAAAAGTGGCTCACTGCAACTGAGACCCAACCTCCTCTCCCATATATTTACAAACACTGTAGGGACTGCTGGAAGGAGCCGGATTGTTCCATCTAGCCAGGAGTTTTTGCACTCTTCAAAAGAACCATTTCTTTTTTTTTTTTTTAATTTTTTTTTTAACATTTATTTATTTTTGAGAGAGAGAGAGAGAGAGACAGAGCATGAACGGGGGAGGGGCAGAGAGAGAGGGAGACACAGAATCGGAAGCAGGCTCCAGGCTCCGAGCCATCAGCCCAGAGCCCGATGCGGGGCTCAAACTCACAGATGCAAGATCGTGACCTGAGCTGAAGTCAGACACTTAACCGACTGAGCCACCCAGGCACCCCCAAAAGAACCATTTCTACCTAGTAGCATCTGGGGAATATGAAACCTTTCAGGGAGAAGTAACTGAAGAGCCTCTTGGGAAATGAACAGCAGAGTGGCTTTAAGGAGGTGTGTTGGCAAGCACCATAATATTCAACACCTGCACTCCAAGAATTTTCTCCCTCCTCCTTAGAGCTAGAAAACTCCCTCTCTCCCTTCAGGGTCCGTGAGGATAGCCATCTTCCTTTTTTTTCCCCCTCTTTCAACATGCCGGTTGTGTCTCTCAACAACTTCAGGGCACTTTCTGTTTAGCCCAGAGTTTTCAACAGAACTGTCCACATCTTAGACCAGGGGAGTCTTTGCTGTGCATTGATTGTAGGATGCTTAGCAATATTCCTGGTCTCTACCCACTGGATCCAATAGCACTTTCTCTCCCTGCCCATCCCTGTACTGTGACAATCAAAAAATGTCTGCAGACATCGCCACATACCCTCCAGGGACAAAAACCATCTCCAGTTGAGAACCACTGCTCTAGCTGAAAGACTAAAACATTTAGGCAAAATATACTACTTACCTGTCTTGGTGGAAGACGAAATCAGTAATATCTAAAATCCTGCTGGGTTAGCGTGATAGCTAATTCTTTAATAATTTTTGATTGGAAATTTCTGGTTAACCCTTTAGGCCAATGAGAACTGTATGAATACACTGTCTTTGATATTTAAGAGTATTTTAACAAAGCTCACCTGCTTTTCATGTATATTACTCTGATCAACTGCATTCAAGACTGAGAAGCTGGACTGAAATCTTCCTGATGCTGAAGGCCTCAGTCCAAAACCTTGAATCCCCAGTTGCTGTACTAAAGTCCAAATAAAAATATCTTGAGAACATAAATAGCAACTGATTTCAAATGAAATTGCATGGGGAGGGGCACCTGGGTGGCTCAGTCGGTTAAGCGTCTGACTCTTGATTTCAGGTCATGCCATGATCTCATGGTTCATGGGTTTGAGGCCCACATCAGGCTCTGCACATGGAACGTGCCTGGAGTTCTCTCTCTCTGCCCTTCCCTCCCCCCCCGACCCCGGTCACACGTGCATTCTCTCTCTCTCAAAATAAATTAAAAAACTTAAAAAATTTATTTTCTTGGGGGCACCTGGGTGGCTCAGTTAAGCATCTGACTTCAGCTCAGGTCATGATCTTGCGGTTTGTGGGTTCAAGCTCCGCGTTGGGCTCTGTGCTGACAGCTCAGAGCCTGGAGCCTGCTTCAGATTCTGTTTCCCTCTCTCTCTCTCTCTCTCTCTGTCCCTCCCCTGTCCACACTATATCTCTCTCAAAAATAAATATTTAAAAAAAAGTATTTTCTTAAAAAAAGAAATTGCATGGGGGAAACCCCAATAGGAGACAAATGGTGATGCTCTTTGAGGAGTTTAAATCATCATGGTTATTGAATAGAGAGGACGTCACTCCTTATAAGAATCCCACTAAGAAATAAACACTTTTTAAAGCACTAAAATTGCTGGACTTACAGAACAAAACAAAAGAAAGAGAGTTCTCCTTTTCTTTCCTATGGCTGCCTGTGTGTTTCTGGCTATTGCCTTGGATGAAAGGGGACTACGGTCACTGAACCCCAGGGGAGGTGCTGCTACAGCATTGAGAACATGGCAGTCCTGAGTCAGCCATTACCTTTTTTCATCTGTGTCCTCCTTTGTAACATCAGAGGAACAACCACCACTGGGACCATCAGACCATGTGTATCATATCTCATGCACCGTAAGCACTAAATAAATGGCAGACTCCCCTCTCCATGGTTCTGAAAAACATTATGCTCATTCCTTAGTTTAGGAACACAATCCTCTTCCTGAAAGTCTTTTCTAATACAAAATTTCAAAAGTTGAAAGAGTCCTAGTTCCATTCTTTTTTATGGGTTAAGCTATGTCTGGTTCCTGCTGTCCCCACCATCATTCATGCCAAAAAAAAATCTCCGCTATTTAAAAACTTATCATAAGATCATTCAAGCAAACATCATCCAAACTGTTTTTGCAAATTATCATAAACAACCTAATAAATGTACTTTATAACCCCTTTAAAGCCTTCAAATCTTGTGAGATGCAAGCAAAGATTTAAGTTGGCCACTTTCCACAGGGAAATCCCTTGTGGAAGGTGCCAGCAGCCTCCACACTAGACCCCAAGGCAGGGAAGCCAGGCCTGTCTCTTGCTTTCTGGATTTTAGGAATCTCTGACACTCAGCTTGTGCCCCCATGAGCTTCAACTCTTGTGCATACTCCTATCCCCCTCTTTGGGTCCTCCAACAGAGGACTTGTGCTACTGTGTTGTAGCACAACAGTCTTGTGCTACAGAATGGTGAGGGTGCCCGCCAGGCACAGACAAACACCCAGGGTCTCCCTGCATCTCTGGGGGGCTGGGCATCCCACCATCTGCGCTGGGTCCCGCTGTCAGCACACAATCATGCCTTCTCTCCATATCAGCCCCCAACCGAGCAAGGACCAGCTGATGAGTTCCCTTAAACTTTTTGTTTTTGTGGTTAAAAAAAGATCTAGAAAACCGAAGAATGTTTGTAAATAGAAGACCAAGTATAAATATTATTCATGGAGCTTAAAGTTCATAAATTAAAGTTTATAAGAGGAAACATTTTAACCAACAGTAAAAGCTGGATTCTTCATTAGTCATAACATACAGCTGAAGAAAACAGAATCCTGAGAAAGCTTCACCTTAATTAAGGGTCAGTAGCCGTGGGCCAGGTAGGTATGGGGAATAATGGCTGGAACCTTCTTTGTTTTCCAGCCTGAATGGTAAGACACCATAGGCTGTGCACTCAGAAAGGAAAGGATGGGCCGGTCTGCAGCCTTGGGGCTTAAGCCAGATATGGAATAAATTGTTCCCTAAAATATTTATGAAATTCAACACCTGTCAAGGTCTCCTTCCCTAAGGAGGCTTCTGGGGAAGTGCTAGACAGCAGATAGGGACAAAACCCTGGGCCACTCCATTTTTTTTTTTTTAAATAGTGGCAAATTCTGACCATAAATTTAATCAAGGTGTGCATGGTGAGCAGGATTCTAAGACGTTTCTCAAGACCTCTGGTCCCTGGAGTGCATTCCCTGCATAATCCCCAGGATGGTGAATGTGATAGATTCTACTCCCATGACTAGGTTATGTTATACGGCACATTGGCCATTAGGAAATGGAGATCATCTCGGTGTGCCCGACCTAATCACACGAGCCCTTTAAAAGCACAGTGTTTTCTCCAGCTGGAGGCAGAAGAAAAAGTCAGAGACTCAAAGCATGACAAGGGCTCAATACATGGTTGATGGCTTGGAGGTGGAGTGAAACTGTAGCAAGGAATGAGGGCAGCCTCTGGTTGCTGAGGGTAGTTCCTGACTGAGAGCTGGCAAGAAGAGGGGGACCTTAGTCCTATACCTGCAAAGAAGTAAGTTCTGTCAACAATTGCATGAGTTGGGAAGTGGATTCTTTGCCAGAGCTGGGAGATGAGAACTCAGCTCTCTGCATACTTTTTTTAAAAAATATTTTTTAGTGTTTATTTATTTTAGAGAGAAAGAGAAAGAGAAAGAGAGAGAGGTGGGGGGGGGGGGGGGCGTGGCGCACAGAGGATCCGAAGCAGGCTCTGCACTGATAGCCGTGAGCCCCAGGGCAGGCTTGAACTCATGAACTGTGGGATCATGACCTGAGCCGAAGTTGGATGCTCAAGTGACTGAGCCACCACCCAGGTGCCCCTGGACACTTTGATTTCAGTCTTTGAGACCTTGAGCAGAGAACTCCACTCTGTCATATGAGAGCTAATAAGTAGGTATTTTTTTAAGCGGGTAGGTTGGTGGTAAGGTGGCAACAGGCAAACCCCTACAGACTACTAGTGTATCCGCTGGTCCAGCCTGCTACAGAGTGGAGGTGGCCTCAGGAGAAGAGGCAGGGACAGAGCAGGACCACCTCAGCCACGGTGCCCCACATGGACTTGCGGAGGCAACGCTGACCCCCTGAAGCTGGCAATCCTAGTAGAGAGCACACATAGACCAGACAGTCTCAGAGAAACGTCTCAATCTTTCTGAACGTATGTTTCCTCATCTGTAAAATGGGTTCTAGCACAAACTTAAATAATCTAGATAAAGCATCTAGCAGACTTCCTGACACACAGCAGATATCCAGTGAAGGCTACCTTCTTTCTCTCTTCCAGTCTCTTTGCCATCCTCCTCGTTGTAAAACACAAAGCTAACCATTCCCCAGTTTCCAACCATTCAATGATTCCTCACCTCTTACAAAGTAAAATCCAAGCTCCTCAGGAGTTCAAGGGCCACCCCCTCCTTGCATCTTATGGCCCAACAACACTGGACTAGTTATCATGCTGTGAATATGCCATGCTGGGTTGTTTTTTGGCCTAGTTGCCTTGAAATAAGTGGTTCTTTCTATCCAGAATGCCTTTCCCACTCCCTCCCACCAGGTGAACTCTGCTTCATTCTTGAAAACGCAGCTCGGGCATTACAACTGTAGTAAAGCATTCTGGGCAGGCTGCAGACAATGGTCCTACCAACTTGCTCTGATATACTAAAGCCCTCTGCACACCTATCTACACTTGGACTTGCTACATGGTAGTGTTAAGGAGTTTGACAACAGAAAGCCACCGAAGGGTTTCATCAAAGGAATGACATGGTCGGGTGTTCATTTTTGGAAAGATCACCACAGTAGTGGAGCCGGAACACGGGTTTGACCGGGACAAGACCAGAGGCAAGAAGCTAATGTGTAGCTGTTTCAGTACATCAGTGAGATGGACTCAGGGTCACAGTGAAGTAACACCCATTGTAAATACTACTAGGGTACGTCAACTGTTCTGGAATAATGACCGGAGAGCCTCGTGGGAAGAAGGCAACTTCAGGGAGGAAACGTTTAGAAGCAGGTGAGAGATGTGGAAGTAGGATCACTGGCCTGAAAATACCGGCTGGCATAAGTCTTTTTTTTTTTTTTTTTTAATTTTTTTTTTAACTTTTTTTTTTTTTATTTATTTTTGAGACAGAGAGAGACAGAGCATGAACGGGGGAGGGTCAGAGAGAGGGAGACACAGAATCCGAAGCAGGATCCGGGCTCTGAGTCGTTAGCACAGAGCCCGACGTGGGGCTCGAACTCACGGACCGTGACATCGTGACCTGAGCCGAAGTTGGACGCCCAACCGACAGCCACCCAGGCGCCCCTGGCATAAGTCTTTAATGGGCTGCCATGTGCTCAGGAGCCCTGATTTGGACCGACGCTAAGTCGCGATAGGATCCTGAGTGAGTGTGAGGGAAGTTCATTTCGCTATAGACAAAGCCAATTTAGAATCGATTAAGACTGGAGCAGATCGTGGCAATCACAAATGACCTACACGTCCTTCCACAGTGGAGGTACTGTTTGTTTTTTGCAAAGTGTCACACATTTTGAAACACCGGAATTCAGTCTTCTCTTTCTTTCCTTCTCTGGTGTTAGCAAATGAAATACCGGTCTATTCTGTTCAAGACATTCTCAGAGCCACATACGAGTACAGATCTGAAAAAGACCTCGGTAAGGAAAATATAATGGTGACAATAAAAGGTACTTCCTTCTTCACCCCCGTCCAGGCCCAGCGGTGGCCCTCGCGGCAGTCCCTCCTACCCTGAGCCGTCAGCGCTGGGGCTCAGGCTCACCGACCTCCTCCTTCAAGAGCTGGCACCAAGGTCCTCTTCAATGCCTCAATACCGACCACTGTGCCTCCCAGGGAAGCTGGCTCAGGACCAGATATCCCAGTGTTGGCCACCAGATTCCTGCTCCAGAGTCGCTGTCTGGCAGACACAAAGACACAGCCCTACTATCACTTGGCTCTCCCTTGTTCACTGCCCCTGACTACCACCTTGATAAACTCTGTAGACAGCTGGGACACCCAACAAGAACATTTCGTTTCTGATTTATGGCTTGATACTATGCTAATGCTCCAGTCCCCTTCCAAGAGAAGGCCTGTCACTGCCCAGCCACCAAAGCCTGGAAGAAACAGGAGCCAATATTAACTGAAGAGCTAATGCCTGTCACACACTCTTATTAAGCACCTACACGGATAAACTCAACACGTCATCTGCTCATTTTGCAAAAAGAGAAACTAAGGCTGGGTAGTTTGAACCACGTCACATTACAAAGGTAATAAATGTGGGGGCTCCTGGGTGGCTCAGTCGGTTAAGCGCCTGACTTTGGCTCAGGTTGTGATCTCACAGTCTACAGTCTGTGGGTTCGAGCCCTGCATCAGGCTCCATGCTGACAGCTCAGAGCCTGGAGCCTGCTTCGGATTCTGTGATTCCCCCTCTCTGCCTCTCCCCTGCTTGCGCTCTGTCTCTCTCTCTCTCTCTCAAAAATAAATAAAAAAAACAAAGGCCGTATATGCAGATTTAGCATTCACGTTCAGGTCTGTCTGACCCCAAAGTCCCAGTTCTTTGAACAGTTCAACACAGCCTGCACAGAAACTGAAGGTGGCTGGGCCTGGCAGCTATGGGTTCTCCATCCGGCTATCACTGCCCGCACCTGGAGTTCTCCTCCTCTCCCGCCGGCTCTGGGCTCAGGCTGACAGCTAACAGATGCTCTGCCTCCCAGACAGCAGTTGTGATTCCAACACATCGTGGACCTGTGCTCCTCTGTCTTCTTCAGATCCCAAAGGGTAAATCTTAGGATTTTAAAAATTTGGTCCTTAGAGATGTCTTGAATTTCTTACAGTGTCACTTGGCCTTTGATCTGATCTTCTAGACAAAGTGTGTAGCCATCACAGAACCATGTCGTCAAATGAGCCAGAAGAAATTTAGAACCAATGATGAATATGGGTGCGTTCTTTTTTACCCATGTGTGGAAACAGTCAGAATTCCAATTCTGGGATGACAGTTTGACAGATGGACCGGAGGGGGGCTGCAGGCAATCCTAATAAAACTCATCTAACAGAGGAAGGAAATCCTGACTTAATCTTGTCGGAAATGAAAAAGCCCCAGGATTAATCCCCCAAACAAAGGCCCGGGGTGGGGGTGGGGGGCTTATCCCCTATCCTTGCCCCACCCCGTCCCTTCTGTCTCCACTCGGCTCCAGAGATGTGGTTCCCTTTACCGGTTCTGCTTACGTGTGCCTCCAGCTATGTGTGCAATTATGGTGGTTGCATTCAGAATATATTCACCTGGGAACAGCTTAATGCCGATGCAAGGGTACACAGGGAACAGAAATTATTTCGTTGGTAAGCTAGGGGACACTCAGAACTTGGCATCTCACAGGGGGGAAAAAAAAAAGCAAAGACCATATTTAATTCAAGTAAGCAATTTTGTGGAACAAAACCCCACAACTTTTCAAGTGGAGGCATGGGCCATGGGTATTATAACTTTAAAACCACTGAGCAGGGGAGAGAGGGAGCAACAGGAAAGCAAGTAGCCTGTGATTACGTGGTCTGACTCCTGGCTCAGCGGGCAGTTTTAGGTTTCGGGATCAACGGTACAAAAAGTTGAAAACATGGCACAGTGAGCGGACGTGGAGGTAATACGAGCTGGCAGTGTTTTCATATTCCGCGAAGTGCTCCTCTATTTTCTTGTCACAGGGAAGGAATCACTGGTGCAAACACAGAAAGCTAAATGGACTGGATGTTTAGAAGAGGTAAGAGGCACTCACTTTCAAACCGGGACTGGAAAATTCTTCTCAGAAGGAAAATCCCACCGCCCCTGCTAATGAAGTGCGGAGAAGGCTAAGCACTTTCGACGTGTCTAGCTTCCCCAAAGCAGCAGCCAGTGGGCACGTGGCCCCAGTCTTCCAGAGAGGAACCCTCAGTGCCACCAAGACTTAACCACAGCACGTCAAGTCAACCGGACTGCCAAATGCTTCTGCCCGTTCCTGCATAAAATAGTTCTCGAATCCGTTCTTCCCTTCCATCCCACAGTCCGGGTCTGGGTCCAAGCCATTCTATCTCTGGCTTCATGTTTGCTGTTTGTTTACTCATTCATTCGCTCCCTCGTTCATCTCATTCCATAGACCCTCCTCTGTGCCTGGGGAAGACCACAGAATACAAGACTCGGGGGAACCAAACATACAGCAAGGAAGACATTACACATACAAGAACGCTTGAAATTACTCCCAGGTGGACACAATTACAACCCAACCCTCCCCCCCCCCCCCAACTTTGTCTCCACCCAAATTCCCTATGTGCTCTGTTTCTTTTCTAGAGCCTGGCTGGCCTTCTAACAGGTGATAGCATTTCTGGGTTTATATGTTTATTTACTTATTTGGGGGTGGGGTGGGGCTCATCCTGTTAGAATGTAAGTCTGCAGGGATGTTGTCTGTTTTGCTCACTGATACATCTCAAGCACCTAGAACCTGGCCTGGCTCATAGAAGACATCTGTTAAATATCTCTTGAATGGACGAATGAAATGGTAAAGCCTATGGAGTAAAAGTACGAGAGATTTTGGAAAAGAGTAACTATAAATTCTAGCCTAATCTGGGGGTGGGGAAGGTCTGGAAAGACTCTGCAAGAGCCACATTTACACTGAAATGTGAGGGATGAGGTTAGCTAGTGAATAGGCTGTGAAGCATTCACGCAGATAGGGGAGCATGTGCAAAGGGGTGGGGTTAGGGTTTAATGAGGACAGAGTTTCAGTTCTGGAAGATGAAAAAGTTCTGGAGATGGACGGTGGTGATGGTTGTAGAACAGTATGAATATAATTAATTTTACTGAACTGTCCATTTAAAAATGGCTACAATGGTAAGTTTTATGTTATGCATATTTTACAATTAAAAACATACAAGCAAACCAAAAAGCCTCAGCACACCCCAGGTGGTAGGCGTCATTATCCCAGTTTCACAGGTGAGAAAGCCAAGGCTGAGTGATATTAAGAGACTCACCCGAGTTAAGTGCAGAGCTTGGGTGTTAATTTTATGCCGAATCGTGTGGTTCGTACTAACTAGGCCGAAAGATCTGGTGTTCTCTCTGCAATTTCTGACACAGCCTCACACACACCTTTAAATTATAAATCACCATCTAGTCACTTTCTTCTTTTTCCTCACTTAGAATGGTCAGTAAAAAGAGGGAGCATCTCATGAAATTCAAGAAATCCGTGAACGCATGTCTGATGAACACACACCGTGAGACACACGCTGACGTTATCTGTGCTGCCCTGGAGATTAAAGCTCGGTCCACACAGACCGTCTGCTAGGTCTATAGGGCTCTCACATCATCTCAGCACTGAGGATTTTTTTTTTTTTTTCCACAAGCAGGTGTGAAACTGGAATTCATGGGCAATAAAACAATTAGAGGGGGCGCCTGGGTGGCTCAGTCGGTTGAGCATCTGACTTCGGCTCAGGTCATGATCTCACAGTTCGTGGGTTTGAGCCCTGCATCGGGCTGTGCTGACAGCTCAGAGCCTAAAGCCTGCTTCAGATTCTGTGTCTCCCTCTTTCTCTGTGCCCTTCCCCTGCTTGTGTGCTCTCTCTCTCTAAAATAAACTTAAAAAAACATTAAAAAAATTAGAATTTCTTGGTATTAGAATTTCTTTCACTAAGAAATTTTCCAACATCATCTCCAACTTGTTCATCTGGAGACTAGCGAGGCCAACGCTGACCAATAGTTTTTCAAACTAGGAAGACACAGTCAAACGAAATGTAAACTACAATTTCTGAAAACCACCATCATCCCCTGCCCTCGGGAAGGGAGCAGGAGGAGAGAAAAGAGAGAGCCTCCACATTACTGAACACCATGCCCTCCCTCTAGCCGGTTGCATTGCCTCCCTGGGGAGTGGATCCCAGTGAGAGGCTCACAGATGATTTGGATGCAAAGTTCAGCCAATGCGGGAAAGAGAAAATGACTGCACGATTTCCAAAGACGGATGAAAACAATGGGACAACTCTTCATTTTTCGAGTAAATGAGAAGTATATTGTTCTGAACAGCTGTAATCAACAGCACTGTTCTGAGGCCATGAGGTAGGCGTGCAGGTAGGGAAGCCCACTGACTCTCCTGTTGGAAGTCACCCAACCAAATTCTCTGGGATTTTGGTGACGGAATACAATGCGCCCTGGGCAAGAGCTGATGTCCCACAACATATTCCAAGCATTTCTACGTAAACATTTTTTCCTCTTCCACTGTGTAGAGTACTATTTTGCCACCTGTTTTTCCCTCTCCGTTTCTGTAACAACCTCACCATTGCTCTTGCCCAATTTCACTGCTGGCAAACCCAAGGGCCCTTCAGCAACACTCACTCAGAAACTTGTTCCTGATGAAATGAGTGTTGGGAGGGAAGAAAGCCATAGCCAGGTGCTGGGTGGGTTCAGCGTGGTTATGTCTGTGGTTCTCCCTCTCTTAAGAGAACACAAGAGATGCTCGCTCACTGCTTGGCAGCACAGCCTGGAGAAGTCCCGGATTAGCCGGCTCTTACCTTGTCCCTGGGTCCCAAGGAGTGTGCAGTGTGAGACTGGAGCTGACAGAGCCCTGGGGGCTTCTGGCTCCGGAGACTCTCTTTTGGGGGATGCTGGAGGACCTAAAGGACCTAGGGCCAAGCAATGCTAGTCTCAGGGCACTCCCAGGCCGGTCCTTTCTCTTCCCAGTTTCCATTCTCAGCCTTTCGTTCCGCCATACGTCCCCGCCTACCAGACCCTTCCCTGCACCTTGTCCTCTGTCAACCACCCAATGGGTCAATACTTGCAAAATCTCGGTCATTCCTGTACCACCTCTCTTTGCTGCACTATTATTTACTGAATATTCAAAAAACTCATGTCTTAAGAACTTAAATACATTGTTATAATGGATCTTAGATCACCACATAAGCATACCACTATCGTTTTCCATAAATAGAAGGTAACTGCTCAGGGAAATGCTAATAAGACTATATTAAAATCGAGCTCTATGCCTGAGGCTCTCTCTCTCTCTCTCTCTCTCTTTCTTTCTTTGCTGAAAAGATTATCAAGTGTTACAGGGGTCTTTAGAGAATGGCAGCAGAAATGAGGACTTTCTCCTTGATTAATGATAAGGACAGAAGGAGAACTGACACAGGGATCAAGTTCTCACAGTTGAGAGTCCCTGTGATCTAACGCAGTCGGCGGTTACTCAAGGCCAAGCTTTGAGAAACACTTCCCTTCCGCACCAGCTCTGCTTAGAACACACTTTGCTTACCCCAAACTGATCTCTTCCAAGGATTCCTTTTTCCCTGCAGCCTTCTCCACCTAAGTGCCTACTCTTCTGCACCCAGACTCTAGGGAGTGGAGCTGGAACACAGATTCATCATCTCTGCTGTCCTCATTCCAACCTAACCTCCACCGACGTCCTATAAATTCTCCCCTCACCTGAGGCTCATGACTGAGGGGCCACCTTTCCTTGTCCCAATAATCCTGTCCCACTACGATGACTGTTCCCGCTTATTCATCAGAACATTGGCATCTGATCTGGCTCATCTTTTAATCCCAAATGAAGCCCTTAACAGGATGTTTCAATCTCCAAATGAATAATACACCCAATACTCTAACCTGGTAGTTCCTTTCCATCTCTAATCCCACTGACTTTTACTTTTAATCTACCTCATTCAACTTAACCACAGTCAAGCACCACACCCTGGAACTAATCCATATCAGATTCCATAAATCCCAATATCCTACACCCACAAATTTCCACCCTTGCGACTTTTTCCTGCCCCTAACCTCGCAAGAGTTTCAATGGAATCTCAGGGTCCCGTTCAGTCTCCCTACCCTTACATTTTCGCGCAATCAGCCTCTTCCCGTTTTTACCGGCTTCCCTGCTTATCCTAGAATCCGTGGCTGAAAACAAGAACTGTTCCATCGGGAGGGTCTTCTGCTCCACCATCCCATCGTCACTGAGCCCCTCCTCGGCAAAATCCGGCCCTAGATCATGAATGTGATTCTCCCTCTCTGCTCTTAGGCTGCCGGAGGAAATGGCCCGGCCATGTCTGTATCTTTATTAGAGCCGCATTAACACTGTGTGTCTCCGACTGTAGGAGGGCTGTCAGCACTGGTCATCTGCCCATCCACCGCCTTCAGCATGTATTCCAAAGTTTTGCCTCTTTCCTCAAGCCATCTAACCTCAACAACCCTCATCGTGCTGTGAGACTCACCCGTCAATTGGGAAGTTGAGGTGAGTAGGCACATAGGACTTCAGCAAGCGTAAACCTGTCTGTGACTACACCCATCCTCAAGTCTGGTCTCAGAGATTCAGAAACCCTTTCTTGGAATCAAGGCCAAACCGTCCACATTGTTATTAATCCCAACCGCTATCACCTCCTTTAGAATAGCATTCCATCAATCATCCCAGGGCTTTTCAACCCTGCTGTAAATTAGGATCACCTCGGGAGCTATAAAAATTTTATGGATGTCTGAGCCCTATTACCAGACCAGCTGAATGTGAGTTTATGTTTTTCTTAAGCAGCATCCTCCCCACCTCCCCCAGCCCAGGTGGTTCCAATAAGCAGCCACAGCTGAGAACTTCTGGTTCGTTCCTCACTCTTGTATGGTCAGCACGCTCCCTTCCCTGGCTTCCTGCCCCAAGCTTATAAATATTCTCAAGTCTGGTTTATTGAAAAGAACATCTTTCCTTGATGTTGAGACTTCAAGGCTTTAGTTCTTAAATCTCTTGAAAGAGTGGCCCCTATTTCTGCTCCTACCAATCACAGCCTGGTGGTTTCCCACGTGTCCAAAGCTCTGAAAACGTAAGCAATCAACAGCCTCCGCATCCCCAAACTCAGGAGACACGTCTGTGTTCATCCTCCTGGGTCTCTATGCTGCATTTGCTGCTGTCACCCCCCTTGATGCTCTGTCTGCCCAGGGACCTCTGTGGCTCCACTCTGCAGGGCAGAAAAAAGAATTCTTCAGAGGCAGGGATGATGATTTATTCATTTTTGCATCTTCAGGGCCTGGCACAAAGGTGCCCAATAAATGTTGATATGAACAGAAAGAGAACCAGCATGGCTTCCTAAGGGGTCTCTACACTGGAAACCATGCAGGGACAGGTTGGACGATAACCAGGATAACGGTATCAACCAAACAGATAATTCAGAGACAGAAAAGGACACTAAAATAATTATACGGTGTTCTTGAAATATTTATTACCAAAGAATCAGTTTTAAATTATCACATAGCCCTATTAACAGGATAGATTAAATGTGATATACCCGTAAATCTGAATACTACTCAGCAAAAAAAGGAATGAAGTACCAACACATACTATGACACAGACAGACCTCAAAAACATTATCCTTGGTGAAAGAAGCCAGACAGAAGAGATGATATATGGCATGGGTTCACTTATATGAAATTTTAAGAAGTGGAAAATTTATAGAGACAAAAAAGTAGATACCTGGCTGGGGGTATAAGTGGGCACGGGCGATCTTATGAGGGTGACGAAAATATGCCAAAAGTGGATATAGTGATGACTGAACCACACCGTAAATTTACTAAAAAAAAAATTACTGGGGCGCCTGGGTGGCGCAGTCGGTTAAGCGTCCGACTTCAGCCAGGTCACGATCTCGCGGTCCGTGAGTTCGAGCCCCGCGTCAGGCTCTGGGCTGATGGCTCGGAGCCTGGAGCCTGTTTCCGATTCTGTGTCTCCCTCTCTCTCTGACCCTTCCCCGTTCATGCTCTGTCTCTCTCTGTCCCAAAATAAATAAAAAACGTTGAAAAAAAAAAAATAAATAAAAAAAAAAAAAAAAATTACTGAATTGTACATTTGAAATGGGTAAATTTCATGATATGTGAAATACACCCTAATAAAGCTCTTGAAATTAGGTATATTTTTTTATATTTATAAAAGTTAGAACTGTTTTATCAAAAACTACTTTCAAAAATGAAATGATTTATTATCAAAATGACATATATCTAAGATATGTTATCTAAGATGACCACCACATCGAATGGGGCACTGATGTGAGCAGACGTGAACCGCAGAACGCCTCGCAGACCAACACCCCCTTCCAACTCAGAACTGGGCTGGTCTCTGGGATTAATGCAGCTCCAGAGCATAAGGCTACCATGCCAGCCCAACACCCACAGTTTTTCCTTCACTTAAAAAGTAAACATCTATTATATACTAGGCACCATTCTAGCTGCTAAGGATATGAAGATGAGTAAGAAAGAGTCCTTGTTCTACAGAGGCTTGATAACTTGCAGGACAGAAGAGCCCTAAAACAAATGCAATCAGAGGCAAGATGTGCTGTTTTAGAAATATGTACTGAGCAGGTAGGGGTTTGAAGAGAGACCGAAATGTCAACTCTACCTATTCATCCGATGTGACCCCAGAAGGACAAGAGGGTAGGCGCTTGTTAGGCATTGGGCATGTAAATCCCTGTCCCTGCAAAGTGAATAGATCTACCCTATGACCCAGCAATAGCACTGCTAGGAATTTACCCAAAGGATACAGGAGTGCTGATGCATAGGGGCACGTGTACCCCAATGTTTACAGCAGCACTTTCAACAATAGCCAAATTATGGAAAGAGCCTAAATGTCCATCAACTGATGAATGGATAAAGAAATCGTGGTTTATATACACAATGGAATACTACTTGCCAATGAGAAAGAATGAAATATGGCCTTTTGTAGCAAAGTGGGTGGAACAGGAGCATGTTATGCTAAGTGAAATTAGTCATAAGAGAAAGACAGATATCATATGTTTTCACTCTAATGTGGATCCTGAGAAACTCAACAGAAGACCAGGGGGGAGAGGAAGGGGGGAAAAAAGTTACAGAGAGGGAAGGAAGCAAACCATAAGAGACTCTTAAAAACTGAGAATAAACTGAGGGTTGAGGTGGGGGGGGTGAGAGGGAGGGGAAAATGGGTGATGGGCATTGAGGCATCCTGTTGATGGGCATCCTGTTGGGATGAGGAGGGCACACTGGGTGTTGTATGGAAACCAATTTGACAATAAATTTCATATTAGAAAGAAAGAAAGAAAGAAAGAAAGAAAGAAAGAAAGAAGCCACACCCAAGTAAAGGACAAATTAATAGATCTTTACAAATGAGCCATTTGTTGACAAAAGAGAAGATTAAGGTGTTGAATGCATCTCATTTTCGTTTAAAGTTGCTATAGAAATATGTCAATTATATAGACTAGAAAAGAGAAACTGACAGTGGGAAGTGGTTTGCTTAAGGTCGCACAGAAGGTGGCAAAGCCCAGAGCTGGGAACAGCCTCCAGATATTCTAACCCAGGTCTGGGGCTCTTTCAACTTGGTGAAAGTTCTTCTCCTTTTCATAATTTCAGATTAGGGCAACTGCATTTATGTTAAGTTTAAAACTATTTTCACTTTTTCTTCTCTCTTTTGCCAATAATTATAATTTTAAAAAATGCAGTGTCTTTTCAAAAGCTGGTAAGAAGAGAAAACGGAGTTGTGAGGCATCCCTTGTGATTTAAAAGAATTACAATTTTCTGTAAGTTTCAATTTTTTATATAAAAGTTCTCATAAAACTGTCATCCCTACTGACTCTTAATTAAAAAAAAAATCAAATCAAAGGGAAAAGGACAGATTAGAGATAAAAACAAATGCAGCTCGTGGAAAATACTCTTCATAAAATAAAATCCTCAGAAAGGTAAAAATTGCATTTGTTTGCTGAGAATGTTCCTCCCACAGTCAGAGCCTCACCAGTTGGGAATTTTAATCATACAAGATCACTCAGCGCCAAATCACCTACAGATAACAAGACACTGAAATTTTTACAGTACATTGAGAATCCAATTAAAGAAAAAACTAATCTTTTATTTATTTTTACCTTCCACTGACAAAGGCTTACTTCTTAGCATTACAATTGTGATTCATGCCATGCAAAGGCAATTAAAAAAAGCAAAAGTGGGAGCAGGCGTTCTCAGACACCGAAAACAAAGATCGGATGCTCGATATCATGCTAAGATTTCTTCCATCATCATTACAACAGCATGAAGTTTGCAGATGGCTTCCGCGGCCTCGCAGCAGGTAGCTGGTATTTTATAGGCTAGAATCCTTACCGTAGACAAGAATGCTAATTAGGCCAAAGTTGTCAGCACACTCTGCCCGCGGGGGGGACTGAGTTTACAAACACCTCTGCAGTTTGTCAGTAATGCTTGTGACTGGATTTAGACAGTGTTAGGAATAATAACACATATCCCGATGAAACACTGGTCAGGTTGCCTACAATCCTCACGGCACCTAGGTGTCTGTTCCCCTAGGGAACACCCTGTGTCACCTAGGTGTGCCGCTGACACAAAATTGCTTCTCTTCCCAGAAGGACTTGCCATCCAAACCTGACAGGTTTACTTTTCCTTGACTTCAAGACCTTCTCGACCCTAGGAGGTCCACAGAGGAGCTTTGGAAATCCAGAAGGCACGTGCAAAATGACTATTTTTCTGAGAATAAGGTCCATAGGTATTTTGTTTGTCTTTCAGATTTTCAAAGGAGTCAACTGTCTCTCTCCTCTGGTGAGTTCAACCCCAATAATCCAACAAGTGGCCTGGTCCCTGAGTTACCCCAAGTAGCACAGAAGGAAATATGTACTCTCGCTATTCTGCGTTCTGTCTGTCCCCATCCACTGGATCATGAATCACCGATTGAACTGTTTCTTGTATAGCATCCAATGCAGGGACTGCCCTGTAATAGGTTCTCACTAAGTATTCGTTTGATTTAGCTGAAGTGAATTAATGGAAGAAGGAGTTATGCCATTGTAGGTCATACAGCTATATAAAAACTGAGGCCCCAAACTGAACCATTAACCATGAAATGAGTGTAATCGTCAGTCTAGGCTCCCCGACAACGGTGCGCACGGGCCCGGCATGTAGGGATGCTCTTCTGCCTCTGCCCCTCTGCTTCTTGCATGTGAAACGTCTGGATAAAACGGAGCAAAATAATTCTTAAATCACATATGTGAGTTGAAACCAAGAAAGGGAAATTTCCAGCTATAAAAAGTCAAGAAGGAGTCAGTGTCCCAGAAGCGAGTAGGAGCCGAAGCCAAACAACTCACCCACCGGGCATGCCGTTAATGTCTGGGGTCCCGGCAGCTCTGTGGGGGCGGAGTCCAGACCACAGAACATAGGGACCTGGACTGTGCTCCTTGGCTACAACAGGATACGCAAGGACCAGAGAATTCTACCCTCCGTTTGGAGAAACAGCAAAGAAGCCTGCCATGTGCGTGGGGCCTGAGTAGCAGGGTTGCTCAAAGAAACAGGAGCCCCCTTGGCCTGGGATGGGATGGGTATTGGAGAACAGGAAAACCTGACCGAGAAATGATCATAAAAATGGATCCAGACCTAGTGAAAGCCCCTGGGGCCCTTTTAGAGACAAAAAAAATCACAGACAATTTCTATGGGAGCACACAGGACTGTTCTGGAAAGCCACTCCACGGAACATGAGCTCACAGTCAATAAATTACAAAATGATAAAAACCTTTTAAATCACCTCCAGTGTTCACAGTGCTGTATAACCGGACATAGATACCTAAAATAGAAGCAAACCGGATCCACTGGCAAGTTTTTAAATGGTTTTCTAAACAACTCTTGGATCAAGTAATCATCAAAACCACAACTGCAGAAAATAACTAAATTAAACGACTACAAATGAAGACAGCTGGCCTCTAGGAGGAATGCGTTGGTTTTGGTTTCGGTTTTGATGTTCTGTGTTCATCTTCCTACCCTTTTTCCACCCTCCCCAACACAGAACAAGAATTGGCAATTTTCTTGCTTAACAACACAGTTCTCTGTTTCCATTTCTCACGGTGCCGGTGATCAGGTACGAGACTTTTCTAATATTGTATGGGATTTGGGTTTGTATTTTGAAAGAAGTAACACAGAATAGGCCTCACTATTGCCATTTATCAGAAGCTATGTATGCCTCTTCTGGCTAGGAAAATTAGTGCTCTAAACATAGGAGTTTCCCAGGTTCTTTATACTGGGGCTTGACTCCTTAGGAACCTTGTGGGAAAAGATGATTGGCTGAGGTCAGGATTCTGTGTCTTGGCAGTTTTAGACAATGATATGATTAAATAGCCCCAAACTCACCCTCAGTGTTTAACAAAGTCTACACTCAAAGATATATGCAGGGTCAAATACATCTGTGCAGAGAGAGAATAAAATAAATACACAATCAACATAGAACACTATAAAAATGCAAGAAAACATGCCTATAGAAAGCCAAAAGGCTGATTGATTTTTTTTTATTAAAAAAATTTTTTTTTGAACGTTTATTTATTATTGAGAGACAGAGAGACACAGAGCATGAGCAGGGGAAGGGGCGAGAGATGGAGAGACACAGAATCTGAAGCAGGCTCTAGGCTCCCAGCTGTCAGCACAGAGCCCGACACAGGGCTCGAGCTCACAAACAGTGAGATCATGACCTGAGCCGAAGTTGGACGCTCAACTGACTGAGCCACCCAGGCGCCCCTGATTGAAAGATTTTTTTAAAAAAATAATAAACTAGGAAAAAGAAAAAAATGTACAGATTAATAAATTAGAGGTTTTTTTTTAAGAGAAACTTCAACATACCCTACAAAACTCTAGTTAGCATGAAAAAATGCAAATATATAATATTGGCTATGAGAAGGGAAGACACACAGATAACGCCTAAAGAACTGTATGCTAACAGGCTAGGAAATTTGAGTGACGTGGCGCATTTCGCAGGAAAATATGTTACAGAAATTAACTGGAACACCTAAATAGGCCAAAAAGCAAAGGAATCATCGAAGAAGCTGGAAATCACTGATTTATAATAAGTTCCAGGCCAAGACAGTTTCATGAGTGAATTAGAAAGAAAGAATCAGTATGCCAATTAATTAGTTCCAGAATATAGAGAAAAATAACTCAATATTAGAAAATCTAAAAAATTAACGATATCACCAAATCAAGGAGAAAAACCACAGGAGTCAATTATTATTAGTGTTGTTATTATAACACTTGACAAAATTCAACATTTATTCCTGATTTAAAAAGAAAGACTGAAGAAAAATGGAATGGAGATAATTCCTCAAAATGGTAAAAGCATGCATTTCACACCATTAGTTTGAACCATTAAGAATACTAAAGGCATTCCCAACAAAGCCCAAAATGACATAAAAGTATTCATTAACGTCATCATTATTTAATATTATTTAAAAACTGAAGCTACAACGAGAATAAAGGCAAAGTTTTGAATATCAGAAATAAAAATTAATTATTCTTTGCAGAAGATACACCAACATACCTAGCAGACCCCAAACTAGTGGCCTGAAAATATTATAATCAATGAGCATTCCATGAGACGGCCAGGTAAAAATTCAAGCAGCAATGACTCTCTTCGTTTAAGAAGGAACGTAAAAAGATCTCCTTCAAATTGCTGACAGATAAATTTTAAAAATTATACACAAATTTAACTGAAAATGCGTGAGACTAATAACAAAAAGAAGTACTAACTCCTATTTTTTCGGGAGAACTGACCTTGAAAAATGATTTTGAAAGCCCATCTTGAAGAATACATTTGTGAGAATAGCCGGGGGCGTGAGGAGTAGAAGACAAAGCGTAAAGGGGGCACCACCACCAGAGATAAATGCTACAGTATTATTCGGTGTGAAACAGGCAAATCCATGAAACAGAATCCAGAAGGAGACCCCAGCAGGTGATAACAGTGGCATTGCACATTGATAAAATAAGGGCCTAGTCCGTAGGTGTGCAACTGGCTAGTTGTTTGCCTCCAGATCAAGCTCGCTCGACCCCATTCTCAGGCTTTCCACAAAAACAAATCCCAGCTGAACCAAAGATGTCTATTTTAAAGACTAGAAGAAAATATGGCTGAACAAAAACCAAGATCCAAATCAAAATACGTAACCGAATATGCCAGGAATGGGGAAAATCTTTGTTAGCAATATTTAAAAAAACAACCACAAAAACAGAATTAACCATAAACGTGTATACTTTTTACTACAAAAAATTAAAAAAACTTAAAAATCCTACTGTGAATGAAATTAAAAATATAAACAATATACATGCAGGAAAAACTTTTACAAAGTATCAAGATCCACAGTTTTAATAACCCTAAAATATATTTTCTATAAATTAATAGGACAAAAGATGAACATCCAAATAGAGAAACAGGTGAAAATACAAAGGTAATTTATAAAAGAAGAAATACAAGGGGTGAGGGGCACCTGGGTCGCTCAGTCGGTTGGGCATCGGACTTCAGCTTGGGTCATGATCTCATGGTTCATGGGTTCAGGCCCCACGGGTTCAGGCTTTATGCTGATAGCTCAGAGCCTGGAGCCTGGTTCTTGGATTCTGTGTCTCCCTCTCTTTGCTCCCTCACTCATGCTCTCTCTCCCTCTCACTCAAAAATAAATAAATGTTACAAAAATTAATTAAAAAATTAGAAATACAAGGGGTCAATAAATATGAAAAGATAAGTCTCATGGTTAATCAAAAAATGCAGGTAAAATTATGCATAATCACTTTCGGCTTATCCGACGTGCCAAGATACAAAAGTCTGACAATACTGAGTATTGGGTGGGCGGGGGGTGGGGTGGGGGGCGGGTGGTACATGGAAACAGGAGAACTCATCCATGCTGGTGGGAGTACAGTGACTTTACTGTAAGGCAATTTGGCTTATCATATCAATTAGCATTTTGTCTAATCTTTGATCCACTTAAAAGAATCAATCTGTAGAAGGCAACTGGTCATATATGCAGAGTTGTAGTGTTGTTAATAGTGTAAAAATCCCTAACAAACCACCTGCTCCCCCCATCCCTACACAAAATTGACAGACATGCATTAAACAGACTTTAGTCCAGAACATAAGGAACTTGGAAGTCCTCATTCCCACCCACAAAGCAAGAAAAAGTTGAACAAACTTAAGATCAACGACTCTTCTTAGATCCATCCGAAAACTGAGGTCACAGGGCAAGCAACATCCCCCCAAATTGGAGATGACAGGCAGATACAGAGAATCATAGTATCACAGAGAATCCTGGAGCAGAAGCCTACACACCAGAAATCTTGGTCGAAACCAGCGTGAAAACCTATAACGTAATTGAGAAGTTACTGGAAGCTTAGTGGGGACACGTTTGAGAGTTAAAAACTCCAAGGATACTCTTTCTTAGGGGGCCTCCTATGCTTTTGTGAGTTTTACATCCAGGAGCCCTAGCAAGTTTTCACACTGAAGATCAGAGGAAAATTCCACTGTCCCTCTGGCAGAGGGAGGGGGAAAGTGGGCAATTTCGAATAAGTCCAGAGCATTCCATTCTTGTTAACAAGGCCTGCCCTCAAGAGAAAGGTTTCACCAGAGACGAACCACCTGTTAGAAGTATGAATATTAAAGGTGTACCTGGTAGGTCTCAGATGGGAATGAGGAACATGTTACTGGAAATTGGAGGAAAAGCGATCCTCGTTATAAAGTGGCAGAGAACTTGGCTTAATCGGGCTCTGCAGTGGGGTGGGCGGGAGAACTTGTGAGTGATGAATCTGGATATTTGGCTGAGATGATTTCTAAGCAAAGTGAGGAAGGTGAGGGCTGGTTTCTCTTTGCTGCTTATAGCAAAATACAAGGGGAGAGACAGATAATGAAGAAAGAAGTGCCAAGCAAAAAGGAGCCTAGAACTTGAAGATTTGGAAGATTCTCGGCCGGTCCATGTTGCCACAAATGAGAAAGCATGATCTGGAGGGAACACCATAGGGGCAGCTGGATGACCACTGGCTGAAAGGAGTCGGCATGCAACTTATAGATCCAATCAACCATCTGAGGAGAAGCCTATTGGTTTAAAAAATAGCAAAAGGACAGGGTACGTGGGTGGCTCAGTCAGTTAAGTGTCAGACTTCAGCTCAGGTCATGATCTCGCGGTCTGTGAGTTCAAGCCCCGCGTCGGGCTCTGTGCTGACAGCTCAGAGCCTGGAGCCTGCTTCGGATTCTGTGTCTCCCTCTCTCTCTGCCCCTCCCCTGTTCGTACTCTCTCTCTCTCTCACTCTCAAAAATGAATAAATGTTAATTAAAAATTTTTTTTAAATAGCAAAAGGAGTAAAGTAAAAATCGTAACTCTAGAAACAATCTAAATGTTTTTAAATTGGAGACTGCTCTACCTGAACAACGGTGAAATCACACAGGTGAACACTATGTTGTCATTATAGAGTGTGATACGTGGTTATATTCATCAATAAAGGATCTCCTATCAGATCGTGTCATGCCGTAAAACTGCTCACTTTGGGGAGACAATCTTTTACAAAATTAATTCTCCATCAATCTATGTGCATATATCAGTAGAGAGCAATTGATTCTGGTTCCAGAAGAACCAGGCAGTGAAATGCTCAGGCAGTGGCCAGAGATGCCTGTCTTATATCACCGAATCCCCAACACCCAATCTGCACACAGTAATGGTACTCAAATAGACACTTCTGAAGTGAAAAATTAAAACCAATTCTTTTGTATAATTTTCTATGTTGTTTTGACTTTTTCGTTGAACATGAAATCATATTATCATTATTATTTAGACAAAATTTTTTAACATTTATTTATTTTTGAGAGACAGAGCGCGAGCAGGGGAGGGGCAGAGAGAGAGGGAGACACAGAATCGGAAGCAGGCTCCAGGCTCTGAGCTGTCAGCACAGAGCCCGATGGGGGTGGAGGGGGTGGGGGGGGTGAGCTCCAACTCACCGGCTGTGAGATCCTGACCTGAGCCTGAGCCAAGTCAGACGCTTAACCTACTGAGCCACCCAGCTGGCCCCAAACCGTATTATCATTATAAAGGAACAGGGACTGAGAGCTATTTTCATTGCAGAAAAGTCAATCTACATACTTCAGGGCCAAACTCATGACTGGCTCCTGACACTGTTTGAAATTCAATGGATAACTGCTCGATTCTGTATCTTACCAATGAATGTAGGTCCGGTCCTAAGTAGCTTTTCTTTCAAGCAGCACCTCACAAAAATAATTGCCTATTACCTCTTTTCAGCATGCGCGGTACAGCGGTGGCAATGTTCCATTTCAACCTTTCAAGTGTCTTTTTCAGATGAGAATAACCTTCTGAAATGGGGATGATAAAATGGCTCATTTTTTTTTTTCCTTCCAAAGCATTCAAAGGACTTGCTTTCCTTCTCTTCTGTCAACCTCCAGGCGATATGGCAGATTTACCTCTCCCTTTCCAAATGATGGTGGAAATGTTTCCCTGGAAATGGCAACTTCGTAGAATGAAAGAGCTGAGATTAGATCACCACGACTACAAAATGTCTGTGGGCAAGTGAAAATACAAAGTCCCATTTCTCCCGGCATCAGGCATCATGCTTTGAATGATAGCTTGTCACGGCATCTCCAGCAGACAACTGCTGTTAACCATTAGCAGTCATAAAATTGTTCAGCTTTGTGCTCCAGACGATCAAATTTTTACAAAAATATCTATAATGACATCAATGTTGACTGCAATATTACCTGTTTTACTTCTGGGAAAATACACGTAGGGCGCATTTACTGGCTGGGTCCTAAGACGACAGTGGGGTCATATGTCACCGTCTCCGCTGGTGGCTTCATGTCTGTACCCTCTCAGGACCCTGCCTGGGCAAAGTCCACTGCTTATTCACCTGCTTCCCACCGCGCCAGGCTCAGGATGCTTCCAAATCACCAAAACCTTTTTAAAAAAAATTTTTTTTAACGTTTTATTTTATTTTTGAGACAGAGAGAGACAGAGCATGAACGGGGGAGGAGCAGAGAGAGAGGGAAACACAGAATCTGAAACAGGCTCCAGGCTCTGAGCTGTCAGCACAGAGCCCGACGCGGGGCTCGAACTCACAGACCGTGAGATCACGACCTGAGCTGAAGTCGGAAGCTTAACCGACCAAGCCACCCAGGCGCCCCACCAAAACCTTTTTTAAAGAAGTGTTGAAACCGAACTGCTCGCCCCAGGCAATTGTTGAGCCATATCCCGATTGGAAAGAACAGAGTTAGAAAGAAAGGTTAAACCTTGCCAACCAACATAATCGAGCACATATTTCACGGGATATTTGTTAGCTCTGCTGCGAAACAATCTCAGAGTCTGCCCGGCCCAATGCCTTCATGTCCCTCTGGAAAGGAGCCTCTGAACCATTAGGGACATTCACTGTCAAATCCCTCCAGATTCAGTTGAACAACAATGTTAATGGGAATAAGAACAAAAAGGAATTCTAAATTCAAACACTTTAACTCTTGTGAGGAATGCTGTACTCCCACAACAGGTAGCGTGGACATTTCTCTTGGAATAGTTAATGCCGCATGTTATTAAAAAAAAAAAATTCTAGGGGCGCCTGGGTGGCGCAGTCGGTTAAGCGTCCGACTTCAGCCAGGTCACGATCTCGCGGTCCGTGAGTTCGAGCCCCGCGTCGGGCTCTGGGCTGATGGCTCGGAGCCTGGAGCCTGTTTCCGATTCTGTGTCTCCCTCTCTCTCTGCCCCTCCCCCGTTCATGCTCTGTCTCTCTCTGTCCCAAAAATAAATAAAAAAACGTTGAAAAAAAAAAAAATTAAAAAAAAAAAATTCTAGCTACTTGAAAGAAAGCAGACAGTAATTATTCTGGTTAATTCTAGTCCTGGTAATGTGTGGGAAACCCAGGCAGTACTCACTCCCTTTTGCCTCCCAGAGTTGTTATCTATTGAGGTAAAATTGAGCAAAACATTAACAGAACTGTTCAGTTAATTCAGGTAAAAAGCAATTCACTTGCAGCCATCAACCACCGACCCTTGAACTTTTTCTGCTTTGACTATCTGGTCATAGCAGGGTTTTGCATGAATGGTACAGGTCAAAACTACTTTCTACTAAACAAATTAGGCACCTGTAGTGTCCTGAAATGGGACACTACACTAAGTTCTGGTCTCAATTATTTTCCTTATCAGCTGCTTATTTTTAAGGAGCCCTCAGGTTCCTTCCAGCTCCAACATTCTTGGAGTCTACGATCATACAATACTAAGGTTCCAAACAAACACCTGCAAGTCACACCAGCCCAACAGACACATTCTGTTTGGCCCACACATTGTTTTTGGAGATCATGGAATTAATTAGCAATATTCAAAATTGAGGGATTTCACCCCAAAGCTGAATTTCTGGCTTTTAAAAACATGTTTATTTATTTTTTGAAATAGACAGAGTACGAGCGGGGTAGGGGTGCAGAGAGAGGAGACACAGAATCTGAAGCAGGTTCCAGGTTCTGAGCTGTCAGCACAGAGCCCGACGCGGGGCTTGAACTCATCAACGGGGCGATCGTGACCTGGGCTACAAGCTGGATGCTCAACCGACTGAGCCACCTAGACGCCCCAGACTTGCATCTGAACAGGCACTGCCTCTTCAGTTTGCCACAGTGCCACTCTTCTCTACTGTCCATACAAATCAAAGGTCAAAGTTAGGTGACATCCGTCATCAAGCTATGATGTTTCTCTTACCCTTGAATGAAAAGAAAATGAAGTATTTCCTGTATCCATATTAAAAGCAGGGAAACGAAAGGTTCAGAGAGCTGAATGTGTCATAAAAAATGTGAGAAAGGAATATTCTTCACTTCCACATAGAAATATGGTAGGTGTTTACTATGCACATAAGCATGTCTGCACCGAAAGAACACAACATAAGCTGCCACTCTGAAATAAACCACAATAAATGCTGGCATAAGGAAAGATTTGTGATGAAAACTTAATAGAATGAGAAAAAGAACTGTTTTATTTCTTTCTATTAGAAACCATGAGGTCTGTTTCTGAATGTGAACAAAATAGCTACTACAACTGTAGAAGTGATGGATTAAGTGAAAAAGCGGCTGGGCATTCAACCTCTTAGGGATGGTGAGATTACAAAAATATGGATTGAATGTAGCTATAATTATGTATCCTGAACAGATAGAAATAAGTGTAAATATAAGTGGACTGTGAAACAGTTGTTCAGGGTATTAAAGAATTAATGGGAAACTTACAGGACAAGTTGCATGAAAAAGATAAATCATTATCTGTGACATTTTCTAGTGCTGCTGATGAGAGCATCAGCAGCTACATTTATCTGTGGGACGAAGGGTGCTTTGATGTGATTGGACTGTTGGGCATGGTACTCGTGAAATATCAACAGGAAATTATTTACTTTTCTGGGTTGAAAAAAGTTTTTAAGTGTTATGGGTTTTGTTTTTTTAGAAGTTTAGTGTAGTAAAGCATGTTTAAAGACAGTCCTTCTGTGGATGGTAATTTCATACATTATAAAACATAACATATTTTAAAAATATTTATTTACTTATTTTGAGAGAGAGAGAGCAAGAGAGAGAGAGAGCATGTGCACAAGCAGGGGAGGGGCAGAGAGAGAAAGAGAGAGAAAGAGACACACACACACACAGAGAGAGAGAGAGAGAGAGAGAGAGAGAGAGAGAGAGAGAGAATCCCAAGCAGTCTCCATGCTGTCAGCACAGAGCTAGATACGGGGCTCAATCTCACGAACTGGGAGATACGACCTGAGCCAAAATCAAGAGTCAGATGCTTAACCGACTGAGCCACCCAGGTGCCCTAACATTTAATAATATTTTTAAGAACAATTTAAGTCAGTTCATTGACTCATTCACCAAGAAAGGCTTTGCACTAGAAAGTTAAAAACAGAACATAATAAAATTATAAATTGGAAACACTTCTATGGCTTGAACCACAGCAATTCAATGTTTAGCTAGATGAACTGGACATAGGACATGGTATTTAACTATATAAAGTCAGGTGGTAGTGGAGAATTTTTTTCAGTGTTGAAAGGAATAAATTTGCTTTTATCATGCATGCAAAATTGTCAAGGTAAAAAAGTAGATCAAAGACTTGGCATTCTTGGTGATGCGGTAATCCATCTAAATACTTTGATACTCTTCTGCTTAGATATTCACAAGCAGTACATGGATATAGGAACTGATTGGTAAAGTCATCTGGTATGAATGATTCAGTGCACTTTCCTATTTGGAAATCAGTCCCCAGAAATGAAAATGAGGGCCTGAACTCTAGACCCCAAATTAGGAAGTTGAAAACAATTCCTCCAAATCATTGCCTGATTTCACAGTTTATGAGAACAAATTACCAATGTTTAATTGATATTTTTCATTATCATATGTATTCAGTATGCTTCTGCCTTCACACTGAAAATACCAACAACCGACACAAAATCTACAAAATGCAAAATTTAGCTTCTTGAAGCATCAGAGAGCAACCAAAGCAGCTAGCATTTGAGCAGCCACCATACCAGCATGAAGAAAAACATACTAAGATGTGAGCTTGACCTTCCCTCTGGGAGACTTTGCTGATTTGCAGCACAGGAGACTGAGGCAGGGCACAAAGCAGCAACCTAAGCTTCCAAGCCTCACAAAGTGATATTATCTGATTTTTTTTTTTCCTCTCTGTTTTCAGTTATTTGGTCCTCTCTTTTGGACTGCCTGGTAATTTTTAAATCTAATGCCACTTTTTGTGTATGAGACATTTTAGAGGCTCTAGATATTGTTGTCATCAAGAAAGGATCTAGTTTTTACCTGGCTGCTAGTAAGAGCATGGGCAGATGAATGGTCGGATTTAGACTTTATATAAATAAAGAAGAAATGACCATTGATGAAAATGAGTCACCTCTGCAGAAGTGTTTCATAAAGGATTGTGGTCAGTGAAGTATAGTTGGATTAAATAACCTTTGAGATTCCCTTACAAAAAAGATTTTGAGTTTTTGAGGCAAAGAAACTAATATGCTAAAATGAGACAGAGTCCAACCCAAACATCCAAATTCAACTCTAGGTTTAATGTTTCTAAAGCAACAGATTCATCTGAATCTCTGTTGTTAGCCATTATATAGCTGTTTCAGAAAAGTCAAGGGGAAGACAAACTGCATTTAATATAGTACATATTAAGAGTATGCTTGATCTTGGACCAGAGTAAAGTGAATCAAGAAGACAGGCTGTTCTAAATAATGGCCCAGAAGAGAATGAAGGAAAATGTTGAGAATAAAGCACTTTACAACAAAAAAATGGATGGCTTGAATGCAGAAATGACATGAAAGCTAGAGGTCAAGACAGATTAGAGCCAATAGCCAAGGTGGAACGGCAGAGAGAACCAGGAATCACTGCCAAAATCTAAAGATCAAATCAAGGGGCGCCTGGGTGGCTCAGTCAGTTGAGCATCTGGCTTCGGCTCAGGTCATGATCTCACGGTTTGTGAGTTCGAGCCCTGTGTCGGGCTCTGTGCAGACACCTCAGAGCTTGGAGCCTGTTTCAGATTGTGTGTCTCCCTCTCTCTCTGTTCCTCCCCTGCTCATGCTCTGTCTCTGCCTCTCTCTCAAAAATAAATAAACATAAAAAAAAAATTTAAAGGTCAAATCAAGTGATGCATCAAAGGTAGGAGAACCAATAGTCGTCAAGCCGCAGAACCAAGGTACCTGTCTAGGGAACCTTAAAAATGACCACAGCCTGTCTTCGCCAAGAAGCCCCTTTATGTTCACATCATGGCAGGACCCACCAGGACCTCCCAAGAGTACAGGCACTCCAGAAGCTGGAGGCAGTGTGGTGGCTTACAGCCCTCATATCTTCACAGTTTGGATGCTGTCATGCCCATGTTTCTCAAGCCATTGTACAAGGGCTCACAGGCTCATATTGTAATGAGACAGTGAGCCTGAACCTGTGCATTTTCCAAATTCACAAGAAGGAAGGCAAGGTGCTTATTTAAAACTTGTATGACATATTATCTTATATACATTTCTATTTCCACATAATGGTATAAGTGAAATATTTTTTTTTTCTTTTTTTCCTGTTTCTATGTGTCTGCTTCTCTCTTTTTGGCTTCCCTTGTCCCCTTCTCTCCCTGTACCCCTTCTACTGCAGGTAACCTGGTGAGTTACCTAGCTCCTCGTGCAGACGTCATTATTTATAAAACGTATAGAAACACATAGGGTTATTCTGTCATTGGCTGTTTTATAAACATAGGCTCTTAAATGCACTTTACTCATAGATAGCTCTTCAAGTCATTTGGTAGAGTTCTAATTCATTCTCTTTAGTGGCTCACAACTCCATGATCAAGTGGCTCCATGATTTATAATGTATTCTTCCACTTCTCTGTTGAATGGAATTCATTAGTCCAATTTTTGCCATGACATATGGTCATAAATATCATTATACATATATCTTATGTACTGATGTTTTTACTTCTATGAGCCAAATTGCCAGGAGTAAGATTGCTGGGGGAAAGGGTACATATATTTTCAATGTTAACAGCTATTGCCAAATTGCCGACCAGAAAGGCTGTAACAGTTTACAAAGGTAGCAGTACAATTCTATTAATCTAAAACTGGATTTATTTTGGAATAAAATGCAAAATTGACATTATTTTTCGGAAAACATAGAAGCCTTCAATGAACCATGGCATGGGACTTTGAGCCACCCACACCACGGTATTCCCCAGGGAGTAGGTTTTCTCTTCTCTGACGAGTTTGAGAAGTCCCAGATTACACGATCAAAACCACACTTTAACCGGCAGGAGTTGTACTTAAGTCTGGTTTTGGTGGAGTGTACGACAGAAAAGCCTGACACCATTCCCTTCCAAGGATAAAATAACTTCTCTCTCAGAGATATTAAAGTAATAGCAGCCCTGCCTGTCATTTTATCCTCCTGTTTTTCACAGAAGGGAAGAATCTTGTGCCCACGTAGCACAAGAGAGTCCTCAAATTCTCCTGAGCATGATGGAGAGGAAGCTGTCGAGAAACAACTTCAGGATTGGACACTTAGTTCCTCTGTGGCTGGAAGAGAAGTCAAAAGGCTCAGGTCTCTTGCTGCAGCTCCAGGGAACAGGGCCACAGGTCACCTGTCCCTAACAGTACAGATATATCCACTGTGAAAAGGAGACAGTCAACAGACATTCAACCCCCCCCCCCCCCCCAACCGTCAGCAGATCTCTCTCAACGTTTCATGACGTAGTGGGGATTTTTCTACTTGGGACGGAGCCACCTCTGTTACCTCCAGATTAGGGTCTGAGGCACAAGTGAGGAGGAAAGAGGACTCAGGAATCCTGCTATCGTTCTAAAACCTGTAAGTTCTCTCCTTGAAAGCATTCTAAGATCCAACATCATCTATACAATGCCTTAGTTTTACCATTTAGGTAAACCTTTAAAAGTCACGACACTTAAAAAAATAATAAAAGTCACAAAGCTTATCTGTGTGGTTGTTGATTATCTCCATATAGTCAAATGACTTTCTTAGGCTATTCAAAGTCATAGAGAAATCCCTTTTCCTCAGCAAAGGTTTTGATATCAAAGAGGCTTCAGGTGTAAATAAAGGCAGTTCAAGTTTTTAAGAATTTGCTTCCGCATTCTATGACCCCTGAGGATCCCTACTGGATTCTACAGTCTTGAAAGAAGCTTTGGAGAAAAAAATAATTAATGTTTATTTCAGGCTTAAAATTTAAGGACATTAAAGAAAAAGAATGTAGATCCTGTTTGGGGAATTCAAATGGAGCTTCCTTGAAGTTATCAAGCGATGGTGGCCTTCAACAGTGTGTCCAGTGCTCAGAATTCTTCATATAAAAAAGCTGTGATATTTTAATATTTAAAACCTAATGCTGTCATCTTCTCTCCGTGGCATAAATGAGAACATGAAAAACCACTTAAGAAGTTTAGCGGTTAAATTCAGCCATAATGTCAAATATTATTCGGCAGAACCCGTAATGAATTATCTCCAAGTGCTTCTCATCTTTTAAACGTGCAACTTTTTATTTGAGCTAAAAATGAACATAAATCTGAAAGATCTGTGAAGAATCTGTAATGTTATCTTTTTAATCTGAGAGGGACTGTTTCATTAGCATTTTCTGAGATAGCATGACATGATGATGGAGACACAGACTAATATTAACTCGGCAAAACACTGGAAAAGTACAGCCAGCAATAACCTAAGACTTACTATGGCATTCGGGGAGACACAACCTTAATTCTAAAGGACATACCAATTCCAGGTTGATTTCTACTGTTACACTAGAATCGTGGAGTGATAAATACAGAGAGTTTATTAAAGAGAAGAACAATTTCTTATTTACTCAGACTGTTCATGTGCTGTTAAAAACAATTACCCAGAATATAGGACATCCCAGATATTAATTATTCTTCATTATAAATGTTATATTATCATTCTTGTTCCAAAAGGTAAACCAGGTATTTTAGCCATAGGAAGTATTCTTTCAATCAGCAAATGAACACGGTGATAATTTATGACCAGCACAGCAGTTAGACTTTCTGACATCACCTTACCTAAACCGGTAAAAACATTTTGATGCTAATTTGGTAAGACAAGAGAACTAAAGAGAATTCATTTCAGTTATTTAAATCCTGTCACTGATGTCCGTGCCTTATGGCCCAGATAAACTATTCAGATGTCTCTTTCTAATCATGTTTCCTGAATTAATCTTTCAGCTGGTGGATCATGATATGATTCACTGAAAGAATGCCACCCTCAATTCTATGCTCATAAAGACAGACGGGAGCAGGGGTTGAAAGGTACAAAATTGTACTGTTGTGATAGACAAATGTTAGGATAGCACCACACAACTTTGAAAATTATTATTATTTTTTAAAATCGGGTCTGAGGACTAGTCAAGAAGGCAAAATATGATCACAGTTTGATGTATATCCTCTGCTCCAAACATATGCCAATGGCAGATTGCAAATAGAATAAATAAATAGAAGTAACAGTGGTCCATCAGAGGAGAATCTGGCCTTGTAAAGAACGCGGAACAAACCTGCTGCTCACTGGAGACCTAGAGAAGTTGGAGGAAGCAGACGCAGCCTGATGACCAGGAACCACAGCAGCCGTCTCACCTCCCACTACGTCCTGGTATGATGATTGGGTCAGAGATAATATTATCATGGCACAGGGGCCCATGTCACCCGTGCAAATCTTGTTCTACACTGGAGAATCCAGAGTTTGGCAGACACAACCATAAAGGGGGAAGGCAAACATGGTAGAAAAAAGTAAAACCACAGCAACAACTAAATGAGTTGTAAACCAAAGCTGCAAAACACAGTAACACATTTAACGCTAAGAAAGACAGCCGATCAAATCTACATGAATTTACTGTGAACGAATTCATTTTATGGTGTAGTCTGACAAAGATTTAAAATGAGTACGTTCAAGGGCACCTGGGTGGCCCAGTTGGTTGAGTGTCTGACTTTTGCTCAGGTTGTGATCTCGTGGTTTGTGGGTTCTATCTCCACATTGGGCTCTCTACTATCAGTCCAGAACCCACTTTGGATCCTCTATCCCCCCCTCTCTGCCCCTCCCCCATCTGTGCTCACTCTCTCTCTCTCTCAAAAATAAACATTAAAAAAATAATAGGGGCACCTGGGTGGCTCAGTTGGTTAAGTGTCTGACTTTGGCTCAGGTCATGATCTCGCAGTTCGTGGGTTTGAGCCCCGCTTCGGGCTCTGTGCTGACAGCTCAGAGTCTAAAGCCTGCTCTGGATTCTGTGTCTCCCTCTCTCTCTCTCCCTCCCCCATTCATGCTCTGTCTCTCTCTGTCTCTTAAAAATAAATAAAAGTTTAAAAAAATTAAAAAAAATAAAATGAGTATGTTCAGAGAAATAAGTTAAAGCATATCCATTAAAAAAATAAACAATAACAAGACATCATGGACTAAAAGGAGGCAAAAATGAAACAACATATGGATACAGAAGAGAATTAACTGGAATTTTTAGAAATGGAAAGTTTATTCATTTAAATAAATAAATCCAGTACAGGTGGGATTAACTCTAGTCTGGACAGTGGAAGTGAGATCTGGTGAATTAGAAGAGTTCTGAGGAATTCACCACAGTGAAAAAGACAAAGAGGTAATGAGAATAGTTAAGCAACCTGAAAGAGATGAGACATAGGAGAAATATTTGAAGAAATAGCAGCTGGGAAATTTTAAGTCACCCTAGACTAAATCATATAAAGGATCTGAAGGATCTTTTTGAAGTGAATTACAAAATGCTACTGAGAGACACCAAAGTATATTTGAATATAGGAAACGATACACCATATTCATGGAAAAGAAACTTAATACCATAAATACCAGTTCTCCCAAATCATTCTATTAACTGGAAGAATAATTGTGATAAAAATCCTAATAGTTTTATTGTTTAGCTGAACAAGTTAATCCTGGAAATCATGAAACAAACAAAGATCTAAGCACAGGCAAATGATAGCCAAGAAAAAAGAGTGAAAGAAATTTCCTTGCCATCTCTCAAAACTTAGCGTAGAGCTATAGTAATTAAGAGAGTGTGGTATTAGACACAGACAAACGGAATGCAGCCAGGTAGAGGCTCAGAAACAATCCTACACACATGTAAAAAGCAATGACATGGTGGTGAACCATGGGCATGTGAAAAGACAGACTACTTAATAAATTGTTCCTGGACCACTGGCTATTTCTAAAAAGGAAAAGGAACGAGACCTCTGCCTCACCAAATGATAAGTTGCAGGAGAAATAAAAACTATAATATGAAAAGTGAAACTTCAAACTTTATAGAAAAACATACTGGGGAAAAAAAAAAGCATGCATGGCCAGAGAAGAATTTCTTTTTTTTTTTTAATTTTTTTTTTAACATTTATTTATTTTTGCGACAGAGAGAGACAGAGCATGAACGGGGGAGGGTCAAAAAAAAAGAGACACAGAATCTGAAACAGGCTTCAGGCTCTGAGCTGTCAGCACAGAGCCCGACACGGGGCTCGAACTCACGGACTGCGAGATCACGACCTGAGCCGAAGTCGGCCGCTTAACCGACTGAGCCACCCAGGCGCCCCCAGAGAAGAATTTCTAAAGAAACACAAAAAGCACAGGCCACAAAGGAAAAGATTGATAAATTTGATTAAAATTAAAATTAAAAACTTCTATCCAAAAAGACACCATAAGTACATTTAAAACATATTTGATATCCATACAACCAACATGGGATTAGCAATCAGAATATATAAAGAAGCCTAAAGTGAGAAAGAAAAAGACAAAACCTGAATAGAAAAATGGGAAGCATACAAATTATCAATTTATAGAAGAAATCCTAATCACAAAAACTATATATGAAAAAGATGCTCACACAGAGTAATAACCAGAAAAATGAAAATTGAAACAAGATACTATTTGCCCTCAGCTGGCAAAAACAGAAAAATCTAACAGTAGCAACTATCGGCAAAAATGGGGAACAAACTGCTTATCCAGTGCTAGGAAATGTCAACAGACTGGAACGTCCCTTTGAATGGCATTTGGCCATAGCTGGTTGAAAGAAGACCTATGTATGTATCCCTCTACTGATCTAGAGATTGTATCCTTTTTTTCTTAACAAGTGGTTCTCATCTGAACCATGAAACAGAAAATAATTTGCAGGATTATTTTCTCAAATCTCCCAAGGATGCTGCATAACTAGCACCATTATTTTTTTTTTAATTTTTTTAATGTTTATTTATTTTTGAGAGAGAGAGAGAGAGAGAGTGCAAGGGAGGGGCAGAGAGAGAGGGAGACACAGACTCCGAAGCAGGCTCCAGGCTCTGAGCTGTCAGCACAGAGCCCGACACGGGGCTCGAACACACTGTGAGATCACTACCTGAGCCGAAGTCAGATGCGTAACCGACTGAACCACCCAGGCGTCCTTAACTAGCACCATTCTTGATGCACAAGTGAGAAGCTAATTCATACATATAATGGGTGACATCGGGCATTAAGACTAATTCTCCAGGAAACCCTGGGTAAAGACAGGCTTTGAAGGATGCTCACATCGCCCTTGCTGGAAACAGTCTACGTGAAATCAACTATGTGTCCATCAGCAGGAGAATGGATATACATCTTGTAGTGTACATCAGGAAATGTGCAATAGTCATCAGGAAAAATTCAAGCTCTATACGGATATGGACAAAATAATAGAGAACTTTTTAAAAGCAAGTTACGAAAATTACATTTAGTCTGATACTGTTGGTGTAAAAGTTTGAGGTATGTTAAAAATATATACATTTTAAGAATAGGTACAGATAAGTGTAGCAAAATATAAAATACATGTGAGGGAATGATAAGCAGCAAATTCACGATGGGAGAGACTGGGGCTGACGAGACTTTCACAGGAAAGTTGAGCTGAACTAAAATGTTTCATCTCCTTAAAAATCAAATTATGGAAAATATTAATACCTCCTCAAGTGTTTCAGTTGGAACATGGGTGTTTGTATTATTTTCTATACTTTTCTGCATGTTTAAGACAGCTCTTACTTCACGGGCTGGGGCAGGGGGTGGGGGCGGGAACAGACTGTAAAGAAATCCACAAGACGTTGGTCTTCACATTTTCTGGTCTGTAACAGCACAGTAGTTTGGTTTGTGTTATGTCACCTTGATTATTTTGACAGCCTCTAGGATTCTGCGCTTGTACCTCTCAAATTCATCTTCCTCCCTTCCTTGCGGCCAGAGTGATCTCTTTAAAATGTTAACTCTGCTCACACAGGTCGGCCTGTAGAGGCACCACCATCAGGATCCACGGCAAGCATGCAGGCCTTGGATACAGCCCAGGAATCCTTGTCCAGCCTGATCTCCAAGGTTCCCCCTCATGCAAAGCTTCCAAAATGTCAATTTCTCTTAGTGCCTTTGAACACATCACACTGTCGTGCTATTGTCCTTTTTGCTTTAGGCTGTTTCCCCTCCTGAAACATGGCTCAGACTTTGCCTTCACAAGGATGAACTGCTTGACTGGTTCAGGCTGGGTTGGGTGCCCTCCTCCAGCCTCCATGGAGCCTTCGACATTCCTGTATGTTGGAATTTTCCACCGTAAGTGTCTTTCAACACCAATCTGAAGGACTCTGACTTACTGGCTACTGTAAAGTCTTGAGACTTTCTACAATGCCTGGCCCAGAATTGGGCCATTCAACTGAATTATCCATTCGACTGAACTGAATGGTATTAATAGAATTTCCATAGTTAGAATGCTGGAAATGATCCCTTTCCAATGTTCCTAAAATTGACTCAGTCTCCCGAAAGAGCTAATCCTGGAAGAAAATGCGGAACGTGTTGTCTGATGACATCCTCTCTTCCAGCTCTTCCCCGTGGCTCTTTCCACCCCTTCCCCTCACCTCTGGTGTGCCCAACTGCCATTCTCTTACCTTTCAGTTTACCATACCTCCTTTCATTCACTCTGGGCCTAACATAATAAACTTAAACTGCAGAGTGCTGTTCCCAGACATACTGTAGGCAGCTTGACTATGGCCACAGAGATGATGCACCAGTTTGGGTTTAAAAAGAAAAGACTGAAATGTCAAGTGATGCGTGGGAAATGTGACACACTTAGCATTTTTACCTAGCAGGTTTCATACCCTGAACAGTCACACACCTATTATTCTGTCTACTTACTAACCCAGACCTTTTCCAAAACAAACGTCTCACTAAATCTCCAACGTCTCAGAAAATCGGACCAAAATATTTAAGACCGAGATGAAGTTTATGAGCACACACACAAACTGTAATTACTTAATTTGACTGATTTACTACTCAGGAAACTTCGCCCAAGTACCACCAATGCTATAATAAAATATTTCGGCACAAAGCAAATTTGAGATTTATGGCATCCTTACGGACTTCTTTGCTATTAACATCTCCTTCCAGCTTATTTACCACTTGGGAAATAACTCACTCATTATATGCACCACCCCACTGACAAATACGTTTTTACAGGTTGCATGAAACGTCTTATTCTCATTGTACTGGGGACTTCACTACGTTAAAGGAGAAGATGTAGAAATCGATGATTATGTAATTTTGTAGTCATTGCCAGCTAGTAAACAACCATAGCCATTCAGAAAACTCAGAGAAGGCACTTAGGGAAAATATACCCTGGGGTATTTATCTTTCTTTCTAGGTCTGAATATGAAGGCTCTTGTGAGCAGGGAATGATGGGTTGACAATTAGCTCCATCTCCAGAATTTCCCAGGACTGTCATCTGGTGAGAAGTATGGGGGTTCAATGCCAGCTTGGTCCAGCTGTGGCCTCTTGGGCATAGCAGCCCAGGCACCCCATAACCCCAGCTCATCATTTGTACTTTGGGTAGCCCACCCTCACAAGCACTGCAGAAGAGCTTCCAGAAGCATAGAGAACACAAACATAGATCCTAGCTGCCAAGATATCAAAATCTCAGTTATGCTGGTACCCAGGGGGACAGTCTTTAATTATCACCTTTCTACCTTAACAACTACTGCTCATCACTGTTTGTATACCTGTAATTCTCTTCCTTCCTAAATCAGAGTTCCCTGTGAGCCAATCATGCAAAAAGAGAAAGAAAGAGAGAAAGAAAGAAAGAAAGAGAAAAAGAAAGAAATAAAGAAAGAAAAAGAGAAAGAAAAAAGGAAAGAGGAAGAGAAAGAAAGAAAAAGAAAGAAAGAAAGAAAGAAAGAAAGAAAGAAAGAAAGAAAGGAAGAAAGGGAAAGAAAGGGAGGAATAAAGGCAGGCACATTTATATATTGGAAATGCTAGCAGCAGCTATGTAATGTAAAGCCACCAAGGCACTGAGATTCTTCGGACATTTTCCCATTTTCTATAGCTTATAGTTGTCTACACAGTTGCCCACAAACTCCAACTGGATTTCTCAAGTCCCTACAACAGCATGGCTAATAAGGAACATAACGAGGGCAAGCTGAAGCAGTCTAAAATTCTGCAAGGCACATCCTTCACAGGTCACGCTTGGGACCACACCCTTCTGGGCTTCCCCACATCCAGCTGTATGGTAACCGTAGGGCACGGGATTCCCAGCCAGCTCTGCATCAATAAGCACACCTACGTTGGTAGGCTGGCAGCAAGGCATCTTCTGGGGTAGATCATCTGAATGTGGTTGTTCTTATTAAAAGGGCAAAATGCGGAATGACCCAAGTCCACTACGGTGATGATGCAGGTCACAGTAAATGCCCACAGGGCCAACCAGTAGTCAAGGTTTCGCAGTCCAGAAATGCCTGGAAAGCAGCCCTTTGTTGACCGATTGCCACAATACGGTCACCCTGGAATGACGATACGCTAAGTTATATACATGAAATGCTCTGGACTAAGAATGACAGCGTGGAGGCAATTAGGAAAAACTGCGAAAGCAAGACATTTCTCCCCAGGCGACACCAAACTGCTGCACCAGAAGCTACAGCAGTGCCGTTCCCTGTGCTCAGCTGCGCCTACCACCCACAGGCCCCTGAGCTCTCCCGGGAGTCACGGCCGGCCGTGGCCGCAGTGAGGCCAAACCAAGTTCAAGACAGGCAAGTTCCCCAACCATCTCTTTGGCACAGGGCTGGGCAAGGGCGGCAGAGCAAGTGGGGCGCGGGTTCTGGAACTGGGTGAAGCTACATTTGAATCCCAGCTCCACGGCTTCCTAGCGTGATACACCCAACAGGTTACTTTCGCTTTCTTGGCCTCAGTTTTTCCATCCGATTAATGGGGTTCAATAGTGTGTAACCGATGGGTGGCAGAGGGACTGGATGAATATGTGAAAAGCACTTGGTATTATAAGTGCCATATAAATGTCAGCTACCACTAGGTTCTTTTTCTTCTTACTAGAGCATATGAGAGAAGAGAAAACGGGTAGACCCTCTGAGGTCTTGGCACTGAAGAAACTTTCTCCTCCCCGCTCCATAAGCCTGACCGCCTAGGGTCCACGTCAGCTGTGAAATGGAGCTTCCCAACTTAACTCAAAAGGCAATGAATTACGGCTTAAGTAAAAAAAAAACAAGCAAAAAGACATGTGGTTGGGCTACATAAAAGAGCGAAAGGTTAGTAAAAAATTGGCAAGTTAAATAATTAGAGGTGAAATATCTTTTTCTTTTTTTCTTTTTTTTTTTTTTTTAACCTCCAGTGACTTTTCTTTTTAACTGTCTTCCTTGCCTGGGCTAGAGAAAATTATTCTCATCCTAGGTGGATATTACCAGCTTTAATGGCTTAACTAAAACAAGAATAGCTTTATAGCCTTAATATTATGAGAAGAACATGGAGAGCTGTTATGATAGTTTAACACATGGGAGCAGGTCTATGATGTGATATAAATATTAGAAATCATAATGGTCTCTTTCCTGAGGAACAAAAAAGATCTCCATAATAAAAAAATTTTTTACTTTTGGTTTCCTATCCGCTGAAGAAATTTCTCAAAGTTCCCCCAAATGAATTCTGGAATCTAACGTTTGTGAAAGTCCTGAACATTCTTTCCCATTATCCTGCCCTATGTGCCACACCTTCTAGAAATGAGATAAACACATGATTTACAGACGCAGCCCAGCAGCCAGGCTTGTGTGAGGGTCCCTGGGGACCCTCTGCACAGTTGACCCCCTCCCTCCTCCCATTTCCTGGTGAGATCCTGAGTTCCAGCCTGCTGGACACGGAGGTGCTTCCCCAGGGTCAGAGCTGACCTGCCTCTTATCTGGCCACTGGTGTTTCTCAATCTAATGTTTTCTGACTTCCAGAATCTACACATGGTCCCTTTACCCCTATGGTGCCTTTGTAGGGGGATCGAGGGATTTCAGGGCTGAGCAAGGAGAAAGATACGACCACTAGGTGGGAGTAGCACACACATGTGTCACGGGATGATGTTCCGACAGGCTTGTGTGCAGGGCAAGTGTCTCAGCACAACCGTCCAGAGGCCGTTGCACAGGGTTGCTACGCGGAAGGGAAAGAAGGCAGGCACGCTCCTCTGGGAGAGAGGGATGGGAGAGGGTCCTTGTGTGAGGGCGCGGAGGGGCGGCGGCAGCTTGGAGTCCTTACAGCCCATGGCTTTTCTGTGGCTTGTAGGTGTTGGGTACAATTTTGCAGGGTATGCCAAGCAGGCAGGCTCTGAATGGCTAAAAGTCTGCGTATCTGGGTTATGTTTAAAACAATTAGATGTGGGGGCACCTGGGGGGGGGGTGCTCAGTCGGTTGAGCGTCTGACCCTTGATTTCAGTCAGGTCACGATCTCAGGGTCGTGGGATTGAGCCCCGCATCTGGCTTCGCGCTGAACATGGAGCCTGCAGAAGATTCTTTCTCTCTCTCTGCCCCTCTCCCCTGCTCGTGCTAGCTGACTCTCTCAAATAAGAAATAACAATATAATACAAAAAATTTGATGTGTAAAAATTTAAGTTTGGTGGTGTTGGCCTGCTGTGAAGAAATAGGGTATATATCCAAAGGCCATTTTTGGCTCATCTTCCTGGCTAGTATAATTTATACTGAATGGCTAAGTCATTTAACCTAGACACTTATTGGCAATTTCTGATTCTTTGGCCTTCATCACTTATTCCTCTGATTAAAGCCTTAGCCTCCATGTCTGAAAAGCCTATTTATTACCTATTAGTGTTTATTCCGCTTGTCCTAGATGCCTTGACGTTGATTGGAGTCCTAGAGAAGACACACGAGAAGCATGTGAGTTGCCCGATAAAAATGGGGTTTCCTGGACCCCAGCTGCCCTACCAAATCCGTATTCCTGCAAGGCGACAATCAGTAATCGGTAATTTTCTAAAGTTCTCCAGGTCTGATGGGAAGTCAGACTGGACGCCAAGACTCAAAAAGCCTCTTTGGGGAAATGAAAGATGTGACCTCTGCCCTGAAGAAATTTTCTTATTGTTTCACTGAAACAAGACAAATGCACTTCGGGAACAGGAGTGAGAGGTTCAGGCAATGGAAAATCATGAATAAAGCCAGAGAAGTCGGCACAGACTACCCATGGGGTAATGAGGAAAGGGTCATAACCTCTATCAGAGGTGTATATTGGGGGGCGATGAGATGCGCAGGTTGGGTAAGTAGGCTGGGCCGGAGTCATATTATAAAGAGTCAGTCAGAAATATAAAGCCGCTCACCATGACCAGCAGGTGCACAGAAATGAAACGGAAGACATGCTGAAGCTGTGGATTAGAAGAGGTGTTTTTCGTTTTCGTGTGAAATCTATAGTTTTGCGATACTGTACATCTTAAAGAAAAATAGACAAAATACCTATACAACCAATGTGCTATGTGTATGATTATAGACCATATCTGAAATATTAGAGTACCTGTGGAAGAAGCAAGCACATTGTTCGGTACTTGAAATGTGGCTACTCCAAGTGGAGATGTGCTACGCGAGGAAAATATGAAAACAGTAACGTACAGTGTCATATGAATGAGTTTTATATTGAGGACATGTCAAAACGGTAATATGTTAGATCTACTGAACTCAATACACTGTATTATTAAATTAACTGCACCTGTTCCTTTTTTTTTTTTAACGTGACTACCAGAAAATTAAAAGTTATATGTGTGTGACACACATATTTCTACCAGGAGGTGCTGTCCTAGAAGTTCCCTGTCTTGATTCTGTGCCACCCCGAGCATACTGAAAATTTTCTACTGAAACGTCTTTCAGATGGTAAGACTCTAAAGTCATAATGAGGTGTTGTGGTAGTAATTTTGGCTCGTGTGGTCCTTCCCTCTGGGTATTTAAGAAAGTTGAGGCACGAGTACTTGTTCCATCCGCATCATTACTGAGTGATGCATTTGTAATAATTACAGGACTTGGAAGCATCCTATGTTCCCAGGAGAGATTAGGATTATACTCTTCCCACATGACCAGAATTCAAAACATACGCAATTTAAAAATGTCCATTACTGCTATTTGGTGAATGCAAGTGAGAATGTTTATCTTTTGGGGTGCCCGGGTGGCTTAGTCAGTTGAGAGCCCAACTCTTGATTTCGGCTCAAGTCATGATCTCACGGTCATGAGATTGAACCCTGCTTCAGTCACACTCAGCATGGAGCCTGCTTAAGATTCTCTTTCTCCCTCTCCCCCTTTCCTGTTGGCTCGCTCACTCTCTCCCACTCTCTCTCTCTCTCTCTCAAAAAAAGTTTATCTTTTAATATCTAGCAGCCAACTGGGAGGTGTTTTTCCTTTAAAACAAAGCTCTATAAGACTTATTATCAGTTTATATCTTAACAAATCATTGTTTGCTTGACTCCTTCATTATTTTGCTTTTTCATCCTTGCTGCAAAAGATTTTTAAAACATCACACTGAGCAAATGAAAAGTTCTCTCACTTTTTCAGAGTAATATAATCAGCTTTCTCACCTTTCACTGCTTTGTTTAGTTGAGGATATTACTATTAAAGACAAAGCACTTAATTCCAACTTCGTGCACTATTCTCAAGACTTGTGGTCAAACGTTAACCTGGGGTTTAAATAGAAGCGTTATATTATCTGGAGGATAGATATCCTGAAATTCTTTTCCTTATATGATTATATACCACCTGTCCTTCATCCAGTAGAATAAGGAATTGCATTGTTACAGATACCTACATACAATGAGTATTTAATTCTCTCTGAACAAAGTATATTACGTAGTCAAAATATCAACAAAGAAGACATTCCAACAACAAAAAAGGGGAATAATCGTATCTTACGTTGGCAGGATACATCAATTACTTCGAATATTTCATCTCTTCAAAACCTATGAGGTTTGTAATCTAATTTTATTGACGAAGAATTGACTTGCTCAAGGAAAAGGAAATAAACACTTGTTGAAGTGGAGTAAGCACTTTCATAAAATTATTTTGTTTAATCATATCTAATTCCAACAGCTTTGAGACAGGTGCAACTGCCAATTTCTAGTTGACAATACAGAATCTCAGATGGCTAAGTAACTTGTCAACAGCCACATAATGGTGAGGAAGAAATTACAGATATCAACTCAATTCTCTTTGTTCCAAATCCAGTGCTATTCCCGATGTAACGAAACTGAATACATACAAGAATTACATTAACTCTTTTAAGTACAATAAAACTACTGCGAAAAGGAAAGTAGTCAAAAGTAGAAGATAGAAATGAACCAATTTGGAAATGAATCTATATATGCATATCAGGGTCTTTAAAACCTTTTTTTTTTTTGACGGAGAGCAGTAAGATTATTTATTCGGTGACTCAATGGTTCCAAAGGAATAAAATGATAAGAAACAAAGAAACAGATGTAGCAGAAAAGCATAAAGAAGAAAAATGCATAATAAAACCTTGGAGGGTTATCAATACATTCAAAACAGGACATATAGAAAGGGGGACCATTTCTGTTCCAGTTTGTTATAATCCAAACGGGAATTATACCAAACAGGGTTCAGATGTCAAATGCAATCTTGAAATGGGGTAGAAGGCGGGTTAAGTTCTAGTTTCTTCCAGTTATTAGTAAGCCCGTCATTAATGATTTTAGGGGAAAAAACTTTCAACACAGATTTTTAATCTTTATACAACCAGGTCTAGAAATGGAACTAAATTAAATCAATTTTGGTAACAGGTAAAGCAATCTGTAATGGGAACTAAAGTATCTTTATGGAAATGTGTTTCTGAAGTTGTGGTATGAAGATGGCCAGAAATGAAGAAGCCTGCGTATAATACTATAATATAGCTAACATTCATTTAGCAATAAGCATGAGCCAGTACCTATAACAATAGCATTATAAACATCTAATTTAATGCTCAATGCAGTTTTCTTTCTAGGAATTTGTCCATTTCATCGACATTACCTAATTCCTGGTATACAATTGGTTATAGTATGCCCTTATAATCCTTTTTATTTCTCTGAGGTTGGTAGTAATGTTCCTCCCTTCTTTCAAATCAGATTTTAGTAACTTGAGTCTTCTCTCTTTTTTTCCCCTTGTTTGCCAATTTTGTTGATTTTTTTTCGAAGAATCCACTTTTGGTTTAACTGACATTATTGTTTTTTTTTTTTTTTTTCTGTTCTCTGTTTCATTTACTTTGTCACGGAGGCTTAATTATTTTTTTATTTTTAATTTTTTTAATGCTTTGTGTTTTTGTCTGCTCTTCTTTTCTTAACTTCTAAGCACAGAAGATTATAGGTTTGAGATTTTTCTCGTATGTTAATAGAAGCACCCACAGCTACAAATTTCCCTCTAAGCACGCTTTAGCTGTATTCTATAAGTTCTGGCATGTTTTCATTTCTATTCATCACAAAGTCTTTTCTAATTTTCCCCTTGTGATTCTTTTTTAACTCATTGGTTATTTACAGGTGTTTTTTTTTTAATTCCTCAAATTTCTTTCAGTTACTTACCCTAATTTTATTCCCTCATAACTGAATAAAATGCTTTGTATTAATTTTATAACTAAAAATACCTAATGTTAAATCCATTTTTTATTTTTATTTTTTTTTTTAATTTTTTTTTTAACGTTAATTTATTTTTGAGACAGAGAGAGACAGCATGAACGGGGGAGGGTCAGAGAGAGGGAGACACAGATTCTGAAACAGGCTCCAGGCTCTGAGCTGTCAGCACAGAGCCCAACGCGGGGCTTGAACTCACTGACCGCGAGATCATGACCTGAGCCGAAGTCGGCCGCTTAACCGAGTGAGCCACCCAGGTGCCCCTTAAATCCATTTTTTAAATGTTTATTTGAGAGAGAGAGAGGTGGGGGGAGGGGCAGAGAGAGAGGGAGAGCAAGCCTCCCACGCAGGCTCCACACTATCAGCACAGAGCTTAATGTAGGGCTCAAAACCCAGGAAGCGTGAGATTATGACCTAAGCTGAAATCAAGAGTTGGACACTTAACTGAATGAGCCACGCAGGTGTCCCCATTGGGGCTTGTTTTATAGTTGAACATATGGTATGTCCTGAAGAATGTTCCATGTACCTTTGGGGAAAAAATATGTTCTTCTACTGTTTAGGACAGTGTCCTACAGAGTTCTATTAGGTCTAGCAGACTTCCAGTGTTATCAAAAGTTTTCCATTTCCTTATTGATCTGCTCTCCAGGGGCTCCATCGATTATTCCAAGTTGAGTATTGAAGCTTTCAACTATTCTTGTTCAATTCCCTATTTCTCTCTTCAATTTTGTCAGTTGTGGTTTCATGTATTTCAGGGCTCAAGTCATTTGGTGCACATATGTTTATGAATTGCGATATATTCTCAATACGTTGACCTTTTTATCATTTTATTCTTCTTTCTCTCTCGTAACAATTTTTTATCTTAAAATCTATTTTTGTCTGATGTTAGCATAGACACTCCAGTTCTCTTTTAGTATAGTTTGTTTGTATAGCATACCTTTGTCTATCCTTTTATTTTCATCTGTTTGTGCCTAGGTTAAATCTAAAGTCTTTTGTAGATGGCATATAGTTGGATCATGTTTTGTTTTTGTTTTAAAGTTTCTTTTATTTATTTTAAGAGGCAGAGATGGGGGGGGGGGCGGGGAGAGGGAGAATCCCAAGCAGGCTCCACACTGTCAGCCCAGAGCCTGACACAGGGTTCCAGCCCATGAACTGCGAGATCATGACCTGAGCTGAAACCAAGAGTCAGACACTTAACTGACCGGGCTTCCCAGGGGCCCCTGTTTTTTTTTGTTTGTTTGTTTGTTTTGTTTTAATCCAGTGTTCATTTCTCTGCCTTTTAATTAGGGTGTATAATTAATTTACATTTATTGTGATTATTGATAAGGCAGAATTCATCTTTGCTGTTACTATTTGTTTTCTATATTTTTAGGTCCTCGTTATTCCTCTCTTCATAATTGACTGCTCTCTTTTGTGTTAAATAGGTATTTTCCAGTTTACAATATTAATTGCCTTATCATTTCTTTTACTAAAGGATTTTTTTAGTTTTGTGGGGAAGATATATAATAGTGACAAATTCAGTTTTTACCAATGTGGCAATATTTAATTTCTCCTTTATTATTGAAGAATAGATCTGCTGGATATAGAATTTTGGTTTATAAATTTTTATTGGAGAACTTTGACTCTTTCACCCACTGCCTTCTAGCTTCCATGGTTTTTGATGAGAAATAAGCTGTTAATATACCTAGGATCCCTTGAATTTGTAATGAATTGCTTCTCTTTTCAAGATTCTTTCTCTTTGGGTTTTGGCAATTTAATTATGATGCCGTCTAGGATAATTCTCTGAGCTTATCCTATTTGGATTAGAGTTTGTTGAGTTTCCTTGGTGTGCAGATTAATGCTTTGAATCAAATTTGGGAAGTGTTTAGCCATTGTTTCATTAAGTACTCTTTATCCTCCTTTTTTCTCCTCTCTTTCTGGGCTCCTATTATGTACATATCGTTATGCCTGATGATGTCCCAAGGTCTGAGACTCTCCACTTTTCTTCAAGTTAGTGATTGTTTGACTTGCTCATATCTGCTCTTGAGCCCTTCTAGTGATTTTTCATTCTTTAAGTGCCTCTAAAACATCTGCTTTAAAGTCTTTGTCTAATGCATCCAATGTATGGGCTTCCTCAGGAAGTTTCTACTGACTGCCTCCTCTCTGGTGCAACCCCCTCACACTGTGACTGGCCTTACTTTCCTCATTCTTTGTGTATCTCATTTTTTGTTGAACACTGAACATCTTAAACGATGTAATTTGGCAAACTGGAAATCAGACTTTCCTCTTTCCCGAGGGTTTATTTTTGTTGTGGTTTGTTTAGAGACTTTTCTGAGCAAATTCTGTAAAGTCTGTATTCATTGTCATGTGTAGCCACTGAAGTCTTTGATCTGTCAGCTTAGCAGGTAGCTAATTATGGAACAGAGATTGCCTTCAATGCCTGAAACTAACAGGTCTCTCAGTCTGTGTGTTACTGGTGCATTTCTCAACTACTCAGCCAGGCAGATTGCACAGCTCCACCTTGGTCTCTACTTCCTGCTTGTCCAATGCCTCAAGCCTATCCAGAAGTGAGCACTTAGGGCCTCCGCAGATCTTCCTTGACCATGTACACCACTCTGGGAAGATGCATAGACCTAAATACGAGCATGGCCTTTTGGATTCCCAGAAACATATCAGAGCTTTTCAAAGCCTCTTATGCAAACGTCATTCCCCAACTTTGCTACTTTAAGCACTTTGGTTAGCCCACTGTTCGTGGGGCTGTTCTCGCCTAACTCAAAGAGTCACAATGCCTAACAACTGCCTTGGCCTGATTTCAATTAATGTCTCCAAGGGGAAAAAAGCAACACTGGCAAGTTCTCAGTCAGGTCTTGCACAGAACTACCAGAGGGGTTAAATAATGACAATTCTCTGAGAATGCAGCTCTAAACAGCCTTGTTTTGCTCTCTCCAGTGGCTGACAGGCTGCTAGGTTTTACCAAGCCTACAGCTGGCGGGGGGAGGAGATTGAAATAGAGCAAGTAAAAATGCCAGAAAATTCACTGTTCTTACTGAGATTTGGCTGTTTTTCTTGAATAAACACTCCCCAGATTGTGGTAAGCCTTTGGTCAATTTACATAATTCTGAACATGTGGACTGTGATCATTTTTGCCAGTGTTCTCATTGCATTTATGAAGGGGAATATTTTCAGTGATCGCTCCTCTACTATTTTTGTTCACATTACCTGGTCGGTTTTTCACAAAAGTACCAAAGCAATTCAATGGGAAAAGGAAAGCATTTCCAAATGTAACGATAAATCAATCAACTGGATATTTCTTTAAAAAAACCCCTTCAGGGGCGCCTGGGTGGCGCAGTCGGTTAAGCGTCCGACTTCAGCCAGGTCACGATCTCGCGGTCCGTGAGTTCGAGCCCCGCGTCAGGCTCTGGGCTGATGGCTCGGAGCCTGGAGCCTGTTTCCGATTCTGTGTCTCCCTCTCTCTCTGCCCCTCCCCGGTTCATGCTCTGTCTCTCTCTGTCCCAAAAATAAATAAAGAAAAGTTGAAAAAAAAAAATTAAAAAAAAAAAAAAAAACAAAACCCTTCATCCTTAATATCCACCATAGACAAAAATGAAGTAACTGAAGAGTTTAAAATATAAAGTTTATAAAAGAAAACATTAGAGAATGTCTTTGCAATGGAAATGGCAGAGGTTTCTTAGACTTGATACAGAAAACAACCAAGGAAATAAAAAATATATATATTTCACTCAAAATTTTAAAATTCTGTCATCAAAAGACACTTGTGAGAAACTGAAGAGACAAACCACAGACTAGGAGAAAATATTTATAAAACATTTATCTGACAGTTTGTTTCTAGAACGTATAAAGAACTCTTACAACTCAGTAGTAAACACAAACCGCCAAATAACAATGGAAAAATGTTTTGACCAGATATTTCACAGAAGAATATATACGGAAAGTCAACACACACAAGAAAAAGTGCTCCATTTTAGCCACCAAGGAAATGCACATTAAAACCAGAAGATAGGGGCACCTGGGTGGCTCAGTCGGTTGAGCATCTGACTCTTGATTTTAGCCTAGGTCATGATTCCAGGGTTGTGGGTTTGAGCCCCCTCTCTCTCTACCTCTGCCTCTCTCCCCCACTCATGCTCGCTCACTCTCAATAAATAAATAAATAAATAAATAAGAAATAAATAAGATAAAACCACAGGATAATACCATAAACTCAACAAAATGGCCAACACTAAAAAGACTGACAACGACAAATGTTGGCAAGGGTCTGGAGCTACTAGAACTCTCATACAGCATCACTCTGAGTATACATGATAAAATGGCCGCAAAAAGTCTGGAGGTTTCTTCTAAAACTAAATATGCACCTATCTAGCAATTCAACTCTCATGGATTTACCCTAAAGAGATAAAAGCAAACGTCTACCAAAAGGTATTAATTAATCACTCATATTAAATAAACATCCTTAAAACCACTAAATTCTAATGCCCAAAGCAAGTGAACTAAGGACCTCTTGGCCCAAAGTCATTTGTTTGGGGATTATAAAGAGCAACACTTTGTCTAGAAGACCTATGGAGCGTTGGCATTAAGAACCCACCTTTCTGCATTTACAGTCTGCTAATACCCAGGCTGGGGTCTGATGTGGTAATAATGGGTAGGCTCAGGGGTCCCCAGGAACTCAGGTGTGATATAGCCCATGCAGTAGCCGGCCTCCCTTCCCTTCACACCATTCCAACCAGCTTGTCAGTTTAGTGGGTTCCTGAAGAAAATCACTTACACTTATCACCTGTGGAGATGATGGACACATCTGTGGGGCCCCCTCTGCCCACTGCGACTGACAGGGGTACACAGGTAGTCATGAGGACCAAAGTGCAAATGTACTACTGTGACTGCTGGGCTGGTCAGGAGAATGAGGCTGTGGTAATCATGGCATCTAGGCCTCACTCTCTGATACCAGGTCTCCAAAGTTTTTGAAATGATGAAAGGGGATAGAATCGCCCTATTGTTATTCCTGGAAGATTTTGACACCTTCTGGATCTGGCCTGTGAAAATGCTGATTCAAAAGGGCACATGCACCCCACTATTTATAGCAGCTCTTTCAACAATAGCCAAAGTATGGAAAGAGCCCAAATGTCCATCAACTGATGAATGGATAAAGAAGATGTGGGGTGTGTGTATACACACACACACACACACACACACACACACACAATGGAATACTACTCGGCGATCAAAAAGAATGAAATCCTGCCATTTGCAATAATGTGGATGGAACTAGACTGTATTAGGCTAAAGCCAAATGTCAGCAAAAGATAAATATATGATCTCACTCATAAGTGGAATTTAAGAAACACAACAGATGAACACAGGGGAAGGGAAGGAAAAATAAGATAAAAACAGAGACAGAGGCAAACTATAGGAGACTCTTAAGTACAGAGAATAAACTGAGGGTTGCTAGAAGGGAGGTGGGTGGAGGGATGGGCTAAATGGGTGACGGGCATTAAGGAGGGCACTTGGGATGAGCACTGGGTATCACGTAAGTGATGAATCACTGGGTTCTACTCCTGAAACCAATACTATATTGTATGTTAATTAACTTGAATTTAAATAAATACATTTTAAAAACAAACAACAAAGAAAAAAGAGGAGAGAGTGCAGTTAGAGGTAAGGTAAGGAGTTTTCAAGGAGATACTAAGATGGGTAGACTTAAAAATCAAGTGGATATATATAAGATCACTTTTCAATTAGGCTCTTAAGTCTTGTTATGAATATCTATGTAATAAAGGAGAACATGATTTACGGAAAGTTATACTGCTATCAGAAGACAGGGGCTTCGGTGTCAGAAGGCCTACCCTGAGACATCCCCTCTCACAGAGCACTGTCCTACTAACAGTAGCCAAATTTGATGTCACGTGACCAATCCTGCCTCCCTGTTCATAATGAACCGGACCAGAGGTGGTCGCAATACTCAAGGGAAGCCAGCCTAGAGGCTGGCCAGTGACTTGTAACCAGAACAAAATGACGAGTTGGGATAATCGGAAGCTTGAAGAAAATAGAAAATAGATGAGGAACCACTGTGTCAAAGCTGCAGATTTGTCTAAAGATATGAACATAAGCCCATGGCTGCCCATGAAAGTCCAGTCTCTCAGGAAAAAGCGCAGGCACTTTGTTTCCCAAATGTGTGGTCTTAACTACTTAAGATCTGCCAAGGTAGGTCCGCAACTTAATTTGCTCTTAGTGAAACACAGCCTCTATCTTTGCTCTACATCCTACTTTTCTTTCTCTACCTTAGGGATGTTTGTTTCTTTATAAAACTTTTGTGTGGCAGTCAAAATCAATACTGTGTATCTGTGTTCTGTGGCCTACTTTTTATGTGCTTGGAGGTCCCAGGGCTCAGTGGCCCACTGAGTGTGTGTTTCATGGAGGCGTATCATGATTAAGTGGAAAGATCGATCAGCCCTGGCAAAGTGGTTATGAAAAACTAGACTTCAAGGAATAACCTCTTTCTCCAATATTAAAGATGCATGAATTATTCAACCCCATTGAAGAAGGTTTTACAGAGAAGTATTCACAGTTATTACAAATCACTTTTCATTTTTAAAGAACATCTCCATTTGGAAACCAACCAAAGACAAAATAGTTAATCAGCCAAACTTAGGACTGAAAAAGCTTTTTTGTCACTAAACACATTTTGTGTTCTGGTTTCTGGATAAAGTTTGTTCACCTCAAACGCCTACATGGTATTGATGCCCAAGAACACAGCAACTGTTACTAGTTTTTAAAGAGTTTATTTATAGCCCATCCATAAAATTTCTCCTCAGTCTGAGGGAAAAAATCCCTACAGATATTTTTATATACCGAGTGACATAAACCAGAAAATCTGGAAACCTAAAGAACTTGGTCAAAGATCATGGACACAAGTTTTAAGCAAGGTCACGCACACTGGAATCACACTGCAAATCGGCAAAGGAATTTTCAGATTTTCCAAATAAGAATAAAAAAATCACTAAATTTTGAGTTTGTTTTAAATTATTTAAAGAAGATATTTACATTCTGTGGTTTTCATTTTTCTGGAAAAATCCTAAGGGTTGAGAACTCATAGCATCATTGTACAATATTTAGTTTGCTGAGAGTAGGGATAGGAATTTCAGAGCACCTAACTGAAACCCCACCCCCCCCCCACCCCCAGTCATCCAGATAGACGCCTTCCTTCTCTCCTCTAAGGAGGAGCCCTCCATGGTTATTACCCTAGCTGCTGCTAAAAATTTCCAGTGTCACTGCCCCAAATCACATTTGTTGACAAAATGTAGGCCAGTAATTGATCTGTTGAAATCTTAACTCTCTTTATATACAGGTTGGCTCATTTCTTTTCAGTCCTAAACAACTACTTTGCATCGTACTACACTAACCTATGCTTATCAATCCTTTGTGTGTGCTTAACGTGGAAATAATTTTTGACAGCAAGAAGAGGTTTCTTCCTAACTGTTCGAGTCTTTTCTTTTGGGGCCATCAATACCCATGTGTTATTTTTTCTTTTGAGCTTTGGCCTATGGTATAATGAACCAATACATGCACATACACTACAGAAGTTTCAGACCTTGTGAGTCAAGATTCTCAATCAATAGCATGGTTCTCTGTAAATAAACAGTGATGTAGGAAGCCAGAATCCACTTCTGTGACTGATACCCAATTTGTTTCAAGTCTGTTGCTCTTGCCTAATTGACCCAACCTCATTAAACCTTATTCCACAAGTACAACCCCCTGCCACATAGTCCTAAAAGGCTACCAGATTTTCTTACCATTATGTCAATGGTGATTTGGTCAACCAAAGTCCCCAGTCCATGGTGCTTCTCACATAGCAGGGAAAAGATAAAGCATTTGAGAGCCTTAAAATCTATACATATAAATTAGAATGTCTTAAATATATCTCCTACAGAGATTAAGAAGTCATTTTTTTTCCCATGACACCAGTGGTTCTCAACTAGAAATGATTTTGCCTTGCAGGGCAATGTCTGGAGATATTTTCCACTGTCAAACATGGGGTAAAGGTAACACTAGCCCTTGGAGGGTGGAGGCTAGGGATATTGTTAACAATCCTACAATACACAGGGCAATGCCCCACAGCAATAGTCAATAGCACCAAGCTTTAGAAACCCTGCTTTTACACAATAATTTTCTAACTCTAGTTTTGCAATTCTTAGAATATCTGAGAGTTCAATAATTTTTAGATGATATTTTATTTTATTTTATTTTATTTTATTTTATTTTTTAACGTTTATTTATTTTTGAGACAGAGAGAGACAGAGCATGAACGGGGGAGGGTCAGAGAGAGGGAGACACAGAATCTGAAACAGGCTCCAGGCTCTGAACTGTCAGCACAGAGCCCGGCGCGGGGCTCGAACTCACGGACCGTGAGATCATGACCTGAGCCGAAGTCGGCCGCTTAACTGACTGAGCCACCCAGGCACCCCTAGATGATTTTTAAAAAATTAATCACAATTTATCCTACTTTGGAAAAGAATTTAAGCAATATGATCATTTGGGTGGGCATCACCGAACAGAAGTTGGCAAGGGAACAAAATTTAACAAGTTTGAATTTCATGGATATAAATGTTTTAGCCAAGTTAATTTAAAATTCTATAGGATTTATGTTGCTCAGCATTCAGTGTAGTTTGACCCATAAACCAAATGTCCCATAGTTCATTGTACAGTTCTATAAATATAAAGCAAACCAAGTGATTAGAATGTGCTCTCAAATGAAGGACCGCAGCCTACCATCTGGACTCTCCAGATAAGAATACAGCTCTAAGACTCAGACCTTTTATGTGTTGCCAAGACTGGATCCTAGAGGATTCACTGTCACGTCCAAGGCTCTGGATCTCTTTTAGTTCCAGAAAGAATGGAAAGAAAGCAGTGTGTAAGAGGATTTAAAAGATTCTGGGAGATCATGGTTGAAGGTCCCCTTGCCTCTAGATCCTTCCATTGATGTATCTCAGGGTCCTTTTCTGAGCACACATTGGGGATTCTCTATGATGCCATAGGCAGTCTCATGACCAGAACCATACTGATTGAATCTTAGACTAACAAGGACCCATTCCAGTCTGTGGGTCATGGTTGGGTGTTTTAAAGTGTCTTAGGACCAGAAATCTCCAGGAAGGAAAGAGGTTTACTTTTTAATTGAAACCAATTGCTGCTCTTCCCACTCTAGAATCTATTTCAGAGTCGGCAAATAAGTTTCATTATAAGTGTCAGTTTCAATTAATTGAAAGCCTTGTGTAGAGTAGTATAAGATTCCAGGCCCCGTAGGAAAGAGTCCTGAGATCAGTCAGTGAAGGCTGGGTAAGGACAAATGGCTGCCCTGTTAGATCTATTTCCTATAATTTCCAAGAATGAGAATTTAACATCCCACCCAGCTCTTCAGCCTAGAATGATTTTCTTTAAATTATGATTATTATTTACAGTGGCTTCTCAGTTTTTCCCCCTCCTTTTAATGAGTCCATCTCTTCCCTTTTCTATCTACACTTACTCTCCTTGTGATCTCATCCAGTCTCTTACCTGGAAGAATGACTTAAAGGCTAATGACTTCTGAATTCTGCTCTCTAGCCCAGACCTCTCTCCAACACTCTAGACTTGTATGTTCAATTGCCTACTCCACCAGTATGCCTCCCAGGCATCTCAAATGTAAGATGTTTAAAAGCGGACTTCTGATTTTCCCCTTACAGTTGTTCCCTGTCCCAACATGGTGGCCATAAGGAGAGAGGATGATATCGGGGCAAATCACTGGGGGAGATGGCCCACAGCCAAATGCCAATGTACTGGGGCATGGAAGAAATCTGAAAAATCTTTCTACAATCTCTCTAAGGTAAACAGGAGACAGGTGAGAGTAAGGAGTCACCATGCCTGCCAATAGCCATGACACAGTTATGGGAATGGAGGGTCTCAGGGCAGCAGTGGTGACAATGAAAACCACGATACAGAGATGGTCCAGCCAACCTAGAGAGCCGGTCAAGCCCTGGGAGCAGCACTGTGTACCACTTGCACCAAGAGAACGGAGAATGGATGCCACAGTGGGGGATGTTCCGACGATAAATGCTGATATGAAACACCAAGCAAGACAAGACTATTCACTGCGGTAAGTCCTGGAGGTCAGAACGTAAACCAGACACTTTTGCCTTCTATCATGATGCCACATAACCCACTCCTCTAGCCAGGTGCCAATAGGGCAGGGGGCAACTGGGAGAAAAACTTTTAGAGGAAAAAGCAGTATAGTTAAAGACTTTTAAATCTGCACTGCAAAAAAAAAAAAGGGGAGAGAAAAAACTGAATGAATTGAGTATTATCCAAAAGACAATATTTTCAACCTGCAAAAAGAGCTATTTGAAGTTACAAAATCATATTCTGTGTTATCCGCATAAATGGTGGTTCATGACCGAGCTGAGTTCAGCTATAGAAAAATGAAGAAAAATAGGACTTTCTTTATGACCAAGTTGGGACTGTAAATTTCGAACCCATTAAATATATAAAGGGAATATATAAACACATGTGGCTTTGGGTAAAAAGGCCAATCTGTCTCTGTTACAGTTGAATTTTAACGTTTACATAAGTTATAAACTGAAAATATGTATAATATTAAACAAATACTCATCAGCCACAACAGGATGCAACCAAGTCTTTGTTGTAAGTTTCAAGGAAAAAAAATACGTAAAGCGTATTATTGAGACCCTGCATAATCGAGCTTTGTACTCACAGAAAGCATTTGTTGGTCACGTGCACATAAAGCCAAAGGTCTATTTCTGTTAGCAACACCCTATTGTCTTGTTCAAAGACAATCATTAGCGAGTTCAATATATCCAGCAATCTCATAAAACACTAGAAATATCATAACCCTCTAATGCCACACCACCTCCCAAAGTCATCGACGTCTGCACAAAGCAGCAACGACAGATATCTACACAGGCTGCTTTCTTTGTTACCATCCTACAGCAATTTTTTTCCCAGCATACATATCAAGTGGAGAACATACATTGTCTAATGGCTATTGCAATGAAGTATTGTCATTTTCTCTTCTGTTACTGCCTATGAAAGTTTCAAATGGAAATGACTATAATTATGAAGGAAGGGACAGCAAATCCACCTCCCTGGGGGAAGGCAGAATCAAACCTCTTTCCTTTATAATTATCCATAAATATTTATGTTTCACTGCCCATTAGTGTTCCCATTCCAAAAATAAGAGGCATATTCTTATAATATGCCTTTTTTATTCAAAGAAAAAATTAAGCTTTATGTTTGTAACATACAAATAATATTGGACTTCCGTGTCAATATTTATGTTTTAAATTGTTTACAGCTTACAATAAAAGAAGGTAAATTTGTTAAGAACAGAATTAAACAAGGATATGTTAAGAATATGAAAAGTATGATTCTCAGGTCCTGGATATATATACGACTTACATATTCCACTAAGACTGAAACTACCCATTTGATTTATGAGCATGTTATTGACTGAAAATATAATTGAGGCACGAGGAGGTTGAATGATTGTCAGCAAAAGGAGTACTGGGCTGCTCTAATTTAAGCGCTAGAAAGACACTGGCCAGTCACAGTTCAGCATTTTACATTTACTCTGCAAATAGTTAACACTTAGAAAACATAAATCTTAGGGAACTTAATTTTCATGAAACACTGACCATAAATAATCACCATTTGCCCCACGGAGACAAAGGAACAATTCCTTCGAATTATTCCACCCAAGTTCTGCAATCCCATGCAGAGGGGAAATTCTTGTCCACATGACCACTGGGTGGTATGAGAAAACGGTGATTTGCTGCAAAACAAATTAGGGAACAAGTCCTTAATCAATGAAGGGCAATATGTTTATTAGGCAAACTCAGGGTAATTTTAGAATGCAAAACAGAATGAAGTTTGGCTAATCTGTGATTCATGTATCACTCATTTCTGCAGTGCAAATCCAACCCTGTTCCATGGAATGAAATACTTTCAAATTCCATAATTCAATATGGACAACCATGACAAACACTAATGAATAGAGCATACAAGCCACTGTTGTGCTTCTGATGGCTCACTGGCTTTTTTAAACGCCGAGGCTTCAACAGTGTGAAGGATTTCTCAAGGGTAAAACAGTAAATAGAAATGTGCAAGCTACCATGGGACCCTCTTTTCTTTTGTCATCAGGAAGTTGGTTTCTTGATCATCTCAGAGGTAAACAGCACACATTAAGAGTGCACCCAAACATGCACTGTGTCACATTATGCAAAATAAATGGGGGAGGCATATGGCTGCATGTCTAGGTAGCATGGAAACATCTGGGATCAACGAAGCGCACTTGCCCATAAAGTAAAGAAAAGCTGATTTAAGGGGAAATGAGGGTGTGATAACTCGTAGGCATGTTGTTTCAAGTCAGTATGAAATCAAATGAAACCAGGCCACCTTTGCTGGCCCAACGTCACCGAGTACAACATGTCTCAGAGGGAAAGGAGAACAGAAGTCTGTATTCCCTTAAGAAAACAAGGAAGTATCATCTAAATATCCACATAGGAAGGCAAGATTAAAAACATCTCAATTAAAATCTGAGTTTAGGTGTAAGAGGCTACCAGAGGGTAATACACACTAATGATACGGTTTTGCAATTTTAATTTCAGGAAATAAAATAAACAAAGGGGGGTCTCTTTTTAAAACAGAAGTTTATTTGAGGCACAAAATAAAAGTGAGAAGAGCGATATAATCTCTTTGGATGTAGTACCTACGCACTCATAATTTTCTCAGAAGGTTTCGAATAATTCATCATCTTGACCTTCCCTAGGAGAGAATCAATACGCTATTTCCATTCTAATCATTCACCCTGAGCTATATTCCCCCCACACCCCCAAGGAAATGGAAGATGTTTAGCACAGTACCAAAGGCCCTGATATCTCAGACTGCTAAGCCTTTCCACTCATGTACGAAAAGTGTAGATAGCCAGGAAACAGACCAAAAACTGGAGCTTTAGACACAAATATAGAAATTAAAATGAGAGGTAAAACACAATACCTAAATATTTAGTGTCACACAGATTTCCGAATTTTACTTATTTTCCAAATTTTATTTATTTCGTTAAGACCACTAACCTGTAAGGCCTACAGAGAAAACAAAATAAACTCTAAACTTGAAGCAAGTAATTGGAGAATTCAAGCCAACAAACCCTTCTGGCTTACTTACTTACTTACATATCCTGAGGCTGGAAATGGCTAAGTAACAGCATCCTTTCTCATTTTCTATTCGCAAACCTACAAACGCTGAGAGGAGAATGTCTCACTCCAAGAAGTAAAGATTGAGGACACAGAGATACTGACTTTAACGCATCATGCCAAATCTCAACAAAGAAAAGAAAAATAAGTTACTGGAAAAAAGTATAATAAAAAAAAATAAACAGGTGTAATTATTTGGCCACCAACGCAAGTCCCAGAGAAAAGAATTAGCCGCCTAGAAGGGCGCCTGGCACATGGATAGAAGAATGAACGAAAGAATGTCATCCAGTAATCTATATGCTCTGTGACTGTGATGTAATTTGCAAGCCCTGTGCAAGCCCCCTTGTTTAAACATTATTAAAAATTCCAAGATGGTGAGAACAGGACACTGAACCAAGCAGGACAACCTTCTAAATACGGGGCTCTGCGTAGCTGCATGGGGTGTAACCCCACCAGGCTGGTCCTACTCCTACCCATATCTAAGCTGCCTTCTGCTTCTAGACCACCACGGTTCTGAGTTCAGACACAGCTCTCTCCTCTTCCTCCCCCTCAGGTTCTAAACACACACAGGCTTCATGTCTTAACATGCTCTTTCGGATGTGGTCCTCAAACCTCCTGCCTTCCTTTCTCCCCGCAGAAGAGTGTGATCATGCCAATCCTACTCTCAAACCCTGACCCCCCAGATGGCTGCCCCACCCTCCACAACTGCAGCACCCTGCAATTTCTAAATCCAATGAATACTGTTTATTCCTTGCTCATGTGTATATGCATTAATTTGCTCACCACATATTCATTCAACATACACTTCGTAAGGGCCGCTACGCCCCAGATAGACACTAGCCACTTTACGGTGTTTACGGAGGTCAAAAACAATAGTGCACACACACAAACTTGCACGGGCGGCTCCTGGTGGAGGCACTTCACCCTGAAGTCTACAAAGTGTTCATCTCCTGAATTCCCACCTCCCTGCCAGCCCTCCTCAACTCTCTACCCTGCTTCTTCTCTACCCTAAATGTTGCTGTCATCCTGATTCCCCCGTCTAGGCCATCTTCCTGGGGCTCGGACGTTCCCACAACTTACACAGCAATGGCTTCTACGTCTCCATATTTACCCGGAACGTGACCCAGTTCTCTGCTTACATATCCACTTGCCTGCTGCGTATTTTCATTTAGATGGCCCACAAACAGCCTGTTCTGATCTGAACTCAGTTGTGCTCCATTTTTCTTCCCTGTGTACCTTCTCTAATCGCTGCCTGGATCACACCTTAATGTGATTTTTGTGCTTGTCTGTGACCCCACACTAGCCTGGAAATGTCTCTTTGGCCCTAATACAGTGCCTGATATTTGGTAGATGCTCAAATTTCTGTTGAGATAAACAATCCCATTGCCTAGGGCTCTTTTTTCAAGCTTCAGTGTGCAACTGAATCTTATTATAATAAATTATAATGCTAATTTCAGTCAGAGCCAAGAATCCTAAATTGAAGAAGACATGAAGTGGACATCGCCAACATTTAATTCTCCATGAAATATCAGGTCTGACTAATCCTTTAATTCATTACACCATTTTATTCAGTTTATTAAATGCTTCAATTTACTGGGTGACTTTTCTCTTCACAGGCCAAAGTGCATTTGCATGGATAATCGTAAATCCTCGATGTATTGGACCCTAAATAACTAGTCACGAATCATTTTTGTCTCGTTTTGACAAACCACTTTCTGGAGGATAGCATACGGCATGTCTGAGGGGGAAGTGACCTCAGAGATCACTGGGTTCTGCACATAAACTTCAAAGATGACAGAACTAAGGCTCAGTAAAGTGAATTGGCCTGCCAATGTCACGCAGGGAGTCAATAGCAAAGCAGTCATGAGATTCTAGACACAGATTCCTACTAGACCTACTAGGTGGTGTTCTCATGACCCCCAAATCATCCTTTGTCTCCAAACCTCATGGCAGAGACTGCTGGCTCCTTCTCCGTGTGCATTTTCTCCTTCCACTTAGTAATATATCTCCATAATTTTAGTGTGGCACATCGCCATCTAGAAAAAGAGGACATTTCTCAGTCTCCCTTGCAGCTAAGTAGGACCAAGTGGCTAAATTCTGATCCATGAAATGTAGATGGAACTGTGGTGTGCATCTTTTGGAAACTGCTATTAAAAGAAAGGGACTAGAGCATGTCTGACTTATCTTCCTTCCTACTAACTGGAATGCTGCCATGACTAGGGGTCAGGCAGCCATCTTGGACCATGAGGTAGAAGCATTGAACTGAAGTTGGCAAAGAAATATAGTAGAAGGAGTTTGGGTTTCTAACACCAGCCAGTCAAGCCTCCCAGATGTCTCTAGATCCCTTTTACATTAGTTAAAAATTCTATCTAGTTTGAGCCCTCATTATAATGGATTTTGTGTCACACGCAGACATACCGAATCCTGACATAACCCATATACCTTCTCTGTCCCTCCCACCACATAAGTCTATCACTGCTCACTCAAAAAAGGAAGGTCTAATACAAATCCTTTTTCAGCCTAATCACCTGCGCTTTCTATGTAAATAGCACACAAAGTCTACTGGTATTGAGAATAAGTACCCTCAGGTCCTGCAAGGTTCTTATTCACTAAGTTAAGATTTAATTGTGCTCAATGTTCTACATTTAAAGAGCACAATGAAACACTGCAGAAAGGTTTTTGACTCTGAACAAAAAAAAGAGTCCTGTTGGCTCTATGTTAACTAGAAAATCTAAATACCTAGAAACCACCCGGTCCCCCTCAAGCCTTCCAGTGAAATGAAAATCCTGTGTCACCAAATTATCCTAGTAAGAATATGCACAATGACCCACCATTTACATATGGAAAGAGGAAATTGGAAAGCACATTTCTAAGAGTCAAACCACCAGTCACCGAACATGTTATCTCTTGATATAAAGACTAGTAAAATAGTAATCTTTCTCCCTTCCGGTCCAAGCCTGGGAGAGCTGCCACGCTTTAGAAAGATTTTTTTTTTAACGTTTATTTATTTTTGAGACAGAGAGAGACAGAGCATGAACAGGGGAGGGGCAGAGAGAGGGAGACACAGAATCTGAAACAGGCTCCAGGCTCTGAGCTGTCAGCATAGAGCCCGACGCGGGGCTCGAACTCACGGACCGTGAGATCATGACCTGAGCCGAAGTCAGACGCTTACCCGACTGAGCCACCCAGGCGCCCCAAGAAAGATTTTTTTTAAACCAATGGCCTCTAAATAGAGAAAGCTGTTTCAAAGAACTACTCTAATTGAACAACAAAACAAAAGACACACACTTAATGAGAAGGAGAACATCCCCTCATCGTCTGGGGGCTGGCGAGAAAACTGGGGTCTTCAGCATTTCTCCAAGCTGCCTGTTAGTCCTAACGTGAGCTGAGAGCCCCACAAGACCCACCAGGACCTGAGAGCAAATGCCCAGCCCCATTTGGGAGACCTCAGGGTTCAGGGGCATCGAGGAAACCACATGGGTGAACTCTGTTGGAAATGAACTTAAAATTACTAATATTTGTCCTCAGCTTGATAGACAAGGCATTTCTACATACATTCTGTCCTTTGATTGAAAAAGTTCAGCCCCAGAGTTTTTTCTGGAACGATCACTAGCAGCACGGGACTGATGAACCTCGAGTGGAGATTCAGCTCTAATTCAGCAGGGCTCAATTTTGTGTCAGGGTGTCAGTCCCATTTGGGCAGAGTTCATAAAACACTAACAGTGATAAGAGTAATAAAGTCATCCTGCAAACTCCCTTGTATTTTGGAAGCTCTCATTATCCTACGTTGTTCTCTTCTCAGGTTCGTTGCATTCTTGTAGGTTTTCCTCAGCCTTTTCTAAATTAGTTGGTCTCCTCATGCACCCTAGCATCTAGTATCCCCTCGCATCATCTTCCTCCCCAAGGCTATCTGTCTCTCCCTCACGGTTCTCATTTCTACAGGCAGTTTGTATCAAGCCTTTCCATGTTTCTCCATGCTTTCCCCAATCACTGCATTGGCTCCCCTTTCTACCTTTCCTAATATATCGACATGCTCCTCGCAATGAAAGGTCCAGGGGTCTCCTGGCAGGAAAATGCTCAGAGTTGACAGGCTTGGAGGATTTAGCTACAAATGAAAGGCGAGGCAATATGAAAGCCATACACAGTATGTCTGATCTTTGTTCTGGGCGTGTCCGCAACCTGCTTAGCATCACCTTTACTTCCCGCAGATTTGGCTGGACAGTCCTTGTGATGGTCAGCGCATGAGAAATGGATGGGAAGATCCTCAACTCCTTGCCAAAGTGCAGGAGGATAACAGAAAATTAAATACGTATACAGTGAAGAAGTAGAAAAAGTGAGGAATGTGTCTAAGTGCAGAACATGCAATTGTATTTTTATGCATAAAACATGCACACGTTATCGATCTATAATTCTGCCCCAGCCCCAGCCCCAGCATAGTCTCCTGTAAACAATGCGCAGATATTTTACTAACACTTCTGACATACGTATAAATCAAAAGCCTGTCTTATGGTTCTAGGAGGCAGAAGCTCACTGCTGCAAGTACTGCCTCTTATATTCCAATATCCAATACGAAAGGATGAATCACACACTCAAGACTATTTATTTTACTTTCAAATGCCAAGAAACTGTTAACGTGGAGGTACATACGCTTTCTATGTGCTTCACTTTCTCCCTGTGAAATAGAAGGACGTTTTACTAGAGGACCTATGAAACACCCCATCCTCGGGTTAATATTCCACTTTACTATGAAAGCTCGCTTCTAGAAAATGCGAAGCAATATACTTCCTTCTCTTTGACATCCATGCAATTTCATGAGAATTAGCGAGGTCCACTTTGGATTTCATCTGCTGTTTCCCTCCCTGCCCCCACCCCCCAGCCCCCGCCAACAAGCCTGGGGCACAGAATCAGAACCGAGGCAGCTGTCCTGTCAAAAGCTTTGGGCAGACACATCACAAGCCTAACAGGAAAGTCACCTCATTGGTGAGTACTCCATATATGTATGTTCGAGCTGCTAGGATCAGGGCAGGATTGACATGCGCGTGACCTAGAAATGATACTGACGATACAACATATTCTTTTCACATACACACATGGATTAATCAAATGAGAAGAGCCAAATGCGTGTGATGGTGTATGCAAAACATAAGCATTGTCCCCCCGAGGCAAGGCTTCAATTGCAGAATCAGGATTTCCCAGCTTGAATTCCTCCTCCTGCTTTGAACTTTAATGTAGTGATCCAGGAATAACGGTAATAAAGATTTAGGGAGGAATGAAGAAGGGGCCATTTGTTCACAAGCCTGGAAATAAAATATTTTGGCTGTCAGTTCTGTTACATCTGAATGCCTAGCCTATCTTCCTGCCTGAAAATGAGGCTTCCTTGTTTGTTCTGGAAATTAGCAGATAAACGTGGGTAAAATTAAGTAAGCAAAGGTACACGCAGACATTTCTGAATTGTGAATTCCTACCCTTGCCCTGGCACTGCCTATGTACTGATAGGTTATTTAACCTCTTCGACTATAGGATGAAAAGCGAAGGGCAATTATGTTCCTTTAAAGAGTGCTGAGGGACAGAATGCACAAAAGAACACACTGGCTGTTGGACTGTCAAAGCCGAAGCTTTTTATAAGAACAGAGCATCATCTAACATTATTTATTGAGGGGCTATGGAACAAGGTCCTTTTCTAAGCGCCCATACATGCAGCACTCAGCTGAAGTCTAAAAGGTCATCAACGTCCACAATATGCACAAGTCGTATTCTAGGGCTCTGGGGTTTGGAAAGTCAGCAGTTTCTTGTTTAGTGACCTAAAGTCAAGGACAGTCATTTGTGTAACAAAAAATATTCAGATAATGTTCAGAATAAACCCTCCTGTCCATTTTCTGGGATTTAGAAGGTGTTTTGGCTTCTTTCAACATTTGCTAATTAATATAAACATCAAATAAATTTGTCATAATAGATACACTCAGTGTTAGTTGATATAATTGAAAATGAAATCAGCTCAACAAAATGATACTTTTCAGCCTGTCTCTTTTGTTTTAACCGAAGTATAATTAATACACAGTGCTATATTAGTTTCAGCTGTACAATGTAATGATTCAACAATTGTATACGTTTCTCAGTGCTCATCATGATAAGTGGACTCTTACTCCCCGTCATCTAATTCACCCACCCCCCGACCTACCCCTCCCCCCCCCCCCCCCCACCTCTGGTAACTACCATTTGTTCTCTCTATTTAAGAGTCTGTTGGTTTGGTTTTCTTTGTCTCTTTTTCTTTGTTGATTGGCTTTGCTTCTTAAATTCTACACATGAGTGAAATCAAATGGTATTTGTTTTTCTCTGACTTATCTCACTTAGCATTAGATCCATCCATGTCGTTGCAAATGGCAAGATTTCATTCTTTTTGATGGCTGAGTAATTTTCCATTGTGTGTATATACCACTTCTTCGCCCATTCATTTGTCAACCGACACCTGGGTTGCTTCCATATCTTGGCTATTGTAAATAACACTACAATAAACATAGGAGTGCGTGCATCTTTTTGAATTCGTGCTTTCATTTTCTTTGGATAAAGACCTAGTAGTGGAATTACTGGATCATATGGTAATTTTATTTTTAATGTTTTTTGGTTTTATTTTTCATTTTTGTTATGTTTTTATTTTATTTTTGAGAGAGAGAGAGAGAGAGACAGAGTGCTAGTTGGGGGAGGGGCAAGGGAGAAAAGGAGACACAGAATCCAAAGCACGCTCCAGGCTCCGAGCTGTCAGCAGAGAGCCCGATGCGGGACTCAAACTCACGGATGGTGAGATCATGACCTGAGCCAAAGTCAGACACCCAACCGACTGAGCCACCCAGGCGCCCTTATTTTTAATGTTTTGACGAACCTCCATACTGTTTTCCATAATGGCTGCACAAATTTGCATTCTCACCGACAGTGCATGAGGGTTCCTTTTTCTTAATACCTGTTATTTCCTGTATTTTTGATTTTAGCCATTCTGACAGGGGTAGAGTGATCTTGTGGTTTTAATTTGCATTTCCTTGATAATTAGTGATGTTGAACACCTTTTCACATGCCTGTTAGCCATTGGAATGTCTTCTTTTGAAAATTGCCTGTTCAAATCCTCTGCCCACTTTTAATTAGATTATTGTGTGTGTGTGTGTGTGTGTGTGTGTGTGTGTGTGTGTTGAATTGGGTAAGTTTTTTTATATATTTTGGATATTAACCCCCATCAGATATATCATTTGCAAATGTTTTCTTCCATTCAGCAGTGGCCTTTTTGTCTTCTCAATAGTTTCCTTCACTGTGCAAAAACTTTCTATTTTGATGTAGTCCCAATAGTTTAATTTTGCTTTTGTTTCCCTTGCCTGAGGAGACATATTTAGAAAAATGTTTCTATGGTAAATGTCAAAGAAATTACTGCCCATGTTTCCTTCTAGGAGTTTTATGGTTTTAGGTCTCACATTTAGGTCTTTAATCCATTTGAGTTTATTTATGTGTATGGTGTAAGAAAGTGGTCCAGTTTCATTCTTTGGCATATAGCTGTTCACTTCTCCCAGCACCATTTATTGAAGACACTGTCTTTTCCCCATCACACGTTATTGTCTCTTTTGTCATAGATTAATTGACCATATATCACCATGCCCCCTTTGTACTTTGGTAAAAAGGACACAAAAGCATTGGTTTGTCTCTCTGTTCATGTAACCCTTCTATTTCAGTATTATACATGCATGAATTTGAGACAGCAAATGTAAATATCACTTAATTAGGTCCTTTATTGTGGTTTCCACCTAAAATACATTCTAATTTTAACTTTCCTGGTTAAATAAGAAATTTTAAAAGGCTGAATTATTTTCTAATGGTCAAATTTAGAAGCCATGCAGATGTTCTTAGTTATCACTACTGGGGGACATTACAGTACAGTTCAACTTATATAAAGAACTTACCTAGTTTGATTTTGAAAATAATTTCTTTGAGAAAAAAAGAGGCTACATTATTAGAAATACTTTATTTTTAAAAAGCCTAATAATTTGTTCTGGAGAATACTGGAGAATAAAATCTTAAGAACACAAGAATCCATCTGTGGTACTAAATGTAAGATATATGGCCTGATAGATGCTCTTGTTTTTCCACAAAGCCACACACATTACATTGTTAGCAAAACTGAATTAAATATATATAGAGGCATACTAAACAGAAAGTGAAATTCATTTACTTTTCATCATTAATTGAGCTGGTTTATTAACAGTAAATTAAATATTATGGTTAATAATGGTAGGCTCTTGATCTGGTAAGTATTTAAATGTCAAACTGTCAAAACTTTTTATACAAGTAAGATCTTAAAAAATATCTGCATAAAGGCTATCTGTTTTGGAAGTCTATATGTAAATACCTATTAAAAACCACTGCCGTAATGGCTACTATTCTGACTTCCCCAATGAAAGCCTATCTATGTAAGTATGCGTTAAACACAGGAAAAAAATAATAAATTTTTGGACATTTATTGCTGAGAATTTGTAGTGGATGAAGAAAACTTCAGGAAGTTGGAGGTGGATAATGGGCATAGAGCTGACGCTCATCAACAGCAGTAGGAAGACACACGTGTCATTCCGTGTCTAGAACTACAAGAGCAAGGAAGCCCACAGTATATATTTAGTAAGAAATGACATCTCAGGAAGGTTTGTTGAAAGGTTCATTGGCTATAAGATTACTATATGGAATTCTAATACCGACTTCCTGTCAGTCTTCCACATCACCCCGTTTTTCTTCTTCAATTCTATGCATCAATAAAATTGTGTTTCAAAGTTCCTATAACGTAAGTTTTCAATCCAGAAGTATCGTTATTTACACATAAAATCCTGGTCCTAAAGAAACAGATATTGCATGAAACTTAAAACTCTGTGTCCTCATTCTAATTAGGTGAGTGGCCAGGCCATTCTTTTGACAGTCAGAGCAGCATTCTGTTTTGTCCGGTAGCTGTATGAGTATTTTGGTAAAAGACATGCTTTCTCACTGCATCAATTTTGTGGAAATTCAATTTATCATGGTATTTAACTATTCCCTGCTGTCCTTAGTAGAAAAACAAATGCATCAGAGCAGTAGGAATGGCATCTTTCACCCAGAACACAGTGTTATTGTTACATGGATAGCTTAAATGTAATGGCAGCCAAATAAATACAGAAGAAAAGATTCTGCAGTTAGAAGATGAAAGAGATCTAATGCACAGCACAATGATTATAGTCAATAATACTATATTACGTACTTTAAATTGGCAAGGGACTAGATCTTAAATGTTCTCACCACAAAAAAGAAAAGATAATTCTGTGATGTGCTAGAGGTGTTAGCTGTATTGAATCAACACATTGTGTACCTTAAAAACACACAATGTTATATGTCAGTTATATCTCAAAAAAAACTGTCTCTGCAACAGGGTCTACTCATCAAAATGCAAAACCTTTATCTGAAATACAGCAAGGGTTTTAAAAGAAATTTCTTTATATTAATAAATTAGCCACTGAAGAAGGATTGGTTGCACACTGATTGGCTTCACTTTCCTTCCAAAATTTTTATTAAGGCATCAGGATAGACAAAAGAGAGTGTCATGATAAGAAAACCAGGCCGAGTTCCAGCTCTTAAGTGACCTTTGGAGTACACAGAGGTTGAGAGAGATTATTAAACAATCTCAAATGTTTAGAACATTTGAGCTCTGATAAGAGCTACAAAGGAAAGAATGTAAAGGGGATATTGTGTGTGTGGCTGGGTTTGGAGGCATGAGGACTAATCTAGTGAAGAAGGTCAGAACGGGCTTCCCTAAAGATGAGATGCTTTAGATGAGATCTGTCAGCTTGTGTGAAGGATGAAAAGAAACATAAGCCTGGGGTGGGAGCAGAGTATACAAAGGCCCTGGGTGGGCCAGGGGCACGCAAGCACCTGAAGGTGGTCAGGGCTACGTTGGTGGACAGAGGGAGAGCAGCCTGGAGGGAAATGGCACTTGAGAGCAGAGAGGAAAGAGAGCTCACGCTACCTCAGAGCTCCTGCCACACAGAGTAGTTTTTATTCTAGGAGCCATGGCAAGCCATCTAGGTTCAAGCTTTTCAATATTTTCCTGATTACAGAGAAATAGTCATCCCTGTTCTTACAGGCAAACCTTTAAGAAATTTTTCAGTACTCTGTAATGACACATTTCTACCTTAAGTGAAATTTCTTTTCCATAATTTCAATGCTTATGTAGAAAATATCTATATAATTATTTTAATCTTTTCTTCTGTTTAAAAAAAATTTTGTTTTCACATTTTTTGTTTATTTTTGAGAGAGAGAGAGAGAGCACAAGTGGAGGAGGGGCAGACAGAGAGGCACAGAATCCGAAGCAGGCTCCAGGCTCTGAGCTCTAACAGGCTCAGAGCCCGACGTGGGGCCTAAACTCACAAACTGCGAGATCATGAACTGAGCTGAAGTTGGGCGCGTAACTGACTGAGCTACCCAGGCATCCCTCTTTTCATCTATTATTTATAGTAGAGTACCTAACTTTAAATTATTTTTATGTAAGTTGAACAAAAATTATTTCCTCTTTGAAATTATTTCATAAGACTAATACATAATTATTTGTGGTGGTAGGATTTCCTCAGAAAAATTTTTCTCATGGAAGTACTCTTTCTTTTAAATATTCTGTGAAAGAATCTTGTCTTTATTCATTTTCTCCTTGTGATTATGTTACAAAAATACTGTGAATCACACTCACATGTATGTTATCTCTAGACGAAGGATAGGAATTCCTCAAACTGTAGTACATGATAGACTGACACTAGAAAGGCTCTTCTCCAAAAATGCTGTCGATAACCAACTTTAGAACGATCATCCTTGAGTGCCCCCGTAGTTTATAATCATGGAAATAACATTAAGATTTATGTAAAGCACCTGTCTTCCCACCACAGTGCACATTAGCCAAAATAGCTGTCAAAAATGCAGGCTCAGTGCACGGTGGTGCTAAATTTAAGACTGAAATAGTGATGCAAACAATATGAGCAAAGAGGGAAAATGCCACGAAGTGCTGAATGGAGCCTGGAAGGCAAAGAAAGAAGGGACCCTGCATTCTACCATGGGCATAGGGTCCTTTCTGGTTGGGATTTGCAGGGCAGTGTGTCTGTCTTATGTGCTGTTAAATCCTGCTCTCCATTTCATCTTCCAGTTACCTTGTCGAACCACTGATAAGACATTTGGGTAGATTTTAAGGCATTGAGAAGGAGAAATGCTGCATAACAACTCTTTTTTCTTTCCCTATTCTCTTGGGGATGGGAGGACCGGCCCTGCAGACTTGTTCTGGCTTCTCAGAGTCACTTTCAGATCAGTTAAGAAAAAGGGAGAACTGGAGTAATGAGCAACATTCAGTGAAAGGGTGCTTGAGCTCCTGGCACACAAAGTCAAGACAAAGGTGTCCCCATCCATGTAAGGATTCAGGACTCATGACTCCTGGGGTGCAGGGAAAGATCATGGAGATTAGTCTCAAACCATTTCCCTAATATGAATGACTGCATTCACTGTGACATCCAAGAAGTCCCCCAGGTGGATTGCAATATTGGTTATAATAAGCTAGAGAGACTGGGCTGCACGTCCCTGTGTGTGCCTGCTCTGGGACACCCTGGACCACCTTGGGGTCATCCAGGGTTAATCGGCTGTTGCGGAGCCGCTGAGATGAGGTCAAACTTTGGGCGTCCTCCTAACTTAATCTGACCAACCACCGCATTTGGAGATGTGTCAGAGCCAAACCCAGCATGGGACGTGAACACATAAACACACACACAAGCACACGTGCAAGGACACACACGGACTCTGGTGTGCTGACCCACAGAGAGTATGAGGCGGAAGGAAATATCTGTGCTCCTTTAGACATTTACCAAAACGTCCTCCCACATTCTGAGCCAAGTGGAAAAAGTTAAAAACTCTACAACAAAGAAATAACTGCACATGATACCTGCTGTGTTCAATCTGTGCCTATACAACTGTCAACCCCCATGAACGTACCTAACAGGGGACAGAATGACTGGCCACATGGACCAGGTAAAACGACACAGGGTCATAGACCAAACTAACAGCTTGTTTGAGTTTAAAAATTTGGTACTGTTTTTGTGTGCATTTTTTAGATTATTTTTGGTTTTCAAAAATATTGCATTAAAATATTAGTTACTTGATTACTGTTGGTGCCCAAGGTGAAGCCTTCACTCGTGCTACCCTAATCCTGGCCTGGCGACGTGCACTCTGTACTCACACATCACCACACACACATCCACATGCACCCCACATACACAAAGGCTGGACTGGACAAGATCTAACTTGTAGGGAGTGGGAGAGACAAGACATAAAGTACTTTATTCATGGCCTTCAGAATCCATTTGGCTCTCCATACTCCTGCCTAGCCCCCAGCAGATAAAGATCAAACCCTTCAGCTGCATTAAGGACCAACAGCCAGCCTCAGGCACACTGAGGTTTGATGGGCTCCAGGAACTCAATGGTCCACTGGAGAGTAGAATATAAGGAAGCTGTCACTTGAAACCCCTTGTTGACAAGCATCTCTACACTCTGGTTTAGACTCACACTGTCCCTTGTCACCCAGAATTTTAATGAGTAACCGTGAAATTTTCACTTGAAAGGAATAATACGATTTAGAAAACGTAAGCTTTATTTTAAATGGCCAAATGAGGTCTCTGTTTTAACTTGATCACTTAGTAGTTTGCATTTGTCTATTTGTTCAATTAACATTGTCAAAGGAGTTGACTGTCCACATGTAGATCACCACTGAAGGGTGTCAACAAGTCCCTTAAATTCATTACGTGACACGTAAGTGTACTGTTTAACATATTGTGAATCTACCCGTTTCTGGACAACATACACATCCCCTGAATGTAGGATACGTTTAGGACCAAGAAGAAAAAATTCTTGTCTCTAAGGAAATTAAATCCCGGAACAGGGGTCCACACAGTAACAAAATAAATCAATTATAGAGTTATATGGTATGTGTACTGGTTGCATTGTGTCCTCCCAAAATTTATGACCATTGGGAACCTGTGAATGTGACCTCATTTGGGTGTAGGGTCTTGGCAGGTGCAATCAAGCTAAGCTAGCGTCATACTGGATTAATGTGGACCCTAAATTCGGTAAGACTGATGTCCTTATAAGATGAGGGAAATTTGTAGACAGAGAGACACGCAGGGGAGATAAATGATGCCGTTCGGTCAAAGGAATTGGGGCATCATGTTAATATCATGTAGCTCACTGGTCGTCTCAGTATCTTTTGGTAAAATTCGGTAGGTGAAACCCTAATTAAAGTGGGTTCGAAAAAGAATGGAAGAATATGGTACCAAGAGTACAGACAATGCTTTCATAAAGTTTTGCTGAAATGAGCAGCAAATTATTAATTTTATCTTGTAACAGAGTACTGGAAAATTTCAAATTGGTTGAGACCTTCAGTGATCATATTAGTAGTTAATCTATGTCTTATAAATACCAAGCTATAACAAAATACATATACTATAATAATGTTAGATTGTCTTTTTTTTTCAGGGGGGCGGAGAGAGAGAGAGAGAGAGAGAGAGAGAGAGAGAGCAGGGGAGGGGCAGAGAGAAAGGGAGAGAAAGAATCCCAAGCAGGCTCCACACCCAGCGCAGAATCTGCCACGGGGCTCGATCTCAGGACTGTGAGATCACAGCCTCAACCGAAATCAAGAGTTGGAAGCTTAACCAACTGAGCCATACAGGTGCACCATTTTAAATTACTTTTTTTTTTGATGGAGAGTATACTATAATAATGTTATATATAAATAATAGATGCTATATAATTATATAAATATATGCTATATAGTTTATACGAACATAAAAATTATATAATTTTTTAAGTTAAACTTTTTATTTTAAGATAATTACAGACTCACATGCAGTCATAAGAAAGAATATGGAGAGATCCTGTTTATCAAACACAGTTTCCCTCCATGGTAATGTCTTAGAAAATTATAGTACAATATCACAACCAGAATATCAGCATTGATATAATCTACCAATATTGTTCAGATTTCCCTAGTTTTACCTATACTCATTCATGTGTGTGTGTTTGTATGCAATTGTATGACCACCACAATCAAGATACAGAATGACTCCATTACCACAAAGACCTCTAATGTTGGTCTTGTGTGGTTATAACCATACCCACTTTCTTCCCACCACCCCATCTCCTACCGATACCCCTTGACCTGCTGACTGCTAATCTATTCTCCATTTCTATTATTTTGTCAACTTAAGAAGCTTATATAAAGGGAGTCATACAGTATGTAACCTTTGGGGATTGGCCTTGGTCACTCTGCATAATCTCTGAAGATTTACCCGGGTTGCTGTGTATATCAACAGTATGTCCCTTTTTGACTGCTGAGTAGTATTCTATGGTACGGATGCACCCTGTTGCTTCATCATTTACCTACGAAGGACTTCTGGGTTGTTTCCAGTTGGGGGCTATTACAAATAAAGCTGCCATGAATGTTTGTGTGCTCTATTTTCTGCATGAACATAAACCTTCACTATTGGATAAATGCCCGGGAGTACACCTGCCGGGCTGTATGGAAACTGAATGCCTGGTCTCATAGGAAACCACCAAACTGTTTCCCAGAGTGGTCATACACTTCGCGTTCCCTCCAGCAGTTTGTAAGTTACCCAGATTTTCTGCATTCACCAGCATGGGGTGTCGTGACTATCTTTTGTTCTAGCTGTCTTGGTTGGTGTGGACAGTGATGTTAGTTACACTGTTGTTTTAATTTGCATTTCCATAATGGCTAATGAATTTGAATGTGTTTTTTCACATGCTTATACACCATCTGTATATCTTCTTCGGCGAGATGGTTATTCATGGTTTTTTGCCTGTATTCTAACTGTTTGGGTCCTTTTACTATTGAGTTTTAAGAGCTCTTTATGCATACTAGTCCCTTGTTGGACATGTGGTTCACAAATATCTCCTACCAGTCTGTAGCTTGTCTTTCTACCCTCTTAACAGGGTGTTTTGTAAAGCAGAAATGTTTCATTTTTGATGAACTCCAATTTACTAGTTTTTCCTTTTACGGATCATGCTTTTGATGTCCAATCTAAGAGTTATTTGCTTAGTCCTAGGTCCTAAAGCTCTTTCCCCATTTTTTTCTTAAAGGTTTAATAGTTGTATATTTTAAGTCTAGGGTATGTATGTGTATATGCATGTATGTGTATGTATACACACGTACATACATATGTATACATAGATCATTAAAATGACTCCAAAGCCTATTATAAAATTACTCACTATTTTTTGGTATATGTCCTTCCACACCCGTATTTGTGTTATAAAGTTTGCATTTATAGATATATTTTTTAAAACTTTACTTATTTTGAGAGTGAGAGAAAGAGAGTGCAAGCAGGGGAGGGGCAGAGAGAGAGGAGAGAGAGAATCCCAAGCAGGCTCTGCACTGATGCGGGGCTGGAACTCAGAACCGTGAGATCATGACCTGAGCTGAAATCAAGAGTCAGGTGCTCAACCGATTGAGCCACCCAGGCGTCCCTAGATGTGCTTTTTAAAAGTTTACACACACACACACACACACACACACACACACACACACACACACCATGTATATGTAAACTTTTGAAACGCAAAATTAGGATTATAGAACCTGAGTTTTTCAATAACAATCATGAACAGTCTCTGGGATATTTTTTAAAGTGTCCCACCATACAACTGTTCCATGATCAGTCACTGAGGTTATTTCCAAACAGCTGCTCTACCAGGCTGAGTCTCCACATCTCCTGGGCTCTGCTGATTCCTGCCAGGGCCCTCTGGTGCTGTGCCTTCTCTGGAGGCAATGGCTTGCTGCACAGGCTGGGTGCGCGGAACAGACCCCGGTCCCTATCCTTTCTTCTCATTACTGACATCTTTGGACGTTTCCCTGAACATCTTGAAATTTAAAGAATTCAGAACTCCTTTGGTAACACACCAGGGGAAAACATGAGGAAGGCTGGGGGCAAGGACACCGGGGCAAATTTGGGAACCAGTCAGCTAGCTGGAAGGAGTTGTTTTTTTTTCTCTTCTCCCACACATTCTTGAGAGGTGGGCACAGTGTGTCGGTGAATGGACCGAGACGGAAGAGACAGAAACATGTGTACTCCTTATTTCCTTCAGACTCCCTGAGTGTGACTGAAGCCAAAGAAGTGGTTTTTTTCCTTCGATGCCTTCCCTGATTGACAGAAAACAGCTCCCCTGAATTGCTAGACTTTTCTCTCCTAGTGTTCCTGGTGCCACCAGGATCTGGTGAGAGAGCAGTGATTTCAAGCTCGCTGGACTAACCTGGGCTGAGCCCTGGCTCTGCCATTTCCTACTTCTTAACTGGCAAAAATGAAGTAATAACTCACTTCATGGAATCATCCTGAGGATTAAATAAGCAACTAGGCAAAAAGCACCAGTGCCCAGCATTTAGCAGGTCCCCTAGAATTGGCAGTGTTTTGGTTCATCCTGTGGGGGATTGATTCCTTCCAGGGATGAACATGTTCAACCTCCTGGGAGCAGAGACACTTGGGGGGAGACCAGGAGGGCCAGCCCCCTGGAGTGAAGCATTTTGACTGCGCCGCTGATGGTATTTGCTCACCAGTGAGACTGTGATGCTAAAATCCACCAGGAGGAGGTGCTCACACCACAAATCAGGGTTTAGTTTCAAAAAGTCAGCCGTTCAACCCTGCTTCCACGTCTCCTTAGAACTTCTAGCTATTTTTATTTGGTCTCTCAGAACTCTTTTAACAACTTTTTGGAAGTAACACTGATTGACATTATGTCCAGCACTGATCTTTTCTACCTCATTTAAAGAGCCCATGATTTATTTACATATGCTAACCTAGGCGTGGAGATTCACCCCGGGAGTGTGTTGGAGATGCAGATTCCAGGCTTTAGCTTTGGTGATTCCGACTGGTGGCCGCACACAGTATTTCATGTATTCCTCCTGGTTTTGGTAAGGCAACCTCTCTACGACAGAGAGAGACGGCTGAAGCCCACAGTGATCGTGGTCAGGAGAGACAGTGGTGGGGCTTCAATCAGCCTCCGAACTCACTGTTGTACCGAGTTTGGCCAACGTGGCTCAATGTTGAAACAAAACCGTTACCGTTGTCTAAATCACATAAGATTTGAGTATCTATCTGTGAGTTCCAGTTTTCACTTCAAGATGTTAAAAAGTCAAAAACACCAAGGGGGGGTGAGTATGTGGAGACACTGGAACTCATATACACTGACGGAGGGAGTGGGGCAAATTGTCAGAGCTACTTGAGAGCGTTCTGCTAAATCAAGGAAGAGATTTAGCATCTCATGGGGAGATTCGCACATGACCGCACAATTCCACCTCCAGACCTACAGAGACAGTCACATGCACGCACAAGGAGATATGTGCAGGTACGCACAATACAGCATGGTTTCTAACAGCCCCACGCTGGGCATAGACCTAAACGTCCGCGGGCATGAGGCGAAATATACACAATGGGGTTTGTCGAATTTCACTGCAGTAGTAAAAATGAGCGGATTGCAACTGTGTGTAGGTACAGGCATGAATCTTGCAAAGGAACAGAATACAGAGCACTTTGATGCCTTTATCTAGTGTTTAAAGATACAACGCTCTGTGTCACGTGCTGATACAGGTTATTTCCATCACATGCGCGGGAAGTACACGCAGCGGTGTGAGACTCCAGGGTGCCCCTGGGGAGAGGCCGAGGGGAGTGGGACCGGGAGAACACGAGGGCTTTCCGCTGTGTCTGTGCTGCTGTATTTGTTTCAAAGGGGATCTGAAACAAATTTGGCAAAAATTAAGATTTACTCATTTTGACTGCTGAGTAGATGGATGTTTGCCTTGCTACTCTCTAGTTTTCGATGTTTCAAAATAATTTTTGTAAGTGATCCACACAGATATTTTGCACTAAGTCATAATTCTTCCTGTTCCAAAGTGCTCTGGACTTTATGGGACCCTCCGCCTGTATCCTCAGAGTAACCCCACAGTAGGCGGGGGAAATGCCTCCCTTTGAAGCTCACAGCAGCTAGTGATTTGCTCCAGATCACGCACCCAGCAAAAGGTAAAGCCAGGATTCAGACCCAGGTTCCAAACCTGCAGCTCTTCTCCCCCTCCATCCAACAAGCTTCTTGACCTCTTTATTTGTAACGCGCGCTTCAGCGCCTTAGTATTGTGTCACTTGAGAACCTTCTGTCAACGGTAGGTACGATTTTCATTTGGCAGGCAGAGAAACCAATGTTCGGGATTATACAGTAAAGCAGTGTTGGAACCTGTAACTGCAACCCATCAACACGTAATTCACTTATGATTCTTTTGAACCACTGTCAACTTCCAGTTTTTAGGACTACAAACCAAGCTGATGACCATTTACAATCTAATTCTGAAAAATGCTTTAACATAATTTGTTTGTTACATGATTATATAATACTAAAAAATGGCACCACCCTAAATTGTTAACAGTAGGGCAATGGTTAGGTAATTGTCATGGAAACTGTAGCACTGGGTAAGAACAGCATTTAGCCAAGGTGTCTGCGTACTATTTGTGGCTAGGGTCCATTCTGATTAGCTACTGCCCATGCCTCCCGAGTCAGAATCTGTGCCCTACCGGCTGTTAAGTATCTTTAATATCACCCTTCTTATGAGGTAATGCTAAGTGGGGTAAAGCAGAAGCCCAACGATATTATACTATGATGACAATCACAGAGATATGTATACGTATAAGAAATATATGTACCCACGCATATCTGAGTCAGGTGCCGGAAAAACTGGACAGATACATGCCGGAGAATGAAACTGGACCACTCTCTTACACCAAACACAAAATAAATTCAGAAGGATTAAAGGCCTAAATGTGAGCCCTGAAACCATAAAACTCGTAAAAGAACACATAGGCAATAATCTCTTGCAACATATTTCTAGATATGTCTCCTCAGGCAGAGGAAACAGAAGTAAAAACAAACTATTGGGATGGCACTAAAATAAAGAGCTTTTGCACACAGCAAAAGAAAAGGGATACCTACCAAATTCAAGAAGACATTTGCAAGGGAACATGTCTGATAAAGAGTTAATATCTAAGATAAAAAACTATACAACTCAGCACCAACAAAAAAGCACCCACAAAACACAAAAAATAGGTTACCTGCTTAAAAAAAAAACATAGGCAGAAGGTGTGAATGGACCATTCTCCCAAGAAGACACACAAAAGGCTAACCGATACATGAAAAGATGCTCAGCATCACTCATCATCAGGGAAATACAGATCAAAAGCAACCTGAGATATCACCTCCCTCCTGTCAGGATGGCTAAAACTAAAAACACAAGAAACAACGGGTGTTGGCAAGGATGTGGAGAAAAAGGACCCTCTTGTACTGTTGGTAGGAATGCAAACTGGTGCAGCCGCTCTGGAAAACAGTGTGGAGGTTCCTCAAAAAAATTACAAACAGAAATACCAGATGATCCAGTAATTCAACTACCGGGTACTTACCCAAAAATACAAGCACACGCGTGCATGCACGTACACACACACACACACACACACACACACACACTGGAATATTACTCAGCCAGCCATAAAAGAATGAGATCTTGCCATTTGCAACAACATAGATGGACCTAGAGGATATTATGTTGAGTGAAGTTAAGTCAGACAGAGAAAGACAAATACCATATGATCTCAACTAAACCTCAATCAAAAAAAAAAAAAAAGAAGAGTAACGTTCTGAAAGCAAAATACGTATACACACATAATTGAGTGGGGGTGCTGGGAGTGCTGGTGGTTTTCCCTCCACCTTGCAAATTTTCCACAATCTTAATACTGATTGTATAATTTGAAGATGGAGTACTGGAGTCTTTTTTTGGAGGGTATCTATCCTGAGTCTGCTGCTTTATGATCCTGTCCTTCACTTCCCACTCCGTTGTGCTTGTCCCACGAGGGCGCAGTTCGTGTGCTGAGGCGGTGACACGTGATTGCTTGCTGGAAGCGGGCAGACAATAGGTTGACTTTGTTTCCAGCGATAAGATCGAACGAACTGGACTTAGTTTATGTGTTTCTATTTTGCTGAGGGCACTACAAATTATATAGAGATATGGAAAGACCAAATGCTATCAGCCCCTTTTAATGAAATTCTGATCCTCTTAAACCCCACAGTTCACTCAAGTCTTATTTTCCCTATTGGGGTGTGACAGAAACCCACACATCTCTTCAAGACCGAAAAGGCGTACTTTGTGCTATTGGAGAAAATAAAGTTTCATCAAACGTAGGTAAACCTTTCAAATCTTCTAAACCCTTGTGGTGGTATTATATTTTATCTTTATCAACCTTCCTAACCATGAGAATTCATCCTTACAGTTCAGGGAAATGAAACTGGAACTTTAAAATCTAGGTCCAGGTTTCTTGTTACAGACCCATCGTGTTCCGGATGCCATTCTCCTGGCATTTTATTCCATTGACAGGAGAAGCCGGCATCAGTTAAACTTAGATTCTTTTTCACTTACCGTGTTGATAGGGGCTTTGTAATGTGATTTACATCTTTGTGCCAACGATTTTTTCTTCTCTTTTTGAAATGATCAGTGTCTTAAAAATTATAGACTCAAGATATAGGGGAAAGCTAAAAGGTTATGAGTTGTTAATAGGTAATACGTAAAATTCAATCCAGCTCAGCGATATTAAATAATTTGCAGTGGGATAAATCTGTCAGACAATTAAATTTATTAGCAAAAGCTGTAGCATATGGCATGATGATAGGTAATTTGAATTCGTTTCATGCATTGCTTTTCCTGCAGACGTGTATCTAGTAACGTCCAGACACTTGGCTTTTTATCTGGCATTCTAATATTAGCTATGCAGAAATCCCATTCTGCACTATCACTGCAAAAGCATATTATTTATGACATCGATTCCTGGCACATTGTGTTGTGAGAAGGTTAATGGTTAATTGATTTAGCCAGTGGTAGGATTTGCTATGTTTAATAATGCATGAGATGATGGCCTTTTAATTCATTTATATTTCTGGTAAGACTATAAACTTCTGCAATATCGTAAGAAAGATAAGTAAAATGATTATATAGATTAGCTCATGTTGCTTTTAAATATTTGACAAGCATCTACAAATTGGAAGAGTAACCAAACAAATGAATTCAGCTATTAAACGATGATATAATTCATGACGAAAATGCATCGTCTAACACTTGTCTTCCCATAAATCCTAAACGTGTTCAACTAAGGATTTATTTTCTACTAAATTGGTCTACAAAACATGATTTGTTTGTGTAATTTTGGTAGTTAGAACCAGTGAGTGATGTGACAGCAAAGCCACAGTCGGAAGGACAGTCATAATGAAGGACCATCAACATTCTAAATGTTACTTTGATTTGCCACCCACCCTTCAAGCCCTTTTGAATGAGGACGATTAGAATCTTTTACATGCCCCGAGGCCAGTTTTTCTTCCTGCCACCTGGGTACACTTTTGACTCTTAAAACAACTTCTTGGCTGAGTAACAGAGAGTACTGGTCCGTATCAGTAACACGACTCTATTTTCCTTCCAACCAAATAAAACCCAGAGTCTCTAAAATGTTAAAATCACCTAAGTCTTTTTCAACCCAAGTGAAACACTGTTAAATGAAACCCAAGCGGAGGAGAACTGGGGAGGACAGGCAGGGGGATACAAGGCTCACTCAGCAAGAGCTGAGCCAGACAAAGGGCAGAACGGGGTCAAGTCCGTGGCATGTGGGTAGCCGGAACCACGTGGGGTGGTCCTAGAGCTGGAGGCAGTGCTGTGAAGGGGAACCGGGTTCCAGGCACTCTTCTCCCCCAGGAGACGGAAGCACACAGTGGGAGAGTGTTGAGGGCCAGGAACCTCCTGACACCCTGTTTAAGCATTTGCAGTTGTAACACACTGTGAGGAGAGGCTCCCACAGGATGGTGGAGAGACTTTGACAGAGTGGCTGCAAGGGTGTGTGTGTGTGTGTGTGTGTGTGTGTGTGTGTGTGTGTGTGAGAGTGTTGGGGGCGAATGGAATCGGCTAATTTGTTTCCAAAGATAAATTATTGTGTTTGAGGGTGGTTTGTTAAAATGTATCAGTTAAATTCCACCACGCAGAACTGGAAAATGTGTTTTTAAACTACGAAGGCGTCCTAGGCTGGTAACAGGTTAACGGTAATGACACGACAATCGCCCTGTTCTGTCTAACCAGACAACCTGGTTTCAGCTGGGACCGCTACAGTTTCCTGAAGGGTCAAGAGCCACTTTAACTGGGGATTTGTCCAGATCAGCCGACTTACAAAGAACTTTGGGCTACTTAAGTGGAAAGCATTATGGAAGTCATCTGGTACAACCCAAGCGTTGTGTACGTAGACTTGAAATTCAGGAAGCTGGGGGATTCTTCCGAGGTCATAGTCTCCTAAGCCCACCAAGCCTCCTACATAAGAAAAATGAAAGCATCTTGAGCATCGTTTTTAGGACACCTCTCTCTATCCTAATGCCTCGTAAGATATTTATTATGGCACTTAGTACGAGTCTTTAAAAAGAAAATTCATTGGAAGCAATTAATTGGATCAAAGTGAATATTAGCATTGTGCTATAAAATCCTCCTTTCACATACTCTGGTCTGGGATACAAGAAGCTCCTGGTTGCAGACTGTGGCTCTAACAGACACTTGTAACTGCAGACGTGAGACAGAATCCACTCGCTGCTGGTTCCCATTTCATCAGCTAAGGGAGTTTTCTAAGGAGAAGGTCGGAATGTGGACATTATAAGGTGCCGACTATGAATATAACCTAAATGCTATCACAGGCTTGTCAGACGAACATTACTCCCTCCTAAATGTACTTTGCTGATGGTTTAATGCCTTAGAATCAACTGAGTAGCAGAGTCAGTTTTGATCTCACGACATACAGGCTTTATTTGGATTTCTTTTACAATGGGTATTACTATAGCCATCTTGGTAAAGTGAACCAGGGTATGTCCTTGGTTAGTCACCAGTATTTCCATCCTGACTGGAAACTGCCACCCAAGAATAATTCACCAGTGTATCTGTTCATTCTCTCCTTCACTCATTCATTCTTTCAACAAACATATATTGCATACTTAATCTATCCTATACTGCCCTAGGCACTCTGCACAAATTATCTTTCATTCTCAAAACAATCCCACAACACGGATAAAATTGTGCTTCCCAAGTTACAGATGAGAGACCCGTGACCTCAGGTCTGCGTAGAACAGTGCACCCCGTGTGCATCACCAAGAAATGTGAAGACCATAAGCCAAACATCATTAGTCTTCCTAACGGCACTGAGTCGTACCTGCATAGGTAGTAAGTAGCCTCTCTTGTTGGATAAATGACTTGTCTCAGTTGCCAAGTAAACACTGGACTCTTAGCATGTTTGCCAAACATCAATAAGGAGGTCTGATCTGGAGTTCAGAATGGCAAACACCATACGATCCACAACAGTGATGGCAGCTGCCAATGTTGGTTGCACGACGACCTAGAATATGAATTCCTTGGTGATTTACAACATCTGTGTAAAGAGCTGGTATCTTTGGATCAAGAAATGGGAGTGTAATTCTGTGGTGACTATCGTAGCTGCTTCTCAGAGATTCCATTCCCATATTTGTTCTTAAAAGTATCTCGTTCCAGGAGCACCTGGGTGGCTCAGTCGGTTAAGCGTCCGACTTCGGTTTGGGTCATGATCTCGCGGTTCGTGAGTTCGAGCCCCGCGTCGGGCTCTGTGCTGGCGGCTCGGAGCCTGGAGCCCGCTTCGGATTCTATGTCTCCCTCTCTGTCTCTTTGCCCCTCCCCCAAGTGCATTCCGTCTCTGTCTCTTAAGAATGAATAAATGTTAACAAAAAAAAAAGTATCTTGTTCCAAATTGCATAAGCAAACCACATATTGGTATCAGTAGTAAACATCAAAGGCCCGGCACCCCAGGGTCTAAAGTGGTGCTTTGTCCAGAATATGTGCATCTCACGTTGTGGCCGCACACTTCAGCCAGGCCAAAGGAGAGACTCTCAGAAGTTATGGTGCTGTCTTTATTACAAAGGCACTGGTATCCTATGAGTAAAGATTTACTTGACACTTTAACATAAATTTTTATGAAGAGCGTCGTGTAATTAACGGAGAGCTGTAACAACCAACAGCGACAACAAAGTTTCGCAACAAATGCAGAAGTAATATTTCAGAGGACGGCGGGAGGAACAGGGGCTGAGAGCATTACCCCCTTGAGTCAGGGGGGCCGGTTTGCCACTTGGGGACAGACCTTTCGCCTTGGTGTCTGAATCAACCGTGTGATGGTGTATTCTTTGTGCTACTGTGAATTGGTTATTTTTGCTTCTGAAACTATTTAGGCCAATCACACGTGCCATTGTGGCTGACCTACAAGCACGCGAAGAGAGAGATTTCTACGAAGAGATTGACTGCTCTGACAAAAATGAGAGAGGCGAAGTGCCTAAAAATTCTGTAAGGCTCTGAGAAGGCAATGAGATGGCAGGGGTGGGGGACGGTGCCTGGTGTTAACACTCGAGACGTATTCTTCACTCGGTTTACTTCAAACCTGTTTTTAGGAGCTTGTTCAGTTGAAGAGAAAGCTAAACTGAAGATTATTATTAACTTTTATCAAAGTTCACAGAAGAAAGCCACAGGAGGGGGAGTAAGCCGCACTAGTACAACAGTAAGTTTTCTTATTGCTATTATGTGAACTTTGATGGAAGTTAATAGCACGGCAGTGAAGTACAACTTAACAGAGACAGTCCCACCAGGTGCAACAATAAAGCCATCCAGTAACTTTAAGTATCAGGATGCAACCAAAAGGGCCAAGGAAGGCAGATGAATCATGTATCTGACAACCTTCTGAATATATTTGCTTCAGACGTACTCTTTGCTAAGAAGCCTCTAGTATATTATGGTAGCAGACGTGACCACACCCCATAATTCCACCTCCCGTTGTTTACGCCCCGTGTAGTCGCTTTCTCTTGAGTGCAGGTGGGACCTGTGACTTGTTTATAACAAATACAATGCGGCGAAGGCACGGGAGGGGAGCTGTCTGAAGATGAGGTGAGATTACAGAAGTATCCACCTTAGAGGGGGGCAAGAGATTCTCCTTGCTAATTTGAGGAAGTGAGTGGTTTAGTTGGGCAGGGCCACGTGGCGAAGAATTGCCGATCGCTTGTAGGAACAGCAGGTGAGCTCTAAAATTGCAGGTGGGCTCTAGACAGCAGCAAACAAAAAGCCAAGACCCCCAGTTGTACAGCCTCGGGAAGTAAATCCTGCCAGCAGCCTAAGTCAGCACGGGAATGAATTCTCCACTCGGGTGTTAAATGGGGAAACGGCCGGGCGACACCTGCAGTGTGGCCCTCTGAGACCCTGAGCAGGAGGGGGGGCCCACTCGGCTGTGCCAACACCCCTGACCCATAGGAATTGAGAGAAAAGGTGTGTTGTTTTAAGCCACTAAGTTTGTATGATTTGTTACACAGTGATAGAAAATGAATACAATTAATATTTGGTGGTTTTATAGCCACATTCTGTTTAGTTTTCTATCCCTCTCACTAGACCGTGAGCTAGTTTAAAAATAGGGGCTGTGGGGTGCCCGGGTTGGGGGGGGTCCGTCGGTTGAGTGTCCGACTTCGGCTCAGGTTGTGATCTCCCGGTTTCTGGGTTCAAGCCCCGCCTCAGGCGCAGTGCTGACAAGCTTGGAGCCTGGAACCTGCTTCTGATTCTCTGTCTCCCTCTCTCTCTGCCCCTCTCCCACTAGTGCATGCTCTCTCTCAAAAATAAACATTTTTAAAAATTAAAAAAAAAAAGGGGGGTGCCTGGGTGGCTCAGTCGGTTAAGCATCTGACGACAGCTCAGGTCATGATCTCACGGTCCGTGAGTTCGAGCCCCGCGTCGGGCTCTGTGCTGACGGCTCAGAGCCTGGAGCCTGTTTCAGATTCTGTGTCTCCCTCTCTCTGACCCTCCCCCATTCATGCTCTGTCTCTCTCTGTCTCAAAAATAAATAAATGTTAAAAAAAAAATCTTTAAAAAAAAAAAGGAGGGGGTATGCTAAACGAATAATCCACTGAACAGGCGGATGGATGAACAAACGAATGCACACCGTGCTTTGGCCTTTCAGGGCATGTGCTGGCCACCATGACAGGCTGCCTTTCCCTCCCTTACCTCTTGATCCTCTTGATTCATCAACATGCAGAGAACACTGAACCTATTTCTGTTTCTAAGCAAGCCATTTATCTTCATTAAAATGGAGCTGCTGTCCTATTTTCTGGTCATACCGTTTGATTAGATCCTTCTGGAATGTTTTGTGGAATTCTCTGTGGTTCTTAGCAGCCTACATAACTTTGTGTCATCCGTTATTTCAAGGAGCTAGCTACTTTTCTCCAACTAATTATTTCAAATGTTAGGCACCAATTCCTGAGGCACCCCATTAAATCCTCTCTGTGCAGGGGATCTGCACAAATTTCCTTTCTCTGAGCCAATTTAAATCCACACGAGAGCTTGATTTCTCATTCTGTCATTAGCGGTGATAATCGTATTCAGACTTTTGGAGGATGAAAGTAATTTATACCAATTATTTTGTTTATTTGTGTTATGCCCAGAGATAGACTTGCTACGTAATCCCCGTATTTTGGATAAGAGAGGCAGAAAATGTCCTTGCGGTTAGCCTGTAAGTCATTTATCTGTTCAGTGAACAATTTATTAAGCAATGACGATATGTGGAACACCGTACTTAGAAACAAAATGAAAGGAAGTAAGGAAGGCTGACTGATCTGTCTTGTCTGTCTTATTAAATTATAAGCTCTCCCTAGTTTTATCTGTTTTTCTCGATTTTATTTTGTTTCTGTTAATATTTCCGCACACAAAAGTTAGACCCGAGTCTTCACCACCTTACGTCTAGAAAAATACAACAGCTTTCTGCTTGTGTTACTGCTTCTGGTTTATCCTGACTTTTGTTCATCTAACTCAGGACCTAGAGAATGTCTTGCTAAGCACAACTGGAATGCTTCTGAGGACCCGGCAGTGACTTCCTAAAAGCCTATTATTCGAGACACAAATATTTTGGCTTTGTGAGAGACCCATGTGGATGCTTCACTCACCGTTCCTTCCCGGCCTAATGTTCTCTGTTAATGTTTTCATTATTTCATAACCAAGAATTCTCTGCATCAGCCAAGACAACTAGCTTACTGGCCCTTGAAGCAAAACTTCTTTACTCGCTTGGCAGTGTGGTCCCTTCAAGCTAACGCGGCCCCCTGGCTCATGCTTGAAAATCTGACTTTTCTCTCCTCCTCTAAAAACCGGTACAATACTCACCCGTGACCCACCCTATCCTATTCGGACTGCGCCGTGACTCTTTTTCTCTCAGACATCTGAACGTTTACAATTTGCACGGATTTGTGTCAGTGGTCCCTGGGCCACCAACATTTCGTATCACCCAGGAACTCACTACTGGAAACACAGATTCTTGGGCTCCACCTCCAATACTCTGAATCACAGACGCTAAGGGTAGGTCCCAGAAAATTGTTTTAAGAAGCCCTCCACGTGATTCTGGGGCACTTTAAAGGCTGAGAACCACTGACTGATACATGTCTGTGTAAAAATATTGGTCAAAATACATATATGCACACATACACATACACATACAGTTTCCCAAATGGCATGTCCACTTAAGAAAACTGGATACCCATTTATATTGGGAGCTGTGTCGGATGGCAGGAAGCGTATACCAAAATTTAACTAGCAATGTGGTTGTTTTCTTTAATCCTCCTAGCACCTAGCACAGTTTCGTACACAAATTCAATACGCATTACGTATTTGGCTAACTACCACTTGACTCTTGATCTTGATTCATTAACATGTAAGCATCCTTGACCAAAAGGGTGCAAAGGAAAGAAAATAAATGAAGCACATTACTCCTATTAAGTATGTATCTGCAGCTCCGATTAGGGCTGGGAAGAGCACAATTCGTACTGCACACAAAGCTCTTTGTCACGGGGATCCTACGTGCTCGCGTAACTACACCTTCTTCCCAAGGCCCCAGTCACACTGAACTGTTTGGCACCTTCCCCAGTAGCATCTCTAGGCATACCTTCTACCTGGAATGTGCTTCTCTGTCCTTTGTCTGCCTGGCTAATTCTTCCATACTCTTCAAGGCCCATGTCAGGAAGCTTCTCCGCACCCCGTTCCATCATAGTGAGGCATCCTTCCCTCTGCCTCCGGGATACCTTCTATTTACCCCTATCCGGTCACCAACCATACCCTATCATGAAAAAACTTCCCATTTGTTCCACTACACTGTACCAGAAGCACCTTGAAGCCAGGGTCTTCACAGTCGTATTCCAGTGCTGGTCATGCAGTTGGTGCTCGACATTCAGTGGCTGAGAGAAAAACAACTGGTGAAGATTTGCTATGAGGTGTAATTAAGTTCGCTATGCTTTAACGTCCTCAAGAGCCAAACATGAATATATTTTATTCCAGCAACCAGTTTAGTCCAGAATTAGGACGGGATTCAATTTTTTTTTAGGTCCCTGAAGGGGTTGGGGAACCCCAAGGCTGTTTCCGTTCCCCTCCTGATACCTAGTGCCCATGGACACTGACCTGTTCCAGCAGGTATACCAGTAGTCCAGAAGCATAATGTCAGGCTTGGGATAAGCACGAACACAGGTTAGGTTGTATTGTCAAGTACGACCTGCGGCCACCATGGGAATGCTTGCGAATGGCTGGTTCCCATGACGAAAGCCTCCCTGACGGTCCGAAGCATGGGCTCTACTTAAAATTGTGCAGATGATGCGTCATCAAGTTCAGCAGAGCATTTTCGATTGATTGGTGGTCTCTAATCCTCTAACAGGGCACACAGGCAGGCAGAGGCAAACAATCAAACACCTTTGGGTGATCATCTTCCACTCCGGTGATCGTCCCATCACTTAGGACAGAGAACAATTTGTTCAGAACACCACCAAGCACTAACAAGTTGGTTTCCTACAAAAGGAAGCCATTCCAAAATTAGCCACGGCATTTAGGACTAATTCCTGTTCTCTTTCACTATCTCTGGCATGCTGTCTGACAGGACATGGGACTGCAGAGAGGTCAACCTCACAGCAAAGTCATGTTTTCCTTGGCTCACAACAGTCTGCGAGCAGGGCCAGAAAATACAGTGGTGCTCAGAACAGCCCAGAGAGTCTTCAGGAGCTGGCACCCCTGGGAGAAGATTACCTTCCCATTATGTGGGCATCAATCTCTTCTTGGCTTATTCCTAACAGTCTGAAGACTCTAAATTTAACATGTTCCCTCATTTATTCTTAAGTGAGGTTATTGTCATCATTTAGGGAAGACGCGCATACTCATAAATAAATTCAATCTCTATTTTGATGGGGAAAAGTTTAAATGAGGATTTAAAATGGCATCTGGTTAGCAGCCCCAGATCTGTGGCGTTTCATCTGTGAAAACTCGAGAAAGAAGCAAACCCTCTACACTGACACCATGAGTGCGGACAACCTAACATTTCAACCAAATGTTTGGGAAAGCAGTTGCTAATTACAGAGCAAGTGATGCTTGATAGAGAAAAGCCAGCCTCGAGAATGCTGACTGATGGAGAGAGGGCCCAAGGTAAGGGGGGATTGCTATTCCTCTGCCCCATCCATTCACTGTCTCAGAGACGCAGGACCCACACTAGTCAGAGACTGTGGAGGACAAGAATGAGGAAATCATGACGCAAAAAACACGAGTGCTAAGTGTTGAAACCAAAGAAAACAAGACACGAGTCTAAATGATTGTCTTATATATTTGCAACACAGGCAGAGTTTTTCTTTAAAAGTAATTATTACCGAGGGGCATTTGGGTGGCTCAGTTAAGTGGTTAAGTGTCTGACTTCAGCTCAGGTCATGATCTCAAGGTTTGTGAGTTTGAGCCCTGCATCGGGTTCTCTGCTGACAGCTCAGAGCCTGGAGCCTGCTTGGGATTCTGTGTCTCCCTCTCTCTGCCTCTCCCCCATTTGCCCTCTGTCTCTCCCTTTCTCTGTCTCAAAAATAAACATTAAAAAAATAAAAAATAAACAAAAGTAATTATTACCTAGATCTTAAACCACAAAGACCAAGACGTGGAGTGAAGAGAGCAAGAAAATAGAAGTGTACAAATATCCTTGCCTCAATTCAAGTAAGACTAACTCAGTAAGAACACCACAGTCAGAGGGGAGGAAGATGGGGGGATGGGTAGAATAGGTGATGGGGATTAAGGAGAGCACCTGCTGTGATGACCACTAGGTGATATGTGGAAGGGTTGAATCACTATATTGTTTGTATACCTGAAACTAGCATAACACTATGTTAACCAATGGAATTAAAATAAAAACTAAAAGAGAAAAAAAACATTGCCACCTTATCTGCTAGTAAAATTTAAACACAATCTGGAATAATGTGAACTATAATATTAGGTTAATAAAAATTACCAAACTTTTTCTGTTTTTTAAAAAATATTTATTTATTTTTGAGAGAGAGAGAAAGAAAGAGAGAGAGTGCACAAGCAGGGGAGGGGCAGAGAGAGAGAGAGAGACACAGAATTCAAAGCAGGCTCCAGGCTCTGAGCTGTCAGCACAGAGCCCGATGCGGGGCTCAAACTCATGAACAGTGAGATCATGACCTGAGCCTAAGTCGGATGCTTAACCAACTGAGCCACCCAGGTGCCCCTTAAGAAATAAAAAAATATGTTACTAAAACAAGGACATCATAATCAATAAGTATGTGTTAACTGATGTAAGAATATAGTCATAATGATAATGATAACATCTTGAATCAGTAGAGGAGGAACAGATTATTTTACATACTGTTTTAGAACCACTGGCCAATCATTCATTATAAATTAAAGTTAGAGTCTCGCCTAATTGTGCTCTGACATTCTAGAGAGCTTGGAATTTTAAATGTAAAGAATGCAAAATGCTAGAAGAAAACAGAGGTGAATGATTTAGAAAAGAGCTTTCTGAGCATTACCCCACCATGAAATCCAAGAAGGAAAAAATATTAATGTATGGTCATGGGCTTTGTGCTTGGGTTTTCTCACTTGCAAGATGGGTTATAATAAAAGAACCTCTCTCAGTAGGATTGTCTGTGTATGCAGCTTATATGAGACAACACACAGGAAGTACCAGCATAAGAGCAGGGACATAGGAATCGCTCAATAAATATCAGCAAAAAAAGAGCAGGAAGAAATTGGATATGGCCTAAATCTACAACTAGAATGGCTCCATCTACTTGGTAAATATTATGCATCTGTTAAAAGTTCTTTGGTAGTTGGGGTGCCTGGGTGACTCAGTCGGTTAAGCGACCGACTTCAGCTCAGGTCATGATCTCACAGGTTCGTGAATTTGAGCCCCCCATCAGGCTCTGTGCTGACGGCTCAGAGCCTGGAGCCTGCTTTGGATTCTGTGTCTCCCTCTCTCTCTGTTCCTCCCCCGCTCACACTCTGTCTCTATCTCTCAAAAATGAATAAATGTTAAAAAAAATATTTTTTAAAGTTCTTTGGTAGCTATATATTTATTCATATGTATAAATATTTTACTACATTATCAATGGGGTTGAAAGGAAGGAGAAAATCAGTTTCCAAAATAGTTGGGGTGCCCTTTTTCTATTTGATAAATGAAATGGCTCTGACACTTATTATTATCATCTTACTACCACCTTAATCTTCACTTTTTACATGACTTTGATCATTTTTCAATCTTATTCCAAAATATTATTCATAGGCTTTTGGCTCATTTCCAGAAAAACTGCTATGCATTTAGTTTTTAAGGGATTTGTGTTGACTTGGCTGAGTTTTTTTAAACACCTTTATTGAGATACAATTTATATACCATAAACTTTACCCACTTAAATAGAAAAATTCAATGGTTTTTAGTATATTTTCAGAGTTTCATGGCTATCACCATAACCTACTTTTAGAACATTTCATGGTCCCAAAAAGAAACCCTGCATTCATTAGTTCCTGCCTACAGCCACCCACCAATTCATTTTTGTTAGTCCTGCTAGTCTTGTGTTTAAATTATGAAGTTTACATTTATAGATTTGTATTTTTTTTAATTTAAAAAAAAATTTTTTTAATGTTTTATTTATTTTCAAGAGAGAGAGAGAGAGAGAGACAGAGCTCGAGACGGGAAGGGCCAGAGAGAGAGGGAGACACAGAATCCAAAGCAGGCTCCAGGCTCTGAGCTGTCAGCACAGAGCCCGATGTGGGGCTCGTCCTCATGAACCACGAGATCATGACCTGAGCCAAAGTCGGACGCTTAACTGAGTGAGCCACCCAGGCACCCCTACAGATTTGTATTTTAAAAGTATCTACACACATGTACATACAAAATACATGTTCTGGAGTCACTTTAAGATTTGGTTGAAACCTCGCTGTACGACTTACCAGGAGTGTAGTCTTGGGAGGTCACATAACTGCTCCGTTCCTCATTTTCTCGGCAGTAAAATGGAGGAAATGATATCTACCTCACAGGCTTGTGGGGAGGATTTTTAAAATGGGAAAATCTGCATCCGGTGCTCGGTGCAGCATTTAGAACACAGTAAGCGCTCCACAAATATTAGCTGTAATCATTCTGTTCATCATCAACATCTCTGGATCGGAGAACTATGGAGGATTTTATTTTGTACTGGGTGCACACTGGTATTTTCCAAAGTCTCTACGTGAACATGTACTGCTTTTGTGGTGAAATAAGAAAAATAAACTTTGTTTACAGTCATGGAGAGGGATGGTCAAGCAAGTGGGAGGTGAGTGGGGAGCCAGGCTTCTCTGGCTAAAGAGTGAAGACAGGCAACTTTCAGAGCAACTCCCTCCCACCCCCACCCCACTCCCTGGAGCTCCCAGAGAGTTTGGACCCCACCCTTGAGGCTATGTGTCCTACAGATGCCTCAAGATGGCTTAGGTCCCTTGGAAAGATCCCTCTCTGCCCCGCTGCCATGGCCATGGAGGCAGTGGGTCCGGCCACATCAGGTCGTCCTGATCTGAGCGAGCATCTGTGCCCCTATCTTGCTAGTTGAGCTCCACCCGCAGCACTGCCTGCTGACTCAGGGGTAACATCAACCCAGGGCAGGAGGCATATACTGGTCAAAACTGGGCTTTCGAGTCCATACGACTTGGGTTCAAAACCATACTCTGTTAATTTTCCGAACATTATAGGCCTCAGCTTCCCTTGTGTATAAAATAGGGATAACAATAGCTACTTCCACGACTGGAAAGTGATTAGAGCTCAATGCCAATGTTACTATCAACTGTGCTATTATTGTTACTATTACTTAATCTGTAAGATTATAACCTGGGGCTTTGAGGGCTCTGAAATAACACCATGCTTTTCTGTTCATGGCATCCCCATGAAACATGCAAGGAATATCATAAGTCCTTAAGTCCATAAGGACATCGAGTCCTTAGTGAATTCCATTCAGCATCTATTTGAGGGCCTAGTACGTGCCACATGCTGTCACAGGCCCTTGGGATACATCAGTAATTTGACAATTTGACAAAGGCTGGAAATAGGAACTGAAGGTCTGGGGGGAAGAGCCTGGGAGGCTTCAAGCAGGGACGAACCTGACATGTGGGCAAAACAAACAGCAAGGAGGCTGAATGGTAAAAAGCAGAGTGAGCAAGAAAGACACTCAGGGAGGAGGAGGGCCCCATAACATGGCGGCCATTTCAACTGGGACTCTGGCTTGACTCTGAATGAAGAAACTCTTGGTATCTGAGAGTGGAGGAGAACTTGATCTGACTCAAATGCATTAAAAATGATCACTCTGGCTGCTATGATCCTTGTCCAAGAGCTTGACGTCTGCCTTTTTACTGAAAACCAAAGTGCAGCTTCTTCCCCAGCAGTGTTCTGTGATCTGTCTGCCAAACACGGGTATTCTAGGGCGAGAGACCGTGGACACACGGACTACATAGAGGCATGCTTCGTTTTATTGCATTTCATTTTTTTTTTTAATTGTGCTTTGCAGATACTGCATTTTTTTGGTCTGTTTTGTTTTTGTTTGTTTGTTCTACAATTGAAGGTCTGTGACAACCCTCCATAGAGCAAGTCTATCGGTGCCATGTTATCAAACGGCATTTATTTGCTCACTCTGTGTCTCTGTGTCACATTTTGGTAATTCTTGCAATGTTTCAGACTCTTCCGTTATGATTTGTAATGGTGATCTGTGATTAGTGATCTCTGATGTTACCTAACTGCTTTGGGGGCACCACGAAAGCATCAATATAAGAAGGTGAAATTAGGCAATAAATGATGTGTGGGTTCTGACTGCTCCATCAACTGGCTGTTCCCCCTTTTCTCTCCCTCTCCTCAGGCCTCCCTGTTCGCTGAGACACAATATTGAAATTAGGCCAATGAATAACCCTACAATGACCTCTAAGTGCTCAAGTGAAAAAAAAAAAGAGGGGCACCTTTCTTACTTTAAATGAAAAGCTAGAAACGACTGAGCTTAGTGAGGAAGGCAGGTTGAAAGCCAAGATAGGCTGAAAGCTAAGTCTCTTGCACCAAACATCAGCCAAGTTGTGAATGGAAGAAAAAAGTTATTAAGGATATTTTAAAAAATCAACAGTATCGAGAGTTCATGTACATGCAATGATACCTGTTTTTATCCCGACATTCTAGGATACTCTACAACTGAGAAAGTGTGCTAACACCAAAGTCCTCTTAGACCCCGCCCTTCTGCATCCGGCCACTGCCCAGTAATGGCACCTGCCACCCATCCCTGGCTCCCTTCTGGTCTCCTCTCCTGTAGTTTCACCTTCCCCAACCCACTCCCCAAACTGTCACTCCTGTGCTCTTCTTTAACTCACAACTCTGAGTCACCCCATGCAGAACCTTCCATGGTCTCCACTGCCCCCTTTCGTTGCCTCTAGTACTGAATGCCTTGCACGGCAGTGAGCCCTTCAGGATCTAGTCCTTCTGGCTTCCCACACATCAGGCCTCTGTGAATTCACACTGCTGTTCTCTCTGTCCCATCTGATAAATGTTGCTGTTCTTTCAAGCTTGTCTCCTCTTCTTCCACTACCTTTCTGACATCCCAAGCAAACTACGTACTTTTCCAACAGGCTCACTTTCTCAGTACAGACTTCCATTATAGTATCTTACAGACGTCTGCTTCATTGTTGATCTCCCCACCAGACTGCAGTTCTCAGAAAGTGGGGATAAGGCCTCTTCAGGTTGCTATCTCTAGCTGGGCAAAGCATATGGCATATAGCAAATAGCTCCTAAAAGCATTTGTTGAATATATTAATGTTTTTCCCCCAGTTTCATTGAGGAATAAATGACAAATATAATTGTATATAAAGGGTATAATGCAATGATGGGATGTATGTATACATCATGGAATGATTACCAAGACCAAGATTATTAGCACATCTGTCCCCTCACACAGTTAACTTTTTCTTTTCTTTTTTCTTTTTCTTTTCCTTTTCTCTTCTTTCTTTCTCTTTTTCTTTTTCTCTCTTTCCTTTTTTCTTTCTTTCCTTCCTTCCTTCCTTCTTTCTTTCTGTGGTTGAGGATGCTTAAGATCTACTCTCAGCAACTTTGAAGCATACAATATCATATTAATAACTACAGTCACTCTTTAGATTCTCAGAACTTATTCTTCTTATAACAGAGTTTGTACCCTGTGACCTGCATCTCCCCATATCCCCCCTCTCCCAAGTCCCTGGCAACTACCATTCTATTCTGTTTTTATGAAATTGACATTCTCCGTTCTCTTAGATTCCACATATAAGTAAAATCATACGGTATTTGTCTTTCTCTGTCTGGCATATTTTACTTAGCATAATGTCGGCCATGCTTATCCATGTTGTCAAAAATGGCAGAATTTCCTTCCTTTTTGTGGGTGAAACATTCCATTGTTGGGGGTGTGTGTATGTGTGTGAATATCACATTTCTTTATCCGTTCATCTGTTGATGGACACTTAGGTTGTTTCCATATCTTGGCTATTGTAAATGGTTCTCTAATGAACATGGGAGTGCAGATACCTCTTTGATATTCTGTTTTCACTTCCTTTGACTATATACCCAAAGTAGGATTGTTAAATCAAATGATAGTTCTATTTTTAATTTCTTGAGGAACATCTATACTTTTTCCTTAGTGGCTGTTACCAGTTTATATTCCCATCAATAGCCCACAAGGGATCCTTTTTCTCCACATGCTCACCAGCATTAGTCATCTCTTACCCTTTTTTAGAAATGTTTATTTATTTTGAGGGGGGAGTACAGAGAGGGAGGGAGGGAGAATCCCAAGCAGGCTCTGGGCTGTCAGCACACAGCCAGACACAGGGCTCGATACCACAAACTGTGAGATCATGACCTGAGCTTAACCAACTGAGCCACCCAGGTGCCCCTCTTGTCTTATTTGATAATAGTCATCCTGATAGGTGTGAGGTGATATCTCATTGTGGTTCTGGTTGTATTAACCTGATTAATGATGTTAACCACCTTTTCGTGTACCTGTTGGCCATCTCTATGTCTTCTTTACAAAAATGTCTGCTCAGATTCTTTGTCCATTTTTCAATTGGGTTTCTGTTTTTTTGCGATTGAGTTGTAGGAGTTCCATACATATTTTGGATATTAACTCCTCATCAGACATGCAGTTCCAAATACGTTCCGTAGGCTGACTTTTAATTTTGTTGATAGTTCCCTCTGCTATGCAGAAGTTTTTTTTTTAGTTTGATATATAACCACTTGTTTATTTTTTTCTTTTGTTGTCTTACACTTAAGACAGTCATAAAACTCAAGTCTTTAATCCACGCTGAGTTGAGTTTTGTGTATGGTGTAAGATAGGGGTCCAATTTCTCCAACACCATTTATTGAAGAAACTATCCTTTCCCCATTGTATATTCTTGGCTCCTATGCCCTAAATTAACTGATAATATATGCATGAGTGTCTGTTTTATGCCATTAACATACTATGTTTATTGCTGCTATAGCTTTGTAATGTAGCTTGAAATCAGGAAGCGTAAAGCCTCCAGCTTTGTTCTTCTCTCTCAACACTGCATTGGCTATTTGGGGTCTTTTGTGGTTCCATACAAGTTTTAGGGTAGTTTTTTCTGTTTCTAACAAAAATGTCATTGGATTTTGATAGAGATTAGATTAAATCTATGGATCGCTTTGGGTAGCATGGACATTTTCATAATATTAATTCTTCCAATCCACGAACATGGAATATCTTTCCATTTATTTGTGTCTTCTTCAATTTCTTTCATCAATGTCTTGTAAGTTTTCAGTGTACAGTTCTTTCATCTCCTTGGTTAAATAAATTGGTTACATTTCATTTAAAAAGTGTTTCACTGGTTTTGGTGGTGTTGTAAATGGGTTTGGTTTCTTAGTTTTTCTTTGAGGAATAGTTTGTTCTTAGTTTGTAAAAATGCACCTGGTTTTTCTATGTTGATTTTGTATATGGTAATTTTACTAAATTCATTCATTAGTTCTAACAGTTTTTTAGTGAAGTCTTCAGGGCTTTCTATACGAGCCCTGCAAATAGATCATTTTACTTCTTCCTTTCTAATTTGGATACCTTTTATTTCTTTTTCTTGCCTAATTACCATGGCTAGGACTTTCAGTACTAAGTTGAATAGAAATGGCAACAGGGGGCATCCTTGTCTTGTTCGTGATCTTAAAGGAAAGGCTTTTAACTTTGCATCACTGAGTATGATGTCAGCTGTGGGCTTGCCAAACACGGCCTTTATTATGTTGAGGTACATTCCTTTTATAATTTGTTGAGAGTTTTAAATCACACAAGAATGTTGAATTTTTCAAATGCTTTTTCTGCATCTATTGAAATAATCTTGTAATTTTTATTCTTCATTATGTTAATGTAGTATATCTCATTTATTGATTTGGGTATGTTGAACCATATGTTGGGTATGTTGATCATGCTGTATGATCTTTTTATATGCTCTTGAATTCCATTTGCTAGTATTTTGTTAAGGATTTTTGCATCTATCATCATCAGGGTATTGGCTCCTAGTTTTCTTTTCTTGTAGTGCCCATTTTTTTCTTTTTAATTCAACAATAATTAACATACAGTGTTATATTAGTTTCAGGTGTCCAATGCTCATCATGATGTGTATTCTTAATCCCCATCAACTATTTCACCTATCCCCTTACCCAACTCTTCTCTGGCAACCACCAGTTTGTTCTCTATATTTAAATCTGTTTTTTTCTCTTTGTTTCTTTGTTCGTTTGTTTTAGTTCTTAAATTCCACATATAAGTTGAAATTATATGGCATTTGTCCTTCGTTGACTGACTTGTTTCAGTTAGCATTATACCGTCTAGGTCCATCCATATCATTGCAAATGGCAAGATTTTATTCTTTAATGACCAAGTAATATTCCACTGTGTACATGTACATGTGTATGTATATATTCCACACCTTCTGTATCCATTTATCTATCAAGAGACCTTTGGGTTGCTTCCACATCTTGGCTATTGTAAATAATGCTGCAATAAACAGAGGGGTGCATATATCTTTTCAAATTAGTGTTTTTGTTTCTTTAAAAAATTTTTTTTAATGTTTTTCTTTATTTTTGAGAGACAGAGAGAGAAAGAATATGAGTGGGGGAGACAGAGACAGAATCCAAAGCAGGATCTAGGCTCTGAGGTGTCAGCACAGAGCCCGATGCAGGGCTTGAACCCATGAACTGTGAGATCATGACCTGAGCTGAAGTTGGCTGCTCAACAGACTGGGCCACCCAGGTGCCCCAGTGGTTTTGTTTTCTTTGGGTGAATACCTAGCACTGGAATTACTGGATCATATGATAATTCTGTTTATTTTTTGAGGAACATCCATACTCTTTTCCACAGTGGCTGTAAGAGCCGTATTCCCACCAACAGTGCACACACTGTACTTTTTCTCCACATCCCCACCAACACTTGTTGTTTCTTGTGTTTTGGGTTTTGGCCATTTGGACAGGTGTGAGGTGATATCTCATTGTGGTTATGACCTGGATTTGCCTGATGGTTAGTGATGTTGAGCATCTTTTCATGTGTCTGTTGGCCACCTGTATAACTTCCTCTGAAAAATGCCTATTCAGGTCCTCTGCCCATCTTTTAATTGGATTATTTGTTGGTGTTGAGTTGTAGAAGTTTTTCATATATTCTGGGTACTAACCCCTTATCAAATATATCATGTGCAAATATCTTCTCCCATTCAGTAGATTGTTTTGTTGACGGTTTCCTTCACTGTGAAAAATTTTTCATTTTGGTGTAATCCCAATAGGTTGAATTTACAGTACCCATCTTTAAATTTTATTTGTTTTGAGAAAGAGAGAGAGAGATAGAGAGAGAGGGAGAGAGAGCGAATCCCAAGCAGGCTCTGTGCTGTCAGCGTAGAGCCCACTGCAGGGCTCAATCCCATGAACCATGAGATCATGACCTGAACTAAAATCAAGAGTTGGACAGTTAACAGTATGAGCCACCCAGGCACCCCTGTAATTAGCCCATCTTTAAAACTACATTGCATAGGGGTGCCTGGTGGCTCAGTCAGTTAAGCATCCAACTTTGGCTCAGGTCATGATCTCGCGGTTCGTGAGTTCAAGCCCTGTGTCGGGCTCTGTACTGACAGCTCAGAGCCTGGAGCCCGCTTCGGATTCTGCGTCTCCCTCTCTCTCTGTTCCTCCCCTGCTCGCACTCTGTATCTCTCTCTCAAAAATAAATAAAGATTAAAAAATTTTAAACTATACTGCATAACAGGAAAAATTACATTATTATTCCCATTTTCCACTTGGAATGACTAAAGTACAAGGTGATTTCATAGGACTTATTTTACAAAGTTGGGATTAACATCCACAATGCCTAGCTCCAAGCTCAGATCTTTCTATGAGACCAAAGCCAGCCTAAGCTGTTGTTAGGATGGGGAAACTCAACATAATATCCTGGCTCTCTTCTAGGCTTTGTGTGGGAATCACATCCCTCCCTGTTCAACCTGCATGGGGCGATTAGTGCACAAAGCTTACATTCTAGTGGGGGATAAAATTGCTTAATGTCCCATTAGATGACTGAAGGTCAAACCCAGGCCACCTTCATGTCCTAAGCCTCTCTTTGCCCTCATCTGTGTAGCTATAACCACCTCCTGCCTTCTCAGTCCTATGTTGAGGATATACCACTAAAGCTATAATGATCCCCTTTGGTTCAGCTCCCTACACCCTTTTTTAGTGCCGAGCCCTTCTCTCTTAGGGCCAGGGAAGCACAAGGACTGGACAGGATCCTTGGAAGAGAGAACATTGGGCTCCACATTCTGAGCCCTCACACCGGGCTCCCCTGGGACTAGAACCAGACACACTGTTTCCCAAAAATCAGGAGACAGAATGAATAGAGCTCCTTCCAAAAGAAGAAATGCCTGATATATTTCTCGCCCTGTGAAGTTATTTTTAGTTCTTCAAGTGTCTCTGAATCCAAACAATTCAAGGAACTGCCCAAGTTCATAGTTTCAATGTGTTCCAACTTTGACAAAAATACATTACATCATGCAGAAAGAGATTCAACCAGTCTTAATTGTCTCACAATGGACCCACAATGCCAGCTCAGAAATAGGATCTTTATCAGTGCTGGCAGTGTCTACATATGATTTCTAAGTATTGGTGGCCCCCTCAGCAATAAATATCACAAACAACAACGGGGTTTGAGATTGTACTAGACAGATCAATCAACTAAGAAATATCAGGAACAATAATCAGGTTAACTTCCAAACTGAAAATAAAAATGTCATACAATAACATTAAAGAGAAATCTGAACCTTTGAGTAAATACACATCGCAAATCTACACCAGCATCCTCATGAACTAATCTGGCCTCAGCCTGGGTTTCAAAACAAACCTCTTGCCAAAATTTTCAAATAATCCTATTATAGAAAGAGAAAGATTCTTATGAAGGATGAAATAGGAAAAAAGTCATCCAGCTCTTAACAGTTGTTTATAAACTGTTCTTATCCAAAAGATGCATATGTAGGAAAATTAAAGAGCTAAATCCTGCCATGAGTCATACAGAAGGGAAAAGGATAAATCATGATCTCAAATATCTTTGAGGCCAAAAGGCAAAGCGGAAGGTGAATGCACCAGCTTCAGCCCATAATGACTAAGACAAGGAGTAAGAGAGACATCATTCTCTGTGGACTCCATCTATAGGAGTGATGAGAAATCATCTGCCAATTAGAAGAGTTACTCCCTTCACATATTCTTTCTTTTTTAATATGAAATTTATTGTCAAACTGGTTTCCGTACAACACCCAGTGCTCATCCCAACAGGTGCCCTCCTCAATACCCATCACCCACCCTCCCCTCCCTCCCACCTCCCGTCAACCCTCAGTTTATTCTCAGTTTTTAAGAGTCTCTTACGGTTTGGCTCCCTCCCTCTCTAACTTTTTTCCCCCATGGTCTTCTGTTAAGTTTCTCAGGATCCACATAAGCGTGAAAACATTTGGTATCTGTCTTTCTCTGGATGACTTACTTCACTTAGCGTAACACTCTCCAGTTCCATCCACATTTCTACAAAAGGCCATATTTCATTCTTTCTCATTGCCAAGTAGTATTCCATTGTGTATATAAACCACAATTTCTTTATCCATTCATCAGTTGATGGACATTTAAGCTCTTTCCATAATTTGGCTATTGTTTAAAGTGCTGCTATAAACATTGGGGTACAAGTGCCCCTATGCATCAGCCCTCCTGTATCCCTTGGGTAAATTCCTAGAAGTGCTATTGCTGGGTCATAGGGTAGATCGATTTTTAATTTTTTGAGGAACCTCCACACTGTTTTCCAGAGTGGCTGCATCAGTTTGCATTCCCACCAACAGTGTGAGAGGGTTCCCGTTTCTCCACATCCTCTCCAGCATCTATAGTCTCCTGATTTGTTCATTTTGGCCACTCTGGCTGGTGTGAGTTGTTACCTGTGTGGTTTTGAATTGTAGTTCGCTAATGAGGAGTGACGTTGAGCATCTTTTCATGTGCCTGTTGGCCATCTGGATGTCTCCTTTAGAGAAGTGTCTATTCATGTCTTCTGCCCATTTCTTCACTGGATCATTTGTTTTTCGGGTGTGGAGTTTGGTGAGTTCTTTATAGAGTTTGGATACTAGCCCTTTGTCCGATATGTCATTTGCAAATATCTTTTCCCATTCCATCAGTTGCCTTTTAGTTTTGTTGATTGTTTCCTTTGCAGTGCAGAAGGTTTTTATCTTAATGAGGTCCCAATAGTTCATTTTTGCTTTTAATTCCCTTGCCTTTGGAGATGTGTCCAGTAAGAAATTGCTGCGGCTGAGGTCAGAGAGGTTTTTTTCCTGCTTTCTCCTCTAGGGTTTTGATGGTTTCCTGTCTCACATTCAGGTACTTTATCCATTTTGAGTTTGTTTTTGTGAATGGTGTGAGAAAGTGGTCTAGTTTCAATCTTCTGCATGTTGCTGTCCAGTTCTCCCAGCACCATTTGCTAAAGAGACTGTCTTTTTTCCATTGGATATTCTTTCCTGCTTTGTCAAAGATTAGTTGGCATACTTTTGTGGGTCCAATTCTGGAGTCTCTATTCTATTCCACTGGTCTATGTGTCTGTTTTTGTGCCAATACCATGCTGTCTTGATGATGAAAGCTTTGTAGTAGAGGCTAAAGTCTGGGATTGTGATGCCTCCTGCTTTGGTCTTCTTCTTCAATATTACTTTGGCTATTTGGGGTCTTTTGTGGTTCCATACAAATTTTAGGATTGTGTGTTCTAGCTTTAAGAAGAATACTGGTGCAATTTTGATTGGGATTGCATTGAATGTGTAGATTGCTTTGGGTAGTATTGACATTTTAACAATATTTATTCTTCCAATCCATGAGCATGGAATGTTTTTCCATTTCTTTGTATCTTCTTCAGTTTCCTTCATAAGCTTCCTATAGTTCTCAGCACACAGATCTTTTACATCTTTGGTTAGGTTTATTCCTAGGTATTTTATGATTCTTGGTGCAATTATGAATGGGATCAGTTTATTTGTCTTTCTGTTGCTTCATTATTAGTCTGTAAGAATGCAACTGATTTCTATACATTAATTTTGTATCCTGCGACTTTGCTGAATTCATGTATCAGTTCTAGCAGACTTTTGGTGGAGTCTATCGGGTTTTCCATGTATAATATGTCATCTGCAAAAAGTGAAAGCTTGATTTCATCTTTGCCAATTTGGATGACTTTGGCTTCCTTTTGTTGTCTGATTGCTGATGCTAGAACTTCCAACACTATGTTAAACAACAGCGGTGAGAGTGGACATCCCTGTCGTGTTCCTGGTCTCAGGGGGAAAGCTCTGTTTTTCCCCATTGAGGATGATATTAGCTGTGGGCTTTTCATAAATGGCTTTTATGATGTTTAAGCATGTTCCTTCTATCCTGACTCTCTCAAGGGTTTTTCTTAAGAAAGGATGCTGAATTTTGTCAAATGCTTTTTCTGCATCAATTGACAGGATCATATGGTTCTTATCTTTTATTAATGTGATGTATCACATTGATCAATTTGTGAATATTGAACCGACCCTACAACCCAGGAATGAATCCCACTTGATCATGGTGAATAATTCTTTTTATATGCTGTTGAATTTGATTTGCTAGTATCTTACTGAGAATTTTTGCATCCATATTCATCAGGGATATTGGCCCATAGTTCTCTTTTTTTGCTGGGTCTCTGTCTGGTTTGGGAATCAAAGTAATGCTGGCTTCATAGAATGAGTCTGAAAGTTTTCCTTCCCTTTCTATTTTTTGGAACAGCTTGAAAAGGATAGGTATTAACTCTGCTTTAAATGTCTGGTTGAATTCCTCAGGGAAGCCATCTGGTCCTGGACTCTTATCTGTTGGGAGATTTTTGATAACTGATTCAATTTCTTTGCTGGGTATGGGTCTGTTCAAGTTTTCTGTTTCTTCCTATTTGAGTTTTGGAAGTGGGTGGGTGCTTAGGAATTTGTCCATTTCTTCCAGGTTGTCCAGTTTGTTGGCATACAATTTTTCATAGTATTCCCTGATAATTGCTTGTATTTCGGAGGGATTGGTTGTAATAATTCCATTTTCATTCATGATTTTATCTATTTGGGTCATCTCCCTTTTCTTTTTGAGAAGCCTGGATAGAGGTTTATCAATTTTATTTTTTCAAAAAACCAACTCTTGGTTTCATTGATCTGCTCTATAGTTTTTTTAGATTCTATATTGTTTATTTCTGCTCCAATCTTTATTATTTCTCTTCTTCTGCTGGGTTTGGGATGTCTTTGCTGTTCTGCTTCTATTTCCTTTAGGTGTGTTGTTAGATTTTGTATTTGGGATTTTTCTTGTTTCTTGAGATAGGCCTGGATTGCAATGTATTTTCCCTCTCAGGACTGCCTTTGCTGCATCCCAAAGTGTTTGGATGGTTGTATTTTCATCTTCATTTGTTTCTATATATTTTTAAATTCCTTCTCTAATTGCCTGGTTGACCCATTCATTCTTTAGTACGGTGTTCTTTAACCTCCGTGCTTTTGGAGGTTTTCCAGACTTTTTCCTGTGGTTGATTTCAAGTTTCAGATTCCTGAAAGTAGGCATGGTATGATCGCAATTCTTTTATACTTATGAAGAGCTGTTTTGTGACCCAGTATATGATCTATCTTGGAGAATGTTCCGTGTACACTCGAGAAGAAAGTATATTCTGTTGCTTTGGGATGCAGAGCTCTAAATATATCTGTCAAGTCCATCTGACCCAATGTATCATTCAGGGCCCTTGTTTCTTTATTGATCCTGTGTCCAGATGATCTATCCATTGTTGTAAGTGGGGTATTAAAGTCCCCTGAAATTACCACATTCTTATCCATAAGGTTGCTTATGTTTGTGAGTAATTGTTTTATATATTTGGGGGCTCCCATATTCGGCGCATAGACATTTATAATTGTTAGCTCTTCCTGATGGATAGACCCTGTAATTACTATATAATGCCCTTCTTCATCTCTTGTTACAGCCTTTAATTTAAAGTCTAGTTTGTCTGATGTAAGTATGGCTACTCCAGCTTTCTTTTGACTTCCAGTGGCATGATAGATAGTTCTCTATCCCCTCACTTTCAATCTGAAGGTGTCCTCAGGTCTAAAACGAGTCTCTTGTGGACAGCAAATAGATGGGTCTTGTTTTTTTTTTTTTTTATCCATTCTGATACCCTATGTCTTTTGGTTGGAGCATTTAGTCTGTTTACATTCAGTGTTATTATTGAAAGATATGGGTTTAGAGTCATTGTGATGTCTGTAGGTTTCATGCTTGTAGTGATGTCTCTGGTACTTTGTGGTCCTTGCAACACTTCAGTCATGGAGTCCCCCTTAGGATCTCTTGTAGGGCTGGTTTAGTGGTGATGAATTCCTTCAGTTTTTGTTTGGGAAAACCTTTATCTCTCCTATTCTGAATGACAGACTTGCTGGATAAAGGATTCTCGGCTGCATATTTTTTCTGTTCGTCACACTGAAGATTACATATTCATTTTTATTATGCTCAATGATAGCATACATTCTAACTTTCCCCAGCATTCATTCATTCAATACAAATTGAGTTGTGGGTCCGGCATGTGGACGAATGTGGCTCCTGCCCGCATGTTGGCTGTCAGAGCAGAGGAGATTCAGAAAGGAAACAGGGTGCAATACAGTCTGTGCAAGTGAGGAGAGGCGGAAACAGTCAGGCTTCTTCCAGGAAACAGAAGCAGTAGAAAGCGAACACGTGTATACGTGTGTGTACATCAATACATATGTATTCATACAAACGCGTATATGTATATCTGTCCCTACACGTACACACAGAGATACACACACACAGATTTCAAGAAACTGCCCGGCACAGTTATGCGGGCTGGAAAGTTCAAAATCCACAGCGCAGGCCTGCAGGGCAGAAACTCGGAGGCAGGAGTCTGTGTTGTAGCCTTGGGGCAGAATGTCTTCTCCCTCAGGGAACCCTCAGCTTTGCTCCTATGGCCACTGAAATGATTCAATGAGGCCCATCCAGATTAGAGGGGATAACCTCCTTTACTTAAAGTCAATGGATTACAGATGTCAACCGCGTCTACACAATACCTCCAGAGCAACACCTCCTGTGGTGTTTGACAGAGTAACTGGGTGCTACGGCCTAGCCACACGGACACACAAAACTATTACAGAAAGGAAGTCTAGGGAGCTATGGGAAGATGGGGGCAACCTCTCACACTTGGGCTAGTGTTGGGGGGAGGTATAAAAATCAAGTAAGGCTTCCCTGTAGGAAGAGCTATCGAAGACTGAAAGGCTGGAAAGCAAGTGTGGGGAAAGCCCACAACTGCTGAAGTCGCGGGCAGGAAGCAAGTGGGTACATGAATGGGATCCCAGGGGCCCAGAACCACCACCGAAGACAGGAGCTAAGATGCTAACACTGAGCATCAGAGCATCGAACACTGATTGAAAACTACATGCCAGGCACTGCTCAATGTGCTTTACACACATTATCTCTTTGACTCCTCATAATGTAGGACGTGGGTACACTACTCACCACCTTCTGCTGGCAAGAAGCTGCTGTACAGAGAGGCCGATTGACTTGCCAAGGTCACACCGCATCTAAGCAGGATCCTAAGCCAGGCTTTCTAACTCAAGAAAGGGTCTGTGGGTTGCAGAAGGAGCTAGAGTCAAGGGCACAGGTGGAAAAAGTACTTTAGCTTTGGACAGAAACAGGAAAGGAAGAGCTAACGATGAGCGCAGAGAGAGGGGTGGAAAGCAGCTCAAGAGAAATTCCAGACAGTGGTGGAGGTTTGGAGTAGCCACTGTGGGAAAGGGAGTGCAAGAGGCAAGGAGGGGAAGGACAGCCACAGATCAGAATAGGGAGCAGAGAATTCAGTGGCCCACCCCCTTCTTGGCATGCCCATAGGTGGGAGCCATTAGTGTGGAACTGAAGTTGAGTTCAATTCACAGAGGCAAGGAACCCAGAAGGCGGGGTGCTGGATGGGTCAACCACATGGGCTCCCGGGAAAGGGCAGAATTAAGGTTGAAGAAGAAGTCCCAGTGCTAGGACTTCCCACCAACCCGATTTTTGGCATTAAGAGAAAACAGGTGAGGGTCAAAATTATTCATGTGCTTAACGATACCCCTCACCGCTCTGCTCTACATAGTCGGTTAAATAAAGACTATAGTCAGAGCAAAACACACACGTCTTACTGTATAAGGAAAAAGAATCTCCCTTCTTCTTTAGGTATCCCTTGGCCAATCCAGTTGAGTAACGTCAACTTTGTACATTTCTCACAGGCTCTACTTGTGTGGATCACAGGCATTAGTTCTCTCATTTATTCTGGTGCTCTGCACAAAAGTACAATGAGTAATCTAACCATTGTCCTTTTTTTCCCCCTAAGCTTACCCAAAAAGAAGTCTTCTGGATTTAAAAAATCCATTCTTAAAGAAAACGTTTGCCATTTAGTGGCTTTATTTTGCTGGGTGACTTAAGAGCTTCTCCTATAATGATATTAGTCCTCACAGCGTCGAGTCCACATGTTGCCCCCGGTCTCCTGAAAGACTGAGTGTGCTTTGGCAAAGAAAACAAAACACGGGAGCAGCTGCACGAAACACTCTCGTCTTGTAGCAACAGCACGGCACTGCTCTGGACGATCCACGTGTTTGTATTTTTAGAGAGAGTAGGTAGGAATGAAAACATTTAGATTCAACATTTCTTCTAGCATTTTAAGAGATATAAAATTAATGTCAGATTTGCCCCTCTTGACAGCAGTGATCTGTTGCCTGGCAACCCCAAGTGCTTCTTGGGTTGAAACGCCAACTAATGGAGCAGCTACTCATTTTTAAACCAATGAAGCTGCTTAAGAAGCTGAGTGTGATGCCTGTCACATACCCAGATCTCACATTAAATAGCATATTTATATGTTAAGATACTCCCAGTATTAGATGTAACAGTGATGCCCCACTGGCCCTACAAGCTGTCCCAAAGTTATTGAAATGACGTACTGGTCCAGTTGGTCTAGTTTTCTATTTCCTTAGTAGCTGCTACAGCATTGGCTTTCACCAGATCCCCCCCACCTTTTCTTTTGTAATTGCAGTAAAATACACATAACATTTACCATCTTAACCCTTTTTAAGTGTAGTGAGTGGTATTCAATACGTTCACACTGTCCTGCAACCATCACCATTATCCATCCACAGAACCCTTCTCCTGTTGCAAAACTGAAACTTTGTATCCATTCAATAAGGACTCCCCTTTCCCCCTCTTCTCAATTCCTGGCAGTCACCATTCTAATTTCTAGAAGTTTGACGACTCTAGGTGAGTCACATGGTATGTGATTTTGTCTAGCTTATTTCGTTTGGTATAACGTCCTCAAGACTGACCCATGTTGTAGCATATTGCAGAATTTCTTCTCTTTTTAAGGCTGAAAAATATTTCAGTGTATGTATGTGCAACATTTTGCTTCTCCGTTCCATCATCAGTGGACATTTGGGTTGCTTCCACTTTTTGGCTACTGTGAATAATGGTCTATGAACAGAAACACCCAAATCTCTCTTCAAAACCATGCTTTCAGGTCTTTGGGATTTATGCCCAGAACTGGAATTAATGAATCATAGGGTAATTCTATTATTAATTTTGAGGGGAACAGCCATATTGTTTTCCACAATGGCTGCACCATTTTACATTCCCACTAGCAGTGCATGAGGGTTCCAATTTTTCTACGTCCTCACCAATGCTTACTTTCTGGTTTTTTTTTTTCTTCTTTTTTGGGGGGGGGGGGGTTGTTTGTTTTGTTTTGTTTTTAAAGAGTTTTCTTTTTTATTATTATTTTTTAAACGTTTTTATTTATTTTTATTTTTTTGAGAGACAGAGACAGAGCGCTAGTTGGGGAGGGGCAGAGAGAGAGGGAGACACAGAATCTGAAGATGGCTCCAGGCTCTGAGCTGTCAGCACGGAGCCCGACGTGGGGCTCGAACCCTCGAACTGTGAGATCATGACCTGAGCTGAAGTCGGACGCTTCACTGACTGAGCCACCCAGGCGGCCCATGTTTTGTTTTGTTAAGTAGTCATCCTACTGGGTGGAAGTTGGCTACCGCATTTTCTATATGCTTTATCTTTCATAACTCTACCTCTGCAGGCATTGTACTCTATTGTAAGAATTTACATTAAATGGAGTACCTGTCTCCTCTTCCACTAATCTATGACCTCTTCAATTACAGGAACCAAATCTTTTTTATCCTAAATATGCCTCATTCAACACAGAAAGCCAACCACAAGACTGGCTCTGAATTAGAAATTTCCTGAACATCTTCCCCACTCCTCATTACCAATAGAACATAGTTTTGAGTAATAAATTCACAGGAGATTGAGGAAGATCTTGAATTCCAGGCTAAGATGTTTACTCTATTAATAAGCACAAGCAACTAGCTGTTATTTCCGTAAGACGTTGTTATAATCAACTGTTTGGAGAAGGTGTGGTGACCAGAGCACCTGGAGTCAAGAAGCCTAATCACCTGTCTTTGCAGTCACATCTAGGGTGGGGGCAATGCGTGTCTTCATGCGGATGGCAGCTTAGGGAATGGAGCAGAAGGGTCCCATATGGGGGAGGATTGAGGCTGTGTTCTGAGAAATGATGGTTTTATTCTCTAGGGAAACTCCCAGTTTAAGACAGAGGGTCTCAGTTCATGATTCAAAACAAGTCTTTCCTTCCCATTTTTAGTTTTTGAATATTTAAAGTAGGAATAACAATGTGGTAAGTTAATAAATGATGATAAAACCTCAAAGTGAGAAGAAAAAATGGAAATTCAAATTAAGAACATGATGCATCACAGAGTAATTAAACTATCCATGAAAAATAACACCACGAAATCAGTAAATGATATAAACAAGAAATGATCATTAAATATTAAGTACAGCAAAAGGAAACTAAAGAGATACTTAGTAGAGAAACAAAATCAATGAATGCTTATTGGAAACTTGAATATTTCAGGTATGGATAGAATATTAACATAAAACAGGAGGCTTTAAAAACTGAGCCATCTTAAGGATCAAAGATCAAGAAAACAGACATGGAACGAGGCACTGGGGACACTGCTGACCAGTGACAGAGAAACTGACAGTCTAGCCAGAGGACAAGTATTTGCCACAAAAGCCACATATGACCAATCCCTCCAACAGAGTTTAAAGGGATTCAAGGAAAGGGACAGAGATATGGGGTGGCGGGGGGGGGGGGGGGGGGTGGAGTGTGGATTTGTTTAGATGAAGTCTCATCATGTAGTTTCTTGTCTCTGTTTCTCATGGTTAGTTAGGCAGGTAGATGTTTCAACTGCTATAAACACCTCTAAGAGGTAATTCAGCAGCTGTGTTCTGGGCCTGATTCTTTACCTAACTATCCATCTCCCTTCTTCAGCCAGCCAGAGATTAACACAAGTGGAGATACATGAAGTCTATTCTGGACATAATAAAAACATGACTTCTAGTTTCAAGTAACAGATGCCACTGAGGAGGGATTTAAAAGCAACCTAGATCTTTCTTTTCTTTTTTTTTTTTTTAACGTTTTTTTTATTTTTATTATTTTTTTTTATTTTTGGGACAGAGAGAGACAGAGCATGAACGGGGGAGGGGCAGAGAGAGAGAGGGAGACACAGAATCGGAAACAGGCTCCAGGCTCCGAGCCATCAGCCCAGAGCCTGACGCGGGGCTCGAACTCACGGACCGCGAGATCGTGACCTGGCTGAAGTCGGACGCTTAACCGACTGCGCCACCCAGGCGCCCCGCAACCTAGATCTTTCCAAAGGAGCTGCAAATCCGGGTGGGCCATCGACTCAGAGCCCATTGTCCTCTAAGACCCTGGGTGGGTCAGCACCCTCTAACTCCAAGAAGCTTCAACTACTTACCTGGGATAGGTGCCCCACACTCAGAGGCAGGGACTCAATCCAGGGGCAGGTTTTGCATCAATTGAGTGAAAATTTCTGCCCAGAACGTAGTTGTATAATTTAGTTGTATTTGTACTACATTTTATTTTTATTTTTTATATTAAATATAATTTATTGTCAAATTGGTTTCCATACAACACCCAGTGTTCATCCCAACAGGTGCCCTCCTCCATGCCCATCACCCACTTTCCCCTCTCCCCACCCCCATCAACCCTCAGTTTGTTTTCAGTATTTAAGAGTCTCTTATGGTTTGCCTCCTTCCCTCTCTATAACTTTTTTTTCCCCCTTCCCTTCCCCCCTGGTCTTCTGTTAAGTTTCTCAGGATTCACATATGAGTGAAAACATACGGTATCTGTCTTTCTCTGCCTGACTTGTTTCATTTAGCATAATACCCTCCAGTTCCATCCACATTGCTACAAGTGGCTACATTTTATATTGTTTAGCCCTCAAAGAGCCCCCAATTCATGCTCTCGTTCCCACAATGCAGTGGAGCAGGTTTCTGAGTAGGATCTTCTCAATGGAAGTTTCGTGTTCTCTCCACACTGCTACATTAGCATGAACTACACCTTGTACGGAATTTAAGATTATTACTGCAGTTCTTTATAAGCTTTCCCATATTTATCTAAATGATGCACCTGTACAAAGTCAATACATATACTTCCTTACATAAAATTAATGCTGTAGAGAGAAATATTTTTTTTTAAAGAAATGCAACAGAAACATAAACTCTTTAATACCCAGATGGTCAACTTCTACATATATTTCTGCCTTGTTGCTCAAACACCTAGCACAGAATAAACGCACTGGACTCTTAATATTTCCAGAGTTGTTTTTTTCTTCTTAAAATTTTTAAAAACTCTTTGTTTATTTTTGAGAGGGAGACAGAGTGTGAGCAGGGGAGGAGCAGAGAGAGAGGGAGACACAGAATGCAAAACGGGCTCCAGGCTCTGAGCTGTCAGCACAGAGCCCGACGCGGGGCTCAAACTCACCAACCGTGAGATCATGGCTCGAGCCGAAGTCAGATGCTTAACCAAGTGAGCGACCCAGGCGCCCCTGTTGTTTCTTTTTTTTTTTAATATGAGGGCGATCAAAGACATTTTCAGGGATCCATCCCTGACGATATCTGTCAAACCTGTACTGAGGTAGCTTTCTCAGGGATAAGTGAGAGTTATTTCTTATAGGTGTCTCATAAAACACCTACAGCGTCACCTCTTGAGAAGTACTAAGGAATCATGGGGAATTTTATCATCACTGAAATAACGTTCTCTCGAGAAACAGAGAAAGATGCGAAAATTTCAGATACGCTTACATTTTGTTAGGGAAGTAATGCAGCATTTTGTTCCATAGAAGATGGCATAACCTATACAAGAAGCTTTTTATCAAAGTCTTTTCTCGACACAAGCAGGTTCTGCTTTTTTCTTGCTGTATTAATTATTTTATACAGGTTTCTTTCATCTTTTAATTTTTGTCAGAATGTCGTACAGAATATTTCTGCCCTACTTTGATCTCTACCGCCAGAAGTAAGTGAATTCAATCCGAGAGGGAATCCTAATGCACACCAGACTCAGGGGTATCAGGCCATCCTAACGTGGTAAAGACCCCCTCACTGCACACTAAAATATAACTCCTTCTCAGATCACTGCGAATGAGGGGTCAATTTGCCATTTTTTTTTGGTAGGGGGATTTCTTTTTCTACCTTCTTTTAAACAGGCGGTATATTTCTCTCTTTTATCGTTGTTCTTTGCTTCTCCTCACTTCACTCCCCCATGTTTAGAAAATAGAAGGGAACAAATATTTTTAAACGTTTCCAATAATCCTAACTATTAACAGTAAAGTAGAAGTGAATCCAGGCATTTAATTTTCTTATTGCCATATAATGGACATATAACATTGTATTCATTTTTGGTGTACAACGTAATGATTTCACAAACGTATATATCATGAAATAACCACCACAACAAGCCCAGGTCACATCCATCACCCCATATAATTACAGCTTTTTTCCTTGTGATGAGAACTTTTAAGATTTACTCTTCTAGAGACTTACAAAACAAACAACCCCAGGTTCATTCCTACATACTGATTTGATTTTTTTCCATTGAAATAATCTTGGACATTTATGAATAAATATGCATCTACAATACCATTTTTAAAGTTTTCATGGTATTCAACCATATGATGTGGATGCTTTGTACAACCAAATACTCTCCTAGTTGTTATAATATTTTGCTGTTATAACAAGAATGAATGGGTATTGCTTTGGATACATCTGTTGGTTTACCTCCTTAAAATAATGCCTTAAGTGGAATTGCTTGCAAAAAGGTATTCATGATATTAAATATTTTAAATTTTATGAAAAGTACCCTCCTTATATATTACACCAACTTGTGAATTCAACATCAGCGTATACGACACAGTTTCCCATGTACTTATCATCACTCTATATATCATCATTCTTTTCAATCGACATCAGCCTAACAATTGGGGAAAATGATATTGTGTTTAACTTGTTTTATTATATATCGATAGTAGGGTTCAAAAAACACTGTAGGTTTGTTGGCTACTGGCTTCACTTTTTGATAAATGTCCTCTGCTCATTTTGCTATTGAGCATGGTTTATGTATTTATTTATTTTTACTAATTTACAAGAGTTCTTTAAATATTAGGGATAATAATTATTGTTCACAGTGGTTAAGTGTTTCCCACTTTATTGCTTGCCTTATAATTTTTTTTTATCATCTATAGAGGTTCTTAATTTTATCTGCACTAAAAAAATTGAAAAGAACTCTCTTTTTATATAGGTCAAGGTGACTGAAATGCTCTTTCAATCTTTTCTTTTATGGCTCCTGCTTTTGCTGTCACGATTAGAAAGAACTTTGTCCACCTTAGAATTACACAAGGGGCACCTGGGTGGTTCAGTAAGTTAAGCGTCAGACTCTTGGTTTTGGCTCAGGTCATGATCTCACAGTTCGTGAGTTCAAGCCCCTCATCGGGCTTCTCGCTGACAGTGCAGAGCCTGCTTAAGTTTGCCTTTCTCTCTCTCTCTCTCTCTCTCTCTCTGGCCCTCCCCCACTTGCTCTCTATCAAAATAAATAAACTTAAAAAAATTTAGAATTACACAAACATTCACCTATATTCTCTTCCAATGTTTTATTTTTGTTTTTATTTTTATACTTGGGATTCATCTTGAAGTTATTTCTTTTCCCAATTCTATTTCTTTAAAATCCTGCTTTTTCTATACCAAATACATAACATATAAAATGTGTATAGATACAACATATCTATTACATGTAATTGAAGGGATTGACTGATTAACTGAATGAGTGGCCTCGGCTCATTTATGGATCTGCTATTTCATTCCACTGAGATGACTGTTTATATTTTAATAATTTCACATCTTTCAAAACATTTTAAGCTGGAAGGGCAAGTGCCTTTTCATTACTTTTGATTTCTAAATATTTTCTGGTGATTCTGGTACACTTTTTCTTAGAGATGAATATTAGAACGTTTTTGTTAAGAAGATTTTGTTGATCCTGGGTGGCTCAGTCGGTTAAACATCCAACTTTGGCTCAGGTCATGATCTCATGGCTCATGAGTTCGAGCCCCACGTCGGGCTCTGTGCCGACAGCTCAGAACCTGGAGCCTGCGTCCGATTCTGTGTCTGCCTCTCTCTCTGCCCCTCTCCCGCTCACACTCTGTCTCTCTCAAAAATAAACATTAAAAAATGTTCTTTTATTTTATTTTATTTTATTTTATTTTATTTTATTTTATTTTTGAGAGACAGAGAGAGACGACATGAGTGGGGGAGGGGCAGAGAGAGAGGGAGACACAGAATCCGAATCAGGCTCCAGGCTCCGAGCTGTCGGCACAGAGCCCGACGCGGGGCTCGAACTCACAAGCTGTGAGATCATGACCTGAGCTGAAGTCGGACGCCTAACTGACTGAGCCACCCAGGCGCCCCCCAAAAATGTTTTTAAAAGAATGGTTTTGTGAAGTCCTACTGGGAATTGTGGTTGCTACTGTAGTCAACACATCCTTCGGTTTAATGGAGGGGGAGCTTTGTACAGTATCTTTCAAGTATTAAGTGTTCCCGTCCAGGAACAAGATATGTGCCTGCATTTATTCAAATCTTCTTCTCCATCCCTCAGCGCAGTTGTGCATTTTCCTTCACATATCCTACTGTCGTGCTCTTTGGAGTTTTGCCTCCTTTGGTGCTGAACTCCATGGCTCTTTTTTCCACCTTACGTTTTCGGCACTGACAGAGGAACACTGTTACTTTTTTCACCCTGAACGTTGTAACTGGCCCCTTTGCTAATTGGTTCTGAAAATTTTTCAGTTCTTTGCTTTTCCATGAACAGGACTGTTATCATCAAAATGATTATTTGTCTCCTCCTTTGCAGTATTTCCAGTATGTGCCTCTTCCTTGACTAATTGGCAATGGCCCACATTGTAAAAACAAAAGAAACCAACATCAGTAAGAGATTTCCTTGCCTCAGTTTAACCTTCATAGGAAGGATCTGGCCCTCTTCTGACATTTGCTAATTGCATGTTTTCATGAACGTGTTTCATCTCCTGGGGCTATAACCATAGACAGATTTTTTGGATAAAATTTTACACAACCATATGCTTAACAACTAGACAAGACACAACAGTGGCAAGCCTGAGGGTACTTTATGGTATCAGACACTGATCTATCACCAGTCACAGAGGCAAGTGAGGGCTCTAGGGGAAACAACACTGAATTAGAAATAATGAAATTTCTTGCTGTTTCTGATTTTCCTACAGATTTCACTTAAGTTTTTACCTTAATAAGAGCATAATTTCTATGTGTCAAACATGTAAATTTATAAAACTTAATGAAACAAAGTGTTAAAGCTACTAAATATCACAAAATAGGTATTTTTCAAAATGCCAATAAAAGAATATAAGAAAACTTTTTGTCACGTGTGTTTCTGGAATTCAAACTTGTAACATTAGATCTTTAAGTACTTTCAGTATGTATGAGATGATCCCCACACCTTTTTTTATGAAATACATACAAATTACAGCAAGAAAGAAAGCTATCAACATAACCCTGCCAATATTTATTTTTAAGTTGTTTTTTTTTAAAATTTTATTTATTTATTTTGAGAGAGAGAGAGACCGAGTGTGAGCATGCATGCACGGGGGATGGGCAGAGGGAGAGAGAATCCCAAGCAGGCTCCACATTGTCAGCACAGAGCCCAATGTGGGACTCGATCTCACGAACATTGAGATCACGACCTGAGCCGAAACCAAGAGTCCAACGCTTAACCGACTAAGCCACCGAGGCGTCCCGAAAGTTAGTTTTTGAGCAATTTTTCTCTCAGTTAAACTGGCCTGTTGTATACTCATTTACTGAGACTCGGGACTTTATCCTCTTAGCAATATTACCAAAAGAACTTGGATTTTCTTATGTAGGAAAATGCAACATTAGTGCTTTAAGTGTATAGTTCTGTAATTATTTTTACTGACAGTTTTTATATAGAGACAACACAAGTTGCATGGCCTCCTAGTGGGATAAAGGAACATGTATTACGGTTTCTGAACGAAAATGTGAAAAGGAGCAAACCTGTTCTAGGGGCACGGGAACCCTGAGAACTGTCTCTGGGTCTTGGGACCAGAGACACAGAACCCAGAAGGCATTTCAGAAGCCACAGTCCTACTTCTCACTTTATAGGCAGGACACGGGGCACCCACAGGGATCCTGTGGTTTGTCCGAGGGGAATAGCCCAGGTCCATACCTAGATCTGCGTTCTCCTAAACCCGTTACCTTTCATTCCACCTCACTGCCTCCCCAGAAGTCTTTGAGGAGCACAGAGTCCCCGCAATTTCTGTGCTCGGCACACAACGCTCACCCCCCCCGCCCCCCCGCCCCGCCACTGGCCTCTGAGAGTTGCTCACAGGGAACCTCAACCAGTAGGTACACGGTGCCGGTGGGGTCCCATGCATTGAGGACAGCTGCACTCAGCTAGCTTCCTGCTGATACCTGGCAAAGGGACCATCACAGGCAATGAGAGATTCTAGTCGCTGCCAATTCCTGTGGTAGGACCTCAATGCTGGAATCTCCTGATCCTTGGGCTCAAGCTCTTCCTGGAACAAGTACACTTTTCTCCAGAAGGTCCCGGGGCAGCATTCAGTGCCTTTTGCCCTGGTGTGCATCACAGGATGAGGACATCAAAGCTAAGCTCCAGCCCTCGGCCCATGACTAACTCACGCTGGGATGGTGATAAAAGTCATCTCTCCTGTCCCGACATCCATATCCTCCTCTGAGGAGTGATCATGACCGCATGAATGATACCTAAGGGGCCAGTGTGGACGTTCTAGGCTTCTGTGATGGTAAACAAGGAACAGACAACTAAAGACACGTGGAGAAGGAAGACAGTGCCAGGTACAAAGGTGCACAAGGCATATGCCAAGGACTAACCAAAGGGAACCCGCACTTCCTGCACAAGTAACCAGCCTCTAGCCAGTGAGCACATCCTTCCTCAACTGTAATAAAAACCCGAAAAACATGGCACATTTCTCATGCACTTCCAGAGCCACTGTTAGACCCAACATAGCAGCAACTGCTTGAAACACCGCTCCTTGACCTCTGGCTGAATTAGCCTATCTGTTCAGTGAAGCCGTTTCGACAGGACCCATCCAGCCTCGTTTGCCTTTAATAACATACCTTCCCGGTGGCAAAGGAAGTCTCCTGCGTCAGCGCCAACGTTCGAGTCCCACCTTGGGGCTGCCAGGGCCCGAGATGCGCTGGCATTTTCTGTTTTCTAATCAAAGGGGCCAAGGGAAACAGGTGCTGGCAGATGACAGCTGAGGCTGTCTGTGCTGTGAACTCCCTGCCACACACAGTTTCTAATGAAGAGGGCTAGGAAAAAGATGGGAGCCTCAGATTTCTGTCACAGTGGCTGTGGTAGGAGATGCTGGGGTGGCTGTTTTCCTGTCACTCTTACATGTGGCAAGGGCGGGAGGTGGGGGTGGGGGAGACTTCACTAGGGCTTTTGGCAAACCTGTAGTGAGGTATCTGTGTATACTCGTATGTCCATCTATGCACACACGCACACACACACACACACACACACACACACACACACACACACATTCAAGAAAACAAGTGAGGATCTCTGCGTTAGTGCGGTCACATGTTTTGGAACCAACCCTAAAAACCCAGCGCGGGGAAGGAGAAACACCAGTATCTGCCAATACTTACCTTCCCCGCCCCCCCCCCCCCCAGCCCCATCTCCCCACCATACCACCGGGGCAGTTATGCACAGATGTGGAGGAGAGCAGGGCAACCCTCCCCTCTGCTCTTGGAGCTGCTGGTGGCCCTCTATTGCCACACACGGCGGGTAAGAGTGACGAGGCCCTGTACCTGCTCAGGCCGGGCAGGGCATGCTTAACCAGAAGGCCCCCTGAGTGGCAGCAGGGAGATGCGACATGCAGCGGCCGCATCATCCATGTTTCTGTCAGAGGAATCCATCCATCTTTACCGCAGACCCATATTAAAAAGCTCCATGAGAAAAAGATTAGAAAATGTTCCATTCTTCGCCCACAGGAAGCGCAATACACAGAAAGGGAAAAAGCACTCAAATTAGAGAAAATGTCACGGACACAGTCAAGAAATGCTGCCATGTGGAAGAGAACAGGAAGAGAGGGAGTTTTCCAGAACTTACTGGGGAAGTAACCCTCCTTAGCAATACTGCAACAGAGCACTTTGCTTTGAGTCAACTTCGAATAGGTACCTAAATAAACCACCGACTACGGGCCTTGACGTCAGAAACCAAAATTGCAATGCCTTCGCTCTACTGGGAGTGGGTTCTCACCAGCTCCTTAGGGAGGAAGAGCTAGACATTTATATCAAAACCTTCTCCATCTCATCTAAATGTATTATGTGTATTTGGGGTAAAAAGAATACAAAGGGAACGCATCTAATACTATCTTGTGTGTTTAATTATTCTCAATGTATCTCTGTTGTCACAAAGTTCTGAGTTGCTTGAAAAGCTGGTATCTGAACTGAACCCCCCGCAGCCCTCATGCAGCAGAGAGATGCTGGGGTCAGCCAGCCACGTGTGGAAGCAGACTTATGGGAGGGTGGCTCACCTCTGATCTATGCCTCGGTGTGCTCCAAGTTCAAGAGAGCACATCATGCATAGGCACCTGCACATTAAAACAGTAATGACTCCGTAGCAACTGCGGATCCGGTGGAGATCACATTCTGTTATGGCCCTACAACCACCGAGTAGAACAAACACACACATCCCATTGTTCCACTCAACATGATGAGACTTTTTTTAGAATCTGTATATCCCTGGCTACCAGTTCAGGCCTCTTTACACGTCACTGCTTTGCTAATTACAGGGGATGAGAAAACCACAATGAACTACATTTGCCTGCCTATCTAGTTATGAAAGACAGATTAGATAAACAAGATGCAAAAGATACATTATCTTCAGCGTATACAAACAATCTTTCCAAGGCTTCCATCAGTTCTCCTTTTGTGAGTGTGATTTTTGACAAGACCAACTAAATTTAAAGGAAAACAAAGAACAATACTTAGTCTTATGACTCCGGTGATTGGTTACCCTGAAGCGTGTGCCTGGTAGGCTCGCAGCCTGGTCAAAATCATCCTTACATAACACGGTCAGAAAAGAACTTTCAATGCCAATGTCAAATTCACAAGCGCATACACTGCACAATGATATTCAAACCCCAGCTAGTGAACCTATTTTACCGAAACCACTAAAGGAAGCAAAACTGTCTCCTACAAAACCCGCATACATTCAACTGTGTAAAGAACATTCAACAGAATGTGTCAGGTTAGCACCCAAAAGTTCTCACACGCACCAGATAGAAATTTTGATGTCTGCTGGCTGAATAGACACATAATAACAGCGGTAATAGCATTAATGGGATCTAGACATTCTTTTTTTTTTTTTTTTTTTTTTTTTTTTTTTTTTTTAAAACACAGGTCGAGTGTGCTGTCTTTTTTTTTTTTTTTTTTTTAATTTTTTTTTTCAACGTTTTTTATTTATTTTTGGGACAGAGAGAGACAGAGCATGAACGGGGGAGGGGCAGAGAGAGAGGGAGACACAGAATCGGAAACAGGCTCCAGGCTCCGAGCCATCAGCCCAGAGCCCGACGCGGGGCTCGAACTCACGGACCGCGAGATCGTGACCTGGCTGAAGTCGGACGCTCAACCGACTGCGCCACCCAGGCGCCCCTAGACATTCTTAATAATGTCTACAATATTCCATTTCAGTTCGTGACTTGCTAGCAGATAAAAATCTATATTTCAATTCATTTATACTGTATGTTTCTCTCACATTTTGTCTTTTTCTTTTTTTTTTTTTTTCAATTCAGGCTGCTCTTGTCCAAGAATGTACATCGTAAGGTACCTAACGTGATTTTTTTTTAATTTTTTTTTTTTTAACATTTATTTATTTTTGAGACAGAGAGAGACAGAGCATGAATGGGGGAGGGTCAGAGAGAGGGAGACACAGAATCCGAAACAGGCCCCGGGCTCTGAGCTGTCAGCACAGGGGCCCGATGCGGGGCTCGAACTCACGGACCGCGAGATCGTGATCCGAGCCAAAGTCGGCGCTCAACCGACTGAGCCACCCAGGCGCCCCAGTACCTAACGTGATTTAACAGTCCTATCATCTGCACAGAAAATTCCACAGGGTGAGATCTGCATTTCACAAAAATGAAGTTTTCTTTTTATCTCATAAGCACCCACTTAAGAATGTCTTCTGACCAACTGAACAGAATTTCACTAGTCCAGCATCTCCCCGGCTTGAAAATACACATTTCTGCATCTCGAGACCTCCAAAATACTGTCTGGACCTTGGCCTTTTGGGTTAGCTCTCTCTGGGTCTCCACCTCACGGGGAGGCAGGACAGGAGAGCGGCGGAACAGGAAGCCTTCGAGGAAACCAGAAAGAGGCTGATGGAGTACTGACAGCTCTGGAACCCTTAACCAAGGTTATTTCCCACCACAGATATATTACCATCCGTACTCCACTCCCCTCACCTTCCTTCCTTACCCTCCCCCTCCAGCTTTCCTTTGACTTAATATATTTCTCTCCCATTTTTTCCCCTTCTAGTTTGGATACCATCCAACCCTGTCTGGATATAGTGGGATTAAGTTAATATGTCTACATTCTGAGAAAGTATCTTAAGCAAAATGTTAAATTATGCATACTCTTACATTTGTACATTAATATAATGACTCTGATCCCCATCACTATGGGTGATTTATTCCACTTTCTATGACCTAGTCTTATGGCCAGTTGTACGAACTTATGAAACAACTAGTCAGAGGTAGAGGCAGCATCTATGGTTTGAGAAAAGTCTCCTCGGCCCTCACTTCTTTTTAACTTCTTATAACTTCTATACAAGACTAAAGGGATCAAGTAGGAGATCTTCATTAGTCATTATGAATCTGAAGGATGCTATGATCAGAAATATTATTATATTGGGGCACTGGGGTAGCTCAGTCGGTTAAGCATCTGACTCTTGATTTTAGCTTAGGTCGTGATCTCATAGTTCGTGAGTTCGAGTCTCACATGGGGCTCCCTGCTGACGGTGCGAAGCCTGCTTGAGAGTCTTTCTCTCTCTCTCTCTCTCAAAATAAATAAGTAAACTTAAAAAATAATTGTTATATCTTTTAGAAAATGCAAACTGATAATATAATCTAGAATTTCACTAACAGGAGAGCCACTAGCTACAAGTGGCTATTTAAAGTCATTAAAATTAAATACAATTTAGAAGTCAGCTCTTCAGTTACACTAGCCATATTACAATGGCTCAGGAGCACAGACATTGAACATTCCATCATCACAGGAAGTTCTACTGGACGGCCATGTTCTAGGGACACATGAGGATCCTATTACAAACCTACAAATAAGAAAATGCCTTTCTTGGCAACAATAATTAGGATTTTTAATTTTAGAAAAAAAAATGTTACCCTTTTTCATCACAGTAGTGAATTTTTTCTCCAGTTCCTGAGCCAACTGGACACCTACGCCATAAAACGAGTGATTTCCAACTGTCATCCGTGGAATCTCTTAGGGTTGGTACAGCAAGACTGGACAGGGAAGGGGAAAGGCACAGATGGTTTGAGGCTCCCTGCAACCCTTTTCAACCAGCACCTCTGTTTCCAGGGAGTTGTATTTGTTTGTTTGTTTGTTTTTAAATGTTTATTTATTTATTTTCAGAGACTGAGGACACCTGCGCGCACACGCACAGGAGCGGGAGAGGTGCAGGGAGGGAGAGAGAGAATCCCAAACAGGCCCTCCACCCAGCACGGAGCCCAGTGCAGGGCTTGATCCCACAACCATCAGCACACGACCTGAGCTGAAACCAAGAGGTGGACGTTCAACCGACTGAGCCACCCAGGTGCCCTCGAGGAACTGTATTTAAATATTAGTTTACGACTCAGAGAAAGCTCCCGAGAAACAGTATATGCTCACTCTGGAATCTGAGCTGCTCTCACTTACAGTATAACACGGACGAAGCGCTGGAGAGAAGCGTGATCCACCATATCACTGGAGACAGGCCTAACATCTGGTAGATCGTTTCCAGTATAAAGTCATGTTTTCCAGCCTCACGTTGGCCTTTATGCAGCCCTGCAATTCTCCCTTCACTTCTTACGGACTCATACTGTATTGCTCTAGGTAACCATTATATGCCTTTCTGCTTTATGAAACCCAATTCCATCATGTTTAATCTTTGTAAAAACCCTACTTTTTAATGACCTCAGACCCATCAAGCTACCTAATGTGAATTCCCTGGAGTTCTTTCCTCCTGCCCAGTATTTCTCTGTACTCATCCTTTACCCCTTTCTTTCTCTCTTCTCCACTTGTGTTTGACGTCATTCTTTCCCGTTTCTTCCAGGAAGCGCTCCATCTATCACCCCCACTTATTTTTATCTTCAATGGCTTCTTCATCACTGGATCCTCCCTCTTGGATCATAAACATTCTTATCTGTGTTTTTTAAAAAGCAGGGGAGGGGGCGCCTGGGTGGCTCAGTCGGTTGAGCGTCCGACTTTGGCTCAGGTCATGATCTCACAGTCTGTGAGTTCGAGCCCCGCGTCGGGTTCTGTGCTGATGACTCAGAGCCTGGAACCTGCTTCCGATTCTGTGTCTCCCTCTCTCTCTGCCCCTCCCCTGCTCACGCTCTGTCTCTGTCTCAAAAATAAATTAAAAAAAAAAAACATTAAAAAAAAAAAGAAAAAGAAAAAGAAAAAGAAAAAAGTGGGGGAGGTATGAAACCAAATACAAAACAACTTTCTCTGTTCCTCTACTGAGTCCTTTCTTTTAAAAAAAAAGCGTATGTATTTATTTGGAGAGAGAGAGAGACAATGTGAGTGGGGGAGGGACAGAGAGAGAGGGAGAGACAGAATCCCAAGCAGGCTCCCCACTGTCAGTGCAGAGCCCGAGACACGGGGCTCGAACTCACCAATCGTGAGATCATGACCCGAGCAGAAATTAAGAGTCAGACGCTTAACTGACGGAGCCATCCAGGTACCCCCGAGTCCCTTCTTTTTCCTCCACTAAGCATCCTAACATTCACCTCTTTCCTCCATTCTCACCTGCCTTACCCCCTGATAACCCGACTCCTGCCTTCATACATCTTGTTCAAACTGACATCGAAGCTCCCGGTGAGCTCCTAATCATTAAGTCTGCATTTCCATTCTTCCTCATGTTGAGATGTCCCCCTCTGCAGCACAGACCGCATTGACTGGCCAGGCGCTTTCGGTGAATTCTGTCCTCTCTGGCCTCTCCTGATGTTCCTCCCTCCTCGCTAACCACGCCTTCTCTGGTTGTGCTCCCTGCTCCTGATCCAGAGACAGGCCCTGCTCGTGTCACATCCCTCCTCTCATCTTGTCCTACTCGCGCTCACCAGTGAGGTCAGTCAAGGCTCCTCCCCTTAATGTCAGAATGTCAGCCCAGCATGTGTATAAATCCACCGGATGAGTTTCTGTGAATGCTTTTCTGGGACTTTGACATGACTCGAGACCCTCAGATTCCGGTCCTGAGCCCACAATTCTGAGAGTGGTACCCTCACCCCCCCCTTCCAGGCACTCCACCCTCGCAGGTGCTCTTGACCTGTCAGCTCTGACTCGTTCAGATTTGGCCCTTTCTTTCCCTCCCTACTGCTGACCCCTTACTTCAGGCTCCCACTAAGCCTCTCCTCCCAGCTCCTGCCTGTGATGGGAGCCAAAGAACCCATGGACTTCATGAAATGTATTCTTTCTCCCTGAAAGTGGAAGATATTATCAATCTGTGGCCCCTGTCCACTGCCTTAAGGAAGATATTGCAAGGATCTTTATGAACCTTCCCAGCAGACGGCCCCGTGCGTGTTATGGCAACGCAAGAAAGCGTGCACTGTTGGCAAAGTTCCTGTAAGAAGTCAAGATGATTCTAGGAGTTAGGCTCAGTTGCTGTTTACTACTTCTTCTCTGTCATCATCCCCAGTGGTGTTAGTGTCGTGATGGAAGGTCACCCCTGACCTGTCATTTCTGCTACAGCTGAAAGCAATAAAAGGTATGAAAACACCCTCCCCCACACTTCCCATCTCTCATAGCCCAATAATCTGAGATGTGTGGCATCAGGCAGAGCGCAGGGGTGCGAGCGGGACTTCCAAGAACCTCACAGCCCTACATTTTACAGATAAAAAGCAGGCCAGCAAAACCTCCGAGCTGCTGTTTGTTAGTGTTCTGAAATTTCGATCTCCCATGGCAGGGTAAAAATAACAAAAGTAAGGTCTGGCCAGAAGGAAAGGAACTCTAACTTTGGCAGAGCTGAGGTCGCTCATCCCTGGTCTCCCCTATCCAAATGACTTGGCTCACAAATATCATAGTGATTGTTCTCAAATACAGTTCTTCTTTTTTTTTTTTTTTTTTTTTAACGTTTATTTATTTTCTTGAGACAGAGAGAGAGCATGAACGGGGGAGGGTCAGAGAGACAGGGAGACGCGGAATCTGAAACAGGCTCCAGGCTCGGAGCTGTCAGCATGGAGCCTGACGCGGGGCTCAAACTCATGGACCGTGAGATCATGACCTGAGCCGAAGTCGGACGCTTAACCGACTGAGCCACCCAGGTGCCCCCAAATACACTTCTGATTATTCACCACTTCAGAATCATAAATGGCTGCATAATTTTAACAGAAGAAAGCCACAGGATCCTAGCTCCTGAGAGCCAAAAGTGGGCAATTTATTTAATTCGATCTCTTCCAAGTTTATAACAAAAATCGGAGTCCAGTGAGGTTAAGTGACCTTCCTCAGAACTGTCCTATTACCGTAAATGCTGATTTTGATGCATATCTTGCACACAAGTATGGCATATTTCTTATCTTGACCCCTTCCCACAGTCCAAGGTTCCTTTCTTCATTAAATATCTTGAATAAGCTAGAACACGCTAGACTATGGCACTTAGAAACCTCTTGAGGGACAATATGATTTCCAACAGTTCTGTCCACATAGCTGAGTCTAGGTGGATAAATTAGATGTTACTTAAGCAATAAAGAAAATGTTTTCACTTACAGGCAATGCTGCATAGTACTCAGAAGAACCATGTTCTCCTTTGTAAATGAGTGTGAAGGAAGCAAAGAAAGAAGAAAAAAGAACTGAGTGGGAAGAATCTGGAAAATTAACAGCAAGAGTCAGTGAACACGATTCTATTTTTTCCTTATAAAGAATACTTTAAATTACATAATTACAGATTCCAGGGAAATAGGTATTTAAATCCATCAGTGACATGTGTTTGACTTCCTCATTTGCAGAGAAAATCAGAAGCTTATTTTGGTTTTTGTTCTCACTCTTCTCTTTTCCCCGCCCACCTAAATCGGATTGAGATATTTGACAAAGTAAGACCCTAGTACAATGGAAATTAGACTCTAGCGAAACGAGAGGCTGTGTGAAGCTCTTTACACACTACAAAATCCAATGTTCCCACTTTTTCCTACAGACATTAGAAAGGCACAGAAATAAAATCAGATCCAACTCCCAGTTTCTATTTTGAGCAGAGGTTTTAAATGCCATCGGCTTAGATTAATGTGCTATGAATTAGTCACCTTGCATAAATATGTTTCATTTAAAGGAAACCCAAATGAATGTGTTTCCTTAAATGATAACATGCTAAGGGCATGGCAGAACCCTTTTAGATAAAGAAAACAAAACAAGACTTTCCTTGCCTGTATTTTATAAATTTCCAAACAGTGTGAAGCTTAAAGCCCAAAAGAGATACCCATGAAAATCTACCGATCGGCTTCTAGAACTGCCACCTTTAATGTTGCATAAATGATAAATGTTTCATCTTAATGTTCAGAGAGGTATTCACCGTACATGACAGAGGGGATTATAAAAATTTAGAAATGAAATAGACATCATCTCCCTGACTTATATGTTATCATTACCACTTTCCCATGCCAGACACAGTTAATCCATCAGGGCCATTTTTCCAAATGAGCTTTTAAATCCTTCTCAACATAGAACTTTATGCACACGGCCAATGAATGGAAATGGTCATTGAACCATTATCGTTATTAATATGCAAGGCCCTTTCCTGAGCACTTTGCCTTTCATCCATTCCATTTAATATTCCCAATCCTATGGTGGTTGTTTACACTTATTTCTATCTATTCTTATTTTACAATGGGAAAACAGAGGCCCTGAGAGATTAAGTAACTGGCCCCAAGTCACGGAGCTAGTGAATGGTGGAGACGGGACACAAACCCAAGCAGCCTACTTCTTTCACCACTATGCTATCTGGTGTCTTCAGAAATGAAAGCCAATGCGGGGGGGAGATGAGATTTTAACCTTCTTTTATGGAAAAAAAGTAAAGTAAAGTAAATAGTGCAATAAGCCTTCATAGTTCCATCATCCAGCTTCAAGGAATATGAACAATTTACCTATCTTTTTTTAGCTTTTTTCGGAGGTTTTTTTTTTTGCCAGATTATTTCATAGCAAAGCCAGAACACTGTCATAACCTAAAATGTGGAATAATGAGATCTGAAGATACAATGCAGTGGTGCTGAGACAGGCGGCGGGGGGGGGGGGGGGGGGGGCAGGGGAGGGGATAAAGGGCGTGAGGGCTTTCCTTACCCTTACCCCCAACTCAGGAGGGTTAGGTGTTCCCCCTTTTATATGCCTCCTCCCCACCCACCACCCACCCACCAAACGCTATGCAGTCTTCAGCCATGGTCACACTCTCAGTTCCCTATGTGGATTTATTTTCACACTCCTGTCTCTCTGCTGGATTCTAACTTTGCTAGAATAAGATCATGGTGTCTCAGTCACAAGAGCTGCAGTGCTGAGCTCTGGGCTTATCCCACAACAGACGCTGAAAGAGGGCTGGTTTGGGGAAGGGAAAGTGGACAATCTGACAGTCACAAAACCAGACAGCCAAGAAAAATGGGGCAGCTCAACTAGACATGATAAAAATATCATCCCCGAAATTTCAGTTTACGTTTCTTACAACGAAAAATGGTCAACTTTTTAAAAAACAAAATGGGATACATTCACGCTCTAATCCCATCTCCAGGTGGACCTGATAATTATTTGAGTGTTTTGAAAAGGAAGTACAAAGATGTCAATAAGGCTTAATCTCAAATAGGCAAGAGCTTCTCTGAAATCTGACCTCACAGGTCCCTTTCAGCTCCTTTCTCCATGAATAAAAAATGACTCCCTCCTTGCCAATGGAACATGAAATAGATTAATGACTGTTTTAGTAGGAGTTATTAATAATACTTCTTGGCAACTCTGAACTTATTTTGAATTCATGTCAGATACAGAAAATCAAAAGTGTTATTTATGTAAATGTAGTTTATGGTATTCATGAGCATAAATGCTGAAGTTAACATTACAAAAAGCTTTCCTATTAACCCTTAGTTTCATTGATTAATCTTCCAAAAAGGCTAGTGATTTTCCAGTTTAGAATATTATCTCCAGAACCCAAATCCTATTTGATAATTAAAAGAACATCTACTGACTTAAGTACTTCAATAAAAAATAAACGCTAAAACGTAATGAAAATATCTAACCTCTCCAATTAAGATATTTAATTTTGAAGACTCTTAAATTCTCCCATGAAAAGCCTCAATGGTAGGGTTTTATGCCAATTCTTTTAAAGTGGCTAATTATATGCAAGGAGATATATAGGTTATTAGAGATCTATGGAACTATTAAGTCAGTCTACATGATGATTTATCTCTGAATATAATTATACTTTAAATGACCTATTATCTTTTCCACTCTTTGAGTTGTACAGATTATCCATAAGTACACCATGGTCCATAGAAGTAACATTTTAGAGATTCCAGAAAACTATGAAACCCACACTGATGAAGAACTTCGCCAACTGTCAAAACCCATGAAAGTCTTAATGAAGTGAAAATAAGTTCCCAGTACAAGATACTTCTGAAAGCTGCTCAGGTTCCTCTAAGGGATCTCTCTTGATCCATACTCTTACATAAGAGAAAATGATAGAGAATTTCCACTGGGAAAGAATTTCTCTTGACACTGTACTATTGTCAACACGAAGGATACTAAAATTATCAAAGACCTAGCTGCTATCCTCAGGGAGCTGACAATCCGTAGGGGAGACAGGGCATAGAAACAAGTAAGTACCACCAGCCGGTGTGTGATAATCCACAGAAGTGATCCAAGCAAGGGGCCACGGGAGTTCTCAGGAGAAAAGATGGTTTCTGGTTCACAGATGAAGGAAGACTTTTGAGAGGAAGTGGTATTTGAATTATGCCTGAAAAACTTACAGAGAAACTTGGTTGGGAGTAGGGGGAGAGCATTACGCGGATGAATGGTTTGCACCAACACCACAAAGGAAAGCACAAAGCCCTCAGAGAAAAAAGTGAACGATTCTGGTTGGCCAGTTGAGGGTGCACACGAGGGGATGGTGTGTGGGATCTGCCAGAGCAGATCATGGAGGACCTAGAACGTCCAGCAAGGAACTGTAGCAAGCGCAGGGGCACCATGGAGCAATCATAACAGGGGGGAAAGGGAAAATGATCTAGGACCACATGCGCTAAGGATTACAGAGTGACGACGCAGCGGGAATGGCTTAGGTGAGAGGTGCTACAGATTTAAAGTAAGGTGAGCAGACGAAAGAGGATGGAGTACGTGAGAGAGTGAGAATGGACCAGATATGATCACTGAATAGAAAGGACGACAAAAAGAAGGTGAGAGGAAATGCTGATCCCGAAATTTCCAGCCTCAGTAGCCCGATCACAGATATCATTAACAGAGTGACCGTGAGAGAAGGTACCGGTCTGGAAACGATAATAAAAGATTCATTTGGGGGAAATGTTCAGTTTGAGGCAATTTGGGTCGGCCTGTTGGAGGTGTTCGGCGTCGTGTGAAATGTGGGTCAGTGGTTCCAGAGAGAGGTTGAGGCGGCAGATCAGAGTCGGCAGAGTGTTCAAAGTGCTAAGAGCTGATAGTATGGATAAGATGAACACGGGGAAGCCTAAAGAATTGGCAGAGGGGTGCCTGGGTGACAGCTCAGGTCATGATCTCACAGTTTGTGAGTCTGAGCCCCGCATCGGGCTCTGCGCTGACGGTGCGAAGCCTGCTTGGGATTTTCTCTCTCCTTCCCTCTCTCTCTGCCCCTCCCCTGCTCTCTCTGGCTCTCTCAAAAATAAATAAACTTAAAAAAAAAAAAAACAATTGGAAGAGATGCCTCGTGAGAACAACTTTGGGGAGCTCAAGCACATAAGGCCTCGGGGTACGGAACACAGATGACTCTACGAGGAACTAACTGGCAGGCACATGAGGGGATATGCCAGATATCGCAACCCCTCAAATTCAGGGGGTTTTCTCGATGCACCAATAGCTCTCCTACAAAAGATCTCCCAGAGCCCATCTCCGCCTCCCAAAATACAACCCCTCTGAGAAACTCCCCGATCACCCCAATCAGAAATTAACCCTCCACCCCAAGCCAGGAACAATCACCCAACTTTGTATCATTTTGAAGGCTGTAGGCACATATACGCTTGTGTCGTGATCATTTATACAATGCCAGCCTCTCCGTCCACCTCGCCAGCTGTATTCCTACTTCCCCAAACGCTACTACCTCTCTGCACCAGGGAAAGAAACAAGAAGAAAGCCCTCATTTTTCTTTTTTTACTTTTTAAGTTCTTTGTCTCGTGAGCTCTGGTCTTCGCTCACCCCATGGAGAACATGTGGCAGATTCGAATGGAGACGACGTGGGAGGGAAACCATAAGGGGCCACTGCAAATACCACCATCTACATCATATTCTTTTTAGATAGAGATTTTCTTCTTTCTTGAGCACTCAACACGTTAGGTGCTACTCAGAATACACAATGAGATAAGATCCTCTACAGAAATTATTCTATCTTTCGGTGATACGAACTATTTTCATTAATGGTTAATTCATGAAATCCTCAAGTTTCCCTACTCCCCTCCATACCCTCCAAAAGTTTAACTTTAAATTGTACCTATCCACTGGGAAAATCAAGTCTACAGCTAGTTGCTGATAGATCTGACAACTAGATACAGTTTAGGCTCTAATACATTACCAGCACTAAATTCCACAGTAATTTTTCTTCTCTAAGATTTTTTTTTTTTGGTTTGGTCTCTGAAAACTATTAAAAAAAAATTATGAGCTACACACTGGGTCAGACCTGCTCAAATATATGATTTAAAGTTTAAGCTTAAGTTAGGGAATTACTTTGTCTCTCTTCAGTTTAAATCTTTAAAAAAGCCGTGAGTTGCTAACTAGGGTAATTTGGTATTTTATTTGAGGTTCTAAAGGTACCAGCCTCACAATCTTCACGTGATGAACCTATAAAGGAGTGAAGGGGGCTGGGAGGGCTGTCACCTGCAATACAATGAATGTCAAGGTTCTGTACCAGTCCACAGGAACTGAGTGACTAGTTGGCAATTACAGGGAGGCAGCCTGAACCCACACAGAGCACTGCCTCGTGACGAGAGCTATCCCGTCTCAAAGGCAGCTTCTTCACAAGATGGAATGTTCTCTATCATTCAGTGTTTACACAGGGGCTGGCTGACAACCCAGGAAGTGGGGGAAAGGTGAGTTCAGTCTACAGGGTCCCTCCAGGCCACTCTGACTCTAACTTGCTTCACGAACAGGAAGAAAAGACTTTAAATCATGAGTGGTTCTTCACCTTATGTGGCAACTTTAAGGACTACATAGAAGAAGAACACTGGCCCAGGAGCCAGAATGAGTCACTTTGATCTCAGTTTGCTAGCTTTAAAATGAGGGGGTGGACTGGGTCCCAAGATACCCTGATTTTAGGGTCTCTTCAAAGGGCTTCATAATAGAAGTAATATGATCTAAGTACATACAGGTATAATTCATTTCTCTGTGTCTGCTCCATTTGTCAAAACTTTGTGGAAAAGATTAAAAGACACGGAAGGGCCCTTGACTTAGTGCCCAGTGGGTCTGAAGACACGGTAAAGAACCAGAGTCCAGGGTGGAGAGTAGATTCCACACCCAACAGCCGAGACCCAGGTCCAGGGGAGCCCAGGGGTCTCTCCTCTCCACTCTCATTGTCACCTGCCCCTCAGGACCCTTTAGAAAAGCTGCAGGGAGAGCGAGCTGTAGCTAAGCCAAAGTCATCCAGGAAACACTAAGTTCATAATGAATCACTGTAAAGTGTCCTAAATATAGCATGCTTCGGTCATCGTGGACACTGTTCGGACTGTTTATAGGCACATGAGTATCTAAAAATATGAGCTGCGCACTTTCAAACAGTTCCTTATTAGAGTCATGTTTCAGATTTTGAGACATCTACTGTGCCATGATATAATTCCTAATTACTGTGGTATTCCTAAATGCAATTCTATGTGAATGTACTGTTTGAAGAAAGACCAATGTTCCAAGAAGGAAAAAGGAACCAGCTCTGATATGCTAGCTGTTTCCATGAGCTAAACCAACAAAGCTTTGCTCCTGTGGTTTGATCTAAGGACTTTTGGCTCTTTTGAGTGCCTCATATTTTACTTAATCCTTGTCATCAAAGCATCATCCCTCCACTAAAGAACAGAAACAAAATTTTTGACATTACATCTAACAACAAGTATTAGCAGGTGGTTAATGGCACTCAGATATCAATTCAAATAAGTGAGAAATTTTTCTGTGGTTTATTGGTGAAGTATAAATTTTACACATGGTTAGGTGGCAAATCAATTCTAATGCTGCTTTTTTAAAAACTGGAAAAGAATTCTAAATGCATATCTATTATGTATTAATAACTAATGCGTTACATATTCATAATTATGTATTAATAATTAATTTATTATTTTACTATGAAGTCTTTAAAGTAGGAGTTATTTTCCTTGGCACATAATGGCTCTTGCCTCCCTGGGTGCTCAGGGTGTCCCTCTCTAGCATCCGTTCAAGCAGATGTGAGAAGAAATGACGTAAGCACACCTGGAATTATTCTGTCCACACCTATCAGCTCTCCTTTAGCAAAAACTGCTACCATGGGAACGAAGCTCAATCATCCCGAGACGATTCTTATTTTTTAAAGAAACCAAGGCCTTAACTACTTCCTCGGAAAGATATATACCGAAAAATACTTTTTTTTTTTTTATAATTACTCACTCATGCTGCTTCCTCTAAAAGAGAAACATGCCACCAGGGATTTTACTACTAAAAAAGATGACAAATAGTTGCTCCTATACTTAAAAATCTTCAGATTGTCAATATGCACACACGTGGGAAAATATGAGTTACACATTTGCAAAGAGCTCTTTCAGATTTTGAGAATCTGGTGAAATCCCTAATGACAAGTGTATTCCTGTGTGAAAGCAGTTCTGAGATACAGCACCTTTAGCAAACCAAGTGAGCAAAAAACCTCTCAGAAACTGCTTACAAACACATCAAGATAAAGGAAAAGGTAATGCATTATTTTTAGGAATAACTAGGTAGACCAAAATTTAGAACTTTGCAGGTATGAACGTGCCACGCATCATCTCTGTGAACCCAAGAAAGGATAGAGAAAGAGCAAGCTCGGAGAAAAGAAATTTAGAAAATAATATAAATCAATCTTGTTCTCCACCTCTCCCCTCCCATATACCCCGTCTTGTCCTCTGTTTCTTTCTCTTGCTACTTACTTCAGCACGATTCAACTACTGTAATCCCTCCCGAACAGCACTCCACATGAAAACCTCGAAGACTTCCCTGGTCCTCTGGCCAGTTCTTGCTAACCAATGTCCGAGATGTCATGGTTTCAGATCTAATAACAATGACTTTGAAGTTGACAGGCTGAGACGGGCTTTGGTCATCAAAGGCTCAGGTCAGTGGGGCGGCCTCCAGGTCTCCTTTAGAACGGTGGCTGTTTGTGACTTGCTCTGAGACTATTAATTCATACTTTAAAACACAGCTTCCAACATCAGTCTCGGGAGCCAGGCCTAGAGTAGCATCACTCAGCCAATGGGGACCTTTCTGGGCAGAACTGAAGAAGCTCAGCTCTACTTTTCTATTTTTCACACTGTTTAGGTAACTTTGAGAAATCCAGCCAAGTGCTCCACCAAAATGAAGCCATGACAGGTAATCCCAGGTGACTAAAAGGATTCTCACCACTAATATCTAATACATAATATGCTTCATGATAGCACAACATGGGAACACCTGTGTTGGATCTTTCTTTGACTTCTTACATAGAATCCATGAGCAAAGGGCTCCTGGAATCAGTACCTGGTTAAGTCATTTTCTAGATTTAAGTCTTTTTCTGGCACTCTAATTCCTCATAATTGAAAAAAATGATAGTGCCAAACAGGCCTTTTTTCCTTCAGTAGATCATTTTCTAAAGTCCTAACAATGGTAGATTAAGGAAGTAAATAATATAATATAATATAATATAATATAATATAATATAATAGGAAGTCAAATCAACTCTTTCAAACGCAAAGAAATGAAGCCGTTATACCCATATGCCCATATTGAAGAAATGCCCATATTGAAGAAATGAAGATATGGCCATTCACCTGCCCCGGTGTGGTCCTAGGGGCGTGTCCCACAGGGAACAACGCAGCCGGCCCCGCCCACCCGCCCCGCCCACTTACGGTTGGCCAGTCTGCTCTGCTCCGGCTGCGCGCTGTCCGCGGACTGGGTGCTGGAGACCGAGGACACGCTGGAGCTCCGCACGAAGCCAAACGCCGCCAGCTTGGCTGCTGGGAGACGTGAGTAGCCAGGAGGACGAAGTCCAGATTTTGGTAGATTGGATTTTGCAGCATTTGAACCGGAGGCTTTCTTTAAATCTGCTATAACGAACCCAAACCAAACAAACAAACGAAAAAAATCAGTTGACAACGAGACAGAGGAATACACAGACTATGAATAGTAATCTAACTCTATCATAAACTGAACACAATTGATGTTGTACAGTGCGGTTCAGCATAGTCACAAATACGTCTTTATGAGAAAAGCTCCTCGCTGTGGGCTGGGAGCTTCAGAGAACTTAGACAGGAGGAGAGGCAGCAGGCAGATGAGAAAAGAATAGACAACTAGCCCTATTATACGGCCATAAATAAAGGTAGACAGTGCTTAGGACGCTGAATGGAATGAACTTGTACTGTTGCAAGCTACCCTAGAATTGTGAAAGTGACATACACCTTAAAGTCTGACATGCAATGGGTAAAGAGCCCTTGTGGTAAATATTCATCAGCAATTATAAACACTTGGTGAGAAACCAGAGAAGCATGTACAAAAGAGTTGTTTGCTAGCATTCCGTTCATTGTAGGAATGAGGTGAGCATAAACTGGGGAACTGGCCAGGTTGAAATCCAGTCTGTATGATTTACGGGCTGTGTAACCTTGGGCACTTGACCCAACACTTCAGAACCAATGGAAGGGACTGGTGGTGATAAAACTGGCCTCAAAGATATATTACAAATATTACTGCTTGTAAGAGAACTTGATGGATGCTCTAGTTAACACTACTAGGCTTTTTTTATTCTTTTTCCACGATGTGTTTTTATGTTAAACTAAAATTCGAAAATTAAACTAAGCTTAAAATTAGTTCCCAAATATGTGCAAAGCCGGCTAATTTTGAAATAATACAACATCAGGTTATAAATTTACCATCTCAGCATGATGATGTCTGAATCAGGCTCTGTTCATAGCCGCTGCAATGATCATCTCCACACTAAAAGAGCCTTTCAATACCAGATAGAACCAGGATGTTATCACACACAAATGCCCTTTAATAGTCCTTAAAAGGAAAAAGGGGCGGGGCGCATGGGTGGCTCAGTCGGTTGAGCATCCAACTTCAGCTCAGGTCATGATCTCGCGGTCCATGAGTTCGAGCCCCGAGTCAGGCCCTGTGCTGACAGCTCAGAGCCTGGAGCCTGTTTCAGATTCTGTATCTCCCTCTCTCTCTCTGGCCCTCCCCTGTTCATGCTCTGTCTCTCTCTGTCTCAAAAATAAACGTTAAAAGAAAAAAAGATTAAAAATAAATAAATAATAATAATAAAAAGGAAAAAGGGGCAAGTGTCCTAATATTCTATATAAATTTCTAGTCAAGCCATTTAGGAACTTTCAGCTGCAGCCATATTTACTGTGAGTGCTTATATGCAGACCGTTCAGCAGCGTTCCTCACTCTTTATTATCTACTAAAAGATTAACCAGGTTGCAAACTAATAATAAAAGAAGCCATTTATTTTTTTTAACGACATCTAAAAATCAATGAAGAATCTACATTAGAAACAGATCTATGTGTGGAAATCTTTTTTTTTTTCAATATATGAAATTTATCGTCAAACTGGTTTCCATACAACACCCAGTGCTCATCCCAAAAGGTGCCCTCCTCAATACCCATCACCCACCCTCCCCTCCCTCCCACCCCCCATCAACCCTCAGTTTGTTCTCAGTTTTTAAGAGTCTCTTATGCTTTGGCTCTCTCCCACTCTAACCTCTTTTTTTTTTTTTTCCTTCCCCTCCTCCATGGGTTTCTGTTAAGTTTGTCGGGATCCTATATGTGGAAATCTTTAGAGAACCAACAGATGCCATGGTGGACCACTGGTGTCTCTTCCTCTACCGGGAGCTCTCCCTAAGAGTGAGTCTGTAGTCAGTTGCACATCCATGTGAAAACAGAATACGCACAACTCTGGTTTCTTGATTTCTGGGTCAGGAGGAGGAGAAGGAGGAGGAGGAGGAGGAGGAGGAGGAGGAGGAGGAGGAGGAGGAGGAGGAGGAGGAGGAGGAGGAGGAGGAAAAATTGGGTGAGTGCAGAGAGCTGGGGCTGCAGTATTCCCGATTCAGTTCTGTCCTAATGCTTGGGGGAAAAACGTTCAAATATGATGAGAAATAATCACTGCTTAATAAGTAATAATGGCCCTTCTGTATCAGCAATTAAATGCCATGTCAATGCCTCCAACTGTTCTCCTATCCTTTTGCGTACTTTTAGGTGATATCCCCAGAACAATGAAAGTATCCCCATGTATCAGATGCCATCTTCACACTAAGTTTATGCCAACTCAATTTTGAACAGTGCCTGTAAAACAGTAAAAGAGTTGCTAAAAAATCAGATGCAATTTCAACAGTAAGTATACACTAAACCCACTACATTTGGATACTAGTTTTGGTTATATATAACCTCTTTCCCAGCCCAGTTAATCAATAACTGACCTAAGGTTACATCAAGTCACATGAGAAGAACGTGGACTAATTTTTTTCCCAAGAAAACAAACCCATATTTGGGAATGAAGGAAAGTTCAAAATTTCTAACAGAGAACCTTGGCACGTAGTAAACATTCATTTAATATTTAAGAATGAAAACTTAGTTTCTTAAATCATTATGTAAGGCAATAAAGGCATGGGAAATGCTCAAGGAGGAATTTGTTCTACCCTACCCTTACCCATATTCAATGATTGTTCGTGCCGTTGGAAGAAAGGTAGCGGCAGAACGTGTAGAGAGAGGACTCAACAACGCAGGGACCCAAGTACACACGAAGTAAGGCTCTAAGTGACTTCCAGGCTTTCACTTTCCCTTAGTCCAGTCCAGCTCTCCCTTCCAATAAAGGCACATGGGGTGTGTGTGTGTGTGTGTGTGTGTGTGTGTGTGTGTGTGTGTGTAGGCTACTTGTGGGAGTATGTCTTGCCCCAACTCTCAGTATACATAATTTTTCTAAATTTTATATAATCTATACATCAAGCTACTATCCAACGGTCTCTCTTTCTACCAGATAAATCTCACAAATAGTTTACATACCTCTGGGGTTTGGAAGAGCAGGTCTTATTGTTCTTGAGAAACCACCAGTGTCTAGCACGGTGGTTTTGACGTTATTACTCAATCAAGTTTAGCTGAAGTTTGCAGTAATCAAGCTTGCACACATTAATGCAGCCTGTGTGTGAGCTGACCTGCACTGGTCTCTGCATGAGAATTAGGCTGGGCTGGGGCTCAAAACTCAGTCTTCTAAACAAGCACCTCAGCGATCCTCATTCAGTAGTGCCTGGACCACACTTTGAAAAGGTCAACAGAAGATGACATGCCCACTCGCCCTGTGAAAGGTGCTCTTGTGCATTACATTCAGCTGCTCTGACTGAATGTGCCTTAGGTTAATCTTAGTTTCTCAAAAAAGGAATTTAATTAGAAAAATGTGCACTCCTTACTATTTTTCAAGTGCAGCATGTCAGGGGAATATGTTTTTGCAATTATTCAGTGTCCTTGGGCTATTTAAGAATATTGACAGAAATAACCTATCAAGGTGCATAATAAGCCCTCGGTAAACAAATGATAACAATTAATGTTAAATAAAACTGAGCACACATAAGAGAGACCTCTTCCACAATGGTGGCACAAGCTCCCTGGACACTTTCTCCAGTGAAACAACCATTATTAGTAAAAATTATTTTATTTTTTATTAAAAAAATGTTAATGTTTATTTTTTGAGAGACAGGGTGCGAGTGGGGGAGGGGCAGAGAGAGAGAGAGAGAGAGAGAGAGAGCGCCTGATGCGGGGGTCGAACCCGTGAATCATGAGATCATGACCTGAGCCAAAGTGGGATGCTTCACCGACTTAGCCACTCAGGTGCCCCAGTAAAAATTATTTTTAAAAAACAACAATCACTTGCAGTTTCCAGAAATTGTTCCAAAGGCATACAGTGAATAAAGAAACATTTACATATGGAAATCTACTAAATCCAGTAAAAATAGATTGGATGGCACTTGAGCCTAATGCACTCCTTTCCTCCTCTGCAACCCTGTCCATCTCAGCATGATGACAGCTCTCATGTGGGTGGCTGTGGCCAAGGCAACAGGTTTCCTCTCCCCCTGGCAAGAGGTACCACATCTCACCGGGAGAGGCAGGCTACCACCATTTCCCACCCTTATCCCTCCCCTAGGTCCATGTTGCAGAGGCTAAATTACATGCAAGCAAGAGGCTAAGAGGTCAGAGGACCCTTCACCCAGTCCCAAGTAAAAAGGCAGAGGCACTACCCCAGGCACAAAAGGCCAAAAATCACTGTTGTCCTGGCTTACTTGTAGGCTAGAGGTTCAATATCAGGAGACGTAAAGGGAGAAGACCAGAAGCTACTGCCCCCCCCCCACACCCCTGCCTAGCACCCATTTGTAAATCAGGAGTGCCACTCCTAGAGGGACAGACCACTGTCCCTACCACACCCCCCAGCAGAGTCATGACTAAGAGATTTGCCCAATGGTAGAGATTGGCCATAAGAATGAATATCACTGAAGCACTCTGCAATGCCCACATTAAAAAAGAATGATGGGGCTTCTAGGTGGTTTAATCAGTTGAGTGTCTGACTCTTGGTATCAGCTCAGGTCATGATCTCATGGTTTGTGAGGTTCTGCCCTGTCAGCGCAGAGCCTGCTTGGGATTCTCTCTCTCTCTCTCTCTCTCTCTCTCTCTCTCTCTCAAAATATATAAACTTTAAAAAAAAGAAGAAAGATGTCGCAGCAACAAAGTAAATCTAAATGGACTAAATGGACTAAAAGTCCATCTAAAGACATTGAAAAAAGATAAGCAAACGAAGTCTGAGCAGAAGGAAGGAAATAATAAATACTAGGATGGTAATAAATATAACAAAATGGAAAAATAAAAGAGAAAGTCAACAAAACCAAAAGTTGGTTTTTAGAAAGATCAACAAAGTCGACAAACCTTTAATTACACTGACCAAGGAAAAAAGAGAGAAGACTCAATTTGTAAAATTAAGAATGAAAGAGGGGACATCACTGCTAATCTTGCAAAAATAAAAAGAATTATAAGGGAATATTATGAACAACTATATCTCAACAAATCAGACAACCTAGTGAAAGGAACAAATTCCAGAAAAACACAAAGGAAAAAAAAAATAGAAAATCTCAATATACTTACAACAAAGAAATTGAATTAGTAATCCAAAAACTTCCCACAAAGAAAAGCCCAGCACAAATGTCTTTGAGAGAGAATTCTATCAAGCATTTAAATAAGAATTGACACCAGTTCTTCACAAATTATTCCAGAGAAACAGAAAGAGAGAGGGAGAGAGAGAGAGGACACTTCTACACTCATTCTATAGGTCAGCGTTACCTTGATAACAAAACCAGACAAAAACATCATGAGAAAAGAAAATAATTTCTTCCATATGCAAAATTCTCACCAAATAAATAGCTAACTAAAACCAGCTACATATAAAAAGTATTACATACTGTAACCAAGTGCGATTTATCCCAGGAATGGAAGATTGGGTTAACATGGAAATCAATGTATTGTACCACAGGAAGAAAAATGACATGGCCTTCTCAATAGATGCAGAAAAATCTCTTGACCAATAACAAGATCATCTCATGATAAAACACCTAACAAACCAGAAACAATAGAAAGATGTCCTCAACCTGATGAGTGGATGAAAACAAAATGCATAGCTAACACCATACTCATGGAAAAAGACTAAATGCTTCTCCCATAGATCAAGAACTAGGCCAAGAGGTCTGCTTTCACCACTTCTACTCAATATTTTACGGAAGGTTCTAGCCAGGGCAATTGGGCAAGAAAATTAAAAGCCACGCAGGTTGGGAACAAGAAGCAAATCTTTCTCGTTTTGTAGATCACACAATCTTGTGTGTAGAAAATCCTGTGAAATTTCTGAAAACGATTAGAATAAACGAGTTCAATGTATAAAAGTCAATTGTATTTCTTATATACTTGCAATAAATAATCCAAAAGTGAAATTAATAAAGTTTCATTTACAACATCAACAAGATAAAATATTTAGGACTGTCAGATTCCCCTTTTTTATGTTTAACTGCGAAGAGTTATCAGGTTTCAAAACCCACGCCCCTCTTATACTCCCTGCCCCCTTGCACCCCACATCCGGGAAAGCTGATAGGAAAGCCCAGGGCTGCCCCCTGAGGCCAAAGAGTGAAACTACACAAGCCCCCATCCACTTCCAAGGGCACTCTCCCCCCCTGCCCCAACCCCTGACAATACGATAGGCTGAGCCAGGATCCTTCCCTCGCTCATTCAAGTCATTTCACACCTGCGGGAGAGGCCAGCACTGCTCTCCCCAGACACCTCAATTAGTAAGTAAGAAACTCCCTCGTAAACTGCTTTGCGTCTGGCATCGTCAGTCTTGACACCTAAACCAAATTTGGGGTGGGGTCCACCCTGTCTCTTCAGGGTGACCACAACAACAGGTGGCGTGACCAGGATGCAGAGACGGAGACCACCATCACGGGGGGCCTTTCTTCGTGGTTTGCTTGCAAGCTGGCTCTGCTGCCTAACAGAAAACATGCCCTTGGAGTTGCTGCTGGCTGGCTAGCTCGTGCTTTGAGGTATGCTGCTCTGTTCCGCGTTAGAGAGTCCTGCAGAGCCTCTGTCAGGGACTAACCTGACCCCAGGGGGAAGTTGCAATAATTACCTGGTTTTTTGGAGACAAGAATATGTGACTGGGGCGGGGTCCTTGGCATGGCCTTGGGACATGTATCTTAGCCTGGACCTCTCTGCACGTCTTACAGCGGAGTCATAACTGACGCCAGATTCGGGGAAAAGACCACCTTGTGCTGCATACAGGTCCACTGGGTGATCACTCATGAGAAAAGCAGTCATTAGGGGTAAAAAACAAAAAAGAGAAAAAGCCATTATGTGAAGTGCTGAGGTCAGCACTCCTAACAGCAAATGGCTCAGCAGGACTCTGTTGCTGCTGCTGCCGCCTATGCCTCTGTTGCAACAAAAATCCTGATTCTCAGGGTTATAGAGAAAAATACCCATGGCATCTCTTCAGTATAGTGAAAGGGGTTAATTCGAATCCTCTTTAAGCCTGGGGTCCTTAAATCCTACAAAGTAACCCCAGCCATGGGGGAGGCCTCCAACCCTGATGATACTGATTTGAAGCTCTCTGGAGGAAATCTAGAAATACAGGCGGAGAAGAGAGAATCCTTAGTAAAAACAAAGGGGAAAGAAAAGAATAGGGTGGTGGGGGAAGGAAGAAGAGAAGAAGTCCAGATTTGGCAGAATAAACAAAAAACGGAAACAGAGGGCTACAGCTGGACCCAAATGGAAATCCAAAATTTACTAAAAGAATTTATCCACCAAAAGATACAAGGGCACTGACTTTCGCACCTTGACAACATAGCTTCTGAATTAATCTTAACATCTCCTTAAATGTACCAACTGGCAAAACTTTGTGCCTCTAATCAATACTGGGGCTCAAACTACAGCTCTACCTGGGGATCTCCTTAAATTTAAAAAATGTATCCCCTACAACATTGTATCATCTTAAGGGAATTACTGAACAAGACATGAAGGAAACTCAGATATGCTTCACCCTAACCATAAGAATTACCATCTTGCCCAAATTCCCCAGCGTCAGAGCAGCCACTGCCCTACGCTATCCCACAGCGGGCATGAACGCTCTATGACTGATACGTTTGAAGAGAGGTAAGTTTTTGACCCATAAAAACTTGGCTTGACAAAATGGGACGCTGCAGGCCATCCCTACAGTTAAGGCAGTGATATGACTTGGTGTACATTAAAGCGAGGCCCGCAAGAATTGAAACCCTTCCTACAGGACCACTGCCGTTCATTTAACAAGCCAATCTGGCCCATTCTTGGCCCCTCAGTCACTGTTTTCCTTCACTTCTGAAGAGACACAGCAGATCTTCATGCAGCGGCTACCCATGGGCTAGCTCAACAGCCTAGCCACCACACAATCTCTGCAGGCTAGATCTCGACTGGATCCAACCTTTCTCTGGGAGCGTAGGTGCACACACATTACAGTGATAACATCTCCCTTTGAGGACACTCATCTGACACACTCATTCAGAACATATAAATACAAACAGGCTCACTGAAAAGGGATAGGCTACTGTCTTACACACAGCGCAAGGCCCTGCCACTTTAATTAAATTCCTAAAAATTATTTGGTAAACTGGGGGGTACTCCATCCCTGAGACTGTCAAGAAACAGCTAGTGATGTTGTCAGCATCCAAAAAATGAAAAGAAGCCCAGGATCTTTTAGACTCTTTTGGGTTCAGGAGGCAAAATATTCTTCATCTGCAAATTTTACTTAAGCACATCTATGCTGTTACTTGCAAACTGGCTCACCTTCGGTGGGATCCCCTCCAGTAAAAGGTTCTAGGGGCGCCTGGGTGGCTCAGTCGGTTAAGCGTCCGACTTCAGCTCAGGTCAGGATCTCGCGGTCCGTGAGTTCGAGCCCCGCGTCAGGCTCCGGGCTGACGGCTCAGAGCCTGGAGCCTGATTCTATGTCTCCCTCTCTCTGCCCCTCCCCTGTTCATGCTCTGTCTCTCTCTGTCTCAAACATAAATAAACGTTAAAAAAAATATTTTAAAAAAAAGGCTCTAGAATCTGCTCAAATAGCAATCGACACACACTTTCATTAGTGCCCTTGGAGATGCTCTCACTGTGGAGCTTTAGCAACCTCCTCTCATGCCTTCTGGAGTCCCTAGACGACCAATAATGGCTATAAGTTGCTCATGGGATTCCGTGTAAGAAACTGCCCTCATCGGTCCTGCAAGACACCATATTAGAGTGGCACTTGCTAGGTACATACTGTCTCCCCTAAAAAGTAAAGCTCTCATCTGCCCTGAACATGTGGCCCTCCACACCAAGGTCCCCAATATGCCTTAGGTTATAGAAGTAGAAGCTCACAAACTCAGCAGAGGTAGCTTGGCCTTCTTGCTACAGGGTGGAACCAAACCTGGGTCCTATGGCATAGCCCACCTGCAGAAGGGGGTGGCCTCCTTGTCCTCAGTCCCTTATCTGATGTCACAGTGTGAGAGGAGATCACTACTCCCCCAGACCCACTGGCTACCTGGGGAGCCCGCTAGGATCAACTGATGAACAGCAATGCGAAGTCTGTGTATTTTCCAGGTGGGAACATAACTGACACACACACGACTGAGCTTGTTAAGAGCTACTGCTTTTAATCCTTTAACCAAGATGTTCCTGAACAGGATACAACCCAACGGTCAGCACACTTAGACAAACCTCAGAGAGTCTTCTAACACAGGATGCTCTGGTCAAAGTCAGTCCCGTGTGAACATTTGTATACTCTTGAGCCATTGCCATTGGCCTGGCTGTCTGGTCTAGCCAGTGGCAGCAACGGTTGCCCTTTTTAAGGTTAAAAAACCCTCTGAGAATCTTTCTCCACTACAGAGACCCAAAACATAAAATTAAGGTGACACGTGTTTCTGCACTTCCTACAGCCACAATACAAGCTCCCACTATGACAGTCCTTATCCACTTTTGGAGTTCTAAACATGACTAATAGTAAACAAGGCAATCATTTTGTTTCTCGGAAAACATAAAGCTGGGCGCTTGAACAAGGCATTCGATGGAACTTTCACCTTCCTTAATGGCCTCAGGCTGCAAGCCTCAGACGGCACTATAGTGGCTTACTCAACAAGTTCAAATTCAACTAACTATAGTACATTTTAATCATCAAACATCAGGGCTCTCCCTCTCTCCCCATCTAAGAAAGCTCAGAAGCAAGCCTGGTGTCCTCCCCTCGGTGCATATGACAAAGTCAAACCACACAAGCACCTGCCTGAGTACAGACCACTCACCCTGCCTACTCCCTAACCACAAAAACTTCAAGTGAAGCTCCTTTCCTTGCTCTCTCCCAATCCATATGGACCTGCTTCGAAGGCCTGCTCTGCTCTCTCCAGAAACATGAAATATGTAGATAACCAAGCTTTTTACACACTCTTGAGGTATGTATGCGGCATCATCAATCCCCACTAGGAAAGAGAAGCAAATGAGGGCCTTCCATTTCATTGTCTAAGGTAGCTATGCAATCCCTTCATTGGCAAAGTTCCAAGGACAGTTGACCCTTGGACGATAGAGGTTTGAACTGTGTGGAGCCACTTATACGTGTTTTCTAATAAACGCAGTACAGTACTGTAAAAGTATTTTCTCTTCCTTATGATTTTGTGTAACATTTTTCTCGTCTCTAGCTTATCGTAGGAATACAGTATATACTAAGTATAACATACAAAATATGTGTTAATCAACTGTATGTTATCAATAAGGCTTCTGGCCAATAGTAAGACTTCGGGTTAACAGCTATCAGTAGTGAAATAGTTGGGGAGACAAAAGTCACACACAGATTTTCGACTGCACAGGGGGATCGGTGCTCTTAACCCCCACATTGTTCAAAGGTCAACTGTATGGCAGAACCAAAGTAGAGGGTTTTTGGGTTTTGCTTCGTATTAATTTTCCTTACACCAAAGTGCTTGAAAAGTATGAAATACACTGCCTCTAGACTATAAAGCTATTTCATGAAAAGCCCACTCTGTAATATTTCATTTTGCTTTACTATAAATCCAAATTACCTGCCTACTTTCCTAATCCTAAATGAGAATCTAAATAAATTTGGGGGTTCAGGTATATTTTCAAGGTAGCTACATCAGGAATAAATTTAATACGCAAAGTGTAAAACATATTTTCTGAAAACTACAAAACATTATCAAAAGAAATTAGAGAATACACAAAAAAGTAGAAAGCAATCATGGATTAGAACACTCAATGTTGTTAAGATGGTGCTACTCCCCACATTGATCTACAGATGTAGTGCAATCCCTATCAAAATCCTAGCTGGCTTCTTTTCAGAAACTGACAAGTTGATCCTAAAATTCAGATGGAAATTCAAAAAACACAGAATAGTGCAAATCTTGAGAACACAAACAAAAAGTCCCTGATCTTGAAAAAAAAAAAAGTTAGAAGATTCACACTTCCCATTTTCAAAACTCAGTACAAAGCTAGAATAATCAAGACTGTGTGGGACTAGCGTAAGGACAGACACAGCTTAAAAGAGAACTGAGTTCCCAGAAATAAACTCAACATGTGTGGTCAGCTGAATTTCGACAAAGCTGCCAAAACCATTCAATGGGAGGAAAGAAATCGTTTGTCGACCAAAGGTGCTGGGACAACTGGATACATATGTGTGTAAGAAGGATGTTAGACTACTACCTCTCGGCATATTAAAAACATTTCAGAAATGGATTAAAGACTTCAATGGAGATGCCAAAACTATAAAACTCTTAGAAGAAAACATAGCTATAAATCCTCATGATGCTAAAACTATAAAACTCATAGGGAAAAAAAACATAGCTATAAATCCCCATGACTTCAGATCAGGCAATAATTTCTTATATGTGACACAAAAATCATAAGCAACAAATGAAAAAACTGAGTTTCATTCAAGGTGAAAGCTTTCACAATTAAACCACAATGAGATAGCACCTCGTGCCTGTTAGAATGGCCACCACCAAAAAAGGTAAGAGAGAAATGCTGGTGTGGAAGGGGAGAGAAAGGAACCCTTGTGCACTGCCCCTGGGCTTGGAAATTCGTACAACAACAATGGGAGACAACACTGACAACCTTCAAAAAATTAAAATAACCCAGCAATTCCACTTCTAGGAATATATCCAAAGGCAAAGGACATAAAGAAGATATGTGCACCCCCATATTTATAGCAGCATTATTTACAATGGCCAAGACATGGAAACAAGGGTCTATCAATGGATGAATGGATAAAGAAGTTATTTTACACACACACACACACACACACACACACACACACACACACACACAAATATCATTCAGCCATTAAAAATGAGAAAAAAAGTGAAAGGCAAATACTGTATGATCTCAAATCGAGGATCTTAAAACAAAGAACAACAAAAAACCCCAAAACAAACTCACAGAACAAAGAGATCAGACTTGTGGTTACCAGAGGCAGGAGATTGGGAGAGGGGGAACTGGAGACAGATGGTCAAAAGGTACAAGCTTTTAGTTATAAGATAAATAGGCACTGGAGGTGTAAAGTACAATGCGATGACTAAAGCTAACACCTGCTGCACAATATCCAGGAAAGTTGTCAAGAGTAGATCCGAAAAGTTCTTATCACAAGGAGATGATATTTTCCTGTATTCTTCCTTCTTTTGTTTTGATTGTATCCATATGGAAGATGGATGTTAGCTGAACCTCTTGTGGTAACCATTTCACAATATATGTAAATCAAACCATCATGCCATAAGCCTTTAACTTATGCAGTGATATATGTCAATCATTTCTCAGTAAAACGGAGAAAAAATGTGAAAAGCTTTTAGGTTGAAAAGACACTACCAAGAAAGTAGTGGGGGGAGGGGCCCCTGGGTGGCTCAGTAGTTAAGCTTCTGACTCTTGACTTCAGCTCAGGTCATGATCTCATGGTCCGTGAGTTTGAGCCCCACTTTGGGCTCTGTACTGACAGTGCAGAGCCTCCTTGGGATTCTCTCTCTCCCTCTCTCTCTCTCTCTCTCTCTCTCTCCCTCTCCCACTTGTTTTCTATCTCTCTCTCAAAATAAATAGATAGATAGATAGATAGATAGATAGTAGTGGGGGGAAACAACCTAAGAATGGGAGAACACATTTGCAAAATATATATCTGATGGCTTTCAAGTAAACAAAATGTATGGATAACTATATAACTCAACAATGAGAAGAAAAGTAACCAAATTTTAAAATGAGCCAGGATTTGAGTGGACGTTTCTCCAAAGAAAATATACAGAGTGCCAATAAGCATATGGTAGGATGAATAATATCCTTAGGCATCAGGAAAATGCAAATCAAAACCTTAATGAGACACCACATCACGCCCACTAGAATAACTATGACAAAAAAGACAGACATTACCAAGTATTGGCAAGATAGGGAGAGAATGGTACCTCATACGCTGATGGTAGGAATATAAAATGGTGCAGCCACTTTGGAAAACAATCCAGCAGTTCCTCAAAAGGTTAAACACAGAGGTACCATATGACAGAACAATTCTACTTCCAGGTATATTCCCCAGAGAAATGAAAACATATGTCCATCCACACAAAAACTTGCACATGAATATTCATAGCGGCATGACACATAAGAGACAAAGGCAGAAGAATGCAAATATATATCAGCTAATGAATAGATAACCGAAGCATGGAATGCCAATGCCAATACACTGGAATATTTTGTAGTCATTAAAAGGAATTAAGTACTGATACGTGCTACAATATGGATGAACCTTGAAAACATTAACTCAAGTGAAAGAAGTTAGACACGAAAGACCACATATTGTATGATTCTACTATATGAAATGTCCACAACAGGAAGTTCTGTAGACATAGAAAGAAGTTTACTGGTTGCCAGGGGCTGGGGCTTGGGGAAATGAGCAGTGCCTGACAATGGGTACAGGGTTTCTTTCTTTTCGGGGTCATGTAAATATTCTAAAATTGATTGTGGGGGTGGGTGCACAATTCTGCGGGGGGGTGTGTGTGTGTGTATGTGTGTATCCTTCTAAAGGGTGAATTCTATGTAGCATATGAATACATCTCAATAAAGCTGTTGCATCAAAATAGAAGGCTTTCAAAAAGAACATATAATTCTTGTCTTTGGTTGAGTAACAGGCTTACACTAAGGTAGAGCAACGCTATCATTCCAATCTCTGTCAGCATCACCATTGTCAAAGGGCCTGTATCAGAGAGAATTTGGTCTATCATTGTGTGTCCTCCACAAAAAAAAAACCCTTCTGAGAGACAGGTGAATGACACACTTTGTACAGCAGATCAAAGACCCTTCCAAATGGATTTAATGGTAATGGAGAAATTAATGAAAATAACTTCAAAATTAATAAACATCTATGGAAAAAATCCCCTCTGGGATCAAATATTCAAGTCCCATGCACAGAAGCTGAAGTATACTCGCTTATTTTTATTAAGGCTTTATATTCCTGCAAACTTTTGTCCAAGAAAACCCCATAAAAATAAATTTCTGTTTGAACAACAAAGGAGGTTTTGCTGCTACTGGATGTTTCAATGATGTGTCGCTCTTTCAAAGTGATGCTATTTTTTCTTCCGAGACAGAAATCTCTTGAAGAGTGCAAATCTTCACATTTCAATGAAACTTGAAGGAGTAGGTTTGTTCTTGCCTGTTTCCTTTTTGTATTGATTGTCCTTTGAATATATATTTAAATAAATATTTCTGCTCAAACTATCTCGATCAACTAGGACCAACTGTAGTGCTTTTAAGGTTCAGTACTATGTTGATAAAGGTCCATGCATCACTGTCCAACCTTCTTGTCATCCAGGCAGTAAAACAGACTTTAAGAAAGGAAATGGATCTTAGTCCAATCCAATATCCATTCACGGACACCCACCACTGGCAAGCACTTCACGAGGTACTGTGGGAAATTCACAAACGAAGAAAAAGCATCCCCAAGTAGGGCTTACAGCCTACCGAGGTAGAAAGGGGGAGAGCAAGGCCAGAACAGAGGCAGGACCTCGTGCTGGAGGAATAAAAGACCTAAAATGAAGGCAAAATCAAGTAGAGTGGTTCAGAGTTTTTATGCGAGGCCCATTTTTTTTCCTTGTAATTTTATGTCGGAGAGGTGGTTTTCTTCCTGGCATATTTATATGTACAAGGCAAGGTATTATTTGAAGCCGTTTTTTTAGATCTTCCTAGATCTTCCTAGTTGCTCTGATAAAGTTTCTTCTTTTGCAGACATTCTGCAGAGAGGCGGTTTGCTTTTTCAAACCACTGAGAAGCAACTCCTCTTTCACCTTGCTCAGGACTATGCACAAACAGCAACTCTTTTAACCAAGTGTCCTTCACACCGGGAAACCATAAACAAAATTCTTTAATAACAAGGCCACAACTCTCCCGCGGGAGAAAAGAAGGACACAATTAAACAAAGCAAGGGAAGGGGCATCTTTCAGGGTTGTTACCAAAGACGTGGGCTTGATACAATTACCATCAAGGGTATAATCTCAGGCCAGACTCCAAGTCTTTGAGCTTCCAAGATGCCCTCCCCTGCAATGATCTTCACCTCCTCCTATCCATACCCTCCACAGTGAATCCCCTCCTACTGCCTTGTGTGACAAGTAGAACACTGAGGGTGTGAAACTCCTCGGGCTATACTGTAAAAGACATTACAGCTTCCTCCTTGGTCTCTTGATCTCTTTGGGGGAAGCCGAGCACCATGTCACAACATTCAAGCAGCCTTGTGTGGAGACCCACAGACAGGGAACTGAGGCCTCCTGCCAGTAGACAGCACCAACTTCGCAGGTGTGTGTGAGTCAGACACCCGGGAAATGGGTCCTCTAGCCTCCAGTTTTCAGATGACTGCAGATTAGCTAACATCCGACCCTCTGCAATTTGAGGACAAGGCTCAATTCAGTGGGGCATTCTCTCCACCAGCTCAGTGATGCCTCAGCTTTACACAGGGACTGTCCCGGTTTCAGCTGTAGAAGTCCCACATCTTGGGAAACCCCTGAGCACCACCAGGAACACCAGGATGGCTGATCACGTGGGATTTATGGCACCCAGGCTTAACTAGCAACTTCAACATTTATAGAACAGCTGTGAATCTGGATATAAGTGGAGTTCCGGAGTGTGAAGAAGGATGAAAAGGAGGGAGACGCACCAACAGGAGTGACATGGAATGAGCTGCCAGCCAGAAGGTAGGGTAAATTCTCTAATCCGGAGATGATTCCATCATCTTAGCAAAGCCAAATCATCAACACTGAAAAGAAAAGCTCCAGTGCTGGGAAAACTTGTTAGCCACACGCAAAGGGGTGTAGCTGGACCCTCACCTCCCACCACATGCAAAACTGAACTTGCAATGGATGACCGATCTACATTTAAGAGATAAAACCATAAAACTCTTAGAAGAAAACACAGACAGAAGTCTTCATGAACTTGAGTTAGACAAAGACTTACAACAAAAGGCAAAACAGAGAAACTGGACGTTATCAAGATTGAACACTTTTTTATTTCAAATAAGTCAATCAAGAAAGTCAAAACCACCGAATGGGGGGAAAAAAACATATTGCAAAGTATGTACATGATAAGGGACTTGTATTGAAGTTATTCAAAGAACTCTGGAAACTCAATCCAATTTAAAAACAGGCAAAGGGGGAAGCTGGGTGGCTCAATCGGTTGAGCATCTGACTGTTGGTTTGGGCTCAGGTCATGATCTCATAGTTGGTGAAATCAAGTTCAGCACTGGGCCTTGCGCTAACGGTGTGGGTGGAGCCTGCTTGGGATTCTCTCTCTCCTCCTCTCTCTCTGCCCCTCCCTTGCTCATGTGCCCTCTCTCTCTCAAAATAAATAAAGAAACTTAACAAAATGGGCAAAGAATCCAAGTAGACAATTCTCCAAAGAAGATACACAAATAGCTTATATGCATGGAAATTTTCCAACAAACACATAATCACATGCTCAACATCTCCAGTCACTGAAGAATGTAAATCAAAACTGTAATGAGACACTACTTCACATCAAGAGGAGAGTTAGAATTTAAAGAGCTGATAATACCGAGTGTAGGGGAGGCTACAGAGAAATCAGAATCAAGCCCTGACGGAGGGACTATAAAATGGTACGATGGCTTTGGAAAACAGTCTGGCCGTCCCCCCAAATTTAAATACGGAGTTACCTACAATATCTCAGCAATCCCACTCGTAGGGGCACATCCAAAAGTAAAGACAAATATTAACACAAAAACCTGTACGCACATGCTTACGGTGGCATTATGGATAACAACCAAAAGTGGCCAAAAGAAGCCAAATATCCGCGCCCCTGATGAATTTACAAATCAATTGTGACATGTCCATTCAATGAAGTATCCTTCAGCAATAAAAAGGAATTGTTAGGAACGGAACTGTGTTCCTCCACCCTGTGTACGTTGAAGCCCTAACCCTCAACGTGAGTATATGTGGAGACAGACCTTTAAGGAGGTAATTAAGGTTAAATGAGGTCAGAGGGATGGGGCCCTAATCCAGTAGGACTGGTGTCCTTAAACAAAGAGGAAGAGACACTAGCGATCTCTCTCTGTACATACACACAGAGAACAGACCATGTGAGGACACAGTGAGAAGGTGGCCATCTGCAAACCAAGAGGAAAGCCCTGGCCAGCAGCTAATCCTGCTGGCACCTTGGTCTTGGGCTTCCAGCCTCCAAAACTGTGAGAAAACACGTTTCTGCTGTTTAAACCACGCAGGCTGTGATTTTCTATTATGACAGCTCAAGCAGACCAATATAGGACGGAGGTAAAACATTAGGGCAAATGAAAGAAGCCAGACACAAAGGGCCACATCTTATAAGACTGCAGTATATGGAATGCCCACAACAAACAGATCCATAGAGGCAGAGAGTAGATGATTGGTTGTCAGGGGCTGGGGCTTAGGGAAAATGAGGAGTGCCTGATAATGAGTATAGGGTTTCTTTCTTTTTAGAGTCACGAAAATGTTCTAAAATTGATGGTGGTGATGGTTGCACAACTCTGTGAACAGACTTAGAACCACCAGATTTACAATTTAAATGAGTGCATTGTATGGTATGTGAATGCTGTTGCAATAAAGCTGTTACTTAAGCTGTTATTAAGAGAGACAGAGAGCACAAGGGCTGGCCAGCTAGTTAACTAGCTTCTGGAAAGGAAAATAAAGAGGCAGGACGGAAGATGCAGAAAATCAGGCAGAAGACGGATGACGCGATCAGACCTTGCTCAACCCAAAAGAGAGATGACTAAAGCAGAGGCACCTGTCTCAGCGAGCCACAGAGCCACCTGAGACCAGCACAGAGGGCCAGGGAATGAAAACCGCCTTGAGGAGGGTAAAACGGGGAAAGCAGGAGAAGGAAGACAAAGAAAAGAGCACAAGGGCACTCAGTTCAGCTGAGCTCAGGAAACACCCACAGAACACACACCGGGTGTCACGCTAGCTCTCGCAAAATAAAAATACATGAGGCCTGGGCCCCGCTAACCCCACTAACACCGGCCTGACACTCACGTGCAGAAAATCCCAATGAAATAGGCACAGTCGTACAACAGACGCAACAGCCCAGAGCCGGGTGGGGGGGGGGCACAAAGGGAACGAGCCCAGCCTGGGCTCCCTGACAACGGGCTGCCGTTCGAGGGAAGCTTGAGCCGGCTCACAAAGGGTAAACAGGAGAGAGCTGAGTCAGGTACAAGAGAAGGGAAGAGGGTGTCTCAGGGAGGAAGCTGCTTGAGCAAGGCGGGCAGAACCAGGTCTGCTCATGGAGAGGGAGGTTGGAGGAACCTGACTGATATCAAGGCGCTTGGTCTTTCCCCTGACAGCAAGGGAGAGCCAGGAAAGAACTGTAAAGGCAGAAGAATGGGTTTGACTTGCTGTGTGGAGGGTGGGGTCGAGAAGGTCAAAACTGGGGGTAGGGAATTCAGCTGGGAGGTGTAACTGAGGGGACAGATTGTGATGTTCTGAGAGCGGGAAGGGAGCGGAGTGGATAGATTCAAGTTAAAACCCAATCAGGTCTTACTGATTGATTAGTGGGGGGGGGGGGAGTGGGGAGGACAAGGAGAAATTAATCCTCTGCTACGGGAACAAAAAGAGGCACGCATACCTGCAAAATCTCAAAGGGAGCCACTGTAGTGAAGCCAGGCCCCACTGAGATCATGTGCACCTGAAAATACAACAACGTGTGGGGACTTTAGGAAAATCCTTCTCACTTCAAAAAGAGTATTAGCAAGCTTTGGCCAGAAGGGTCCCCTGGAAGGCTTTCTTGTAGAGTGGTTGGGCAGCCTGTGGGGTGACTCTCTGTGCTCAGCAAAGCAAAGCCCAGAAAGGCACGTAAGGAAGAGCAGGTAGGTACATGATGCCTGAAGAGGCAAGGGTGTGGACACGGCGGGGGCAGGGGAGAGGCTCAGATCCCAGACATTGCACAGAAACTCTGTCCGGCCAGAGGTAAAGGGTAAAAGCGTGCACACACACACACACACACACACACACACACACACACACACAAGCTTTTGCTAACCTCATTACAGACGTGTCCATAATCTAGGAACGGTGAGATGAAAAATTGAACTGACAGTGGTGATTTACTGGCATTGTTTCTTACACAGAGCAGAAAGCGAAACTAGTCCAAGTCGTTTGGTCTGGTTTTGTGCATGTTTTGGGAATTATGAAGAGATTGGTCGGAGGCAAAAACAGAACGCTGTGCTAAATGAGCAATATATCATCTGCAGAACCAAACGGTCTCTCCTAGTTATGCAGTGTGTCTTTAACTGAGGACCAAATCTCAAGATTTAATTTCTTATGATAATCTAAAAACTGAGATTGAGCATTTTTGGATTGTTAGGATCCCCAGGATCTGAGTATCTGCATTTGCATTTCTGTCTGGATCTTGTTCTGTGACTAAAGTGACTGCCTTTACACAATTATCCAGCGATATACTTTCTACCGTACCGGAATGAAAAAACCACCAGGGAGAGTTAACCTACGTACACGTGTTTGGCAAACGGATAAATGAATCAGAGCCTCCACATAAGAGAAGGGACTTAGAAAGGGGTGGTAGGGTCAGGAACAGGCATAAAAGAGTGCTAGAAACAGGAAGCAAATAAGCACAAGGGACAAGTAATATGAATACTTCCAATGTCATGCTTTTGTTGCTGGACAGATCTGCTTATAAACAGAAGCTGCTTAAAAAGATAGGTCAAATACAGGTGACCTTGTACTAGCCCACTTCACAGAGTTAGAAGAATTCATTGTTTTTAAGTGATTCCAAATCTGAAGTTACCCAAATGCTGGGTTATAAACGTGGACAATTGGTAATGTCCTTGGATCCTGTTCCCATTAGTGAGTCTCAGGGAAATCGGCAGAGGCTCAAAGCTAATTAAAAGGCACAACGTTTTTATGAGCAAGTGCAGTTGAATCATCTGTGTCCTGATGAAAGGCTTTAGCGTTTCAGAAGAGGAAAAATGAAAGCACTTCCTCTATGTGCTAAGGAAAAAACTCAGAAAATTATACTGTGATGACGTAACACGTCTTCCACGGAGTGCCTTTAAAAATACAGTTGTCATGATGCTTTTACCAGGCTGATGAAGCGGATTGTTTTTGCAGTGCTGGACAGCACCCTGAGAAGCGCAGGTCCCCAGCTCTGACTAGGTTTAAGGAGACCGCCAGCTCGAGATGGCAGGCAGAACGGGGGTATGTTTCCCCCTGTTAATCAGAGATGCCTTAAAATAGGAGTAATTCAATGTTAAGAGGTACAGTGAATCAGAGTAGCCGACGTTTACTGAATTCCTTCTCCTAAGCGCTTTGCATACTGCAGCCTAGAATGACGGAGAGAACAGAGACAGGTACTTACTGAGCCAGATAGGTCAACAATTCTGGAACACAGGCACAGAAAGATGGAAGTCCCTGGCTGACGGGCAGACGAGGAGGGTTGCAGCCTGCAGCAGACGGAAAGGCAGTGCCGCAGTGGAGGAAGCAGCCTGCTGGCCTCTTGGCCCGGGCTGCCAGGGGCACAAAGATGCAGATCCCAGCACCACGGGAGTACAGCGGACACAGAATGAGCTGCCTCACGGGGGCACGCAGTGTCCAGGACCCAGGTATCTACCCCCCACCTCCCCACCCCTGCCAAGCCCCAGAGGAAGGGCGAAAAGACTTCCAAGGAGTTTGAGCAAATGAACTTCAAGTTCATCTGACTCGGCGAGTGAATGATCACAATGAATTTGAGGAAAGCTTCCAGCGTAAAACAAGAAAAATGAACAAACCAAGGAAAAAAAAAAACTGGCCCTAAGGATACAGGGAGAACTCAAGCAACAAAATATATCTTTTAAGAAAGATCTAATTAGCATCCTCAGAGAAATTTGGGAAGATATTACAACAATAAAACAAAGAACAATATGCTGTGAAGGCGGCAATCATGAAACCATGAAAGCATTCTCGGAAATTAAAAATACCAGAACAGTTCAATAGCAGGGTTAGAAAATACATCCAGTAAGGTTGTCTAAAATGAAGAACGAAAGCATGAGGTACAAGAAAACAGGTAAGAAAAAGTTGACTCAAGTTATCACTTTGGGAGGTCCCCAAACCAAATAATAGAAATTCCAGGAAGAAAGAGAAAACGGGGCAGCAGAAATGAACAAAAACAAGACGATTGCCCAAAGTTGAAGGGAGACACAGGTCTTCAAACTGGCAGTTTAAGTGCTTTGCAAGACATATCAATCAAGTCCTCTTTGTCTCCCTTTCTCTGCGCCTGTCTCTCCATCTGTCTCTGTCTTCCTCCCTCCCTCCTTCTCTCCACACACACACCCGGAAATTTCTTAAACACCGAGGACAAGAGAAGATTCTAAAGCTTTCAGAGAGGGGAGAAAACATCAGGTCTGCTACAAGAACATATTTCTCAGACTGGCATTGGGTTTCTTTTGAGGAACACTGGAAGTCTTTATATTTTGAAAGAAAATCATTTTCAACCGAGGAAATAAATTTTAATGTAGTGAATGCAAACTAAAGGTGGTTTCAAAATGCAAAAACACTGCTGCTTTGCCTTTCTTTAACTCTCTTAAGAAATTACTGAGGGCATATTCCAGCAAAACAGGCAAAGAAACCAGAGGGATGGGGCCACTAGATCCATACCAGGGGGAAAAAAATGAAGGGACGTTCCAGAAGAACAACATCTAGTTGAGAAGGCAAACAGAGCTTCAGGATTCAAAGTCCCAGAGGGAGGAGACCAGGAGAAACAGACAAAGACATGCTGAAATAGAAAGACTTCAGGGCACCAGGGTGGCTCAGTCAATTAAGCAGCCGAATTCGGCTCAGGTCATGATCTCATGGTTTGTGGGTTGGAGCCCCACGTAGGGCTCTGTGCTGACGGCTCAGAGCCTGGAGCCTGCTTCGGATTCTGTGTCTCCCTCTGTCTCTCTGCCCTTCCCCCACTCATGCTCTCTCTCCCCCTCTCTCAGAAACAAATAAACATTAAAACATTTTTTTTTTTTTTTAGAAAGACTAGGACACAGTGGGTGTCCAGAAAATACTTATTGTATGATTCCTTCTCTTACTCCAGTTTTGAGATTCTACCTACCCATACCACTCAATGCTCTCCAATTTCTGAACCTGTGCTTTCAAGTCATGTTTTCATATTGTTTTGGATTAAGATAAGGGCACAGCCCCTTGCCACACTATATAAAATCTAGGAAGACAAGCTCTGTGCTAGGAGCTCATACACAATGATGAATCAGACACACGTCTCGAGATTCCACATCAGCAAAGGTCGAAGATCGCGGACCAGTCAAATCTAGATTATGCATCCTCGTTTTCAACATCAGTTTCAAAAGCAAAAACAGATGAACCAGGTAATCACAAGGGCCATACACTTCAGCTGAGTCCCTTTAGAATCCGTAGTGGAGTTTTTTTTGCCTCTAGAGGTGAGTCAGGGCTGGCATTACTGTCCCTTGCTTTTTATTCTTTAGTTATTTCCCCTCCCAGTCTATTCGGGTGCGAACTTGGCTCACAAGTCAGGGAGTCCGTCAAAAGCCACCTCCTAAAACCCATCTACTTCTTTCCATCCTCCACCTGCCACCACCTGGGATGGGCTACCGTTTCTGGTGCCACAGTCTCCTCAAACAGTCTCCCTCTTGCCCCAGTGTGCCCCTTCCTGTCCCTAAATCCAGTCTCCAAACTTCGGTCCAACGGATATTTTTAAAAATGAAACAGAATCCTATCAAGCCATTGGTTACTACCCTTTATGGCACCACCTTTGCTCTTAGGATAAAAGGAAGAATTCCTTAACACAGCTCGCCAGGTTTGCACCAACGTCTTTTTTCTCATCCTTGCCCGACACTCCACCTTCAGTCACACCCATGTGCACACGTCCCACTCTCTCTGCCTCAAAGATCCTTTCTTCTACGCCCACGATTGCCACATCCCTCACCCCACACCCTTCCTACCATACTACATCTGAGACTCTTTCCCACACCCCAATTTAGGCTTAGATTCCCTTCCTGTATTGTGAGCTCAGAACACTGTCATCACGATATTCATTCGCACTGTATCATAACTGCCTGTGGGATCTCTTCTGTCTTGTGCAGGGCTGTATCCTCAGTGCCAAAAACAACCTGACACAGAGTAAGTGCTCAATAAATGTTTACTAAATATACATGCAGCGTTTGTCCAAATACATAGAAAAAAATAATTGTTATGCTTATGCTCCAACCCAGAGTCACTGAAGTTGACTTTTTGGGTCTGGGTGGGGGAAACCTGAAGTTTGAATAAATGTCTCCAGGGCATTATTAGGCACGCTCAGTTGCAATGAAAGTAAGCCAAAGATAGGACAGCTTTGTTTGCTGAATGACTGCACAATGAAAATACAGCCATTGTCAGCGTCCGTTTCAGTAGTAAGTACAAATGGATAATGCTGAGAGATATATGAAGACAAATACCAGAACAAATCAAATGGTTCAAGACACATGGCTCTTCTGCAGTCTCCGAGAGAAGTCCCAGGGTCAGCCGGTGTCATTAAGACACCAAAGAACTATATTTAGACCACATTCTCTTGTACCATCTCAGTAACTTACCAGTTTGTCCTGTGGGGATGTTTTCCCATCTGACATAAACCTTCCTTGGTAGATGATATGGTTCTCATGAAATTAAGTAAAACAGTGATTAAAAAAAAAAACAAACAGTGAAATGGTGGGGCACCTGCCTGGCTCAGTCGGTTAAGCATCTGATTCTCAATTTTGGCTCAGGTCATGATCCCATAATCACGCGATCCAACCCCATGTTGGGCTCCACGCTGGGGGCGGAACCTGCTTAAGACTCTCCCTCCCTCTCCCTCTGCCCCTCCCCCACTCACTTGAGTGCACACTCTCCTTCTCCTTCCAAAAAAAAAAGTGCACTTAGGTGATGTCAATAAACTGTTCTCATTCTTAACAGAGGAATCAACACTTCTCCCTCTCTGTTCTTCATTCACCTAGTCCTCTTCTCCTTTGTCTTGGACGAATCAATGTCCTACTTCTATTCCAAGATGTACCCGTATGCAGGAGACCTTGATATCATTCTTAACCACTTTTGGGGGTCCTGTTCTCACAGTCACCACCAGCTCTCTCCAACTTCCCTCTGCAGGCCACTCCCTCACATTTCAAACTAGCTACAATCTCTTCCACCACACTCTAAAAAACCAAACAAAACCCGACTCTGCTCCCCACCTCCAGCTAGCACCTATGGCTCTTTTCTCCACCTGCACACTTTTAGAAACAGCAGAGTCTATTCTCAATGCTTCCATTTCCTCAGTTTTCATTCACTTCTCAGCCTACAAATAGGTGACTTCCACCCCCAGATTTTACTAAAATTGCTCATTCAAAACTAGGTCACCAACTGCTTCCTAATTTCCAATCCCAACAACCTCTTTGCATTTTTACTTATCCTGTCTTCCATGAGACAGTTTTGATCACTTTCTCTTTTGGAAACTCCCTCTTCCTTAGACTCAAACACTACATTTTCCGGGTGCTCCCCTCCATACTTCCCACAGTGTTCTGTCTCTTGTAGGCTTCTTTTGTCAGTTACTCTTTAAATTGGGTAGAAAGTTCCCTTTTTGACTTTTTCCTCACTCCGCCCTCCCTGTCTCTTTCCCTGAATCTGCTTATCCATTCTCATGGCTTCAACTCCCACATTTATCTTTGGCTCAGACTTCTCTCCTGCCCCAATTTATGCCTTTTGTAATTTTCAACCTAAATGCCCCCCTAAGAACCTGAAATACTGCCTGTGTCACCTAACTGCCCACCACCACTCCTGATTCTACAAGCCATCCCCGGGTGCTCCATACTAAGCAACTGGTCCCTACAAAGGATCTGAGTCACCCCAACTGATGACCTGGAATGGGTATTCATTCTACCTTTACCCCTTCTCAGCCTGGCAAACTCTGATTTATCCTTCAAAATTCAGGTCAACCCACCTCATTTAAAAAATCTTTTCAGAGCCCCTATCTGCATGAACAGAGTTGGGTACCCATCCTTATATGCATTCTATACACGTCCCCATCAAGCATTCCTCACCTCCTACTAGAATTACAGATTCATCCCTCTGTATCCTCACGAAGTCATGGGCTATACATCTAATCTGCACATCCCGAATACACACAGACCAGCAGCCCAATCCATAAGAGGCCCTCAGAAAATTTCTGAATAGGCGCATAGTTGAATGAATAATAGAGTGAATATAGGAATGAATCTGGTCACCTCAAAGACTGGCAATGCTCTAAAACAGCTGTCCATTGCTCAGCAAACTACCATCACCACCATCACCACCACCAAAGGCTAGTCATTTGTTTTTGCAAAGAGTTTTATTGAAACACAGCCATGCTCATTCATTTACATGTTGTCCGTGGCTGCTTTTGTGCTACATTGGCAGAATTCAGTGGTTCTAACAGAGACGGTATGGCTTACAAAGTTTAAAATATTGACTAACCATGTTCTACTTCTATGAGTGCTGGAACACGTTTGCTGAGTTCTTCCCATTACTGACATCTGCTAGAATGAGAAGAGACATGGAGGGCTCTGGTGCTCTCCGGGGTGTCCTAAGGACGTCACGCTAATAATCCTTCACAGACACTTAAATTCATTAAAAATGAAAACTTGCCTTCTAACACAAGAAGATTCAGAATATGCTTTGGCAACAAAAAGGCAAAAACCATACAGGAAAATAATGCCATCGCCTTAGAACTCTTACCTTAAAAATACTGAGAATATGACTGAATTTGGCCAAGTACCTGGCATTCTATGACCATTCAGACTTTTCAACAATATTAACTGTGCTTGTGTTTTAAATTGTTCTGACCAAGTTCACTCAATCATTAAGATATGTTACATTAGCTTCATTATCTGCATTTTAGAATTTGGTAGAATTCATCCTGCCTTTAAAAAAATTAAAGAGGAAAGCTTATACAGTAGGTTGAACTCCAAAATAAAATTTATTTTAATGAGGAGAATTCATAACAAAACTGTATATAAGCTGAGAAAACTTGTCCCAACTCCTCTTATCTGATTGACCTCTTCTGTTTATTTATAGAATAAAGTAGTCTCATCTAGTCTTTTAAAAACTTCTACTCTGACACTTTAACTATTCCTATCAAAAATTATTATAGTTCTTTCAGGTCGCCTTGGCTGACACAAAAATGTCAGGCCCCCAGCAACACTGGGTATATTTATTTCCATGAGCACAAATTATATCCTGACCTGCTGTATACTGTACAGGTTATCATTTTTTACATAATGTTGTCGGCCACGAGAGATGTTTTTTCTGAGGAAAGAACATAAAATATATGGAGATCTACCAAAAAGGCAGTGTAGAAAAGTACTGCCTTTTTTATTCCTTAGAAGTGAGGGATCTAATAACAAATTGTTTTTATATATGATCTTAGGTTTTCCTAAGACAGATGTATGCCCACCTGAAGGGAGGTAACAGTCCTGCTGTACTTTGAGCACTTAAACAGTACCCTGAGTTTCATTCCCAGGCCCGATGACAGTAAAACTTGGTAGTCTCATGCGTGACCGTGAAGTGAGCAAATACCCTATCCGAAAACACAGAAATGATGAGGAAGTGCTTAGGTTCATTTATCCTTCAGCAGACAGAGTCACATCAAGATCTGTAAGACTCAAGAGTCTTAGGAAATACCGTTAACTTACGATATTGAAAACCTGAAAGAATCTGTACTATGGAGTAGTATGTATTTATTGTGTGTCCAATTGTCAGGCCACTTTAAAGCCACGGTGCACCTGATGGTACCCAGAGAGCCAATGCAGGAGTGGAAACATCAGGAAATCTTCCCGAAGTCTAAGTAACAGCTTACTGGTCCATTAGAGATCTAAGAGTTTTCCTACCTGAGAACTGAATAAATGTATATTTAATAAATGCAATTCCTGTATCAAACCAGGTCTTAGCATTCAGAATAAAGGAAATCACTTGAGGTTGGAAAAGTACAAATACTAAATTTACAGGGTGCAGCATTAGGGTTCTCCCTATCTCCAATTCTCATTTGCCAGCGTGATAGTGCTCAGAGCCTTGAGTGACCACGTCAAATAAAGATACGAGAAGAACCAAAGTAAGAGTGGCAGGGAATCCTGACCTGTTGAATATATGATTTCAAGTAAACACAAAATGCAACCGCATATAGACACATTTTTAAACTACTCTCAAAATACCAACCTAAAAATTCAAAAAGAACCACTACATAAATACCCTGGAACTAAAAAAAAAGTAAACACAAAAAGAAAAGAAAGTTTTTATTAGATGCAACACATACCATCTGATGCTAACAATCTTTGGTGAATACGTAAAAAAAAAATCCACCCGTGAAATTTTAATTGATATGGAAATCACCATAAAAAAACTAGAAAATAAAACAAAATATATGAAACGAACGCATTGTACAAGAGATAGCACAGGACTATGATCCCTTAGAAAAGGAAAACAAGTGAGGTAAGCCTTATCATTGCTGACCTCGCCGCCTAGAGGAGGAGAAACTCAAAGAGAGTCTGTCCACGACAGTGACCTGAAGACACAGAGATCAAAGTTTGGAAACTCCAAGGTAGTAAGAATATGTGGGGCAGGGGCGCCTGGGTGGCTCAGTCGGTTAAGCGTCCGACTTCGGCTCAGGTCACCATCTCGCGGTCCGTGAGTTCGAGCCCCACATCAGGCTCTGGGCTGATAGCTCAGAGCCTGGAGCCTGCTTCCGATTCTGTGTCTCCCTCTCTCTCTGCCCCTGCCCTGTTCATGCTCTGTCTCTCTCTGTCTCAAAAATAAATAAAAACGTTAAAAAAAAAATATGTGGGGCAAAGAGGAGTGAGATAAGCAAACAAAATGTTCCAAAATCTGCATTAGAGCCTTCCCTTGAGTGTTTGGATAAATACCAACTTGTGCATGCGTAAAGCGAGACCGAGTGAGAACAGCTTTTGAGCAAAGAACAATTACTAGGGACGTATAAGAAAAACAATTCCCAGAATTTACACAAGCTGGAAATTGTTCCACTTCCCTAAAGGTAGAGTGGAGAGACCCTGTTGAACACATGAGTACTCAAGAGACCCCAGAAATTAGCTCTAGAATAAAGATGACTTTATAGCTACTCAGAAGAACCTAAAGCAAGCCTTAATGGATCACACTAATCAATAAGTAACCAAATTGCCTGCCAGAAAAAATTTCAATACTCTTTAAGAAAATGGAACAAAATGCAACATCGAACAAGGCAAGATCCAAATGTCCAGAATCAAATAAAATTACTAGAAATAATAATAAAAAGAAATGTTACTCATAAACAAATAAAAGTCAGACTAAAAAAATGACACAGATGATGAGATATCAGAAAACGACATGTCAAGTTATTAAAAATAGGCTGCATATAATTAAGAGGTAGAATCAAACCTGATGGGGAAAGAAGGGAATTATATTTAAAATACCTAGAAGAGAATGCTTAGAGAAGAAATAAAAAATATTTGAAGGAAGCCTGGGTGGCTCAGTTGGTTAAGTGTCCAACTCTTGATTTTAGCTCAGATCACGACCTCATGGTTGTGAGATCGAGCCCTGTGTTGGGCTCCATGCCAGGCATGGAGCCTACTTAAGATTCTCTCTCTTCCTCTCCCTCTGTACCTCCCCAACTTGTGCTCTCTCTCTCTCTTAAAAAAAAAAAAAAACCTGAAATGAAAAAATAGACTGGAAGAAATCAGAAGCAGATTAGACATTGCAAAAGAAAAGATCAGTAAACCTGAAGACATAGCAACAAAAACTATCAAAAAGGAAGCATGGAGAGAAAAAAGAATGACAATAAATTGTCAGAGCTGTAGCAACTTATCAAGCCAACTTATACATTATAAATCTATATCTAAAATATATAACAATATAATAAATAATATGTAATATATTATAACAGTATAAGATATGTAAGATACATTTAATATGTTTACATTATATATATTTTATATTTTCAACATTTGATAACCATAAATATACATATCAAAGAAACCTGATATATACCAAAGAGAATAAACAAAGGAAACTAACCCATTGCCTATGATAAGCAAACTGCTGAAAACCAGTGATAAAGAGAACTAGAAAAAAAGAAATACAGAAGCCGTCTTGTCTGCCACTATGTAAACCAAAAGACAATGTAATAAAATCTTCAAAGTGTTGAGAAAAAATTTTCAATCTAGGTTTCAATACCCATTGAAAATGTTTAAAAAAAAAAACATGAAGAGTTCGGTAGACTTATAAGTAATGAAAGAACTAATCACTACAAGTCTCCACAACAAGAAATGTTAAAGGAAGCTCTTAAGGTAGATAAAAAATGGTACCAGACAGGGGCACTTGGGTGGCTCAGTCAGTTGAGTTGAGTGTCTGCCTTCAGCTCAGGTCATGATCTCACAGTTTGTGGGTTCGAGCCCCGCATCAGGCTCTGTGCTGATGGCTCAGAGCCTGGAGCCTGCTTCAGATTCTGTGTCTCCTCCTCTCTCTGCCCCTCCCCCGCTCATGCTTTGTCTCACTCTGTTTCTCAAAAATAAATAAATGTAAAAAAAAAATTTTAACAAAAAATGGTACCAGATAGAAACAGGGACCAAAGAAATGAAGAACAGACGCAGTAAATTAGGTAAAAATAAGCAATATTTTTCCCATTTTGAAATCTTTTAATAAGATAATAGCTGTTTAAGGCAAAGTTTATTAACAATACATATGTTGGGGATTATAATATATTTGGAAATAAAATGTATAAAAATAGTAACACAAAGAACAGGAAGGGAAATGGAAGTATACTGTAGTGAGGCTCTTAATTATATACATGAAATGGCATAATATTTAAAGATAGACTATGGTAAGTTCCAGATGTATTTCAAACTCCGAGAGTATGGATTGATAAACTTTTTCTATAAATAGCAAGATAGTAAATATTTTAGGCTTTTGGAGTCAAACGTCCATGTTGCAACCACTAAAATCTGTCATTGTAGTATACAAGCAGCCAGGAATAATATGAAAATGAAAAAGCATGGCTATGTTCCAATAAATCTTTATTTACCAGTAAATAAAGCCTAATAACAGGTAACACTGTAACAGCGAAACAAGTAACAAGCTTGATTTAACCTATCAAACAGTAGGTCAACAGATGGCTTAAGGCAGTCACTAAAAGAAAATAAAAGACAGAACTGTGTCTAATAAGCCAAAAATGGAGACAAAATGGAATCTAAAAAATAATCAATCTAAATGAAGGCAGTAAAAGAACAAAAAATGAATCATAAAGAAAAGGGTCAAATAAAAAAACCAATAGCAAGATGATATATTTAAACCCAAACATATTGATAATTTCCTTAAATGTAAATGATTTAGAAGACTTCAATTAAAAGGCAGAGGTTAGCACACTGAATTTTTAAAAGCCTACTTTAAATATAGAATATAAATATATTAAAAATAAAATAATGGAAAAAGATTTACCAGGTAAATACTAATCAAAAGAAAGCTAGAGTGCTATGCTATCAGAGAAAATAGACTTCAGAACAAGGAATATTATCAGGGATAAAGACGTGTATTTCATAATGAAAAGGGGAAGTTTAATAAAAAGACATGAAAATCCCAAATGAGTTCATACAAATAATGGCAAAGCTTTAAAATATGAAGCAAAAATTGGTATCACTGAAAGGAGAATTTTTAAAATGCACAATTACATTTATTAATTTCACCTTTCCTAAGTAATTGCTAGGATAAAATATAGTAAAAATATAAAAGTCTTAAATGACATTATCTGCTAACTAGACCTTCTTAGTATGTATAGAACAATATACCAAGTATAAGCCTAGTTTTGGTCATCAAATGAACCTCAAGAGTATATAAGGACTCAAATCAAACAAAGGATGTCCCCTGACCACAACGGAACTAAACAGATAACCAACAGAAGGGTATCTGAAAAATCTCTTAATTTGGGGGAATAAGCAATACAACCAAATATAACCTATAGGTCAAAAAAGTCATAAGAGAAATTTAACAATCTTTCTAACTGCATAATAACAAATATGAATACTCTAAATCCATAGGACATAGCTAGAAACTGAAACTTAAAAAAAAAAAACAAAACACAAAACACCTTGGCAGTAATATAAAAGAACATAAAATACATTGAGGATTTTTACTTGTAGTAAGATACACATGACATAAAGTTTATCATCTTAACCATTTTTAATGTTTATTTCTTTATTTTGAGAGAAAGAGAGCAAGCAGGGGAGAGAGGAAGAATCCCAAGCAGGCTCCGCACTGCCAGCACAGAGCCCGATGTGGGGCCCCAAATCACAAACTGTGGGATCATGACCTGAGCCAAAATCAGAAGTTGGATGCTTCACTGACTGAGCCACCCAGGTGCACCAAGTAGAATCCTATAGTGATTTTCTTTTTATGATAGCTTTACTTCACTTAATATAATGTCTTCAAGGCTCATGCGTGTTGTAGCATGTGTCCAAATTTTTTTCCTTTTCGAGGTTGAAAAATATTCTATTGTATGTATACACTACATCTTGTTTATCCATTCATACACGGACACATGGACACTTGGGTTGCTTCTTGGCTATTGTGAATAATGCTGCTGTTAATACATAGAGATTCTTTTAAACAATAAACTGAAAAGTCATGCTGAGAGAAATTAAAGGAGGCCCAAATAATTAAGAGATATACTGTGCTTATGGGTTGGAAATCTTAATGTTAAAAATCTCAGTTCTTCCCAAATCAACCTGTACATCCAACACAATCTCAATCAAAACTACGGCAAGTATATTTTTTAGAAGTTGGCAAGCTGACTCCAAAATATGTATGGAAGTTTAGATGATCTAGAAGAGTCAATTACGAGAAAGAAGAACAAGTTGTGAAATTTACACAACCTGATTTCAAGACCTACTACAAATCTACAGTCTCTGGGAGAGTGTGGTATTGGCATGAGGAGAGACATGTAGATCAATGGAACAGAATGCAGGATCCAGAAATAGTCTGAAATGTATATGGTCAATTGATTTTCAATGGAAAAAGGATAATACTTTCAAGAAACAGTGTTGGAAAAATTGGACACTATATGCACCCCCCCCCCAAAAAAAATGAGCCTTAGTCCATACTTCACACCACCTATAAAGTTAATTCAAAATGGATCATAGGCCTCAAAATAAGAAATCAAACAATGGAACTTCTATAAAATATAGAAAACAAAATCTTTGAGACCTTGGGTTAGGCAAAGTTTCTTAGATAGGAAGCAAAAACCAAAAATCATAAAAAAAGTCTTATAAACTGGAATTTATCAAAATTAAAAGCCTATGTTTTAAAAGACATTGTGAAGGGAATTAAAAGTCAAGACAACTTCTTACTAGACATGTCTCCAGAGGCAAGGGAAATAAAAACAAAAATGAGCTATTAGGATCTCATCCCGATAAAAAGCTTCTGCACTGCAAAGGAAACAATCAACAAAACTAAAAGGCAACTGATGGAATGGGAGAAGATATTTGCAAATGACATATCGAATAAAGGGTCAGTATCCAAAATCTATAAAGAACTTATCAAACTCAATACCCAAAAAAACAAATAAACCAGTGAAGAAAAGGAAAGGAGACATGAATATACACATATCCGAATAAGACATCCAGATGGCTAGTAGACACATGAAAAGATGCCCAACCTCACTCATAACAGAGAAATACAAATCCAAAGCACAGTGAGATACCACCTCACACCTGTGAGAATGGCTAAAATGAACGAGTCAGGAAACAACAGGTGTTGGAAAGGATGTGGAGAAAGTAGAACCCTCTTGCATGGTTGGTGAGGATGCAAACTGGTACAGCCACTCTGGAGGACAGTGTGGAGGGTCCTCAAAAACTTAAAAATAGAATTACCCTACGACCTAGCAATTGCACTACTAGGTATTTATCCAAAGGATAGAAAAATGCTGATTTGAAGGGGCACATGCACCCCCAACGTTTATAGCAGCACTATCAACAATAGCCAGATTATGGAAAAAGCTCAAATGTCCATCAACTGATGAATGGATAAAGAAGATGTGATGGGGCGCCTGGGTGGCTCAGTCGGTTAAGCATCCGACTTCAGCTCAGGTCACGATCTCGCGGTCCGCGAGTTCGAGCCCCGCGTCGGGCTCTGGGCTGACGGCTCAGAGCCTGGAGCCTGCTTCCGCTTCTGTGTCTCCTTCTCTCTCTGCCCTTCCCCCATTCATGCTGTGTCTCTCTCTGTCTCAAAAATAAATAAACATTAAAAAAAAAATTAAAAAAAAAAAGATGTGATATACACACAAAACGGAATACTACTCAGTGATCAAAAAGAATGAAATCTTGCCATTTGCAACAACATGGATGGAACTAGAGTGTATTGTGCTAAGCAAAATATGCCAGAGAAAGATGAATTTCTTATGACTTCACTCATATGTGGAATTTAAGCAACACAACAGAGGAACATGGGGGAAGGGAAGGAAAAACAAGATAAAAACAGAGAGGTAGGCAAACCATAAGAGACTCTTAACTACAGAGAACAAACTGAGTGTTGCTGCAGGGGTGTTGGGTGATGGGATGGGCTAAATGGGTGATGGGCATTAAGGAGGGCACTCGTCAGGATGGGCGCTGGGTATTATATGTAAGCAATGAATTACTGGGTTCTACTCCTGGAACCAATGCTACACTGTAGGTTAACTAACTTGAATTTAAATAAATAATTTTGTTTGAACGTCAAGGCAAACAGCAGAAGAAAATATTTTTGAAAGGCACATGTCAAAGAAAACTTGTATTCGGAATATATAAAAACATTTTACAACTGAATAAAAAAATAATCAAATAAAAAAGCAATCAAGTAACAATCAAATTTTTTAAATGGTCAAAAGATGGGAACAAATACTTCAAAAAAAGATCTATGAACGCAAATACACACATGAAAAGACGGCCAGCATCATTAGCTATTAGCGAAATGGAAATTAAAACTGATTATAATTTTATATAGCTGCATGCCCATCAGAATGACGAATATTAAGAAGACTAATAATAGCAAATGTTGGTGAGGATATGAAACAACTGGAACTCACACAGAGTCCGCATGGCAATGTGGGATGGGTAAGCCACTTTGGAAAATAGTTTGACATTTGCATCTAAATTAAACATACTATGAAAACCTGCAATTCCGCTTCTAGGTATTTGCTCAAGAGAAGTGAAACTATAGATGTCCACAAAAAGACCTACGTACGAACATTCCTAGTATTTCCATTTGTTACAGCCGAAAACCGACAAAGTCCAGCAACAGGTGAATGGATATTCAAACTGTGGTACAGCCATCCATCCAATACTCAACAATAAAAGTAACGCACTATGGATGAAGGCACCATCCCGGGTGGATCTCAAAAACACGCTGAGCGACAGGCGCCAGATACAAAAAGAGTACATACTGTGTGATTCCGCTTACATGGAAGTCTAGAAAACATAATCTACAACGGCAGAAGGCAGATCGCTGTTTGCCTGGGGTGGGGCAGTAGGAGGGGAGATTGCCTGGTAAGGGGCAGAAGAGAAGTCTGGGGGACACCGGAAAGATTCTGGGTCGTCGCTGTGGTGACAAAGGTCTATAACAGGTTTGTAAAGGTATATTGACTTTGACACGCAAACCTCCCCAAACTGGATCCTGGCATTTGCCCCGGGGAAAGAGTGATTTGAGACCACCAGGTGCAGCTCATTGGCAAGGCTCTGTCCACCTGCTGATCGGTGATGGGAACTGTTTACTACACAGATCTCGATTTGGATACAGGTAGCATTACTCTGCATTACTAGCTTTTGACCTTGTGAATGCTGAGCCTTATCTGAAAAACACAAAAAGATAATGGAAAAAAAAAACCTACCTCATAAGTTTGTTTGCACAGTAAATACTGTTTTATATTATAATCACTCCTCAGTTGTAATCATCACCTTTGTCATCATTATCCTTAGGTTGTCAAAATAACTCTGTATACGAGCTCAGCCTTAAAACAAGCCATTACTTTCACTAAGGCATGACAGAGTAACTTTTCTCCCCACAGCTTTGCAATAGGCATCTTTCACTGTTCAGACAACGGCTTCCTGAACTTTCATTTATCTTCTGAAGTTCTGTGGCAGTAAGGCATTCAGATGCTTTACTCAATTGTCTGGGCCATTTTCATTTAACTTTCTTATCTAGGCCTTCCTTTCCCAGCTGTTTTGAGTTTCTCAAAGCTGAGGAAATAGACCTCAACAAAATGACCCCAGATACCATTTTGCATGTTAACAGCAATAAGACAGAAGTATCGATGATCTGCAAAGTTAATAGATTTTTTTGTGTGTGACTCATAACACATTTGAGGTCAGGTGACAGTGTTGTTTCGGTTTGGGTCATATGAGAGGCAGTTTTCTGGGAAATTCTGCACATCAGTGCAGTCATTCCAAATTATCACAAGTATTTTTCAGAAACCCTGATTTTGTTTGGTGAACAAAACAAAATCACTCTGATCTCCTCAAATTATGAAATAACTCCAAGTTTCATCTGGCATTTCTGCTATTTGCTTCTTACATTCCGTAAGCGTGAGTTGGTTACACTTGAGGGTCAACTTCCTTTTGTCTATCTGGCTAATCAGTCTTTTGTCCCCATGATTCCATTTATACTGGATAATCAATGACCTCCATGCTGTCAAATTCACTGATCCCTTCTCTGTCCCTATTCATACTACATGGTTCCTCAGTGGCAATCAAACTTATTGGCCATTCCTTGCTTCTTTGATGTATTGTCTTCTCTTGGCTTTCAGGATACCACATTCTCCTGGACTTCCACTTTGTACCCTGGCTGCTGCTTCCCAGGCTAAATGTTGGGATGTAAGGGCCCATGCTGGGACATCTTCTGTTCTCCAGCTATATTCCCTTGGCTATTACTTTTTTTTTTTTTTAATTTTTTTTTTAACGTTTATTTATTTTTGAGACAGAGACAGAGCATGAATGGGGAAGGGTCAGAGAGAGGGAGACACAGAATCTGAAACAGACTCTGGGCTCTGAGCTGTCAGCACAGAGCCCGACGCGGGGCTCGAACTCACGGACCGCAAGATCATGACCTGAGCCGAAGTCGGCCGCTTAACCGACTGAGCCACCCAGGCGCCCCAAATTTTTTTTTTTTTAATTGAGGTATAATTGACATAACATTATAAGAGTTTCAGGTATACAATGTAATGTCTCAATATCTGTATGGGTTGCAAAATGCTCACTACAGTAAGTCCCATTAACATCTGTCACTTGACTCCCTTGACTTTAGTAGTATCTGCTGAAGTCCAAATTTTAACCTTTAGCCCTGACTTCTCCTGGGGCTCGGACTCATATATCTAATCGCCTCTGTGACTGCTCCACCAGAATTTCCAGAACAGAACTCTTTGTACTGCCTCCCTGGCCCAGCCCTTCCCCCACTCCCCTGGCTAGTCAATGTCTCTTAATAAATGGCATCACCATCCACCCTGTTGCTCCTGCCAAAATTCTAGAAGTCCTCATTGGCTCCACTCTTTCCCCATCACCCACCCTCAATGTCCAATCCTACGGTCCTATCTCCAACATATATCTCAACAATTCCATCCCTTTCTTCCTCTATGCCACCAGCTACCAGGATCTCACATCTGTACAAGTGTACCAGCTTTTGGCTGGTCTCCCACTCCAGTCTTCCCTCTTCTGTTCTACAGAGACCCCCAAGATGATCTTTGTAAGCCGTAAGTCAGATCATGTTTAAAGCTTTTGGGGGCTACTCATCACACTTGGATTCGAACCCAAACTCCCTGCCAGGGCCTCCAAGGTCCGGTGTGATCTGGCCATCGCCTACCTCCCGACTTCTCTCCTCCTAGGCACCTGCCACTTACTCCAGCTCATGCTGAGTTTACTCCTGTTCTCTAACCAAACTAAGCTCATTCCTACCCTAGTGCCTTCATTTGTGCTTTTCTTCTGCTTGGAACACACTTCTCATGCAAGCAGCTAGACAGGAAGTCATCACCTCATGAGAGGATGAGTGAGAGTCCAGAAAGAAACAAAACATCCTCAAGAAAGTCCAGAGCTTCCCCATCTTTCCCCTGAGGGGACTCAGGACATGGGTAGAACCAGAAAGGAGGGCCTGGCAGTTACTCTGGGTCCTGCGGTGTTGAGGCTGCATATGGGGCAGGGGGAGTGGAAAATAATTCTGTTCCCAATGACTGGGGTGGACATCAGGGAGACCGGGAGCACTCCTGAGGGATATTTGAGAATTGGGGAGAAAGAGAGGAAATCGAGAAAAGTTGTAGAGTAAGAGAGACTGGGAGAGAAAAGGGAAGCAAGATTGTCCAAGTGGTTAGGGACTAGTCTTTAAATGGCTGTACCAAGATTGGTCCGTCTGGGGCCCAGAGCTTACTTAAGGGAGAGACCTAGACTCTGCAGTGCTCTTGAACCAGAACAGGTGGAACTGGGAAACTAATTATGGTCATGAGAGGAATAAGAGGAATAATGGTAATAAGAAGGAGGGAGATAAACGGCAAAAGAAAATACTTTCTCTGTTTCCTAAGGTTCCAGGCTCGACAGCCGGGGCCCGGGAAGCGTATGCTGGTGAGAAGCAGAGGTGAACTCATAAGGTGAGTTCTTTCTATCTGCCTAGCTCTCTGCATGAGGTTCATGTAGGGAAAGACTGGAAAGCTGGGTTCAAAACTGGCAAGAATTCTCTTTGGTCCACAGCAAGGTGCTTCGGGACCTGAGGTTGTGTGTGTGAGCACAGGCTTGTGTCTTAACTTATTTCTCTCCCGACAGAGAAGGTTGGCAGCTGTAGGGTTACTTGTAGACTCTCCTGACACCCAACCTCACAGACTGATCATTGCAAAGATGCGTGTGTCCTTCCTCAGCTCTGCCTCCCTGCTGTTTTATGGTAAAAAACAGAGCCGTGGACATTCTTGACTCCTGCCTACGTACCCCACACCACTGCTCCAAGCACAGGTGACCCAAGGAGAGCCCCCTGCTCTGTGGGCTCCGCTGACCTGTCCCCGCCTGCCACTAAAGGCATCCTCTTTAGAGGTTTTCTGCACTTCACAGCCCCTCCTCACTTATTGTGGTTTGGATACGCAGATGTTTCTACATGTGCTTCAGACAGTAACTACACTGTCCTCCTGTCGTTTGAGGGGAAACTTGCGAGAAAAGAAAATGGACTGCAAGAATCTATTTCACATCAGTTGACTGCAAATCAAACACTTTAATTGAGCTAAGCCCAGACTTCTCAAGTCCGCCATTTTAAAGTCATCTCCAGAAAACTAGGGTTGTTGAAACAGAGAGAAGAGTAGATTCTTTGCCAAGCATCTCAGCCAAAAACTGTGTAAGACTGACACCTGCACAGCACAGGGGGGCCTGGGTGGCTCAGTCGGTTGAGCGTTCGACTTCGGCTCAGGTCATGATCTCACGGTTCGTGGGTTCAAGCCCCGCGTTGGGCTCCGTGCTGACAGCCCAGAGCCTGGAGCCTGCGTCAGATTCTGTGTCTCCCCCTCTCATTCTGTCCCTCCCCCTCCCCCGCTTGCACTCTGTCTCTCAAAATGAATAAATGTTAAAAAAAAAAAAAAAGACTGACATCTACACAGCTTTGATCCCGTGGCTCTGCAGACGTGCATGAACTTCAGATTCTCAAAGTTTACAGTCCCTGCAAACACCCACTGTCCCTTCCTGGAGCATCCCTGACACCAGTACTCCACGATCGTCCCCGTTGCCTCATGCAGTGTCAGCTAACTTCTCCAGGGAGGAAAAAAAACAAAAAAACAAAAATAAAATCAGAAAAAAACAATGGATGTCCTTGGAAATTAGTTAAATTTTGGTAAAATCCATTAATAAAATTTAAATTCCCCATGCCTCCCAGATCTAGGCTTTCAGTGTCCAAAGAGTTTCAAAACCTTCTATACTCTTTCATATACTTCTTCAGCCTGAACCTACAGTGACCACTGTAATCCATCACTGGCATTATACTAAGGCAGAGGGCAACAAACTTTTTTCTTAAAGGGCCAGAGAGTAAATATTTCAGGCTCAGGGACAATATCTTGTCTCAGCTCTGAAAGCAGCCATAAGCAAAAGGTTGAGCAAATGGGTGTGGCTGCATTCCAGTAACATTGACTGACAAAAACAGCTGTCCAGCCCGTAGGCCATGGTCTGCCAGGAAATCAACAAACACTGGTCCTAAGCTTGTGTTCGAAAATAAAGATACTTCAGAGTAGTATGATTTAACACAGGCAGTTCAAGTACGTAGTCTAGCAGAGGGGTTAAGAACATGAACACGGAGACAGGCTTGAGGTCAACTCTCTGCACTGTGGTTTATAAACTGCAGGGAGATAAGTTATTTCGCCTAAGTTTCACTCATTTCACTTTTTTTTTTTTTTTTTTCAACGTTTTTTATTTATTTTTGGGACAGAGAGAGACAGAGCATGAACGGGGGAGGGGCAGAGAGAGAGGGAGACACAGAATCGGAAACAGGCTCCAGGCTCTGAGCCATCAGCCCAGAGCCTGACGCGGGGCTCGAACTCACGGACCGCGAGATCATGACCTGGCCGAAGTTGGACGCTCAACCGACTGCGCCACCCAGGTGCCCCTCATTTCACTTTTAATACAAAAACAAGGATCGCACCTAAGTCAAGGTGGGCGCAGCACGCGTTACTCAAACTCTCTGGCCACATTCCTTAACCCCACTAACACCTCTGCAGCAGGAAGATGGATATTCACATGAAGCATTAGGAACGAACACACAAATGTTCACGATGATTACAGCCAGGCAGTGCCACCAAATGAATGAAAACCTTTTGTTTTCATAGGTTTTTGGATTTTAGAATTACATAGTTGGGGACTCTTGACTCTTCTTTATTTATCAGTTATATTTTCTTGTTTGTAAACTAATTGTGTATGCCCTTTCACGGTCAATCTGTTGGAATCTGGATGGTTTCCTTCCTGATTTAGTTGACCGCTTCAAAACAAAGAGAAGTCAATTATTTTTAAGTTTATATATGTATTTTTAGAGAGGGACCGGGGGGAGGGGTGGCAGAGAGAGAGAGAGAATCCCAAAGAGGCTCTGCACTGGCAGCACAGAAGCCGATGTGGGGCTCGAACTCACGCACTATGAGATCATAACCTGAGCCAAAAACAAGAGTCGGTCGCTCAACCGACTGAGCCACCCAGCGCCCCAGAAGTCACTTTTAACGTAGCCAGATCTGTCCATGTTTACCTTTGTGATTTGGGATGACACGTAGTAAATGTGCATCCAGGGATTACTGAACAAATGAATACGTTTTCTTTTTCTCCACAGCCCTGTGAATTATAGTCTTGGGTGAACCGCACTCTCCCCAGCTGGAAGACTTCTTGCAGTGAAGGAACAAATGGAGAGACTCCCTACCGAGGTGGTCAGCAGGAAGTCATGGCAGGAGTGAGCATTCAGACCGCTTTAATGTGGTAGCTTAGCTGTCTGGCTTTTCTTTGTCCTTTTACTCCAGAAGGATGGTATGCAGATATTTCCCTTCATTTCCTGGGAGAGTCTGACGGGTAAGCCCTCCTAGCTCTCAAATGAAGAGACACTATTAACAGTTTTTTACTGGATCATGACTTTGGTTCTGCATTTAATGGACCCTCATGAAATTAAAGAAAAAAAAAAGATTGTGTTTGATGAAAAGGGGAGTATCTCCTAGGAAAACACGAAGAAAGATGGAAGGATTTTTGCAGAAAGAAAAGAAATAATTGGGGGGCGGGCACGTGGGTGGCTCAGTCGGTTAAGCAACCAACTTCAGCTCAAGTCATGATCTCGTGGTTCGTGAGTTCGAACCCCGTGTCCGGCTCTGCACTGACAGCTCAGATCCTGGAGCCCCCTTCGGATTCTGTGCCTCCCTCTCTCTCTCTCTGCCCCTCTCTCATTTGCTATTTGTGTCTTCCTCTCTTTCTCTCTCAAAACTAAATAAACATTAGGGGGAAAAAAGAAATAAATCAATCAGGCATATTGCCAGAGCAGGTCCTGGTAGCCTGGGGGGGACTCTAGCCAAGTTGCCCAAGACGGAGAGGGTCTGCTGCCTGGAATAAGCCAGCCAGGCCAAGCAAAGGGCCACTGGCCTGGCTCCGGGGCTCCGGGGCCAATGGGAACACAGCCATCCCCCAAAAGGTCTGGAGCAAGAACTCCTCATTGTCTGCCCCTGAGCCTATGCTGGGCGGTCCTCCCAACAGCACTAAGAAAGGATTTCACATTTTCAGTGTCCCATAGGAGTGACACTCATCGTTGTCACAAGGCTTTGTTGGGTCCCTAATGATGACCCATGTGGACACAATCTCTCTAAATTAAGACCAGATGCCCATGAGAAAGGACTGGAGTCTTGAAGGAGCTGGGACGGAAAAGTCCCTTGTAGGTATGTGCACTTCTGGGGGCCGAGCTGACCTCTGAGGAAGTGTCACCCTCACCACAAAGGTGTGAACACAAGTAAGTCATCCTCAGAGGGAACTCAGAATGCCTGTCTCTCTTCCCAATAGTTGTATTTTTGTGCCACTGGTACATTCTTAAAGACCTTTCATGCCTCAAAACTTGACTGTTGTTAGATAAATCTCAACTAAGTTTATTTTTTAGCACTTTTCAGTTTTTCCAAATTTTATGTGTGAAGTAAAACCATTAATATGTTAGATCATGCAATTTCTTTTTTTTTAGTTTTTTCTTTAATGTTTTTATTTATTTTTGAGACAGAGAGAGACAGAGCATGAACAGGGGAGGGTCAGAGAGAGGGAGACACAGAATCTGAAACAGGCTCCAGGCTCTGAGCTGTCAGCACAGAGTCCGATGCGGGGCTCGAACCCAGAGACCGCAAGATCATGACCTGAGCCAAAGTCGGCCACTTACCCGACTGAGCCACCCAGGCGGCCCTAGATCCTGCTATTTCAAAGCGCATAATTCAAACCCACATCAAGTGTTTAAGTCACCTGGGAAGGTGAAGGTGAGATGGCACCGGAGAGTGGCGGCCCAGCGGAGGGGGCGTCAGAGCTTTGCACACCATCCATCCACGGACAAACGAACACTTTGGCATCTCCAGCCGGTCCTGTCCTCTCAACTCTGGCCTCCTAGATGCAATGCTTTAGGCTCTAGGACGGCTAAAGGCATGTCAACCACGACACGCCCTGAATTAGCTCCCACCCTCCCCTTCCTCACCAGCTTCAATCCCACTCTCCGAATGGCAACTCCGCTCTCCAGGAGTCACCTTACACTGCGCTTTTTCTCTCACCTCCTGTGTGCAGTCAGGAACCCCGTTGTGCTCTACCTTCTCACTGTGCCCCGGGACCACTGTGCCACCTCCTGTCTGTTCACCCTGCGTCACCCTCTGTCCTTGTAGAGCGTGCCTTCAACACAGGATTCAGAGAGATCCTGGGTCCACAAAAGCCAGACCACGCTGCCCTGACTCCAAAGCCTCCAATGGTTTTCTCACTCAGGGTAAATAAGAGTTCAATCCTTCTAATGGCTCTTAGGCCTTAAGCATCCCCCTCCCAAAATCCTTCCCGCCCCCCAAGACCCCCCCCCCCCACACACACACACAGTGCCAACCCCCTCACTTCCCTCCTCTCCTACTCACTCTGCTCTAGCCTCCTGGCCTTCTTGCCACCTCAGGCCTGGACACAGGCTCCTCCCTCTGCCTGGATGCTCTACCCCAGATAGCCACATGCTATCCCTCACCTCCTTTGGGGACTGGTTGAAGGGTCTGAGGATCTTCTCAGAGGCCTTTTCCAACTACCCTGTTGAAAATTGTAATTCCCCTTCTCTAAAGTTTCATTTCCTTCAGTACCAGCTAGTTCTCCCAACAGACCATGTAAATTATCTGCAATTATTTAAAAAAAAAAAAATGGCTGCCCCCATTGTAAAACTCAAGTTCCACACGGGCAAGGATTTTTGTCTGTTGTCACTGTTCTATCCCCCACACCTAGGACCGTGCTGCATGTAACAGTCCCTCAATAATAGTTCTTGAGTGAGGGACTGAATCACATAATTAACTTGCAGCAGGTCTGATAATAACAGATAGTCCCATCACAATGTACATCTATCATGAGAACAATCAAACATAATTTGACCTTTATAGAGGTGTTTGTAAAAAAAAAAAAAACTATTAAGAAAAGCTACTTAAAAATTATAATGCAACAATAATTACCTGAGTAAATGATGATTCATGAAGTAATATAATGGAAAATAGCTTTAAAAATGTTCCCTTCCACCGATAATAAAAGAAATGCAATAATAATGCAAGGAGGAGGCGTAGTGGTGGTAATTCTCAATACCGGCAAGGGGATGGCAAGAAGAAGCACTTCCAAGAAACACTAGTGAGAAAATCGTTGTTACAGGTTTTCTAGAAAATTCCTTGGCCTTAAAAAAAATGTTTGGATATGCTTTTATCCAATCATTACACTTCAAATCACCTATCCTAAGAAAACAATAGGAAAGAAGACACATAAGTATGTACAAAGACACAAATCACAACATTATTGGAAACAGTTGTAAGTAAGCAGAACTCAACTGCCAGGAATTGGACGTTCTGACATTATTCCCCACCTTCCCCCATTCTTCCCACTTCCTCAAAGAGGCTGTCCCTGCAGTACCTCTGTCCCATGCATATCATTCTTCTGGGTGTAATTTCTCAAAACGGTATATTCCTTGCTTTCATACTTACAGGTATGTATTTATTTTGTGCTTTTTTTTGGTCTATTTCATCCATTAGACTGTAAGATGCATAAAGGCAGGAACTCTCTGATTTGTTCGCCAGTGCAATTCTAAATTTACAACTTCTGGCACGAAATAAGCACCCAAGACTTGTTGAATAAATGGATAAATGAACAAAGCAGAATATTACGCTGCCACCAAAATATTTCTGAAACACCAATGGCCTAGGAAATGCCTACAATACGATATTAGTAGAAAGAAACAAAAGTCACATTCAGCATCATTTCAACTATCGGAAAATGGACAGAAAAAAATCACACTGGAAGAAAACGAAAACAAAAAAACCCCGTAATAGTAAGTCTGGCTGGGTGCTAAAAATACAGAAGTATGATGCATTCCTTTTCTATATTTTTCTATATTCACAACGTTTCACCGTGTTACACAACTAGTAAGATAATACAGAAAGCCTAGAGGAAACCACACGAGCAGAAGCACGGTGAGGGCAAACAAGTGCGTGCAGAGAGCTTCAGGGGGTGGCACCTGCCTGCACCTGCTGAGCAGGGGCAGGATTATGGGCCGGTCCTGACTTGTGGACAGACAAAGAGGGACGTGGTCAGCGCTGGACTGTAGGAGGGTCTCCCTGACAAACTACAGCCTACTATCTGTTTTTGTGAATTAAGCTGTAGTGGAACACAGCTACGTTCATTCACTGGGGTACTGTCTGTGGTTGCTCTCATGCCAAGTAGTTACAACCCACACCATTACGGCCTGGAAAGCCTAAAACACTTACTGTATGGCCCCTTACAGAAAATCTCCCTCGGCCCCTGGTCTAGAGGATCTACTGGAGAAAGGAGAAATTACAAGAAGTAAGGAGGTGGCTGCAAAGGCCATCATTTTCTCTTCTTTTTTTCTTAAAAAAAAAATTTAATGTTTATTTTTGAGAGACAGAGAGAGAGACAGAGCATGAGCAGGGGAGGGGCAGAGAGAGAGGGAGACACAGAATCCATGCTCCGAGCTGTCAGCACAGAGCCCAACACAGGGCTCGAACTCACGGACCGTGAGATCATGACCTGAGCTGAAGTCGGACGCCCAACCAACCACCCTGGCGCCCCAAAGCCCATCATTTTCAAGGTAACATGGAATGTGATGGTGGCAGACAGAGGAGTCTTGACAAGTATCTGTATGGACAGTCAGATAGGCAGAAGAAGGCTCCTCTCAAAGGGTGAGAGGCGTTCCTATTTTAGGCAGTTACTGCCATTTTATATAATTACTATTGAATCGTGCTGCAGGAAAAGCAGTGGCCGTTGGATCGCTTACCTGCCGAATCGGGACTGTAGAGGCCAGCAGCTGCCGCGATGGGTCCTGGTGGGTGGATGGCACTCGCTGAGGACCTCTGACTCGCGATCAGGATCCTGCTCTTTGCAGATGGTAAACGGGACATTGCACCCAATCCCAACTGGGGCTTAAGGAGCATGGCCGATCGGTAGAAAGTTGGAGGAACTTCATAATGAGTATAGGACGGACTGCAAAATTCTTCTTTTCCGGGGCGTTCCGTCACCTACAATGAATGACCAGAAGCTTCGTGAAAGGAGCACACATCATTGGATGAGGACGGAACATGGTCAGGAGACCAAGGCTCCAGCAAAGGCCACTCTGGCACCACTGAGTTGCCCCACCACTGACCACTTAGCTTCTCTGGACCCCAGACTCTTCATCTCTATGTTAACAACACAACTGGATGACCTCTTAGGTCTCTTCCAGTTCTAACACTCTATGAATCCAAATTTCACTGGGGGGGGGGGGGGGAAGAACTCACTGTATAAGACTTTTTAAATTTGATTGCTTCAAAATCATTAGAATCTGTGCAAGTAGCCAATCTATAAATACATAATCTCAATGAAACAGGGAAAGAGTTTAGTCTGTGCAAGTAGCCAATCTATACACAATCTCAATGAAACAGAGAAAGAGTTTAGCAAATGTGCATAGAATTATGAAAGTTTCATTATTCCTTTTTAAAAAAAATTTTTTAACGTTTATTACTGAGAGAGAGAGAGAGAGAGAGAGAGAGACAGAGTATGAACAGGGGAGGGACAGAGAGAGGCAGAGACACAGAATCCGAAGCAGGCTCCAGGCTCTGAGCCGTCAGCACAGAGTCCGACGCGGGGCTCGAACCCACGGACTGTGAGATCATGAGCCGGAGTCTCATGAGCCGAAGTCGGACGCTTAACCGACTGAGCCACCCAGGCACCCTGAAAGTTTCATTATTCCTAAGGAGAAAAGGCACAACAATGTTTACGGTAACCTACTCTTAACATAAGCAGGTGAACTTTACCAATTTATATATTAGGGCTACTTAGGAAATAAAACATGCATTGTTAATGTGGGAGAAAAGGCTTTTTGCAAGAATAGAGCAACTGACAGAAAAGTGTGTTTTCAGGCCTCTACAATCTGTTCACATCATTAAAAACGAGAGACTGTGAACCACCTTCTGTGTCTTCCCTAGTAAGGTGCAGTGTCCAGGAATGTTCGACAAGGTTCACTAGAGTGAAGTTCTAGGACAGTCTTGCTGACTGCTGGACCCAAAGCACCTAGAATGGTGTCTATTATGTAGCTAAAGTCAATAAATATTTATTCATTAAAGGAATCATGTTTCCATTCTTACCTAAGTATTTTTTGGCAGGGGGAGGGGGGCAGAGCACAAGCGGCCGGGGAGGGGGCGCAGAGAAAGGGGGACAGAGGATCCGAAGCAGGCTCTGCACGGACAGCAGCGAGCCCGACGTGGGGCTCGAACTCATAGCCTGTGAGATCATGACCTGAGCCAAAGTTGGCCTCTCGACCGACTGAGCCACCCAGATGCCCCCTTGCCTAGATTTCATAACATAACAATCCCATTACTTTTCCTATAGTTAACAGTTTGGGCTAGAATACAGACTATATAGCTATATGCATATATGCATATTCTGTACTATATGCAATTCTGTACTCACAAAGCCTATTCATGTTATTAGTGTTTCTTCATACTAAAAATTAAGAAAATGGGGCACCTGGGTGGCTCAGTTAGTTAAGCGTCTGACTCTGGATTTCAGCTCAGGTCATGATCTCACAGTCTGTGGGATTGAGTCCTGCGTTGGGCTGTCAGCATGGGGCCTGCTTGGGATTCTCTCTCTCTCCCCCTCTCTCTCTGCCCCTCCCTTGCTCTCTCTCAAAATTAAACAAACTTAAAAATATCTATATATTAAAAAATGAAAAAAAATAAGGCAAATAATCTTATTTCCTTTAAGTTAAAAAAAAAAAAACAGTGCCAGAGGCAATGTGTGAAAAGATACATCTGTTAATTAATTCTGCTTTAAATCACAATATATTTCATGTGTCAAACATTGATCTATTCCTGAATCATAAGTAGTTAACAAAATTCTTTAATAGGGACTTAAAGCTTTGATCCAAGCTGTCGAAGAGAAAAACTCTTAATGTGATACCCTTTTAATGGTGAAAACAGATACAAAGTTTTCCTTAAACTGACATTATTGAAACAAAAGATTAGACCTTTAAAGTTTTATCATAATCACACTGTAACATATACTCAATTGCTATAGCAGACAGACTGAATTCAGGCGCCAACAAATTATATTCTTGCAAAAGACATCCTACCTATGTCTTTTATTCTTGCAAAAGACATATATTCTTGCAAAAGACATCCTGCTCTCCAATAAAATTTTGACCATTCCCTACTTACCCTCTTACTGTCAACCTTTGGCTTTTCTTTTTTTTTTCTTTCTTTTTTTTTTTTTTTACTGCTTATTTTTAAGACAGACAGAGACAGTGCATGAGTGGGGGTGGGGCAGAGAGAGAAGGAGACACAGAATCTGAAGCAGGCTCCAGGCTCCGAGCTGTCAGCATAGAGCCCGACGCGGGGCTCGAACCCACGAACTGTGAGATCATGACCTGAGCCAAAGTCGGCCGCTTACCCAACTGAGCCACCCAGGCGCCCTACGGCTTTTCTATTATACTTACATCTCCTCTATTTTTCATTGTAATTTCTCGAAGTTTGGTGCCACTACTCTTTGCTTCTAGCAGGTGCTGTCACGAAGAAATGATTTCTAACCCACATCTGTCAGGATTGCAATATGCTGATCTCGGTAATTACTCAGTTCTCTGAAACTGGAGAGTTTTCAGGGGTCAAAACCCCTCAAGCTGCCGCTCAAAAACGACCTTATGATTTCAGTAACTTCAATACCTGTCACTTTGCTGGGTAGTTTGTCTCTGGTAAGATTTAACAAATTTGTTAAGAAGGTGAAAAGTATGCCTACTTTGTGCATTTTTGATAAAAACCAAGGAATCTATAAAACACTTCCCACTTGTTTCTTTCATCTTTGTTGACAGAACAGAATATGTGTCACTGCACAGTCATGAACACATAGAGCTTGGTTTTATTCCTTCTTCTCTGAGTATTTTTTAGAGAAATAATATTGAAGCAAACTAAAAAATCCTTGTGATTTCAAACTCCCCAAATCAATCAAGGTACACAAACAAGTTAAGTTCTTACTAGAAATATGCCCCTTTTCATATTTTCCCCGTCCTGTTTTCAGCAGGTTGGGCTGGTCTGGGCCGGCATAGGGCACATGTGGATGCTTCAAGAAGCCCCTGGGATAGATACAGGGAGACGTGTGATGGCTAACCTTGACAACTTGGCTAGGCCACGGTACCCAGATACTTGGTCAAAGATTATTCTACATGTTTCTCCGAAGGTATTTTAAAGGTGAGATCAACATTAAAATCAGTAAACCCTGAATAAAGCAGATTATTCTTCACCATGTGGGTGGGCCTCACCTAATCAGTTGAATGCCTTAATGGACCTCCCTCAAAGGACAGGGAACTTTACCAGAAGATGGCCTTTGGAATTTCACTGCAGCACTATCTCCTCCCTAGGTGTCCAGCCTGTGGGCCCATGCTGCATACTTTGGACTTCCCAGTCTCCACAGTTGCACAGACAAATCCCTTCAAGTCTGGGTAGATACTTATATGATACACACATACATACCTGTATTATGGGAGTAGGAAGGGGAACCAGCCCTGATCATATATCTGTATACTGCAAATACACTACCTCGCCCCGTCTTCTCACCGTTGCTCCTTTCTTCCCACCTCCTTACACCAAAAATTAAAAGAGTTCCCCCAAGGCATCAGTAGCAAGAAATTCCCCAGAGTCCTTAGGATGGCTGAAAGCAGAAAACCGTCTACACAAGTAAGCATATTTTATCATCGTGTCATGACCAGATCCAAGATGATCTTCAGAGCTGCTTCTGAAAGCTCTAAAAGTCTGTATTGTTCCAGACAACCAAGAAGAGCTGCCCTCTCTCAGGAGAGCCCTTACTCTTGACTTGTCCATGTCTACTAATGTTATCTAACCAGGAGGAGTCTGTCAATAATGATGAAAGAGTCTGAAGTCATTGGGGTTTGTACTGTAAACACGTTCTCATTTTATTAAAAAGATACATGATTCTAAAATTTGTATGGCACCAGAAAAGACCTTGAGTAGCCAAAATAATGTTGAAAAAGAAAAGCAAAGTGGGAGGCATCGTAATTCCGGACTTCAAGTCATATAACAAAGCTGCAATCATCAGGACAGTATGGTACTGGCACACACACGCGCACGCGCGCGCACACACACACACACACACACACACACACACAAAGACACACAGATCAATGGAACAGAACAGAAAATGCAGAAACGGACCCACAACTATATGGTCAACTCATCTTCAACAAAGCAGGAGAGTATACCAACGGAAAAAAAGTCCCTTTAACAGATAGTGTTGGGAAAACTAGACAGAGACATGCAGAAAAATGAAACTGGACCACTTTCTTACACCATACACAAAAATAAAGTCAAGATGGATGAAAGATCTAAATGTGAGATGGGAAGCCATCAATACCCTAGAGGAGGAAACAGGCAGCAACCTCTTTGACCTTGGCCCTAGCAAGTTCTTACTAGACATGTCTCCGGAGGCAAGGGAAGCAAAAGCAAAAATGAACTATTGGAACCTCATCAAGATAAAAAGCTTCTGCACGACAAAAGACACAGCCAACAAAACTAACAGGCAGCCTATGGAATGGGAAAGATAGTTGCAAATGACATATCTGATAAAGGGTTAGTATCCAACATTTATAAAGAACTTCTCAAACTCAACACCCAAAAGGTAAATAATCCCACTAAGAAAGGGCAGACAACATGAACAGACATTTTCCAAAGACGACATACAAATGGCCAACAGATACATGAAGAGATGCTCAACATCACCCATCACCAGGGAAGCACAAACAAACACCACAATGAGATGCCATCTTATACCCGTCAGAATGGCTAAAATTAACAAGTCAGGAAACAACAGATGTTGGTGAGGATGCAGAGAAACGGGAACCCTCTTGCACTGTTGGTGGGAATGCAAACTGGTGCAGCCGCTCCGGAGAATGGTGTGGAGGTTCCTCACAAAATTAAAAACAGAACTACCCTACGACCCAGCATTTGCGCTACTGGGTATTTACTCAAGGATACTAAAATTCTGATTCGAAAGGGCACATGCACCCCAATGTTTATAGCAGCGCTATCGACAAGAGCCAAAGTATGGAAAGAGCCCAAATGTCCATCGACTGATGAATGGATAAAGAAGATGTGGTGTATATATATAATGGAATATAACTCAGCCACCAAAAAGAATGAAATTTTGCCATTTGCAACAACGTGCATGGAACTAGAATGTATTATGCTAAGCGAAATAAGTCAGTCAGAGACAAATACCATATGATTTCACTCCTATGTGGAATTTAAGACACAAAGCAGATGAACATATGGGAAGGGAAGGAAAAATAAGACAAAGGCAGAGAGGGAGGCAAACCATAAAAGACTCTTAAATACAGAGAACAAACAGGGTGCTGGAGGGGTGTTGGGTGTGGGGATGGGCTAAATGGATGAGGGGCATTAAGGAGGGCACCTGTTGTGATGAGCACTGGGTATCGTATGTAAGTGATGAATCACTGAATTCTACTCTTGAAATCAATAGTACACTATATGTTAACTAACTTAAATGTAAATAAAATCTTGAGGGGGGGAAAAGATATATGGCTTCTACAACTGAAAAATTGTTCCATTGCAATTGGTCAGAAATGTGTTCTTTCCCTGGAGACTGGCTGAGGCCATCCTGTGGCAAGGTGGGACACAGGGCCGGGGAGGTGGCTTGGGGGCCTCCCTGCACCAAGCCTGAACACAGGAGGGGGGGCCTGCTGGGTTGCACCCAATGGCGACACTGACATCAGGTCCCAGCTCTAGGAGCAAAGGCCAAGGGCCAGCCTATTGATGCAAAGAAGATTACGGCAGAAATTAGCCCAGTGCAACACCCGAGGCTCCTCTGCTCTGTCTTACAGCCTGAAGAAAGGGCCTAAGACACTCTGATTACAGCAGGAGACAGTCCCCAGACAGAGTGGCTGGTGGTGCACGGGGGCATTGCTGTCCCCCTACCAGTGAGGTCTCTCCAAACCCCTCAAATTACTAACACCACACAAACACCCGTACTATCCCTTTTCCTTGAGACTCAGGGTGGCTTCTAGAGGATTAAGAATAGAAAAAAATATTTGGGGGAAAAACATGCATGTAACTTAGAAATTATTTATATTTTACGGAAGGAGCAGAAGCAATACAGAAAAGAAATACACGAGACCAAAATTAACAAGGCTCACGGAGAAAGAACTGCAGAAGGTAACAGGATGTTTGCCTACATCTACAAATGAAATTTCTCTCATGAACGTGTTTTTCAGAGAAAAATCTAGGGGATCTTTTTTTTTTTTGGAGCTCCCCCCTCCAAAAAATTTACTTAATTGAAGAAATGGTTCAAATGAAGAACTTAAGTGGATGGGTTGATACAACTTATAGAATGGGTAAAGGTAACCCCAACATGCTGGCTGACCAGGGAAGTCATCCCAGGGGTCACAGTGAAGCCACCTAAGGGTTAGCTCTCTCTCGTCACAGTTTCCTAGGGTGCGCTTGTCAAAGAGCTACTCTGCCATGCCAGCTTTAAGGGCGCCACCTTGCACAGGTTGGTTTCTTCTGCAGTGATTCGATGAGAAGAAGGGTCTTTGGTTATTTAACCAGCTTTGGTGCCCACAGCCCCTAGGGAGGGTCAGAGGGCTGCCTTTCAAGGTCCTCACGAGGAGCATCCATGTGTCAGCAAAGAGCCTAAGGTCAGAGCCTCATCCTGAGCCTGGGAGGCCCAGGTAGATAAGATTTTAGAACTCTGAGCAAGACTCATTAACCAGCCCAGAGACTGATGTAGGAGACCGAAGCGGCAACCTGTTAACTGTTACTGAAATGCCACTGCCCAGGGCCAGGCTCTTAGCGTCCTCTGGCCAGAATGTTCTCTCCCTGCAGGCCTCTATTTGAGAGGCCCACTTGAAACAGGACGGCATGAAGCCCTGCACAGTGAAATGGGCCCCTACCAAAAAGAATGGACCCCTGACCTCTCAGGTCAGTATTCTCTCTGCAGAGAAGGGAATTGGGAAGCCACTCCGGCGGGCCCAGAGTTAGAGACAGCGAGCGAGCTGTGTGATGTGAAGCAAACAGCCTGCCCCAGGGGCAGGACAAACGGTCAGCTTTCTGGGGCGCCTGGTCAGGGCTAACCTTGGTCAAGCCTTGCCGCTTAGAATCGATTCACCCGCGTTGCTGTGCCAGAGCTGACAACGTCTGCTGTGATCAGTACATCCTGGAAACATGTCAAAATGTTCCATCAACCTAAGGTCCAACCCTGGACTTCGCCTTTCTGTCTCTAAGAAGCTTTGGTTGACTTTTGTCTGGATCCAATACGTAGGAGTTCATAATCCAGCTTTCAACATTTTCTGATCAAATATCTATATCAGCACTGTTCCTAACTCTGGGAACCCAGTAGGGAACAAAAATAGAAAAAGCCCCTGCTCTTGTGGATTTTACATTCTAGTTGGTGAGGCAAAAACAAAAGAGTATGTATACCAAATGGAATAAGCACTAAGAAAAAATAAATCAGAGAAAGCGTTCTCAGGGAAAGCGAGGCATCTCTCCAACGAAATGACATTTGGACAGAGACAGAAAGTAAAGGAGAGAGCCATTCAGATATCGGGGAGAAGAACATGCCAAGAAGAGAGAGGTGCAAAGGCCCTGAGACAGCAGAGGGAGAGGGGGTGAGCAGAGGAGGGAGAGGAGATCAGGTAGGTTATGGATCCAGACTGAGTACATCCTAAAAGCTGAGCCATCCTATATGCATTATCCTGTGTTCCGAGTGGACTGGGAAGACTTGAAGGGCATTAGGGAGAGGAGTGATCTCCTTTTAACTGATCACTCTGGCCTGAAATTATTTCGGGAGACAAATCTACTTTCTGAGCTCTGGGAGGACAACTCACCATAGCACCCAGAAGTGAAAACGGCAGCACAGTGAAGAACCCGGGAGGGTGTAGGCAAACATCTTAGCACTGTCCTTGTTCTGTGCCTCAAACTGAGTTATTCAAACCCTTCCGGATCTGTTTCTTCATCTACACAGTGATAAAAACTGTAATCCCAACCTTCAGAAAATCACTATAAGGATCCGTGAAGATTGGTGAAGATGAAATATTGTGTTGTGTGGGCTTAAGACATAGTAGGTGCTCAACTAAATGTTAGTTGTAATTATTATTTTACTTCAAAATAAAGAGCCCATGCCTAATGCGTTCTTTGCTAGTCGCTGTGTTTTTCATATGCGTGTACATGAGATTCTCTCATAAGGAAAATATCCCTCCTGAGAGGATGAAGCCAGGCCAATTTGAACGATACATTTATTTTGGATTTTTGCCCCATTGACCTGGCTTATAAAACACACATGCTCATTTATTTAAACAGGGAAGCCAATTTAAATGCATACTTACCTAACCTCACATATATTACGCAGAGTGGGAACTTAAATATGCCTCCTTAGATGTTAGCTACGTCTCATCATATCATCAAATTCTTCTAGTCAAAAATGCCCATTTGTCTACACGCTCCTCTAGATAAAGACCTCCATTTCTGTACAAATATACCCATCAAAATCTGTGATTTGCTAAGAGAGGATATTCTATTCTGACAATTCACACTGGAAATCCGTAATAAACTTTGTGACGTTCAACTTACAGATCGGGTCGCGGTGACAGTCTCTTACCTCCTGCAAAAACTTCTCACTCATCTGACTGAAATGGTGTCCTGGGGGCTTGATCCCAGACACCATCAACCCAGAACTGAAGACCCGTGGCTTCTGCAAGTCCGGCTTGAATTTCTCGTACAGGTCACCACCTGCTGCCTTCTCCTCTTTGGGAAGAGGCATGGGACACGTGGGCGGAGCGTAAGGAAGCCCCACTGGCACCAGCGAAGTGTCCACCTGGCCGAGGGCCTGAGGACTCCTCCTGATGTAGGTGATGATCTTGGGCCTCACGTGCTTGGGCTTGGGCAGAACGATGGGCTTGGGTTCTGTCCTTTCTTCCACTTTTTCAACCTGGTGGTTCTCCATTCCATCCTGTGAGGGAGAGGTGTCTTCAGAAGGTGGGAGGACAGGCTCGGGGACCCCGCTGGGGCAGGTGCTCTTGTCAGGCACTTTTGGGGGGGGGTTCGACAACCGCGCGCTATCGGTGGGGGGGACGGCGGCCGAGGGGGGCCTCGCATCCGCACCCGACGTGCCCGAGTCCTGAAAGCTGCTGCTACTAGCTGGTGTAGGCTGGTGGGTCACATTCGCGGTCGTCTCTGGATGGAGGGGTGCCGGGACGCTGCGAAGGGCGCCCGCTCCCCCCGGGGCGCTTTCAGTCTCAGCTGCACTTTCCAGAAGGTTCCTACTTCCTGCAACAGCTGCCGTGACCTCTTTGCCGGCCCCTCCTTCGGAGCTGTTGCTTTGAGGGTCAAAGGGCTCGGGGACCCCGGCGTTGCTCTCTCCAACAGAAGGATCCGAAGTACAAGCCACAGCACTGCCCACGTGCCCGCCGTCCAGCGCTCTCGCCTCACTGACCTCTGAGGGCCTCCTGTCAGGTGGATCATAAAGGATAAGAGGTACCTGGCCATCTCCCGACGAGACGGCACTGGATGCCATTTCGCCGGGCTTCCTGGCTGCACCTGCTGAAACTTTACCTGCGGGCTGCTTATCAGCGGCTGCCAAGGAAGCAAGGCCCTGGGTGAGCGTGGGCTGAAGAGCACCCTCCTCAGGTAGGCTGCCCGCTCTCTTGTCCTGCTCGCCCCTGCCTCTTCCCGCCCCGACGTGCTGGAGACCGTTAGGTGACAGGCTAGGTGTGCCACCGGGGGCAGTTTCCTGCTGTGCTTTCCCACCAGGCCCCTTCCGTTCCAGGGACAACACAGCCCCTTCCTTCGAGCATCCCACACACTCCGCCGGGGTTGACTTCAATTCCTGCACGGCCTTGGGGTGGACGACCCTCGGCTCCGGCTGGGGCTCTCCCTTTCCCTGACCTAATTGTGCTTCTGGCTTACTCGGGATTCCCTTCGGGGCTGAAGCCGAATGGGGACCGGGCTCTGCGGGGGCAGAACATGATGTGCTCTCGTCGCTAACTCTCGGTGCACGTCCCATCTGGGTCTCCGAGGGGGTGGTCTCCTTGGCTGCTGAGGTAGATGGTTTAGGATGACGCACACTCTTTCCCTCTGAGGTACAGTCAGCCGGAAGAAAGGCCGCCCCTAGAGAGGGGGCCGTGGACATCGTCTGCGGCCCGTCCCCGCCACCGGGCTCAGGACGCGGGGCCTCGGGGGAGTCCAGCGGTGTGGGCTGCGGACTCTGCCCGCTGAGGCTCCCACCGTGCTCCCTCGGGGGCACATCCACGACAACAGCAGCGCCTCCAGCCCTTTCCAGAGAATGCCTTCTCAATTCCTCGTTGTCAAGGGTCTTTGCCAACTTATCCTTAGGAGCCTGCCGGGGCGGGTCAGCGTCCCTTTTGGCCGAAACCTCTGGACCGGCCTCAGCCATGACATGCCTCCAACTTGACAGACTTGCTCCCTGAATACTCCAAGGGGTCTGGAGGGTATCTGTGCCTCTCTGCGTTGTGTGCTCTTCGTCCGGTCCTCCGTGAACGGTGGAAGAAAATTTAAAATCTTTCAGGCCGGTGGGGCCAGCCTGCAGTCCCTTCCCAAAGCCCTGAAGTTGGTGGAATTCCTTACAGAAGCGGGTACTGTTCTCTGGCTCCCTTGAATTTGCGTTTCTAATTTCATCTGTCGGGTCACCTGTCCCAGACCCATCATGAGAGGAACGGACCTCCAACGTGATCTGATTGGCATTTGTATCTCCCAGACTTAGGATACTCTCGTTATTATTTTTCACTCCATTTCTGTTGTCCCGCAACGGAGCGTAACACGATTTCTTCGGAGCCACCGGGACGCTCATTTTCAGCCCTTCACTGGGGGCGGCTGGCCATGCAGTCCTACTTAATGGAAAGGTGCTTCCTCCGAGCTGCTATTTGTTTCGTGGGAAATCCTCAAGCTGCTTGCTGCCTCCCAACAATGTCACGTTGCAATACTACCTGAACCATTTTCAGAGCGCTTTTAAAACCAAGCATCGTCTTGACATATGGCAGGATGACTTATCTGTTAGGTTCCTGCTGAATGAGGGCCAATTAGTCCGTGAGACCTAGAGAGAAGTAAAAATAAAACCATGTTATTGGCATCGACAAACAGAGAGTCTCGGGAGAAAAAGGCATGGAGAATACAGCTTTATTCATCACATTTGTATTATTAATTCATTCACTCAGCCCATAAATTTCTCAAAAGCCTTTCTGATAGGTGCCTGCTGGCCAAATCGGGGGAAATTAAAACATGAAAATTATTAATGTTAGAGAGGGATTGTGAAATACGTTAAATCTTAAATTCAAATTTTAAAAATCCACAGGTTCATACGGATGACGATTTAAAGGCTGGAAGAGAAGGGAAAGCTTGTCTTCACCGAATAATACCCAGACATATAAGAAAAATCATACAGTTAGAAAAATCGCCATTTTGGAATTACACAAGGCAATTCATTATCTTGGGTGTGGGACCCCAACGGTTGCCAACAATATCAGGTGAAAGATTACTGGGGACCAGGATATTCATTCACAGAATCTGAAGGTACCAGTCTCCAGATTACTCTATTTCTTACAAAAGGAAACCTTTATCTTTACAACGGAGATATCTGGTGGACACACCTTAACCAAGTGGTCACGTTTAACGCCAATAATGGAAACTGACACCACGTGTTCCTGCTGTTAGGCAGTTCTCAGTGCCTTGTCACTTAGATCGTATTCTTGCTATACATGTTCAACCTGAAGTTAACCACGAGGAAATAATCAGGCACATTTAAATTGGCGGACAGTTGACAAAATAACCGGCCTAAACCTGCCCCCCAAATGCCAACGGATATCTACATACAATGCATGAACCTTGGCCAGATCTCGGATTCTAAAAAAATAGTTAGCGAGTGACGTTATTTGGGCAATTAGACATTTAAAATGGGTTGTATATTGGGTCAAGGTATTTTGTCAATGTTAACTTTCCTAGGTGTATAATAGTGTGGTGACTATATCTGAGACAGTCTTTTTTCTTGGAAGATCCAAGCTTTCAAACATGATATGCTTTTTGACATGACACGTGGTAACTTACTCTCCATTGGTTCAGCAAAGTGTGTGTGTGTGTGTGTGTGTGTGTGTGTGTGAGAGAGAGAGAGAGAGAGAGTCTGAAAAAGAGAGAGAAAACAGAACTGTGCCAAATGATAATAATTTGAAAATCTAGGCGATCCACTCAACAACACCTGTAACTGTTCTATAGGTTTGAAAATTTCCAAAATAAGAAGTTGGAGGAAATTCTACCCCAGCCTTCAGGGCCTGCGTGATCCAGTCCCTACGCACCTTTCCAGCCTCACCCCCACCACTCATCCTCTTACTCTCCAGGCTGCAGGCACACTGTCCTCATCCTCCACATTACCGTGCACCTCCTTCCTGCTTCGGGGCCTTGGCACAAAGTCTACCATCTACACAGAACATGGGTTCTTCTCCCAGCATTACCTAACTCCTTTGTAATCTTCAGTTTGCAGCATAAATACCTCTTCCCCCGGGAAGCCTTCCTCACCCACTAAAATAGATTAGGTCCTTCTATGATGACCTTTCACAACATCCTGTACTTTTACTTAAAAAAAAAAAAAAAAAAAAAAACTCTTCAAATGTGCCAGACACTGAAGAAAATATTGTTCAATACCTAGCATATGCATTAGGCACTTAACATGTATTTGTAACACGAATGAGTAAATGAATGAATGATGAAGACCTTCTCCATGATGCTATTTCTGCCCTCAAAGAGCTTAAAATCTAATACAGTGTTTCAATTTCTATTAGGGAGATTCACAGATCATCAGGAAACCACTCATTTCAAGGTTAACATTGGTTTATCCACTGCTGGGAGTGCATTTTATTAGGCATGCGGGGGGGTGGCAGCGTTTCAAAGGAACAAGGTTCTGCTCCATCCCCAATCCCCCCGTGGGGATTCAAAGTTAACAGCCTTCTACACCTTCCTCCTCGTCCATACAAGTACACATGTACACGTTTTCCTGAGAAGCCGTTGTTACGTTTCTGCTGAAGTAGGTTACAAGGCAACCCCCCCGTCTCCCTTCGTTACTCTTTACTCTGTAATTTCATCTGTTCAAAAGATTACGTGCACATGCATACGTACAGATATATTCGTGTATATATACACACATACATACATTTGGATGGATGCTACACAGCCGGATGACAGGATGAACACCTGAGAACAACCACCAATAACACGCGGCCACTTCCACCTTCCTCTCCAGCCCAGCCCCCTCCCCTCCCAACTTTAAAACAAAATTTTTTTAATTATTTATTTTTTGAGAGAGAGAGAGAGAGGACGAGCAGGGGAGAGGCAGAGAGAGAGGGAGACACAGAATCCGCAGCAGGCTCCAGGCTCCGAGCTGTCAGCACAGAGCCCGACGCGGGGCTTGAACCCACGGGCCGCGAGATCATGACCTGAGCCGAAGTTGGCCGCTTAACCGACTGAGCCACCCAGGCGCCCCATCCCCTCCTAACTTTTCACTTGGCTACCTGCCACTGGCATCCCGAAAACCTCAGGTGATAAAACTCTCTTTGTTTCTTTCGCATCTATTACAGTCGCACGTATTTTTTACATAAATGAGATCATTTCCTAGAAGCTGAGGTTTTTGTGTGTTTTATTTGTCCCTTCTCCCTCGCCCCAAGACACATTAACACCCTGGTCTAGGTCTTGCCATTCCTTCCAACTTATCCTGCCCAAATACACACACCCGTACGTGTGTGGGCACTCTCGTTCCCTGGCATTCCGCCCTTCTGTTCTTCCCATCGGTGCTCACTGTCTTCCTCTCCCCACCCCACCCTCCCCTGCCTCCATCCCTATCTCCCACGTTCCTCTTCTCCCTCTTTGCCTCCTTCCAGGCCTGTCTTCAGTAAGCCGCTGATGCTCCGGGTCCAGCTTCACCCCAAGAGGGCCCTCAGGCTTCATCAAGATGCTCACACTCTGATCCCTGACACAGAGGGGATTCTCAGTGAATCCATCGTTATTTCTTTATTCAAGTTAAAACACGTTTTCCTTGAAGACACGCATATCCTCTGGGCACAGATACAAAAAGCATGTAGACAAATCAGTAAGACAGCAGTTTAAAAGAACACCGTGCTCTCTGGGTCAGAAAGCAGGCGTCCCAGAAAGCCAAGGAGAGCAAGAAATCCCACAAATATGGGCCGTCCACAGAAAGTGAGTGCCTCTAATTCTCTGTGGACAGAATTATAAGCATGAAGCCAAGAGCCCTCTGGTTTGAATCGTCAAGGCCGGGAGAAAGAAAGAAAGGAATTATTTTCACCAATGACGGACAAATCCAGAGGGTCATACACAGCAATCCACACGTGATCGTTAGAGACTGACAAACAGGTAGGTGTCAGATCAGTGTCTTGCTAGAAAAGAGCTGTATTTTAATTTTTAAAGAATTACATAATAAATATCTTTTTCTTTCTCAGTAAGCAATAAAGGTCACTCACTGGTAAGGGAATGGAAAGCTAGGACTTTCTACGGGCCAAGTATTGTTCTTAGCACGAATTCATATTCATAAAATTTAACTTAACTTCTAAATTATAACTCATTTTGTTTAATCTTTAACTTTAGTTCAAGTTAAGCTATTTAATATTTGTGATGGCCTCCAGAGACAGATCTTAACATCCCCTTGCTTTTTCTCTGCTCTCCGAGTAAGGAAGTGAAAGCACAGGGAGGGCAACATTCCCAAGGTCACACAGCCAAGAACTGGCAGAGCAGAAACAGATAGGTAAGTATAATCTGTGCAGAAAGTGGAAGCTTTACAAGGAAAAGCTGCCTTTCGGTGAAGTGGTATAGATCCCAAAGAAAGAATAAAAGGAAAAGATACTATCATCAGACCAAGAATAGAGAAGCAAAACCAGAATCCAAAAAAAGGAGAGAAAGCTCACATAACAAGAGGAAAGCATTTAAGAACCTTCTTCAGGGGCGCCTGGGTGGCTCAGTCAGTTAAGCGTTTGCCTCTTGATTTTGGCTCAGGTCAGGATGTCATGGTTCTTGAGATGGAGCCAGCTTGGGATTTTCTCTCTCCCTCTCTCTCTCTGCCCCTTCCTCGTGCTCCCTCCCTCCCAAAACAAACAAACAAACAAACAAACAAACAATTTCAAAAGAAGAAGAAAAACAACCCTTCAGTTCTAGAAGGCAAAATGTCGTACAGGAGGTAATGTTTCCTTTTTCCCTTCTTGCCAAGACTCGACATCTCCCCCCTAGAGCTGCATCACATGGTCACAAGTCAATCACAGGGTCAATATGAGCAAAAGTTTTTGTTTTTGTCTTTTTCTGGATCTGGACTTCAATCCAAGGCATCCAACTAAGATAAACATGTTTTCCCCAATATGAAACGTGATCATACAAATTCAGACTCCTAATACAGGATTGTACGATTACACAAGAAACAAAAATATGTCGACCAACCGTGCTAACCGCCCCCACGTGAGGTCCATTTTCCCAGAGCAAGGCATGCAATTTTCATGTACTTCACATGTTACTATAGAAAGTTATGAATGATAACCTGAGAGGTCAGTGAGATTTTATCTAGGAAAAAAAATCCATTAATTAACTCCTGGGTCCAAAAGGAATTTAATGATTTTATAGGTTCCTAGTCTCTCTGATGCTTAATGGTCTTCCAAGGGATCACCCCTGGTGCTAAGGTGAAAACGCCCATGTTAGGAGATCCACCAGCTTTCTTGGCAGCCTATCAGCCCTCCAGGCAAGGCCACTGTCAAACTAGCCCAGAGTGGAGATCTGCCTCTTTAGAGCAATACAAGGCAATCCTTCTTCCACCAGGAACAACACTTCAGGTCTCTCCGAAGAGCTATTATGCCCCCTTTCTCATCCAAACCTATTCTCTTTGTGAAAGAACTCAGATTCTCCCAATTGTTGGCGCAGGTTTAAGAAACTCCCACCATCTAAGCCCATACCCCAGGCAGCCTATAGTCCCTCCTGAACAGCATACAACTGCACACAATACTCTAGCTCTGGGTGCATCATCCAGGGTCCTGTGAAAGCAAGACTTGCATTCACTTAGTTATACCTCTAACCACACGATCTAAAAGAGTGGCCTCTCCATGGATACATGAATAACCCTGTTGATTCCACATCATCAAATAAAATGCCAAAGTCCTATATGAGTCACTCCTAAACGACAGGGACTCGATCCTAGAAATCTGTAACTGGCTTGTAGCATCCACGGGTAGGACCATAAAAATGTACCTGTGGAGCTTCATCTTGTTGGTCCACTGTTGTCCATTGTTCAATTGTCCCTTGTCCATTGAAGTCCATTGTTCTATGCTGTTTAAAACTTTTTGGGCCCATCCTTAATTTTTCATCCAAAATCTTTGCAGTCCATTCTATTTCCATACCGTCTTCGCAGAGGTAAGTGTGCCTTCCTTATTATCATTTCGCTGTTTTGTCAGCGAAACAGGGTAGGAGGCAAAGCAGCAGGTTCTCATCTGCTGATCAACACTCCATGGGCACATTCACGTAGGCACCCCTCCACCCTCTGGGCCCTGCAGCTACTGCACATGTCCCCACGTGGTCCATGAGAACATTGTAAGAGGAGAAACTTCTGTTGGATGTGTTGCTGAAATAATTATAATACTGCCTCTCTTCCAACAGAGGATGAGAGAAAATCAAAGTAAAGAAAGAAAATGAAACTGTCTCCCTTGGTCTGGTCTACATACTCCCCAAAATTCTCCTAAGGACCACTGTTTATTTTTCTCAGTATTCATAATTTATCCATCACCAACGCTTTTTAAAATTCAACATGGGCTCAGCATCAGGTTCACTAGCATGTAGTTTGAGGACCACATCATCTCCTTGCCAACAGACAAAATGTTTTTGCCCGTCTTTATCAATGAGGCACCGCTTCAGCTCTCCCCAACTCACCGTCTCTGATGATGGGACCTTCTCATCTAGAACTCCTTCAGTTGAATGCATACACATTTCTGAATCAGTAAGTGGACTGATAACATCTACATGCTCAAATACAATCTCTTCATTCATCTTGCACATCAATTTCTCAGTACCGTGTTAGTTCTGTCCAGTACGGCATGAAAGGCATTCTCAGATAAACAGAAACCCCCAGCCGATCGACCGTCTCTGTGCCACCTACTACTATGACAATCGTGAACTAACCTGGCTGAATGACAGGTGAAAGCCAAATGTCTCAGCCTGACATTCATGGTCTGATGAATGCTGAGCCCACATGTGCTTCCAGACTTCTCAATCCCCCTCACTCTTCTGTTTAAAATTGCCCCTGCTACCCAACAGCTTCACCTTCTGAACTCAAAGGCCACCTCCTCCATGAAGACTGCTAAATTTTCTCCCCTCTTCCCTCACAAAAAGGTGGAGAAGGGGCTGGATATTGTCTCTCTATGCCTTGAATCCCCAGATGTTTCCTTTTAGCACTATTAAACTATGCCTTTTGTGTTTTATTTTTTAAGTTTATTTATTTTGAGAGAGAGGGAGTGAGCATTAGCAGGTGAGGGGCAGAGAGAGACAGGGAGAGAGAGAACCCAAGCAGGCCCTGCACTGTCAGAGTAGAGCCCGACATGGGGCTCGATCTCACGAACCACGAGATCATGACCTGAGCTGAAATCAAGAGTCAGACACTTAACCAACTGAGCCACCCAGGAGCCCCATGCTTTTTAAATTATAGTTATGCATATCCTACCTTATTATAGCTAAGTGTACCTTTTGATTACAGTCATCTATGTCTTATTTTTATTATACTGGCATGTGTGTCTTCTTTCTTTTTTTTTTCTGGCTATATTTACTTATTTAATTTTTTTTTAAGTTACATCCAAATTAGTTAGCATACAGTGCAACAATGATTTCAGGAGTAGACTCTTTAATGCCCCCTACGCATTTAGCCCATCCCCGCTCCCACAACTCCTCTTTATTAAACTATAAGCTCACTAGGTTGGAGTCTAACAGCTCAGACACTTCTGTTTCCCATGCAGGGTCTGGGACAGGACTTCACATGCAGTAGGCACTTGTGATGAAGCAATCTCCTTTCACCTTGAGCTCAAAATGGCCAATGTTTACATCACTTTCAGTGCAGCACAGGCTCTACTTTTTTTCTTTTTAGTCTTTTAACACGGACATTCTAAAGCCACCCTTCCCAGCTGATTAGGCAGCCTCACTCCAGGAGGGTTGTACCAGAATATTCAACAGAGATGATGTAAGAAAAAAAAAGTACATTCTGATCGTCATGATTTGATTTATACTTGCTATAATATTTAATTCAAAAATAAATGAAGTTTGGGGGGATTTTTATGTTATTAAAAAGAGCACTGGGTTTTAAAAGAATGAAAAACAATATTCCACAGCCTTCCTTAGCTGCCAGGTCTGCTGTGGAATGCTTTGCCAGTATGTGACTTTTCATATAAATGCTCAAGCACCGTGCCTTTGAATATAAATGCAATTCTACCCAACTTAATAAAATGTGTCTGCCGAAGAAGTTCCAGCTGCAACTCCTACCATGCGATAAATTATCCTTTGCAACTTTAGCATACAGACAAGTGTGTAAGATACGAGCCCGAAATATAATCTATAATAATATTGCAAATATTGTAAATATAAGAGTAATGCAAAAAAGTCAACATCCCAAATTTCACATTTTAGTTGACATTTTTACGGACCATGTATTTGGGGTCTATCATGTTCCACCACATTTAATAAGATAATTTTATATGAAGTTACTTGCAAATATTTACATAAAAGTCACTGTATCCATCCGCTTTAGGAAGTTCCACGGTAATCATTCCTCCGTATTTTCTGCAGCAGAATAGCCACGTTCTTGGTCCTCTTTTCTAACGCTATGTTTATTTGCAACAGGTACAAGCACAGGTATCCTAAAACTTGAGGCACTGCAGACCCAATGAATGTTTCAAGTCGTTTCACTACAGTATGGTTACGAGTGGTATTGTTGGGTGAGGAACGGTAAATATTGGGGATGCGGTAGCTATCTGTGGTGCTGAATTCTGTGAAAGCTGCAAAATCGTGTAGAAATATAACAGCTCTCTGGAGCCTGCTTTACTCTCCTTATCGATGTACATGACATGAGTTGTACATCACATTTTATTCCAATATAGAAACAGGACAGTGCTCAGAAGGAATATACACATATATATGTTTTAGGTAGCAGAGGCTATTTTGGTTTTATTTTACTCTGGTAAAAAGAGTGAAGGACAATATATACATAAATGGAATGCTGCTATGTGCCCCTTCACAGAGCCAAGAAAAGCGGCAAGTTGACTCTTCACAGGTTACACCTATGAAAAACATTAAGTTGATGTCTAAAGTGTCTCCAGTAAAAATGCTGCATGTTTCCCTGCAATGAGCTTCATTTGCATCTGCCAACAAAAAGCACTTCCCTTTAAAAAATGCATCCCTCCCTTCCAGGGCAGAATTTCACCCAGAAAATATAGGGTGTTCATTTCATGCATATTATGCTAAATGATTACTTTTTAAATGTTTATTTACTTTTGAAAGAGAGAGAGAAAGACAGAGCACGAGCAGGGGAAGGGCAAAGAGAGAGAAGGAGACACAGAATCCGAAGCAGGCTCCAGGCTCTGAGCTGTCAGCACAGAGCCTGGCGTGGGGCTCGAACTCACAAACTGTGAGATCATGACCTGAGCCAAAGTTGGATGCTTAACTGATTGAGCCACCAGGCACCCCACTTTCTTTTGTTTTTGTCTTGAATGATTTTTTTTTTTCCAAAATGGAAATACTGACATAGACAATTATTTAAAAAATGGATCTTGAATATAAAAAAAAAGGTAAATATACCAAAGTCCCTTACTCTCCCCCCAAGAACAGAGTTGAGTATCCCAGATTTTTTTTTTTTACACTTAGAGAATGAGTTCCATAACTCCAATTTTTCACTTTGCATGTCACAGGCACCTCCTCACATAAATACATGTAATAAATAGCCTATCATTTTTTTTAAATGGTCATTTTTTACCATAATTTACCCATCTATTCTCCTACTGTTTAGATTTTAAGTTGTTCTGATTTTGCCTTTTCAAATAATTTTTCACAGAAAACTGCTGAATGCTTATCTTTACTGAACCTCTTATTTCCTTAGTATCTATTCCTAAAGGCAGAACCACTGTGTAAACAGGTGGACGTGTTTGCACGTTCATACGCAACTCTGGGCTCTGTGGGAGGCTTGGTTTTGTTTACAGGTGCACGTCCTGTGCTTAGACTATATGCCGGGGCCTGGCACATAAAGGATGCCCGTTCGTTACACGAATACGTATTGCTCTCAAGAAAAAAGTCTCCGGCTTCATTCTATCTCCCTATTTCCTGCGCTATCTCCTCTCTCTTGAAACTTTGTAACTAGAACGACCAGATCATTTACCATTCAAATAGGGACACTTTTAAGTTCCTGCTAAGTTTCTCAGGATCCACAGATGAGTGCAAACATAGGGTATCTGTCTTTCTCTGCCTGACTTACTTCATTCAGCATAACACTTAACAGAAGACCATGGGGGAGGGGAAGGGGGAAAAAAGTCACAGAGAGGGAGGGAGACAAACCGTCAGAGACTCTTGAGTACTGAAAACAAACTGAGGGTTGTTGGGGGGTGGGGAGAGGGGAAAGTGGGTGATGGGCATGGAGGAGGGCACCTGTTGGGATGAGCACTGGGTGTTGTATGGAAACCAACTGGACAATAAATTATATTTAATCAGAAAAAACCAAATAGGGACATTTTTTTCTTGCTTAGGAATTTTTTCCAATTTTTTAAGTCAGAGTCTAAGTATCCGGCAAAATTCACTCTTTCCTCTGTGCAGTTCTGCAAATTTGGCAAACGTATGCTGTCCTATGACCACCACCAGCACAGTCAAACAAAACGAACACTTCCATGAACTCCAAAAATTGCCCCAAGCCGTTTTGTAGATCAACCATTCCCTGATCCCTAGTCCCTGCCAACCAATAATCCGGTCTCTGTTCCTAGGTTTTGCCTTTTCCAGAATGTCAATTAAATGTAACTACACAGTGTGAAGCCTTTGTATCCAGCTTCTTTCGGCACCGTGCATCCGAGATTCATCACGGTGTTGTGTCTATCCGTAGTTGTTCCCTTTTATGGCTAAATAAGGCTCTGTGCTACGAACCACAGTTTATGTAGCTGTCTTCCAGTTGAGGGACACTGAGTTACTTCCAGGTTTGGGCAACTATAAAGAAAGATACTAGAACATTCACGTACCAGTGTTTGCATGAAACTGGGCCACTCTGGGGAGTTCCAAAACGCTAAACCAGACAGAATGCCATGACACCAAGCATGAACTGTACATATGGTCACTCTGCTTAGAACACACTTCTCACCACCCAAGGTTATCTGATCCTTGTACCCATTTATTATCTGCCTTTCCGCATCCCATATAAGCTCTGGGAGGGCAGGCACCTCCTCCTCTGTTCGCCACTCTATTCTAGAGCCTAGAACAGTAGCTGGCCTGTGGTAGGAACTCAAAAGCATTTTTTAACTGAATACAGTTCGCTCAACCCTAGGAATTTGTTTTCAACACCTAAATGACACTTTCTCTTACCAGGTGCTGTTTTCAGTGTTTTGTTGCACTTAATCCATAACAATCCCAGGGCTAGATATTATCGCTGTGTTTTACACAGCGAGGCAGAGAGAAGTGAAATAACTTCTGAGCGTAAGTGCAAGGGCTGGACTCTGAACCCCCATGCGGGCTCTTAAGCCACCAGGCCAAGCTTCGGTGGAATCGTCAGCTTTTAAACTTGATAGGGTGTAAAAAGCCTTATTATTTTGTTACTTTGCCTCTAGTCAAGTTACATTTCATACGCTGTTTGGCCATCTGCATTTCTTCTCTCACACTGTGTGTCTCTGAAGCGAAAATATTTTTAACGGTAGACATGGGAGACAAGCTATTTCCAGAATGCAGGTGATATCGAGAGAGAATGAGATAATCGTGTTTAAGGACCTGTTCCAGAGAATGAGGGCCAGACAGGAGACCTCTTGGCCACGCAATGCCCCTCGCAATGCCCATCCCAGCTCTCCCAAGGCTCCCCTTTTTGGATTATTGGTTCTGTCATCTACCTCACCACCAAAGCCGAAACTAAGAGCTTCCTTGGCCCTTTTAACTCACACCCCACCCACCGGTGAGGGCTATCGGACGGGCTTCCCAAGGGCATCACCAGCCTGCCCGCTTTTCTCCCTCTCTGCCTCCACATCATCTCCCACATAAGCCACGTATAAGTCTCCTCCCAGATCTCCTGGCTTCCAATCTTGCTTCTCTAATGAGCCATTTCCCCTTCACAAGGCGTCTAGAGTGGTATCTTGGCATGTTAACGGTCACTTCACGGCCACAGACCCTCCCATGGCCTCCTTGCTGGGACCTGTGTGGCCCTGCGAAATCTCCCCTCACCCCCTCCTCCCCTAGCAGCCTGCCCACTGACTCTGCATTGTTCTTCACTGCTTGCACACTCCATGCCTGGCTCCTCACACGGATGGACCCATCTTACCTATCAGGGGTCATCTTGAACGTGCCCTCCCCAGACAGACTTTCCTTGAGGTGCATCGTCTTTCCCCGGCCACAGTCTGTGCTTCTTCCCCAGCCTTCTTCCGTTATTCTCTATGTTTATTTGTTCATTGTCTTCCTCTTCCAATAGGACGTGAGCTCCGTGAGGATAAGCAAGGGTCGCATCCGCCCTGCTCACCATCGATCCCCGGTGAGCGGAACGGTGTCCAACAACTTCAGGCACTCACTAGATATTGTTGAATTAATACAGTAGCACACGGAATCTCTCCTAACTTACTTGGCTCTCTGGGTAACGCCTTGCTGAGCATATATCCGTCACAGAATATCACTGAGTATTTGAGATGGAAAGGAACCGAGACGTGAATTATGTCAAGCCTCTCGTTTTACACGAGGAGGATGAAGCCCAGGGAGACTCGGGCTGAGTCCGCCAGCTGAGACCTGTCACAGCCACACAGGGGCCAGGTGCCCATGCCAAGACTAGCACCTGGCCCCTTCCGCAGACCGCGGACTCCCCCAGACAGCCTCCCATGTTAGGAAGATGAGAGAAAAAAAGGTTACGTGGAGACAGGACTCAAAGGGCTCTGAGACAGACCCAACTGAGCATCAACTGATACAAAACACAGTACAGGAACAATTAAAAGATGAGTAAAAGAAAAGTCTGGGGGCGCCTGGGTGGCTCAGTCGGTTGAGTGTCCGACTTCGGCTCAGGTCATGATCTCGCGGTCCGTGAGTTCGAGCCCCGCATCGGGCTCTGTGCTGACAGCTCAGAGCCTGGAGCCCGCTTCAGATTCTGTGTCTCCCTCTCTCTCTGCCCCTCCGCTGCTCATGGTCTGTCTCTGTCTCAAAAATAAATAAAAACATTAAAAAATTTAAGGGGCGCCTGAGTGGCCTAGTCGGTTGAGCATCCGACTTCGGCTCAGGTCGTGATCTCACGGTTCATGGGTTCGAGCCCCACATCAGGCTCTGTGCTGACCGCTCAGAGCCCGGAGCCTGCTTCCGATTCTGTGTCTCCCTCTCTCTCTGCCCCTCCCCCGTTCATGCTCTGTCTGTCCCTGTCTCAAAAATAAATAATCATTAAAAAAAATTTTTTTTTACAAGAAAAGTCTGAATCCTTAGGGAAACTGCAATCTCCTGAGGGGAAGGGGATATAACGTGCAGACAGCTAGTAACTGTGGTAACAATAGCAAGGCAGGGTGTGATAAAACATGCAGTTAAGGAGAAATTCTAAGTACCACGTAATGACAAGAAGGAAGCAGAAATTACATCGGAGGGGCTGGGGCAAATTAGATCTTTGCCCCTTCTTGCAACGCATGAATTTGTGCCCCTGCGTTGTGGGTAGGGGTGCGTCTGTCTGTGCGTCTGTGTTTGTGGGTAGGGGTGCGTCTGTCTGTGTGTCCGTGTTGGTAGATAGTTTTACAAAGACCACCACTGTGTACCAGACACACATACACCAGAATTATTGTGGCATTCAAGGCCTGGGTATTGGATTTGTAGGTGATGCTGGGGCCACACGTCTCCCTTTCCTCCCCCAGTGACCCACTTCCTCGCTGTCTCTATACCTGTATTTCCCCCAGTGGCGAAGAGGTAAGAAAAAAAGCCTCTGTGAAACTCAAATCTGTCAAACGCTGCTTGCTCCAAAAAAAGGATTTCGTGATGAAAGGGGACAAAATAATAGCTGAAATGAGGCATGGGGACTATCTATGGATTGCACATCTGCTTACCAGAAAAACTGGGAGTTATCTGATCTGGTGAAGGAAGAAAATGCCTGGCATTTTCAAAAGGCAGCAAGAACAACTGAATTTGTCAAGAGCTGGTGATAAATCCTCTGCCATTCTTTGAGACCACTGAGAAAGGCTGATACGTTAAAGACTAATATTCCATCTACAAAATACCAGATAAGATCCAAAGTCTTCCAACAACATTTCTCTGTGCTTGTATTTATTAATAAGAGGCTAAAGAGAGAGAGAGACAAGGACTTCAAATCTCGATGAAATCAAACACTTTTCGATCTATGAAAAAGAAAATATATGTAGGCATTTCACGTGGCCTCCCAGGGGCTGAGTCAGACAAGGTTTCTGTTATGGTCTTGTTGGAGGAGAAGGCAGCGGTGTCTTAAAAGTGGAGTTCAAGTGTATGTTTGCAAGGCAGGCACTTTCTCCTTCTCCAGTGGCTATCTGGCCTTTTAACTCACACCTGGTTGCTTCACTCCCTACACTACCTGCCCGGCACCTAAACGGCCCCACTCCCAGAGCACTCTTCTTATCTACCTGCCCAGGTATTGAGATAACACTGATATTCATTAAGTATTTCCTGCTTTGTTTCTAACCACAAATGCCTTATGGGAGTATTCTCCACAAACCCACTCCCTCCTTTCTTTCCTACCACTGGTCTTAGGGCCCAAACCATTTCTATAATGTGGATAATGGGTCAAACAGTTCTAGGGGAGTCCTTAAATCTACCCGAGCAGGTGGGCCAGGAGGCCGATTCCTGGGGAGGGTACGGGGGTGACTTCATGGAAGCAGAGAGGGCCGTACAGACACGTCCGCAAACTCCTCTGCTAGGTCCCACTCGACCCAGCTTCTCCCAGTGGGTTCATTTCAACGCGGTAGGCACGCTTGATCTATACATCCCTGACTCTCTGCTGTGTGTTAGGCCCCGAGAATGGACATCAGCACTCACAACAGGGATGGCACATGACCTTCATTTATCTGCAGGACCGCAGGCTGTAAACCTCGGGATTCTCTGCTACCTGAAGGGAAGCAGGAACTCTTTGTAACATCATCAGGGATAAAGCGAGAATCACCTCCAGCTCACACGCCTGTACCGGGTCACTCAAATCGGGGATCTTTCAGCTCATTCTCTTTCGGGAAGGTGCGTTTCTTTTTTTCTCTCATCACAAGCAGACAACCTGTCTTCTGTCAAACGAACAAGACAGCTCGCACGATGAAGATAAACATTTAACACCACGATGCAGCCCAAGCAGAGGCAGTTTGCAAACAACCAGAAAGTAGTAAAATCTACTGCATGGTGACTGCAGAAACCAGCGACTCAACGAAAAGGTACAAAGCTCATGTCCCAGAGACCGGAAGTCTCTGTATTGTCATTAATTATACCACGTAATGAGCTAGGCATTTTGGAACACCATGCTTGGAATGTCTTTATCTTTAAGGAACAGATAAAGAAATGACGATAAACAGAAAAGGAAAGAACACAGCACTTGGTTTGGAACCAATTTGCCCTAGAAACGTGCAAGAGAAACAGATGATCTATGCAGGGGAGAATGAGTCGTGTTTCTATACAATTGAGATAAAGGAATAATATCGCTTTAGTTAACTTGTAGGAAGCCTCACTTCACCAGAGCTTGAATAGTTAAAAAAAAATCTTATATTCCCCCCAAAATTCAAGATGGCTTCCTTAAAGAGTAACATGTCGGTATGTATTTGAATAGCACCCAGCCTATAATCCCAGGGTGGAAAACTGGCTTGCCAGCATTTCCGGGATAGGGCACAGGCTGCGTGCATCTTGATTATCAAAACAGACACATTTCATAAGCAACAGAAATCAAACATTCCCAGAAAGCACAGACTTGAGTGAGCAGGGCTTTTAATGGGCATGCTTTAAAGATCTAAACTCACAGTTTAGAACTTCACGGTTAAATAACACGAGATACCCCCGAATCTATTTTAATCAAAGACTCTCAAAGAAAGGCTGTGAGTCTCATGCTCATTTTTCAAATAAAACTGCCAAGAAGTTGGTTATTGATCCACAATCACATCCTCTCACATGTATGATGTGTGTAGCATGAGGGAAAAAGAAAAAGAGCAATGCGTTCATTTCCCCTCCCTGACATATGGTCCTGACAGCTTCCAATAAGGCTCCTGACACCATGTCCCTGGGTACTTCTCCTCTGACCTGGGCAGCTCTCCTGCAGGAGCAAGCCGGACTGCCTTCCATCCAATTTCTGGGACTCGCACATTTACGCACGGACTACCCTCCTCCCAACCAGGGAAATTTGTTCCAGCTTTACTCGTAAGGGCCCTTCCCAATTAAAGTGTGAAGACAGCTCTGAGGGGGAGGAGAAAACCAGAAATCTGTTTGACATTGCTCTTCACAGGAGCACTCTCTGACCTCAATAGGAGTCGTGCAGCAGCGAGCAAATCACAAGAAAACCTCTCCCCAGCAGCTTCCCGACCACACAGACAGGCTGGGCACAGGACTCCTGAGAGCGTGCCCAACCCCAAGGAAAGGAAGTTAGAGTAGCATTAGCCCAAGGAGGCCGAGGGCTAGAGCCTGAGAATGTGTCAGGAAGGAGGGAGGGACAGAGGTACCCCCGAATGACAGGTCCTCTGATTAATGAGAAAAGAATAAAGTAATAGTGGAAAATTAATACAAATTCTCTATTTTCTGCTCTCAACACGCCAGCTGCAGCAAAGGAACACAACACATAACGCATGGCTCCAGATTCCGATCTCATTCCCAAATGTGAATGAGCAGTTAAGAACTACCAAATAGATAAGAAAGCTTATGATAAAAAAAGACAAGGCATTAAAAAATGCCAAAAATGGGGCTCCTGGGTGGCTCAGTCGGTTAAGCGTCCGACTTTGGCTCAGGTCATGATCTCAGGTCCATGAGTTCGAGCCCCGCGTCAGGCTCTGGGCTGACGGCTCGGAGCCCGGAGCCTGTTTCAGATTCTGTGTCTCCCTCTCTCTCTGCCCCTCCCCTGTTCATGCTCTGTCTCTCTCTGCCTCAAAAATAAATAATCATTAAAAAAAATTTTTAATAAAAGAATGCCGAAAATGGAAGAACACCTTTTAGAAATTTGTTTTGATTTACATAAATAAAATACACTTGTTGGCACGCACTTATGAGTTTTGACGGGTGCACAGAGTAACCACCAGCACAAGCAAAGTACACAACACGCGCATCACCTCAAAAGCCTCTCGTGTCACTCCCTTGGATTCAGCCCCTCCCCCACCAACACTGGTCTATTCTCCATCCCTGCAGTTTTGTTTTTTCCAAAATCTTACACAAATGTAGTTATAAAGCATGCAGCCTTTGAAGTCTTGCTTCTTTTACTTTTCATACAGATGAGTGTAGATAACAGCATCATTACTACATTATTTTATTCATGTGATTTGTTGTGATTATGTTAATATTGTTAATATTCATACAGAATGCATGTTGCATTCTAGATCTATCCGTATTATTACATATATCAGTAGTTTGCTCCTTTTTATTCGCAAGTGGTAGTCCACTGTATGGCTGTACCACAATTTGTTTATCCATTCAGTGGGTGGAAAACAGAAGAAAACATCTCAAAATTCTAATTAACTCCCTCAGAGATAGGAGGGTCCATAAAACAAGAAAGGGACAGTCAGAAAATACATAAGAGCTCAGAGAAATTAAAAATATGATCATTAAAATGTAAAAATCGATAGAAGTCTTTAAAGATAAAATCTAAGGAAACCATCAAAACCCTAGAGGAGAAAACAAGAAAAGACCTCTCTGACCTCAGCCGCAGCAATTTCTTACTTGACACATCCCCAAAGGCAAGGGAATTAAAAGCAAAAATGAACTATTGGGACCTCATGAAGATAAAAAGCTTCTGCACAGCAAAGGAAACAATCAACAAAACTAAAAGGCAACCAACGGAATGGGAAAAGATATTTGCAAATGACATAACGGACAAAGGGCTAGTATCCAAAATCTAAAAAGAGCTCACCAAACTCCACACCTGAAAAGCAAATATCCAGTGAAGAAATGGGCAGAAAACATGGACACTTCTCTAAAGAAGACATCTGGATGGCCAACAGGCACATGAAAAGATGCTCAACGTCACTGCTCATCAGGGAAATACAAATCAAAACCACACTCAGATATCACCTCACGCCAGTCAGAGTGGCCAAAATGAACAAATCAGGAGACAATAAATGCTGGCGAGGATGTGGAGAAACAGGAACCCTTTTACACTGTTGGTGGGAATGCAAACTGGTGCAGCCGCTCTGGAAAACAGTGTGGAGGTTCCACAAAAAATTAAAAATAGACCTACCCTATGACCCAGCAATAGCACTGCTAGGAATTGACCCGAGGGATCCAGGAGTACTGATGCATAGGGGCACCTGCACCCCAATGTTTATAGCAGCACTCTCAACAATAGCCAAATTTGGAAAGAGCCTAAATGTCCATCAACTGATGAATGGATAAAGAAATTGTGGTTTATATACACAATGGAGTACTACGTGGCAATGAAAAAGAATGAAATATGACCCTTTGTAGCAACATGGTTGGAACTGGAGAGTGTGATGCTAAGTGAAATAAGCCATACAGAGAAAGACAGATACCATATGTTTTCACACTTATGTGGATCCTGAGAAACTTAACAGGAACCCATGGGGGAGGGGAAGGAAAAAAAAAGAGAGAGAGAGAGGTTAGAGTGGGAGAGAGCCAAAGCATAAGAGACTCTTTAAAACTGAGAACAAACTGAGGGCTGATGGGGGGTAGGAGGGAGGGGAGGGTGGGTGATGGGTATTGAAGAGGGCATCTTTTGGGATGAGCACTGGGTGTTGTACGGAAACCAATTTGACAATAAATTTCATATATTAAAAAAAAAATCAAAAAAAATCAAAAAAATAAAGATAAAATCTAGGCAATCTCTCTGAAACTAGAACCCAGAAAGGAAAAACTAACCAAGATAGAATAATTAGTGCACAGTGTGGAAGCCCTAAATTCTAACAGAATTGCAGAAAGATGGAAAAAGTGAAGAATACAAAAAACACAAGGAGAAAATTACCAAAGGAACACAACAAGAAAATTCTCAGCACTGAAGAACACAAGTTTAGAAAGACCCACCAACAGCCTAGAAAATAAAAACTGCATATTGCAAGGCATAGCATCATGCAATTTTAGTGCCCCACGAGTAAAGAGAAGTTTCAGAGAGATAAACTAGATCACAGATAAAAGGAGTCATTCTGGAAACAGATTTCTAAGCAGTAATAATAAATACTTAAAGTCAGGGGAGCAATGTTAACAGTCCAAACAATAATGATTTTACTTAGAATTCTATATCCTGCTAAACTATCAACTGAAGTGTGAGTACAGAATAAATTCATTTTCAAACACACAATAATTCAAATAGATAATTTCCCAAACCTCTAAAGGATATGTTTTTGAAAAATGAATATATAAGTGAAGAATAGAGGGGATCCAGGACAAGAGGACCAAAAGAAAGCCCTAGGAAGACAAGGGTGCCAGGCCCAGAGATAAACCAGCTCAGGTGTGGGAGGCAGAGCGATCGAGAAAAATGCAACGGGTGGCCCTGTGGCATTTGGATATTTGTGTTTAGTAAGCGTTCTGCTGGTTCTTGGAACTCTTTTCTCCAACTGATAGGAGAGGCCGTTTCTTCTTTGTTTGCCTAAGAACAAAGAAACCTTCCCCAGAAACAACCCGTAAAGGCTACCCCTTGCAGGGCAGGGGAACTGGGCCATGGTGACTGGCTTGGCATTGAAATGACTGAGTTAAGAGCAAAGGGGTGGACATCAGAACAAAATCGGGCTCCAGCCAGCAAGGAGGAAGAGGAAGTCATTGTTGGATGGCAACAGGCAATGCCCCCACGTCACAGGTATTAACCTTAGAGAGGAAAAAGTTACATGAGAAAATAAACGAATCATCGTAGTACACCAATGGGATCATCAGTGAATTACATGTAATCATGGAAACAGTGTGACCTACCCAAATTTTGGAAGGCTGGGGAAAGGGAAAACATGGGAGTCTGTAGTAGGAGAGCTGAACTCCCCACTGCTTTGAGGAGAAACCAATGGATGATACCCAAAAAAAGACACAGAAGTACAGCATATTAGGACAGCTGTGGGGCTGGTGATCAGAAGAAATCCCCAAATTATCTGAAATCTGTTGCCTCTGTGGAGTAAGTTTTGAAATAGAGAAGGTGGGCAGAGGACCGCAGTTTCTTGTTATAAGCTTTTTATCATGATAAAAGAAGTTAAAAAGATGAAAACCACAATTTCCTTATGGAATATTTAAAGAAAACTGAATCAGAGTGTTAAGATTTAGATCATTTTAATAAAGGACTAAAGTTATACACTCACCAAAAAAATCCACAGAGTGACTTTTCAGTTTTAATCTAAATTTAAAATTAAGGGCTCTAAGACGATCGCTCTATTGGATGCCCAGAAACCAACAGATTGGCTGTTCTTCCTGGAACGACAAGACAGCTGACACTGAAGCTGAGTCAGCAGGACGAAAAACCTCCTAGTTCTGGTTTGTTCAGAGAAGAGCAGACCCCAGAGTCCCCAGTGACCTGAGCAGGTGAATGGAGACGGCATTCCTTCTGCCCCTGAGCTCAACAGGAGGGTTTGGAGGGAACGCTCAGCTTGAATAAGGAAGTCACAGTTTTGGAAGAGAGCCATAGATTTTGATATATCTGAATCAAATTTTAAGATTTTCCAGCTGCCTGTGGAATGGCAATGCAGAATGTCTCTGAATTTCCAGCATGTTCTATCAGAATACATCATGCTACCTAGAAGACACAGTCCCCCTGTGTCATTCCTTAGCAAGAGAATAAATATTTGCCTAGCGTCAGAATGCATTGCGAGCATCACACAAGTAACTCAGGTCCTCCGGAATAAGGAATAAGGTCCCCTGCAGACAGGAACCCTGCGCTCTGAGTGGCTTCTGCCATCCCCTGGCTATGTTATCACTCACCAACCTCACTCAGCCTGTTTCCTCATCGGCATTGGAAGGCGGCCGAAAATAGCAGCTTGTAGTAGCAGGTTCTTGGGCGGCCAGAAGTAAGACGTGTAGCATGTGTGGTGGGTATGAAACAAATGATGGAAATGCTGCCCTGCATTAAAGAAGCACGTCCAGCCTCACGGCTACACGGTTGACGGGGCAACAGAAAAGGTACGAGAACAAGTTTTGGTGCTGTTTGCTCCCCCTTGTTCCTATCAGCACCTGGCCGAGCGCCCGGTTCCCACCTAACTTCTGCAGCAGCTCCGCACGGCCTCCCCGTTCCCCTTGCTCTCCCCCCTCTCTCTGCTCATTCCAGAAGCCAGATCTAGAGCTGCGCTCCCACCCCCACCTACCTACCCTCTGCTCCCCGCTCTAGAACTTGCGCAGCCCGTAACACAGAATGAACAGTCTCCGTTCCAGAGACTCACTCCCTGTATAGAAAGGCCCTGGTGAAAGTGTCCCCTATGCAGGAGCTGCTCTTGAAAATAATTGGCCACAGGGGGCACGCGCGTGGGTGGCTCAGTCGGCTGAGCGTCCGACTTTGGCTCGGGTCGTGATATCGCGGGTTCTCGCGTGATCACATCGGGCTCTGTGCTAACGGGCTCTGCGATCACGTTGGGCACGCGCGTGGGTGGCTCGGTCGGCTGAGTGTCCCGACTTTGGCTCGGGTCGTGATCTCGCGGGTTCTCGCGTGATCACGTGGGGCTCTGTGCTAACGGGCTCTGTGATCACGTCGGGCACGCGCGTGGGTGGCTCGGTCGGCTGAGCGTCCGACTTTGGCTCGGGTCGTGATCTCGCGGGTTCGAGCCCCACGTCGGGCTCTGTGCTAACGGGTTCAGAACCTGAAGCCTGCTTCAGACTCCATCTCCATCTCTCTCTCCGCCCCTCCCTCCCTCTCTCTTTCAAAAATAGAAACATTTCTAAAAAATAAAATTAAATAATTGGCTGTTATCAGATAATCCAAGAACTGCTACTACGGGCCATCTGCCAGGACACAGAAGTAGTTTCATTTTGAAAGAACAGATGACATAATACCACCCCTTTCCCACATGATCTCCATGTGCACGTTTCTAGAGACCAGATTCTGTGCCTAGCAGTCTCAACAGCACACGGAAGCACCCTGATGAGTACTGCGTACTACGTTACTAGGTTAATTTTGGTTAGGAAAGAAGCAGGGTGGCAACTGTAACATGAGGACCATAAGATGCCTCATTGCCAAAGCCAAGTTCCCTGCTTGGTTGTGGCCAGAGGCCACGGGCCTACATTCTGTGGCTGTGCCTTGCTCAGGGCACTTAACCCTTTCTGTCCTTGTTGTGCATCCTGATTGCTGTGTGTGCCCCACCTCCTGCCCCTCCCCGCCCTGCTTTGTTCACAAGACCTGGATGCCGGGTAGGGCAGGGTCCTTGCCTTTCAGCATCTGTGGATCCCTTCACCAGACCTGTCGAGTAACTCAGGCCCTGGATCAAACTTGGCTGAATCGCAGATAAAACTTGTGATTTCTGATGGGGGGGACGGACAGCCACTGCCCCCCAAGCCATGTTTGTGAACTGTAGCCCCTCCCCTCTGACTGCTGGGCTTGGCACTCTTCCCTCCCCCAGAGCTCCTGCACCCCTCTTGGTCCACACAAGGCTGTGAGGGGACCCTCCGCCATCATGCTCCAGAGCTGGTGCCCCTGTCTATATTCATTACATATGCAGTGAGCACCTACTTTGTGTCAGAGGTGACAACACTCGGAACAAAGAGGTACAAAGACAGGAATCCTCACTGCGGAAAGGCCCTTCCAGTCTGTAAGCCTGTGCCATCCCCATGGCCTCATCGGCTGCACCAGGGTGCAGGCCAGGTGACAGGGAAAGTCCCCCCCCCCCCACCCGCCCTCTGAACCCCTCCTCCTTTGTTCTTCAGGACCTCTATCAGGAACCAGGCACTCCCGTTCCTCTGAAAGTCTACGCATTTCCTTTACTCCTTTCTCATGATCCATATCAGTTTCTATCTGGTACAACTATTTTCTACACCCTTATCGTTTCTTCTCTCCTAGAGTTTCATCTCCTTGAGACCAGGATCCCAGCCTAGTTCACCTCTGTACCCTTCAAACACCCAGAAAATGACCTCATCCAGGGCCAGTCCCCAGGCATATTTGCTGAAATTCTTGCTTGATGGGCATGAGAAATTAAAACCCTGTTACTTTCTAACAACTGTTGTGGACTTAAACTTTACTAGATAGCTATGTAAACAAACATTCTGGACTATTATATTGGGTACTGTCTGATGATACAATTGGATATTCTGTGTTCAGATGATACAATTGGATATATTGTGTTCATTACACAACAGATTCATACTTTCTTCTTTTTTGCTTATTTTGATGCCAAGGACTACGTGCTATTCTTCTAGGATCTACTTTACAAACAGTCATTTAAAGGCCAGAATTGCAGAAAGGTTTGTCTGGTATATAAATAAAGCATTTCGTGCATAAAAGCGACTCATTGGGAGTATTTTGAATATACTGCACAGAAAACACTGTAGGGCAAGGTTTTCAAAGTGGAATTAATTTAGTAAGTCATGACCCACATTAAAAAAAAATGAGAGTGGAAACGATGAGTTTATCATAGCCATGAGTAAAGTACTGTTTCCTAGATACTTTTTCTTTTTTTTTTTTTTAATTTTTTTTTTAACGTTTTATTTATTTTTGAGACAGAGAGAGACAGAGCATGAACGGGGGAGGGGCAGAGAGAGAGGGAGACACAGAATCAGAAGCAGGCTCCAGGCTCTGAGCCATCAGCCCAGAGCCCGACGCGGGGCTCGAACTCACTGACCGCGAGATCGTGACCTGAGCCGAAGTCGGACGCCCAACCGATTGAGCCACCCAGGCGCCCCATCCTAGATACTTTTTCAATTAAGAGCGTGTGTATGTGTGTGTGCACGTGCATATATCCCTTGCACATCACAGACAAAAATGTTTGAGCAACACCGTCGACAGGATATCTGTCATGGTTTCTGGCTGCTGGGAGTCAAACCAGGTTCCTATTTTTACATAATTCTCAATGCCGTTCGTCTTGGTGGAGGCAGGGAATCTCCATCTCATTCAGGACGCTCATCCCCGCTCCCCCCAGGAAAGTGAGGCAGCCTCAGGCAAATGGACACTCTCACCGGTGACTTTGAATCTCAGCACAATACACAAAGAGGGGACAGCAAGATCAGATGTGAGACAGACCTGTGAGCATCAGAGATGGCACTTGGAGCACAGGCACCCTCTGCCCCTGCTCACCGGCCCCTGCCCGCCCCGCCCAGGCTTCCCCCACGCCCTTCCTGTGCTGCTCAGTTACCACAGTGGGCGTCCCTTGCTGGCAACCAAGCGCCTAGAATGATACAAATATCGTGCTAAGGAGTTAAGCCCTTTATTCTGTAGGAGATGGGAAACTCTGGCATAATTTTAAACCAGAAGAACGAAACCAAGTGAGGCAGTCCTACAGAAACTGGATTAGAGCCTAGAAACACGGGGGGCAGAATAGACAGTTGGCCTAGATCAGGCAAAGGTTGGGGACCTGAACCCACAAACGGCACTGAAGACAAATCCCATTAATACCTTCCGCGTGCAATTCACAGCAGCGGAGCAGAAGTGTATGAGACAGGCAATCCAAAAGCACAGTTGACAAGATCTAGTAAGGCCAGCACATAGAAAAGTTAAGAGCATGGACTCTGGAGCCAGACTCTCTAGATTTGGGTCTAGACTGACCAGCTGCGTGAACCTGAGTTACTTGATCTTTCTGTGCCTCAGTTCTGTCATCTGTAAAACGGGAACAATGATAGTGCTTACCTCTATGCTATGAGAATTCAATTAGAAAATATCTGCAAAGGGCTTTTAAAAAATGCTGGGTACCCAGTAAACAGAGAATGATTGTTGAAGAAATTTCAAGAAAAAAAACTTTTTTTTTTTAAGCGTCTGACTCTTGATTTAGGCTCAAGTCATGATCTCATGATTGGCAAGATCAAATCCCGCATCGGGCATTGTGCTGACAGCATGGAACCTGCTTGGGATTCTCTCTCTCTGCCCCTCCTCTGCTTGGGATTTTCTCGGTCTCATTCTCAAAATAAATAAATTTAAAAAACAATCCTCTCTCCAATCCATTGTTATAGCAAAGCTGTTGCTTTGGGTCTAATTTGGGAAGTGAACTTCTAGTAGATTGCTCTTTTTTGGGCTACCCTTACCCTACTTTTAGTTATTTGAAATTCTGTAGGGAAAGGCTTTCACAACAGGGTCTATGCACAATTAGAACCTAATTGTCAACCAATGGTTTGTGAATTTATCCAGAGCCAAAGTTCAATGATACCTATTACCTGGCATCACTGGGGAACTAGGGGTTCCACATAAGTTAATTTTCTAGCAATGAAATCATATCTAAGAGCCAGTCTGAATTACATTAACAGTTTATAAGATATGTTGTATGGCTTCCTATTTTCTTAAAGTAGTACATCAAAAATAATTTAGTATTTCCACGTGGACTTGGGTTGATCATTTTAAATGAACATCAGTCATCGGGCTAATGCTGTATTACAGTGATGGTGTTAAGGATTAACCACTATGGTTTAAAGATCCTTTTACCCCTCAGGGCACCTGGGTGTCTGTCTCAGTTGGGTAAGCATCCAACTGCTGATTTCAGCCCAGGTCATGATCTCACGGTTCCTGAGATCGAGCCCCATGTCAGGCTCTGTGCTGACAGCATGGAGCCTGCTTGGGACTCTTTCTCTCCCTCTCTCTGCTCCTCCTCCACTCGTGCTGCCTCTCTCAAAATAAATAAATAAATTTTTAAAAAAATTTTTTAAAAAAGATCCTTTTTGCCCCTAGACTATGAGCTCAAATACAATGGCCTCCCTTTTACTTCAATTTTTCTGCATCTTTCCCTGCTATGACTTAAATATTATGTCTTTGCAGCTCTATTTCTGTTTCAGAATATAACTTTTCCTATTTTTCTATAATCTGAAACCACATTGCTATAGACATTAAAGTTACGTATGAAGAAATATGGGTACATTGTCTGTGGACTATGGTGTGGGCATGAGACTCCAATAATAGGCAGGAAATTTACACTGCGTTATTTTGTGAAATCTATTCAGCACACTTGCTAAAAACTCTTCCTGGGTTTTTACTGTTCAGGGTAGCTGCGGATGCCAAAAGGGCATGTTGGTTTGACTTGCGAAGAGTGAGAGCAGAATGCAGGGGAGGCTAGCATTCCCAAGCCCCAGATGCGTACAGAAGGCCACGTACTCCATACCTCCACTGTATTAGTTTCGTGTTGCTTCTGAAGCAAAGCACCACAGCTTAATGGCTTAAAATGAAACAAATTTATTATCTTGTGGTTCTAGAGGTCAGAGTCTTATGGTCTAAAATCAAAGTGTCAGCAGAGCTTGGGGCACCCGGGTGACTCAGTCGGTTGAGCACCCGACTTCAGCTCAGGTCGTATCTCGCGGTTCATGGGTTCGAGCCCCGTGTTGGGCTCTCTGCTGACAGCTCAGAGCCTGGAGTCTGCTTCAGGTTCTGCGTCTCCCTTGCTGTCTGCCCCTCCCCCGCTCATGCTCACTTGCTCGCTCTCTCTCAAAAATAAAAATTTAAAAAAAATTCAAAGTGTCGGTAGAGGTATACTCCTTCTGGAGACGCCAGGAGAGAATCTACTTCCTTGCCTTCTCCAGCTAGAAGCTGGAAAAATGGATTCTGGAAAATGCACAAAGGCCACCCACATGGCTTGGCTCATGGCACCTTTCTTCATCGCCAAATCACTTCACTCGACCCCTGCTCTGGTCATCATGGCTCCTTCCCTGACTTTGGCGTGCCTGCCCCCTCCTATATGGACCCTTGTGATGGCACTGGGTCCACCTGCATAACCCAGGATAGGCTCCCACCTCAACATTCTTGACTTTATCACATCTACAAAGCGCCTTTGGACATAAGCATCGTTGAGGCCATTACTCTGCCTGCCACACTTACAGAGGCACTGAATGCATCTCGAATTCAGCACACACAAAACTAAGCTGCTTCTTTTCCCATCCAATCCCACCACCTCTGTCCACATCTGCCTCACCCACAGTCTGCCTGCATTTTGGCTGACAGCATGTCCATCCATCCAGTTGGCTTGGGACAGAGAACTTGCAGACATCTGTGACATCAAGTTCTGTCAGGTATCCTTTCAAACACAGTCCCAGCATCTGCCCACCTCTTCCCACCTCCAAGGCCACCATCGGCCCAAACCACCAACTTCTCTCAATGAGATCCCTGGAACAGCTTCCTACAAGGTCTCCAACATCCCGCCCTACGTTCTAATCTCAACCCTGCAGACAGAGGGAGACTTTTAGAGCACAAATTAGATGGGACGCCTGGGTGACTCAGTCAGTTAAGCGTCTGACTCTTGATTCCAGCTCAAGTCATGATCCCAGGGTCCTGAGATTGAGCCTCACATTGAGCCCTGCGTCAGGCTTCATGCTGAGCATGGAGACTGCTTAAGACTGACTCTCTCTCTCTTTCTCTCTCTCTCTCTCTCTCTCTCTCCCCCTCTGCCCCTCTCCCATTCATCTCTCTCTCTCTCTCTCAAAATAAACATTAAAAAATCATAGTAAAATAAATTAAAATACAAATTAGGTCACATCATCCCTCTCTTCAAACCTGTCCAATGGGTCTCCATCCCACTCAGAATAAAAGCCTTATGACAAGTATCCCAGGAAGAAAGAAAAGCTGGGGCAAAGTGAGATCGAAAGTGAGAAAGTGGAGTTTTCCAGGAATTGAAACCCATTCAGTGTCCCGGGCAAGGACTATAAAAGGAAATGAGGAGATGACTATGTGCACATGGGCAAGGGTCTGGTCCCCCCATTAAGTGGCCTGACCCTACCCTAACGGCCATGGGAGCTGGTGATGGGTGTTCAGCAGAGCTGTGGCACAGCCACATCTACACTTCAGGAAGGCAGTTCTCTTGCAGCCTGAGATGGGACAGAATAGAGCAGGGCAGGAAGGATGGAGGTGTTTGGAGGAGCACAGCAGAGGACAGTGGGGATAGAGGAAAGGGGGACAGGGAAGATTCATGGCCATTTAGGAGGCCAAATGTCAAAAATTGGGTCCTGACGTGACTGGACGGGTATCCAATATGGCGGCACTCATCAGCCTGATGGGACGCTCAGCAGCAGGACGGACTGGGCGTGACATGGGGAGACTATGTGCGGAAGGTGTTCAAGCCAAAACGCTGGAAGGGGATTGGCCATATGGAATCTGGTGATGAGAAATACTGGCTGGAAATGTGTATTTGGAAGTCTTCGGTTTGGAGAAGGTTATTTATATATGGAAATAGATAAAAGCACTGAGGATGAGCCTTAGAAGGAAAAGAGAAGAGGGCTCAGGGCTGACCTCCTGTAGGGGAAGAGAAGTCTACAAAAGAGACTGAGGAAGAACAGCTGGAGGGCGAGGGGGAAATAGTAGAATCTGGTGGTGTAGACCGTATGTAAAGGAAATCAGAGTTTGTAAGAGGAGCGTTCGCCAGTCTCAGATTCTGCCCACAAGCTAAATTAAAAAGTCCCCCAAATGTTCCACTGGCTCTAGCATCAAGTATACTGTTAGGGGCCCTAACAAAAGCAGTTTCTGCAGAGTTCCAGCCAGACTCCAAGGGATGGAAGGAGAAGGGAAGAAAGCAAGAGAGGACAACTTCACTGGGCATGGCCGGGAGGGGGGAGGGGTCCAAGGAGGTTTTCGCTTCTTGCATTTTCTCTCTTTCCTTCCTTTCTTCCTTCCTTACTTCTGAGGGGTCAGTGCTACACATGTGAAATTCTGATCGGGGGAGGCTGTCAAGGAGAAAACAGGAGATCGTCAATGTGTGAGGTCTCTGAGGAGGGGAGAGAATCTGGCACCCAGAACACAGGCCGACAAAGTCACCTTCAGGCCTCTCCTCAAGTGCCACCTTGTCAGAAAACCACTCCCTGACACTGTAAAAGAGCTCACCCACCTCTGTGCAAGGCACTGGGAATAAAATGGAAAACAAGATACCTCCCCCCACTCCACTCTCTCAAGGAGCTTCCAGCCATCAAGGGGAGTAGAGGCCACTAACCAAGTAACGCTGACATTTCACACACAGTGTGGTAAGTGCTCTGCTGGGGCAACGGGGGTGTGATAAAAGCAGCCAGGACTGGAGTCTTCCAGAGGCCCAGAGGGGCATGGGGCAGGGGGAAGGGTGGTGACAGCCAGAGTTCTAGAACCTTCCAGGACGAGCCAAGCTATGCGGGTGACTATGAACTACTGAAAATACAAGTATGAAAGAAATACCCATTAGCGCCTTCCTGGAAATGTGACAGGCGTGAAATCTGTTTACAGCTTTCGATGCCGCTAACGTCCAGTTTTCATCACTCCCCGTGTATGGGGGAGGCTGAGCTAAGGCCTGCTCTCCTCTCCTGCCCCCCGTGAGAGCTCACGACCCATGCTCCTCACCCTGAAGCAAAGAGGCAGCGAACACAGCTACAAACACCGTCCTCCAGGGCTGGGCATCCCCCTCCCACAAGCCCTGGGTGGGTGAAGGGGGTAGATCTCCTAACTGGGGCGGCAGCCCGGGACACCAATGCTCCTAAGGAGCACCCGTGCCCAAGGCCAAATGTCCCCATTCTTGTGTGGGTGCAGCAGGTCAAACCATCCCCTTCCCCCTCTGCCGCTGCCTTCCCCTCCCACCTGCTGGCACAGGCTGCTTAGCCAGGCAGGTCCTGAATCCCCCTCCTCCTCTCCCTCCTCTCCCACAGTCCTCGTATCTGCTCCCTTTTGGGTCTGAAGCCAACGGTTACATTCATGTGCCACTGAAAACACATGGGTCGAAATAATCACTTCTTTCCTGTTTCCCCTTTCTCTGCCTGCTTCCCCAGGGCAGCTCGCTGGCTCTACACTGCCCATCTCAGCAGAGGTCTGTGACTCAGAAGGAGGAGAGCAGGAGCGGCCTGTAAGACACTTCCCTGCCTAGCTTTTGTTTCGAAATCCTAAACCCACAGAGAGGAAAAGGTTTCAGGCAGAGGAGGAGCACCCCCCCCCCCGCGCCGCCCCAATCCCCAGTGAGAACTACAGTACAGACAAGGCGGGGGGGGATTCCCCAAAGTCAATTCCAAGGCCTGAGAAGGAGAGAGAGTTGGGTTCCTGGAGGAGGCTGGGCTCTGTGCTGGCCTTGCCTCAAAGCCAGCAGAGCCTGGGAAGGAAGGGCTTCAATGGGGCCTGGGCTGGGCCCTTAGGATGCCTGGTTCCCAGGACAGAAGACGGAGAGGAGAGTGGCTAGGCCAGAGGGACTCTGAGGCATGTCGGAGGGAACTGCTTGGACCCGGGACCCATGACCAGAGGGGTGTCCCTCCTGCCTGGGTGCCGCCTCCAACCCCAGGACATTTGCACTAAGAGGAAGAAGGGAAGACAAAATGTAAAATCTGAGCTCAAAAGAGGCAGAGCTAAGTTTCATAACTGATATACCACCTGGAAGGACATAAACTGGGGAAAACACACTCAGAGGTCAGGTAAAACACCTGTCTGCTTGTGCTGGACAGCACAGTCAAGTGTCCTCACACACGTGGTTCTGCAGAGTTCATGTATATCCTCTCCTACATCACCCACAGCCCCACGGAACCCCACTGCACGTGTTAACATAGCTGTGGTCTTAAATGAACCAAAATCTAGTGTAGTTTTTTTTTTTAATGTTTATTTTTCAGAGACAGAGAGAGAGAGACAGAGTGTGAGCAAGGGAGGGACAGAGAGAGAGGGAGACACAGAATCAGAAGCAGGCCCCAGGCTCTGAGCTGTCGGCAAGAACCCGACGCGGGGCTCGAACCCACGAACCGTGAGATCATGACCTGAGCTAAAGCCGGACACTTAACCGACTGAGCCACCCAGGTGCCCCTCTAGTTTCATTTTTAAGTTTTGGATTTTTAAACTTTCAATCTAGCCCTTAAGCTGAGGATGCGCCAGCCCACGTCCCTCCTCTGCCCAGCACCAGCCAGAGGCTTCTTTTTAAATATGTGAATGTGATGTCACCTCTCTATCAAGGGCTCCCTTTTGTTCACACAGCACAACCCTAACCATAAAGCCCTCGGCTCTCAAGTTAAAATGTAACTTGCCAATATCATGCCCCTCCTTCCCACCCCCATTCTCCCATGTGGGCTTTCTCTAATCACATAGAAACACATCACGCCATGAACATATCAACTCCTTCCAAAGCCCCAGAATGAACTCCAAGATCTCCTTGCCTGGAAGCCCCATGCCCCCGACCCCCAACCCACCTTGCGCCTGGCACAGAGCACGTTTGTTAGTCAACCAGTGTCACCCGAATGAATCACTCAGTGATGCCCCAAACCACCAGACGTCTCCCAGTGAGTTCACAGTGCCTCACGGGGAAGAAGGTTCTGGTGTGCTCCTTCCACACAAACCCCTGGTAAAGAGGCAGTGGCGGGGGCCAAGATGCAGGCCAGGGGCCAATTCTGCCCTACAGAGGCATTTTTATTTGGTTCTCACGGTGTAATGATGTGACCTCATTATCAGCCAGCCTAATAAATTAGGGAATTCTCCGTAAGTCATCCGGGTTTCTGACTTCCATTGGAAATGAGGCAACCTGGCAAAGGGGGCCCGGCGACTCTGCACGGCAGCCCTCTTGAGGAGTAGTGTCAGTCCTCAGCCCACCCCACCTCCCCGTCACACTGGCCCCCAACAGAAGGTACAAGGCGGCAACCGCCCATCCTGGTCCTCCCAGCAGGCCTCCCACAGGCGGACCCCCATCTGCGGGCACCCAAACAGGGGCCTCTGGAGCAGGTGAGCCAACCCTCATTCCCTGACTTCCTCCGTTCATTCCCATCACCAACAGCCAAATCTAAGCCTCATTCACCTCTTCGAGTTTGCTGCAGGGTATTTTCCTGGGCGTGGGAACCTGAGTATGGATTCTGTTAATGAGGCCAATTTTTTTTTTAACATTTTTATTTTATTTTTGAGACAGAGAGAGACAGAGCATGCACGGGGGAGGGGCAGAGAGAGAGGGAGACACAGAATCGGAAGCAGGCTCCAGGCTCTGAGCTGTCAGCACAGAGTCTGATGCGGGGCTTGAACTCATGGATCGCGAGATCATGGCCTGAGCTGAAGTCGGACGCTCAACCGACTGAGCCACCCAGGTGCCTTTTTTTTTAATTTCTTAGCTGTACACCTGAACTGCGTACGTTTCCCTAAAACTGCCTCCTACATTGATCCCTTCTCTGAAAAGGTGTCACTGTCACGGCCTCATTTCTTTAAGCTTCTTGCCCCGGTTAGGTCTTGGGCAAGATGAGAATTCATCCCCGGAGGCCCCGATGATCAAGCAGGGATTTTCCTGCGCTGCTGAGGCTCCCTGACTCCTTCTCCAACCAGCAGCCGACTCAGCCGGCAGAATCCCAGCTCCCCGTACTCTCCAGCCTTAAGAATTTTATAATGCGTGCCCGACAGAGCATCTTAAACTACAGGGAATCAATATAAATCTCCCTCGCAGACGCGTCTAAGCCGATGCAACCGTTGACAAGAAAGCATTTGCATCCTTTGATTGGAATCTGGTCCAAGCCCAATTGAATCCAACTACTGCAAAGCTGTTCTGCAAACAGTTGCTTTTGATTACCAGGCGAGCGACAGTTTTGTGCTGCAAAGGGGCTTTCTCATCTTAAACCAATATTTTAGGCATGAGCTTCTATCAAACTACATTCCATCCAGGGGGTAAACGCAACTCCGTCCCCTCCCCCACCGAATTATCCAAAACCTTCCCTAATTTTTAGTACACATAAACACACTCCCCTTTAATAAAAAGCGCTTTCTCTGAGGAACACCTCAGGTCTTTGTCGACACCTAATGCACCTCTCTGAATGTTCGATAATTAACGGACGTTTCACGTGTTTGCACCTCAAGGGAGAATTATATATTTTTTGAAATAACTATCCAATTCGGTAAGTACCTTGGACTCGGTCCATTCACTAAAAGCTCTGTCAGTGGCCCTGTATGTTTAGACTTTCATCTTTTTCCTGACTCGTCTCTCTGCTCACAAATCCCTTTCTCTGATTCTCTGTTTTCCCCAAAGTGAATTCGTAGCTGCTTTAGCAGAGGAGCGGGGATAGACAGCGAAAGACATAGTGAGACTCCTAAAAGGGTGTCACTAAGAGCTGTGACACTTCTGCTTTACAACACGTGTGTCCAAAACTGGCATCCGAGGTGTAGACGAACGTGGTGGGCTGGACGGGGCGTCTGTCATCTCACCTCACAACTGGGGAAGCCAAGCACGGATTCGACTCCCATCCGGACACAACAGAAGCCTCTGTCCTCTTACAGCAAGAGCCCTGTGCTGCAAATCGGATGTGTACTCCGCACGTATCTTCGCTCTTGTCCCCGCTGTCCTAGAAGCTGGGGGGTCCCCTATACCCGGGTTCTGAGGATACCCCTTCCTGTCTATTCGGGGTCTTTATCCTCCCATTATTTCCTCCTCGACGCCAGAGGCTCTTAACGCCGGTTGTACACAGAAAGCACCTGCTCATGGCTGATGGATGGTCTGAGTCCCACCCCAGATGCTCTGACTTCACTGTCTCAGGGCCTGGGCTTTAGGATTTTACTGTTCGGCCAAGAGACAGAGCCCCTGCTCGTCACCGACCTATCCCGCTAGCCCATGAGTTACAAACTCCAGCCTATGTGCCAAAATGGCCCAGGGACGTGGTGGGGAAGAGGGGCGTCAAATACACAGCACATCAAATTTACCACCTTGACCATTTTCAAGTGTACAGTACATTCACAATTCTCAGCAGTGGGGTGTATGTTTTTTATGGAAAAAAACCTGTTACGACATTTTTTTACGGGCTTATAATTAGGGACGCTTCACATAAAAATCCAGATGTCCGGAATGTGGCAACAGAAAGTCACCATGGCCTCCCAGCAAGAGTCACCGGGGACAGTGTGATGGCTGCCCCTTCGGGGCACGTGTCTCAGGGTCACCAGCATCCCCACTGCTCCCCTCGAAGTTACTCCTAGCCTGGTTCCTACAGACAGGCTTAGCTTAGTCCACCAACCATGTCCAACCTGCTCAGCCCTAAAAATGTCCTGTGTCCTTTGACCCCGTGTCTCTCCCTAGCTCCCCTGTCTCTTTCTCCTCTCTCCCTTGTCCCGCATTCGCTCCTCGGAGCCCTGAGATCCAGCTTGTTTCCTCTCCCCTGCACTGAGCCCACCCTGGCGAAGATTAACGACCTCATGGCACCAATCCCAGGGACACTGTGATTCCCTGTGCCGCACTGGACAGTCTCAGCTCCTGTGTCCTTCTGGAACTGTGTCCTCCCCCCTCAGTCTCTCCCCTCTCCTCTACCTTTCCATCCAGGCATCCATCCTTGGCCCAGGGCAAGGGAAGACTCCTTGCACACGTGGGGCTCACCACAACCCACAGGCTGACAAGTCCAGACACAGCGGACTCAGGGGCTCCAGGGGAGTCTGAGAGACCAGGTTTGAGTTCCCAGCTCGGTCACTTTGGAGCTGTCATTCTGGGCCAGTTATTCAGCTCAAGCCCCATCTTTAAAAAAAAAAAAATGGGGATAATAATTCTCACTCCAAAACGCATGAGAGAATGTGTGCAAAGCCCCAGAGCAGAAAACATCACTGTCCGATAGAACTTTCTCTGACGATGGGAATGTCCCCCATCTGTGTCGTCTGGAAGTCACTTGCTGCGTGTGTCTACTGAACACCTGACACGTGGACACTGTGACTAAAGAATTACATTTTTAATTTTACGTAACGTGAGTTCATTTTAAATTTAATAGCGTCCTGGGCCAGTGGTCCTCTGGGGACAAGTGGGGCACTGCAGGGACAAACACTGAACAAACATCAGTGAACACAGACTATTATTGCCACTACTGGCAAAGGGCAAGGTGACAATAAGCCTCTCCAGCTCAGACCTCCCACCTGAGTGTCGGGCCGTGCGAGAACAGGCCTCAGGCCACTTGAGGCTGGTCCTGTTCGAAGAGCCTATGCTCAGGAAAGTGACCAACGTTCAGCAGGGGACACAGTGAACATTCAGGAGACGTGGTGTCCCGGTTACTCCCATCTGGTAAGGGGGCAGGCGTGCGGTCTCTAGGACACTTAGGACGGCATCCTCACTATGACCCACTGGGTGGAGGCCCCAGCTGCCGGGCTCCCCTGTGGGGCCCGAGGCTGGCGACCCAGCTCCTCCCACACCAGGGACCCCGCCTGCGTCAGTTAACGGCCCTCTGTGACTCACTGTCCTCCTGTGATAACCATAATCCAAGTGCCCTCTGGATACCTCCCCGTGGCTTCTCCTCTGGCCATCGCCAGCTGTCAGCTGAGCTCAGTATCTCCGTCCCCCTGCCGAGGCCCGCCCCCTCTCCTGCCCCAGCCTCCCATCTGATGGCCTGAGCCATCTTGGACACCTTCCGAACACCAAATCCAGCTGCTGTGGATCCAGATATCTTCTCGCGCTGTCAAACAAAACCTTGGAGATAGTTTTCCATCGTCTCATTGGGCAAATTTAGAAACCAAATGAGGTTAAGAACCAAATGTTCTTCAGAGATCTCTAGAGACACAGAACCAATAGGACAACAGGGTGTGTGGGTGCGTGCTCATGCATGTGGGGTGGGTGAGGAGGGAGAACAAGGGAGACTGGTTGACTGATTTCAATGAATTGGCTCACGCAATTCTGGAGGCTCGCAAGTCCAAAACCTACAGGACAGGCCAGCAGGCCAGAGACCCAGGGAAGAGCCAGTGTTGCAACATAAGTCCAAAAACCATCTGCTGACGGAATTCCTTCTTGCCAGGGCTTAGGGGTGGGGAGGGAGGGAAATGAGAGAGGGAAGCCTTTTGGTCTATCCAGACCTTCAACTGATTGGATGAAGCCCACCCACATTAGGGAAGGCAATCTGCTTCACCCCAAGTCAACTAATTTAAATGTTAATCTCATCCAAAAACATCCTCCTTGAAATACCCATAATACTGTTTGACCAAGTATGTGGGTACCAAGGCCCAGCCTTGGTTGGGCCATAAAATTAACCCTCATTACCTCATTACCAAGGTCACGGAGTTAAAATCGAGGGCAAAGTCTAAAATAAGCTTTAAGAAATACAAAAATATCATTTCCTCCATTGCTAAAAGCATTTTAAAACATAAGCAAATCTTGATAAAAAAATAATTTTATTTGGCAAAGGAATAAGCCGTGTGACTGATTGACATCTACTATTATATAACAAAATAATACACAGTTAACGTTTACTGAGTTACTAAGGACCACACACTGTGCTTTGTGCTCTATATCCAACCATCGCAGCAAACCTATAACATGGTTGTGTGGTTTTGCAATAACTTTGGGTTACGTTTTTAAATAAGTAAAACTTTGCATAGCTTGTATGTATAGCCAGATTCAAGGATGCATTCAAGTGATTGTTTTTTTCCCTGTCTAAAAATGGAAACCACATTAGTCACCCATATCTGGGAATGTCCACCTCTCCTTCTGCACGCTCAAGTACAGTATTCTAAGGTTGCAGGCATCAGTATCAGCTATTAAAGGTTGCCATATGCCTCAGCTCTTTGGAATCCCCCCTCAATCCAGGGCATGCATCAACCATTCCAAAATAAACCAAAGCTGTGCATTTGCTAATCTGAACGTATTCCATTATTTCAGACAACAGAGTCACTACCAAAGTCCACAACCCCTTATCCGCAATCCTGAATGCCAAGAGATCTGAGAACTGAAAGGTTGTTTTTACAAATCGTTTGACAGCGAAACATTACCTAAGCTGATATGAAGCTATACATGGTGTTTTTAAAATCCCATGTAGCGTGGATGTCCACATGCTTTATTTTGGAAATATTAATGCATTTGATTGCAGGATGTTACCCGAAGCCCTACTGGAATGTCATGTTCTGTATGGTAGAAACACAATCCAGAAACCTGAAAGAGTGCAAATTCCTGCGCATTTTTGGCCTCAAGGGTCTTCTAGAAAGTATTAAGGACCTATATTATCCCCATTTTACAAATGAGGTCACCAAGGTTCAGGAAAGAACCCAAATACAGCTTCATTAGATGTCAAAGGCAGCATGGGAACTTTTCATCACTGTACCCTACATACGTATGACGCATTTCTACACACAATACAGGAAGTGAGCTCATACGTATGACGCATTTCTACACACAATACAGGAAGTGAGCTCATACGTATGACGCATTTCTACACACAATACAGGAAGTGAGCTCATACGTATGACGCATTTCTACACACAATACAGGAAGTGAGCTCATACGTATGACGCATTTCTACACACAATACAGGAAGTGAGCTCATACGTATGACGCATTTCTACATACAATACAGGAAGTGAGCTGCAAAGCCGCGTGTAACACTGGACACCACGGAGTATGTTTGGTGGACTGAGAGTTAGCAGCACTGAAGAGGCAAAAGATTTGTTCAAATACGTGGGGTCTCATCAAAACCAGATGCAGAACTCTCATAAAGACCCTTTTCATCATTAGGAAGAAATCAGATTTTCCCCATTAGAAATAAAGGGAGGGGGAGAGGCTGGGGGGCTCAGTTGGTTAAGCATCTGACTTTTGATTTCAGTTCAGGTCATGATGTCACAGTTCATGAGATCAAGCCTTGTGTCAGGCTCTGCACTGTCAGATTCTCTCTCTCCCTCTCTCTCTCTCTGCCCCTCCCCTACTCATGCTGTTTCTCACTCTTTCTCTCTCAAAATAAATACAAACTTAAAAAAAAAAGAAATAAAGGGAGGGAGAGACATTTAGGGGCAGTCTGATTGTCCCCAAGAGACTACATAAGATTTCAAAACTCACTGCAAACTCCCGCCCTTTCCCCGACACAGTCTTCCGAACATCTTCCCCTCCTTTCTGTCTAAGCAGGATGAAGACACCACTCAGAATCTAGCAAATTCATGTGACTCCTCAGCAATCACCTCCTCAAGTACATCAAGCGGCAGGAACAGCCCAGGATGAGCGCGAGCCTTTTGATCTCAGTGAGTTTGACTACTCCAGGCTCTCATGTAAGTGGAATCATACTGGCTTATCTTTGCGACTGGCTTTTATTTCGCTTAGCATAACGTCCTCAAGTTTATCCAGGGAAGGATCTCCTTCCTTTCCAAAGCTGAACACTATTCCCCTGTATGGATATGCCACATTCTGTGTATCCCTTCATCTGGATCTTGGGTAGCGTCCACCTTTTGGCTAGCGTGAATAACACCTTCTGGTTATTGTGACTAACACCGCTCTGAACGTGGGTGTGCAAGTATCTGCTTGAATCCCGGCTTTTTTATACTGATGTATAGTTGACAATGTTACATTAGTTTCAGGCGTACAACACAGTGATTCAACAAGTCTACACATTTTTATGCTGTGCTCTTCACAAGCGCAGACAACACATGTCACCAGACAACACAATTACGGTACCATTGACCAGCGCCCTATGGTCACACAGACGCACAGCATACCATGCTTTCCTTCTTGTGACTTAGTCATTACATAATTGGAATCCTGTGTCTCCCACTCACCTTAACCCAATCCTGCCCATCCTTCCAACACCCTCCCCTCTGGCAACCACCAGTCTGTTGCTCTGTATTTAAGAGTCTGTTTCCGCTTTTGTTTGTTTTATTGTTCAGATTTCACAGAGAAGCAAAATCATATGCTATTTGTCTTTCTCTGACTTGTTTCACTTAGCATTATACCCTCTAGGTCCAGCCATGTTGTTGCAAATGGCAAGATCTCATTCTTTTTTATGGCCAAGTAGTATTCCATTATACACGTATTTATAGAAATGATGTGTGTCACATCATTTTTATCCATTCATCTGTGGATGAACACCCAGCTGCTTCCGTATCCTGGCTATTGTAAATAATGCTGCAATAAACATAGGGGTGCATGTATCTTTTTGAACGAGTGTTTTTGTTTTCTTTGGGTAAATACCCAGAAGTGGAATTATGGGATCCTATGGTAGTTCTATTTTTAATTTTTTGAGGAACCTCCATACTGTTCTCCACAGTGGCTGCACCAGTTTGCATTCCCACCAACACTGCACAAGAGTTCCTTTTTCTCCATGTCCTTACTGACACTTGTTGTTTCTTGTGCTTTTGATTCAAGCCGTGCTCTTGGGTTTAAGGTATTATCTTATGGTTTTCATTTTCATCTCGATTAAAAAAAAATGCTCCACATCACAAATCATGTGTCTACTGGCCATGTGTAAGTCTTCCTCTGCTCAGCTCCTCTGCCCCTTTTTTATTTGTTTTAAGAGAGAGGGTACAAGCAGGGGAGGGGCAGGGAAAGAGGGAGAGAGAGAATTCCCCAGAAGGCTCCACATTGTCAGTGCACAGCCTGACACGGGGCCCAATACCACAAAGCATGAGATCATGACCTGAGCCGAAATCGAGAGTCAGACACTCAACTGACTGAGCCACCCAGGTGCCCTATAATGTGCCCATTTTTAATTGGATTGGGTTTTTTGGCACTGAAGTGGTATAAGTTCTTTATATATTTGGGATATTAACCCCTTATCAAATATATCATTTGCATATAGCTTCTCACATTCAGTAGGTTGTCTTTTTGGGTTTTTTAATGTTTATTTGTGTTTGAGAGACGGAGAGCGAGTGAGCGAGAGAGAGAGAGAGAAAACAGGCAGAGAGAGAGGAGAGAGAGAATCCCAAGCAGGCTCTACACTGTCAGCGCAGAGCCTGACTCATGGCTCAGTCTCACGAACCATGACATCAGGACCTGGGCCAAAATCGAGAGCAGATGCTTAACGGACAGAACCACCCGGGAGCCCCTGTCTTTTTGTTTTGTTGATGGTTTCCTTTGCTGTGCAAAAGCTTTCTACTTTGATATAGTCCCAATAGTTTATTTTTGCCTTTGTTTCCCTTGCCTGAGGGGATATAACTTGAAAAATTTTGCTAAGGCTGATGTCAAAGACAGTAGTGCCTACCTTTTCTTCTAGTAATTTTCTGGTTTCAAGTCTCTCATTTAGGTCTTTAATCCATTTTGAGTTTACTTTTGTGTATGGTAAAAGAAAGTGGTCCAATTTCATTCTTTTGAATATAGCTGACCAGTTTTCCCAACACTGTTTACTGAATAGAGTGTCTTTTCCCCATTGTATATTCTTGTCTTCTTTGTCATAGATTAATTGATCATACAAGGGTGGGTTTATTTCTGGGTTCTCTATTCTGTTCCATTGATCTATGTGTCTATTTCCATGCCAGTTCCATAGGGTTTTGATTACTACTGCTTAAGGAATGTGGGATTGTGATACCTCCAGCTTTGTTCTTTCTCAAGACTGTTCTGGCTTTGAGTCCCTGCTTTCAATTCTTTTGGGTATAAACCCAGAAGTGGAACTGCTGGATCATATGGCGGTTTGTTCAATTTGTGAGCAACCCCCATACTGTCTTCCCTGGCAGCCGTACTATTTTCCATTCTTGCCAACAGTGCACAAGGATTCCGATTTCTCCACAACCTCGCCAACCCCTAGTTTCTGTCCCTTTCTGTTTCCTTTTCTTAAGTAATGAGCATGAAGTCGCATCTCTCTGTGGTTTGATTCACATTTCTCTAATGATTAGTGATGTCTGGCACTCCTCTGAATTTCATTCGATTTCTTCTGACTTTGGCATCTGCTCCCTAGCCTGGGCCCCAGAACCTGCCTTTTTCCATCTGCCTTCACTGTCTTCATTACCGTGGACTCTACACAACTGTGGGACGTCCTGTTCCCCCATCTAAATGGCCATTCACCCTGACACAGTAGTCTCCCTGACCATCAACAGGCACCCTCTGTCACAGCCTAGATGGATTTGCTGTGTAAGAATCCTTTCCCTACCCCAAAAAAAATGAGATAGAATCCTCAGATCGTGGGATGGGCGGGGGGCGGGGGGAGGCTGAGCACTGGGAAGCAGTCCTCTGATTTCCTCATTCCTTCCAGGTGGAACAGAGAATGAGATCTGTTCGTACCCACTTGAGCCTTGCAAAGATACCAGTAGCCAGACCAGCCCCAGACTCCCAACACTGCCATCTGCAAGATCCCTGAGCAGGCCGGACAAATCCTCCCGAAGCCAGACTTTCTTGAGGCAGCAGGACCACCACCAACTAGAAAAATCCGAGTGACACAAGTGGTCCCTGGGCAGGAGGCCCAGTGGCAGATGCCCCTCAGGTCACACTACGCTTGCCCAGAACGGAATGCCAAATCAGGCCTGACATCTTTCCCAAAGCTCAGGGGAAACAATACAGAGCAGCTTTGCTTTTTAAATTCCATTTCTTTTTACATTTTTTTATTAAGGTATACTTTGCATACAGTAAAATGTACCCCTTTGAGTATAAAGTTCAGCAGTTTTAACAAAAACATACAGCATACATGTAATGACTACTACGGTCAAGATAGAGAATAGCGGGGTGCCTGGGTGGCTTGCTCGGGTAAGCGTCCAACTTCAGCTAGATCATGATCTCGTGGTTCACGAGTTCGAGCCCTGCATCGGGCTGTGTGCTGACAGCTCAGAGCCTGGAGCCTGCTTCGGATTCTGTCAATCTGTCTCTCTCTCTCTCTCTCTCTCTCTCTCTCTCTCTCTGCCCTTCCCCTACTCACTCCATGTCTCTCAAAACTAAATAAACATTAAAAAAAATTTGTTTTAAGATAGAGAATAGCTCCATCATCCTGCTCCTTTATAGTCCACCCTGCTTACGCCCCCAGATCCCAGAAACCACTGATCCATTTTCTGTTTCTATAGCTTCACCTTTTCCAGAATGTCTTATGAATCAAATCATACAACATGTAGCCTTTTGAAACTGCCTTTTGTTATGCATAAGTGCTCAACGTAGATCCACGTGATCTCAGGCAACAGTAGATTGTTCTTTTTACTTAGGATTATTTTGTTGTGGCAAAACATACATAAAATTTACCATTTTAACCACATGTAAGTGCACAGTTCAGTGGCATTAAGCACATTCCCCTTGTTGCCCAGCCGTCATCGGCAACTTCACTTTTAAAGGCTAATCTCATTAAATGATTATTTTTGAACTTTAATTGCATTCAAGGTCCCTGGAGAAAAATGTGAAAGTTTCACGGCACATTCTGTTGGTGACACTGTGAGTAAATCAAGACACATCCCAGGTTGCCAGCAAAGTCTGGCTCATGCCTGTTGCCCCAGTGTGATTATTAATAGACGCACTTTCACTCTTAAAAGTTTGGACGATAAGCTACAATGCCCACCCTTGCCATAGGAAAATAATTCCCCTCGGAGATTGCTCGTAAGAGACTGAAAGAAAAAAAAATTAAATAACAACATCATGATCTATCAAATTAGGACTGTCAAAATTACAAATACGCTTACCTTCAACCCAACAATCTCATTTCTGAGATTTGACCCTACAGATGCACATGCGGTATTGTAAATAAGGAACATCAGAAACAATCCAAGGAGCAGTCCATAGAAAGCTGGTCACACGAACTATGATGAGTCTATCCCCCACCCAGCTGTAAAAAGAATGTGGAAACTCTCTGTGTTCTGATACGGGAAGAGCTCTAGGATGCACCCTCACGTGAGGAAAATGAGGAAGTAAAGAGTGTATGGTGTGCTACCTTTAGGGTATAGAGGAGAATGGGAAATATACATGTGTATTTGTTTGCATATGCATAAAGGAACTCCCCCAAAGATACTGGGAATATACACAGATACTGACCCATCTGTCTACAGCGTGGAGGGGAATGACAAGACGGGGGTGGCAGGAAGGCTTCTAACGTCTCTTTAAACTCTTACGACAGTGTAAAGGTATTGGTGGTTCAAATCATTAAATAAAAGGGAAAAAGAAGAAAAAACCAAAAACGACAGAAGGTAAAATGTCCCTTGGGAGAACTACTAAGTGTGATGGCCTGAACTGTTTATTATAATTAATTTATTTCCAATATTCACAAAATCAGTATATTCACTGGTCAAACGCTGAATATACCCCCCAAAGGCCTCAAATAACCTAAAAATTACTTCCTTTTCAAAATCCATCATGTAGTTGAACTAAGCACGAGAAGGTTCCTTCTGCTGATATGCTTGAAGTTTAAACACATCCCCACAAAAGAAAAAGGGCGCCTCCGTAACTTACTTCTGGATGCCACGTTCCATTCCTTTGAAGTATCAATGCTTCTTGATAAGTAGAATCAGTTTAAAGCCCTCTAACGAGTTTGCTCCAAACTAAAAAACACTTCCTTAATTTGTTTCCGTTTTGTTCATTAAATATTACCATGAAAGCAATTCCTAATATCATGAAGGTTCTATGAAGAGATGAGTACAATATGTTTTTGATGTCTGATAACATCCGAGCTCATTTTTAAGTATGTATTAATACACAAATGTATTAATTTTCTACGGCTATTTTAACAACAACAATCCACACACACACACAAACTTAGCAACTTAAGAACACACACACACACTCACACGTTCGTTACCTCACAGTTCTGTAGGACTGTAGTGACAGAAGCCCAGGGATACCACAGCCCGGCCCATTGAGGTCCTCTGCTTACAGTCTCACAGGGCCTAAGTCAAGGGTTGATTTCCTTATTAGAAACCCTAGAGAAGAATCAGCTTCCAAGCTCATTTGCTTGATTATTGGACAAATTAAATTCCTGGCAGTGACAGGACTCAAGTCCTATTTCCTCGCTGGCTGTCAGTAGGCGGCTGGTCTCTACTCCTACCGAGTGCCCATATTCCTTCTCATCCTTTCCGTGTGGCACTCAGTCCCTCGCTTGCATTAAATCTCTGATTTCTCCTCCTTCTGCGTCTCTGACTCCATCCAGAGGGAGGTCTCTGCTTGTAAGGGCTTGTGTGATTGGCCTGGGCTCGCTTCGATAATCCCCCTAACTTAAGGTGCAGAACGTTAATCACATCTGCAACAAATTCACAACAAATTCACAGACACCTCTTCGAGGGGCCATTCGACTTCCCACAATGAATTTTTTTAAATGCAGATGTGATGAAAACCTATAAGTATAATGAATAATACAAGGTGGGACATAGGGTGCCACTAACACACTCTAAATATGTGTGTGGTATATATACGTGTCAACCAGACATAAATGGGTTGCGGACATACATGTGTATGCTTCCATATGGGTGGTACTTTTTCATGTGTCCAGTATGTCAAAACCATCTGACAACTCTACAGGTGACCCCAGCCCAGCGGAGAGAGTGCAAAGAAGAGAAGGAAGAGAGGAGACCTCACAAACCAGAGCTAGACCAAGTCAACTAGTCAAGAAAATAGTTATGGGATGAAAATGAATCCCAAGAGGTAAGTCACCACAGCTGTCTAGAATAAAATAAGGTCAAGAGAATCAAGGCAGGAATTGCGAAGCTGAAGCCAAAATCGAAGCCCCCAGTTCAAAAGCCGTCTGCTGACGAGGCCACTGGAAGACATGCATCCCCAGGCCATTATGCCATAGATCTTGGGAAATTGGGCATTTTCTAAGGCACTAAACTCAAAGCCTTATGCATGCCTGCTACTCGTACAGATTCCTTTTCCATTTTGTTTTTTTAAAATTTTTTAAGGCTTATTTATTTTTGAGAGAGAGACAGAGAGAGAGAGAGAGAGAGAGAGAGAGAGAGCGAGCACGGGGGGAGGGGCAGAGTGAGAGGGATACACAGAATCCGAAGCAGTCTCCAGGCTCTGAGCTATCAGCATGGAGTCCGACCTGGGGCTGGAACCCATGAACCATAAGATCATGACCTGACCCAACCGACTGAGCCCCTGAGGCACCCCTGCATTTTGAATCCAGGAATCACTTTGGACCCAACAGGATTGACCCCAAGATCACCACAAAAAAAAAAAAATAAATTAATGGTGACTACATGTTTCACCTAAATTAAACTCTTACCTTCCAACGTTTTATTTCTGAATCTTGTCCTCAAGGTAATAGAACTAAATCTCCTTTAAAAAATTTTAAAAAAGATTGTTTTCTTAGAAAAACCAGTACACCTTAAAGAAATTCAGTGTGTTCGTCCCCCACCCAGCTGTAATGTTTTCAGGACAAAAAAGTACTATTAATTTTCAACTGTAATTCTTGCTTATAATAGTGATTTTTGGAAAAGGATTAGGCAATATTCTGGTTGAATTTATAAAAATAAATATAAGCCAATAACCAGTTGGCCATGAAAGGCATACCTCTCAATTTAGAGTACTTAACAAAGGTTTTAAGTCCTCAACTAGGTTGGTCATGCTACCTCCCTAAAAAAGGCCCTCTCAGTTAAGTTTTCTTCAAACCTTCAATTTCTGGGATCTGGAGTCATCCCACATACCCACTGGTGCTCTTCGCGATGTCTGATCCAGCATCTACAGAAGCTCTGAGGGACAAGGGGAGAAGGGACTTGCCACCTTTCTGAATGATTCATGGACCGATGAGCAGGTTGACTTGCACAGCCCAGAGGAAAAGCGGTCACATCGGAAGGGTCATATTGACTGAAATCAGGTGGTAGATCCCAGGAATAGTGCCACCCTGGCTGGCCGGCCTCCAGTGATCTCAGCTGTCAGAGCCTAACAGCCTTTGCTAATGTCCCTGGCAAAGACCTTGGCAGATGGTACAGAGTCCATGTGGCCAGTCATGGGGTGGGGGGGGGGGGGGGGGGGGAGGTAGTGGTAAACAAGGCTGTAGAGCCAGGAACACAGCCCATTAGGTCACTGGGGCCAGAGGATGTGCTGCTATCTTACAACAAAAGGATACGACCATGAGTAATTATACTTTGTGGGACACACATTCATACAATACATCTGAATTTCCATTTTAAAACAGACTATATTCACAACCTTCCTATCACAGTAATTTCCATTAGATGAGTGATAATTCTTTAAAAAAATTTTTTTAATGTTTATTTATTTTTGAGAGAGAAAGAGACAGAGCATAAGTGGGGGAGGAGCAGAGAGAGAGGGAGACACAGAGTCCAAAGTAGGCTCCAGGCTCTGAGCTGTCAGCACAGAACCTGACATGGGGCTCGAACCCATGAGCCGTGAGATCATAACCCGAGCCAAAGTCGGATGCTTAACCGACTGAGCCACCCAGGTGCCCCAAGAGTGATAATTCTCCATCAAGTTCCAAAGTAAGAATGCCATAGGGATTCACATAAGCCCAGGTATCTTATTTCTATATTTTAAGGGGGAAACAAAGGTATAAATTATGCTCCCCTTCCCACTATTTCTTCCTACAAATAATGTTAAGCTGTTTTTTTTTTAAATTTAATGTTTACTTATTTATTTTGAGAGAGAGTGAGAGCATGAGCAGGGGAAGGGCAGAAAGAGAGGGAGAGAGAGAATCCAAGCAGGTTCCATTCTGTCAGTGCAGAGTCCAATGCGGGGCTCACATTCACCAGCCATGAGATCACGACCTGAGCCGAGATCAAGAGTTAGATGCTGAACCGACTGAGCCACCCAGGCGCCCCTGTAAATTAGTATTTTTGAACTAAACACAGTAAGCGGGCAAAGATGATAACTTCCTGGATGTGTAATGTTTGCATGTACCATGAATAAAAAATAGATAAATCCTTCATCTGCTCAGAAACCGAACCAGGAAAGGACTGTTTTAATGATCGTTGTCCCTGCCTGCCTCCCAGTGAAGGGGAGTAAGCTTTGATTATAGTAAAGGTTTTCATCTCTACCTGATAATACAGTAAAACAACATCATGATGAGTAATGTTCATGTGAAGCCATGTACAGTCCATAAATGTCTATCAGTCACAAAATTCTGTTCTGTCGAGTAACCACTTAACAGGAAGCAAGTAAAGATAGCCGCCATTTTGCCAATAAAAATTTGGATATAAGATGTTAGGAACTAAGAAAATATTCTCCCATTAAAAAAAACAAAAAGAAAAACAAAAACGAACAAACAAAAAAACAACATAATGGAGGGGCACCCAGGTAGCTCAGTCCATTAAGCGTCTGACTCTTGGTTTCGGCTCAGGTCACGATCTCCCATTTTGTGGGTTCAAGCCACGTGTAGGGCTCCATGCCGACAGCACAGAGCCTGCTTGGGATTCTCGTTCTCCCCCTCTCTCTGCCCATACCCCACTTGCACTCTCTCAAAACAAAACACAGAATAGACAGTGTTTATGTTTCCAGATTAATTCCCCAGAGTCAATTTAACTCATTAATACTTTATTGATTATAATAACTGCTTGAGTTCTGGTCATTAAGATTTTCCTCCCCTTCTCCTAAAAAGACTGTTAGCCTTGGACAAAATTTTTAGAAATGCATCAAGTTTCTTTGCTTTCATCTGAGCTCATTTTTTTTTAATGTTTGTTTTTTATTTTTGAGAGAGAAAGAGTGCCAGCAGGAGAGAGCGGGGGGCGGGGGGGCGGTGATCAGAGGATCCAAAGAAGCTGGCTCTGTGCTGACAGCAGAGAGCCCAACGCAGGGCTCGAACCCACGAGCTGTGAGATAATGACCTGAGCCGAAGTCAGACGGTCAAGTGACTGAGCCGCCCAGACACCTCCCTCTGTGGCTCACTTTTAAGTACGCCTCCCAGCTCTCCATTCCTGGTGCTGTCACCGACCACCCACCACAGACCACCTTCCCCAAACGGGTCCATGTGCCAAACGGATGTGTGTGCCATTTCTTGATCCCAACCCTCAGGAACCGGTTCCACAGCACCTTGGACCTGGACAACCTCTGATCCCCTCTTTCCTCCAACCTCACTCCCCTGGAAGTAACCCATACCGGTGTAAGCGTGCCTAATCGATTCAGAATCCATCCAATTCAAGACAACGGCATTTTTTAAAAGTTGACTATTAACCCAAAGGATGATGTAATTTATAGAATTCCAGGAAGTGGAAGCAATAAACAAATTCTAAGAACATCTCAGCCATCCACAGTATGACATTTGGAACCCAGGACCCCCACAATAGCAGGCCGCCAGGGCCTTAGGATGCCCCCAGCTTCAGGGGAAGGACTTCCAAGGAATCACCGTTTCTCACAGCTTCCACTTCTCCCCACTCGTGAACTCACAGACCACGTAAGAACTTTCCCGGGTTTCACAGGAGCCTACATGGCAGCACAGGTCCTCTGGAAGAAGGGGGCGGAGAGGGAAGGTGGCAAGCAGGGAGTTTAATTCTGGAGTTTACGGAGAGGGCAGGGTGGGAGAGGGGAGGGGCGGATGTTGGTTCTGTTACTGCAGCTAATAGAGCAGCCCTCCTGGCTGTCTCCTGTCCCGCCAAAAAAAGGAAATCTCTCTAAGCTGAAGCTCCTACTCTCATCAAACTGGTCTGAAACAAGGTTAATTTGCTGGGTTGAAATATCTGAAAATAATACATTAGATAATTTTAATTTTTTTCTTACAGTTTATTTGTTTATTTTGAGAGAGAGAGAGAAAGAGAGAGCACAAGCAAGGGAGGGGCAGAGGGAGAGAGAGAGAATCCCAAGCAGGCTGTGTGCTGACCGCGCAGAGCCTGATGCAGGGCTTGAACTCACAAACCCCAAGATCATGACCTGAGCTGAAATCTGGGTATTTATCCAAAGGATACAAAAATGCTGATTTGAAGGGGCACATGCACCCCAGTGTTTATAACAGCACTATCAACAACAAATTATGGAAAGAGCCCGAATGCCCATTGATTGATGAATGGATAAAGAAGATGTGGTATATATATATATATATGATATATGATATATATATATATATATATGATATATATATATATATATATATATATATATATATATATATATGTGGTATATATATATATATATATATCACATTCAAGTTCTTCCTCTCCCTCATGCCTCTGACTCTTCATAAGCAGAGATTTGGTAAGAATAAGAAACGTAAACCCACGGCACAAAATTCAAAACATGGAAGGATCCATTGGGCACTGATGAAGTCCAAGTCGCCCCCTCCTTCCCTTCCCCCAACCACACACTTGTCCTCAAAGAGGCAGGTACTTCCTTCCAGAGTTAGTCTGTGCTTACTCTTTTTACATGATCAGGATAGCACTGTATGCAAATAGTTCCTACACCTTTCTTCTCATACCCTCTTCCAATATCTTGGAAACTGGTCCCTGCTAGTCCACACGAAGCTGCTGTTTACTTTGTAACAGCCAGATGTGAGCCCTTGTAGATACATAATGTAATCTAATCACTCCTTCACCAAGAGTCATTCAGATTCAATTCAACAGGCATTCATTTCCAATCTGTTGCCCTTAACACGCCCTGCAGATTTTAACTTCTAAATGTTTCTCATACCCACTCTTTCCGGTATCATCCTACCATGTACACTTCCACTGACTTTATCCCGTGCCTCACCAGTCCCCTGTCCCCAAAATCACAACAGCCATGTAACTGATGCCCCTCGATTCTTACCTTCCCCAGCCACCATTCATCCTCCAAAATGAACTACAATCTACCAAGCTACAGTGCTGTCCATTTCTGTCCCCAGCTTAAGATTCTTCCACAGCCACCACTACGTCCTCCACAAGGCCCAGCGAACAGCACATTCTACAAGGCCTCTTCCATGTCCCACCCATCGTAGCCCTATCAACTTAGTAATGCCAAACCGTATTGACACATACAGCATAAGGATGCTCTGTGCCTCTCTGCCTTTGCCTACGCTGTGCCCGCATCCCGGAGCACGCGCCCATCTTACGTCCTGAGCCTCCAAGACAGCCGTACCACCCCCCACCCCTGCCAGGAAGACGTCTCTAAACCTCAGAATGGGCGGTGAGCTTCCACAGCTGCCCGCACCTTCCTGTCTTCTGCTGTGTGACGTCACGGTGAAATCTCTCCCCGCCCACCTGCCTTTCCACTGTCAGGTGCAGGAAGGAACCCTGCACCTTATAACCGAACGGCCACCGGTGCTGAAACGTTCACTGCAATGAACCGGTATGGAAACAAAAAAGGAGCTGAGTTTCAAAATGGCAAAGGTGATCAGAATGTCACCGGGCCTCAGTTTTCTCACTGCAACAACTGGGGATAGTGACATTTTCCCCATAGGGCTGTGATAAAGATTAAATGAGGTGATATGTATCAACTCTGTGGGACAGTCCCTGGCCCACAGAGAGCGCTCGATAGATGTGGTTATGGTGTCAAGAAGGAGAAGAACGATTGGAGAAAGACCTTCGGGTTGGTTGGCCAAGCTGTGACCATGGTCCTCTGAAGAATTTTCCCAGCCTAAAGGCAAGCCTGGAGGGGATGCCCGTGGTGCTGGACATGGGACAAGACATTCCTGCTGAGGGACGGCCCAAAGAAGCCACGGTGGAGGAGCGTCGGGGAAGGAGCCAGAAGGAGACCGCCAGGACGTCTGGACTGTGACGCCAAGGGTCCCGCTGCCACACCGTGGGGACGCGTCTGTGGCCCAGGCCAGCAAGGAATCAAGGTAACAGAAGTGGCTGGAGGCTGCCCAGGAGGAGGGTCAGGCCTTGGTGGGGGAGGGGGGTGGGGTGGGAGGCCTGGGGAATGAAGAAGAAAGCACGGAAACCGGCTCTGAAGCCATTTTAGAATCAGGACACTTTCGTGTCATAATTGGGTGGTGCTCGCTGCCAGGGTTGGAAAGACCGTGGCTAACATTCCCAACTCAACAGGAAGGGTTCCAGTGACATCCTGCTGCCACCAAACCCGTGGGGCTGCCTACTGAGTTAAGTGCGGAAGAGTGTTAATTGTTCTAGAATTTCCTCAGCACTGCAATTTCCTGGGCTTGATCAAATGCCCCATATGGAACTTCATTTTCTCCTTTTATGACTGAAGGATTATCACTTAGTCCCCTCGTTTCCCCTAGGGAAGCAAAGGCTCCAGATGGGCCAGCCCCCGTTCTACGATTTTCCAAGAGCTTTGCATATTTTCTTTGTATACGTAGCTCTGTCATTTATTATTCATTCTACCGACTATCTAATCTATTAATGTGCTGAGCTCTCTTTATAAATCATGAATTAGCTATGTGGCATTTTGGTGAACAGTAAAACTGTCAGGGTGCGACGTGTGGAGAGTCTTGTGCGGCAGAAATTTCTTTATGCCGTTAGACCTCGGAAAATAACGCAGACCCGACAAACAGTAACTACATCTTCTTTTAACTTTAAGAGTGTCAGTTCTAAAAGAACACAGGAGCTGTATGTTTTCATTATTCATTTATTCATCTGTTCAACAAGCATTTATTACGAACCTACTACCTAACAAGACCGCGTTAGCTGCTACAGAACAAAGACAAACGGTACTTGTGTTTCACAGATCCTTCGACACCCATCTATCTACCTAGGAACAAGGAAAATGACAAACTGGGCCATAAGCCATCAACCTTACTTTTCACGATTTGTAAAATTTAGGTCATTTCGCAACTCTGTTCGTGTAGCACAGAAACTGCACCTTGGTAGCCCACAGACTGAATTCAGATGCGGTCTGCTGGGCCTAATCTGTGTGTGTGCTTTTTTTTTTAAACGTGGGTCAGTATCTTAAAAACATAATCAGGAGACTTCACAAGATGAACTGTTAAAAATATTTCCACTTTCTCTAGGAAAACACATGAGAGGCTCTAGCAAGCCTGGGTTCACGTTCCCACACAAAAGTCCCCTACAGCGGGGGCACAGCTGTCCCGCCCTCTCCAGAACCCTCCACTGTCCATCACCGCTCAGCCCGGAAACCTAGTGTCAGCCACCACTCGCCCCCCTCAGGCGTTCCCTGCAGTCACACAGGTGTCACACGTGGAAACTAAAGACAGACCGAGAGGGCAACCTGACTCAGGAACACCGGATCACTTCACTTTCCATCAGTGAAGAAGCGGCCTACGTGTTACATGTGCAAATACACCCGACACGCTTTACTCTGTTATACAAAACCGCAGGCTACTGAGGGCATCTGTTTTCACCAAGGGTAACCAGTGCTTATAACACCGTTCCCATAACGTGCTAGACAACGGAGGACACCAGCATCCGAGTCCCTTTCTGTTCCAAGACTGAGGTCCTCAACATCAGATAAAACGCCTTCTTCCCTGTCAAACTAGCAGGAACCCCAACCTCCGCTCTTCACTCGCCTTGGTTCTTTTTCTCATGGCTCTCTAATACTGTGCTAAAATAAAATATACAAACCTGTTCCCTGTTCAGCTCTAACACTTAGAAACAACTTGTTCTCAGTCGCGCCAGTGATCAGGAAAAGCAAGCTAAAATTACAATTAGAAACCCCTGTCACAACAACCCGTGGCTAGAATGTGGTCGAACGGGAAAGAACACTGAAGAGAAAGTCACTTTCAAGAGGAACGTGGCAATAATCAGTAAAGTTGAAGATGTACGTACTCTGTGACCCAGCAGTGGGACTTGTCACGCATGCCCTAGAGGGGTGAGTTTCAACCTTTTCTTACTGTTTTGTTTATTTCTTTATTTTGAGAGAGAGAGGGAGGGAGAGAGAGAGAGTGTGTGCACACACACAAGCGGGGTAGGGGCAGAGAGGGAGGGAGAGAGAGAATCCCAAGCAGGCTACATGCTGTCAGCACAGAGCCAGACTCCAGGGCTCGACCGCACGAACCGTGAGACCATGACTTGAGCCAAAATCAAGAGACAGATGCTTAACCGACTGTGCCACCCGGTGCCTCACTTTTTCTTACGATTATCCTCGGTGAGAAAAACGGCTGACATCACAACCCAGTGCAACCTGCATACGTGCACGCCAAACGAAAAGCTGAACAAAAAAATGTGCCCTTATAATGTGTGGTGAAATTTTATTTTGTATAATATATCATTTATAACTCACCTTGATTGTTCTCACTACTTAATGTTGGTTACAATCCACTACATTGATCTCATAACCTCTTAATATGTGATAGTTTGAACACAGACCAGCCTAGAGGGTACCTACTGTATGTGTCCATAAAAGTTGTGTGCATTGGAAATCCTGTTGCATTACTTTTGCTAAAAGTGAAGAGTTAATCTCGATGTTCATCCAAGTAGATGGACAAAATAAGATTCCATGTTCCTATCATGTTCGTATCACAGAGCAGTGGAAAGGAATGCGGTAAAATCCAGGTATCTATTTTAATAGAACTTAAAACTAGTATTAGGTTTTCTTCTGAAAAAAACCAAAAAGCAAATTACATGTACAGAGTGCAGCCTGACTTTAAACACAAAAAATAGAACTGATATTTCTTTGGATACACACATATTAGTCAGAGGATAAAACCATGCATGGAGAGGATTCATATCTAGTTCTGAATAGCAGTTTTTGTGTGGAGAGGGGTGTAGGGAAGGGATAAAGATAAGAATTTGAGGCTAGAGCTATATCTGAAACATTTCTTTTAAAGCCTTCAGCAGATGCAAAAATCATAAAAAAAAATTACAGCAGCTCTTAAACGTGGGTGTGCATACAAGAGAAATGATTTTCTGTCTTTTTACGTGTTTAAAAATTTTTGTAAAATAAATTTAAAAATAATTTTTACAGAATTACCTTTTTAGGGCACATATTTCTCCCATAAGACAGGAAACAAACCTCAAAGGATGAGAAAGTCATTCCCTGACTGACACACTGAAGCTCTCAAAATTTGGGGCATCAACAAAAGGTCTGACTTGAGGATAATCAGGTCTTCGTGCACCATGAACTAGAAAGTAAAACTAACCAAAGTACTTGTGCTTTTAGAATTATTTACAATTATGGGGCTCTTGGGGGGCTCAGTCCGTTAAGCGTCCAACTTCGGCTCAGGTCGTGATCTCACAGTCCGTGAGTTCAAGCCCCAGGTCGGGTTCTGAGCTGTCAGCACAGAGCCTGGAGCCTGCTTCAGATTCTGTGTCTCCCTCTCTCTCTCTCTCTGCCCCCCACCCCCCTTGCGCTCTGTCTCTCCCTCAAAAATAAGTAAACATTAAAAAAAATTTTCTCTAGAAATATTTACAATTAGACCCTTGAAAAACCTAAGACCATGTGGGATTTTTGAACATTGAAGTGTTCCACTCTCAAATGCATGCTGCTTATTCTGAAGCTTTGGTGGTTGAAATGCTGCCTGGTGCTGAATACGCATGATTTTAGCTGACTCCTCGCAAGGCCACCTGCTAAAATAATGTAGAAGGACTTTGTGGGGACCAATTCCTCTGCAGATTAATAATGCTGACTGTTTTCTGTGGTGCAGGGTCCTGGAAGAATGGGAGGGTCACTTCATCGGAGAAGCCATTCTGGATCATACCTGTGATGGCCCTGATCCCAAGGGCTGGCATCCCCCTCCACATCCCCATCTGTAGACACCATCCACAGACAGCTTTGTTTGTGCAGATCTAAGATGCTGAAAGTATTCAAAATCAGTTGGATCTAAGCAAATATTCCTTTCTCCTCCACAGGCCATCTGTATGTAGAGTTCTGACACTGCCCAGATTCAATCCTGTCTATATCTTGTGAAATTCAGAAGTTCTCATGAATACTAAAGCCACAATTCATATGTTGGACTTCACCTTGGCTACTAACGCTTGGTACTGGTGTTACCATGAATTGTCTAAGCGTAAAGCACACAAATTTCATCCATTACTTTATTTGCAAAGGAAGCTTTAGTGTCACAGCAAGAAGACGACACCTAAATACATGTCCCATTTCGGTCACATGGAGGCTCTCCAATCTTGGGCAGTCCCTTCACTGCTTGGGACCTCAGTTTCTTTGTCTACACTTTCTTGAATGCTTAATGAGAACTAAATGAGCCCAAGTATGTGGGAAGTTCTGTGTGAAATAGAAAGCATCATAAAAACATAAGGTGGTGGGGCGCCCGGGGTGGCTCAGTTGGCTAAGCGTCCGACCTTGGCTCAGGTCATGATCTCATGGCTCATGAGTTTGAGCCCCACGTCGGCCTCTGTGCTGACGGTTCAGAGCCTGGAGCCTGCTTCAGATTCTGTGTCTCCCTCTCTCTCTGCCCCTCCCCTGCTTGTACTCTGTCTCTCTCAAAAATAAATTTAAAAAGCATTTAAAAAAGCATAAGGCGGTGTTGTGATTAATGGTAGTAGCAGTAAGTGTAATGTCTGTACCCCATTATATAATGCAAATATACATTTGAGATTGTTATTACTATATTTGTACCTTGTGGCTCATTCCATTTTTCTATAGCTCCTATGGTGAGAATATCCTAACGGGTTTAACATTTCTCTCAACTGTTAATTGGAATTCATTAAAATTTCTGTTTCAGCTTGAGAGAATGGTGCACTCCGTTTATTTTTTAGAACAAAACCCTAAGGATTCCTTTGCACATTCCTTTTTTGTATTATTTAAATTCACGTTAGTTAACATGCAGTGCTGTCACGGCTTCAGGAGTAGAACCCAGTGATTCATCCATATCTTACATAGGACGCCCAGTGCCCATCCCAACAAGCGCCCTCCAAAGCCCATGTTTCTAAGTCCCTGGCTCATCAAAGACTACGCATGGAGGGCCATGCCAAAATCAGAGGCTTGTTTTCCTCAAGAAACAGCTCATTTTGGTGTTTTCAGTGGCCCTGGACCCTGTGCCTGACCTCAATTCACCCATACTGAATCACTATTTTTATGATTTAAAACAACAACAACAACAAAACACTCTAAATCCAAATTTCTTTAAAATGTTCAAATGACTGAAATCGAGCTCTCCCAAAGCATTTTTTAAATTCCAAATCCAACGCTAATCTCTACTCTCTGATAGTGGGGGCGGGGGGAGTGGTAAGGAACGTACGATACGGATCTGCGAGCAAAGTCTGGATTAAAACACCAGCGATTTAACAAAGTAAATGCGGGGTACTGCTCTTACACCCGTTTGCATGAGCTACCCTTGCAAATCACAGAGCCACATGGGCACGCTCACTCTGGGCCCTGCCCTCAGCACGGGCACACTGGGACCCGTAAGCATCGCCTGTGGTCAGTAACGCCAGTGGGGCCCCAGAGAAATGGGTTGTCACATAGCTCTTGCCTCAAATTAAAGCCTCAGGATACAGTGCAGGTGTGGGGGACACACTGCCAGCATGGGGGGGGCGGGGTGGGTGCTGCGTCACAGGGCAGGGACGTTCCCTGGGCAGGGACGCTGGGATAGATAGAGAAAAGATGGAGTTTTCAAATCCCTTCTCTCAGATAACACAAATATAATCATGCCATGAATAACAGATTTCCCAGCAGGGTCGAGCCTCCATTGTCTTGCTTCTCTTCACATTCTACTTCATTGTTCTGAAGCAGAGGCAGGCAATTTTCTCCTGCAAAGTATGTATATTATAGTAATGTTTTCTAGTATATACAGTAAATATGTTTACTGAGAGTCAATACTGTAGGCTTTGCCGGCCACATAGTCTCTGTCATGACTATTCTGCTGCTTTGCTGAAGAATAATTTTATTTAGAAATCTGGTATCGTGAACCGTAATCCGTATTTTGCCTTTTTTCGCTCTGTTTGGCGCTCTCCAATGCTTTTTTTCTCCCACCCGAATTTACTGAAATATAATTGGAATATAACATTGTGTAGGTTTAAGGTGTACAACATGATGATTTGATATATCTGTGTGCTGTGGAACTGTGTGTGTGTGTGTATGTGTGTGTGTGTGTGAAGAACAGTTAAGATCTACTCTCTCAGCAACTTTCAAGTATACAATACAGTGTTGTTAACTCCAATCACCCTGCTGGACATTAGATCCCCAAAACTTGCTCATCCTAGAAATGAAAGTTTGTACCCTTTGACCAACATCTCCCCATTTTCCCCAGCCCAACCCCAGCCCCTGGCAACCACCACTGAACTCTGTTTCTGTAAGTTTGGATTTTTTTTTTTAAGTTTAGTTTATTTATTTTGACGGAGAGAAAGCGTGCGTGCACGCACGTGTCAGCAGGGGAGGGGCAGAGAGAGAGGGAGGCAGAGAATCCCAAGCAGGCTCCAGGCTGTCAGCACAGAGCCCGATACGGGGCCCAGTCCCACAAACTGGGAGATCATGACCTGAGCCGAAATCAAGAGTCAGACGCAACTGGATGAGCCACCCAGGTGCCCCCAGATTGCCCATTTTTAACTGAATTACTATACCACGACTGCCATTGCTATTATTTTGCTATTGAGTAACAGGAGTCCCTTACGTATTTTGGATATTAACCCCTTCTCAGATACGTGGTTTGCAAATACTGTCTCCCATTCTGTAGGTTGCTTTTTCATTTTGTTTCTTTTACTGTGCAGAAGTTTCTAGTTTGATATAGTCCTACCAGTCTCTTTTTGCTCTTGGCTGCTTGTGATCTTTTTTAAAGTTTATTTATTTATTTTGAGAGAGAGATAGCACAAGTGGGGAAAGGCAGACACAGAGGGAGAGAGAGTCCCAAGCAGGCTCTGCTCTGTCAGCACAGAGCCCGACGCGGGGCTCGATCTCACAGACCGCGAGATCGTGACCTGAGCCGAAGTCGGACGCTTCACCGACGGAGCCACCCAGGCGCCCTATTTAATGAATATTTAAAGTCTGAATTTTGAACTGGTAAGATGAAATCCCAGGAACTTTATGCTCTTTACTGAATTAAGATTTAATTATATCACTGGCCCATTATTCTGCATGAAATAGTAACAGTACAAAATAATAAATTCAGTCAAATTTGCTATTTTTTTGACATTCATTCATATAAAAAATTATACCATTACATATTTTTATGTTGCCATTGCAACAACATATTTCTCAAAGTAAGGGAATAAAATATATTTTATTTAACAGGTTGTTACCTGAATTTTTTAAATACTTAAGTACATAGTATGAATTTTCCATTCATGCTTTGCCCCAGTTTCATGGTATAAAATATGCTTTGGTTCATCCAGATAATGAAAAATATATAAACATTAGTAACTGATTTTTGAATACCATTTTTTATAGAGAAAGATATTCAAGATACAAAGTGGTAGCTTAAAATATTAAGAATCATTACTTTATATATAACTATGCGAGAAGAAGACACCTGAAGAGACTTGAAGGTCTCACACCTTAACGTTAGCAGGGATAGTCTTGCAAGGAGGCATCACGGTTAATTTTTATTTACTGAATATTCCGGTTGTGTACACAATAAGCCATTATTTAGATAACCAAAAAAATAAAGCAATAAATGTTATTAAAATAAATAACACAGTAAAGTTTAGTTCTTCCCAGGTCTTCAACATTATCATGTTCATACATGTTTTTATATGATGTTTATAACATACAGGAATCATGACCATATACAGTTGACCTTTGAACAACACAGGGTAAGGGGTACCGACCACCCTGCCACCCGCACAGTCAAAAATCCAAGCATGGTTTCTGATTTCCCAAAAACTTAACTACTACTAATTGCCTACTGTTGACTGGAAACTTACCAATAAAAAGTCGATTAACATATATTTTGTATGTTACATGTATTATAAACTGTATTCCTACAATAAAGTAAGCTGGAGAAAAGAAAATATTACTAAGAAAATCATAAGAAGAGAAAATGCGCTCACAGTACTGTGCTGCATTTATTGGAAAAATTCCTCATCTAAGCAGACCTGAGCAGTTCCAACCCATGTGGTTCAAGGATCAACTGTGCTTCCTTTGAAACAAATTGCTCTCTCCGTATACACAGACTCCTGAGTCCTGGAACGTGTGCTGAGCTACTTTTTCCAGTGATGATGAAAGTCTTGCACAGACCAGGTCCTCAGGTGTCAGGGGTAAATGTGGGTAGCTTGGGCAAAGGGAAATGAAATGGCTTCGGGGCTCTATTTCAAGATCCCACCTCCATTTTCACCGATTTCCAATGGAGCCAACCAGCCATGGCAGTGCTTCTGGTGAGGACGAGCTAGAGCGTCACCCAAAACACAAAAGAGACTTTTTCACGACAACGAGGGTGATGGTAACATGGATGACACGAACAGTGGTGCTTTAATCCCTCCACCCTTTCTTCTACTGGGTAAAATCAAGAGTTTCGTAAGAGTCCTAGGAGGGTAAAAGTGGGGTAGAATATGGTTTATTCGATAAACCATAATTACACTTTGTTCCTTTAACCCTCCTGGAAAGTTCCTGGCAACGAATAGACAGTTTCAGCAAACGCCTCCCCTGCCCCGTTATAAACGGCACCTGCTGAAGATATGATATTAATAGAGCAATCAGGCTCCGTCCAAGGCAAAAGAAGTTAAATTCATTTGTATAACAATCAACTTAATGACCAAGGACACTACTGATTCCTGCCCTTGATAGGATTAATGCAGTAGCAATTTACTTGAACTACGTAGGCCACGCATGGTAAACACAGTGCCTGGTATCTCTCATATGGAATTTCATGATGCAGTTAATGTTTTCTAGCACATGCAATGCTATTGCCCTGCCAGCCCACAGTAATGAGTGTTCAGGACTTACGCACATTTACCACACCTCATCAAAGGGAATTTTGCTACTGTTCTCAAAAAATTCAGCTTGTATAGGTTTCCTCTGAAGAAGGTCATCCCCCCGCATCAAGAAACGCTGTGCAATTTGTAAACTTCCTAAATATTTCAGAATGGATATTATTTCCCTAGGGTTATGTGTCCACGTTTGTGATGCCAAGCACTGACCAACTTCTGAACTTGAGAAATGTTCAAAAGAGGGTAATCAATTCTTGAGTCAAGAATTAATTACAACACCAAGGGCAAACTAAAGTGTTTTTTTTTTTTTAATCTAGTAATTTTCAAATCAAAGATGTACAAGGAAACTGAACATCTCCTCCAAGCAAGCTTCTAAAATAAGCGGTTTTGACCATTAGAATCCACTCTTCTAAGCAACTACAGAATTTTCTAGGAATTGGTAGCTTTTTGCTATTTTGGTGCTGATACAAAAAGGGTGAGGTCATCACTTTAATTGACTAAGTACCATTTGTAGGGTGTCATAAATACAACTATAGGATTAAAGGCTCTTGCTTTTAGCTATTACTTTATTTCACCATTACTGTCTGGTTAACAATGCCAGGACAAGTATAAACATTTTGTTTTTACCAAACATACTAGAATTCTCTTTGTCAAGATACCATATTTGAGCACTGTCTGGTAAGCCAATGTAATGGTTAATTTTATGTGTCACCTAGGCTGGGTCATGGTACCCAGATTTGGTCAAATACTAGTCTAAACGTTGCTACAAAGACATTTTTAGATGAGATTAATACTGAAATCAGGAGACAGTTGAGTAAACAGATTATCCTCTATAATGCGTGGGCCCCACCCAATCGGATGATGGTCTTAAGGGAAAAAACTGAGGTTTCCTAAGACAGAATTCTGCCCAGTCTGCCATCAGATTCAAGCTCCAACATTATCTCTTCCTTGCATCTCCAGCCCGCTGGCCTGCCTATGGATTTCAGACTTGTTCACCTCCATAGTTCCGTGAGTTAATTCCTTAAATAAATTTCTCTCCCTTTCTCCTTCCCTCTGCGCTCCACCCCCGCCATATATATATACCCAGACACACACACACGTATACATATATATACATTTACACACACATCCTATGGATTCTATTTTTCTAGAAAACTCCAGAATTATAGAGGCATGCAGTTCTGAACTGTGGACATTTGATGCAAAGAGGCTTCGAAGTGTCCTTTTTCATAACCAATGTTATGAGCCATTTCATACCAGAGATGGGAATCAGTGCACACCTAAAGGGAGCAAAAACTCACTTTAAAGTCCGAACATGGAGACTCTGATGACTGATCACGAATGACAGAACCCGAACAGATGATTTCACAGCCACATCGTAGTTTCCCCGTGCACTGAATGGGGCACCTGCTACCACTTCTGCTTACCTCCCTCTGGAGACTCTAAATAGGATGAGGTTTACTAAACGAACTTTGTAAACTAGAAGGAAGTGGAACATTGACAGGAAGGGCTAGAAGAGTACAGACGATAAATCACGATCACCCACCTGAACTTCATTACGATGATGTGGTTATAACAAGAGACTCTTCCTACTTTGTTACCAAAATGGAAAGTGACACACATATGCCACAGGGTGACTGCAATTACTGTGCCGCTCATCAGCTAAAGGGAGCAATCACACACAGACCACATGTTTCTAAAATGGGAGCCACATCGAAACTGAGAGAACATATGGGACTCTCGGATATACATGCAGAGCATGAGACCCTGCCAACACGAAGTGGATCTGAGCTCAGGGGTATAGTGATTCTGTTCACAAGTGTACAATCACGAAAGGCCAGCCATTACTATGAGGTATGGGACTTTGGGCATTTGGGTTCTCCCAACCCCAAAACAGGTGTTAAAAACACAGAAAACCTTCCTGTACATTCCTTAATTATTTTTTAACGTTTATTTATTTTTGAGACAGAGAGAGACAGAGCCTGAACGGGGGAGGGTCAGAGAGAGAAGGAGACACAGAATCTGAAGCAGGCTCCAGGCTCCGAGCTGTCAGCACAGAGCCCGGCGCGGGGCTCGAACTCACGGACCGCGAGATCATGACCGAGGCGTCCGAAGTCGGACGCTTAACCGACTGAGCCACCCAGGCGCCCCCCTTCCTGTACATTACTAAAGCTCAGACAGACGAGGATACAAACCCCACTCACTTAAGGTCCCCTAAAGCAATGCACAGAAGGTGGCAACAGAATTGTTCATCTTCAACATCAATTGTAACTCTGTAGACATACTTGCAGTCACTGTTCTTTATAATTCATTTATAAAACTATTTGAGTACCTCCTAGATGCCAAAAACTGCTTAGGTATGCTGGCCTCAACGGTGACCAAGACAAGACTGGCAGGTTCGAGGACATTTCCCCAAAGAAGCCAAACAAAAGGCCAACGGATACATGAAAAGATGCTCAAACATCACTAATCATCAGGGAAATGCAAATCAAAACCACAGTGAGATGTCGCCCCACACCTGTTAAGATGGGTATGATCAAAAACAAAAAGAAGAGAAGTATTGTCAAGGATGTGGCGAAACTAGAACCCTGGTACACTATTGGTAAGATTGTTCAATAGTGCGACCTCGATGGAAAACTGCATGGAGTCTCCTCTAAAGATTAAAAATAGAACTCCCGTGTGATCCAACAAGCCCACTATCTTGGTATTCATCCAGGAGAACTGGAAGCAGGATTCACAGAGATATCTGCATTCCTGTGTTAATTACAGCACTATTCACAATAGCCAAGATGTAGAAGCGACCTAAAACTCCATCAGTGGATGAGTGGATACAGAAAATATGGTCTATACACACAATGGGATGTTATTCAGGCTTAAGAGAAAGGAAACCCTGCTTCACGCGACAACACAGACGACCCTTAAGGACGTATTACTAAGTGAGATGAGCGAGTCACAGAAAGACGAATACTGCGTGATTCCATGTATTTCAGCTAGCAAAAACAGACAAACGCATAGAGGCAGAAAGGAGAACTGTGGTAGCCAGGGGTAGGGGGTGAGGAGAAAAGGGGAGTTCCTAGTCAACGGGTATCCAGTTTCAGTTAGGGACCTCAATTTCCGGTTCCACCTGTAAGGAGCTTGGAAGTCCCCACTCTGTCCTAACAACGGGTAAAAGCTGAACAGACTGAAACAGCCACAGCTCTTCCTGGACCCAGGGAAAACGTCAGCCCCGAGACTGGAGAGGCAGCCAGGCAAACACCCCCTCCCTGAGCAGGGTCTCAAGAGCAGAAACCACCTCAGGAGCCAGTGCTTGGGTAGGAAACCCTGAACTGTAGTTGACGGCCGCTGGAGGCTCAGTGTGCGACTCCCAGAGTTAAAGACGACAGGAGGCTCCAGCTTGGGGGGTGCCCCACAATACTGTGAGATTTTTACCTCTAGGAGCTCAATCGATCAGGTTCCCACAGAAAATACCGGAGGGAAAAAAAAAAAAATCCCCTCAGGTTTCCGGTGGGGGAGGCGAAAAAGAAGGATTCTGAATTAAGCCTGAGCACTCTGTTCTTGGCAAGGCTTGTCCTCGGGAAGCTAAGCTAACCAGAGCCCAAGGGACTGGGGCATTAAGGGAGTTGAATTAACCTGGGGAAAGGGAAGTACCCAAGTCCAGCCTTCTCTAGCCAACCTGTCCCACCTAAGAGGGTAAAAATAAAGTAACAAATTCTTGTGAGGCTCACAGTGGAGAGGCACAGGCTCACTAAAGGACTGAGGCCTGATGCCAGGATGACGGAACGCTTCCCCTCCCCCACACCTCACCACCCCAACACCAGAGGCCGATTTCCCGCAGCTCTTTTCACCGGGGACATCACGTCTGGCTATCAAGAAGACAATCACAAGGCACACCGAAAGGCAGGAAACACAACTTGAAGAGACAGACCAAGCATCAGAACCAGACATGGCTGGGATGCTGGAATGATCACACCAGGCATTCGAAACGGCTATGATTAATATGCTAAGGGCTCTAACGGATAAAGCTGCAGCCGGCAAGAACAGATGGACGATGTAAGCAGAGGGATGGAAACCCGAAGGGAAAAAAATAAGAAATGCTAGAGATCAAAAACACTGTAACAGAAATGAAGAGTGCCTTTGATGGGCTCATTAGTAGACTGGACACGGCTGAGGAAAGAATCTCTGAGCTTAACATTTAAATCAGGAAGCTCAACAACTGAAAAGCAAAGAGAAAAAGTTTCACTAATGCAAGATGAAGAAATTCCAGAGATGCACCGTAGGACACGACACGTACAGTAAACAATGTGGGGTTGGACGCTGGGTTCCTTTGGGTTGCTCTTATTTAGGGTTCGCTCAGCTTCTTGAATCTGTACATTATGTCTTGTGACAAATTTAGGAAGTTTTCAGCCATGATTTCGTTAAGTGCTTCTTCAGCCCACTCTTACTTCTTTTCCTTTTGGGACTCTGACCTCAATGTCAGATCTTTTGTTAAGAATCCCACAGGTCTCTGAGGTTCTGCTCATTTATCTATTTTCTCTCTGTTGTTTAGATTAGAGAATTCCTACTATTCTTTTTTTTAAACATTTATTCATTTTTGAGAGGCAGAGAGAGCATGAACAGGGGATAGACAGAGAGAAAGGGAGACACCGAATCCAAAGCAGGCTCCAGGCTCTGAGCTGTCAGCACAGAGCCCGATGCGGGGCTCGAACTCACGGACCGTGAGATCATGACCTGAGCTGAAGTCGGACGCTTAACCGACTGAGCCACCCTGGTGCCCCTATGTTCCTATTATTCCAGCTTCCAAATTCACTTATTTTTTTTTCCTCTGTCACCTCCATTCTTCCGTTGAGCCCATCCACTGAGTTTTTTACTTCAGTTATATTTTCAGTTCTAAACTCTCCATTTGGTTCTTCTCCATATCTTCTGTTTCTTTGGGGGTTTTTTTCCCCCATTTTTGTGTGTAATTGTTCTTTGAAACACTGCATGTGTTTGTTGAGATATAATTCACATACCATAAAATTCACCCTTTGAAACTAGAAAATCGGTAGTTCTACTACGTTCAAAGTTCTGCAGCCATCAACTGTTACCTGACTCCAAAACATTTGTAGCACTCCAAAATGAAACCTCCTGCTGATTAGCAACCATTCCTCATTCCCCTTTCTCTCTTCTCTCCAGACACTGTTAATCTTTCTGCCCTTATAGATTTGCTTGTTCTATGCATTCCATATAAATGGAGTCAAACAATATGGGGCTTTTTGTGACTGGTTTCTTTCCCTTAGAGCTTAATGTTTTCAAAGTTCATCCATGTTGTAGCATGCGTCAGTCCTTTATTCCTTTTTATGGCTGAATAATCTTCCATTATACGGACATAAGACACTGTTTATCCATTCATACTGTTTCCAATTTTTAACTACTATGAATATAAGAGCTGCTATGAACATCCACGTACAATTTTATGTGTGGACTCTATGTTCTCAATTCTCTCGGGTGCATAGCTTTGGGTGGAGTTACTGAGTCGTATGGTAATTCTTTTTCACTTTTTAAAGAACTGCTAAACTGCTTTCCAAAGTGGTTACATTTTGGGGCGCCTGGGTGGCTCAGTCGGTTAGGCATCCGACTTCGGCTCGGGTCATGATCTCACGGTTCGTGGTTTGAGCCCTGCATCAGGCTCTGTGCTGACAGCTCGGAGCCTGGAGCCTGCTTCAGATTCTGTGTCTCCTTCTCTCTGCTCCTCCCCTGTTTGTGCTCTCTCTCTCAAAAAAAAAAAAAAAAACAAACAAACATTAAAAATTTACAGGGCACCCGGGTGGCTCAGTCAGCTAAGTATCTGACTTCGGCTCAGGTCATGATCTCGCGGTTCGTGAGTGTGAGCCCCGCGTCGGGCTCTGTGCTGATGGCTCAGAGCCTGGAGCCTGCTTTGGATTCTGTGTCTCCCTCTCTCTCTGCCCCTCCCCCACTTGTGTTCTGTCTCTGTCTCTCAAAAATAAGTAAACATTAAAGAAGATTTTTTTTTACTGCATTTTCCATTCCTACCAGCAAGGCATGAGGGTTCTAATTTCTTTGCATTCTTGCCAACAGTCTTTCCTGTCGGTCTCTTAGATTACAGCCTCTTAGTGGGTGCAAAGGGGTATCTCACTGCAGTTCTGATTTACCTTTCCCTAATAGTATTGAACACCCTTCCATGTGCTGATGAGGCATTTTTATGATAGCTGCTTTAAAGTCCTTCTCCGATAATTCTAACATCTCTGTCATCTCAATAGTGGCATCTCTGATTCTTTTTCCTCTCAGTTTGAGATCTTCCTAGTTCTTGACGTGACAACACCTTGTCACTGAAACCTGGACATTTGGGGTATTGTGTCATGAGAACCTCTCATTTAAACCTTCTAACATTGCTCTGGCAGAAGGGGGGGGGGACACTTCCTCATTATTTCACTGATAGGCTGGGCTATGAGTCAGGTTTCCCGTGAACCGTGGAAGGGGCGCGTGGCCCCATTACCGCTGGGAGGTGGTGAAAGCCCTGACTCTCCCCCAGGCCTTCACTGACACCACCACAGTCGGGAAGCAAAGCGGGGCCTTGTTACTGTCAGGTGAAGTCCAGGCTCCCTACTGAATCTTCTCTGACACCACCCCGGCAGAGGCGTTGGGACACATCAGTACAGCCTCCCCAGGGAAGGTCGAGGCTCCCCACCGGGTCTCTGCTGGCGGGGATGGGGGCGGGGCCACAAGGTCGTCTGTGATGCCTGGCTACAGCAGAGTGACCACTGCCTAATGGTTTTCCGTCTTGCTGAGCTGCTCCCCTCCCGGCCCTTTGGCTACAGAAAGCCAGCTTTTGTCCGGGGCTTTTTAATCAGGGCCCACTGATCGTTCTGGGTTGTTGGCTTCTACTGCTCCAAGTCTGGGGTATAGGAAGGAACAAATGAAGACAACCCAGGAAACTCCCCCCTGCCTCATTCCTCAATATCTGTAGCTGACGTGCTGCCTTCCCTCCATCTTTGAGACCCTTCTCCTGTCTGTTTTTTACATAAAGCACAGAGTTTTAAGTTGTGCTTGGGAAGAATATGGAGAAGTATGCCTGTGTCATCTTCCCAGGGGCAGAAGTCTTTTCAAAACTTCCCAGCCTGTCTTTTCAAACCCCAATTTAAAACAAATTTTTAAAAATAATATCTTAAGCCTAGAAATAGCTTTCAAGTGAACTATGCATTCCCTTATCCCTCTGCAACACAGGCACTAAAATGAATTTAACCTTCCTCACAAAGCTCAACAACACAAACATCCATGGCTATGTATTTATTCCCCGAGACTCACTTCGAGCTTACTATTCAATAAGCACTCTCCTGTCACATGAAATAGGACCTGTTGACCCAATTTTGGAAGTTCCTGTGACTGCCTGTTCCTTTTTCTATTTCTTGCTTTTGTCAGTGTAACTGCCTCCAGAGAATCCCCACACCTTTTAATCTGCTACTTCTAACAGTGCGCGGGCTGAGAAACCAGACTGTCAAATCTTGGAGAGATATTTTTAAACAGTAGTAAACAGACTAAGAATAACAGGCTCTCCACCTCATACACAAACTTCCCAACATCTATTCGGGCCACTCTGATGTCCTTTTGGCTCACGCACCGCCACCACATTATATCCCAGTTAGCTGAAGTTGGACAATATTTCAAATATCACACGGTGCTGCTCCATGTATAGACCCAGGTCACCTTCACCGAGATCAGACCAAGCAAGCAGTGAGCCTGGGGAAAACAGGAGACCCTTGCCAACTACAGCATGCTGAGGAAAGGTTCTCCGGGTGCCTCTAAAACCCACCACTCTGGGCGGGCAGCCTGAAAGCATGGACAAGCTGGAAACCGAGGATTCTAAACTATCTTCACTAAGCAGGAGGAACAAGTTATATGTGGATATCTGATAAGCACGCTGACATTTTTTCTCTTCCGTTATTACTGTTAGAGCATAACCAAAGCTGACAATTCCAGCCCAATGGGTCAGAGGGCCTGTTAGTCTCTGGAAATGTGCTATGCTCAAAAACATGTCCCAGAAGCATGCTTTTTTCAGGAAGGTGCATTTTCACCAAGGTGAATAGTCTCACGGCTTCTCCCACGTGCATATCACAAAATATAGACAGACCCCTATGTTCACGAATTCCATGACACATAGAATCAGTTCTCGACATCAGACTTCAGGCCCCATGCCCACCTCTGCTCCTGAGAGAGACCACTTGGTCCCGAAGAAAGAGGGTGAAGGTTAAAGTCAGAGGTCTACATTCACCTGCGTAGCCTTGGCAAGTTACCTGAAATAAGGAAAATAACCTAGTTTTACTGAGTTTTGATGAACCACTTGCAAAAGAAACATGGATGGTCAATGAATGGCAAATACCACTACTGATAATGATTTTTATGCATAAGGAAAAGACTATCTCTATAAAGGGAAAGATACCAGATGCTATGCCCCAGTTACCAGCATCTGTGGACCCAAGTGCTGAACTGATTTTTGATCGAGTTAGAATCAACCCAGTGTCTCCAAACCCAGAGTTCTTTGTGCCCATGTGGTGCTACCTTTTGGCACGCACAAAAAAGCAGATGCAAAGCCCCAGATCATGGAAATCATCACATCTTCTCTAAGGTGGCCTTCTTCCCACCAGCTCATCTACCCAGTTTCCCATGACTGCCTCCTACACTCCCTCCCTCATTCCCTCTCTCTCCCTTTAATCTTCTAACTTACGGGGTCCAGTTTCTTAGTAGTGTTGTTTTCTAATCATGTACACTCTTCCTAGAGTTTGGGTCTTTATTCCACATGTTTTCTACCCATCAGTCCCTCTCCTTTCAGTGTAATCATCTGGCCTTTCCAATCTCCAATTCTACTAGATTCCATTTTCTTTGAAAAGAGAGCCTCTGATGAGAAAACCTACCAAGTCTTGGTGGGATGCTCCACACAAAGGTGGAAAACCAACATATAGCAGGGGTGGGGCACGGAGAAAACCAGAAGGAGCAGTGGGTTGCTGCAACCATTCTGAGCTCGTGTGTTAGGACTTACAACCTGTGCAGGGAGAGGAAAGTCAAGGGGAATTACTGCTTGGGGGCTGGGGGTATGGGTTGGCGAAGGCTAGTAAGAACTATATCAGGGATGATCTAGTGATTGAATCAAGACAATCACCTCAAGAGATGCAGAAAAAGTATTTGACAAGGTACAACATCCACTCATGATAAACACTCTCAACAAAGTAAATTTGGAGGGAATATACTTCAACATAATAAAGGCCATATGTGAAAAACCCACAGCTGATACCACACTCCATCGTGAAAAAAATGATCAGAAACATGACAAGGACGTCCATGCTCACCACTTTTATCCAACACAGTACCGAAGTCCTAGTTGCAGCAACCAGACAAGAAAAAGAAATAAAAGGCATCCAATGTGGTAAGAAGTAAAACTTCACTATTTGCAGATGACACGATACTATGCGTGGTAAAACCTTGGATTGTGAGTAACTTGTTCTGCGAGCGTTCCACAAGACGAGCAAATATTGCTAATAAGTTTTACCTTGATAAATGAGCGAGGTCTTACAACGTGAGGAGTACGTGATGCCAAACATCACATAATCACAACTGATCCAATGGTTCTTGAAATTTGCTTTGATATACAAGTGCTTTGGATTACAAGCATGTTTCTGGAATGAATTATGCTTGCAAACCAAGGCTTTACTGTATACAGAATACCCTAAAGACTCCACCAAAAAAACTACTAGAGTTGATATATAAACTCAGTAAAGTCAGAGATACAAAATCAATGTACAGAAATCTGCTGCACTTCTATGCACTAATAATGAAGTAGCAGAAAAAGAAATTAAGAAATCTCATATACAATTGCACCAAAAAGAATAAAATACCTAGGAATAAACTTAACCAAGGAGGAGAAAGACCAATGCCCCCAAAACTATAAAACACTGATGGAAGAAACTGACGATGACACAAACAAATGGAAAGATATTCCATGCTCGTGGATTAAAAGAACCAGTATTTTTTAAATGTCCATACTACCCAAAGCAACCTACAGATTTAATGCAATCCCCATCAAAATACCAATAACACTTTTCACAAAACTAGAACAAAAAAATCCTAAAAATTGTATGGAACCACAAAAGACCCCAAATAGCCACAGCAATATTGAAAAAGAAGAACAAAGCTGGAGGTATCACAATCCCAGATTTCAAGATATACTACAAAGCTATAGTAAACAAGACAGTGTGGTTCTAGCACAAAATAGACACACAGATGAATAGAACAGAATAGAGAGTCCAGAAGTAAAGCCACGGTTTTATGGTCAATTAATCTCTGACAAAGCAGGCAAGAGCATACAGTGGGAGAAAAAAGCAGTCTCTTCAGCAAATAGTGCTGGGAAAACTGAACAGCTATATGCCAAAGAGTGAACCTGGACCACTTTCTTACACCATACACAAAAATAAACTCAAAACAGATTAGAGACCTAAATAGGAGACATAAAACCAGAAAATTCCTGAAACCAGTAATTTCTTTGACATCACTGCAGAAACATCTTTCTAGATATGCGTGCTCTGGAAAGGGAAACAAAAGCAAAATTAAACTATTAGGACTACCTCAAAATAGAAAGCTTTTGTACACTGAAGAAAACCAAAATAAAAAGCTTTTGTACACTGAAGAAAACCATCAACAAAATCCTAAAGCCACCTACTGAATGGGAAGAGATATTTGCAAATCATACATCCGGTAAAGGGTTAGTATCCAAAATATATAAAGAACTTCTACAACTCAACACATGCAACAAAAATAATCCAATTAAAAAATGGGCAGAGGACCTAAATAGGCATTTTTCCAAAGAAGACACGCAGATGGCCAAGAGACACATGAAAACATGGTCAACATCACTATCATCAGGGAAGTGCAAACTAAAACCACAATGAGATATCACTTTACGTTTATCTGAATGGTTAAAATCAAAAACACGAGAAATAACAAGTGGTGGCAAGGATGTGGAGAAAAAGGAACTCTTGTACATTGCTGGTAGGAATGTAAACTGGTACAGCCACTGTGGAAAAGAGTACAGAGGTTCCTCAAAAAAGTAAAAATAGAACTATCATATGATCCAGAATTCTACTATTAAGTATTTCCTCAAAGAAAATGAAAACACCAATTTGAAGAGATAAAGGCACCCCAAGCTTATTGCAGCATTATTTACAACAGCCAAGATATGAAAGCAACCCAGCTGTCCATTGGTAGATGAATGAGTACAGAAGGTGTGCTATGCAACTGAATATTACTCAGCCATAGAAATGAATGAGATCTTGTGATTTGCAACAACATGGAGAGAGCTAGAGGGTATAATGCTAAGTGAAATAAGTCAGTTAGAGAAAGACAAATACCATATGATTTCACTCATATGTGGAATTTAAGAAACAAAACAAAGGAAAAAAAGACAAAAAACCAGACTCTTAAATACAGAGAACTGGTGATTATCAGAGAGGAGGCAGGTGGAGGGATGGGTGAAATAAAGGGGATTAAGAGCACACTTATCTTTTTTTTTTTAATATGAAATTTATTGTCAAGTTGGTTTCCATACAACACCCAGTGCTCATCCCGAAAGGTGCCCTCCTCAATACCCATCACCCACCCTCCCCTCCCTCCCACCTCCCATCAACCCTCAGTCTGTTCTCAGTTTTTAAGAGTAAGAGCACACTTATCTTGATGAGCACTGGGAAATGTATAGAATTGTTGAATCATTACATTGTACCCCTGAAACGGATATAACACCGTATGTTAATTACACTTGAATTAAAAAAGAAATCATCGATGTCTAGAACAAAGCAAGACATCCAGGTTCCCATGACTGCCAGACATCGCAGGGAACATGCCATAAAAGCGTGCGGGAGTCCTCCTATGGGCATCAGACTGGGCTCTGGCAGGCACTTCTCTTCCAGTCCCAGGTCAAGCGTACTGAGTCTGTGGCTGAGATGTGAGAGACACAGTGTGCCAGCTACGATCTCACCACAGAGGAGGGCAAAAAGGAATGAGGGAGAGAATGGAATCTGAGGAGAGGTGCGGGTAAGAAATGAAACGGCCTTGAAATTAGGCCTTCATTTCAGCGGAGAAAACCATCTCCTACATGCGCATCAGTTTTCCCAGACACCTAGAAAACATCACATATATGGGTCACTCTGAGCTCCTCAGTTACATCAGTCTTTTTATGGCAGTGCCATTAAGCTATTTATAGCGAGCAATTAAAGATAGCCTAAGTGGGCCACCACATTCCCATCTGGCTGGCTCTGGCCGGTGCAGCGTAATGCTAACAAGATAAAGGCTTTCCTCAAATGCCATGCCACACAAAAGCCTGCTCTAGATACTTATAAATCTGCCTTAAGTTTGTATTTATACTTTTAATTCAATTTAATTGTTCCTGGGAGGCATTATCCATGAAGTAAGCTACATTATGGGAAACTTCAGAAAAACGGTTCGATGCCAGGTAGGTGGCTGGCATGTGGATGTGACTCACATGAAGCAGATAGTGTGACAGGGCATAGAGAGCATAGTCTTTGGACCCAAGCAGACCGGAGTCTGAATCATACCTCTGCGAATACACACGACATTGGGAAGTTCAGTCTTTCCAACCTCCATTTTCTCACATGTAAAACCGGGACCTACTGACGGACTTTCCAGGGCTTTTGTATAGAAAGTGCCTAATGAATTCTGGCACCTGTCATTGTTCAGTGAATGATGGCTGTTTTAGGGCCAGTCAAGAGAGCACATGACAAATGAAGTCAGGGTTGTGAAGAGACTCCTGGATTATGCCACTTCAAACACCCTCGAGGTGAACTTTCAGAAACCAACTCAGTCTCATGCGGGAGTCCCCAACTCTGATCACTTCTTCTAACCCGATCACTCCCTCCCCAGCCTCACAGAACTGATCCACCACAGGATCCCACATACACATCTGCTTCCATCATTCATGTCCCTGGAAGGGTAATTTCCCCCAAGCCCCAAATATCTATCTACATGTTCAGACCGATACCTATGCTTCGTGGCACCACTCAAATGAGATCTTCAGTCTTCAAGGAAATGGCCACCATGATACCCTACAACCCCAAAACTCTCAGAACCGACCACACCCCCCCCCATAGGGGTCACTATGAATACAACAATAACAAAATGAATAAATCCTCTCTCCTAAGTCAGTCTAGTTGTGTTCACTTAGGATATGCTACCAAAGGCTCCAGGAATACAGAATCCCGGGTGGAGAAACTAATGGAAGCCAACGATTTTGTTTTGTTTTTAGCACGGAAAACTTGAGCAGTCTGTATCATCCGCAATGCTTTGATATTGAAAAGTGACGCACTGGAATCTTAACTCAGACTTGTCAGCGCTCACGGTGTGAAGCCTGAAAACAAGCTGATTTTCACTAACGTGTTCACTGGAGTACATTTAAGCCGCTGAGAATTTCTTGACTAAAAGGCTCTATGTTTTTCTATGGAACTTACTGGCAAATGACATAAAAATTTATCTGTATAATTAGTAAAGATGAACATACTCTGAAAACTCTACCTTTTTTCTCTGATATTTTAAGAAAATGATACAACTTAAACACCTTCCCAACAGAATTTAAATTTGTCATATATTAAAATTTTACGTATACTGGAATATCTCTGGAGTCTCCATTCTGTCCTAGTGGTGTATTTGCCTATCACTGATTTTATTAGGAAAGCTATTTATAGCCTTTATAGTACGTTTTAATGTCTGGTAAGAGAAGTCTCAACTTTCCCTTCAGTATACTTTTTGGACTTTAACAATCGGCACTGGCACTTTCAACTACTTGGGGTTTTCTAAATTATGTTTATGTATTTTGAGAAAGAGACTGAGATCAGGGGAGGGGCAGAGAGAGAGAGGGGGAGAGAGAGAATCCCAAACAGGCTCTGTGCTGTCAGCGCAGGGCCCAACGCGGGGCTTGATCTCACAAATCCTGAGATCATGACCTGAACTGAAATCAAGAGCCAGATGCTTAACACACGGAGCCACCCGGGCGCCCCTCAACTATCTGTTTGGAACAAAATAAATTTCTCGCACCACATATAAAAATAAATTACAGATAAAGTAAAGGCTAGATGCCAAAAATAAAGCAATAAACTCTTAAAATAAAATCTAGGATACGGTGTGTATAACCTAAAGATGCACAGAGATCTTCTTATTCAAGAAAATAAAGAAACATAAAACAAAAGATATATTTTACTACATGAAAATTTAAAACTCGTGCACAGCAAAAGCTATCATAAGCAAGGTCTAGATACACACAATAAATTTCGAAAAAAATATTTGCGATAAACATTTTAAATTCTAACATCAATTTTATTTGAAACCCTCTTAGAAACGGATACAAAAAGGAAAATAATCCAATAGAAAAATGTGCAAAAAGATGTGAATAGGCAATTTGCAGAGAAGCTAAGATCCAAAAGACCAAATATATGGAAAACTACTCAGACTCTTTCAAACCAGACTAGCAAAAATTACAGGGAAGATTAACACCTATTGCTAACAGAAATGTCAAGAAAAGGACACTCTTTTAAGTTGCTGGTGGCAGTGTAAATTGTTACAGAAATCCTAGAAGCAATCTAGCAGCATCTATTGCTAAAAATATACTTTGATGAGAGTCCAACTACTATAACATTTTCCTAAAAATAAAAACAGTGCAAAAGAATAGATATATAAATGATGTTTGTCACAAGAGAAGGAAACAAAATCAATGTTTATTAAATAAGTAATTTGGGGTCTATACCATGGAATATTATACAGCTATAAAAGAAAAAATAGAGCCATCCTAGTTGAATTGGAGGTACTTCTATGAGGTTCTGTTAAATAAGAAAATTAAGTGTGTCAAATATTATACTAAGTTAATAAAGGAAACTACTAGTCCCAAATCCTCATATGTTCGCATGTTTGTATGTTCATATATGGTTATCTGGGCATAGTGGAAAGCCCAGGATGATACGTACCAGGTAATTAACATGGGTTACCTACAGTGGTGGAGGGAGAGTAAGGACAAACAGAAAAAAAAAAATCCCAAAGAACACCCAACGTGTATATGATCATATGGATATATACACATACAAGTTGCTCTCATAATTAAAAACAGTTTTGAACATATATATCCTACTACTTAGATCTGTGTTCTTCTATATCCTATAAAACACACACACACACACACACACACACACACACACACACACACACACTGCAAGGTGAAAAAGAAAATGAAGCTCAGGCATGTTGAGCAACTCCTAAGATTTAAGAGTTGATAGCACAACAGGGTGGTTGGGGAGGAGCCCCAATCTGTACTTGGACTCCGCACTGAGCTTATGATACAAAAGCTCCAACGAGGGCAGTGGAGAGTGGACATCTGTCACAATACAGAGAGCTGTACGCGGGCCCAGAAAAAGCTGGTTCCTTTCCTTCCCCCAACACCTGTGAAACGAGCAACGGCTGACATCATCATGGTGAAAGTTACGTGTTACATGTCCACCACAGTGCTCCAAAATATGTTGCCAACGGAGTTATAAAGCCTACTCTGACATTTAAACAGATTGGAAGCAGCGATTTTATGAGATTTATAGGAATAAACAATATTGAAACGAGGAAAAAAGTCTGAGAAGCCAACAAGACTAATTTCCTACCTAATAGTGAATCCCACCCACAGAATCTCTGGCAGGTAGGTGCCTGCCATCTGCTTGAGCACTTCTAATTGAAGGGAATGTCACTATCTAACAAGACAGCCCCTTTTATTTTTGAACAGCCCCTACGAGTTATAAAGTTCCCTCCTCTCTAGAACCAAAAATTGCCTCCCTGTAACTTCTACCTTTTGACCTGAGCCTTACCTTCTTAAAATAGAGAGATTATTTAAAATTATTTAAGTTATTTAGAACCATCTGAAAACATTCCTATCCACCAGGAGGTAACATTATTTGTGTGGAGGTATGTGTAAAGTCACAAGAGTCAGTAGACAGTCTTTTAGTGAGTATCCGGGCACAAAATTCCCACTCTGAAGGAGTTTAGAGGTCAGAGTACAGTAAAGTTCTCTTGCTAACGAAAGCAAGTTAACATCATGCTCAATAATTTTCCTTGCATCCATAGTCTGTGAAAATGAACCGTTATCTTGAAACAAGAAAACGATGGCCTGTAAATTCGGTTCGAATTTCTAAAGAAAAGTTCCCTTAAGGCGTAAACAATAATTTCAACCAACTCACTGAAACATACAACTGCCGAGAACAATAACGTGTTTCTCTCTCCCGCTGTCCTCAACAAATTAGTATTAGGAAGGTGTCTTTAAATCCTGTGTAAAACTTTAACCTTGTAGCCAACTCCATCCCATTTTTTTAAAAAAGATTTAATGGGTTAGAGTTCTAAACATCCCCTCCAAACCTTTCTTGAAGGAAGAGTGGCATACAATTATTTACTATTCTCCTTTCTGATGAAGGATATGCAAAGCAAAATCAAACAAAAAATGGACTTCTCACGTGTTCCTTAAATATAACGCTTGAAATGTCCATTAACTAGCACAGGCAGGACGGGAGAGGTGATGATAACGGGTGCTATGGGCTAGATTCTTTACACACTAAGAGTGTACTTCAAAACATGCTTTTTACTAGACGGCTGCTGTGGGGCCACAGTAACATCTCACTCATTTGTTTCCATTAACAGTTACAAACATTTTTCTTTCTTTTTTTTGGCAAAACCCAAAAGATCCCACGTAACTTTGGTGGATGCCTTGGAGACTCCCCTTTTCAATGAATACATCACTCACAAACATGTTGGATGTGCAGTTTTTTGGTACTTCATCAAAATGAAATTATAAAATTACATCCACAATTTTTTTTTTCTCAACACTACCTGTCCATAAAATCAACACTGGCCTGTGCGTTCCGAAGCAAGAGTCCAGCCCCGATCTTTAACTCCCTCCCTGGTTGCACGTATTTGGCACCTAGGGGCAGAGTGCCAGGCCTTCAAAGCACCCCCTCCTTTCAAGAAGCAGGCAGTCCCTCTGTAGCCACATCGCTTAATACCCGAAACATTAAATTCCAGCGAAATTTTAATTAACCAATTCAGGGCTCACATCAGGATGCTCATATAAAGTAATGTTAAGCTGTATGTAAGCCACGGTAATGAGAGTGAACTCGAGCACAATAAAGAAACATATTTAGTGAAGTATTTTAATTATTGCTTATTCAGAGATGTATATACGTGGCATCAAAGGCAATTAAAATTCTCCATGAACAGAAAAAACAGCCCCAGCATGTCTCTCCACTTACCATCCTGTAGCCTCCAGTTAATTCTATTTCCCCAAATAGTTGCTCACAACCTGCTCACATAAATGCTGCTCCCTCTTGAAAGAAGTCTGGTCCTTTGGCTCCACCAACATCCCAGCCAAAACAGGACCAAGTGAGCCACACCTGCCCAGGGCATGAGAGGTGGACGCGTGATACAAGACTAGTCCTGGAGCCTATTGGAAATGCAGACCCATCACCTACCCTCTCCTCCCTCCCACCCCCCATCAACCCTCAGATTGTTCTCAGTTTTTAGGAGTCTTTTATGGTTTGGCTCCCTCCCTCTCTAACTTTTTTTTTCCCTTCCCCTCCCCCATGGTCTTCTAAGTTTCTCAGGATCCACATAAGAGTGAAAACATATGGTAACATATGGGATCTGTCTTTCTCTGTGTGACTTATTTCACTTAGCATAACCCTCTCCAGTTCCATCCACGTTGCTACAAAAGGCCAGATTTCATTCTTTCTCATTGCCACGTAGTATTCCATTGTGTATAGATGAGGAGGGCACCTGTTGGGATGAGCACTGGGTGTTGTATGGAAACCAATTTGACAACAAATTTCATATAAAAAAAAATAAAATAAAAATATAAGACAAACAAACAAAAAAAGAAATGCAGACTCTTAGACTTGATGAATCAAAACCTGCATTTTAACAATATCGCCAAGTGATTCCCAAGCATGTCAAAGTTTAAGTGGCTTCTGCTTTAGACCAGCAGGTCTCAGAGGTGGTCCCAGGACCAGCAGCAGCAGCATCACCTAGGAATTGCTAGAAATGCAAATTCTTGAGCCCTACCCTCTGGAATTAAAATCTCTGGGGGGTGGAGCCTAGCAACTGGTGTTTTAACAAGATGGGTGCCTGGGTGGCTCAGTCAGTTAGGTGGCTGAGTCTTGATTTCAGTTCAGGTCATGATCTCCTGGATCTTGAGATCAAGCCCTGAGTCAGGCTCCACCCTGAGCACAGAGCCTGCCTTGGATTCTCTTTTCCCCTCTGTCCCCTCTTGCTCTCTATCTCTAAAATAAAAAATAAATTAAAAGCAGGCATAGACAATATATAAACAAATGACCTTGGCTGTACTCCAATAAAACTTCACTTCTTTGGGGAGCCTGGGTGGCTCAGCTGGTTGAGCGTCTCACTTTGGCTCAGGTCATGATCTCAGGGTCATGATCTCGAGCCCCGTGTTGGGTTCTCTGCTGACAGCTCAGAGCCTGGAGCCTGCTTAGGATTCTGTGTCTCCCTCTCTCTCTGTCCCTCCCCCGCTCATGCTCCGTCTCTCTCTCTCTCAAAAATAAACATTAAAAAAATTATTTTAAAAAACTTTATTTATGGACACTGGAATTTGAATTGTATATAATTTTCACTTCTCATAGCATATGATTCTTTTGATCTTTTTTCCAACCATTTAAAAATGTAAAACCATTCTTAGTTAACAGGCCACACAAAGACCAGTAGTGAGCCAGACTGGCCTATGGGCCCTAATGCGCTGACCCTTGCTTTAGACCATGAGATGACTGTCCCTAGTTTCTGCTGACCAGAGTCCTTAGGTCATCCCACAGGGTCAAGGCAAATCAGAAAGGTAAAGCAACCTTGCCTCTCAACAAAACATTAAGACTTAAACCACATTCTGTAATCTTGCAGAAACCTGGCCGAGGGGGCTATCTCAACCCCCCCCCCCCCCCACTTACTAATAAGGCTCAGGAAATAGAGAGTCTGCTGAGGAAAGGTAATGATACTTGTGAGCTTTTCAAAACTTAATTACAAATGTTCACAGGGCTGAAAAAGCAAATGAAAGAATCCAACAGATTCCAGAATCTGAGTCCAGCCCATCTATCTAATCTTATCTCTGTGTCCTAGGCTCCAATTGAGGGCAAACCTCTGTACCCAAACCACAGTCTGAGCAGCCCATTGGATCTCTCCCCTCACCCCCCATCCCCATCGGAAGTGCCCTGCTCCCCCAGCGCCATGTCGAAATCCCAGCCATTCCTTAACGTCCAGCATCAATACAGTTCCTCCACGAAGCTCTCCCAATCCCCCAGCTAAAAATAATCCCTCTACAGTCTCGTCTCTCCATTATCCTGATGACCACATCCTGCACTTCACGTGCATACTTTATTTATTCACTAAATTATAAGGGCCTTGAGGGCAGGGATATCCGATTCACCTTCTCCTTTATTAAGCATATTAGGCCCCTAGCAGAGGCACACAGTAGTTACTTACATCTTTCCTGACACGATTGGTATTTAGGGAAAACGTTAGCAATTATCACAGCAACAGTAGCACCAGCTACTCTCACTGCGTCCCCACGCCTGCCACTTTACCTCCAACTTCTAACAAAACTTCCTCAAGGTGGGAAACTTTGAGCCTCCCGGGCAGAGTTGACACGGGGGGACTGAGCGCTTAAGTGGGTTGTTCAGTTCACAAGTTCTCAAGGTTTCGACACCAGCAGAACAACACCAGCAGCGGCTGGAAACCTGCCGGGAATGTGAATCCACAAGGCCCACACCCCACTCGGGTGTTTCTTCTTAATTCGGAAACAATACGGAACTCGGCAAGATCCTGCCACTGCCTGTAAGTGAAAATTCAGATAGATAATTGCTTCATACAGTTTCTTTTAGAGACTGTCTTGTTCCACGAATCCTTCTAAAATTCTGAGTTCACCCAGTGCTCACCTATCATCCCAACGCGACCCAACCATCTGGGCGCAGACCTTGTAGGTGAGCAATCCAGCTACCTCCATCAGGTAAATGGTCTAAATGAGCACAGACGTTAGGGAGACTTTTCATTATCTCAGAATGCAGTGATGGAATGAAATGTCAATAAAGCACAGAAAGCAAAAAGTAAAGACAAAGAGATCAGATCACAGAATTATCGATTCCAACTGGTGCCAGTTGAGAAGCCATTATCTGGGAGGGCAAAAGTATTTCCTAGGTCCTGCTTGGGGGGCGGAAAAAAGTTTACTTAGGCTAAGGGTAAAATGCCAGGCTTGAATATCAACAAGATTTTCACCAAAGAGCTATTTAATTGGGGCACAGTGGTTCTGGCACATCGAGGGGGGACGCTTACTGTGTATTTATGAGTCGCTTTGTTTACCATTTGACCAACAGTAAATGTTAGTAAGAAAAATAGTAAGGATTTCCCTCTTTTTAAAAAAATTTTTTAAAGCTCATTTATTTTGAGAGGGAGTGCATGCCTGTGCGTGAGCAGGGGTGGGCCAGAGAGAGAGGGAGTGAGAGAGAGAGAATCTCAACCAGGCTCCACACTGTGAGTGAGGAGCCAGACACGGGGCTCAAACCCACGAACTGTGAGATCATAACTGTGAGGCAAAACCAAGAGTTGGAAGCTTAACTGACTGAGCCACCCAGGAGCCCCAAGGATCTCCCTCTGAGAGAGATTTTACCATGTGTTTTTATTCTCTTTTCCCTAGCCACGCATCTCCCTTCACGGTTATGGTGTGCACGCGTATTTTAAATTTAGTTAACTGTAAGCTCGATCTAAACCCTTTCAGTCACTATTTACCAAAGATATGAAAGAAACATGTCCATATTCATGGACTTTGAGCTATCTTCGTTTGAGACCCGCTTTGCAAAGTCCAAAAGCAAATCCCACCATTACACAACACGAGAGCATCAAAACGAATATTCAGTCATGTAGAAGAGCCCTCGTGAGAGCCACACGGTGAGTGCAGCCCTTCTGGAAAGGACAACTGTAAGAGGTGGTGACATTAAGTGGTGAATGCCTGAAAATTTCTAAAGGCGGGAAAATGGAGCAGCCTCATCTATAAAATCATGGGTTCTCTTTCGTGCAGCTGATCCAAATGGGCCCAGGGCCCCTTTTCCACGGCCATCTCTAATAAGCAGACAGCAATGGGAAGGCTACGTACGACCAAATTCAAGAGGCTGGCCCCAGGACAGAATCTAAGGGAAAGCTCATCTATATGAATAAAGGGTCCCAAGGAGTGTTCACTACAGTTGTGTGTTTGCAATGCATTTATAATCGCTAATCATTAATGAAAATAAATACGGTCCGCAAAGGGGCAATTTTAAATACAGTTACATCACCAATCTTTATAAACAGGAATAATGGCAACAGATGGGTCACCATTATAATTACAGTGATTCTGTCTGCTTTCATTTTAGAGAAAATCCTGAGGAATAGCTCTGGGGCAACGCTGACAAATCTGAGACATATGGTGGGCAAGAAAGGGAAACTACTCTTGCTTGGGGATGCCTCTTACTCCCTGTCAACCTGGGTTTCCTCCCTTGTAAAACGTACTTAATTTTAATACCCACCTCACAGGTGTGCTGTAAGCATCGACTAGGATAAGGTGAGAAAGGTGCTCTGAGAACGCTAAAGCTCTCTACGAATGAGAGCGATTTCCCCCTGGGAATCGTTCACGTCAAATGAATGAAGGGCAACAATTTAGAACAGTTGGAGGGGCGCCCGGGTGGCTCAGTTGGTTAAGCACCTGACTCTTGATTTCGGCTCAGGTCATGATCTCACATTCTTGGCATCGAGCCCCGCGTTGGGCGCTCAGCACGGAGCTTGTTTGGGATCCTCTCCCTCTCCCTCTCTCTCCCTCTCTCTCTCTCTCTCTCTCCATCCCCTGCTCACAGGTGCTGCTCTACTTCTCTCTCAAAATAAATAAACTTAGGGGCGCCTGGGTGGCTCGGTCGGTTAAGCGTCCGACTTCGGCTCAGGTCACGATCTCGCGGTCCGTGAGTTCGAGCCCTGCGTCGGGCTCTGTGCTGACAGCTCAGAGCCTGGAGCCTGTTTCGGATTCTGTGTCTCCCTCTCTCTCTGCTCCTCCCCTGTTCATGCTCTGTCTCTCTCTGTCTCAAAAATAAATAAAGGTTAAAAAAAATAAAAAATAAATAAACTTAAGAAAATAAAGCAGTTGACTAATTTTTGTAAATGCTATTCCATTTAAACTAAGTGATAATATCTGAATTTCTAACTGAGAAAATAATCTTAAGAGCAACCTCCAAAACATGGACACACCTTCTCGTTATGTAAATGACCTGCCCAAAGGCACACCGTAGACACGTGATACTCAACAGGTGCTGCTATTGGCCACGTTTAAGGGGTGCTTCGAATGCTGCTCAAGCCACCCGCCTCAAGACCCATGCCGTGGTCCCCTTATGACCCACTGAAGAATTACATTTGTGGATTACCGCAGCTTCCACAAGCTCTATTCCTCTGCACCCCTCAACCCCACTCCTCAGCGTGTGCCTGTGCGCATACAGGGGCACGCACACAAATGCCAGGGGAAGGGAAAGCACTGAGGGCAATTCTAGCTAGGCTAGTTCGTGTAAAGCACCCTCCACCTGCCAGGTATTTTTAACTGAGTCTTCCAATCGATAAAACGTCAATAATAAAACTTTTTCTGTATAGCTGACACTGCAGGTTAACATGGTGACAGTGAACTATACAAACGTGAATCTCAAAGGATAACACAGTTACAGAAGATCCTCTCCACTCTCTGTAGCTGTGCACTAAATGCGCCCAAGGAATCACCGTCTATGAGGTGCGGCTGGCTTTTACCAAAAGTCAAGCAGACACATTTTGTAAGATCGACATACCATAAGTGAATGCAGTTTATAGTAAATACCATGCCAGCGTGGACTGCAGGAACACGCTGTAGGATGTAGCCAGCTCAGACCAGTCACTAGGGCTGTGTAATCATGAGTTTCAATTTTCTTTTTTTTTTTTTTTATGGACGTGTAATTGACATACAATATTAGTTTCAGGTATCCAACCTAGGGATTTATACCCATTACATTTATACCCATTACAAAATGACCACCTTCGGTCCAGTTACCATCTGTCACCATGCAAAGGTAATATACCGTCTGATTCTCCATGCTGTGCGTTATACCACCATGACTCAGTTATGTAAGTGGAAGTTGGTGCTTCTGACCCTCTGTACCCATTTCGCCCACCCCCTCGGCCTTTCTCTCTTCGGATAATCAGCAGTCTGTTCTCTGGGTCTATGAGTCTGGTTTTTATTTCTTTTGTTTTTTAGGTTCCACATAAGTGAAATCATCCGGTATTGTCTTTCTTTGATTTATTTCACTTAGCAAAATAGCCTCAAGAGCCGTCTACACTGTTGCAAATGGCAAGATCTCATTCTTTTTTACGGCTGAGTAATATCCCATTGTGTGTGTTTGTGTGTACGGTATACAATGTATATAATACACATATACATACATATATATACACACATATATGTATACATATATATATACACGTATATATGCATACATGTATATAAACCACACACCTTCTTAATCCATTCACCTACAAAGGACACTTAAGTTACCTCTGTATCTTATAAATAATTGTAAATCATGTTGCAATAAATATGGGAATGCATAGATCTTCACAAGTTAGCGTTATTGTTTTCTTCAGCTAGATCCTGAAAAGTGAAATGACTGGATCATATGGTAATTCTGTTTTTAGTTTTTTGAGGAACCTCCATTACGTTTCCCACAGTGGCTCTATCAGTTTGTGTTCCCACCACCAGTGCACAAAGGTCCCTTCTTCTCCGCATCCTTACCGACACTTGTTATTTCTTGCCTTTTTTGATTATAACCGTCCTGACAGGAGTGAGGTGATATATCTCATTGTGGTTTTGATTTGCATTACTTTGAGGATTAGTGATGTTGACTGTCGTTTCATGTACCTGTTGGCCATCTATAGGTCTCCTTTGAAAACAATGTCTATTCAGATCTTGTGCCCATTTTTTAACTGGACTGTTTGTAGTTTCGCTGTTGAGTTGCATGAGCCCTGTATATATTTTGCATTTTCGCCCCTTATCAGATAAATGATTTGCAAATATTTTCTCCCATTCAGTAGGTTGCCTTTTCACTCTACGGATGGCTTCCTTTGCTAAGACCGATGTCAAGAAGCTAACTGCGTATGTTTTCTTCTAAGAGTCTTACGGTTTCAGGGGCACCTGGGTGGCTCAGCTGGTTAAGTGTCTGACTTTGGCTCAGGTCATGATCTGGCAGTTTGTGGGTTCGAGCCCCGCACTGGGGTGTCTGCTGCCAGCACAGAGCCCACTTCGGATCCTCTGTCCTCCCCTCTCTCAGTCCGTCCCTCCCCGCTCATGCACATGCACGTGCGTACTCTCTCTCTCTCTCTCTCAAAAAAAGAGTTTTATGGTTTCAGTTCTTAAATTCAAGTCTTTAATATATTTTAGATGAGTTTCAATTTTCAAACAAACATAGAAAGAGAAACTAAATGATCATGATTTTTCATTTATACACACAGATATTTAATAAATCTTGTGGCATAAATAAACAATGTTACTTACACTGACACAAGAAAGAGTAATAGAACAGAATAACTCAGAAATAAACCTCATTATACACAAAAATGTGATACATGACAAAGAATCCATCACCGAGAAGGGAAACATTATTTAATAAATGGTGTAGGGAGTACTAGGCTAGCATTTATATGCATAAGTAACACAAATGTATATACATAATATGTATGTATGCATATGTATTTATATATGTATTTATATATCCTTATCATATATATATATATATATAAACTTATGTAGATACATAGTATCTATGTATGTATATAAAACTTAGACGCCCTATTCCAGATATACAAAAATTATTTGACACCATTTTATATTTAAAACTAAAAAAAATAAAACCACAGGAAAACAAAAATAAAACACAATTTAAAATATCTCAGTCTCTAGAAGGGACACTTTGTTTGCTTAGAAACGACAAAGAAAAAGCAGCACAGACTTGCCAACATAAAAATTTACTGCCACCATGTTTTTAAAAAAAGAAAGAAAGAAAAAAGAAAGACTAGGAAGAGTATTTTTTCTCAATAGGACAGTTTTATTTTTGTTAGGTAAATTGATAAAAGAAACATTAACTCTCAAGACGTAAGCAAAGGAGCCAGCGCTCCTAAGTGTCCTGTAGAAAAACTCCTGACTTGGGCGTCCTCCCCACCCTTCAGAACTGAGTCTGTACCTTCTCTTCCTGTCACATCTCCAAGCCACCACCCTTTGCATTCTGTGTTCCTGGCACCCTGGACTACTTCGGATCTCCAGGCGAGTCAAAGGTCTCTCGAAGCCCCGTGACTTTGTGCTTTCACTGTACAGAGTGGCCTTCTCCCTGTTCTTCCACCTGAAAATCATTTTTCAAAACGGCTCATCTCGCCTTTACCAGAACACCTGTCAGTAGCCACTTCTATCACCATACGATGACCTGCTCTGTCCACACCATTCAGCAGAACCTTCTGCAATGGTGGAAATGTTCCTATCTGTGCGAATATGGTAGCCAGTAGCCACGTATGGCTACAAAAGCGCTTGAAGTGTAGCTAGTACAACTGAGAAATCAAACTTCTAATGTAATTTAATTTTAATCCGAATCGCCATATCTGGATAGCTTCCACGTTGGACAGCACATACAGCTAGACGGAGGCCTCCAGGAGTTCACTTTGTCTTATTTATTTCTGTGTCTCCATCACCAGCCCAATGCCAGGCACATTATTAGAAACTTGGCAAGTGTTTGTCAAATGAATAACTTTAGCCGCTAATTACGAACCACTCTGAGCACACTAAATACATTATCTACCTGACCCTAAAGACAACAGTATGAAATAGGCCCTATTATAACTCTTGTTTTACCAATGAGAAAATGAAGGAACTAAGAGAGCTAAGCAATGTATGCACTAAATACGTCCCCCCAAAATTCATATGTTGACGCCCTGATCCCAATGTGATGGTATTTGGAGGTGGGGTCTTTGGAGGGGGGGGGGGGTAACTAGGTCTAGATGAAGTCATGAGGGTGGGGCTCCCATGACGGGGTTAATGTCCTTATAAGAAGAAGAGACCAGAAGCCACCATATAAAGACACAGTAAGAAGGTGGCCCTCTCCAACCCAAGAAGAGAGCCCTCACCAGGGAACTGAAACTACTCGCACCTTGATCTTGGGCTTCTCAGCCTCCAGACTGTGAGACAATAAATGTTTATTGTTTAGGCCACCCATTATGTTGTAGCAGCCTTATTTGTAAATGTTTGGGAAGGGATTCTAAACAATATGCCAAAAGAATGACTGTGGGTATCATGTTTAGCTATCTTTGTGAGCTTCCTGCAATATGCATATGGTAACTTTCTAATTTGTACTTCTTTCTTAACTGTTAATGTCTCTTTAGGTAAACTATTTAATTAAAGTATAACATATATAGAAGGGTACAAATAATTAAATCAACCCCAAGTGAATATCCCAGTGCATCCCCAAGTGAAGTCTCCTTATGTGCCCTCCCACACTCTTCCCCCACCCTTATACCACCTTCCCTACACTATAACCACTATTATATAATATATATATATTATATAATATAATTTTATATATATTATATAATAGTTATAACCACTATTATAACTTGCTACACTATAGGTGATTAGTTTTTCATATTTTTGACCTTTTTTAGTTTATTTATTTATTTTGACAGAGAGAGAGAGAACGAGCAGGGGAGGAGCAGAGATAGCGGGGGACAGAGGATCCGAGGTGGGCTCTGGGCTGACAGCCAGGCTCAAATGCATGAACCATGAGATCATGACCTGAGCTGAAGTCGGATGCTTAGCCAACTGACCACCCAAGGCGCCCCTCTTTTTGACTTTGATAAACCGTGAAATCATACATTACATACTCTTCTGTGCCTGGCTTTATTCAATCAACACTGGTTGTGAGATGTATCCGTATCACTGCGTCTAACAATAGTTCTGATTGCTACATGAGATTCCACTGTAAGAATACCCCATGGATTGCTCATCTGTTCTCTTACCGAAGGACATCGGAGTTGTTTCCAGCTTGGAGCTATTGGGAATAAGGATGCCATGGACATTCTTACATACGTCTTTTGACACATAGACAGCAGTCCCCTCCTCCTTATCCACGGTTTCACTTTGCGCGATTTCAGTTTCCCTTGGTCAGTCTGGAAGCAGATGACCCTCCTTCTGACATCTCGTCAGAAGGCCAGGGGCAGCCCAACGCCCCATCACAGTGCCTGTGCCATCACCCCACTCATCGCATCCCGGTGGCATCGCATCATCTCACATCATCACAAAAAGCGTGAGTACAACACAATAAGATATTCTGAAACACCACGTTCACATAACTGTTATTACATTATATTATTGTAACTGTTCTATTATTGTTGCTCATCTCTTACAGTGCCTAATTTATGAATTAAACTTCATCAGAGGTACGTATGTATAGGAAAAACATAGCATACATTGGGTCCAGTAGTATCTGTGGTTTCAGCATCCACTGAGGATCTGGAATGCATCTGCCCTGGATACCAGGAGACTGCTGCACCTGCCATATTTATGTTGTTATTATTATGTTAACAATAACATAATGTTAACCATTATGTTATTATAATGGTTATATATATGCCATTATACTCTCAAGAATGGAATCACTGCATGCAAATATTCAGCATCTAACAGTTTTACATATTGGTGTACCAATTTACACTCCCACCAGCAGAGTATAAGTCCTAATATTCTCCCCTGCTGTCAATAATGATATTTTTATCCCTTTAATTCTGGGGTATGTGTGAGTTAGTATCTCATTGCGCTTTGTTGCATTTTCCTGACGACTAATGAGGCTGAGCATCTTTTCTTTCTTTCTTGGCCATTTGGATATCCTATTTTGTGAAGTGCAACGTCACGTCTTTTGCCTACATTTCTAGTGAGATGTTGGTATTATGGTTGTTGTTGTCAAGGAGTTTTTTTTTAATATCGTGAATATTATATGTCAGTTGCATGTATTACAAATATCTTCTTGTGGCTTGCCATTTCAAACTCAATGATCTTTTCCTGATAAATAGAATGTCATTTTAATGTGGCCCAGTATTCTCTGATAAGACTGACAGTGATGAGAAGTGTCAATATTTGAAAAATCTGCCTGTCTCACTGGACGAATATTTTACAAACAACCCAATGCACGGTGTTAAAAAAAATCACGCGTGAATAAAAGATCATTCAAAATACAAGACAGACAAATGAATTTCATAGTATACTATGAAAAGTTCATTGAAATGGTTTCAGATTCCACTTTGCAACTAAGCTTTAAGAAATTACAACTTGTCTGGGGAGCCTTGGTGGCTCTGGTGGCTGAGCGTCCAACGTTTTTTGTTTTCAATTTCTTAACTTTTTAAAATTTATTTCTGAGAGACAGAGATAGAGTGTAAGATAGAGAGAGGAAGACACAGAACCTAAAGCAGGCTCCAGGCTCTGAGCTTGTCAGCACAGAGTCTGATGTGGGACTCGAACCCACAAGCTGTGAGATCATGACCTGAGCCCAAGTTGGACATTTAACCGACCGAGCCACCACCCAGGTGCTGCCTGAGTGTCCAAATCTTGATTTCAGTTCTGGTCATGATGGCAGGGTTGTGGTGGGATCAAGCCCCATGTCAGGCTCCACACTGAGCATAGAGCCTGAGATTCTCTCTTCCCCGCTCTGCCCTTATACCCCACTCATGCTCTCTCTCAAATTTGAAAAAGAAAAAAAATTAAAAAAAAAAAAGAAATTAGCACTTGTCAAGTTGGGGTATAAAAGAATACTCACAATAATGGGAAAAGCCATTAAAACAGCCCTCCCTTTTCCAACTATACATCTTTGTAAAGCTGGATTTTCTTTATATACTTCAACCAAAACAATGCCTTAGAACAGACATGTTGTCTTCTGTTTCTATATCTTCTATTCTTCTATGTCCTCTATGAAGCTGGACATTAATAAAATTTTCAAAAATATAAAGTAATGGCACTTCACTTTCCATAAAAATGTGTTATTTATATGAACATGCATTGTGTTTACTATTTTTTTATTTGAGAGAGAGAGAGAGAATGTGTGCACGAGTGGGGTAGGGGGCACAGGAACAAAGAGAGAATCTTAAGCAGGCTCCACACTCAGCACAGAGCCCAATGAGGGGCTCGAGCCCATGACCCTGGGATCATGACCTGAGCCGAAATCAAGAGTTGGACACTCAACCAGCTGAGCCACCCAGGAGCCCCTACTGTTTAAAATACGTTTACATACGTTCATAAATATTTTTAAGAGTGTAAAAGGGACCCAAGACCAAAATACTGGGGGACTGCCGGTATAGCTGTTCTATCAATTATTGAGAGGGGTATTAAAATTTTTCAACGATGATGATGAATTTATCAATTTCTTCTTTTAGTTCTGATTTTTTATAGCTATTAATTAACTGTATATTTAGAATAACTATCCTTCTCTCTTTATCTCTAGTAATGATCCTTGTCTCAGGTCTACTTAGATGACAGTAACTTACACTAGCTTTTCTTTTGGCTCATGTTTTCATAGTAAACAATTTTAGCCATTATTATTCACAAGTGCCTTCCCTCTCTCTGTCTCTCCATTTTCTGGGACTATAGGTACACTTACAGTAGACATTTTTACCATGTTCCATATGTCTCTTCTGCTCTTTTCTGTTTGGCATTGTTGTTTTTTTTTAATTTTTTTAATGTTTTTATTTATTTTTGAGACAGAGAGAGGCGGAGCATGAGCAGGGGAGGGGGACAGAGAGAGGGAGACACAGAATCCGAAGCAGGCTCCAGGCTCTGAGCTGTCAGCACAGAGCCCGACGCGGGGCTCGAACTCACAGACCGTGAGATCACGACCTGAGCCGAAGTCGGACACTCAACCGACTGAGCCACCCAGGCGCCCCAGTTTGGCATTGTTTTAATCCTAATTCGTTTTCATCTCCATGCTTCAGCTGGACATTATTTTACTCTCTTTTCCAATGTACCATTTCTCTTTCCTTGTATCGAACCTGTCTGTAAGCCCACTGCTGAGGTCTTAATTTTACTTAATTTTTTACAGCCAGATTTTTTATACTTTCAGTTTCAGTTCTATTCTCTGATAGTCCTAATTCTAATCCAATTTTCCATATTATTTACTTGCTTGAATACGGTAGTCATAGTTAAAGCCTGGTTCTGATAACACCAATAACAGTGTAACCCCAAAATGGGGTCTGTTTCTCTTGTCTGTTTTCTCTCTGTTTTCAGCCAATTCTTACATTTTCCATACTTAACTTTTTTTAAATGTTTATTTTTCAGAGACAGAGAGAGAGAAAGTGTGAGCAAGGCAGGGGCAGAGAGAGAGGGAGAGACAGAATCCCAAGCAGGCTCCAAGCTGTCAGCACAGAACCTGATGTGGGGTTTGATCTCAGAGAGATCATGATCTGAGCCGAAATCAAGAGTCAGATTCCCAACCAACTGAGCCACCCAGGCACCCCTATTTTTTTATTGAAGTCTAGAAACTGGGCATGAAAACTTGTAAAGATAATCGGAGACTCTGAGGAACTGTTATCTTTCTCCAGAGAGAAGTTTACTTTTGCTTCTGGCAGGCAGCTCAGGTAGGGAAGCCTGACCAACTGAATAAGGGATTGTGCCAGGCTTCTGTTCTTGCCACTGTTGGCCTATTTCCTGCTCACTCGTATTTCTAGATCATAATCTTTTAGGTAACCCCAATAAAAGCATGTGTTTATCAGAACCGCTCGTTTTTGGTGGGATCTGAACTGCATTTCTATGTTCTGCCACCCATGAGTCTTCTAGAAGCTTTACTCAGTGTTAAAGGAATATGCCTCAAGGGGAAACGCAGGGCCAATAGTCAGGCTCACTCCTCTGGGATCTTGAGTCCACGGCGCTCCAAAGCACTTCAAAAATCGTTGTTTCTTTAAGTCATTTCAGAGGTAGAATTCAATAAAATGAACCATTTTAAACAACTTAGTGGCATTTACAATGTTGTAAAACCACCACTTTTACCTCGTTCTAAAACACTCCTATCGCTGCAAAAGGAAACCTCATCCCCGTTAAGCAGTTCCTCCTAACAACCACCAACCTGCTGTCCCTACGGATTCACCCACTCTGGCTATTTCATACCAATGAACTCACACAACATGTGACATCTTGTGTCTGGCTTCTTTCACTTAGCATAATGTCTATGAGGTTCACCCACACTGTAACATGCATCAGTGCTCTATTCCTTTTCTGGCTGAATAATATTCCGTTGTGCTTGTGTGTGTGCGTGTGTGTGTGTATCTCCATGCGTATGCATATATACCACAATTTGTTTATCCATTCATGCAATCATGGACATTTGCATTGTTTCACCTTCTGGCTACTGTGAACAGCACTATGAAGATGCATGTACAAACACAAGTTTTTGTTTAGATTTAGCCTATTTTTTTTTTTTTTAGCTTTTCTAATGCTCATCAGGTGAATTCGTTTGCAGCAAATCAGTCTGCCACTGCCAGAAGTATAAATCAAATTTAAATTTTATTTAAATTATCAAATAAATGTTATTTATTATAAATTTATATATTTAAATATTATATATAAGATATATGATTATTTATTATATAAATATATGCTTAAGTAATTATATAATATATATCAACAAATATTATATTAATTAATTATAAATAAATGTATTGATTAATATGATTATTTAATATGATATTAATATTAATCATGAATAATTAAGTATATATTTAAATTACTATATGATCTATATTTATTATTATATTTAATTATATTTATTATATTTTATGTATTTATTATATATAAATATATTTACATACTTATATGTAAATCTTCATTATATATATTTTATTTATTATTAAATAAATTTTGAATAAAATTAAATTTTATTTTGAACAGTTACAATATAAAAGAAATCGATCTTCAACTAGTCATTAATAGAAAGACATTCTTTGGAGTATAAAACACATGTTCAATTCTAAATAATTTGATAAACATTTGGAAGCTGCTTTGTTGATGCTTTTAAAGACTATCTAAACTTTCCTTAGGCCTAAATGCAGAAACAATTAGCAGCATAAGCAACTCAGCCCCAGAGACATATGCTACGTGAATTAAAATAGGAAAATTCCCTTTTACACAAAAAGATATTCTTGAGGACTTCTCCCTTTATTTCTCGAGTTAAAAATGTGTAGTTTTCAACTGTTGCTCCCACACTAAAAAAGTACTATACTGGCTACAAGATATTGACTTGTAAAAATTAACATCTGACAGAAAAGAAACAATGCGATAATGCACAGAACAGCAGTTGGACACAAGCCGCCCAGACGCTCAGCCCAGCTGAGGCTCAGCCCAGGTTGAGAAGCGCAGGCTTAAAGACTGTGAAAACCAAACCTATAGTGCGAGACGTTATAAAGTTTGAGAGGGAGAAAAAATGCAAATACACAAACAGATGTGCTCAACAAAGAAGACAGAGATGGGCAAGGGCTGTACCACATTACTTTGGTTAACTCCTCACGAAGTCTAGAAACATGAAATAGAAGGAAAAAAAATCACAAGTGTAGAAATCGGATTTCACACGATTACTGTATAATAATGTAGATTATTGCAATAAGTAAAGAGTTAACTTGAAAAGCACAGCAGTGGGGCGCCTGGGTGGCGTAGTCGGTTAAGCGTCCGACTTCAGCCAGGTCACGATCTCGCGGTCCGTGAGTTCGAGCCCCGCGTCGGGCTCTGGGCTGATGGCTCGGAGCCTGGAGCCTGTTTCGGATTCTGTGTCTCCCTCTCTCTCTGCCCCTCCCCCGTTCATGCTCTGTCTCTCTCTGTCCCAAAAATAAATAAAAAACGTTGGAAAAAAAATTTAAAAAAAAAAAAAAAAAAAAAAAGAAAAGCACAGCAGTAAACTATGTGTTCACTTTTAGGATTCCCATTTTAAAGTAAGTAAAACTATCTTGTGTGCCTTTCAATGTCCGAAATGAAAGTTTTAGTGGCCCAAAGCATTTAACCCACTGGCTAATTTAGTCTCCAGTGATACAGGTGATTGATGCAGTTAAGCAAAAACACCTGGTCGTTTTGTGGCTCTCTGTGCCTCAATTTCTCCAATAATGAATTCCTTCCTATTTCTAGAACTGAAGATCTCGTAGGAGTTTGGGGAGAATCTCATGGTTTTGTAAGCACATCTACTAGTAAGAAAGGGAAATGAGGAAAAACTATCTTTAATATAAAATTTTTGATGTTTTTGTTTCCTCCAGACCATGCCCCTTAAAAACTCTAACCCTCTTTGTGATAGACCAACTATTCATTTTAAAGAGAGCAAGAAAACACGGTTATTGTTCTCATATCATAATAATCAAAAGAAGAGAGAAATCCTTCTCTTGCTAAATCCTTTAGGAAAACCCAAATGCATTTTTAATGAATTCAGTCACGTTTCACAACAAATTAAACTTTAATTTTCCTATTTTTAGTGGCCTGCCTGCCCAAGGGGTTGGGCTAGGGAAACATCTTTCTTCCTGCACATATAGAACCATTGGATAAACAGGGAGATGGGGGGCAGTGGTTGGTCATCTACAAGAGTGGCCCTTGTTTTGAAAGGAGTCAGGTGGCTGAGGCCCCTGGTCTATCCCAACTCGGTGTCTTCTCCCCAAAACATATCACAAGCCCCTGCCTTTGGTCCTAGAGATTCGCAGTCCCACGTACTGGCACGTCTGGTCACAGCAAACTCCGCGGCCCGTCACTCAGAAAGCATGCCACGGGGAAAGCAACTGGTTCTTGCACCCAAGCTCACTCCCTCTCGGCCACGCTCCCGGGGCACACGGTGGTTCACCTTCACTGGCCCAGAACAGCTGGAAGATTGGGCCCGGTGCCAGGGTGGTGTCCACGGTGGAGAGCTGGGGAGTCCGTCGCGTGGCTTTCTCCTCCTAGGTACCCACTTAGTTTTTGTGGTCTAAAACCACAAGACATTGCTCCCTTCAATTCTCCTTCAACTCAAGCTATTCCCTCCACTACCATAACAGCTCCCTGAAGGGGAAACAAACTGCATCATATATGGAAGGTCACAATATATTCTTACAGTACATACGAACAGTACCAAGAAAGTGAAGTCAAATAACATTTTAAAGTATTAACAGATGGGCTCTCCCACCCACCCTTGCTCCAGCACAGGGTCCCACTCAAGCAGCCAGGCATCCTGTATCATCTGCCCAGGATCAAGATCTCTGAAGAAAACAGAGACGGTCCAGTCCATTCTCAGCCTTTGGGTTTGCAAAGCCTCGGGTGCACAAGACGATGCCTGACGAGGAAGAGACTAGCTTACCACATGCACACACTCTTTCCACCAATGCTGCGTGCCAGACAATCTAGATCCTCTTGCACTGACAGACTTGGAGGGGAACCCAGGAGGGAGTAGATGCCCTGGTCCCTGATGGGGGCATGGGTGCTCCACACCCTTCCCGCAGGCCACGCTCGGCACTCTAGGCCTCCGGCAAACAAACTCACTGAAAGGCACAGACAGGTGCCTGTGGAAAGAAGTCTGAGCACCACCTTCTTAGCCATGAGCCCCAGACACCCCTAAAGGCTCCTGGTGATAGTCGCAATTGGAGGCAAAAACGAGGTCAGGACAAAAGTCAGAGAAATCATTTCTATCTCCAAGTAAGATACGTAGCCAAGGGAGACCTGTATTACAATCCTAAAAGGAAAAAAAAGGTTACAAATCAAGTTGACTTTCAGGCTTGTTAGAGGGGCTGGGGCTGCTAAAGGCGTGGCGATGCCATGGGCTCCGCCTACTCCCCTGCTATCTGCCCAGAACCCCTCCAGCATCACCATCGCCGCAGCCTGCAAAGTCTCCCTCGGGCTGTAAAGGAACACGGTGGGACGTAATGTCAAGTCAGAGGAGCTCTCTTTATTTCCCTAGCACAAAATCTGGCCTAAAAACTCACGCCTGGTCTTGGGGCACTTCCCAGGCGGCCAGCAAATGCAATTACAACCACAGTGACTCCACCTCAACATCCAAACATCTGGGAGCATTCGAAGAGAAGATCACCAGAAAATAATCCGTGGGAGCTTAAGGACAGGGCTTGCCAGGAAACAGACAAAATTCAAGAACCTAATCTTAAGGGGACAGCACGTGATAATGACTACTGTCAGCAGAGTAACTGATACAACTCCATACATGTCTTCAAGAGAACTTATCTACACAGTTTTTAAACCAGATGAAAAACAAGCGTTGATGAGGATGAAGAACTGGCAGAACTAATTTATATGCTGCTGGGAAGGGTTCAAATTTGAATAGCCGCTTTCAAAACCCGTTTGTCAGTATCTCCTAAAACTAAACATACGTGCACCCTAGGATCAAGCAATCTCACTCCTGATCATATTCTAAGAGGTATAGATACTTACGTTCATCAAAAAAAAAAAAAAATGCATGCAAAAACATTTTTAACAGCTTTACCCAAAATTACCAAAAAACTGGAAACCATCCAAATGTCCCTCAACAGCAGCACAGGTAAAGTGCATACTACGCTGCTTCACAGTAATGAAGGAAAACAAACAAACAAACAAACAAACAAACAAAACCAAGTGCCATATGCTGCTGACACAATGTTCCACAAAAGAAGCTAGTCACATAAGAAAGTGCTGGGAATATTCTAGATCTTGATGTGAATACTAGTTACAGAATCACGCATATGGAAAAATGCACTGTGCCATGCATTCAAGCTCTGTGCTTTACCGTGTTTTTTATGACTCAAGACCAAAGTATACTTTTAAAAAAGCAAATCACACAACGTAGTCACCACAAAGATGGCCTGCTACCAGCAACATTTAAACAATACCTGTGTCCTTACAGTATAATGGTAAGTGAATCAGAAAGGGCCCTTCCTCTAGATACATGAACTAAAGACACAAGAACATGGGCATCTGAAACCAGTTAATGAGGACACAAAAGGGAGGGAACATGTGAAAACAGGATGCAAACGGGGGGGGGCGGGGCGGAACTTTAACAATCAATATCTCCATTTTGCACACGAGGCTGACTTTTCTACTGCAGCGCCCAATTAATCTACTGTTCACAGGCACGTGCAATAGATTTATTTTGGTTTCTGGCAAGAACCTTAACTTAATTATGGTATACGGTAGAAGAGCGAGGTCTGACTCTGTTAACTCCACTCCTGGGAAATGTCATCTGATAATATAAAATGAGCACACAGAAAAGCCTTCAGCATTTGCTGCATTTAAAACTGATATCAATAAATTCCCATTTCATTAATCTAATTGACTAACAGCTATCCAGGCATGAAGTCAAGGAATCTTGAGTCCATTTCTGCCAGGGAATCCCACAGAAGTGGCATCTCACAGAACGGTGGTGATGCTCATTGGGGGAACATCTCTCTAGAGGGGCGGCACAGGGAACGGAGACAGTAAAAAGGTCCCTGGATCAGACAAACACGTGGCCTTAGCTAAGTGACTTCCTACCCTGAATCTGGGTTTCTCATTTGGTAAACGGTGGGAAATAAACAATGCACGTCTTTAGAGTTACTTTAGGTTACAGTCCCAGGACTGTGACTCCCTGCCAGCAGGCACCAGAGGTCTATTTGGCTTAATCTCTGTGTGTCCAGTCCAGTAACACAACAGAAAGCCTACAAACACTTGTCATGACGGTTCATTTTGTGTGTCAACCTCGCTAGGCTACTGCACCTCGTTGCTTGGTCCGACACCAGTCTAGGTGTTGCCGTGAAGGAGTTTTTTAGACGTAATTCACATTCATTATCGGGTGACTTTAAGGAAAGCAGCTTACCCACATCCGCGTGGGCTTCATGTAACCAGTTGAAAGCCTCAAGGGCAAAGACAGGTTTCCTAGCAAGGAAGGGACTCCACCTCCAGAATGCCATAGAAGCCCGGCCCTACAGATTTCAGACTTGCCAGTCTCCATTGTCCAGAGCCAGCTTTTTAAAACAAGGAAACCAATCCATCCATCAATCGTGAGAAAAAGAGACAGGAGAGGAGAGAAGATACCTGTATCTCTCGCCGGCTCTCTTTCTCTGGAGGACCCTTGACTAATACACACATGGAATGAATAAACATTAAGCACCCGGGACCAAAGCGAGCTTACGGTACAGAGACAATTCAATGTCACAGCCCTACCTTTCTTCTCTTTACTAGGTGATGCCCCACCGCGCAGACCGTGTGCCCTTACTTTGCATGTAGATCTCACCTTTTCATTATTAAACACAGTTGCAATGTATTTGTCGCCTGCTTACTAGGAGTTGAGCACTGTACGGACAGGATTGTTTTATTTTAGGCACAGAACAATGGCGCGAAAGGCAGGCAATACTATTCCTGTTTTGTAGATGTGGGCACAGCGCTGTTAGCTCTCAGCTGCCCCGGTGATACTACAGCTCGAGCCCACAAATCACAGCGGCTTGGGACCGCCATTGATTTTCTCACATGTGTGTCTGTAGCTGCAGTGGCTCCCCTGGTCCACAGGGCTCCAGGTTCGGACGGGTTGGGTCCATCGTGTGTCTCACCCCACTCCGTGTTCTCAGCGCACGTCACCCGACCGCAAGCCCAAACGCACAAGTCTCCGCCTGTATCCCATTTGCTAATATTTCACTAGCCAAGGCCAAGTCATGCGGCCGTGCCCAAGATCAAGGCCCAGAGGACTGTGCTCCAACTCGACATGTGGCCACGGCACCAAAGTTTAACGCGGTAGCAGCAGGTGCAACGGTGGGCTCAATTACTCCATCTACCGCAATCACTTTGTCCAAAGTCATACAGCAGCCATGTGAAAGCAGGACCCAGATCCGCCGGACTCCAGGTCTGCCTACCTGATGGTTATACTTCTTCTGAGACATACAGCTCTATCAAGGCAGTGATTTTCGACCCCACTGACAGGAGCTGTTGCGACTACCTGTGTACTTTTTTCAACCAGCCATGGCCCATCAGCCATCTTCCATCCGGCAATCCCACGATCCCACAGGGTCCCTTACGGTCACTACTAGGCGTGCCATCATCCCGCAGGTGTGCTAACATTGCTGCTAAACACCATTAACTATACCCAACCAATTAAAAATGTTCCCATTCTACCCTACTACGGTCCGTGTTCCAGGGGGAATTCTATCAGGGGACAAGGCAGGTAGTCAAAAGCCAGTGACTGAACTAAACTAAAAATCACTGGTCTTCGTAAAACCTATCAGTGCATGAAGAGGTTTAAAAAAAAAAACAAAACTCAGGGCGCCTGGGTGGCTCAGTCGGTTAAGCGTCCGACTTCAGCTCAGGTCACGATCTCACGGTCCGTGAGTTCGAGCCCCGCGTCGGGGTCTGGGCTGATGGCCCAGAGCCTGGAGCCTGCTTCCGGTTCTGTGTCTCCCTCTCTCTCTGCCCCTCCCCCGTTCATGCTCTGTCTCTATCTCAAGAATAAATAAAAACGTTAAAAAAAAATTTTTTTTTAATAACAAAAAAAATAAAAAATAAAAAAAAACAAAACTCCTTAGATACGTATTACGTTCGTCTCGGGCAAGTCGCCACCCATGTCCCTGTACAGTGACTTCTTCCATATTCTTCTGCTTCCCTTTTGTTGTTACCAAACAGAAGGACCCCACACTCCAAACCCGCCCAGTAAGGAAACAGAAGTGCTATGGAAGGATCATGACGGGCTTCCATTCCCAGCCCCAAAGGGAGAGAGCAAGGCACGCAGGGCTGCACCCCACCACACAATACCCTCCATGTTCCCAAGCCAGCCCGGCAATAAGCGTATGGATCCACCCAGGTAACAGGGAAGGCCTTCCCTCTACCTACACGATAACTGATAGCTGTCTCAGTGCTGCTGTTGCCCTATTGTGCCCAGACGACCACGTTTCAGAGGATAAAACACAATACCGGTTTGCTCAAAGACCACCTTCTATTTCACAGATAACTGGTCGCAAACGCACCTACTTTTATTACATCAGACGGAAAAGAAGTTAATCTGAAGATGAGAAAATTGGAGACCACAGCTCACAAACATTTTTTTCCCCCTCGAAAAGGTTCTCGTACTAAAAAGAGATGGCTCGTGACTGACCTAGACCTTCCGGATCTCCGCACCGTGGGCGATTCTGCTCCCTCCCTGCTCCACCCCCTGGCCTGCTCCCTAAATCTCCTCACCTCAGGCTTCTCTTTCCCTCCTCGCTGCGTCTGCTGCCTCTTCCTCTGTCCTACCTTCCCCGACTCAGCTCACCAGACCTTTCCTCACGAGGCCCTCGTCAGATCGTACGACTCTCATCCTCAAAAGTACATGATAGCCCCCTAATTCTCACGTCTCCCTCCTGGCCAGACCCTGCACTTCCCCCAGCTCAGCGCCCCAGAGGGCAGGGGTGCGTCCACCGTGACTGTCGCCGCGGCCCATGCAGCCGGCTCCTGGCACCCAGCAGGTGCTGAGAAGTGTCTGAGTGACCGAGCCTGGGTCTCCAGACTCAGCTCCTACTAACCGAAGCTCCCGCTCGAATGCCCTGTACTATACCAAAGTGCCACCGCTCCCGAACTGGGGCCCTCACTCACACCTTTCTTCACACTGCGCTCTCAGCCTGGAAGGGCCCTGCCAACCTACTTTCTGTGCATCAAAATCCTTCTTTCAGGTCAAGCTCCTAGGTCAAGTTTCAGCAGCTCTCAGTTTTTTCCACCGAAATCATTTTATCTCTGTCCGGAACTAATCTCCTCGTGCTTTGTACTATTGTTTCTCTGTCTGCCTCTTCCATTACTGACAAGTTAAAAGCAAGGCCTTTAAAAATAAAAATGCATCTTTCTATCTTGCTTGTGTTTAGCAGAGCAATTCAAAGACAGTAATCTATACAAAATGCTCATTAAAACTCACAGGCTGCTGCAGAATTCATAAGTTACGCTTTTATGGACATCAACCAAAGAATAGCCAGCCACATGCTATACATGCTGTATATTTAAGTGGAAGAAAATTTCAACAAAATCTTAATTATCAGGTACCTCCCAGCCCCCAATATCCTAGTAAAACAAGAATCTAATGAACTAACAAAGATCAGAATCCCATTTATCCCCGCACTGCAGCAACCAAAAAACGAACAACAAACAGCACATGTAAAACTAAAAAAGCTTTAATGGGCTACAGAAATCATATTCTAGAATACACTATATTGTTAGGTCAGCATCTAAACAATTTCACTGATATAAATCCCTTACAACAGATTTCATTTTGCATTGCAAATTATACTATAAAATTTTCAGTACATGTTTGTAAAGATGATTTGTGTTTGAAACAAAATTTCAAACACTGAAAAGATGACAAACTATTTTCATTAAAGAGGTTAATTCAGAATGCATAATCAAATACAAAAGTTAATTCTATGGGATTTTTTTTTATATAACTTAGAAAAAGAAACCAGCATGAGACAATGAGATGCCTGGCCTCTAGCTTCTACACCATCCATGACCGAGTTTATGGGATTAAAACGTGAAGGGGAATTTACCTAATTAAAATTAAGTACGACTTGTCTTATTTGATTAGCTCTCTCCTTCACACTCACGGGCCCCGTGACGAAATGCCTTGGTGATGGCTCTTATACACAGCTGTCATTTTAATGGAAATATACTTCAGTAAATTCAGCAAATTTCTGTCCACTACCAACTGTTAATCCATGTCAATCTCATTTAACAACCAGAAAAGCCATTACGAACTTGTCGGCACTTTAATTTCCCTAAATGAATTTAATTGATTTTTTATTACTCTTTTGGCATTAACATCATCTTCCCTTAATAACAAAGTACAACAAAATTAGCTGTCATAAATGCCCACTATTTTTAAACCATACCTTTTAGAAACAGATTAGATAGGGATTTGTGTCTTCCATAGTTTGTCTCTGACTTGATTGTTATGAAGAACATAATAATGAGAATCGGAGAATTCCCACCCCTGGGGAAGGAAGGGGGAAGGTAGGGTATCAGATGTGGGGAAGACAGCAACCAAAGCGAGGTGCTATCAACGGAGGCAGGGCAACAAGACATCAAGCTAAATATTAGTACGCAGCATTTTTAGTACTCGTCCAGAGCATCAAGATCCTGGTGACGAAAAACGATGCCAAGGTGGCTTTCTCTTTGGTATCTTAATTCCCACAACCATAGCTACTTTCTTTTGGTTTCATAATACCCATAACCATGCACCACAAGAAAAACGCCTAGTATGTGTTTGCTATTAGCATGATATTGTTCTAAGTACTTTGCATACATAGTGTCATTTAAGGCTCAAAATACCTCTGTATTTCCACACACTATATGTGAGGAAACTGAGGAACCAGAAGTGAGGTACCTTACCCAAGGCCTGAAATTTGTAAAGGGTGGACGTAGGATTCAATGCCATGCCATGGAATCAGATCGGGGTCCTTAACGGCACGTTACAGCCTCCCTCACCGGTGTGAGAGGCCCTCAGTGTGGGAAGAGCAAGACCCACCACAGAAAAACCGAGTCCCAGGAAGTTGCCCAGATGGCAGTTAGGATTTACAAAACGGTGCTAAATATTTCATGAATGTTTAAGTAGCTTAAAAGTAGCCTACCATTAGTATTTCTTCATGAAGGACAATCAAACGTCAGTTCTTAAAATATTTTAAATGATTGTATGTGTTTACACACCTTAGTATCAAACTCGTTTTCATTTATTCAATGAAAATATTAGTCTTACCTAAAACAGGAAATACAGGACCTTCACCAGGAATTCAGTAACTGTTTAATCATTCAATGAGTAGAGCCAGGGTCAATATATTTCCAATTCTTTTCTTAAGGAATCTTCAATCCCACTGACTTCTGCATTAGGGATGGTCAATAGCTTCTTGTGTCAGAGTAATTAAGCACAACGTTCTGATTCTGGGTAAAAAGCAAAACTGATCCCAAACTGCCTTGCTTGACCAAATTGTGCTATGACCCAGAGGCAACCAACGCGTCTCTTGTCTCCTCCTCTCAGCATTAGAAAGAGGATCTAAGATAAGGAGCAGAAATGAAATCCTTTCCTTTGCAATAAAGTATCCAATGAAATAAATCTTACTTATGGAACACGTCTTGTCTAACAAGACAAAGTTGATGCTGGTTTATCTTTCCAAGCAGAAGGCAACGTACGTGCCCTATTCTACAGGAAAGACAGCCATCAGGTAGGGCTCTCATCTGCTCCGGTACTAATTCCCACTAATCTTAAAGTGATTTCCCCACTTTTTCCATTCCTTTTCGGTGCCCCCAAGTATAAGAATTACCTCCAGATAATCTAAAGATAGTCGCCTGACTGAGGGCTACAGGTAGTTCACTGAGTCAAGTAATTGGAACTGGGAGACCAGATGGCCACAACACTCCCCTTCATCTAGGACAAGCACTGACCACATTATGGTGCCACAGAGGAAAAGGTGGTGCCAACTCAGCCCCGCTGCACAGACGCAGTAGCACCTCCCTTTCCTTTATTGCCCAAGCTTGTGGACTTAAACTTTTGTTTTTATGTTTTTAGAAAGAAACGACTCTATACCGGCAAAATAGTCAGTCTACTGGAGTTGTCACCGTGGTCAGATACAGCCGGGCTCCATACATTTGTACCCAAGAATGAGAGGACACTGCTTGATTGCAGGGTTGCTCTCAAAGCTTTTCAAGCAAAAAAAAAAAAAAAAGGAGGAGAAAACAAAACAGAAAAGAAATGCAAGCTACGCGAAAAATACGAGTCTGGACAAGATGGCATAGACTCATTTCTCCTTGCCCCTCCCCACTAAATATGAGCAGTGCTTGCAAGGACTTCATAATTTCCAAGAGTTAAAAAAAAAAAATAAAGGAAAAAAGAAAAAAAATCCATTTGATCAACTTAATTTCTTTTATCTTCCTTCCCTTCCACGTTCTTTTCCAAGCTGTTTTGCTTTACAACATGTTAGTGGTAATGAACCCTGGAAATAAAGAAAGAGTGACCCAAAGCAGAATGCTGAAAGGTGTTCAACGGATGGTTAGGGACCCTAGGACTGAAGGAACAACAGAACAGCAGGGTGCCTTAGGATGGCCCACCCAGAAGCAGAAGGCAACACAGACCTGGCATTTCCAGATTCTCAACCGAGCAACAGAGGGCATCTCAACCGAGCAACAGAGGTCCATTCCTCCCCTGAATCACAAGGCTGTCCTGTAGACAACGCCATGTGAGCCAAGCAAGGGGGACTGAGAGACCCTTGCTGACAGTAAGTGGCCAGTGGAGGGATTCTCCTCCCCGTTAGGCAAGAATACTAGCTTCCACCGAGAAACATGGTGGGGCGGGGAGGGGGGAGGGGGAGAGGGAGGTGGGTCCAACAAGGTTAATTCCACTGCAGAAAGTACTTAGGAAGCATCATTGTCCCCATGAACCAGAGACACTCTTCCCCTATGGAGAGGCACAAAGTGTCCTGGTCTTTGTAAGCAACTTCCGCCCCCCTCAAGCATCACAGCAGGGACCAGTGCGAGTCCCCATGGCACTGGATACACCAAGCACGCTTAAGAATTAAATTACCATTAGAACGTGGCCCACAAAAGTAGGTCAGGTTCTGTATACGAAGCCTGAAAAGCACGACTGCCTTCCAAAATAAAATATTTAAATAGAATTCAGAGACTCGTAACAAAAGAGCCAAAACATCCAAAATACAATTGAAAATCACTCATCATTCCAAGAGCCAAGAAAATCACAACTTGATTTGAGAAAATACAACCAACTGGCACTAACACGGAGGTAAATAATATGTTGCAATTATCTGTCAAGAATTATAAAGCAGCCATGATGAAAATGCCTCAGCAAGAAACTACACGTTTTCTTTAGAAAAATGAAAAAACAGCACTGAAAAATTTAGTAACAGAAATAAAAAACTCAGTGGATGGGATCAATAATAAAGTGGGATGACAGAGGAAAGAAACGGTGAACTTGAGGACAGAACAATAAAATCTACACGATCTCAACACAGAAAAAGTAGACTGAAGAAAATCAACAGCGCCTGAGGACAATAAGAAAGGGTCCAACAGTCATATCCATTGAAGTCCCAGAAGGAAAGGAGAAAGAGAGTGGGCTAAAAGAGCGTTTTAAGAAATAATGGCTGGGGGCACCTGGGTGGCTCAGTCAGTTAAGCACCAACTTCAGCTCAGGTCAATGATCTCACAGTTCATGAGTTCAAACCCTGCATCTGGAGCCTGCTTCGGATTCTGTGTGTGTGTCTATCTCTCTCTCCGCTCCTTCCCTACTCGTGCTCTGTCTCTCTCTGTCTCTCAAAAATAAATAAACATTAAAAAACTTTAAGAAAGAAAGAAAGAAATAATGGCTGAAAACATCCCAAATTTAGTGAAAAACATAAATCCATCATTCGTTTTCGTTGAAGAGAGGATACTTGCAATCAGGAGGGATGAAGGGGTTGCTTCACACAGCCATGTTTTTCATCAATTCTAGAAAAATAACACTATCCTCAGTGTCGTGCTTAGGATGGAAGGACAAGTCACTGGGTGAAGGGCAGGGCTCTGGCCCCCAACATCGACCCATGATGAATATTCCACACCACAGGATGGCAAAGCTAGTACAGAGAACAAAATTTTTTTAAGTTTATTTATTTTGAGAGAAACAGAAACAGTGTGAGAGGGAGGGGTAGAGAGAGAGAGATAGAGAGAGAGAGAGAGATAGAGAGAGAATGAATCCCAAGCAGGTTCCAAGCTGCTAGTGCAGAGCCTGATGCAAGGCTCGAACCCACAAAACCGTGAGATCATGACCTGAGCCAAAATCAAGACTGAGCCACCCAGGCGCCCCAAGAACAAATAAAAGTTTTAACTTTTGCTAGAGCTTCTGGTAACATCTCTTAATACTCATCTCTGAGGCGCCTGGGTGGCTCAGTCGGTAAAGCATCCGACTTCGGCTCAGGTCATGATCTCACAGCTGGTGAGTTCAAGGCCCACATCGGGTTCTGTGCTGACAGCTCGGAGCCTGGAGCCGTGCTTTGGATTCCGTGTCTCCCTCTCTCTCTGTCCCTCCCCCACTCTCTTTCACTCTCAAAAATAAATAAACACTTAAAAAATGTATAAAAAAATACTCATCTTCAGATGTCATTAGAACCTAGTCAATTTAGCATACGCACCATCCCTCAAGCCAGGGTCAGCTTCACAGGCCACAACCAATTCTGGGGCCCCAAGTTTGGCTTAATGCTCTGCTGTCATGGCCTGGAAATTCTTAATAATTTTGTAACAAGAGACCCCACGTTTTCATTTTGCCCCAATTCCCAGAAATGATCCAACTGTTCCTGCCTCAAACACATCTTAGAGTGTCACCCCTTGAACCCCTCCCCCACAAAACTTTCAATCCATTCTCATAGAATGCCTCCCATTTCATCCCTGCCTACCAGAATCTAACCAGTTACTTTAACACCCAATAAAAATCTCCACTCTTCCCTGATCACCTCCGTCTCACATCGTGTGTCATTTATCACCTATAAATTACTCCAGTACTCAATCACACACCACACTGAGACACTGCTGATAAAACGTTAATTACATTTTCTTTTGTCATCTCCTTTTCACATTTTTTTTTGTTCTGGATCTCAAATAGATTAAAATTCGGCGAGGGCAGAGAAAATGGTCTTGCACAGCACTGTCGGGACTTAACCACGGTGATGAGAAATGTTCCACGGCCGTGCTGTCTCATAGACACGGGCTACTGTAGTTAAGGAGCACTTGAAATGTGGCTGTTGCAACTTAAGCAAGTGGATTGTGTGTTGTAGTTAACTGTAATGAATGAAATTTAAGTTTGCATGTGAGCTAGCGGCTAGCGTCCTGGACTGCACAGGTCTGACGCTCCTCGTCGCTTGGGTAAGACCCGCCGCGGAAATGCCTACAGACTGAGCAGCTCGGCTGTTTTGACGATTTCTCGAGAACTTAACGCTCGCCTTCACGGAAAGCACAGCAAAGTTTTTAAGGAGACGAGTTTTGGGTAAGTTGTGTCCTAAATTCCCCCTACTGCTTAAAATATTCCCGGTAGGTAGATGCTATCTGTTAATATTATTTAATCTTAAAAAAAAAAATGAATGTAACTCTCTAACAGCTTGAATTGCTGTGGGGGAGTTGTGTGGTTTCAAATTGAAGATACCTACGGATAATTTTCTTTTGATTACAGAATTCCTCAATATGTCTTTCTATATCCTAAAATGCCACAGAAGCACAGCTCATTACTGTACAAATTAGGGGGGAAAAAAAGTGCAATAAAACCCATGAAATGCTGCCTGGTACTGTATCAGCCTAGGACAGTGAAAGGCTGATGATGTGTTCTCTTCCGAGAGGCCTGTGGCGTCAGAGACCCTTGAAACCACCTGCTGGGGACTCCCGCTGTATTTCAGAGCTGGGAGGTAAGAGAACGCAGCTGGGACCACCTCCGCATACAGATACGAGCTGCTTTCTCCCTCCACCAGCCCCTCCACCCATTTGCTAAACAGAACTTGGTACACGCAAGGCTGGGCTTCAGACATTGGGAATAGAGGATTTTTAGGAGAGCTAAAACTGACAGCTGGATTTGTGCCTCTTTGAAACACTTCCAAACTTCTCTTGAGCTTTTCTCTGTTTTGAATGGTTTTATCTTGGGTACTTCTTTTATTGCTACGGGACTCTGGCCTCTGAACCTGGTAAATAATCACAAAGCGACCAATGTGTCAATCTTACGGTATATTTAAACATTAAGCTAGTTATGTTAGTTAAGTGAGTTAAGCTGGTTAAATACCCAAATGGCTGGGAGAATCCATACCTAAAGCATACAGTGCCCCAGGTTCCAAGGACTTGTTTTAATTCTTAAGCAAAGTATGCCCTCCCTTTTACTAGAATTTGTCACACAAACAGACCCCGGTTTTCACCCTCAGCCTGTCTCTAGCTGACATTTATATGCCAAAAATTGCATCATTAACACAGCCTCAAAAAGAAATGGTGTAGCATTTCTATGTACTAACCACACGATCCAGAACCCTCCATCGTACTTTTCACAAATCCTGCTTATGTTGGGACCGTATTAGTCAGCTCAGGCTGCCATGACAAAACACCCACACACAGGGTGGCTTAAACACCAGAAATGCGTTTTCTCACAATTCCGGAGGCTGGAAGTCCAAGCCCAAGGTGCCAGCTGATTTGGTTTCTAGCAAGAACTCTCATCCTGACTTGCAGATGGCCTCCCTCTCACTATGTCCTCACGTGGCACACAGAGAAAGAGCAAGGTCTCTGGTGCCCTTTGAATAAGGGCACTAATCCCATCCTGAGGGCCCCATCTTCATCACCTCCTCTAAACCTAAGTACCTCCCAAAGCCCCCATCTCCAAATACCACCCCACTGGGGCTTGGGGCTTCATATGAATGGGGGACACAATTCAGCCCATGGAAAAGACGGTAATGAAGACAGAAGTTACACAGTGAAGAATGGCCCTAAAAAAGCAATTGAAAAGCCCTAAAAGCTCCCAACAACACCTCACTCTATGTGCCTTTTGCCCATCACTGGAAAACAAACTGTGACTTAACTTGCTGCACATGCAAAATCCTAAGTCTTTAGCAAAGGCAAAATCACGTCTCTCTGGATCCTCGCTCTGTAATATATTTCTCTGAGTCATAAAAATTTGCAAATCTGCACATGGCAGAAACTAAGCCTCAACTTGAGGCTATAAATAATTACAATCATGTTCTATTCATACGGGAAGCCTGTTTAACCTGTCTTCTCATTTAGCCAGCTGTAGTGTTCAAAGCCATTTGGAGGGTATCTCAATACTCGTGCAGTCTCTCTCTGATGCTTCTGAACTCTGAGCTCCTCCCGGGAACCGGCAACACCCAGTGTCTTGGGAGGCCCTGTGCTTCGTGGGGCACTTGTAGTACTGCATTTCAGAAAGTTTCAGAATCGCTTATGAAAACCATAGCAAAATCACCAGGTATACCGAAACGAATAGAAATGTACATAATGACTCAGCCCCCACCTGGGAACAACACGACTCTTCTAACCATAGATCAGGTTAGTTAACCGAAGGCTTTGCCTTCAGGTCTTGGGAACAGATTCCCATTCTTACTGTTGTCTTGGTGCTCCCCCATCTATACCTGCCCTATGCCACTTTCTACGCTGAACTGGGCACAGAAGGAAACCTGAAAGATGTCATCAAAGCATCACGTGGCCAGGAAGAAGCTCCTTCCTGCCTCTGTCCGTTCTTTTTCCCGACACAGAACACCTCTTCCCGGCTGACTCACTGAGTAGCTTTCCAAACTAATTTTTTTTGTCTAGTTTGGATACTTGACCCCGACGATAGTTCTGATACATCGATGCCTAAACATCTGCAGTGGCTCCCCACTGCCCGAAGAAGAAAGTCCAACTCCTCACCTGGCATTCAAGAACGTCCACAGCCACCCACTGATTCCCCCTCCAAGGGTGCCACTCATTCTCCTCTGCGGCCATATGGAATGCTGTTGGTCCCCCAGGACATTCCAGGCTATCCTGCCTTCAGACATTTGCTTGTGCGGTTTTCTGTTCTAGGAATGCCCACCACCCCCACCCACTTACTTTACAACCACGAGCACAAGTAAGCACCCAGCTAAATTCCACCTGTGGAATAAAGGGGTTCCCCACCATGAAGCTGTCCCTGCTTTTCTCTAGATGGAAGTCCTCCACCCTGTGAATCCTCCTAGAACCCAGCGAGCGTTCTCCTGTGGCTTTTCGCACTCTCTGTACTGCAGTCCTGAACACAAGGTTCATCTCAAGACCCTAAGCTCCTGGGTTAGGTCCCCCGAATGTCTGGATAATGTCTTTTACATAATAGATTCTTACAGAACAAAGGAGAAAAGGAAAAGAGGAAGGTGAGAAGGCGGGAAAGAGGTGGGTGGGGAAGGAAAAAATGCCCCACCCCGTGAATTTCTCATCCATCCACATCAGATGATTCAAAATGTAATTTCAAAGAGATGAACTAAAGAATGAACTCGGGGTAGAACTTAGGTATGATCTGCTATAAAAGATAGGCTTTGGATTAAAATGTTATTACTTTAGGATTGGCAGTTGTTCTAGAAGGATGACATCAGCCAGGCCTCAGTGCCCTTGAACTTGCTGTTCCCTTGGCCTAGAGGGCTCTAAATACTGGTGAGACAGCCCCTCCCTCAAGGAGTTTCGGGTACGGAGTTTGAGGGGTAACGAGATGATTATAATAGGCTACGATTCATGAGTCTGGAAGTCTGTACAGGATGTTCAGGGAAGAGGAAAGGAGACCCTGGCTCCAACCTGGTGGAGAGAGTTAGCAGCTAAGAAAGGTTTTCCAGGGAAAATAACACCTGACCTGGATCTTAGAGAAAAAGTAAGAATCCACCAGACCAAATGGGGTACGCAGACGGCTGAGGGAGGGTACCTGCCAGAGATGAGCTTTTCTTGTTGCTTGTATTTCCTGCCCTGATTACCTTTCCATTCCCTTAGTCAGGAGCGTAGCATTTACAAAAACTCATATTATGTTATATGAGTTCATATATACACATTTAAAGATACCTTCCAGTGCCAATAGCCTATGATTCTGCTCTTCTGTATGTGCAGGCAGAGTTTTTTAATAGGTAACACACTGTACTCTATAAAACTTGAGAGACGAGAGAGTGCACAATAAAAAGTTGACCTGCCTCTCAGTTCCCTTTCACAGAGGCAACCGCATGTACAGTTCTCCAAGATCTCTTTAAACTCCCGTGTCTGCCTCTTAATGGAAATATTGGCTCTATCCCCTTCTCACCTGCAACTTTGGCATCTGATGAGACACTGGAGGCTTCCAGGCTCCAGGTGCTTGCAGAATTTACGAACACTAATTAGTAACAGCAAAATGTGTGCCATGTGTCCTAGGACAAATCTCTTCTCCCACAGCGTCTTTCCAGGCAAAGGGATAGCACGGGGCTGGTTCAGAGGAAAAGCTGACACTTTATAGGGATGAAAATGAGAAGACTCCGAGAGATGGGGCGGCTTCCTTCAATTATGCGAGAGACTATAATGGAGAAGAGAGGTCAGAGGTGGCTTCTGTGATGTCAACGGGTAAACTGGAAGAGACGGGAGGAAGCTCGGGGGCCCCGCGGAGGCGGGATGTTCCAACAATCGTGGCTCGCAAAGATGGGGTGGATTTCCCCCGTGGCCTCAGTCCACGGTCACGAGGGAGAGAATCAAGCACAAAAAATGTAGGAGACCAGATGACAAGATCGGTGCTTCTCAAAGCAAAACACATACCCCCCACCCCCACCCCCGTTAGTAGAATGTGATCTAACCTTAATTGGCATAAAAGCGATTTTTTAAATAAGTATTTTCATGGTTCTTACAAAAACACATCATAAAGAGAGATAACGCTGCGTGTGCTTACGTGCAAGGTACTATTGTAACTGCTTTTCACTCTTTTTTTTTTCCCACTGACTCTTCCTAAAAACCGTTTAAGACCAATAATATTATTGTCTCCATTTTGCCCTTGGGAAACAGAGAAACAGAGAGATTTCCATCCTGCTCCGGGTCACTATGACCACAATCAGAACCCGGGCAATCTGGCTCCAGAGTCCAAGCAGCACCATCATCAAATCGAGATATTTATGCTTAGGATGAAGCTAAACCAAACATAGGATTTAATCTGGAGAAAAGCTATTAAGTAACTAATAGTGCAAGTCGTTCTCAGATATAGCAGATAGAGCAAAAATCATGAATACAGTCTCATCGCTGATGTCTGAAATATACTTGTCTAGATGTATCAGTAAGGTCTCCTCCAATCCATCTTCTAGAATTACAATATAACCACTAAGAGCTCCTATAATTTAGGCCATTGGGTGGTTACAGAGTATAAATCACTAGGAGTGAAGCTGCATGGCCAAAACGGACGCTGTTCCAGGGACGCTACGATGCTTTATAGTCTAATAAATAAAAAGTTGCTACATTGCACAGAAACTGTTTTTGCTAAGTCCTCTGAACCAAACACCGGAACGCAGGTGTGGACAAATTTAGCCAAGACCCTGGTCGAGTATCATCCCTTCCATCCTGCATCCCCTGCCCCCAACCTCATCCACTCCCACTACAATACGCAGAATACAGACGCCTTCTCCTGCTCAAACTCCACTTAAGAGCAGAAAACACACGCATACACTAAAGGGAGTATTTTCATGTGTTCGTGCCAACTTTCCATTTGCTATTCCTTGAGGCTATGGTCCATTTTGCTACTGGTTATGGAAACGCTGAGAATCCTAAGTTAGAGCGTTTTTGAGTCTGATGTTTTTTCCCACATCTCTCCAGGCATGGCTACCCTTCTTTCCAAGAGAAAAAAACAAAAAAACAAAAAAACCCACACCCTTTGTCTTGAAATACAAATCCCAACATGCAGCACAAAGCACTGTTCTGTGTTTAACACATGGTTGCAATACACACATAAACTGGGGGAAAAGGAAAAACGTGGAAGTCTTGACAACAACACACACCCATACTCATTGCACACTTCAGCTTTATTACAACTTCAGACGCCCTACAACACAGTGAGAGTAATTACCTAATAACTAGGCAGCTCCCCCAAATCTGTGATGATTTAGTTATAATTAGAAAGTCAGAAATAATGAGCATGTACCTGCAAGCCCAATGCTAGTACAACGCTAGGAGAAAACACCACTGTGCAAATGAGTCTAAGTTCTCCAGGGCAGGCAATGCATGTCTTAATTCAATCATCTGTGCAAGTCAAAGGAACCCCTAAATGCCACGTTTCCCCCCCTTGAATGGAACGCTACCATCACGAAATCCTTTCTGGTTTTTCTGAAGCCTGTCACAGAATGGGGAGCATGTGAGAAGCTACCCTCCTGGGAAGAGCTGAGAACAAGTGAACAATGAGCCTGTCACCTCCATCATCACAAAGAATTAAAAAGAAATTAAAATAAATGGATTATATGAAGCACCCTTGGTAAACACTAATTACTTCCAAGTGGATTCTTGGGTATCGGACTTCACAATCAATTACTTTTTTTCTTGGTGGGTGGGGGGGAGGAGGTCAATTTAGCATACAATTTTATTTCTTTTTCTTTAATTAATCTTTTCAAATAATGTGGTTTATCCCTTACCCTTTGCCCTAGACATTGACAATGCAATCTTAAAAGCAAAGGATGGGACGCAAAGGTTGATTGTAGTATCTCAAGGGACCAATTCTCTCTTGCGATATCTCTTGCTTTTCAGATTTCATGAGAACTATGCAGGGCCTCCAACCAGAATAACGATCGACAGCATTTCTGATTAAGATGCCAAAGGGAAAATCAGATAGATGGTTTTCTTCATCTGACATGCCCTCATTCTGTATCAGACGCTACTCTTGCCTTTCCACTTTCATTGTCCTATTTAGAGCATTTTCATCAGTGTTTCAATATCTATTTTTGTATTGCTCATAAAAGTTATTTAGTACAATTATAAGTCCAAATATCACGCAAGGCACGGGGATTTAAGCTTTAGAAAGACTCAATCCACTCAGAGCACAAACACACAACGGTCAATAGTACAGACCAACAATGTTAACAGAAGAATGGACAGTGTTCTGTAGGGTCACAGGATTAATCCGTTCTGCCACAGATGACAGGTAAGGATATACGGGCAGGGAAGGTTTTGCAGAAGAGGAACACCTGAGCTGTGTTTTGATAGGAAAGAGAGGGTGGAAAGGTGTGTAGGGACAAGGAGAAAAACATGAAGATAAGCAGATCCCCAAGTACATATGCGGTCCCTGAGCAGACACTTCACACAGTTTGGCACATGTAAGTTACTCATGCCTTTCGCACATGAGTAGAGCTACCTGGTGAGGAAGTCTGGAGGTGATGAGGGAAGGAAGAAGGTGGAAATAAGGGCCCAGATGACAGCTCTGAGAGGGAGTGGTGTGAGAGAAGAGGTTAGGGACAGACCTCAGAGAATGCTCCCTCATATCTCTGCGGCCACACCAGGCATTGCTTCCTCTCCTCGTGCATGAAGCTCGTTCCCATCATTCGGCCTCAGCACATGCCCCCTTGGTCCAGAATGCTTCCCCCTTCCTTTTGCCCAACATCACTCTGGTCTCAGGCAGCCCAGCCCCAAACCCTCTTCCTCAGTGCTCTGTGAGTTTCCCTCACAGGACATAACAAAATTGAAATATAATGCAGGGGTGTGTGTGATTCTTTATTTCATGCCTGCTCCCCAAAGCCTGGCTTTGTCAGCGTGAGGTCTGCCACAGAGCAGGCTCTCAGTAAATATTTCCTGAGTAAATGAGAAAAGAGCTGTGGCCAGAGAGACTGGAGGCAACTTAGGAATTCGTAGTGTCCAGGGGGCCAAAAGGGGCAAATGTACCAAAGGGGCAAGTGTACCAGGAAGTATATATAGTCAATAATGAGAAGGTGACCCAGAGAATAAGCACAGCTAAGACAACAAAAAGGCCTACTTCTAGAAAGCCTAATGGGAATGATTAAACTTCCCAAGGCAACTATCCAACCAGGTCAACTACATAAATCAAATCCCTTCAGTCATGGTTTATCATCTACGAAATGAAAGCCAAACTCCCTAGCAGGAACCCAAGGCCCTCCTCAACTCACTGACCTCCAACTCAAACCCTCGTGTCCCGACTTCTATACCTTGGACCCACCAGACTAGCTTCCTGGGTCTCTAACCTGCCGCACCCTGCAGACTTCAAAGCCAAGGGAAATGTCAGTTCCTCACCCAAGCTCACCTACTCCTAACCTGTTCTGGCCCATGGTGATTATTCATCTAAAGTCCTAAAAACCAGTCTATGTCTCTCATAAACTTCACATGCTTTTTCCTTCCTCAACATATCTACGAGCCTCGCTCTTCATCATGTTCAGGTGACTCTGGGAGGCTCTCCCTAATGACCTTACTCGAAATATATACCTGTCCCAACACATCCTATCACCCTTCCCTTCTAGATGTGTTTTCATAACCCCTACCACTATCTACATATAGTTTTACTTACACAGATAGTTTACTTATTTTCCTTGACTTTGGTCTGGTTTGTCCACTGCTATATCCCCACTGCCCAAAATACAGCCTGGGACCAATTAAGGTCTCAAAAACTATTTATTGAATGTATGTCAAATAAACAGATATTTATCTCCTCTGAAATATAGTATTTACTATTCATCTTTAAAAGGGATCCACGCAGGTATGTTCTGTACATACTTCCTGTTTATAAATCAGGGCCATCCACAGCCAAAGAAGAGTAAAGATGGTTAAGACTGTCATAGTCCTAAACTTGACCCAAAGCCTGCTTATGGTCCACACTTTGTTGCCTCTCCGAAGCAAGTCTGGATCCCAGTTCAGGAACTCATCAGCTGTCGAACCTTGGGAAACCACTAAATGTTCCTGAGCCTCAATGTCTTCTTCTGGAGGACACTTAACCCCTAGAAAGAGGGCAGATATGAGACTATCTGGCACAGTAATTGGAGCACAGGCTTCAAAAATGTCGACAATCAGTGTTAGCTCACTGTTCTCGCCTTTATCCACAGAGGTAAATACCATGAACATTCTCCTTGTCAGCCTCATGGCATCATTCGGTTGCCAAGAACATTTTTCAATCCAGTTAAACACAAAAGTCTATGTCTCACTAAATTTTCTGACTAATGTTTACCAGATGACATATCTATCTATATCTATCTATCTATCTATCTATCTATCTATCTATCTATCTAGAATCACTGCAAAACAAGATAAGAAGTAAAATATGAATGATGCTTTTATTAAAACACCCAAACCAAAACTGTTAAAATAAATCCTACTATACAGAAATTTACCCATTCATTCATTCATTTAAAAACATATAATGACTAGAGACATCTGGTTGGCTCACTAGGTAGAGCACATGACTCTCAAATCTCAGGATCATGAGTTTGAGGCCCACGTTGGGCATAGAGGTCACTTAAAAAAGGGGGAGGGGGGAATCTATCACAGGAAAGGCAAAGAATTCTCCCGAATATATAATGACTAAAGTCAAAATTCAATCACTGATGGTAAATCAATGTAGTCATTCCAAGCAAACCCTTACCTAAAAAAGCAAAAGGTGCAAATGGAAAATTCTACTAGATCTTAGAATTTTAATTCATATATATATATATATATATGGGGAAAGAATCTAACAAAATGGCATACCTTCCAATAATCACAGCAGGTTTTGTGTATTTCCTGCACATCAGGAAAATCGGTGGGTTGTCTTTACAGACAACCGTATTCTTCACCCAGTTTCCCCCTTGGGGAAACTTATTTCAAGAATGTTGTATTAATAGAATATTTAACCTTTGGAGATCCAGCTAAGTTGTTGCAGGTACTGATAGTTTGTTCCTTTCCATTGCTGTATACCATTCCATGGCGTGGCCCTATTACTACACCATTCACCCACGAAGGACGTGTGGGTGGTTTTTACTTGTTTGCTCTTCTCAATAAAACGGCTATGAACATTTGTGTACAGGTTTATGGGTGAACAGAAGGTTTCCTTTCTCTGGGGTCAACACCCAAGCGCGCAACTGTGGAGCTGTGTGGTGAACGCACGCTATTTTACGGGAAACTGCACTGGGTTCTGGAGTGGCTATACCATTTCACATTCCCACCGGCGGTACATCGGTGACCCAGCTTTTGTGCAGTCTCAGAAGCATCCAGTATGGTTACTGTTTTGACGTTAGCCATTCTGATAGGCGCGGAGAGGTATCTCACGGCGGCTTTAATGTGCACTTCCCGTGTGGCTAATGATCTGACCATCTTTTCGCGTGCTTACTCGCCATCTGGATAGTCTCTGTATCGTCTATACAGTCTGTTCACGTCCCTGTCCTTTGCCCATTTTCAAATTGGATTATGTGTTCATCACTGTTGGGTTTTGAGGGTTCTTTATGTATTCCAGATGTTGTCCACTTTTTGATACGTGGTCTAGAAATATTTTCTCCTAGACTGGAGCTTGTCTTTTCAGCCTCTTAAAAAAAATCTTTTGCAAAGCAAAAGCGTTTAATTGTGGCTTGTCTTTTCATTTTCTAATGCTATCTTTTGAAAAGCAGAAGCTTTGGGGGCACTGGGTGGCTCAGTCGGTTAAGCGTCAGACTTTGGCTCGGGTCACGATCTCACGGTTTGTGGGTTCAAGCCCTGCATCAGGCTCTGTGCTGACAGCTCAGAGCCTGGAGCCTCCTTGAGATTCTGTCTCCCTCTCTCGCTGCCTCTTCCCCACTTGCACTCTGTCTCTCTCTCAAAAACAAACATTAAAAAATAAATTTAAAAAAACAGAAAGCAGAAGTTTTTAATTTTAGTGAAGTCTAATATATTAATATTTTCTTTGATGGGTCATGCTTTTGAACGTCATATCTAAGAAATGTTTTCTAGTACAAGGTCACACATGAAAAGCAACCTTCTAGGAGTTCTACAGTTTTAACTCTTACGCTGAAGTCCATGATTCACTTTGAGATAATCTTTGTGTTTGGTATGAAATAGCAGTCTCAGTTCACCGTTTTGCATACGGATATCCAATCGTTTCAGCAATGTCTGTTAAAAAGATTACCCTTCCCTCATTGAAATACTCTGGCCTCTTTGTCAAAAATCAATTGATCACAAATGGAGAGGTTCATCTCTGAACTTTTTATTGTGTTCTATTGATCTTTATGTCCATCCTTAAGCCAATACCAAATTTAGTGGTAGAAGTCCTCAAATTATATTCTTTTTCAAAATCACCTTGGCTATGCTAGATCCTTTCCATTTCCAAAAGCACTTGTTCTTTCAAAAACATTTAATTCTAAAAACAAATATGTAACTACAGTCTATTCTAGAACTCAACCTTTTTCATAAGATTTCTCTCAACAACAGACCATACTGTACCATTAACCATGTGAAATTATCATCTTTCTCGCCTTCAACTGTCTACCTAATCTTCTCAAGTAATATAAATGGATGAAACTTACTAAAATTTTCCCCCATAATAAAAGGAAAAATAGGTACAGAAAACCAAAATCTGGAATAAAATATTCAAAACATAATAATAATATTTATAATAATTATATACTAATAAAACATAATCTGTGATTATTGCTGAGTAGTATAACCAATGGCAACTAGTTTTTCTTCCCCTTTTTATATACTTACCCAAATTTTCTAAAATATGCATGTTACATTAAAGTTTATTTTTTCCTATTATAAAATACATGGACCTTCAATATTTGATTTTCCTTTTTCTTCTAAACTTTGCTTTTTGGTGGATAAATACAGTGTTACGATCTGAGTTGTTAGCATGGATATTGTCAGAGTCCGCGATTCCTGGACTTTGCTTTTCCATTTCACAAAATCCAAGATAGAACAACAAACTTTATTAATGCTTTACTTTATTCATTTACTGCTCTGTTTCATAAATATTCAAGGATCAACCTTGCTAGATTTATCCTGATCTTGATAAAATGTGTTTTATATTTTCACATTATCCTGGAGTAATATGCAAGTAGGAAACAATAATAATCAGACAGGAGGGAAATGAGAACTCCATTTCACCAACAGTAAATGCTTTTTTCATATTTTTCAGAGTCGGTATGAATTAAACACAATGAATACAGATTTCTTCCTTAAATCACATTATTAACCAAAATGTGTTGAACAAAAACGTTAAGACCAAATGTTGGTGTAATAAAATTTCAGCAGAAGATGCCTAAGTGTTTGATGAAAACGGTGGAGTCTTTCAGTAGCTGAAGAAGTTTCTGTCTTCTTCCAATAAGTTGTAGCCTTCCTGGGTTTCATTTCTTTACCTCAACCCCAAGATCTAGCACTTCAGATAGAAGAGCGTGTATTTATTTTTATTTTGTTTTTGTTTTTATTTTATTTATCAGTACAAATGCCTTCACCTTCTTGCCCTCTTGCCTCCCTGACCTGAATCGATTCATCCACCTCTACTTTCTCTGTCCTCTCATGGGTTTTTGAGCACTGACCCTGAAAACCACAAAGCAATGTCAATGGTGTTTAGATACATTACCCTGCCGTCAATGTCCACGGGTCACTCAACACTGAAAGGAAGTTCTTTCACTTCAATTTATAGAGTTCTCACTGTAAGTTTCAACTTCTGCTAGACCATCCAGGGACTTTATTATTTAACGAAGATCATTAAAAACCCTCTCTTAAAGCACACAGGGCCACACAGCCTGTCTAGGAGACACTCGCTCTCTCAAATTTACAGCGATGATGTTTCAAGAATATATGCAAATAAGGGGAGCCCCCAGGTCAAGTTTTTAACATCAATGTTTCCTATCACCCGTACATGAAATAACGGTCCAGGAGAAGTCTGGTGGAAACCAATGAAACATACATTCTAAGAGATAAAATGGTATTCCACAGACTCTTCCCTGCCTTTAACATTAGGTGTGGCTCTACATTCAGATTCTAAACTTTGAACTTCTAAATGGGATTAATTCTAAATTAATTCTAAATGGGATTAATAACACAGAGGAGCATGAAAGTGAGGGGGAAGAAAAGCAGGTTTTAAATAGTAATTAAACTTTATTCCCTGCCGTTGCCAGAAGTGACCTGGGGAAAGCCATTCCACCCGAGTTCTCCTATCTGCCACCAGTCACGCGAAGAATATATATTATTTTTTAAGCCACCACTCCAGTGTTTGAAAGCATTCTGAGCCACTGTGCTAAAGCCCACCAAATAGTAAGTTTGATCCTCGCATATATCAATTAAACTCTTCCAGAGCCACACAGCACATACCCTAATCCGCCAGTCATTCCTCAAAGGATCAAGTGCAAATCTTGCGCCATAACTAGAGAAAACACAGAGGCCATGTCTATACTCAGGAGGTCAGTAACTTCACTGCCAAATGCAAAGGAAACACATTTTGAGATGTGGTGAAACAAAGGAGCCAGCATCTCTGAGGCCCACACTGCCTACCAAACAACGAGCACCAGGGTAGAGAATCAGCCAATGAATCTATTACCTGGAGACGAAATTTATTTTAAGTAAACCAACAACGGCATCAGCAATATAAGACTTTACTTACAGTTTATGACATCAGGAGATAAAATATACATATGCTACACACTACAAATCAGTGGGGAAGCTCCTGTGTATCTTTTACCAAAGCAACATCATCACGACATCAGTTACAGGATTTATAGTAATCTCACACTAAACTCACTTCTTTTAACTGAACAAGTGTCAACGAGTACTGTGAGATTTTATGGTTCCTACCATATGCCATCATTAGAATAGGACAGTCTCTGTTGTACTTCCTCTGGCTTACAAGTTATAAAGAATGGATCAGATCTGCTTTCTTAGCTTTACTAAAAATGAGCCCCTACACTAGGATATGCTGACAAAATTATGTAAACACATACCTATCAAATTGTTTTAATTATAAGTTATTTTTAATAATTCTATTAATTATGAAATAGCAACAGGCTATATAAATTAGTTTTTAATAGCATTTACTTATTTTTATTTTTTAAGTTTATTTATTTTTGAGAGAGACAGAGAGGATAAAGTACAAGTTGGGGAGGGACAGAGAGAGAAAGAGAGAGAGAGAGAGAGAGAGAGAGAGAGAGAGAGACAGAATCCAAAACAAGCTCCAGGCTCTGAGCTGTCAGCACGGAGCCCGACATGAGGCTCAGACCCATGAACCGTGAGATCATGACCTGAGCCAATGTCGGACGCTTAACCAACTGAGCCACCCAGGCACCCCTAAATAGCATTTAAAAGGGAGACAATTTTTTAAAAAAGACAATAACAAGCAACGTATAAATGTTTATCACCCAGGAAACAAAAGCAAATATATAAGTGTCAACTATATTTCAATAAAAAATTAATTAATTAATGTGAGATTAATTAATTTTAAAAAGCAAACATAGTTTGATAAAGAGAAGATAAAAGAGAAAATTCATTTGATAAATGTTTACTGATGACCTATTATGTGCCAGGCATTGTTCCAGGTACCGGGGACATAACAGGAAGCATATGGGTACTGTTTTGGTCATCCACCCAGCACGTATTACCTCCTTCCTAATAAAATTTTGATTTTGCTCAGGTCTTCACCTCTCCTCCAATGCATCCCTGGCCCCACTCCTAGCTCCACACATGGGCCTGACTGATCCAAAGGTAATCTCATTCCTATCACCAAAGATGAGTTCAGGAACGAGCCTACGACTCAACCTAGACCAAAGACACCCACAGAGCGCCTTCCAGGGGATTTCTGAAAAAGACTTCCCTCAATCTTATGGTACCTCAAAGAAACAGCTCTCCTCTTATCTGGACAGTGTGTTGAGATGACAGGCTGGGAACCACTACAGCCATCCGTAGGATGGCCAGAGGATCCGGAGGACAGTAGAGCCAAGATGTCCACATGGAAACGTAGCTTGAACCTCTAGATGACGTTACCCTCAATCCTGCCCTCCCTTTAGGCTTCCATATTGATGTGGGCAAATCCAAATTTCATTATTTAACCACTCTTAACTAGATGGTCTTATGAAAGCATATGAGGGCAACTCTTTGAAGGACAGACATAGCCTCTTTGCTTCAGAATGTATAATCTAGGGGGAAACACAGACCCTGATCAGAATTAGGCTCCTTAATTCTGAAAGAAGGCAGAGATGGAGCAAAAGATTAGAAGTGCTAAAATCCTCCTGGGAGAGAATCATGTTTCAGCTGTTAGCTAAAACGGTTCAATAACAGCATCTCAGAATAACAGTATGCAGGCAACTGTAGGAATTGGGGCCTTCCTGGCATTCTGCCACCCATCCAAGTCTCATCAATTTTTAAATTAAAAAACATTTTAAACAGGTTTTAGCAGGCAAAACAAGTGATGAATAAAACATTCTAGAACATTACAATAAGCAAACCTACAAAATAATCCCTTAAAAAATTGCTGTAAATCTTTACTGATAGATTCTTAACCTCAATGAATAGAAACCTGTTTTTTTTCATTTAAACATACAGCTTTATCTTTCTTACTAACCCCAAATTGTTGAAATGATCATCAATATTCTTGAGTGACGTCAAGTGATCAATTACATAATCAGCTGAACAATTTTCTCCCGGGGAACATGCTAAATCCATATAAACCCAATAGCATAAATCTACATATGGTGTATATTTTCCTTCCACAGTAGTGCAGATTAAGTTAATCCTTTAAAAATTAAACAGTAACATGAATACAGAATACTCAACACATAGGATTAGTAAAGCGGCAATTAAGGGCATACCCTGGATAATAAAAACAAAAAAGAACCGAATCTATTTAATCTAAGTTTGGAATTTCTCCAACAGAGAACAAACAAGTCCAACTGGATTCATTTATTCAATTATTTAATACATTTTTACTGAGCACCTATTATATGTGCTAGGTACTGTACTATTATGCTGGTTGGTGGGGTACACTGAATCCTTCCTTCATAAAACATTGTCTTGAGGGGGGACACAATAATATAACCTCATAAATACATGTGAATTATAATTATGGTAAGAACTTCTACAAAAGAAGAGTTTGGGAGACCTTACTTTTCTTAGGATAACTGATACTAAACCAAGACCCCTCAGAGTGAATCCATTTAAAACAAACTTTTCATAGTATATTGTAAAAAAAAAAAAGAAAAGGATAATTCATGTGGTTTCCAGCCCCCCAAAAAGCCTACAATGATCCATGACTCCTGGTATTCCTGTCCTTCTATAGTTTCATCCCACAGTGACGCAGCATTGGTCTTGTGTGACTAACACCAGTGGAGGTCACAGTATGGGACTTCTGATGTCATAAAAAGGCACTGTAGCTTCTACCTTGGCTTCTTGAAACATTTGCTCTTGAGAGGGCTGGGTACCATGCCATGAAGACATTCAAGCACCCCCATAAAAAGACCCCCATGGGGGGGCAACTGAGGCCTCAGATAAATGGCCAGGCACACTAATGAGCCACTCCAGCCTAGTCATGGCTATAGAGCATGCAGCCTCAGAGAAGATATGATCACCACAATCTAAGAGACACCAAAAAAGACCTAGCCACGCCCTTCCTGAATTCCTAACAGACACCATAGGACATAACAAAGGATTCCTCTGTTTTAAGCCATTATGTTTTATATGATTTATTACACAACATAAATTAAATGCTTTATCTTAAAAATGATAAGAAAAATAAAAATAAGTTTATTTCATCTAATATTTAAGAATATTTAAGAAAGTAATTCTTTTTTTAATGTTTTTAATGTTTATTTATTTTTGAGACAGAGAGAGACAGAGCATGAATGGGGGAGGGGCAGAGAGAGAGGGAGACACAGAACCGGAAGCAGGCTCCAGGCTCTGAGCCATCAGCCCAGAGCCTGACGTGGGGCTCGAACTCACGAACCGTGAGATCGTGACCTGAGCTGAAGTCGGACGCTCAACCGACTGAGCCACCCAGGCGCCCCAGAAAGTAATTCTCAAAACAAAAAATATGAGTCAAGTGTTGATCAGAGAGATGGATAATTCCCCCCAAATACCATATAATAAACAACACAGTACAAAACCCTATTTTCATTCTGAACTTTTACAGGGTGACAATAAAGAAAGTGATTTTATAAAAAGAATTTTCTTAGAGTCTTTTTTTTAGCTCCTTGATGTCCAAAATTAGCATCTATTAAAGGTCATTCATTGTCCATTGTATCTTCCTCAATTATGAACTCATATAACTCTACTGGACAGTTACTGGTCAATACCATTACATATGGTTCTATAATTCAACATCACTGTCATCAAGTTCATAAAGTTCTGCATAGATGGTGACATGAGTGATTTTACTTTAGAACCGACTGGCTCTGCATAGTTGTAAACATCCAACTATCAACTAGAGGTTAATACAAGACACTGACAGGATGAATGAGGATCAATGCCAGTGTTAAGGCAACAGGTTTAAGTGTGAACTAATTTAAATGTTATCAGTTCACAAATATTTTTATGTTATGACGATAACTTCCCTACTGAACATGGTAGAGAAGTCCAAAAATTAACATTTGGGTACTCATGATACCCTTTATAGGGGGAACTTAATCTAGCTTTCAAGGGGTATCAAAGAAGGCTTTCAGAGAAATGCCCTTTGTGAGTCTATCTAAATGAGCAGAGTGGGTTAACTTAAAGATGAGAAAAACACCAGGCAGAGAACACAGGATACGTTTAAAGACTATTTGAAGGGAGTAAATGTTCCCTCGTGGCATGTTCAAGAATCTCAAAGACGTGTCCCTGAAATATATTGTTTCTTCCTATATCTCCATACTTCCATTTTGGTCTGCTAGCAATGCGTTTTTTGTGTGTTTTTGCCGGGGGCGGGGGGGGGGGGGGGGTTGGGGGGAGGGCAATACATTTGCCCAAAAATTCTTTATTTTGTCTTTGAAGGATGTTTTCACTGTATCTAGAATTTTAGGTCGGCAGTTACTTTCCTTTAGTTTTTTAAGCACATAAGTGCATCATCTTCTGGTTCTACTGATTCTCTCATAAAGCCACCAAGTCAGTTTTACCGTCGTTACTCCGTCAAAGACAGGACTATTTGGAGTTTGTGGAATGTCTTGAATCTCTGATATCTTTCATCAGACTTGGAAAATTCACAGCCATTCACTCTTCAAGTATTGCTTATGCCCCTCAGGTCTCCCATTGGATGGTCTATATGGATCTCAAACTTAACATAACCAAAATAAAACTTTTGGTTTTCTCTTCAAAACCTACAATTCTCCAAGCCCTCCCCAACTAAGTAAGGAGTATCACATCTACACAACAATTGTTCAGGACAAAAACCTAAGAATGCCCCTTAATTCCTCTCTTTCCTCTACATCCCTCCTGGAATCCATCAACATATCTCTCAAAACATATTCTAAACTTACCCAGTCTTCCTCAGCTGCCCACCATCACCCATCTTGCATCAGACTCTTTGTCCGACAGCCTCCTCACTGGACTTTCTATGGTCTACTGTCCACACATCACCGCAGTCATCTTTTAAAGTATGAATCAGGCCACCTGCTTCCTTCCCTTCCTGAAAATCTCCATGTCTTGTCACCCTACAATCTCTCTCATGTGCTGCTCCGACAAACTCCTGTTGTCTTTCTAGCCACTATCCTTGATCAATTGCAAATCAAACCAAACTTGATAAACCCCAACTAATCTACAAGCTTAATCACTACCACAGGCATGGATACCGATAACTGAGGGCAACCAACATGAGATGGTGAACAGCCCAGCAGAGAACTTGACTGAAGAGAAGACGAGGGGCTGTGATGTGCAGTTCTGATCCAGCGGACCTTCCTTCCTCCTCCTACAGTCTGTCATCTGCCTGCTTCTCCCAGTGAGGCCATTTGTCCAACCATTTGGACAATGGAAATAATATCAAGACTGTCTTATTATTATTATTATTCAAACAATAAGAGGTATTTGATTTGGATTCCTCTTCTTTTAAGACCTAAGTTTCTTTTGAAAGTAAAAATTTCAATCTAGTAATATTCCACATACCTTTTTACTAGTGTGCACAAGGAAATCAGAGTCTACGTCAGCCCAAGAGTGAACATTTTACGGTAATTCAAATATCTGATAATAACCAAAACAGTGCCTCTACTGCACAGGAAACAGTCCCATAAAATACAGAACTGCCCCATCGCTTTTTTGTTTCACTACTACTTTTTAAGGAAACTCTATGAATGGCACTGAAAGAGAAGAGAGTCTTTCTTTACGATAATAATTGATTTACAAACGGACCAGTGAAAGTCCAGCGATTGTAAAAGTACTTTAAGGAACAATTAAAATGAACTGGAATTTAAAAGCTTTGAGAGGGCCCTGAGATCAACACCAATGTGAAATCATCGGAAGAATGGGCTATCCAGCTAGGCTCATTGGATGCTAGGAGAGTCAGCTTTAATCAGTTACCTTTGAGGTCTGAGAAACCCAGAGCAAGTTAAGTGAGCGAGAGCCAGCCAGGGTTGGACTTGGGAGCCAAGGTCAAGATTCTAAAGAGCTCTTCAACAGCTTTGAACGTGTCTGCCCTTTGAGAAGGATTTGCAGTGGATCTGTAGATAATCAAATCAACCCTGTGTAAACACTACAGCTACGCGGTTTTGAAAGAGAAATTTCTGGCAACTGTCCTGCACTCATGTTGACCAACCTTCTCTTTTCTGCCTGTACCCAAGAGCATCCTGCACACATGTAAGCCATGGAATGGGGACACTGAGAGGAGTCCTAAAGATCAGGCAGCCCAGTGCTTCCCAAACTCTGGTCTGAAATAAAGTTTTTATCAATCAGTCTATGGTGAATTTTATTTATTTATTTATTTTTAATTTTTTTTTAACGTTTTATTTTTGAGACAGAGACAGAGCATGAACGGGGGAGGGTCAGAGAGAGAGGGAGACACAGAATCGGAAACAGGCTCCGGGCTCTGAGCTGTCAGCACAGAGCCCGACGCGGGGCTCGAACTCACGGACCGCGAGATCATGACCTCAGCCGAAGTCGGCCGCTCAACTGACTGAGCCACCCAGGCGCCCCTATTTTTTATTTTTTTAATGTTTCTTTTTGAGGGGGGAGAGACAGAGAAAGGGGACAGAGGATCCCAAGTGGGGCTCTGTGCTGACAGCAGTGAGCCCGATGTGGGGCCTAAACTCACGAACAATGAGATCATGACCTGAGCAGAAGTTGGATGCTCAACCGACTGAGCCACCCAGGTGTCCTGGTGAATTTTTTTTCAAAAAAGACACATAGTGAACTCTTTATAAAGCTGAATTCGATTCATCTCTAGAGGACTGACAGTCTGAGATTACAACGTTCCTACTTTTCTGACGTTAACATGTCCTTTCTTTCACGAACTCTCTACAAGGCAACAAAACCAAGGAGACGATGACCGTATTGGTGGGAGATGATGACTGAGTATTTCTTTTTAACTTACCTGGTTGGTGAAAGTAAAAATTGGAATATCTTCTCCTGGACTATCTAGTCCCTAAAATCCAAAAGGTTTAAGATCTATCCCAATTCTTCCCTTTATAATGTCTGAGTCCTACTAGTGACTGGAAGTCTCACACCAGGCACCATATACACAGTAGCAAACTGATCAGAACGCCCTGGGCAGATGGAACCCAGGGCCAACAGCACAACACCGTGGGTGAGTCACCTCCTTCTTCCCCCCGAAGCTCTAACACCGAAAGATGAGAAAAGAGCTTACTAAAATTCCGGCACGAGCTGACAGGAAACCGTCACTGCCGTCACTGATCACAGTACCTCTTGATGACTCTGGGTGAACGTTCAACCACCACAGAAATACAGGTTCCATGGCAAGAAACGGATGAATCTGTCATACAGGGTAACACGACTATAAGCCAATAAATTACCCATTATTGCAGTGCAGTGTGGATTTCCACCCGAGTGAGCTAAGATGAGCATCTAAAACGGACGAGGTTCGGAATTTGGGGGAAAATGCTGTTTTTCCGACGTCCATTTCCTCCTCCTGTTTTCCTTTAAAGCAGCCCTGTGGTTCCTCCACCTCCGTGACAGACAGACAAAGATGAACCACAAGAATCATGACCTGAGCAGAAGTTGGATGTTGGAAAAGTGCTTTGAATTCCTTAGAAGCAGGTACAAAAATTACACGGTCGACTCTTCGTGTTGGGTCTTCCTGGGATTCCCTCCGAAGGATCCTAACTGTCCCAGGATGCCGCACCACCAGGGCCCCGGAGTCTGACTGAGCGAACGGTACCTGTCTTGGCAATGACCGCTGTGCCGCAAAAGCTTGGCACTTGCAGCTGCTCCCCGGGGCCCTTGTGCTAGCATTTCAGGAGAAAAGAAAAGAAGCTGCCACAGTCAATCACCGTGGCGAAACAGTAAGCACGGGACACAGGTGCTGTTGGTGCCAGCTGCACAGAACCGCACTCCCGGAACGCCAGCGACCGGCTTACAAGAAAACCTCACGCCCTGCCCAATACAGTGGCTCCCAATATTCTTCACCTCGTTACTGAAGGAAGCCCACACACACGCATTAAGAGTTACAAAAGAACTGAGGGGCGCCTGGGTGGCTCAGTCGGTTGAGCGTCTGACTTCGGCTCAGGTCATGATCTCACAGTTCATAGGTTCGGGCCCCGCGTCGGGCTCTGTGCTGACAACTGGGAGCCGGGAGCCTGCTTCGGACTCTGGGTCTCCCTCTCTCTCTCTCTGCCCCTCCGCTCCTCACACACACTCTCTCTCTGTCCCTCAAAACTAGATAAAAACGTTAAAAAGTTTTTTTAAATATAACCCAAGTATTCTAGTATGAAAAACACTAACCCTTCCTCCCACTAAATATTTTCTAAGCAATACGAAATGGTATTTGGCAGAAAAGACAAGAAAATGAGAGGTGAAACTTTGCATAAGAGATTTACTGGAATTCTGAATGACATTTCTCTTTGTCCAGAAGCACCTGATCACATCTAGGCAAGTCCAGAACTTTCTCTTTGCATTGTTGGTCAATATAGTGCCTCCCCACGTTTTTCTTCTAATTTTCTCTTAAACTTTTAAATCTATATTAAATGAAATACAAGGGGGAGAATAGGAAGAAAAGGAAAAGAGCTTTGCTTACACACCACAAAGGGTTAGAGACACAAGCAACTTTTATTTAATAGTAATAAAGGGGGGCATAGTTGCTTAACATGAAGAGCAAAGGTCTTTTAGAAGCTAAACATTTGGCCATTCTTGGTAACTGTCTTGCGTAAGATCAGACCGACACATTCCCTCACTATCCATCTGCCCTCCACATATACCATCTACCACTAAAGTACAGTAGGCAAGACTTAAGACTTTCACCTATGTTTCCAAGGGCTTGGAGGGATGTAGAGGTAATTTATGTAACTTGAACATTTGCTCAGGAAGCAGGTGTAATGCTGCATTTTGATTCATTCATGATCCTGTTACTGTCCTTAAAAAATTTTACCTGCATTTTAAAATTCATTTTACAGTTTCAATCAATCCTCAATTACAGATATGTTTTAAAAGGAGGATTTAGAAACTTTCAAATGCAGGCATGGGAGTCATATACAGGATAGCCAGTAATCCTTCTATCAATCATTGTATCAAATAATACCAGGCAGAAAAACATGTCTAGGACTCAACCAAAAATAAAGGCTAAATCAAAACCGCTACACGTTAAAATGAAAATTACAGTTTGTCTAAAAACCATTCTTTGCAGCCGTTCTCCAAACTGTACATAAAACTCTCTTTAAAATGAGAAACAGGTGAGGGAAGTTTACAATAAATTTAAGTATTTACTTCAAACCATTTAAAAATAAATTCAAAACTCAGCTGAGGGGTGCCCGGGTGGCTCAGGTCAGTTAAGCGTCCGACTTCGGCTCAGGTCATGATCTCACGGTTTGTGGGTTCGAGCCCCGTGTTGAGCTCTGCACTGACAGCTCGGAGGCTGGAGCCCGCTTCGGATTCTGTGTCTCCCTCTGTCTCTCTCTCTCTCTCTCTCTCTCTCTGCCCGTCCCCCGCTCGCACTCTGTTTTTCTCTCTCTCTCAAGAATAAACATTAAAAATAAACAAAAAAAAACCCTCAGCTGAAAACCATTATCAGTCATTTTAGTATTTTAATACAGAATGTTTCCGCCCCATAGGGTCCAGCAGTCAAGAGGCACAGATGCCACGAGGATCAATAATAAAAACCATCAAAAGTTCTGTGCCAAGAGGCAGGAGGCAGCACACCGCTCTTTGTTCCCATCACGCCCTTACCTGCAACTGCTCTCGTCACTTGTGCCTCCCGACTGTCGGAAGTTCAGGAAAATGACGATCCGCACATCTGAATTTCCGCAGAAGGAAAAAACCCAAACGGCCACCCGGCTTCCGAGGAGCTGTGGCGAAAGGACCACGGTAGCTCAACCACGACGAAAGCAACGAAAGTGTGCGGGAAGTGGCACCGGCAGGAGCAGCCACCCTCTCGTACACGAGCACAAAACCCAGCGCGCACATCTGCTCCCGTGCAGATAGGGAACATCTTCGTGCTGACGAGCCTCAGAAGCACCGCACGGGGGAAGCGCGAAAATGCACTCCTCGTGAAAAATTAAACGCGCCGTCGCTGGACGCCCCTCCTCCTGCGTGGATACTTGTCAGAAACAACCACAAACCACAGCAGCAGCAGCAGCATCTCGCTAGCGTCTGAAACGGAGAAGAGTAAGGAATCCGGACTCCAAGCAGAGTTCTCCCAGGGCCTCACACGGTTTGTTTCCAGTTCTGCTTTCAGGAAAAAACACTTTGGCTCACGCATCAAGGAAATCGCAGGAGAAAACGAACGACAAAGAGCTACGGCAGCTGAGCCTCCAAGAGGCCACCACCCCAGTGCCCCCGTCCTCCCTAGAATGTCACCATGGGGAAAACCCGAGGTCTGTTGCCGATGACGCTACTCTTCGCACGCCAGACCGATCAATACGCTTACTTTAAGTGGCTCACCTTAGAAATACCATAACCCATCTCCTGGTACAGGGGACTCCACCACGGGCCCAAATCCTCAGGGTTCCACAGCACAGGTTCCACTTTCTCCCCATTTAAAGTGTGGATACTTGGGGCTCAAACAATCTGCATGACTAAGCTCGGCCCCTCGTTATCGAGCACTTACAGAGGAATCGTAAAGTCGCGGCTGGAAGCACAAATGGCTGGGAACGCCATGGCAGTCCGCCAACTTAAGATGAAGATTTCATATTTTCTGAGACTTTCATCGCTTTCATTGGATTCTGACACACGAGTGAGGTTCTGACCCAGAGGACTGGGGAAAGAGCTAGAACCAGAATGCAAACGAAAGGGACTCCGTTAGCTTGGTCTTCAAGACGCCAGAGCAAGCAACGTTTCTTCAAATCACGGGCCTCTGTGTCACCTGCAGCCCAGTCGCTAACAGTAGTTATTAGAAATGCAGATTCCTGAACCCCGAGCCAGAGCCTTGGGGGACGGGCCCTGGAATCTGTACTTAACATTTCTTATGCACATTAAAATCTGCTGCATGAACAACCAACTGTTTCACACAGAGTCTGAACTGGTGAACATACACACACAATGCACCCATATTCACTGGAAAGAATTTTAAGCGAAGCACATGACTATGTTTCACATTCTTTTTCTTTAAAGACATTTATTATTTTTGAGAGAGAGACAGAAAGCACACAAGCAGGGGAGGGGCAGAGAGAGAGAGAAGGGAGACACAGAACCTGAAGCAGGCTCCAGGCTCCGAGCTGTCAGCACAGAGCCCGACGTGGGGCTCGAACCCACAAACCGTGCGATCATGACCTGAGCTTAACTGACTGAGCCACCCAGCCCCTGGTTTCGTATTCTTCAAGAGTTGCTAAGTCTATACTGACCAAAAACTTCAATTACTGGCAGCTGTATGTGCATGGGGGGAAAAATTTTTTTAATAATAATAAAAGGACAATACAATGAAAAGACACTGTTGATCAGATTTACAACCATGGTTCCTATTTGCCTATCACTAACTCACACTTCTCCCTCCCTGAGCAATCAGCCAATTTCTGCCCGCCGCCCCCCCCCCCCCTCCTCAAAGGGAGGACTGCAATGAAAATAGCTGATACTAAAGTATCAGGGGCACCTGGGTGGCTCAGTCACTTAAGTGTCTGACTCCTGGTTTTGGCTCAGGTCATGATTTCACAGTTCGTGAGTTTGAGCCCTGAGTGGGGCTCTGTGCTGACAGTGTGAGGTCTGCTTGGGATTCTCTCTCTCCCTCTCTCTCTCTTCCCCTTCCCTGCTCTCTCTCAAAATAAATAAATAAACTTAAAAAAAAAAAAGGAACTCAAGCCTCTCAGGTGTGAGGAATCTGAGCACAGTATTTTTGTTCAGTGAGTTTAAAACCGTGCAACTTCTTGAATCAAGCACAACTTCAGACCCACAACTTTTCATTTAATTTAGTCATCACCACTATCATCACTGGCTTTTGAAAGGCATGGTCTTTAGCTATTAACTTAATGAGTATTAACTTAGGTTTTGCCAATTAGGACTTGTTTGAAATATATTCAACGGTGAAAAATAATACACCAGAAAAGCCTTTTCAAAGTTTTTGTTTGGTGGGTTTTGCTCCACAGCAATTATTATTAGGCTTTTCACATGAGACTAAGAACAAAAATCTCCTAATTCCTTACAGGTAACAAAAAAAAAAAACAAAAAAAACAAAAAAAACTGGAGTATAAATTATAGAACAGTCTAGGCTTCTGGATTCTGGATTCCATGCTGTAAATCCTAAAACATCAGTTGAGCCCCGCCCCCCCAAAAAAAAACTTTCTCACCTCCTTTCCTTCCCCCAAACTCCTCCTAGGAATCTACAGAACACAGTTTGACACGCTGACATCTTGGAATTGACATCTTGGGTATTCGTTCATTTTTACCTCATTCCAAAAAAGGGGACTGAGACAGTCTAAGATCAGAATAAACACTGTCACTTCAAATAGACAATAAGCTCAAATAATGCCCAGAGCTCTCGCGTTTATTTTGGCTCAACATATTTTACCAAACCCCTAGAATATTCTGTTGCTTCTAATTCCTGCCCTCCTATACCCAGCATCGCAGGAAACAGGGTTTTATTTTTAGAAGCAATTTTAAAAGGAGACGAACACCTTTCCCTGTGTCCTTTTTGAACTGAAGCCCTCTGCTGGGTTGATGACTGGCACCGTCGACTTGCTTAATTCTGAGGATGCGACAAAGGACTGCTTACTCCTCTCAGCGTCTTCACGGAACACTCCCTAAGGCCGTTTGACTTTCGACGACTCAGATAATAAATTCTCACAGAAATGAACCCAACAGAATATAAAGCCTTCATTCCATTGTATTATTCTGAAATGGAATACTAAATCAAGTAGCCACCCTTCTTTGGCAAAAAAAAAAAAAAAGAGAGAGAGAGAGAGAGAGAAAGAAAGAAAATTTAAAAAGACAACAGAAACGTCACATCTACTCTCCAGAGATGGGGGTTAATTGCACTAAGCCACCCACAGTCTAACTTGGGTCACTTGGTGCCCAACAGTATTCACTGACAAGATAGCTATCGGGAGTCAGAGATACTGCCTGGGAGCAAGAGACTCCCAGTGGCTTTAACACGGTCCATATGAGCCCTGAATACAGCTCCACGTTAACCAATCCCCTTCTCTAACTAATCGGGTTGGCCTGCCTATAGCTAGGTTCAAGATACTGATGAAGAAATTTGTCGGTGATGACAAATAATGAGAATGCAATAAATATATAAATGAATAAATGAAGGAAATCAGTGTCTCAGAGACCTGACTCTCCTTCAGGTGCCTCCTGTGCCCACATCTACTCTCTCAGCCTTTCAGGGCCACCAAACCACTCAGGTGCTGAGTAGGACCTAGTCAGCAATGACAATGATAGAAACCTGGTAAGTCACAGCAGCTGTTCCCGGCCTCACCAACCTGAACAGCCCCGTGAGCCAGGAAGCCTGGGAAGTCCCAAAGCTACAGGTGCCATCCACTTGCCATGATACATTCTTTTTTTTAAGTATTTATTTATTTAGAGAGAGAAAGAGAGTGTGCACAGGAGGGGCAGAGAGAGAGAGAGAGAGAGAGAGAGAGAGAGAGGGAGGGAGGGAGGGAGGGAGAGAGAATCCTGAGCAGGCTCCTCACTGTCAGTGCAGCGACCAAGGTGGGGCTCAAACCCACAAACTGTGACAATATGAACTGAGCTGAAACCAAGAGTTGGAGGCTTAACCGACTCAGCCACCCAGGCACCCCACCCCGTGATATATTCTTGGAAGCACGGGACTCTCCTGTCCAGATGTGATCACAGCTCAAATTTTGACCTAAGTGGGTTAATCTGATAACCTGAAATCAGGTTAATCTTGCCTTCCCCATAAAATAGTGTAGAAAACTATCCCACTTCCCTTTCCCCTTCATGGTCGCTTATAATATACTTGCTATGGTTACTAGGTAGCTAGCAGTTGTTACATAGTGAACTCGTAATTGGTATACGTTTATAAGACAGCTTCTTGCATTTGTGAATACCCAGTGCAGGAAGGTGTGGATGGTTAGACATTCACCAAAATCAAAAGTGGATGCAGGGCGCCTGGGTGGCTCAGTCGGGTAAGTGTCTGACTTTGGCTCAGGTCATGATCTCACAGTTCATGCGTTCGAGCCCCACGTTGGGCTCTGTGCTGACAGCTCAGAGCCTGGATCCTGCTTCTGATTCTGTGTCTCCCTCTCTCTCTGTCCCCCCTTCTCTCTCTCTCTCTCTCCCTCTCTCTCTCTCGAAAATAAACATTTATATATTTTTTTAAAAAGTGGACAAAGTGGCAAAAGATAAAAACCAGAGGCACGGGGATATAATTCGTAATTCCTAACCCACAACTTCTCCAGATAAGGAACTATACGGGGCCTGGAAGCTGAACTTCAACTTTATCTTAAAACACATCTGTTTTCAGCAGACCCATGGCGCTTGTGGCACCTGTGAGACATTCTTCTGCTAAAATGAGCTGTCTTTCCCTCACTGGCAAGCCCGCTCCAGGCGAACAGACAGGTGCACAAGGGTTATGCTGGTCCCACTGCAGAGGAGCAGAAACGGCTGCCTGTTAATATCAACCTTTTCTGTCCAAGGTCAAAGTCCCTCAGCCTCAGGCTCTGCGGGAACGCTTGCAGGGCTCAGCACCAGGACGCTGGCAGGAAGGACTCTGTGGGTCTCTGGTGACGGCTCAGGGAGGGAACCTCGGCCGGATCACGACCGGGGGCCACCTCGCCAGTTGCCCAGCAGGCTGGGTGGTCCTTCAGACCAACACACTGCGAGTGAGTGGGAGGGCTGCAGACGACCAGCACCTGATCCGGGAAGGGAGTGAATTTTAGTGAGGCATCATCTGCCGGTCTGTGGGGCAAACGGCCGGCAGAGCAGCTCTTGAGAGTCACGGAAGCCAACTGCTCAGGAGACAGAGAAAGGCTGGAAGGAGGAGGAAAAGGGGCAAAAAGTTGAATTCGATGAGCTTGGGACACCCCCCCCCCCCCCCCGATAAAGATGAAGCTTTGTTACCAGCACACCCTCCCACACAGTGCTTTCCTGTTCAGGAACAGAGAGGAGACCGCATGTGAAAGACGGCCTTTTATGGGTCTGTCTTTTCTGCCATTTCTTCTTCTCTTTGATCACCCTTAGAAATGGTAATCACTTAAATAGATGGTTTGAAATTATAAATCAAACAACAAAACGCTAGCACCATCCCCTAGTATGAGATATTACTATGTGCCTGTTTAATTCATACACGTTTAGCTGAAGTCACTTTGTATAGAAGAGTTTTATTCCCATTTTTCAGTTCATATCACATTAAATTTTTCCATGTTACCATGATCTTCAGAATCACTTTTAATGATTTTATAATTCATCCAGGAGATGGATCCCACTCTCTTGGCTTTTAAGAAGTTTCCAATTTTCACTGTTAAAAATAATCCCACAACAAACATCCTGTGCATAGATGGGCTTCCTTTTTGCACTGGCTCCTTAGGACAAAGTCCCAGAAGTGGGACGCCGAATCACCAGACAGTCACACGCTGATTGATCTGGGGATCGCCTGTCAAATTGCTCTCCAAGAGTTTTACACGAACTAACCGTGCAACCAAAAATGTGCAAGAGTTTATCTTTGCCAGCCCAACTACTGTTTTCATTGATTTTTTTTTTTTCAAGTTCAGTACCTAAAAATAGAAGCTTCTCTCTGGTTGCACATATTTAGTTCTTCTTGAGATCGACCTAGTTCCACACATTTATCAGCTCGACTTCTTCCAAATTGTCTATTCATATTTTTTTTGCCATTTATCTACTATGTATCAACTTGAATATGCTCTTTACATAAAAGACATATTAATACTTGATCACACTGGCTGCAGATATGTTCTCCACTCTGGCTACATTCTGTTTTCACCTGAGATTATTTTAGGTACTCAAGTCCCATGATCACTCCTAGTCCTGGAAAGTCATCTGTCGTCCAGGGGGTTCATAAATACTACCTTCTATTTTCTTCCAGCTTTTCTACTGTTGGATTGTATTGTGTTGGATTGTATTGTTGTTCTTTATTATTTAATCATATGGAATTTGGGTACATTCTATCAGGTGCCACCCTAAATAAATATTTTGCAAATTTCAAACCAGCTATGTCAACAACACTGTTGAATAATCCAGTTCAGATTGATTTGTCAGATTGATTTGGGATATGCCCTTTCATACACACACATTAAAATCATGGGGCGCCTGGGTGGCGCAGTCGGTTAAGCGTCCGACTTCAGCCAGGTCACGATCTCGCGGTCCGTGAGTTCGAGCCCCGCGTCAGGCTCTGGGCTGATGGCTCGGAGCCTGGAGCCTGTTTCCGATTCTGTGTCTCCCTCTCTCTCTGCCCCTCCCCCGTTCATGCTCTGTCTCTCTCTGTCCCAAAAATAAATAAAAAACGTTGGGAAAAAATTAAAAAAAAAAAAAAAAAATCATGTATGGGCTGAGGAGGGTGTGTGTGTGTGTGTTTGTGTGTTGGCGTCTACTTCTGATGAAGTTGTTTTGTAAATATTAGCCTCTCTCTCCTATGTCAAGGATAAAAATAAAAAGAGTTTTCTTTCCCACATACTTGGGAAGCTGGGTGTGTTGGGGGGGAAGAGGGTTGCAGCAAAACTCTAAGCCAGAGAACCTATGGGGAGTTCTCTGGGAATCTCTGGGAACTGGGTCAGGGAAAACCAGGCATAGGCGTTCCAAGTGGCCACCCCTCCGTTCAAGCCACGAGAGCAGTTCCCTTCCACACACGCGCTCCTCGGGTCACTAAACAGGGAGAATATTTGCCTTCTGAGTGTCCCCTGATCTTTCCATACATTGGTAAGTGCTGAGTGCCTACTATGTGCCAGGTGCTCCTCTAGGTTCAGCAAAAAGAAAAAAAAAAAAAAAAAAAAAAAAACAATGCATGAAGAAAAGATCCAAGACTCCTGATTTGTGAAGAGTATTCCCAAAGATGTCATTTTGGCCTTAATACAATCGCAGACACTGCCTGCTGACTGCCTACTAAGTGCCAGGCATTTTAAAATGTATTAATATATGCAGAGATCTCCTTTAATCTTGAAAGCAACCCTTGGGGTGACTGTTGTCACCATTTTAGAGTAAAAGAAACCGAGGCTCAGAAGAGCCAAATGCTTACACAGAGCTAATAAGCGACAGAAGTACACCCACACCAGGCCTGGCTGGCCTCACAGCCTCCCCCCCACATGCAGAACAGTCATTGCGTGGGGCTCTCTGTGGGTGGACAGGCTACCTGCGTGAATTCTCTAACACAAGTCTGGCAATCATTTCTTCAATAGGCAATTAATCTACAGAATCTCACATGCACATTCTAAAAGTACAAATGCACCCCACTCCCCCCCCCCGCCCCATATTACTTTCCATTCTATGTAGCATCCTAACCCCAGGGACCACTTGCTCTGTTTATGCTGTGGCACCGAGAAAACGTCCCCCACCCCATCCCCCGTGAGGGCAGACAGAGACACTCTCCAGCTAAGAGCACCACCCTCGACAGGCCCTGGCCCTGAGCAGCAGAGCTTCAACTCTCTCTGCCGGAGGCTCTCGGAGACTGATAAGACTCTTCAATAGACAGTTTACCTGATAAGAACAGTACCCGTTACTGATGGAACTAGCAAGGGACAGTATGCCTGCCGCAGACAGGAGGACGGCTATGACCCGGGCCACGCTTCGGCTGTCCAGCAGAGCCACGGCCAACACCAAACGTGATACGCACGGCCTGGGTCACTGACACACCTCCTCCCACTGTGTGTAACAACAATGTCTGGCAAGACTGAGCTTGTACGGGATGAGATTTCACAGGTGCACCGAGAAGGTTTCTCCTAAGGCAGCACAAGAACGGTCTGTCCTAATTCCTCCTGCATCCACACACACACACACACACACACACACACACACACACACAGACAGACACGGAGCAGGGGGGAGGGGGCCGTCGACCCCAACAGCAACCTAGGGCCACAGGGACCAGCCAAGCACACGCCCCATTTTATGCCGAAACGGGCAGCCCGTGGCAATGTTTCCCTAAGGTGGTCTCTCCTGCTTGCTTTCTCCTTGGGACTGAAGGCAGCACAGCCCAGGCAGAGTCAAGGGTCCCAGGCTCTCACAATTACCCTCCTTTCTCCGCTGCTTTCACGTGGGGCGTCTCAAAGTGTCAAGACCTACATCCCTATTCCAAACCTCTCCTTCTCGCCTCTCAGCTCAAGGGCTGGCACATAAATCCTCAGGCGTTCCCCGCTCTCCTCTTTTCAGATGCTATCCTTTTAGGAGGAAGCGAATCAAATTCCCTGATGCCTGTGAAAAGCTGGCAAAGGGACGGCTGCAAGGAATGCTGACTCATTTCTCCTCCAAGAGAAAAACGAGGTGTTCGCTTGTTTTCACGGCAAGTGAAAATAGTTATCTGGAGAGCAGAAACAACAGTATTTGGTTATGGGAGGAGGGCCCTCAATAAAACCTAGAAGTATTATTTTGATGGCGTCTCCAGATGGAAGCTTTCCTTGCGGATGGCAGGAGCCCTAAACCCATCCTGTCAAAGATCTGCATCGCTTTGTCTAAGTGATCACAGCTCAGTGCCAGTTAAATCCCGCCGCCTGCCTCTGCCTCCCCCCACCCGCTCCCCCAAGGCTCAAGGTTTTGCAACACGACTAGGCAGAATGGAGTTCGTTGATCAGCAAGATTAATTCTGAAACAAAACCCTGAAGTCTGCCTCTTACGGAGCTTCAGGGGAAACGTGTTACAAGAAAGGATTCTGCCCTCTCTCCCCACCTGATCAGGGGGCTGCTCCCACGAGCCCTGACCATCCCACAGGAACATTTCTCCTGAAGCAACATGCACGTTGCCCACACTCAATCTTTTCTGTACGTATGCTGCTGATCTGTGAAACTCCTTAGGTAAACGCAGTCTCCCTTACATCGGTTACAGGATGATTTACCCCCTGCCTTTCCAAATTGAGTGTGTTTTCTGAAAACGAAGTTTGACTCCAGGACTTAAGTCTAACAGTAGCTACTTGTACTCCGCATTACGTTTGAGTCTTGCTAACGCATAAAAGCCTTAATTGCTATAGTTCAGAAAGTTGGCAGACATCCATACACATCGGGCCTGCGGAAGCCAGCATATGCCTAATGAACACCAAGTCCTAGAAAGCAAAACACCACCCCGACGGGCCCGGCTTACAAATGGGTCTGTAAACGCGTTTTACCATAGAAATGACTATGCTGGAGGGATGACGTCCCCGAGCGGTCCCCAGAGTCTGTATGTTCAGCGTGTCTGTGAAGAATCCAGCCATGCTTGACAACTGTAGGGACGGCCTGCAGGCGTCCAGCCCAGGACAATGCCAAGGGCAGCGCACAGCCCCCCCCCCCCCCCAGACCCAGCCCTGAGGCACTGACCACCGAATCAGGGCAATGCAGGGTGAAGCTCAACCCGCGTACCGACCCCCTGGCTCAGCTCCTCCCTCTGTGACATGGAGGCACTAACACCGAATTCAGAGCTACAAGGGGCACAACGCCAGACGTGAGACGCACAGGCTGTGTCCCCGTCCCACCTCTCCCCGTGTGTAACAACAGTGCCTGCAAAGGCTGAGTGTGCACAGGATGAGATTTCACAGGGGCACCGGTGTGAAGGGCAAATGCGACCACGGCACAGGGCTCGGCTCTGCACCTGGGCTTGATAAAGGCTCCATAAAGGACAACTTAAAACACCACACACTGGGGCGCCTGGGTGGCTCAGGCGGTTGAGCATCTGATTGCAGCTCAGGTCATGATCTCGTGGTTCGTGAGTTCAAGCTCCACAGGGGGCTTACTGCTGTCAGCAGACAGCCCATTTTGGATCCTCTGTTCCCCTCTCTCTTTCTTCACCTCCCCCCCCCCCCCGTTGCACTGTCTCTCAAAAACAAACATTTTTTAAAATCACATACTGTCTACATTCCCCCATTCCCCAAAAGCCTTTGATATCAGTTTAAAGAAGGCTCTCTTGCTTCCTGGTTTCCTACTCCACCTGCGGGGTCTTTATCTTCTCCCACCAGCTTCCCTCCCCACCCCCCAAAGGCAGCTTCGTTCAGGAAATGAGCACTGGAGACAGATCAGAAGATCTGGTTTCAACTCTCACCTCCTCATCCAGCAGGGCTCAACTTCGTCTGAGCTTGCTTCCCACCCACTCTGTCCTTTTCCGGCCAAATCTCACCCATTCTTCAAAATTCTGCAGAAAGCTCCCCCACACATGCTGAGTTAGGGGTTCCCTGCCTCATCTTCTGATGTCCTTTGCGCATGCCTCAAGAGAAATTAACACACTACATTTGAAAGTTATCGGTCTCCCTCTCTATAGGTGGTGGGCACACATAATTTTGTTTCTAATGTCCAATGCAGCAAATCTTCAAAACCATTTTGATAATAATGGCACAGTGGTAATAATAATGATGCGTAATGATAATAATGCATTACAATAATGGATGCATAATATTGTCCTGCCTATCCTACCTGCATGGGAGGTAGGTGAATGAGAGGAAGGAAAGGGGGCTGGGGACAGAGATACAGTCAAAATAACTACAAAGTACTCAGCCAACTATTAATTGCTGTGTGCTAGTGTCAATATCATTTCATAAAGCAGGTCAGTGCAAAAGACAAATTTGCAATTCAATGTTCCTGCCTTTAGCTACAACTGTGGTATAACTGACCCATTGTAAACATGGGGCAGGGGGATGATGCAAAGTAGAAAAGGCTCTGGGTCCCTGCACACCTTCATTCAAGAATCCTTCCTACATTAGGGTGCCTGGGTGGCTCAGTTGGTTGAGTGTCTGACTTTGGCTCAGGTCATGATCTCACAGTTTGTGGGTTCGAGCCCTGAGTCGGGCTCTGTGCTGGCAGCTCAGAGCCTGGAGCCTGCTTCGGATTCTGGGTCTTCCTCTCTCTTTTCCCCTCCCCTGCTCATGCTCTGTCTCTCTCTCTCAAAAATAAACAAACATTAAAAAAAATTTTTTTTTTTAAAGAATCCTTCCTATAAAAGAATTCCAACCTTAGGGTCGATGCACACATCCTTACATTCCTAAGCAAGTGAGGACCCTGCCTCCCAGGGAAACAGCACACCGTCCCTCACTGGCTTCTTTCTTCTCGTTCTTTGATTACGTTGATCCCTCTATCGGCCATCCAGGACGCCACAGGGCTCTCCTGCTTGGGACTTGGTGCTGCTGTAATTGTTCACTGGCGCTTTTAATAAGATAGCACAGCGGGGACCATGTGCGGCTTTGTGCTCCTCTGTGTCCTTAGTGTCCAGCCCAGACCCTGGCACACAGCAGGGCCTCAAAGGTACTTACGGAAAAAATGGACTGATGGGTGAGGAAGCGCCAAAGTGAAACTCTAAGGTTAGACTCTGTGCAGAAGCAAACGAACTGGAGTAGGAATCGTCCCTGACCTTCATTTGTCTATGTTCTCTCGTTCCCTTTCTACTTTCTTACCTACTGATCATCAAAGTCCGTTAACAAGTCCCTCACTTGTTGCTCCCACGGTACTATATCAAGTGTATTTTCATTCCCGGCGCTCAGTCGGTTGAGCGTCCGACTTCGGCTCAGGTTGTGATCTCGCTGTCTGTGGGTTCGAGCCCCGCGTCGGGCTCTGGGCTGACAGCTCGGAGCCTGGGGCCTGCTTCGGATCCTGTGTCTCCCTCTCTCTCTGCCCCTGCCCCACCCGTGCTCTGTCTCTCCGTCTCTCAAAAATAAACTTTTAAAAAAAAGTATTTTCATTCTTTATTTACAAAACAAAACAAAGCTTCCAAAAGGGCTGCTCTGGAGTTTGACTTTCAAAAGTAGTATCAGTCTCTCCCTGTTCCCCAAAAGACAGCCCTGGTACCTGCTGCCTCCTGGGATCAGGTTAAAGCCCTCTAGCTTCCTCTTTCCTCTACTCCACCCCTACTCCAGGAAGCGGGATACTCCAATTCCTAAGGTTGGAATTCTTTTATAGGAAGGATTCTTTAAAAAAAAAAAATTTTTTTAATGTTTATTTATTTTTCAGAGAGACAGACAGAGCATGAGCAGGGGAGGGGAAAAGAGAGAGGAAGACACAGAATCCGAAGCAGACTCCAGGCTCTGAGCTGTCAGCACAGAGCCCGACGTGGGGCTTGAACCCACAAACTGTGATATCTTTACCTTCTCTTTCTTTTTTTTTTTTTCAGTTTACTTACTTATTTTGAAATAGAGAGAGAGCCAGCATGAGCAGGGGTGGGGAGGAACGGGAGGGAGAGACAGAATCCCAAGCAGGCTCCTCGCTGTCAGCACAGGGCCCCACCCAGGGCTCGAACCCACGAACCACTGTGAGATCACGACCTGAGCCGAAATCAAGAGTCGGACGCTCAACCTACTGAGCCACCCAGGCGCCCCTGCCTTCTCTTTCAAGAGCCGACTTTGTTCCCACATGACACCTTCCAGAAAACTTATCTCCATGATCTTTATTGCCTCCAAAAAGCTCACAGACCGCGTACGACTTTAATCTTTTGGATTTTTGAAAGGGTTATTAGTTGCAAAGTGAACCTTCCGAGTTTAAGAAGGCTTGTCTTTGCCATTCAGAGCTTTTACCTTCCCAAATGTTCTCCTTGGTTCTACACCCCATGTGAGAAACCCCCAATTCCACACCCAGGGTGGCTCTCTGCGACGGCATTAATCGCTATGCATTAAAGGTAGCCTTGTTTCAGTACACAAGGCCCTGCCCTCCCAGATAAGCCAGGCAAACAGGCCACCAGCGCCCTCAGAGACATCCACACCTCCTTCAAGATTCGGTGGCTAACGTACTCGGCCGCTTGGAGGTTCTGATTCAGTGGCTGAGGACGTGCGTCTGGAGCCAGAATGGCTGGTTCAGGGTCAGCTGTGCCTCCGAGAGCTGTGTGGCTCAGCAACTTTCCTTGGGTCTCGGCTTCCCCGTCAGTGAAGTGGACGTGACGACAACATCCAGCCGATGCGTTCACGGTGAGGACTAAGTGCGCTGGACACGTGGGCAGTGGGCGCCCAGCCCAGCCCCGTTAGCCGTCTGGAAACGACAGGAGTCTCCTTCTGCAAGAGCGCGGGTTTGGGTTTGGGCTCTGCTTTTGCTTCCATCGCCTTCACCCGTGTGGTTTCTGAACTCCCTCATTCCACTTCCGTGCGGATTAAAGTTCAGGACGTGTGTGCCACGGCAGCAGGCAATCCTCGATGCCAAATCGTGTGCTCTTTACAGGGAGAAACTCTGTTCTGGGAGCAATGAAAGTAGCCCTTTTATAAATCCTCCTCAGGCTATTTTCAGATTAGTCAGCTAGCCAATGAATGCACAATTTGATATTCTGTAAACAAATTTGTCAAAGACATTTCCCCGGATGGGCGGCAGAGTTCCAAGGGCGGGAGGCAGATGTACTCAACTGCAGACATCAGCAGCGGCAGAGTGGGGAGCGCAGCAGGGTGGGGGGGCGCAGAGGGGTGGGGGACACAGTGGGGTACGGGGGCGCAGCAGGGTGGGGGACACAGAGAAGTGGGGGCACGGTGGGGTACGGGGGCCGCAGCAGGGTGGGGGGCACAGAGAAGTGGGGGCACAGCAGGGTGGGGGGCACAGAGAAGTGGGGGGCACAGTGGGGTATGGGGGCGCAGCAAGGTTGGGGACACAGTGGGGTACGGTGGCGCAGCAGGGTGGGGAGCGCAGAGGAGTGGGGGACACAGTGGGGTACGGGGCGCAGCAGGGTGGGGGACACAGTGGGGTATGGGGGCACAGCAGGGTGGGGGTGTGCAGAGAAGTGGGGGGCACAGTGGGGTACAGGGGCGCAGCAGGGTGGGGGGGCGCAGAGGAGTGGGGGGCACAGTGGGATATGGGGGCACAGCAGGGTGGGGGAGTGCAGAGGAGTGGGGGACACAGTGGGGTACGGGGCACAGCAGGGTGGGGGACACAGTGGGGTATGGGGGCACAGCAGGGTGGGGGGGTGCAGAGAAGTGGGGGGCACAGTGGGGTACAGGGGTGCAGCAGGGTGGGGGGGCGCAGAGGAGTGGGGGGCACAGTGGGATATGGGGGCACAGCAGGGTGGGGGGGCACAGAGGAGTGGGGGACACAGTGGGGTACGGGGGCGCAGCAGGGTGGGGGACACAGTGGGGTACGGGGGTGCAGCAGGGTGGGGGAGCGCAGAGGAGTGGGGGACACAGTGGGTACGGGGGCACAGCAGGGTGGGGGACACAGTGGAGTACGGGGGCACAGCAGGGTGGGGGGCACAGAGGAGTGGGGGACACAGTAGAGTACGGGGGCACAGCAGGGTGGGGGGGCACAGAGGAGCTGGGGGTGCAGCCGCCTGCAGCTGCTGGCTGTTACTGCTCCCGCTTCCTCCACGCCGCCAGCCCTGCCTGTGGCTTCACCTGCCCTGCCAACTGCCGGCCCTGGGAGACGTCCAGTCCGGCTCTGTGCTGCTGCCCCAGGGCGCAGCAGATTCCATACACATTCCGCTCAGTGGGGGTTTCTGGCCATCTGGGATGGTGGTACATACTCAGTCACCCATTTACTCGACCGGCGTTTCGTGTGCCCGCTGCATGCGACGTGCCTGACTTTGCAAGGCAGCAGTCTCCAAACAGGGGCACGCGACGACTTTCCAGGGGTTCTCATCGAGGGGAATCGGTTTATACATCCTTATCTTGTATCTGTACTCCCCCCCCCCCCCAGGTTGTTCTGCCTGGGAACAACTTTCCTCCTCACAAGTGTCCTTTGTTCTGCTTTTTTATTATCATTATTTTTTATTTATTTATTTTGAGACAGACAGAGGGAGCATGAGCAGGCAGGGGCAGAGACAGAGAATCCCAAGCAGGCTCCACACTGTCAGCACAGAGCCCGATGCAAGGCTCGAACTCGTGAAACTGTGAGATCATGACCTGAGCCAAAATCAAGAGCTAGATGCTTAACCGACTGAGTCCCCCAAGTGCCCCATCCTTGTTCCATTTTTTAAAGAAAAGCACATCCCTCACACATCCTGAAATTCTCTATAGTGCACTGACTGGGGCTCTAAAATCTTCCAGTGACAGCGGGACACTTCTAAATACCGGCATATCAGTAAAGACTAGAATATCGGTCAGAATCTCACCAGGAAAACAGAATCCACTTGAAGTATTTGCTGCAGAGGGAATCAATTCAGGGGACTGGCCGCACAAATACAAGACGAGCTGAGCTACTAAGAGAAACTGTGGGGGAGGACAGAGAAGCCACTGCTGGAAGGTGCCCACCAGCCTGCACTGAAGAAACAGAAGAAGCCTTGGCCAGACCACAGCCCTGGGCCAGCAACCCCAGGAGGGAGCCGGAGCTGTGAGCCCATTCAGTGGGGACTGGAACCACCAAGGGATGCCACCCAAGTCTGTGAGGGAGAGAGGCAGGAGGAGAGAGGAAGAGAGATGGAGGGAAAGAGAGAGAGAGAGAGAGAGAGAGAGAGAGAGAGATGAAATAAACCCAGGCTCTTCCCATTCACCAGCCCCCATTGGGAATCTACCAAATCACTTGGTAATTTTATTCTAGTAGCTAGACTGAAAAGAGTGATGGAACCACCTGTAAAATATCAATATTTACAAGAACCTAGGAATTACTTTGCAACTTTTTAAACTTACGATAAAACTTTTGTATGTTCACTTTTAAAAATGTGAGGGTATATGTGGTTTTTCCAAATTCCTTTAGGAGGTACGTGAGTAAAAAGTTCCTAAAGACCTCTGTGCTGGGAAATATGAAGATAGGCTTTCCCTCCTTCAAAGGGTTCACAGACCAAGGAGCAGAGGAGGAGGGACTGAACCAAGGATAACTAGGTTCATCCTCACTATGCCTCATAGACATGCGATCCTTACAAACACCTAAGAGGCCACATCTACTTTCCAGACTTAGAACAGGGGCTCAGGGGCTCAGTAAGCTGCCTAAAGTCAAGTCTGAAGTGATAGAACAAAGTTTACAACCAGACTCATCGTCACGGAAATGGACATCAAAACCACAAAGAGGCAGCCCCTCACTTCCGTTAGAATGGCTGTCACTAAAAAGACAAAACATAACAAGTGTTTTTGAGGACGTGGAGGAAAGGGGACCCTCGGGCACCCCTGGCGGGGATGTGAATTGGTGCAGCCACTATGGAAAACAGGACGGAAGTTCCTCAAAAAATTAAAAATGGAGTCAACTGTACTTCATTTTAAAAAGAGAGAAATTAAAACTAGACCTACCATATGACCCGGTAATTCCACTTCCGGGTGTTTAAACGAAGGAAACAAAAATACTGACCCCCAACAAGACTAATGTACCTCCATGCTCACTGCAGCATTATTTACAACAGCCAAAGCATGGAAGCATCCTAAGTGTCCACCGATACAGGAGTGGATAAAGAAGATGTGGTCTATACGTATCCTGAAATATCATTCAGCATTAAAAAGAAGGAAATCTTGCGATCTGCGACAACATGGGTGAATCTTGAGGGCATTATGCGAAGTGATGTAAGGCAGGGAAAGACAAATTATCATATGATCCCACTTCCATGGGGCATATTTTTTTTAATCTCACAAATACAGAGAATATATTGGTGGTTGCCAGAAGCAGGGGCAAGGGGGTAGGCAAAATGGGTAAATATGGTCAAAAGGTACAAACTTCCAGGTAAGTCAGTCTTGGGAATGGAACGTACAGGGTGGTGACTGCAGTTAACAATGCTGTATTGCATATTTGAAAATTTCTAGGAGAGCAGATCTTAAAAGTTCCGATCACAAAGGAAAAAAATAACTCTGTGTGACGATGGATGTTAAATAGACTTGCTGTGGTGATCGTTTCACACAATACACAAATATGGAATCATTATGTTGTGCACCTGAAACCAATATAATGCTCTATGTCAATTACATCTTTTTCAAAAAAAACTCAGAATTTCCTAACTCTACAATTTCTTGTGTAGGGCAATCACTCCCTGATTTCAAAAGCACAGAAGCAGTATGTTATAAAATATGCCCTTGACCAGCATTTCCCAAACGATAACATACATACAAATCACCTGAGACTCTTGTTAAAAAGCACATTCTGATTCCGAAAGTCTGATGTGGAGGTCTGAGATGCTGCGTTTCAAAAACGTTCCCATGTTTAGGGACCACACTTTGAATGGCAAGCCCCTTAAACTGTGGGCAGGAAACGTTCTTGGGTGGACACCCCCTAAGAGAAAGACACTTTGATCAGGCATCCCCCAACAGGTATATACTTGTTTACTTACAAACTGTATATACACATACATATGCTATTATATACAGTTACACTGTATATAACTGTATACACTGTATATAAACTGTATACACGTATTCCGACCAGCAACTAATGTGACTAGACACACTATCCAGTTAGGCCAAACTACACTGTCGCAATAACAGCTATAAATCCTCATTTGAATAATTTTCTTGGTGATCTCGAATTTCTGGGCCAATCTCTTGTCCAACAGGATTAGGTCATCACTACTTTTTTACTCAGCTAAGAAAATTCGCATACACGGAGTAGTAGAAACAGTATCAATTCTACTGTTTTCTTAATGTTCATTCACACTTTCATTTCTTAGTATAATGGTTGATTTCGGTTTTTTAACCCACTTATCTATTTTGTGAAGGTTAATTTAGTTAAAACTAGATAACGTAAAAAACTTGAAGATGGTGGCGTAGGAGGACGCTGGGCTCACCTCGTCCTGATCGCTTAGATTCCACCCACATCTGCCTAAATAACCCAGAAAACCGCCGGAAGACTAGCAGAACGGACTCTCTGGAGCCAAGCGTAGACCAGAGGCCCACGGAAGAGGGTAGGAAGGGCGGAGAGGCGGTGCGCGCTCCACGGACTGGCGGGAGGGAGCCGGGGCGGTGGAGGGGCAGCCAGCCCACCCGGCAAGGCAGAGCCCCCCGAGTCTGGCTTGCAAAAGCGGAGGGGCCGGACGGAGTGTGTTCCGACAGCAAGCGGGACTTGACATCTGGAAGGTTATAAGCTAACAGCTCTGCTCGGAGAACGGGAGGGCTGGAGGACAACGGGAGGGAGAGTTGTTGAGCCCCGGACGACAGAGCTCAGCTTGGCGGGGAACAAAGGCGCTCGCCAGCGCCATCTCCCTCGCCCATCCCCCAGCCAAAATCCCAAAGGGAACCAGTTCCCGCCAGGGAACTTGCTCGCTCTGCACAAACACCCAACGCTGTGCTTCTCCGGAGCCACCCCTCCAGCAGCAGGTCTGACTCCCTCCCGCTGCCACAGGGCCCCTCCTGAAGTGGATCACCTAAGGAGAAGCGAGCTAAGCCTGCCCCTCCTGCCCCCGTGCACCTTGCCTACCCACCCCAGCTAATACGCCAGATCCCCAGCACCACAAGCCTGGCAGTGTGCAAGTAGCCCAGACGGGCCACGCCACCCCACAGTGAATCCCGCCCCTAGGAGAGGGGAAGAGAAGGCACACACCAGTCTGACTGTGGCCCCAGCGGTGGGCTGGGGGCAGACATCGGGTCGGACTGCGGCCCCGCCCACCAACTCCAGTTATACACCACAGCACAGGAGAAGTGCCCTGCAGGTCCACACCACTCCAGGGACTCTCCAAAATGACCAAACGGAAGAATTCCCCTCAGAAGAATCTCCAGGAAATAACAACAGCTAATGAACTGATCAAAAAGGATTTAAATGATATAACAGAAAGTGAATTTAGAATAATAGTCATAAAATTAATCGCTGGGATTGAAAACAGTATAGAGGACAGCGGAGAATCTCTTGCTACAGAGATCAAGGGACTCAGGAACAGCCAGGAGGAGCTAAAAAATGCTATTAATGAGCTGCAAAATAAAATGGAGACGACCACAGCTCGGATTGAAGAGGCAGAAGAGAGAATAGGTGAACTAGAAGATAAAATTATGGAAAAAGAGGAAGCTGAGAAAAAGAGAAAAAAATCCAGGAGTATGAGGGGAAAATTAGAGAACTAAGTGATGCACTAAAGAGAAATAATATACGCATAATTGGTATTCCAGAGGAGGAAGAGAGAGGGAAAGGTGCTGAAGGTGTACTTGAAGAAATCATAACTGAGAACTTCCCTGATCTGGGGAAGGAAAAAGGCATTGAAATCCAAGAGGCACAGAGAACTCCCTTCAGACGTAACTTGAATTGATCTTCTGCACGACATATCATGGTGAAACTGGAAAAATACAAGGATAAAGAGAAAATTCTGAAAGCAGCTAAGGATAAACGTGCTCTAACATATAAAGGGAGACCAATAAGACTAGTGACCGATCTCTCTTCTGAAACTTGGCAGGCCAGAAAGGAATGGCAGGAAATCTTCAATGTGATGAACAGAAAAAATATGCAGCCGAGAATCCTTTATCCAGCAAATCTGTCATTTAGAATAGAAGGAGAGATAAAGGTCTTCCCAAACAAACAAAAACTGAAGGAATTCGTCACCACTAAACCAGCCCTACAAGAGATCCTAAGGGGTTCCTATGAGACAAAGTACCAGAGACATCGCTACAAGCATGAAACCTACAGACCTCACAATGACTCTAAACCCATCTTTCTATAATAATACTGAATGTAAATGGACTAAATGTGCCAACCAAAAGACATAGGGTATCAGAATGGATAAAAAAACAAGACCCATCTATTTGCTGTCTACAAGAGACTCATTTTAGACCTGAAGACACTTTCAGATTGAAAGTGAGGGGTTGGAGAACTATTTATCATGCCACTGGAAGTCAAAAGAAAGCTGGAGTAGCCATACTTATATCAGACAAACTAGGCTTTAAATTAAAGGCTGTAACAAGAGATGAAGAAGGGCATTATATAATAATTACAGGGTCTATCCATCAAGAAGAAGTAACAATTATAAATGTCTATGTGCCGAATACGGGACCCCCCCCCCCAAATATATAAAACAATTACTCACAAACATAAGCAACCGTATTTATAAGAATGTGGTAATTTCAGGGGACTTTAATACCCCACTTACAACAATGGATAGATCACCTAGACACATGGTCAATAAACAAACGAGACCCCTGAATGATACATTGGATCAGATGGACTTGACAGATATATTTAGAACTCTGCATCCCAAAGCAAAAGAACATACTTTCTTCTCGAGTGCACATGGAACATTCTCCAAGATAGATCACATACTGGGTCACAAAACAGCCCTTCATAAGTATACAGGAATTGAGATCATACCATGCATACTTTCCAACCACAATGCTATGAAGCTTGAAATCAACCACAGGAAAAGTCTGGAAAACCTCCAAAACCACGGAGGTTAAAGAACACCCTACTAAAGAATGAATGGGTCAACCAGGCAATTAGAGAAGAAATTAAAAAACATATGGAAACAAACGAAGATGAAAATACAACATCCAAATGCTTTGGGATGCAGCGAAGGCAGTCCTGAGAGGAAAATACATTGCAATCCAGGCCTATCTCAAGAAACAAGAAAAATCCCAAATACAAAATCTAACAGCACACCTAAAGGAAATACAAGCAGAGCAGCAAAGACACCCCAAACCCAGCAGAAGAAGAGAAATAATAAAGATTGGAGCAGAAATAAACAATATAGAATCTAAAAAAACTATAGAGCAGATCAATGAAACCAAGAGTTGGTTTTCTGAAAAAATAAACGAAATTGATAAACCTTTAGCCAGGCTTCTCAAAAAGAAAAGGGAGATGACCCAAATGGATAAAATCATGAATGAAAATCGAATTATTACAACCAATCCCTCCAAAATACAAGCAATTATCAGGGAATACTATGAAAAATTATATGCCAACAAACTGGACAACCTGGAAGAAATGGACAAATTCCTAAACAGCCACACACTTCCAAAACTCAATCAGGAGGAAACAGAAAGCTTGAACAGATCCATAACCAGCGAAGAAATTGAATCGGTTATCAAAAATCTCCCAACAAATAAGAGTTCAGGTGGGGCGCCTGGGTGGCTCAGTCGGTTGAGCGTCCGACTTCGGCTCAGGTCACGATCTCGCGGTCCATGAGTTCGAGCCCCACGTCGGGCTCTGTGCTGACAGCTCAGAGCCTGGAGCCTGTTTCAGATTCTGTGTCTCCCTCTCTCTCTGCCCCTCCCCCATTCATGCTGTGTCTCTCTCTGTCTCAAAAATAAATAAACGTTTTTAAAAAAAAAAAAAAAAAAAAAAAAAGAGAGTTCAGGACCAGATGGCTTCCCTGGAGAATTCTACCAGACATTTAAAGCAGAGATAATACCTATCCTTCTCAAGCTATTCCAAAAAATAGAAAGGGAAGGAAAACTTCCAGACTCATTCTATGAAGCCAGTATTACTTTGATTCCTAAACCAGACAGAGACCAGTAAAAAAAGAGAACTACCAGCCAATATCCCTGATGAATATGGATGCAAAAATTCTCAATAAGATACAAGCAAATCAAATTCAACAGCTTATAAAAAGAATTATTCACCATGATCAAGTGGGATTCATTCCTGGGCTGCAGGGCTGGTTCAACATTCACAAATCAACCAACGTGATACATCACATTAATAAAAGAAAAGATAAGAACCATATGATCCTGTCAATTGATGCAGAAAAAGCATTTGACAAAATTCAGCATCCTTTCTTAAGAAAAACCCTTGAGAAAGTCGGGATACAAGGAACATACTTAAACATCATAAAAGCCATTTATGAAAAGCCCACAGCTAATATCATCCTCAGTGGGGAAAAACTGAGAGCTTTTTCCCTGAGATCAGGAACACGACAGGGATGTCCACTCTCACCGCTGTTGTTTAACATAGTGTTGGAAGTTCTAGCATCAGCAATCAGACAACAAAAGGAAATCAAAGGCATCAAAATTGGCAAAGATGAAGTCAAGCTTTCGCTTTTTGCAGATGACATGATATTATACATGGAAAATCCGATAGACTCCACCAAAAGTCTGCTAGAACTGATACATGAATTCAGCAAAGTCGCAGGATACAAAATCAATGTACAGAAATCAGTTGCATTCTTATACACTAATAATGAAGCAACAGAAAGACAAATAAAGAAACTGATCCCATTCACAATTGCACCAAGAAGCATAAAATACCTAGCAATAAATCTAACCAAAGATGTACAAGATCTGTATGCTGAAAACTATAGAAAGCTTATGAAGGAAACTGAAGAAGACACAAAGAAATGGAAAAACATTCCGTGCTCATGGGTTGGAAGAATAAATATTGTCAAAATGTCAATACTACCCAAAGCTATCTACGCATTCAATGCAATCCCAATCAAAATTGTACCAGCATTCTTCTCGAAGCTAGAACAAGCAATCCTAAAATTCATATGGAACCACAAAAGGCCCCAAATAGCCAAAGTAATTTTGAAGAAGAAGACCAAAGCAGGAGGCATCACAATCCCAGACTTTAGCCTCTACTACAAAGCTGTAATCATCAAGACAGCATGGTATTGGCACAAAAACAGACACATAGGCCAATGGAACATAATAGAAACCCCAGAACTAGACCCACAAACGTATGGCCAACTAATCTTTGACAAAGCAGGAAAGAACATCCAATGGAAAAAAGACAGTCTCTTTAACAAGTGGTGCTGGGAGAACTGGACAGCAACATGCAGAAGAATGAAACTAGACCACTTTCTCACACCATTCACAAAAATAAACTCAAAATGGATAAAGGACCTGAATGTGAGACAGGTAACCATCAAAACCCTAGAGGAGAAAGCAGGAAAAGACCTCTCTGACCTCAGCCGTAGCAATTTCTTACTTGACACATCCCCAAAGGCAAGGGAATTAAAAGCAAAAATGAACTATTGGGGCCTCATGAAGGTAAAAAGCTTCTGCACAGCAAAGGAAACAATCAACAAAACTAAAAGGCAACTGATGGAATGGGAAAAGATATTTGCAAATGACATATCGGACAAAGGGCTAGTATTCAAAATCTATAAAGAACTCACCAAGCTCCACACCCGAAAAACAAATAATCCAATGAAGAAATGGGCAGAAAACATGAATAGACACTTCTCTAAAGAAGACATCCAGATGGCCAAAGGCACATGAAAAGATGCTCAACGTCACTCCTCATCAGGGAAATACAAATCAAAACCACACTCAGATATCACCTCACGCCAGTCAGAGTGGCCAAAATGAACAAATCAGGAGACTATAGATGCTGGAGAGGATGTGGAGAAACGGGAACCCTCTTGCACTGTTGGTGGGAATGCAAACTGGTGCAGCTGCTCTGGAAAACAGTGTGGAGGTTCCACAAAAAATTAAAAATAGACCTACCCTATGACCCAGCAGTAGCACTGCTAGGAATTTACCCAAGGGATACAGGAGTACTGATGCACAGGGGCACTTGTACCCCAATGTTTATAGCAGCACTGTCAACAATAGCCAAATTGTAGAAAGAGCCTAAATGTCCATCAACTGATGAATGGGTAAAGAAATTGTGGTTTATATACACAATGGAGTACTACGTGGCAATGAGAAAGAATGAAATATGGCCCTTTGTAGCAACGTGGATGGAACTGGAGAGTGTGATGCTAAGTGAAATAAGCCATACAGAGAAAGATAGATACCATATGTTTTCACTCTTATGTGGATCCTGAGAAACTTAACAGAAACCCATGGGGGAGGGGAAGGGAAAAAAAAAGAGGTTAGAGTGGGAGAGAGCCAAAGCATGAGACTCTTAAAAACTGAGAACAAACTGAGGGTTGTTTGGGGGGGGGGGAGGGGGGTTGGGTATTGAAGAGAGCATCTTTAGGGATGAGCACTGGGTGTTGTATGGAAACCAATTTGACAATACATTTCATATATTAAAAAAAAGAATGACAGAAAAAAAATATATATGGATATACATACACACACACACACACATACACACACACATAAAGACGCTCTCATGAAAATATGTAATCATGGGGCGCCTGGGTGGCTCAGTTGGTTGAGCGTCCGACTTCGGCTCAGGTCATGATCTCACGGTCCGTGAGTTCCAGCCCCGCGTCGGGCTCTGTGCTGATGGCTCAGAGCCTGGAGCCTGTTTCGGATTCTGTGTCTCCCTCCCTCTGCCCCTCCCCCGTTCATGCTCTGTCTCTCTCGGTCTCAAAAATAAACGTTAAAAAAATTAAAAACAAAAAAGACAGAAAATATGTAATTAGGGAAATGCAAATTAAAATAACAATGAGATACCACTCAACACTACTGGAATGGCCCAAATCCAGAACACTGTCGATACTAAATACTATCAGGGATGTGGAGCAATGGAAACAGAAATTGTCTCATTCATTGCTGGTAAGAATGCAAAATAATACAGCCACTTTGGAAGACAGTTCAATGGTTTTTATATAACTAAACATACTTTAACCATATGATCCATCAGTCATGGTCCTCAGTATTTACCCAAAGGAACTGAAAACTTATATTCACCCAAAAACTTGCTCACAGATATTTATAGCAGCTTTATTCATAACTGCCAAAACTTGGAAGCAACCAAGATGCCCTTCAGTAGGCGAATGGATAAATAAACTGTGGGACATCCACACAATACATTACTATTCAGCTTTAAAACAAATGGACTACCAAGCCACGAAAAAGAGGTGGAGGCCCTCATATGCACCAAGTGAAAGAAGCCAATCTGAAAAGGCTACATACCGCATAATTCCAACCATATGCCGTTCTGGAAACAGCAAAACTATTGGTACAGTAAAAGGATCAGTGGTGGCCACACATAGAAGTGCGAGGAGAGATAAATAGGCAAAGCACAGAGGACTTTTCAGGCAGTGAAAATACTCTAAGATTACAGTGATGGATATACATCATTACACATTTGTCCAAACCCATAGAATCTACACCAAGAGTGAACCTTAAGGTTAACAATGGACTTTGGGTGATTATGACGTATCAGGGTAGGTTCATCCTTGGTAACAATGTACCCTTCTGGTAGGGGATGCTGATAATAGGAGACGCTATGTGTGTGTGTGAGGAAAGAGAACATTTGGGAAACATCTGTACCTGACAGACCGCAAAAGGGACAAGGGTGTGGGGGGGTCTCTCTTCCCCCACGCCCAGACGTGACCTCCCACTGCTGCCCCTGAGTATCTCAGTCCAGAACACTACAGTAGACCAAGTGAAGTTGTGTGTGGCTACCCTTTAAGCAAAATTACAAAAGCTTCGTTTCTGTCCCATCCTCTACCCTCAAAGGAATTTTATGGGCCTCCCCAGGGCACCCACTCTGGACACAGCCCACGAGAAAAGAGGCTCCACATATCCTGCAGGAACATAAAAAACAAGAGATCGTTTTCACAGTCAAAGTGCTGCTGCCTTCATGATCAAATGCATGTTCAAACAGTTTAACAAATGCATAATTAGTAAAAGAAAATATTTTATATGGGATTTTGTAACTTTTTTTTAACGTTTATTTGTTTAGAGAAAGAGAGAGAGCACATGTCTGAGTAGGGGTGGGGCAGAGAGAGAGAGGGAGAGAGAATCCCGAGCAGGCTCCACGCTGCCAGCGTGGAGCCCAAGGCGGGGCTCAACGTGGGGCTGGAACCAGGGCTCAGACTCAAGAACCATGAGATTATGACCTGAGCCGAAATTAAGAGTCAGATGCTGAACCAGCTGAGCCAGCCAGGTGCCCCAGGAACATAAAAAACAAGAGATCGTTTTCACAGTCAACGTGCTGCTGCCTTCATGACCAAATGCATGTTCAAATGCAAAATCAGTAGAAGAAAATAATTTATATGGGATTTGTTTAACCCTTTAAAACTACACTGCACACAAACACACACTGAACTTCTCCCTCTCTCTCCCACTGTGCAAACTTCCAACTGAATCCAAATGAAGTACTATATTTGAAACGACAGAACATTTAGTATAGGTGTTAATTACAACACAAAATCAGACCTATTTCAGATAATCTGCCACTGCCTGTCCATAGATATCTGGCAGGGAAATGTTTTCCAACAGTTTAGAAATCCTCTGAATGTATGTTGCTCAGAAACTAATATATTTTACAGAAGACCATTTTGATTTGTCTTTTCACGAGCCAGCGAGGACAACGCTCCCAGTTACCATCCCCGAACTATGTTTCTCCACTGCCTTCATTCACTTTTTCATCTAGCGGGTACTCACCGAGCGTCTCCCATGTGCCAGACGCCACTCTAGGTGCGGGAACACAGCAGAGAACAAGGCTTCCTCCCCGAGTTTACACGGCAGTCGAGACGGACGAACAAATGACCATGTAACGGAGTGATGATGTTCAGAAGGACAGAAGTCAGAATAAAGAGGGCAGAGCGTGCAGGGGTGCTACGGATGCGTGGGCAGACAGCGCCCTTCCGAGGGCCCCCTGGAGCAAGCCGCACACCACACACAGGGGGCGTCCTGCAAGCAGAGGGGACAGAGGCAAACGGGGACGGGAAGACGGCAGATACGCCCGAGGAGCAGCAAGGAGGCCAGCAGTCGGCACGTGAGGAGCTAGGGGGCGAAGCACTGGGGTGATGGGAGCCGGTGGAGAATTGTGAGCAGAGCAGCAATGCTGTCCGAATGAGCTTCCAAAGGCTCCCCCCGGCTGCTGTGTGGAGAAGACGCTTGGAGGGGCAGAGTACGACGTCACCGGCAGTCTGGCCCGTTGGGGAAATGGGCCCAAGGCCCAACGGTGGATCACAGGCTCTTCCCAGGAGCTCCCTCGCCCTGCACACTTCCCATGGGCTCCTCGCCTGCACAAGCCTCTTGCAAATAAACATTCACTTCTCTGCCAGATTCCCTTTCTAGAATGCGCAGTTCTAAGAAGGGCCCCCAGAACTAAAGGCACGTCATGCCCCTGCTCAGAGCCCTTTTCACCTGTACCACAGCTGCTACTCACTGTATCTCCTCGCAGACTCAAAGCGCCTGGAAGGCAAGCACTGTACTATATACATCACGTTTATCTCTGCAACCATGACAGACGCAGAGTACCTGATGCATAATGGTCACTCAAAATATATTTTCCAAATTATTTAATGCACACACGTACACACACACACACGCGCGCACACACACGTGTGTGTTGGGGGTGGGTGGGTGGGTGGGTGAAGGGTGATAATGTTTTTGAAACAAGTAGTCTCATTTCCTTACTTGTAGACCAGAACCAACCCCAGGGCTTCAGGTACATTTGGGTCATCTAAGATGACTTCCATCAATGTCAGTATCCAAATGCATGCGCTCGCACGATGGTATTTAAAAATACAATTCGGAAGCTTTCAGAATCACCAGCCCTGCATGTAAATTACACACAAGTGTTGCAGGTTTCTTATTTCTCACAGGTCCACTCCAGATTCATTTCCTCATTTTCCTCTACTCCCAGTACCAACATGAGTAAAGGAGTTTGCTGGAATAGGAATAGACCTTACCGCTAAGACACAGGAACAAACACAGCACAGAAACAACCCTCAGAGGCACCTCGCAGCTCTCACAGAACAAACAAGCTTCAGGCAAGAATAAGCTCTCATCCTTTTCAGAATATGTTTTAACTTGCAAATAAATGATCATTGCATTTAACAGCGATATTCCTCTCCTCTTTGGCAACTGATAAACCCGGCTGCACACAAAAAGGGGAAATTTACATCCAAAACTAAATGAAACCACATTAAACAGGCAACTGAATATTCTGATTACAAAAATCAAGGTAAGTTTTCTCTACCCAGTGGTCTCGTATGAATAGAAAACAAGTACTTGTAATAAGGACAGGTTTGATAATGAAATTTTAACACCCAGCAGGAGGTTTAATTTTAATGTATCTGTCTGAGATTTTGCTGTAAAATGAATCAACTGGCTAAAGACCGACCTCAGGGGTGGTTCAGATATCCTCAAGAAATGCCGCACAAAGAATGAAAGTTCTCTGTAGCAAAATTAAACTTCATTTTTACAAGTCTCTTCTCCCTACCACTGCTTCGCATTTTAATGTTAAGCATACCCTCTGGGCAATTTATGTTTTTAATATTGCTCTTCTCAACAGAGGTGATCAAACCCACTGCTTTGGGGAATTCTATCCAATATTGCTAAACTCCCAGATACGCTTTCTGGGAAGAGGGTCCCTGGTGATCCTGACAGGAGTACTTAGCCCCGTGGGGTTGGCTCTGGCCGATTAGCAGAACGAGCCTCACTCCCTGAGCTTAGAGCCAAGACCAGGGCACAGCAAGAGCCACACATTCCTCCCATGTTGTACCTGGACCCCAAGGAAACAAGGGCCGGCTAATTTCCACCTGTATCCAAAAACCGGAATGGCGTCCTGTGCACGGGGGAACCTCTGCCTAACGTTAGGTTAGCATTTACATTTTTGTCTGGAGTTTGAAGACAAGTTAAAAGCACTTCCCATCCCTTCTTTGTCCAGGTAGGGACTGCCAAAACCTTCACGCAGATTTTAAGCCAGAAGGCAGGGTGCTGTGCACAGACTCTGGCCAAACGTCGCTGCCTGTGGGCATTCATCCAATGGGTCCCTGCTGGACAGAAGGGGGATGCTCTCCTGTTCTTAATGCCCGCTTCGATGACCATAAAAAGATGAATTTCTCTCCAGTTAATTTTCTGTAAACACCTGAGGTTTCTATAGAATGGAGTCCTCCTGGTGCTCTCCTTACCTCTACCCACCTCCTTGCTCTGGGATTCGCATTCCACATGCAATGTGCTGACTGCTGTCCTCTTTAAGTCCTGCTCATAAACCATGACCGCACGTCGTTTCCTGAATTTGGTGGAATGGGAAGGATGCAGGCCTCACTTAAAATTTTCTGATGCGGAAACATTTAGAAAAGGTTTCGCAGAGGGCGCAGAACTTGAACTGGGTCTTGGAAACAAATCAAGGATAGAGAGGAGAATGAAAATGGCATTCCGGAGAGAAGAGCATGGGGAACAAAACCGGGTCGAGGCAGCATGAGGCACGGTTAGAAAATAAGCAGGGAAATCTGGCTGGAGCAAAGGGTTCATACATGGAAACGAGTGAGAGAGAAACTGGGAAGAACTGATCCCGGTGGAACTGGCACAGAAGCATCCCTGAGGCAGCGCAGGGTTTTCTGAGCTTGCTCTCATTCCAACAGTCTGTGTCCCTGGCTGATGGCAGCATGACCGTTAAGCTGAGTTTCTGTTTCCTCTATGGACTCTGTATTATGCCCACTTGTTTTCCTACTAGAGGCTCTGTGTTGAGCTGGCTTTTTGGTACAGCTGTTTGCTTGTACCATATTCCTCTGTGGCTCTGGACCAAGCAGGCTTCTGTGAACTTCTGCCGTACTTTCTGCCTGTTCAGCTTTCCAAACAAGCTGATATTAGAGACAATGAATTCCTAGCTTCTCCCTTTGGGAGAGCCAGGTGTCTTATTTTACTGACTTAACACTCTCTTTGAATCTTTCAAATGACTTTCGTCAACTTTGGCAGCACATTTTCCATTTAGTTAACCATCAAAGGTCAAAAGAAGTATTTGGAAAACAAATAAAATGCTATTATCTCCAGGAATATATGCATTTATGCAGTCACCCAAAATGCATATTAATTGTGCACTATGTTACAGGGTCTGTGCTAGAGACTAGGGATACACGTGTAACATTCTCCAAAATACACTAATCAATAATCAATTTATCTTATTAATTAATAAAAACAAACTTGTTAAGGCCTTAAATGTCCCATAATAGGTAACATAACATTTCATCCTAAAGCAGCAAAATACACACTCTTCTCAAGTGCACATGGGACATTCTCCAGGATAGATCATGTTAGGTCACAAAACAAATCTTAACAAATTGAAAAATATTTACATCATATAAAGCATCTTTTCCAACTACGATGGTATGAAACTAGAAATCAATTATAAGAAGAAACCCAGAAAAACCACAAATGCATGGAGATTAAACAACATGTTACAGAACAAACTACTGGGACATAGAATAAGCCAAAGAAGAAATCAAAAAACACCTAGAGACAAATGAAAACAGAAATAACACATACCAAACTCTGTGGGAAGCAGCAAGAGTGGTTCTAAGAAGGAAGTTCATAGCAATAGAGGCCTACCTCAAGGAACAAGAAAAATCTCAAACAATTTAACTGTATACCTAAAGGAACTATAAAAAAAGAAAAAGAAAAACAAAGCCCAAGTTAGTAGAAGGAAGAAAATAATAAAGATGAGAGCAGAAATAAATGAAATAGAGACTAAAAAGACAATAGAAAAGATCAATGAAACTAAGAACTGGTTCATTGAAAAAACACACAAAATAAGTAAACCTTTAGCTAGATTCAACAAGCAGAAAACAGAGAGGGCTAAAATAAATAAAGTGAGAATAAAAGAGAAGTTATAGTTGATACCACAGAAATACAAAAAATCATAGGAGACTGCTATGAAAAATTATACATCAACAAACTGGACAACCTAAAAGAAATGGATAAATTCCTAGAAACATACCATCTTCCAAGACTGAATCATGAAGAAATAGACAATCTGAATAGACCGGTTACTAGTAAGGAGACTGAGTAAGTAATCAAAAACCTGCCAACAAACAAAAGTCCAGGGCCAGATGACTTCACTGGTGAATTTTCTCAAACATTCTGAGAAGATGGAAACTCTTGAATAAAAAAGAAGAGAGAAAGCATCCAAACTCATTTTACAAAGCCAGCATTTCCCTGATATCAAAAACAGACAAGGACACCACAAAAAAAGAAAATTACAGGCCAACATCCCCAATGAACACAGATGCAAAACCTTCCACAAAATATTCACAAACCAAATTCAATAATACATTTAGAGAATCATACACCATGATCACATGGGATTTATTCCAGGGATAGAAGGATGGTTCAACATCTGCAAACCAATCAGTGTGATATACCACATTAACAAAATAAAAGATAAAAATAATATGGTCATCTTAATAGATGCAGAAAAAGCATTTGACAAAATCCATTCATCTATGATAAAAACCCTCAACAAACTGGGTATAGACAGAATGTACCTTAACATTATAAAGGCCATGTATGAAAAAGTCCACAGCTAATATACTCAACAGTCAAAAGCTGAAAGCTTTTCCTCTAAAATCAGAAACAAGACAAGGATGCCCACTCTCCTCACTTTTATTCAACATATTACCAGAAGGCCTGGCCACTGCAAGTAGGAAGAAGAAGAAAGGAAAGGCATCCAAATTGGAAAGGAAGAAATAAGATTATCACTATTTGTAGATATAATACTATATATATAGGATATCTTGAACACTCCACCAAAAAAACCGTTAAAACTAATAAATGAACTCAGTGAAACTGCAAGATACATAGTTAATTTGCAAAAATCTGCTGCATTTTGATATACTAATAATGAACTATCAGAAAAAGAAATAATCCCATTTACAATTGCATCAGAAAAAAATAGGAATAAACTTAACCAAGGATATGAAAGACCTGTACAATAAAAAACTATAAGACATTAATGAAAGAAACTGAAGAAGACACAAATAAATGGGAAGATATTCTGTGCTCATGGACTAGAGCAATTAGTATTGTTCAAATGTCCATACTACCCAAAGCAATCTATACATTTAATGCAATCCCTTTGATAGGGAATTTTGATAAATTCCAATGTCATTTTTCATAAAAAATGAACATATAATTCTAAAATTTCTATGGAACCACAAAAAGACCACAAATAGGCAAAACAATCTTGAGAAAGAAAAACAAAGCCAAAGGTATCATGCTCCCCGATTTCAAATTATACTATAAAGCTATACTAATCAAAACAGTATGGTACTGGCATGAAAACAGACACATAGATCAATGGAACAGATAAGACAGCCTAGAAATAAACCCATGTATATATGATCATTTAATTTTCAACAAAGGAAAAAAGAATACACAACGGAGAAAAGAATCTCTTCAATGAATGGTATGAGGAAAACTAGACAGCCACATGCAAAAAGAAAGACTGGACCGTTATCTTATGCCATATGTACAAATTAACTCAAAGATTTGAATGTAAGATGTGAAACCATAAAACTCTGAAGAAAACATAGGCACTTAACTCCTTGACCTTAGTCATTTTTTGATTACTAAATGTTTTTTGATTACTAAGTAACTGATCTTAGTAATTTTTTTTATTTGATTCCAAAGGCAAGGGAAACAAATGCAGAAATAAACAAATAGGATTGCATCTAATTAAAAGCATCCACACGGTGAAGGAAACCACCAACAAATTAGGAGACAGCCTACTTAATAGAAGACATTTGCAAGTCATATATCAAATAAGGGTTAACATTCAAAATATACAAAGAACTCCTACAACTCAGTAACAAAAAGTAAACAATCCAATTTAAAAATGTACAGAATATCTGAATGGACATTCTTCCCAAAAAAGGCATACAGTCAACAGGCATATGAAAAGATGATCAACACCACTAATCATTAGGGAAATGCAAATCAAAACCAGTCCCATGGTGGGACTGCCCTTCTCAATCAAGTGTGCCTCAGTCCCAGTGTAGTATGCCCCCTCCCCAGAAGACCAACAAAGGTCCCTGCCCACATCTCCCAGCCAGAGAGTTCTGCAGGGCCTCAGTTCTGGTGGACGTGGTGTCAGGTCTCATTTCACATGCAGACCAGAGCACACTTAGTTAAAACTCACCACATTCAGGCCAGGGACCAAACAGTTCCCATAGAAGGCAAGGAGAGCCTCTGCAGACCACTAGCCTGAAGGACAGAGCAACCAAAACACAACAGCAGAGCACACACCAGAGACACTCCCTGAAGTGCCAGGCCCTGGGCACTACATGCCCTCTTCTTCGTTAAGCCATTGCTTTCAGGAGCAGAAGACATAACTGGCTTTTGTAACACAAAGAAGGAAGCAGAGACTAATAAAAAATGCCAAGATGGAGGAATTTATCCCAAATGAAAGAACAAAATAAGGCCAAAGCCAGAGATCTAAGCAAAATGGATATAAGTAACATACCTGATGGAGAATTTAAAGAAACAACCCTAAGGATGCTCACTGGGCCTGAGAAAAGAATAGAAGACATCAGGGAGACTCTTACAATAAAGATAGAAGAGTTAAAAAAGAATCAGAGATGAAGAAAGAGTACAATAAACAAGACTAGAAACAGGCTTGATTCAATGAACAGCAGGCTGGAAGAATCAGAGGAACGAATAAGTGGTACAGAAGACAAAATAATGGAAAATAAAGAAGCCGAACAAAAGAATTATGCAACACGAGAATAGACTTGGAGAACTCAGTGTCTCCATCAAACATAATAACATTCATATTATAGGAGTCCCAGAAGAAGAAGAGAGAGAAAATGGGGCAAAAAAAATTTATTTCCAGAAATAATAGCAGAAAATTTCCCTAATTTGGGGGAGGAAACAGACATCCAGATCCAGGAGGCACAAAGAAAAAAATCTTAAAAGCTGTGAGACAGAAGAAGTCCTTAACTTACAAGGGAAAACCCATAAGGCTAGCTAGAGATTTCTCAACAGAAACTTGGCAAGCCAGAAAGGACTGGCATGCTATGTTCAAAGTGCTGAATGGGAAAAAATCTGTAGCCAAGAGTACTCTATTCAGAAGAGAAGAGATAAAGAGTTTCCCAAACAAAGACTAAAGGAGGTCGTGACCACTAAGCCAGAAATATTAAAGGGGACTCCTTGAGTGCAAAGGAGAGACCAAAAGTGACAAAGACAAGAAAGGATCAGAGAAAATCTCCAGAAACAATGACAAAACACGTAATAAAATGGCAATAAATACCTATCTATCAATAATGACTTTGAAAGTAAGTGGACTAAACATTCCAATCAAAAGACATACAGTGTCAGAGTAGATTAACAACAAACCAGACCTATCTATGTTCTGCTGACAAGAGGCTCATTTTAGACCTAAAGACACCTGCATATTGAAAGTGAAAGGACGGAGAAACATTCATCACACAAACGGATGTCAAAAGAAAGCTGGAACAGTGATACTTGTATCAGACAAACCAGACTTTATTCTTCTCATATTGCTTTTATCTTACTTTGGTGTCAGGGTAGCACTGGCCTCATGGAAAGATTTTGAATGAGTTCCACCTATTCTGTTATTTGTAAGATTTTGATAAAGACCGTCATTAATTTTTTTTTTTTAATGTTTGGTAGAACTCGCCAATGAAACCATGTGGTCTTAGGCTTTTCTGGGCTGGAAGATTTTTTTATTTCTAATTTAACTTCCACTGGTCTAAGAATATTTCCTATTTCTTGGAGTCCAGATTCAGGATTCAATCATGGTAACTTGTGAGCTTTTAAGAATTAGCTGATTTTTTTCCCTAAGTTATCTGATTTGTTTGTTAGTATATGATTGTTTAAAGTAATCTATTATCACACTATGTATTTCCGTGGTTACCTGTTGTATTCTCTCTTCCATTTCTCATTTTGGTTTTTGAGTCTTCTCTCTCTTTTTCTTAATGTAGTTAAAGCACTGCCAAAAATTTTTTTTGAAAAGCTGGTCATTTCTTTCCATATCATGTTATTGTTTATTCTGGTCTCTCTCCTCTCTCCTATTTACTTCTGATTCTTCTTTTTTATGCCTTCCTCTACTAAGTTTCAGCTATGTTTGTTCTTTTTCCAATTGCTGTGGTGCAATGTTGTTTATTTGAACGTGTTTCTCTTAATAGAAGCATTTACAGCATTAATTTCACTCTAACATCTGCTTTTGCTGCATCGCATAGGTTTCGTAATATTGTATTTTCTTTTTCTTTTGTTTTGAGACATACTTTGATTTGCTGTTTGATTTCTTATTCGGCCTGTTGCTTGTGCAGTAGTGTGTTGTTTAATGCTTACATGTTAAATATTTACCAAAAAAATGTAAATTGATACAGCTACTATGAATAACAGTATGGAGGTTCCTCAAAAACTTAAAAATAGAACTACCACGTGATCCAGCAACTCCACTACTGGGTGTCTATCCAAGGAAAATGAGAATACTAATTCAAAAAGATATATGCTCCCCTATGTTCACTGCAGCATTATTTACTAAAGCCAAGATTTACAGACAACCCAAGAATCCATTGATAGATGAATGGATAAAGAAGAGGAATGAATAAAGAAGCCATAAAAAGAATGGAATCTTGCCATTTGCAGCAACATGGTTGGATCCTGAAGGTATTATACTAAGCAAAATAATTCAGAGGAAGACAAAAACCATATGATTTCACTCATATGTGGAATCTAAGCAACAAAACAAAGCAAAATCAGACTCATAGATACAGTGAACAGACCGGGGGTTGTCAGAGGGGAGGGGAGTGAGGGGTGGACACAAAATGGGTAAAGGGGATCAAGAAATACAAAATTCCAGTTATAAAATAATTAAGTCACAGAGATTCATGTACAGCATGGAGAATACAGTCAATAATTGTGTTAACTTTGTAGGGTGACAGGTAGGGTGACAGCTAGATGTATCAGGGTGATCATTTTGCGATGGATAAAAATATCAAACCACAATGTCATGCACCTGAAACTCACAAAATATTGTATGTCGATGATGCCTCGATTTTTAAGAGAGCTTGTTTAAAAAATAAAAAAGACATGTAGCAAAGGCCAAAATAAAAGAGGGTCACCATCACCAATGAAAAATTGCTACGAATCACTCCGCCTGTAATCTAGCCCTCCAACCCTCTTTGGTTCAAAATCATCTTTTTAAATATCTTTATGGGCACACTTGATTTGAGACCTTATAAAATTCTCTAGTGAATATGAGCAACATAGGTCAGGCATCCAGACCAGAGCTTTGCCAACTCTGACACAACTGATATTTTAGGTCAGAAAATCCTTTGTGGGAGACTGGCCTTTGCCTGGGTTTGACTAGGCCCACTATACGTGGGTTTTTCCCAGCATAGTACTATTAATGTGTTTTCCTCATGATTTCCTCAATAACGTTTTCTTTTCTCTGGCTTATTTTATCGTAAGAATACAGTGCACGGCACACATAACACACAAAATATAACCTAACCGTTTATGTTGTCGGTAAAGCTTCTGGTCTACTGCAGGCTATTAGTAGTTAAGTTTGGGGAAATCAAAAGTCACAGATGACTTTTCAGCTGCACTGGGGGATGACAGGCCCCCAATCCCCACAAGTTCAAGGGTCAACGGTATGTATTAGTCTCTTGCCAGACTAGACACCACTGAGTATAATTTATTTCTTTTGACTCTGACAGCTCTTACGGTAGCTAAAATTAGTTTCCGGTACAGCAACTGTTGTCATTCAGTACTATAGATATAAAACACCAATATCAAATCAATACTGACTGATCCCCAGACATACTAACCATGAGTGGCTTAGGAAGGATGGAGCCTCACCTCCATGCTTCCCATGTAACATCGCTTTAAACCACTGTTTACGTACTAGTCTATCCCATCAGGTGGTAATTTCTTGGAAAACATGAAACCAAATTGTATTTGGTAAATATCACAAAGCACACATTTAATACATACTTCCACAGCTGAACTAAAAAAGGAGCAGGCAGCAGGAAATGCAGATCGAAGACAGAGTGTGCAAAGGAACACTCTGCTGAGGTATCTGAGCATTATCCTGCGGGGTTATATAGGGGGCTGTCAAATATACGAGGGCTGAGCCCAGCCAAGGCAGAAGGCCCAGGTAAGTAAATGCCAGTGTGTGTCCGACGAGAAGGCCTAGATGAACCTTCCCCTCCCGCTCTCCCAAGGCTGAGCGGAGCTGACAGCGGACGCCCAGGTGCAGGAGCTATACGGGGCCCGGCTGGCCTTAGGAAGCATAACTCCAAAGTGGCATCGATCTTCAGGGCAGCTGCCTGGTTTCCTCGGACAGTGCAGGTGGAGGAATCAGGCCACGTAGGGAGGGCAACGAGGCCTGCCCTGTGAGACCACCCTACCAACTGCTTATCAATTCCCTGGCATTGGCCAGAGCAGTAATGAGGCCGAGGACACGGTGCAAATAATAAACAAGGAAGACAGTGACACAATCAAAAGAAGTGTTAAAAGTCTCAAGTTATCTTTAATGTCTTCTAGAATCTAACCGAGGCCTGATATCCCACTGAGTCCTTCTCCTGACTCCTTCTCGGAAGTGGGTCCTTTTGCCTTTTCTTTGGGACCAGTCACTATCACTCTTCCCTCTCAGGGCTCCTGTGCCCCCTGTCTCTTCCTTCTGGCAGAAAAAAAAAAAAAACCTGTAGATTCCACCCCCATCCCCATTTCTCCAACAAGGAGAATGAAAATGCCACCAAAAAAACCTCAAATGACACTCACTCTATTTACAGAAACACCAAACCGTTCATGCCTATTTCAATATATTCCCACTTTACAAAGAAAGTTACCCTAGGTGAGTTTCTGGCAGGTTCCTCTTGCCATCCTAAAGACAGCCCAGTGCGATGGCTTGAACAGGATCTAAGACAGACATCAACCCTTCCACACCATTCCCATCTTAAACAATGAGAACCATAATGAATCCGGCCCTCCGTGTTTGGGCAGACAACATTTTCATTCACCAAATACTTACTAAGCCCCATTACGTGCAAGGCATTTTGTCAAATAATTCTGAAGTAAATGAGACACGGATCACCCCACCGAAGAAGCATAATGTCCAATATGGAAGAGGCATAATGTCCAATATGGAAATAACGTGTGTTTGTAAATAACCCCACCGCAAGGTAGAAGGACAAATCCCCTGCAAGGCATTGATGGGGTGCTATGGAGCTAGGAGCTTCACAGACTATCATTTCGATTACGTCTGCCTTTTAGGAAGATGATGAGTCCTAATACCCTTTTCCTATTAAAATTCATTGGTTTTGTTAAGTATGCATTTTCTTAATAAATGAAAGACTGCTTTGTTTTCTGAATGCATAACAAGAACCGCTTCTATGTGAAGCGGAAGAAGACATGAGTTCTTCTGACAAGGAGTCTATTAAAAATCCACCGTAAGTGGCATATTATTTGCACATTTATAATAGTCTGTGGAGATGAATCTGCCCAGATAATTTAATTTCTTTTAAAGAGAGAGGGAAAAAAAAGAGAACAGAACTAAAATATTGAAAAGACACATACAGCTTTTGACTCGATGGAGTCAGAAGTGTATCTGTGCATTTTGGTTGATGTTAAACCTCTCCAGTGACCCGAAATACATCTTAGAACTTACAACTGGCCAAGCGTTTCCGATCTAATTCTTTCATGCATTGCAGTCATTACAGAGAATCACTATTCCTCTAAATTAAACTCTGAGGAGAAGGATACCCTGGATTGACAGACCTCAAAACTTAGCTTAGATTTCCCCATGGTCTGCTCTCATGTGGCTTCCACATGGAAGAATGTTGGTTCATTAGCAAACGAGCTCAGATTGGCGCAGTTATGTGAATGCCTAAACAGACTCCTCGGCCAAACCACAACTTTTCAGCAGCCCTACTTCCTGTATAGGACCCTTTAATATACCCTATTTTGAGAAAGAAGGGGCGGGGGGACTATATACGCTTTTTTAAGAAGTTTAGCAAGTCTAGAAATGTCAGCTTCTCAAAGGAGACTTTTTAAATTTTTTTATTTATTTTTTTAGAGAGAGACAGAGCATAAGTGGGGGAGGTGCAGAGAAAGAAGGAGACACAGAATCCGAAGCAGGCTCCAGGCTCCGAGCTGTCAGCACAGAGCCCGACGTGGGGCTTGAACCCACGAACCATGAGATCGCGACCTGAGCCAAAGTCAGACGCTTAACCCACTGAGCCCTCCAGGTGCCCCTCAATTTTAAACATGGCCTTACGTGGAAGGGAAAGCAATATTTCCTTTGTGCCCAGCACTGTAACATTATTGGGTGCCCTACCTTATCATGTCATTGGATCCTTCTGGAACTACAGGACAAGTGCTATCCCATTTCAAGGGAAGGGAACTGTAATGCAATTCAGGTCACATACTCCAAAATGCCAAGATATGACCCAGAGTGTCACCACCAAATGCCACACCATCCTTCGTCATGCCTTTCTCATGACCTTTCTGGTTCAGACTGACAAACGTAACAAGCTGTCTATATATAAAAAAGCATAAAGAGAAAGCCAACATATCAGGGACTCGCCTGCAAAGCCAGGACTTGAACTGAGTACGTTCTATGCCACGAATAAAAGATTGCTTCTCCCCAGTTTCTTAAATGAAGCGTAAATCTTGCCATGATCTCTCGCTATGTCTCTGATGCAGAAAGAATAACAGAAGGCCTACACACATCTTCTTGGTTTCCTCCAGTTGAGATGGAAAAAAAAGGCATCCCACTCCCCAGAGCCACCAGCTTCCAGTGGGCCTCCCCCATCCTACAAATGTCCACGGGGCACCCAGCAAGTGTCAGGCGTTCGGTGGCCACGGTGGCAGGAAACAGCAGTGAATGAACAAATGCCAGCCCCCATGGAGCTTACTTTCCAATGATGAGCTGGCCCTACAGGAACAAGATGAGAAGATGCTGTGGACCCCCGTGACCCCCCGACACGCAGGCCGAGGCTGCTCTGCAACCTGCACAGGTCAACAACCATTTCTGGGAAGGTCATCCTGCCCATCCTGGCATCGAAGCGGAGTATCCTCACCCTAAGAGCACATCAAACGCACACACGCACGCACACACGCGTGCACACAGCATTTTAAAAGGTCAGGACGGCAAGTACAATGAATAATGACTATAAAAATACGATGAAAAGCTAAACACAAAATCCTTTTCAGGCAAAAGCAAATCTTTAAAAGTCGTATTTTAAAAGCCATTTAACTCATTCTCCTATAGTTGGAACCAAACTCAACCTTCAAAAGAAGAACATGAAATGGATCTCCAACTGATCTCTCCGCACAAAGGTCCCAGGCTGCTGCCCCGGGAAGTCCCGCCAAATGGCTATGTCAGCTCGGGTTCTCAGTGCTTCCAAGAGGAAAGGGGCGGGCGGAGTCTACATTATTCTAAGATGTCCTCAAAGTGACTCATAAAACATCTGAATAACCCATCCATTTTTAATTCTTCTGTGATTTCTGTGCTAACTTGAACTACAGTGAACTCATCTGACTTAACATGAGACTCGCAGGAGCCCTTCCAGGATTCCCGTCGTAATTCATCATCAACTGGACGCGTGTACAAGTATCACACGGCTGCCTGCTATCTGCCTCGAAGAGCGAGAGTGAAGCCATCGCGTGTGCTGCTGGCATGCTTACCCATTTAATTACCAAAGACGACACAGTGCCAGTGCGATCCAGGCCCCCGTGCGTGTGCCCCGATGACCTGGTTGAATAAAATCTGGCCTCGCCTCAGACAGAACACGGGGTTCTTTCCTAGCTACGGAGGCCAGATAATAATATGTGTCTAACAGTACGAGAGAGCAGCGCATGGAAAATTGTACAGTCTGGGACACACAGAGAAACAGACAACAAAGAAACCTACGTGGTGTCCATCATCTTAACGGGATCAGCCATGTGACACTTATTCACTCTGCCTGCCCTCCCCCAACAACCAATTTCTTAAAATCCTGGGCTCTGCATCTATGGATTTAAATATTAAAATGTGTTTGGGCTCTTCTCCTGGGTTTTCTAAGGAAAAGGCAGATGTGGAAGAATATTAACCTCACCTTCCCTGAAATAATGGGACTGTGAGACCCTAGAGTTTCTAATCTATTCCTCAAGATAATGCTAAAGCAGAAAACAAGACACACACACACTGCTGAGTTTCTTCCAATCCTCAAAAATCTGAGAATATTTCGGTCCTATTTGGCATTTAGATATTTTCAAATCACAGGACCTTCTTTAGTGGTGAAAAAAAAAAACCCAACATATTCTTCAAAAATCTCTAAGGTCTCTGGGAAACAAATTGTAACCGACAATTCCCTCACATCTCATTATGTGGTGCAAATTTATTTTTAGGATTCCTCTGGCCTTATTCAGCAGGTGCCCTCTAATGATAGAATTATTTGCTCAATTTCAAAGCAATTCCATGTGTGAAGCTATCAGGCTTCATATTATGAGGACTGAGCCAGGCTGGTCTGAAATGCATAGAGTTTGAGAAATGAAAAACACTTTCAGGAGTCTACAAGATTTCATCCAGTGTCCAAAGGGGCAGCAGACCTAGTGGGTAAGGGCAAGGCTGGCTACGAGCCCCAGCTGCAAACCGAGGGCCATGGCACCATCTGCCTCGCAGGGTGTTTAAGGAACAGAGGAGACAAAGGAGTGTGGTCAGCTCAGCACAGCACTGGAGTAAGTGAGCACTTGCTCTGAGTCAGATATTATTGGCATTTAAACACTGTAAAGTGATTCCATTCCATTGAGCATGCATTAATACAGGGCGCTATATGCCTAATCAAACAACCTCTAGCGTATGACACCCCGCTAAGACTCCTTTTTAAAAGCTACTCTTTCTACATCTCTCTTACGTCAGAGTGTGTATGTACATCTTTATATAATCAACATAAAGGGTCTCTTATCAAAAATAATCAAGACGATTATTTGGACCACGTAGCGATAAAATGTTTTAATCCAAAAGTATGAAGATTAATGACAATGAGAATGCCAGACTGTTGCTATGTACCTTATTCTGTGCCATTTTAACATTTGTTAAGCTAGTGTTTTCACAAAGACTTCCTCAGCATTTTCTAACTGCAAATATCCTTCTCCCTACTGAAAGGTAAGGAAAATGGAACACGAACTTATCAGCTCAGTATCACAGGTGCCAAATATCAGACCCCAGAACATCTTCCTATTGTTGTTCTTTCCTTGGTATTCCGACAGCAGAGAAAAAAAATCAGACTTAATATCCACAAAGCAAAACAACATCTAAGCAATTATCCGAGGGTGGGAGGGAATTGATTTATATAAGCCTCCCTTATCCGCTTTCCCATTTCCTTCTGCACCCTCCACTCATTAAAAACAAATACATCCACAAAATACCTTTCTTTAAAACATAGATCATGTAGGGGCGCCTGGGTGGCTCAGTCGGTTGAGCGTCCAACTTTGGCTCAGGTCATGATCTCATGCCTCATGAGTTCGAGCCCCGTGTTGGCCTCTGTGCTGACAGCTCGGAGCCTGGAGCCTGCTTCTGATTCTGTGTCTCCCTCTCTCTCTGCCCCTAACCCACTCGCATTCTGTCTCTGTCTCTCTCAAACATAAATAAACATTTACAAAATATTTTAAAACATAGATCATGTATATGTGGCAGGGGCGGGGGAGAGAGGTTTCACATGTAAACAACACCAGGGCCTCTCCCCTAAATCACCTAAATGGTTCTCTGAATTGACCATGTGTTCCTCTGCTTCGGCACCCAGAGTATCAACCCCACCACATACACACACACACACACACACACACACACAAAAGCAATGAGGGCCATGAGCTGGGGTATGGGAGATAAACATCAACATTCACTGGAATTAGAACTACTCTCTATGGTCTCTTTATTGTCATTCTTAATGTAAGGTGGTGTCCTTTGGGAGAGGAGGGGACGGATAAGTGATACAATAAGAAAACTAACTTGGCATTCCACAAAGAGGAGCTCCTTGAATTTCCCTCTAATCAATTCTGTCATCAGCATTAAGGATGCCGAAGCTTCTTCTTAGGCCACATGTTCTGTTTCCATGGCCTGGCATCCTTTCCTTCCATGTCCTCCCTCACAGGAGTCATCAACATTATGGCGGCTGTCACCACCACCCTGACCACTCCTGCAACCACTGCCACCTACCTATCAGCACTGCATTACGTTTTTTTCCCGGATCTGTTCTTTAACACATCAGTCATCAGCCACATTCTCCACCTGCTGTCCTAAAATACTGCTGCATCCTCCTTACCCTGTATTTATCAATCGCTATCTACCCATTAACATCAACGTCACAGCTTTTTGTCTCATCGGCAGATTAATTTAAAAATCGGTTAAGCAGAAAAAATAATAATAAAAAAATTGTTAAGCAGGGAAGAGCCATCCATCCATTTTGAACACCCTCAACATCTCTTTAAAGTTTATTTACTTATTTGGAGGGTGGGGGAGGAGGGCAGAGAGAAGGCAAGAGAGAATCCCAAGCAGGCTCCACACTGTCAGTACAGAGCCTGATGTGGGGCTCAAACTCAAGAAACCATGAGATCATGACCTGAGTCAAAATCAAGAATTGGCTGCCCAACTGACTGAGCCACCCAGGTGCTCCATGAACACCCTCAACATTTTGAAAGTAGCTCCCTTTTACTGGGACAAAACACTCAAGTTTAAATAGTCTTTCAGAATAAGCCCATCACAGAGGTGGTGACCTACAGAATAAAGCCCGCTTGAGTAAGGTTGGCACTCTGAAAATACACACTCTATATCACTAAGTCTCAGGAACTCAGGCATAAATTTGATTTAAAACATAAAAGTTGAGGTTTTCCTTTCCTAGTTTTACCCCTAGAAAGCTCAGGCTACCCCTTCTGGCCTCCAAACCTGTAAAAGCTACTGTCCTTCTAACAAGTTTCTTTCATGCTACCCAAGTGTCCAGTGAAAGCCATACCCCACACTGTTGTTTCTATCCTCTGCCCCAATGACCAGACTTAATAAAAAGTTTCCCTTCCTTAGAGTGCACCCTGAATTAAATCCCAACAAAGCAAAGCCAGCCTGGCATCTGTTCAAGTTGTGTACTGTGCAAGTTCACCACGTTTAAGAGGCCACCGATCACATCATTAGCATCTCTACGATTTCAAAAACTGTGCATCTTTGTTGCAACACCGATGGTTTAAAGATGGGTAATTTGATTATTTATATTGCAATTTTCCAGCACATGGCAAGAAAGTGTCTTGTTGTAAAAATCAGTGTAGTTCGACAATTTTCCGTCACATGGAAGTAAAATGTCTGCGGAAGAGGTGCCATTGTCTAATTTGCACAAAATGCCATATGGGCCAGCAGCAGCCCTCGGAATAGCTCCTCTCAAACGTTTTAAACTTTCTGTGGTCTTGGCTGTTCACTAAAGCATCTGCTCTTGGTTTCATAAACTCTGTTTGCACTGCATTAACTTTCTCCCCCGCCCCCAATCTGGGCTTTCTCTCTCGATAACCTCAGCGATCAAGCACATCCTCCCCTCAAAGCAAGCCCCTAAGTACCAACTGCATCCCCTTGTCCTACTTCTGTCAACTGATATTACTAAACACATGTTAACAATAACACGATAACCTTTTGTGCTAGATTAATTACCGCTAGGAAAAAGATACCCGTTGTAAGCACGTGCCACAAATTTAATAACGTTAACAAAACATGTTGCTTGAACTTGAGTTTCATCAATGTCTGAATAGATTCCTCACATTTTAAAAAAAAAGCAAAATTAAGCTTTCATATCAGAATTCATTTTAATTGACTTTTGTCATTAATAATATCCACCAAAAACTTATCACTGTTACTTTGAGTGCCAGGAACCCAAGCTGAATGAAATACTAAATCAAGTAGAGAGCCACAGAAACTCACCTTGACCTCCAGAAAACGAGTTTTACTGCCATTGGTGACAAGCTCCCTTAGTTGACGGTCCAGGTGTGGAAACCTTAAAAAAGCAAAAGAAAGGTGAACACTTAGAAGAAAGGACACAGAAATAGAAAAGCATAACCAGTTACTTCGTTATAATACTTCTTCCCCCTGAAAAATAAAGTTAGGTCAGGAGGGCTTGATCCATGCAGTAATTGTACCACTAACAAAACTCTTCATAAGTGGAGCTGTTTCATGAACTTAACCATTTTTCCATTGGCTGGGTCTGGGATTTTAGAGATACTTAACCTTATTTTCAGATTAATCCTCAGTGAATTACATTACTTCAATTTTCCTTCTATCTTAACCCCTCAAGTAGTTAATGATCTAAAAACTGATTCTTAAATACACCATATAAATGAAGTATCTTACAGACTTAAGACTTGGCTTTTGTCAGGGGAAGAATACCTCTGATACATGAATAATTATGTCTGTTTGGTAGTTCCTAATTTTCTTAAATGGCACCAAATTTATACTTTGTGATTCTTACTTTGTTCTTATTCAGAAAAAAAAATACAGAACTAGAGGAACTGTGAATCCCACAATATTAACAGTATTAATTAAATCTAATAAAACTGTATTTAAAAAAAAAAAACAGCAAAAATTACTTTCCTCTCTAAATTATCCAGCAAGATTAGTTTTAGGTGGTAGAAAAAATACAAATTTTCCTCCCAGATGCTACGTCAGTAGATGCCACAGAGTGCCTGCTATTGTAAGCTTCAGCCGTAGAAAGGTGGTGACGTCCAACCACCGTTTACCTCAAAAATGACAACGTCATCAGTTTTCTAAGTCAAAAAAAAAAAGGACCGGAAAACAACTAAATCTTCAAAACTACCTTTTGCTCGGCACACATCATTTTCCTAAGCAGCGTCCATGGTTTGGGTATTAACTGTTTCCACCCCAACTTAACACCTTCGTGGCACCAGAGAGGTAACAAGTGAATTGCCTCCAGCATTTGGAAGGGCCTGAGCGAACCTCCTCGATTCTTTCTTCCCACCCAGTCTATTTACTTACTGCCGACTCCCTCTCAGCTTCCTCCTTGCAACGTCAAGAGTCTTTTCCAAGAGTGTGTGGCAGAGAGGACAGCTGAGGGCTAGAAGGCCAAGGGAGACAGTAAGAACGCAGATCTCTAAGAAGGGCAGGCCAAAGGGCAAGTCAGAGTAAGTGAGGAACAAGGTGGGGAGGAAAGCAGAGGGCTGCCCACTCACTGATCCAGCCCTGACATGGCAGCAAGCATCACACGAGACTGAGAAAATTAAACAGGTCCACGTCGGGATGGAATGAAGGAGACGTTCACTCGTCTAATATATTCAGCAACCCATCTATCTCAGGAGCTGCCACAACCACCACTCCCACCACTGCTATGAACACCAGCACCCAATCACCACAAGCAACCCCCGACACTAGGGACGTAATGTAGGGCCCACACGACACCATTGGAACTAAAACCCAACAGAAGAGAGGCCACGTGGATACCCCCCATACAAAAAGTTTCCCGTTCATACGATGTATTTTCTTCTGAGATGGAGCAGAAATGGTTTAACTGATTTTCCCTCCTACGGGGAGACCTGGTAATGAGCAGCCTACCATAAACTGCTTTGTTTTGTTTTGTTGCATGAACAAGCAGCCGGTTGCAAAATAAACTTTTTAACCTCTTCTTAGTACCGTTTATCTATTTCACATTCCCTTGCTTTTGAAAATTAATTATCTGAAGAAAAGATATAAGGTCAAGACCAGCATTCTTGGGGCACCTGGGTGGCTGAGTTGATTAAGCGTCTGACCCTTGATTTCGGGCTGAGTTGATTAAGTGTCTGACTTGATTTCGGCTCCCATCATGATCTCAGGGTCATGAGCTCAAGCTCCATGTTGGGCTCTGCACTGACAGCACGGAGCCTGCTTGGGATTCTCTCTCTCCTTCTCTCTCTGCCAATCTCTCTCTCTCAAAATAAATAAATAAACAAACAAACATTTTTTAAAACTCAGCATTCTTACCACAGAGTCCCAGATGACATGCCAGGTGGAGCCTATTGTTTTGTTCATATCCAATCAGAATTTCAAAACACGTAAGACCAGGAGAGAAAATGCATGGAGAGTCTATCCTACATTCAGAGGCACTGTTCACTGTTCTAGCACTGACCTTCCCTTTGAAACAAGAGATATGCGATCTACTGTGGACCACTATAATGTTGAAGGCAAACGTGTTGATGATGGCAATAGCTAAATGACAGCACCAACCATAACAGAGAAAGGGAATCATTATTATTATAATAGGTATGGCTACAGATAAAGAGCTACTGCAAGTATCACAGCCTGGAATTAATAAGCCAGTTGGAACGGCACTGCCCATTATGAAAGACAGTTAGAAAACAACATTACGTTAATAAAGCGATCGAGCAAGAGTGTGAACGTAGGTAAGGAGAGCTAGCAAAGGTATACGGAAACTACACGTACATGCGTGGAAGCGGCCCAGTAATAACTAAGCAAAGCCACTCTGTGAAGAGTCAGAGGCTGCCTAAGAACCAACTGGTCAACCTCACACAGAGGAGCCTAGGCCACTGGTAATGATCGCTGAGATCAGAGCAACGTCTGCAGAACATCACCAGGCAGCAAAACTGGGAAGCTGACACAAAAGGCAAGGGGAGCAGGTGTTACCTAAGGCCTTAGAGTCCTATGTTAAAGGACTCTGTATACAGCTCAACACCAAAAAATAAACAAAGTATCCAATTTAAAAACGGGCAGAGGACATGAATAGAAGGTGTTTTTCTTTTTTTTTTAAATTTTTTTTTTTTCAACATTTTTTATTTATTTTTGGGACAGAGAGAGACAGAGCATGAACGGGGGAGGGGCAGAGAGAGAGGGAGACACAGAATCGGAAACAGGCTCCAGGCTCCGAGCCATCAGCCCAGAGCCTGACGCGGGGCTCGAACTCACGGACCGCGAGATCGTGACCTTGCTGAAGTCGGCCGCTTAACCGACTGCGCCACCCAGGCGCCCCTAGAAGGTGTTTTTCTAAAGACACACGCAGATGGCCAACAGACACATAAAAAGATGCTTAACCACACTAATCATCAGGGAAATGCAAATCAAAGCCAGGATGAGATATCACCCCACACCTCTCAGAATGGCTAAAACAAAAAACACAAGAGACAACAAGTGTTGGCAAGGAAGCAGAGAAAAGGGAACTCGTGCACTGTTGGTGGGAATGCAAACTGGTACAGCCACTGTGGAAAACAGCATCGAGGTTCCCCAAAAAATTAAAAAAAGAATTACCATATGATCGAGTAACTCTACTACTGGGTATTTACCCGAAGAAAACGGGAACACTAATTTGAAAAGATATATGCATTTCTATGTTTACTGCAGCAGTATTTACAATAGCCAAGATATTGAAACAACCCAGGGTCCATCGATAGATAAATGAGTAAAGAAAATGTGATAAGTATATATATATATGTGTATACACACACACACACACACACACACACACACACACACACACACACGGGAATATTACTCAGCCATAAAAAAGGAATAAAATCTTGCCATTTGCAACAACATGGAAGGAACTCCAGGGTATAATGCTAAGTGAAACGAGTCAATCAGAGAAAGAAATACCACGTGATTTCACTCATATGTGGAATTTAAGAAACAAACAAAAAGAATGAAAGCAAAAAGAGACAGAAAAAGACTCTTAAATACAGAGAACTTACTGGTGGTTGCCAGAGGGGAGGTTATTGAGGGGACGGTGGGATGGGTGAAACATCTGAAAGGGATTAAGAGGACATTCATTTTGGGGCACCTGGGTGGCTCAGTCAGTTAAGCGCCCAACTCTTGATTTCAGCTCAGGCCATGATCTCATCATGGTCATGAGCTCGAGCCCCATATTGCGTTCCACACCTGGTGTGGAGCCTACTTAAAATTCTCTCTCCCCCTCTCCCTGCTCATGCTCTCTTGTATGCTCTCCCTTTCTCTCTCTCTCCAAAAAAATTTTAAAAAAGAGTACATTCATCTTGATGAGCACTGAGAAATGTATAGAATTGTTGAATCATTATATTGTACACCTGAAACTGATATAACACTGTATGCTAATTATACTTGAATAAAAACTTTTAAAAAGAGAGTGAATGCTAAACTTAGTTAGAATGGTAGGTAAAAATAACAGAGAAATATTTTTTGAATTCATATAAAAGGACAAAATGAACACAAAAGTTGCAAACAACCATACCCTCCCCACACAAAATGATTCGTTTCTGGAGTGAGCAAAGAACACAAAACCCTGGAGCACAGTTTTCAAATTAAGAAAGTACATCGATTTGATCTTGACTTTTGAGGTACAGACGGTATTTTTAAACAATAGGACATAAAGTTGAGGAGCGGGTGTACATATCTATTATCAGACAGATGCTTCTAAATTTGGTTTGAGTCAGAACAGTATTCTTGGAAAAACCAACTGTGTTCAACTCATAACTGATACAACCAAGTATTTATTGCAGTTTGGCACACAATGGAATACTACATGGCAATGAGAACGTTTGACCAAAACCACATCCAAAACTATGGAGGAACACATGAAATAACCATTAACTAAGATACACCATATTCAAAGCACAAAAACAATCACAACAAACTGGCTGGGAAAGTAAACTCTGCACACTAGTGTGCAAAACAGGAACAGGTGGTCACACAATAATCACTGAGGGAATTTGTTACACACAGAAATTCCTGGACAGCACCCGGAGACTTACTCTTGAATTTCAAGAATTTGTTTTTTTGGAAAGCTTTCCCTGGGTACACTGGAGCACAGCCACTTCATGTGCTGGGGCAACAGATGGAAACTACCAGAGAGGCAGTCTCTCAATTCAAGAGTCTGGGCTGGACCATCAGAAGACATGTTACATTTAATCTTCATGGCAAGTCTCTAAATTTCAGTATCCCAGTTTTGCAAAGAGGTGACTGAGGGGCAGGTCTGAAAGGTCAAGTGATAAAGAACAAATGTCACCTGTGACTTCCTTTTTCAAGCTCTTTGGTGGTGCCCACTGCCTAATATGGAATGTATTCTAAACTCCTTTTCAGGTACCCTCCAAAAACATGGTCCCTAACTCTACCCCAACCACACCACTCCTTCAGCCACCCATTCACAGCCACACTCTAGCTGAACCAATTGCTTAGAAGTAAGCAATTTCCTGGGCAGTGCTATCTTAAGCCTCCCCGACTCTGCCTTTGCCCTTCATCTACCTCATGTTCCAAGATGAAGCTCAACCTTCACCTCTTTATGAAGCCCTTCCTGACCACCACCGGCCCCTACCCAAGTAGAACTGACTACTTCCTTCAATGTAGCAGTCATAACAATAAAGTAAGACTTTACTTCTCCCCACTATTACATGTAGCTCGTGGATATGGGCTATATAACTTTACGAGAACAGATATCAATAAATGTTTTAGGAATAAATACAGTGTTAGAGCCAAAACCAGAATTTGAACCTGGATGCAACTCAAAGCCAGTACACCACACTGTGTCTCTTGAATCTGATTTTATAAAAACAACTCCATAACTATTAACACAGTAGCCACTTAGCCACGTGTTTCTACTGGACACTTGAAATATGGCTAGTCTGAACTGGAACGTGCTATAAGTTTAAAACACACACTTGACCTTAAAGATTCGGTATGACAAAAAGAACGTAAGATATTCAACATGTTAAAATAATATTTTGAATGTATCTGGCTAAATGTGTTAAAATTAATTTCATGTGTTTCTTTTTATCTTTTTAATGTGGCTACTGGAAAATGTAAAATACATATGTAGCTCACATTACATTTCCATTGAACAGTGCTACTCTAGGAAGTACAGCCTTTCTCTTCCTTACTAACAAATCTGTTAAGAGGATGCTAACTTTTCCCAGTGATTACAGAGCACAGACATCCAAGACCACACTGCAGTGTCACATAGCCTGGCCCTGCTGGACATAAAGAGGTTTCTCCTACATTAAAAGACTCACAGAATGTTGCTTTCAGAATTCTGTCAACTCATTGGAGTTCGCCTCCACCATCAACTGTTGGTTCTCCACGTGCAACTCCTAAGGTCTTTAATCTTCCAATATGGCTATCTCATGTATTCCAAGGCAAAGGCCAGTAGAGAAAAGTGGGGCCAGGACTAGGCAGAGGCAAAACATTTGCCTCGGGCACATAATTTAAGGGAAACTGAAAAACTCAGTAATCAAGATGAATCATCGTTTAAGTAACGGCTTTGTGGTCATGTAATTCACGTACCACAAAATTCACCATTTTAAAGGCCACAATTCAGTAGTGTTAATACATTCACAAGTTGTTTAACTATTGCCACTATCAAATTCTAGGACATTTTCATTACCCCCCAAGAAACCCCGACCCCATCAGCAGATATACCACCTTCCTTATGCCCACCCCTCACAACCATCTATTTTCTGTGTAAATTTGCCCATTATGGATATTTGATACAAATGGAATCACAAAATATGTGGCCTTTTGTGTCTGTCTTCTGCCAGTTCAACGTTTTCAAAATTCACCCATGTTGTACCGTCTATCAGTATTTCATTCCTTTTTATGGATGAATAATATTCTATTATATGAATATGCCCTATTTATCAATTCATCAGTTAACGGGTACTGGAATTGCATCCAGTTGGGGATATTAGGTACACATTGATATGCACATTTCTATGTGGCTATAAATTTTTAATTCTCTTGAGTATATGCTTAGGATGGAATTGCTGGGTCATATTGTAGCTCTATGTCTATAATTTGAGTAACTAGCAACTGTTTCCCAAAGTGGCGGCACCATTTCAGTGTCCTACCAGCAGCGTATCAGGATTCCAAAGTTTTCATATCTTTACCAGCACTTGTTACTTGTATTTTTTGTTAGCCATGTTAGTGAGTGCGTAGTGATATCTCATCGTGCTTTCTTTTTCTATCTTCCTAAACCCATAATGCTGACCACCTTTTCATATGCTTATTAGCCATTAGTATGACTTCTTTGGAGAAATGTCAACTCAAGTCCTTTGCTCAACTTTTTAGTTACTTGTCTTTATGTTATCAAGTTGTAAACATTCTTTATATATTTCATATACAAGTTCCTTATTGGGTATATGTTTTGCAAAATTTTTGTCCCATTCTATGGGCTGTATTTTTTCTTCCTTAATGATATTCTCTAAAGCACAAAAGTTTTTAATTTTTATGAAGCCCAACTTATATATTTCTTCTTTTGTCACTTGTGCTTTTGATGTTGTATCCAAGAAACCATTCATTGCCTAATCCAAGATCATGAAGATTTACTCCTCTTTTCTTCCATGAGTTTTTGTTGGTCTGTTTTAGCTCTGGCATTTAGGTCAATGATCTATTTCGGGTTAATTCTTGTATGTAGCGTAAGATAGAGTCCAACTCCATTCTTTTGAATGTGGATATATAGTCATTCCAGCACCATTTGTTAAAACGACTATTCTTTTTCCACTAAATCGTCCTGACACCCTTGTTGAAAATCAATGATCACTGTAAAGGCTTATTCTGGGACTCTCAATTTTATACCACTGATCTATAAGATGGTATTAATGTCAATACCACATTATCTTTATCACCGTAACTTTGTAGTAACTTTTAAAAACAGGAAATGCAAGTCCTTGAACTTTGTTTTGCTTTTTCAAGATTGTTCTGGTTCTTCTGAGTCTCTTATATTTCCATATAAATTTCAGGATCAGCTTGTCAATTTCTGCTCAAAAGGCAACTGGGATTTTGACATGGGTTGCCCTGAAGCTATGGATCAATTTGGGGAGCACCGCCATCTTGACAATATTGTCTTCCAATCCATGAAGAGAGGATGTCTTTCCACTTATTTATCTTTTACTTCTTTCAGTGATGTTTTGTAGTTTTGGGTGTACAAGTTTTGAATGCCTTTTGTTAAATTTATCCCTAAGTATTTTATTTTTTGATGCTACTGTAAAGGGAATTTTATTTCATTTTCAAATTGCTCACTGCAAACATATAAAACTGATTTTTGTTTATTGATCTTATATGCTGCAACCTTGCTGAACTTATTAGCTCTAAGTGTGTGTGTCTGTGTGTGTGTGTGTGTGTGTGTGTGTGTGTGTGTGTAGTCCTTAGGATTTTCTATGTATAAGATCATGTCATCTACTCAATGACAGAGAACAAACTGAGGGTTTATGGAGGGAGGTGGGTGGAAGATGGGCTAGATGGGTGATGGGTATTAAGGAGGGCATTTATTCTGATGAGCCCTGGTGTTGAATGTGATGAATCACTGAATTCTACTCTTGAAACCGTTATTGCACTGCATGTTCAATAACTAAATTTAGACGAAAGATAAACATAAAATATTTTTTAAAAATCATGTCATCTGCAAACCAAAATAGTTTTACCTCTTCCTTTCTAATCTAAATGACTTTTATTTCTTTTCCTTGCCTAATTCCCTTGGCTAGAACCTCTGATAAAATATTGAATAAATGCAAAAAAATGGGAGGTGCCTGGGTGGCTCAATCGGTTGAACCTCCAACTCTTGATTTCAGCTCAGATAGTGATGCCAGGGTGATAGGATCAAGTCCTGTGTTGGGCTCTGCACTGAGCATGGAGCCTGCTTAGGATTCTCTCTCTTTCTTTCTCTCTCTCTCTCTCTCTCTCTCTCTCTCTCTCTCTCTCTCTCTCTCCCCCTCCATGGGCCACTCCCCTAATAGCATTCTCCTCTCTCCCTAAAATTAAAAAGAAAAAAGAAGGAATCCTCATCTTGTTCCTTATCTTTCGGGGGATGCATTCAGTCTCTCACCATTAAGTATTATGTTAGTTATGGGGTTTTGGTAAATGCCTTTCATCAACTCAAGGAAGTTTCCTTCTCCTCCTAGTTTTGTGAGTGCTTTTATCATGAAGTGCTGTTGGCATTTGTTAGGTGCTTCTACTATGTCCATCAAGATGATTACGAAGTTTTTGTACTTATTCTATTAATAAGGTACGTTGCAGTGGTTTTCATATGTTAAGCCAATCTTGGATTCCTCAGATAAAGCCCACTTGGTCAGGGCATGTAAACCTTTCTATATGTTGCTGGCCTCAGTTTGCTAGTATTTTGTTACAGATTTGTGCATCTATATTCATAAGAAATATCAGCTTATACAGTTGACCCTTGAACAACATGGGTTTGCCCTGTGTGGGTCCACTCATATACAATTTTTTTTCAATAGAGTACAGTACTGTAAATGTATTTTCCTTACGATTTTCTTCATAAAATTTTCTGTTCTCTAGCTTATTTTATTGTACATAACACATATAAATAATAAATATACAAAATATGCAGTAGTTCTTATCAGTAAGGCTTCTAGTCAATGGTAGGCTATTTGTTAACTTTTTGGGGAGTCAAGTAATATGTGGATTTTCAACTGCATGGGGGATTAATGCCCCTCACTCCTGCACTGTTCCAGAGTCAGCTGTACTTTTGTTGTGATCTCTTTGTCTGGTTTTAGTATCAAAGTAATACTGGCCTTAAACAATGAGTTGGGAAATGATCCTTCCTTTCCCATTTTCTGGAGGAGATTGTGCTATACCATCAAGTCTTCTTCAAATATTTAGTAGACTTTAGCAAGGGAGCCACACACGCCTGGGCTTTGCCTTGTGAGCATTTCTTTCATTACTAAATCTCTCTACTTACAATAGGTCACGTCAAAGTCTCTGTTTCTTTTTGGGTAGTTTGGTAGTCATGTGTCTTCCTAGGGATTTTCCACTTCACCTAGGTTATCATAACTCGTTGACATAAAATTATTCATAATATGATCCTTTTTATTTCTCCAGGGCAGGTAGTGATGTTCCTTCTTTTAGTCCTGATTGCAGGAATTGAGCTTTTTCTATTTTTCTGTTGGTCAGCCAGCTAATGGTTTGTCGATTTTGTTGATTTTTTTTCAGCAGACTAATTTTTGGTTTCATTGATTTTCTCTACTGTTCTCTATTCTCTATTTTATTTACTTCTGCTCTAGTCTTTATTATTTCCTACCTTCTACTTGTTTGGGGTTTCATTTGCTCTTTTTCTACCTCCTTAAGGCAAAAGGTTATGTTACTGATTTGTGATCTCTCCTCTTTCATTTCCGCCCATTTTATTGTGATACAACTGACACAGTACTGTGTGTTTAAAATGCACAACATAATGACTTGACTTACCTATACTGTGAACTGATTATCACAATGAGTTAACATCCATCATCTCACACAGATTTAAAAAAAAGTTTTCTTTCCTTCTGATAAAACCCCTTAGGATTCACTCTCTTAACAACTTTCATATATACCATACTGCATCGCTAACTGCACTCATCATATTGTACATTATGTCCACAATACTTACTTATAACCGGAAGTTTGTACATTCTGTATATTTTGACCACCTTCATCTAATTCCCCCACCCCTCACCACCACCCCACCTCCAATAACCACAAATCGAATCTCTTTTTCTATGAATTTGGATTGTTCTTATGTTCCACAGATAAGTGAAATCATACAGTATTCGTCTTTCTCCATCTGACTTATTTCACACAACATAATGCCCTCAAGGTCCATCCATGTTGTTGCAAATGGCAGAATGTCATTTGATGGCTTAATAATATTCCTGTGTATCACAATTTCTTTATTTATTCTAATAGGCACTTAGTTTCCATGTCTTAGATATTGTATGCAATGCTGCTATCAACATTGGAGTGCGGGTATCTCTCCAATATAGTGTTTTCATTTTCTTTGGAATTGTTTCCTATGTATATATTCCCAGAATTGGAACCGCTAGATCCTATGGTTTATCTATTTTTAACTTGGGGGGAAACCTCGATACTGTTTTCCATAGTGGCTGCACCAATTTACCTTCCCACCAACACTGCACATGTGTTCCCTTTTCTCCACATTCTTGCATTCATCCTTTTATTTTTTTTTTTTTAACGTCAGCCATTCCAAAAGGATTCAGTGATATTTCACCATGGTTTTGATTTGCCAATGAACTGTGATGCGAGGCATCTTTTCATGTGTCTGTTGGCCATGCATATATCTTCTTTGGAAAAATGTTTATTCAGGTCCTTCACCTATTTTTAAAATCGGATTATTTGCTTTTTATGTTGAGTTGCATGAGTTCTCTACATATTTTACATATTAACCCCTTCTCAGATATACGGTTTGTAAAGATTTTTTTCCCCATTCCAAATGTTGTCTTTTCATTTTGTTGACTCTCTTCTTTTAGAAGTATAGGCATTAACAGCTATAAATTTCCCTCTAAGCACTGATTCAGTGGCATCCCTTAGGTTTTAGTATATTATGCTTCTGTTTTCATTCACCTCAAAATATGTTCTAATTTCCCTTATTATTTCTTCCTTGACCCAGGAGCTATTTAGGAGTGTATTAATTTCCACATTTATGTGAATTTCTGAATTTCCTTCTACTATTGGTTTCTTACACCATTCCACTGTGATCAGAAAGCACTTTGTATGATTTCAATAATTTTAAATTCATCAAAACTTGTTGTATGGCCTAATATATGTTCTATGGCCTAATATAGTCTATTCTGAAGAATTTCTGTATGCGATTAAGAACAATGTGTATTCTGCTATGGTTAAATGTAGTGTTCTTTGGATGTCTGTTCTAGTTTATTTATAATGTTCAAATCTACTTCCTTACTGAACTTCTGCCCAGTTTCAGTCCATTATTCAAAGTGGGATATTAAAATCTCCAGTGGTTATTGCTGAACTTTGTATTTCTCCCTTCAATTCTGTTCGTTTTTGCTTCATGTATTTTGGGATCTGATGTTATTTGCACATGTTTGTAATTATGTCTTCCTGATAAATTGACCTATCAATATATAATGACTCTCTTTACCCTTGTAATAATATTTTTCTTAAAGTCAATTTCTCCAGTATTAGGACAGCCACTCCAGCTCTCTTTTGGTTACTTTTTGCATGGTGTGTCTTTTCAGTTTATTTGTTTCTTGAGAGAGAGTGTGTGCATGCAAGTAGCAGAAGGGCAGAGAGGGAATCCCAAGCAGGCTCCACACTGTCAGCATGGAGACCGACATGCGGCTCAAAGTCATGAATCTCAAGATCATGACCTGAGCCAAAGTTGGACGCTTAACTGACCAAGCCACCCAGGCACCCCACACAGTACATCTTGTTATATTCTTTTACTTTTGAACTATTTGTGTTTAAATATAACGTGGGTCTGTTGTAGAGAGAATATAGTTAGGTCATGCTTATTTAATTCATTCTGCCCATCTCTGCTTTTTCATGGGAGTGTTTAGTCCATTTACATCTAACATAATTACTGGTAAAATTTAAATCTGCCATTTTATTGTTTTCTATATATCTTAGGCCTTTTTGTTCCTCTATTCCTCCATTACTGCCTTATTTTTTGTTATTTTAGTATCCCATTTTAATAACCTTGTTTCTTTTATTATATATTTTTTAGTTATTTTCTTAGTTGGTTACACCATCTTTTACATTTACCTATGGAGTTGCCTTTACTGATACTCTTTTTTTTCTCCTATGGATTTGAATTACTGTCTAGTTTCTTTTTGTTACAACTAGAAAGATTCCCTTTTTTTGTAGGATACATCTGCTCGTGACAAACTGGTTTCTCTGAGATGTCTTAATTTTTTTTTATTTTGAAGGACAGTTTTGCTGCATATAGAATTCTTGATTGTTCTTTCTTTCAGCACTTTAAATGTGTCATCTTACTACTTCTGGCATCCACGATTTCAGATGAAAAGCTAGCTGTTAATCTTATTGAGGATCCCTTTAACACCATGATTCACTTCTCTCTTGCTATTTTTTTTTTTTTTTTTTTTTTGGCTTTTGATAGCTTGACTGTGTAAGTGTACATCTCTGTGTTTATCCTACTTGGAATGTACTAACATTCCTGGGTATTCAGGTTGATATTTTAAATGAAATTTGTCAAGTTTTAGGCTATTGTTTCTTTTTTTTTTTTTAATTTTTTTTAACGTTTATTTATTTTTGAGACAGAGACAGAGCATGAACGGGGGAGGGTCAGAGAGAGGGAGACACAGAATCTGAAACAGGCTCCAGGCTCTGAGCTGTCAGCACAGAGCCCAACGCGGGGCTCGAACTCACGGACCGTGAGATCATGACCTGAGCCGAAGTCAGCCGCTTAACCGACTGAGCCACCCAGGCGCCCTGGCTATTGTTTCTTCAAGTATTCTTTCTGTCTCTTTCTCTCTCCTGCTTCCGGGACTTCCATTATGGGGGGGGGGGGGGGGGGAAGCCTGTGTAATTTCAATTGACTTCCAAGTCCACTAATTCTTAGTTCTGCAAATTTAAATCTGTTGTTGACCCCATCTAGTCATTTTTTTCATTTCAGTCATTGTGCTTTACAACTCTAGAATTTCTATTTTGTCCTTTATTATCTCTCTCTCTTCACTGATATTCTCTATTAGGTAAGACATAATTTTCATACTTTAATGCTTTAAATGTGAATTCCTTTCACTCTTTGAACCCATTTATAATCACTGATTTAAAATGTTTGTCTAAATCAAAACCACACTCAGATATCACCTCACGCCAGTCAGAGTGGCCAAAATAAACAAATCAGGAGACTACAGATGCTGGAGAGGAAACGGGAACCCTCTTGCACTGTTGGTGGGAATGCAAATTGGTGCAGCCACTCTGGAAAACAGTGTGGAGGTTCCACAAAAAATTAAAAATAGACCTACCCTATGACCCAGCAATAGCACTGCTAGGAATTTACCCAAGGGATACAGGAGTACTGATGCATAGGGGCACTTGTACCCCAATGTTTATAGCAGCGCTCTCAACAATAGCCAAATTATGGAAAGAGCCTAAATGTCCATCAACTGATGAATGGATAAAGAAATTGTGGTTTCTATACACAATGGAATACTACATGGCAATGAGAAAGAATGAAATATGGCCCTTTGTAGCAACGTGGATGGAACTGGAGAGTGTGATGCTAAGTGAAATAAGCCATACAGAGAAAGACAGATACCATATGTTTTCACTCTTATGTGGATCCTGAGAAACTTAACAGAAACCCATGGGGGAGGGGAAGGGAAAAAAAAAAAGGAGGTTAGAGTGGGAGAGAGCCAAAGCATAAGAGACTCTTAAAAAAATGAGAACTGAGGGTTGATGGGGGGTGGGAGGGAGGGGAGGGTGGGTGATGGGTAGTGAGGAGGGCACCTGTTGGGATGAGCACTGGGCATTGTATGGGAACCAATTTCACAATAAACTTCATATATTGAAAAAATAAAAAATTAAAAATAAAAAAAATAAAATGTTTGTCTACTAAGTCCAATATCTGGACTCTCAGGGACACTTTTGGATTTTGCCTGTCCCTTCTTTCTTTGTGTGTGTTGAAAACTGGATTTTCAATAAACTCAGATTTCACTCTCCATCAAAGGTTTATTGTTGTTGCTGCCTGTTGTTTTTGTTGATACTAATGCTGTGTATCCATTTCCAGGACTAATTCTATAAAGTCTGTTTTATCATATGTAGCTGCTTAAGTCTTTGTTTAGTTGCCTTTAGTGGCCAACTAATGACAAAACAGAAATTCCCTGGGGCACCTGGGTGGCTCAGTCAGTTAAACCTCTGACTCTTAATTTCAGCTCAGATCATGATCACACATCATTCGTGAGTCAGAGCCCCACATCAGGCTCTGTGCAGACAGCGTGGGGCCTACTTGGAATTCTCTCTCTCCTCCTCCCTCTCTGCCCCTCCCCCACTCCCTCCCTCTCTCTCTCTCAAAATAAATAAGCATTGTTTCTAAACCAAAAATTTCTTTAAATGCGTTGAACTACTATGTCTCTCAGCCTTCATTGAGGAATTGTGTGTATGTAGTCACATTCTTTCTATGCTCTGATAGGCAGTTTACAACTCTCCCTCAGCCTTTTCTTCCTGCTTGTATAGAGAGCCTCAGTGTCACCCAGGGTAACAGATTAGGGCCTTCACAACTCCTTGGCAAATGTATAAATTTTCACATGCGCAGGGGCCTTGTAGATTCTAAAACATATGTCAAAGCGTTTCAAATCCCACAGATACCTCCTATCCCAATTATTCTTTTTAAGGTTTTTTTGGTCAACCTCTTTCTTGTCAACTTCAACAGGTGTAGCCACCTCAGGCACCTGCAATGTTAAGTGCTGCTGAGTGTCTTTAAAAAATGCCCTAAGGCTGTTCACACAAAATGAGTTCTGAATCAGGTGAAATATAAACAAGCTCTGCGGTGCCTGGGGGGCTCAGTCGGTGAAGTATCTGACTCTTGATTTTGACTCAGGTCATGATCTCACAGTTTGTGGGATCGAGCCCTGCATCAGGCTCTGGGCTGACAGCACAGAGAATGCTTGGGATTTTCTTGCTCTCTCTCTCTCTGCCCCTCCCCTGCTAACGTGCTCGCTCCCTCCCTTTCTCTCTCAAAATAAACTTTAAAAAAAAAAAAAAACAAGCTCTGAGGATAGAGCTTTTCAACATTTGCCAGACAGGTCATATAGTGACAATTTGCCGAGAGTGGGGACTTTTGAAGAGCTCAGAACTTGTTCTTACCCCTCCAATAGCATTTAGTTTTCAAGGCTACTGTACTAGGAGTTCACTGTTCTGAAATTCAGTCTTTTCTCTTGAATAAATGCTCCTTGAATTGTTGCAACTCTCTGATTTAACCCCAGAGTTCTAAAATAGTTTATTATGCCAATATTTGCCTCCATGAAATTTTGTTCTCTGGGCTGTTTTGCAGGGGAATATTTACTGAAAGTCCTTACTCTAACATTCCAGATGTGGTTAAGATAAGGGTTTTTTTTTTTTTAATAAAAATGCATGATGAATAAAATATCAAAATTTTAAGCTAAGACACAATCAGTGACAGTGCTGTGCCGCTTCATCCTGGAGGCTGACACCAGAGGAAAAAATCAATACTGATTTTTTTTTTAATTTGGTATTTTGCTCATCATGAACTTTTTGCACTAATCTTCTTTTATTCTTTTTTAACGTTTATTTATTATTGAGAGACAGAGAGACACAGAGCGTGAGCAGGGGAGGGGCAGAGAGAGGGGGAGACACAGAATCCGAAGCAGGCTCCAGGCTCCGAGCTGTCAGCACAGAGCCCGATGTGGGGCCCGAACTCATGAACTGTGAGATCATGACCTGAGCCGAAGTCAGTCGCCCAAGCGACTGAGCCACCCCGGCACCCCTAATTTTCATTTTTAAATTACATTGAGAGATCATTTATTTTTGTTGTTTGGTTTTTGATACCTCTTTAAATTCCGCACCTGAGACGAGTGTCTGACCAGCCTCTCTCTGGTCCCAACCTTAGACAAATGCAATTTTCAGACCACATCTCTGCTTTAAAAAAAAAAAAAAAAAAAAAAAAAAAAAAAAAAGTTCTCCAAACTGAGATACTAGCTCTAATTCACTTTTATATTCCGTTACAATATCTTGGGTTGTTGTCAAAATGATAATCCAAAAATCTAGCAGAAAACTTTTAGTGGGAAGCCGAGGAGCAGAGGATAACGAAGTTCTAATACGCTAACTTCCAAGTCTTCTAGGAGAGGTGTATTAGCTCGCTCAGTACAAAGCTGATCAGGAGCCGCCAGTTAAACTAAAACAATACAGACCGTTGCACAGAAACACTGGCTAGAGTCTGTAGAATTTAAATATAATGTGTCGCATATCTGCCATACAAATTTCCTAAGATATCAGGCAACACTAACAGAAAATGCATCAGCCTTACAAATATCAATTCCAACCAAAATTTTTTTGAGAGAGAGAGAGAGAGAGAGAGAGAGAGACAAAGAGCGAGTGAGCGTATGCAAATGGAGAAGGAGCAGAAGGACAGAGGCTCCAAACCCAGCCGGGGGCCCAGTGTGGGGCTCAATCCCACAAACCCGTGAGATCGTGACCTGAGCGGAAATCAAGAGCTGGACAACTCACTGACCGAGCCACCCAGGTGCCCCCCAAAATCATTCTTGTACATGATTTTAGTTCTCGGGTTGGCATTCCCGGAAAATGAACTAATGGAAATCGAAGAATTAGGGGCAAAAAAATGTGTTTGGCTTAGTCTGTGGCAACATTTCCAACCTGAGAAGACAATTATTTGTAGGGAGCGAAAGACTGTCTTGAGAAGCTATGTTGAGTGGGTCATTTCAAACAGCTTAGTATAGAGATAATTCTGGATGATTTGAGATTACTTCTCCTATACTGCATCGAGCAGAGATAGTGTTCACGTTAGCTTTTTAGATCAGTACTTTGCAGCAACAGTCTGGTGAAGTGTGGAAATTTAACTTCCCTATTAAGTGCTCATTATTTGCTTCTGCTGTTTCATTATCATTTCTTGTAATCCACGGCTCTATACTCGATGCTTTTTCCACTGTGCTTTTGGAAAGCATTTAAAACCACGGTATCAATACCAGCCTGTTTCTGGACAAATGTATTTCCCTTACTATAGTCTTTATAGAAGCTAACACACCCTGTTGGCTTTTCACTGCTGCGGGTGAGTCAAAGTTCCCAAAGTCAGTATCAACCTGTCATTGATAGCGGCTTCGCCCTCATCACATACACCGCTGACTTACCTTTAATGACTGTGTGTCTACACACGGCTACACATCGGCAGCCAAAGAGCAGATTCCCCTCCTCCAACCCTAGCTAACTCCAGGTGCCTTCAGGTCACTGGGTTCCCTCCAGCTCACTCTCCACCTCCACGTTCCCCAAGAAAGAGCAGTGTGGCTTCCGCTGCCAACATCCTGATTTAGCGCAGTTCTATTTGTTCCTGGGGGACCGCAGGGAACCGAGGCACAAGTGCCAACTTCCTCCTGCAACGAGCCGATGGGAACCATCAATGAGGACACACAACCTCCCTCCAACTCCCAGTTCATGTAATGGTGTAGACTGGATTCCACGTCCCCGAAAGGCCCTCGGTCGCAACTGGTCCCAAGCCACCATGCCACCCAGGGTCCCAAGAGAAACACCACCACCCGCTCGCCTGACACAGCCTCAGGTTGCTGCAGAAGAGAGTCCAAGGGGAGGCCCAAGAAACCGCTACAGCCGTCACGGGGAGGCGCTGGCCATCGCCATCTGGCCTCCCTGATGGTCCTGCCATGTGCCAGTGGAGCTCTGGTCTGAGGGCCCTGTACTAGCCGTTCCCCAGGGAGCAAAATGCTCCTCCCCCTTATGGCTCCTCCCCGATGGCGCTTTCTTCCATCTCGTTTAGGGCTCCACTCAATGTTCCCCTCAGAGAGGCCTTCCCCGACCCCCCTACTTGACACAACAATTCCTTGCCCTACATTCCTACTATGATTTACTTGTCTCTGTACCACTGCCCCTACCTGATCTACCGAACATCTATTTAAATGTACCTATTACGCTCACTGTAAGTTCCTCAGGGGCACAGTTTTGGTCTGTTTTGCTCACTGCTCTGTACGAAGACCTAATGCTGAGAACAGCGCGTGTCTCGAGCTTCGGGCGGATGCTGTTAAAGCAAAACAAAGCCGGACACTAAGGGCACTACAGGCGGCTTGTATTCGGTATATACTGCAAAAGGGGAAAGAGACTTCAGGAGAGAACTGAGCTCACCTGCAATCCGGGTGACTGGGTGTTTGAAAAGAAGAACGGGGGAATAAGGAGGGGGAACAAGCAGGATACAAGCAGAGTCAAGGAAGCGGGCAGGGTGGCTGTTGCGCGTCAAGGCGATTAGGCCATCTGTGTCTGCTAAGTGGCACCTGTCAGAGTTAGGCTCCCACACAGACTGGGAGACAGAGGCTCTACCCTCCCTCGGGATTACATGTCAAAGGAATGGCTTTCAGGTCTTTGAGAAAGACACTCCTGGGTTGTAGGATATACGTCTACATCTCGAAGGGGCAGGGAAAGGATTACGATTGTAAGTTTTTCTAATAAATACTTAACGAAAGGGAAGTCAGGGCCCCCACGATCAGGTGTCGGCCAGGACAAAAGGTAAATCCTTTCTGGCAGCCTTGGACTTTTCCAAACCGGAACTCCAGGTGGGTGGGGCTGGGTCATCCCAGAGAGGAGGCCTTAGGCTTCTAGAAGCCAAGTCAGAGTTTTTCAAGAAGAGTCTTAGTGTGTGCGTGGGAGGGGTGGGGCTGGGGTGGGTGCACAGGGGGAAGTGTGTCCCAGGCTGCAGTTCTTATAGGCCAAGGCTGAGGTCAAGAAGGGTCCTCAGAGGAGCCTCGCTACAGTTTGGTCAAAGAGAGGGTCTGTGCCGGGGGGGAGGGGGGGGTGCTGGATGGATGGGGCACAAGGGTTGGAGGGAAAGGGGTCGAGATGTTAAGCTCTGAAGGCGCCCAAACTCAGATAGGAAGTAGCAATCGTGTCAGAAAAAAAGGGAAAATCCTCCTCTCTTCTCAGCAGCTCCCTTTCAAACATTCCTGCCATGGGCCCAATCAGGCTGCTAATGGGGACAAGTCAACAGTCCACGCGAGTCCTTCCCGACATGCATTGGTTTCCCTCAGAATATTTTCCAGGCCTGAGTTTGTTCCCTGTTTAAAATTCATATTAGAGACAGATCCTAAGGAGTTTACAAAAAGATCTCCTAATGGAGCTGATGCTATCTGTTCCTATTAACTTTCTAGTAATGAAGCATCTCTTAGTAGTTAATTTTTTTTTCCTTCCTTCTCCCTTGGCAGCCCGCCTCTGAGATGTGGAAGGGCTTTAACCCACTTTCTTCCTTTCCCCACCCCCGGCTCAGCTTTTCTCCACCTCCAACTCACACCCTCGGGGCCAGAAAAGCCCCGGTTCTGGTTCGTGCAAAATCACCAGGCAAAGAGTCGGTTCTCCGAGTACCCGCCTGATCTCAGTAGCTGCACGTGGCCCGAGGTCACAGCACCCTGCACTATCTGAGCAGGTCAACTGCAACACTGGCCCGATTTCGGGTTTTGTCTTTTCGTAAGACTGGGGATGTTAAAATAAGAAAAAGCATTTTTATAAGTTAGCTTAACATTCAAACACCATTGAGAGCCAGAGCAGACTGAGACTTTGTAGAGCGTTACATTTACATGAGGGAGGTAGGGGGGAGGCGGGAGCGTCCACCTCGTCTAAAAAGAATTCAAAACGCAAATATAAAATTAGGCAGGACCAGGCGAACGCACGGCCAGTGGCCTTCCCAGGGGCTTGGAAGAAGCCGAATGAGGGGCCCCGAAGCTTAAGGTTCATTAGCTTCCCGGTAAATCCGCCTCTGCTGGGAGAAATAAAAGACTAGAGCGGTTTATACCGCGGCATTAAAATCTCTAGAAAACCGCTAAGCATAACAGCGTTCTATTACCTCAGTCCTCTAGATGCTGTTCTTATCTCTCTCTCACAAACCTCCGTCCCTTCCGTTCCCTCTAATTTGGCCCCAGCAGTTCATTATAAAAAGTACATGTGCCCGGCTGGGGTTGCGCGTCCTTCCCCTATTTGGGCTCTAAGAATCCAGTAATGTGTCAATTACGTAATAGCCCAAACAGGGAGTTTAACAGAGTACAAAAAGCATAGTCGTGGTTCTTACATAAGCCTTCATAAACCATCCATAAGATCCGAGTATCTGTAATATCTGGAATTACATAAGGCAGACAAAAAACACTGACTCAGCAGCCAGGCCTATTTCCAACCTTAGAAACAATAAAAAGCGTCTTGCACCTAATTTGCTTCTCTATATTAAGTTTTTAATGAGAGGAAGACGACCTTTAATAAGACTTGATTATCTTTTCACGTACGCATAAGGAATACCTTGACACTACGACTCAACTTCACTGTTACCTCTGCACAAAGAAATGTCCCACTTTGGACTCCTCTACACCTGTCACACGGAATTACGGGGCTCTGAAAAGCAACAGCGATTTCTGCAGGTTTAGAAAAATAACCGAGGAAGATCTCTGGATACGATACAAAAGTGCACGTGCTATAATTTTTCTTTCCAATGCCATTTTTTTTCTCTCCGAATTTTTAACCACTTATTTTTTTTTACCTACCTTAAGCCACTGTAGCCACACGTTGAGCTCCGAAGTGGCAAATTAAAAGAAACAGTGCTACCCAATGGGTCTCACCCCCCGCCACCAGCTGCACGTCAGAATCACCGAGAGAGCTTTGACCATTACAAATGCCTCAGCACCACCCAAAACCATGATCTATAAATTGAAAATAGAAAGGAATACTTGGGGTGAGGCACAAGAGGGGGTCCCCAGACATCAGAATTTCAGAATTTCTGATGTTTTCTACCTCTGTCTTCTTACCTGAAAAAAATAACCATATATATGAGCAGAGGCTTTCTTAAGAGGGAATGTTTAAGAACAGATAGCTCATAATTACTAAGTTTCCATCAGCTATACAAATAAAATCATCCCGTAGTTTGAAAGCCATAAAGGAGATCTGTGGGATCTTTTTATTTCTATCAATAAGGAGTCAAAATATTTTCACCAACTGTCTTAACAGTCTTTACAAAACCCATCTTATTTTTTAATGTTTTGCAATTCTACCTAATGAATTCAAAGAAGGAGCCCTATATTACCTCAAAGGGTACCTCAAGTTATGACCAGGCTTCCCTTCAAGTAAAGTTTTGGTCTGAAAACCTAGTTCTGACTTATCTTCAACCGTTCTCCTCAGATGCTCTGGCAATCACTTCTATAACTTCACCAATGAGCAAATATTTTTTAAAGCACTTCTAGAACGGAGAGTACAGGCGCCTTTGGTACCCTGCCAGGAGTTCTTCTTTCCATGTTTGTATTTAAAATAGATTGGTAGTAACATCACTTGTGTGCCTGAAATTCCTTCTGTGCAGAGGCTCAGAATGAGAAAAAAACAAAAAACAAAACAAAAAAAAAGCACCACTTCACTCCTTGCCATTATAAAGCTCAAAGGAAATAACACATTCATACTAAATTAAGACGAAGACATAGAACAAATTTCTCTGAAGCGGGGGGTGGGGGGGGAAGGACTCGGCTCCCCTAACCCACCCTCCCTCCTGAAACAGGGGGTGCGGGCAAGGGTGCCACACGAGCTGCAAGACCGCGGCCCAAGCAGGTGACGCGAGCAGGAAAGAAGCAGCGCTGTGATGACCAGAAAAGCCAAATAAAATGCTGCGCTGCCCGGGGCCGGTTGCAATCACTCCCCAACTCCGCGCACCTGCCTGCGAGCGGGTTCCAGAAGCCAGGCTCCCGGAGCCCAGCGCGACCCCGTCGGGCTGCGCGGAAGAGGATTCGCTCACCTGGGTGGGAAAGGGCCAAGGAAGATGTCCCAGAAGCCACCACTGCCCTCAACGAGACTCGCATCCCGGACCGGGTGCGGACGCGCTTCCTCCGCGTCTTCCTCCTCCTCCTCCTCCTCCTCCTCCTCCTCCAGCTCGAGTTCTCTATTTACCGACGGGCGTGTACTCCGCTGACCGGCCACGGAGATCCCCGAAGCGGGGACCCCGACAAACTTGCCGGGAGAGGCCAGCGGAGGCGGCGCGGCCAGGGACGCCCCCGCACCTGCGGCGCGCTCTCCGCCACCGTCGCCTCGGCGGCCGCCCACGCCCGCCGGCAGCGCCGGCTCCGCGCCCCCGCACTCACCTCGCGCCGGCACCGCCCAGGCCGCCGCCGCCGCCGCCCCCCTCCCGGCTCCGGCCGCTCCGAGGCCACCGGGGCCCGTCGACAGCGCGCCCGGGCGCGCCCCGCCTCGGCCGCCGCTCCTCCGGCCGCGTCGCCCGGACAAAGACGGGCGGCGGGGCGGGCGGCGGCGAAGCCCGAGGCTCGGAGCGCGCCGCGCCACCCGCGCGCCTCGCTCGCGAGGTGCGGTCGGCGGTGACAGCCCCCGGGGAGGCGAGCGGGCCCGCGCGGGAGGGCGGCGCGGGGCGGCAGAGGCGCGCACCCCCTCCCGGCCGCCCCGAGACGCGCACGCCGGGGCCCGGGCGCCTCCTCCCGGCCCGGCGCCCCGCAGACCGCAGCCGCGCCGCCGGGGAGCCGCAGCGCCCTCTGCCGGCCGCGGGGCCTCGGTGCGCGCGCCGTCCCGCTGCAGCTCCGCGCGGGCCCGGGGGGGAGGCGGCCCTTCCGCGCCGCCGCGCTCCGCGGGCGACCCTGCGACCCCCGGGCCCCGCCCCCCGGGGCAGGAAGGACTAAGACTGAGGGGGGCGGGGGTGCGGGGGGGGGGGCTTCGAGGAGCGGGATCTGCTGGATTTCTCTTAGGACGGACGAGGGGGCAGCTTCCCGTTCTAGGCAGCAGGAGGAATTCGGGGTCAGCGGAGGGGAAAAGCTTGGGAGGGCGGTGGCATTCCTGATGCACGAGGAACCCGAAGTTGATCTCGGGAAATGGCTGTAGGAAAAAGGCAGGCGTTTCCTTCTAGACTCAGGTTTGTGTCTGTGCCCAACACTGTTCGAGGGGTTCTGGAGAACTTGACGGATAACATCCTGACTTATGAACAAGTACACGGGCTCCTCAAAGATTGTCCCAGTCCTGCCTGAAATGCTCTTGGCCTCCCTCAGCAGTGCACCTAGAAGGTTTAAAAAGGCAATGGAGATCCGGGAGCTACTCCCTGTGGTTCAAGCGCAGAGGAATAAACGTTTCCCAGCATAAAAATGAAATGGTGTCGTTTTCCCTGTTAAGCAGTGTTTTATGCAAGTCAACTTTTTAACAAGCTGCACTACTTGGTGAGGGGAAATCATGAAGCAGCACCTTTTTTCCACGCGGCCTTTTGAAATCATTCTATCAGATCTCCCTTCTCCTCTGGAAGAATCTGGGGCAGATTTCATAGCTTTTTCTGTCGCTTTCAAGTGTTAACAAACAGGCTGATTCCCCAGTATTCCAAAGTCCAGTCCAATGGAAATCAAAACTGTAGTCTCATTCCACCTAAGCCTTCCCCATTCCCCCCGCAGCACCCGCCAGCTGGGTATGACCCCAGCTCAGAAGCCTGCGTCTAGGGAATGGAAACATCTTTTCCTTCTTTGTCCTACAATCCTCCAGCCGGCTCTGTGAAGGCTGGTTCTGCCAGGATGGCAAGGCGGGGGACGTCCCCTGAACCCTGCCCTGGTCCTCCCTTCCAGGTCAGCTTCTCTGGTGGTCCTCCTCGCACAGACCTTCTGCGGAGTCCCCAAGCTCCGGCAGGCTGACCTGGCTAGCTTCCACCACGGCCGCGCTGACCCACAGAGGACAGGTGGTGTGTTTGCCAATCCAGCTAGAAGGGCAGGTCACGGCACTGCGCTGCACCCCCGCCCTCTTTCTCTGGTCACAGGCTCCGGTGAGTCTCTCTCCTTGAAGTTTCTAATGTGGGATTCAAGCGGCCATCTCTGGGTTTGTGCACGTCCTCGAGCCCCAAGTGAAACATGCCAGGCTCTCCCCAAGTCGTTCCCCAGAAGCATGTCTGTCTTTGAATGAAGTGGCTGCGGTCTCCCCCCGTCCCTCAAAGCACCCCGTAATTCTCACTGCCAATCTTCTCCCTGGATCACTGTCCCCTTTTCCTTAAATTTGGGCTGAAAATGGCAGAACCTGTACTCAGTAATCACAGCGTCCAGCTCTTACCCCTTCCAGTCTACCACAGCACTCACGCCAAGGTCATACGTCCCCCTGCGTGGCTGGGCATGAGGGCATCACTAGCACTGGGCCATTGCTGCCTGATGGAGGACTGATCTGACGCTCCGCCTTTGTTCCAGAACTCCCGACCACCCTGCGAATGCTCTCTCAAGATATGGCTACACTCTGAAGCTCCTCGTACCCAATCTTCCCCCCCTTCCCGCTCTCCCTTCGCAGGTGCCAGCCTTGAACAGTCTGAAGGCTGTCCTCACTTACATGCCAGCCTCCCCCTCCTGCCCGCACCACCCCGGGCAGGTGTTCTCTCAACATTTCTTTCCCACATCTAATCCTTCTTGGCATCTGCCTCTCAGAGGTCCCAAACTGGCACAGCCACCTATTGTTCCCAGCAGTTTATTCCAAGACAAGTCCCATTTTGACATGCGGTCATGCTTGTATTTAGAAGCTATGAACAGAAGAGTAGAGTGTTCTCTTGAGGGAAAAAAAAAAAAAAAATGATCAGCAGGTGTCTTAGCATAGGTTTCCTCCACCCCTCTCCCAAAGCAGAACCTGATAGAAGGACTTGGATGCAGAGAGATTATTTCGGTAGCTAAGCCAAGGAGCAGGAGTGTTGACATTGAAAAACCAAGCCAGGGAAGTATGAAGAGACAACAGAAAGGTGTGCCATCTCACTGTGTCATCAAGGTCACCGCTTGAGGGCAATACCAATGCGATGTCTGAGAAGCTTTCACGGTTCTCCCAGATTTGCCACCTCAAAGACGTGGGCTGAACACTTACCATCTGGCTCCTGTTGTCCGTGAACTGGAATTGTCTTTGGGGCTTGCTTTAACTCCCACACACTTCCGGGCACCCAGGGCTTTAGCAGCGATCTTGAGGCCGAAACACAGAGCGACTCATGGCAGACGTACAGAGTGAGTGGGACACTGTCAACTGGACTCCCGGCTCGCAAGGCACGTCCGTCAGAGCTGTGGGTCAGGGGAGCCGAGGAGATGTGGGCAAGGGCATCAAAAGTGCCTGCCCTTGCAGGTGTCAGGGGCATCTTCCCCGTTGCCTCGCCACGCGGAGGGGCACGTGGGTCAGCCAGGGGCATCTGCCTGGTGCAATTCCACATTGCTGAAATGCCAGTGGAAAAAGACGAAGGAAGGAAGGGTAGAGCGGTGTTTGCAAGTCAGAACGACACTCGGCAGGAGACCGGTGTCCTAGTTCAGGCTGCTGCAACAATACCATACGCCGGGTGGTTTATATACAACACGCGTTTATTTCTTCGGTGTCTGGTAAGGGCCCGCTTCCTAGAGAGCCACCCTTTTGCGGTCACCTCACAGGATGGGAAGGGTAAGGGAGCCCTCTGGAGTCTCTCCCAGAAGGGCTCACGGAATTCCTAGAAATGGAACAGTTTGCGCTTGAGGCTGGTACAGGCGGGCTCCAGCACCCCCACTCTGTCGCTGCTCCAGAGCTCCCCCCCCATGACCTAATCACCCCCCAGGGGCTCCACCTCCAAATACCAGTACATCGGAAGTTAGGTTCCAACACATGACTTCGGGGGGACGTAAACATTCAGACCACCGCAATCTGTTTACCGTCCAGCAGGACGTTATTAGGGTTCGGTGCCTGCGAGGAGGGCAGGGAACCAGGATTATTGGACAAAGAGAGTAATCAGATTGAGTTGCACCCAACAAAGCCTCAGCCAAACCCTCGGGGAGCTCTGAGCACATACAGAGTGGTGTGCTAGAGCCTCCTGGTTCCGGCCCGGAAGCACAAATTGTTCCATTCCTAGGAATTCTGTGAGCCGGTTGTTAAACACAGCCATTACCAAAGATTAAATGATAGGAGCGCCTGGGTGGCCCCATCGGTTGAGTGTCCGACTTCGGCTCAGGTCACGATCTCGCGGTCCGTGAGTTCGAGTCCCGCGTCGGGCTCTGTGCTGACGGCTTGGAGCCTGGAGCCTGCTTCGGATCCTGTGTCTCCCTCTCTCTCTGCCCCTCCCCTGCTCATGCTCTGTCTCTCTCTTGCTCAAAAAGTAAAATGAACATTAAAAAAATTTTTTTAAGTTATATAAACTTACAGTGTTTTATCTATCTGTAGCTACATATATACATTATATACAATATATAATATTAAAAACGAAGTCAATAAACGCTCATCACTTCCATTACTTTGCTCCTTGTGCAGTGTTCTTGAGTTTAATTATAGCCAGCCTATCCGTATGGTGGCACGACTATCTGATAGCGTGCTGTTAGGGATCCCTTTCCAACTCCACATTTAGTGCTATTCCTCTGGAAGCTTGAACTCATGGAGGGTGATATTTACACCACAGAAGTTGGGTTTCCCACCCAGCCCGGAGAAGCCCAACACTTAAGAGCACACTACTGCGTATATGACACGGGCAGAGTTGTCCCAGACTAGGCTAAATGGCCAGATCTTCATGTCCCCGCCCATGTCAGTCACTGGCTGTGGGACTCTCTGAGGAAGGTGGGCTCTTGGGCCAGGAGGCTCTCTCCAGGCGCTGAAGGGGCCAGCCGGAGGTAGCTGCTCGCTGCGTTCCTAGCAGCTGGGGCAACAGGGCCTTCGGGGAAGGGGAGCCTGGGCCACACTTCTCTGTATCCCCCATAACTGATATAAGGTCAGAGTAGTTTCTTATTAATTTTAAATACTTGCTATTTCTGAAGTTGCATCCATTTTGTTTCCAATATTGTGTAGATGTGCCTTTTTTTTTTTTTTTCGGTTCATTCTGCCTAAGGTCTGTCTCCCCTTTGTCTTTTTTTTTTTTTTTTAATTCTTTAAGTTCATTTACTTATTTTGAGAGAGACAGCGACAGCACGAGCAGGGGAGCAGCAGAGAGGGAGAGGGAGAGAGAGAATCTGTGCCACCAGCACAGAGCCCAATGCGGGGCTCAAACCCACGAAACTGCGAGATCATGACCTGAGTGGAAACCAAGAATCAGACGCTTAACCCACTGAGCCACCCGGGTGCCCCTCCCTTTTGTCTTTTGAAAGACATCTTTTGACTTTATTGATTCTACTGTATTTTATTTACAATTTTATTGATTTCTGCTCTGATTATCATTATTTCCTCTCCTCTGTGTTCTTTGGGTTTATTCTGTGGTTCTTTTTCTAACTTCTCAGTTGAAAGCTTAGCCCATTAATTTTTTTCAGTCTTTCTTTTTTCAAATAAACTCCCCACACATTTTTATATGTGGTGCTTTTGAGGTCATTAAATCATAATTTCTTAATTGCCATTTCAATCACTTTTTGACCCGTGGGTTTTTCAGAAGTGTCTTTTTACTTTCTAAACATATGAGGGGGAGGAGCCAAGATGGCAGAACAGCATGGAAGTTTTTTGTGTCTCGTGTCCATGAAATACAACCAGACCAACACTAAACCATCCTGCACACCTAGAAAACCGATCAGAGGATTAACACAACAATCTGCACAACCTGAACCACAGAATTCAGCAGGTACACGGTGTGGAGAGGTGAACTTGGGGAGCGAGAAGCCATGGCGGGCAGGGAGCTGCTTTTGCGCGCAGAGAGAAGACGGAGAAGGGGGCGGGGGAGAATATGGGAAAAGCACCCCTTCCCAAAAGCAGCTGGAGAGAAAGTGGAAAATTACAAACAGCCACAGGGACTAAACTAAAAAAGGAGACAGGAGAAAGGAGAGGGTTTAAATTCCATTAAGACTATAAACAAGGGAAGCACAGAGTCTGCAACTCCACAGCTCGATGCCTGGTGATGCTCTGGGGGGAAGGGCGAATCCCCAGGAGCAGAGTGGGGTCCAGGAGGTTCTCAGGCCACACGGGGAAAAGGGGTTCCACTGCTGGAAGGAGTGGTAGAAACTGTTGAAGCCATCTGGTCCCAGCAGACCCCAGAAGGTGGCCACACTCACTGGTGCTGGAACAAGGTCATTAAGGGTAAAGCCTGGTGCCGGGTGTGTGTTGTGATTTTTCATAATCTCTGAGGCGCTTCTGCTACACTGTCTCGCGAATGTTTTCTGGGGCGGGTTGGCATCCCGCCGCAGCCTCTGGGCATCGGCAGCAGCACGGTCCCACAAGCGTTCCTGGGTGCAGCCGGCACCCGGCCATTGCTCGGTGAGACCTTCCACAGAGGGACAGAGCGGGTCAAAGTCGCAGTCCCTCAGAAGTGGGGGACCAGGGAAGGCAGCCGCATCTGAGACAAAACTTGGGAGGGAGGTGCTGCCTGGGGCTTGGTCACAGACGGTGTGGAAATGGGGAGTGGACGGAAGCCAAAGACAAAGGACGGATGCGTGATTGCTGATCGGGGAGAATGGAGTTCTGATACTAGAGACTGGGTAGCTGGGTGACGCCATTTTCACCGCTCCCACACATGTGCATATGCACCTATGAGCGCCACAACAATCCACCCCAGTAGACTAGCAGCGCCATCTAGTGGAGTACGGAGCCATTACGCTAAGCCCTGCCCAGGTCTCACTGCCTGCTTAGTTTATGGACTATAAAGCACTTCATAGTTTGACTTCTAGGGGAAAATGAAGTAATTTAAGTCATATTTCAGTCTGTTAGCTGGTCCAGCTCTTCAATTTTCTCTCTTTTTTTAATCTTTGTTGTTTCTTTTCTTTTTCTTGAATACAGAAAGAGAAAAAATTCATTTTTATTTTCAATTTTTATTAAAAATATTTTTCTTTAATTTTTAATTTTTTCTACTATATTTTTTACTTTTGTGTAAATTTTTTCAAATTCTATTTTACTTCCATCATTTAATTTTCGTCTACTTCATTCAGTGTATTCATTTTTTCACATTTTCAAACGATTTCTTTTTTTTTTTCTATTCTTCCCCTTTTTTACTCTAATCTATCAAACCACTATATACCCAGACCAAAACACACCTAGGATCTAGCATCATTTATTCGATTTTGTGTGTGTGTGTTTTTAATTTTAATATTTTTTTAATTTTATTTTTTTATTTTAATTTTTTCTACCTCATAAATCCCTTTTCTCCCTTCAAAATGACAAAATGAAAGAATTCACCCCCAAAATAAGAGTGGGAAGAAACGACAGCCAGGGACTTAACCAACACAGATACAAGCAAGATGTCTGAGCCAGAATTTAGAATCACGATAATAAGAATACTAGCTGGAGTTGAAAATAGATTAGAATCCCTTTCTGCAGAGATAAAAGAAGTAAAAGCTAGTCAGGATGAAATAAAAAATGCTATAACTGAGCTGTAATCTCGAATGGATGCCACAGAGGCAAGGATGGATGAGGCAGAACAGAGGATCAGCGATATAGAGGACAAACTTATGGAGAATAATGAAGCAGAAAAAAAGAGGGAGATTAAGGCAAAGAGCACGACTTAAGAATTAGAGAAATCAGTGACTCATTAAAAAGGAACAACATCAGAATCATAGGGGTCCCAGAAGAGGAAGAGAGAGAAATAGGGGTAGAAGGGTTATGTGAGAAAATCATAGCGGAAAACTGTCCTAACCTGGGGAAAGACACGGACGTCAAAATCCAGGAAGCACAGAGGACTCCCATTAGATTCAACAAAAACCGACCATCAACAAGGCACATCATTGTCAAATTCACAAAATACGCAGGCAAGGAGAGAATCATGAAAGCAGCAAGGGAAAAAAAGTCTTAGCCTACAAGGGAAGAGAGATCAGGTTTGCAGCAGACCTATCCACAGAAACTTGGCAGGCCAGAAAGGAGTGGCAGGATATATTCAATGTGCTGAATCAGAAAAATATGCAGCCAAGAATTCTTTATCCAGCAAGGCTGTCATTCAAAACAGAAGGAGAGATAAAAGTTTTCCCAGAGAAACAAAAATTAAAGGAGTTTGTGACCACTAAACCAGCCCTGCAAGAAGTTTTAAGGGAGACTCTCTGAGGAGAGAAAAGATGAAAAAATAAATACATAAATAAATAAAGACCAAAAGAAACAAAGATTAGAAAGGACCAGAGAACACCACCAGAAACTCCAATTCTACAAGCAACGTAATGGCAATAAATTCATATCTTTCAGTACTCACTCTAAACATCAATGGACTCAATGCTCCAATCAAAAGACACAGGGTAACAGAATGGATAAGAAAACAAGATCCATCTATATGCTGTTTACAAGAGACCCACTTTAGACCTAAAGACACCTTCAGATTGAAAGTAAGGGGATGGAGAACCATCTATCATGCTAATGGTCAACAAAAGAAAGCCAGAGTAGCCATACTTATATCAGACAATCTAGACTTTAAAATAAAGACTGTATCAAGAGATGAAGAAGGGCATTATATCATAATCAAGGGGTCTATCCACCAAGAAGCCCTAACAATTATAAACATTTATGCTCCAAATGTGAAAGGACCCAAATATATAAATCAATTAATCACAAACAGAAAGAAACTCATTGATAGTAAACATAAGAAGCTTTTTTAGATATCTTTTAGAGATTCGCTTCTAGTTTATTTACACCGTGGCCAGAAAACGTGGTCTGTTTGATACAGACTCTTTGAAGTTGATGGAGACTTGCTTTGTACCCTTTCCATAAATACGCCATGCTCTTCAGAACAATGTGTATCTTCTAATTTTTAGGTTCAGGTTTCTAAGTGTGTTCACCGGGCCGAGCTTTTAAATTTGCAGTCCAAATATTCTGTATCTTCTCTAATATTTTGTCTCCAACAGCTCTCAGTTACTGATGGGGAATGTTGAAATCTCCAGCTATAATGCTGAATTTGTCCATTTCTCTTTACAGCTGCTGCTCTATGTACACAGAAGCTATGTTATTAGGGGCAAACAAGTACCCAAATGTTAGACAGCCCTAGTAACTCATATATTTTTACACTATGCAGTGGCTCTCTTTCTCGCTAATGCTTTTTACCTTATATTTTCTTCTGATATAAATATTGCCAGAGAAGCTTCCTCTGGGTTAATAATAGCCATATATCTATCTTTTTCTGTCTTTTACCCTCTCAGTGTTGTATTGGGTGTGTTCCCTATAAATTTGCAATCTCTGGTTATTTCTAGTCAGCCTAACGACATCTGTCTTTTCATTTGTGAATATACCTCATTTAATTACTATATAATTACTTTGGAATTGTATCATTTTTTATGTAATTGAACCATATAATTTGTGCTTTCTATTGGTCTTTGCTTATTTCGCATCTTCTTTTTTTCTTTTCTGTCTCCATTAGATTGAGAGAAAATCTTCATTGTTTTATATATTTCCTGTTATAGAAGTTACACACTCTATTTTCTTTCTTCCAGTAGTTAGCCTTAAACTATTAACATGGATAGGTAACTGGAAATTCTAATTCTTTATGTCTCTGTGCTTCTAATGAACAATAAAGGACTTTTGAGCAATTAAACTCCATTTACTCCCTGCCCATATGATCTCATGCAATATGTCAGTGGATTTTTTACAATGCAAATTAGACAGTGTTATTATTATTTTATAGTCAGTGTTTGCTTACCAGTCCTTCTCGAAGCTCAGATCTTCCTTCTGGGATCCATTTCCTTCTTTCTGGAGTACATCATCAAGAATTCCTTTGTGAATGCTTACCGGCAACAAACACCTCCCAGTCTGATTCCCTGAAGACATCTTTATTTCATTTCCATGTCTGCACAGTTGTCATCCATGCCTACGATTCTAGGTTAACAATTACTTTCTCTCCCGGCTTCCATTGCTGCTTTGGTGAAGTTGGCTACCAGTCCAGGTGCTATTCCTTTGGGCGTGACCTGTCTCCTCTCCATCTGCTTTGAAGATCTTCCCATCGTCTTCATTGTTCTGCAATTCGCTTCTTCCCATCTAGGTGCGGGTTTTGTTTTATTCCTCCTGTTTGTGATTTACTGTGCCTCCTGTGTCTAAGAATTCTTGTCTTTTATCGATTTGGGGAAGTTCTGCAATACTATCTCCTCATGCTGATTTTCCCCATTCTGTCCTTCTGGAATTCCAACTGAATGCACATTGTACTTTCTTATTCTAGTATCTCTTGGTCTGTTTTTCTTATTAACCATTTCTTTTTCTCTCTGCCCTCTCCTCTCTGCCTTGATCCTTTACAATTCTTTCACACCTCCACTCCACCTCACACATTTCTCGTTAATAGTGTCTGTTCACATTAGTTTCATTCCTTAAACCTTTCTTAATGTTCTCTGATTCTTCTTCATTTCTTAATGTTTCTGTTTTCATTTCTTCACATTCTAGTTGGTTCTTTCAAATGTATGTGTTTTTTTCATATTTTTTCATATTTTATTCTTTTCTCATATTTTTGATGCTCTGCTTAATTTTAGCAAACCTGTTAGGGATACTTTGAACTTTTTTACATTTGATCATTCCAATACCTGAAGTCCTTGGGGGGGGTCTAGTAATATTATTTGTTTTTCCTGCTCACTCTCACTGGTTGTGGGTGCTTTCCTCCTATATTTGATAATTTTTTATTTAGAAATTGTATTTGGTTTCCTTCTGGACTTCTTTTATTGATGGGTGGGTCTTTTTGTAATTAGGTAGCCCTTAGAGCCTTAATTAACTAAGAGGTCTCAACATTAAAAGCCGTTGTTAAACAACAACAGAAGGGCTGATAGAACAGATTGTGGTTGCCAGAGGTAAGGGGTGGAGGGGTGGGGGAAACGGGGAAAGGGGATTGAAAGGTACAACTTCCAGTTATAAACTAAATACGTCCTGGGCATGTAATATACAGCATGGTGACTACAGTCAATAATACTGTGGAGCATATTTGAAAGGTGCTAAGAGAGTAGATCTTAAAAGTATTCATCACAAGAAAAATAAGGTTTGTAGATATGTGTGGTGATGGATGTGACCTAGACTTATTGTGGTGATCATTTCACAATCTATACAAATACTGAATTTTAAAAGACTCATTATAGAGTTAGTCACTGCTCCAGATGACTTATGCTCAAACTTTCTGGGTTCTGATAAAATGCATCTGAGATACGTCCCAGTGCACCACTCGCATCTCTTACACTTTCCATTAAGTCCAGTCGATCACAGGATTCCCTTTATGGCGGTGGCCAGCAGTCATTTCCATGAAGAGTTAATACACAGTCAGTTAGTGGAACAAGCTACGGTCTCTTCTGTGGCATCTGTTCCCTAGAAGGTCACTGAGAATCAGCATCTTCTTCCTCTAATTCTCATTCTAGATTTTCTTTACCTCTGCTGGGACTCTGACCAGGCTAGGTTGCTGGGGTAACCTGACCTTCCTCCCTAGGGTCCTGACTCTTAGTCGTTTTGCCTGGGTTAAGCCATGACCGCTACAATTGCCCACTCGTTGCTACGTTGCTGGGCATGGAAGCCCCAAAAGGTGCCCAGTGAGTCCCAGGCATACTATCTTTTTTGTCTCCACTGTATAGCAACAATTCTAGCTCCTTGTGATAACCAGGATCAATATCTCCTGCCAGAACAGTAACTCCTCCCCTTGCCTGTTGGCCTATGGCCATGGGAATCTCAGAGTGACCAGATAGTAGTTGTAGCTTCAAGCTCAGTGGAATTATTACAGTGAGTCAGGGCCTCTAATCCCACAAAGTTCAAGGTTTCACAGGAAGCATGAGTGGGTCACTGAGAGTGTTGGTAAGAGGGTCTAGTTCTACCAAATGGTTCCTGGACCAATATACTTTGGCTATTGATTACACAGTACCACCCACCTAAACCAATAGCACACATACCACTGTGAAAAACTACAAAATCAATGTGTGTGTGTGTGTGTGTGTGTGTGTGTGTGTAAGCTATTTTTCTGCTCAGGCTGAGCTGAGAGCTGACTCTGGATACCAGCCTGGGGGCAGTGGAGGGATGGTGTGAGTGGACTTCGAGGAGAACAGCATAATTTTGTGAGGCATTTTATAGTCAGTGAAATTTTAACAGGCAATCAAGCCAGCAGAAACTTCTGTCCTCTAGCAAGAGGGACGGGGCTGCTTCTACCAGTCCCGATGGTTCTAGGAAGTCTGGAGTTTCTAAAGAGTCAATCTTGCCAATGAAAATATCTCTATCTCAGATTCCAGACCCCACTTGTTTCACATCAGGGCCCGACTTTGATATGAGAGACCCGCTGAGGCTATGCTTCAGTCTCCCTGTCACTCTGCCACAGTCCTCGTAATTATTTTTGCCCCTAACTGGTAAGCCCTAAATTTACCCCATTTCTCATGGTTGTCCTCTGCATATCAGAATCCTAGTTATTTTGATGCTAATGCATGCCAAGATTGTCATTCTCAATTTAGACTAGCAAAGGAGTCCTTATTGCTGTCTAATGAAATAGGGACCCAGTCAAAATCCCATCCTGAGGATCTGCTTACTTCTAGAACTGCATGGAATCCTCTGAAAGCAGAGTCTGGAAAGGAAGAAACAAACAAAAAAACCTTGTGTTCAGGGAGCTTATTGGACAAGTGATCCCAAGAATCAGTTATTTGGAAGGGAGTTGTAGAATACGAAAGGATGGAAAACTAATGATGGAAGCATTACTGAGTTGGCTACTACTAAGGGTGAATGGTATTAGATCCTACTAAGTCTTTTTGAAAAGGCTTTTACGGAATGCATCTCAGATATGTCCTCCTGGAAGAAGAAAGGGAGAACCTCTTTATGCACTGGCTTCCATTTCCTTTTGGCCAAAGGTGGTCTCATGAGTTTTAATTCACCCACTCTTCCAGAGTTCCTATAGGTACTCCATGCCACGCTATCCGATGTTCCTTCAGGAAGGAAAACAAGAGACACCCAGGGCAGAATCAAGGTGAGGTCGTGTCTGGTTATACTGAAGTAAAGCTGGTCTAAGCCTCATGAAATTGGTAGCTGCCACAACAGCTGGAGCAAACGGTGACACCAAGAGGATCCACAGATGTCCACAAGCAGATATTAGCTCTGTATTTCAAAGCAGTTTTAAGTGTTTGAGTCAGGAGCTGTTTTTGTCTTAGAATAATCAGTCCTTCATATATCTGGAATGGGAACAATCACACTGGTCTCTGTGCCCATGGAGTGGACTGGAGAAATCTCAAAATGTGATGGGAAAAGCACTGAATGTGTCAGAAATCAGCAGGTGGTGTTTCCAGCCCAATGTTGGGTCTACAACCTACACAGCAGCTCCTGTGAGCCCCGTTTCTCCAACTATGAAGGGGAATAATAGCAAATGCATTACCCCTCTTCTAGAGCAGGAATCAAAGAGATTATGAATATAAAAGCGTTTTATAAGCTGTAAAGTGCCACAGCAATATAATTTGTGATGAGTGTGAACATTAACGCTTATTCTTGGTGGCCTGGCTGGTCTCTGCACCCACCCATCCCCCCAAACCATAACTATGCTGAGCCCTGAGCTTTTGATAAGAAAATAAGATGACGTGGGATAAACGCTTGAGAGCAAGAAATAAAAAAATAATGAACCAGCTATGATGGTATTCTTTAAAGTGAAGCAGATACGTTGTGGTGGTATGCTTTGTCACATAAAATGTAACCGGGGGCAAGGATGTGGAAAAATTGGAACCCTGTGCACTGTTGGTGGGAATGGAAAATAGGGCAGCTGCTATAGAAAACAGTACGGCAACTCCTCAACAACAACAACAACAAATAGAATTACCATATGATTTAGCGATTCTATTTCCAAGTATATACCCAAAGAATTGAAAGCAGGGACTGGACGAGGTCTTTGTACACCCCTGTTCATAGCAACAATATTCAAAATAATAAAAAGGCAGAAACAATCCAAGTATGAGCTGACAGATGAATAGATACACCAAATGTAGTGCATACCTATAAAAGATCATTATTCAGGCCTTTAGAAGGAAGGAAATTCTAGGGGCGCCTGGGTGGCTCAGTCGGTTAAGCGTCCGACATCAGCTCGGGTTGTGATCTCGTGGTCTGTGTGTTCAAGCCCCGCTTTGGGCTGTGTGCTGACAGCTCAGAATGTGGAGCCTGCTTTGGATTCTGTGTCTCCCTCTCTCTGCCCCTCCCCTCATACTCTGTCTCTCAAAAATGAATAAATGTTAAAAATTTTTTTTTAAAAAGGAAGGAAATTCTGACACATGCCATAACATGGAAGAACCTGGAAAACATTATACGTGAAATCATTCAGTCACCAAAGGACAAATACTGTATGGTTCCACTTAATGGTTCCACTGTATATGGTTCCAAATACTATATGGTTCCACCCAGAGAAGGCAGACTCATAAAGACCGAAAGTGGGAATGGTGGTTGCCAAAGGCTGGGGGGAGGGGAAATGAGGTGTTGTTTTTTTGGTTTGGTTTTTGGTTTTTTTGTTTTGTTTTGTTTGTTTTTCCATGATTATTTTTATGTTTGTTTGTTTGTTTCAATATGAAATTTATTGTCCAATTGGCTTCCGTACAACACCCTGTGCTCATCCCAACAGGTGCCCTCCTCCATGCCCACCACCCACCCTCCCCGCCCTCCCACCCCCCATCAACCCTCAGTCTATTCTCAGTTTTTAAGAGCCTCTTATGGTTTGGCTCCCTCCCTCTCTAACTTTTTGAGGCATTGTTATTTAATGGGGACAGAGTTTTGGTTTCGCGGGATGAAGAGAGTTCTGAGATGGATGGTGGTGACGGTTGCATAACAAGTGAGTGTACTTACTGCCATAAAACTATACACTTAAAAATGGTGAAGATGCCAAGTTTTATGTCATGCATATTTTACCACAATTTTTTTTAATGTAGCCAATGACCCAAATAGTACCAGAAGCAAAGGGACGGTCTTCATGGCAAGAGCACCCACTGCATCAAGGATCAGTGAGATCCTCTGTGTCTCCTTCCCAGGTCAAGGGACCTAAGTCTTGGTTCTTTGGCCTGGTCCTGAGAAAGGCTTGGGTGGTGTGTGCAGACACCGTCACCTCAGTGACAGGGACCCTACCTCCCTTTCTGAACACACTGCCCAGCTCCTAGGCCGGTGACCACACAAAGCCTAAGGGCATGTTTCCCATAACTCCTGGTCCCCATGCCCGAGGCTCTGGACCTCCCAGCTGCCCCTCATCACTCTGCCATTGCTGTGCAATGCCAACCTGACTCTGGGGAAAGGGGAGTCAGGGGTGAAAGGGGTGAAAGGGGAAACCTTTCACCACAGCAGGGACAGCAGAGCCGGAAGACGAGAGGCAGACTTCCCAGTCTTCTGACAGAGTGTCCCCGTACTGGCCTGAACTCGCCCATCTTCCTCTTCCTTAGCATGGCTCATTGAGCACCGGCTGTGGTTTTTAAACACTACCAACAACACCTCCCTTCAGGGTAGATCACAGAGTTGGCTGCTGTTCTTGAAACCCGCTATGATGTACACTTGGCTGCAAGGTCCAGGAGTTTAAAGACTTCGTGTTTTCTTCTAAAATTTGATTAGAGTTTACTGCAGTTGATATCCTAAAACTCAGTGATTGGGTTTTGCCCCAACTATGCACCTTCTCTTCTCGTGTTCTCCCTGAAAGTCCATTTTTCCTTGAATCCGGACTGTTCAAATGATACAAATGGTACAAAATTCATAATTTCTGTCCCTAGACCCAAGATAAATTCCCCCGGGCAATTATATTTGAAATGGCTAAAACAGCAATAAAATACAAATGGCCATGGTTGTCTTCATGCTATTGGAATTTGTAATCCATTATGAGTCTCCTGAGAATTTGACATTCATTTAGGGTTATAACTAAAATATATCGAAAGATGTGTTTTTTGCTTCCCTTTGCTTGTTTTATGTACTTGTGGTGGAATAAACTTCAATTATCATGGTAAAGCCTACTGAAAAATGTATGCATAAATTTTAACACAATCTACAGCATACAAAGAATCCTTCTCAGAGATTGTTATTTTGTGCCAGAGGGTCAAAAACCCTGATCATAGAAGACCTTGCAAGAGGCATTTTTAGGAGAAGAAGAATCCAGCATTTTACACTGGATCTCAGAAAGGCATTTCTCTGGAGACCAGAAAATATTAACCAAAAAAGTCAATCGTGATTATAAAATCTGCACAATGCTGGTACACAAATCACTTATACTCCTTCAGCTCGACCAGTTTGGTCCTTGAAAGTCCTTTTCTTCTTTTATGAAGCATTAATTTCTCCACAGATGGTTACTGAGCACGTATTTTTGCCACAGCACAATGGAGGACCACACGACATGGTCTCTTCTCTCATGGAATTTACACTGTAGGAAATTAAAGATTGGGCCAGGACTGTGGAGGAAATACATAGTACAGCATGACAGAATCTCAGAGGGGGTGGGGTGTCTACTGTGGATATGAGAGTGTCCTCCACTGGTCCCTTGCCCACTGAGCCTCAAGTTACAGGTCTCAGAAGAAAGGAAAAGCGAAAGGTCCCCAGGTGTAAAAGAGGTAACTGTACCTTTGTGTTCATAATTTTTTTCTAATTTCAGGGGTTCATTTTAAGCTTTAATTTTAGGGGGGGGGGGTTAGCCTTTATTTCCCAGAACTGAATTTTTGGAGAATATTAACAAGTTTATGGCAACATATAAATAATACAGAACATATACATAACATATACATAACATATGTATGTTATATATACATACATATATATAACATACATTATGTGTGTTATATATAATCTATATAACAGATTATATATGTTATATATACACATAACATACATTATATATGTTATATATATAATCTGTTATATATATATATAACATATATATACACGTATACATCTGTGTGTATATATAACATATATATACACATATACATATGTGTGCACAACATACATGGGGTATACATACATGTGTGTACATATACATATATATGTTGTGATATATACATAATTATAGAGAGAGACAGAGATACAACTAAAAGGAGTCTGTGCCAATTTATACTTCTACTCTCAATGTACAAGAAAACCTATTTCACTTTCTTTAATCTCCTTTAGAATATTCACAATTTTGATAAATATAAATAGTATCTAATTTATTTATTTTCTTTATCATATTTTTAAATATAACTTTGGAAAATACAAAAGAATATATGGAATATGTGCATATGTTATAAAACAAAACAGCACACATGAACCCATAACCCAGCCAATAACTTGCATGCATATACAAGCAACTCCACTGTCCCCTTCCCTCAGCCTCACTGCACCCCCCAGGTAAACTGTATCCTGAATTTTAGATCTATTATTCTCTTGTCTTTCTTTTAAAATAATTGTAATCAAATCAGTGTATATACCTGAATATTGTATCAGTGAGTTTGGGTTTTTAGTTTTATAAAAATAGTATCATACTTAATGGGGTTCTGCAACTTTCTATCTTCACTCAACATTATGTTCTTAAGATTCATCTATGTTATGGCACATCATTGACTTCATTCATTTTCACTGTTAATAATATTCCATTCTTTTTGATTGGATCGTTTTCAGCTTTGTTATTATGATTTCATGTGAGCATATCATAAAAATCACTTCATATATCAAAAACCATTCAAGATAATTCCAAATATTTTTCCAATGCAACAGTGGAGATACTGGCTGTCCCAGGATACTTTTCCACCAGCATTATATAAGATACCCTATTTATCCTCATTCTCTCTAACACTTGACATGGTCAAATTTCATTGTTGGCAAGATAGTGTTTGTAAACTAGTATCTAACTGTGTTTCTACATGGTATTTCCCTGATTACTAATCAGGCAGATTATTTCTTCTTACAGGTATGTACCTTACATATTTTCTCTTCTGTGAAGTATCAGTTCACATCTTTTGCCCATTTTTCAATTGTATTTAATTATCTAACGTATTTGTAGAAGTTCATTGCATATTCTGGGTATGAATCCTTTGTAGATTATTTTTTGTTAATTTTTATTTTTGAGGGAGATAGGGTCAGAGCATGAGCAAGGGAAGGGCAGAGAGAGGGGGAGACACAGAATTCAAAGCAGGCTCCAGGCTCTGAGCTGTGACGCGGGGCTCAGACTCATGAACCGTGAGATCATGACCTGAGCCGAGGTCAGCCGCTTAACCGACTGAGCCCCCCAGGTGTCCCAACCCCTTCTCGATTATATGTATCACAAATATATTCTCCCAATTAATGACTTGATTTTTATTTGCTTTATGGTACTTGTTGGAGAAGTCTTAATTGTAAAGTAGTCAAATTTATCAACTCTCTTTTCATGAGTTTCTGTGTCTTGTTTTAAAAATTCCAAGGTTAGAAAGATTTTCTTCTATATCTTGTTCTAAAATATTAAAGTTCTCTGCCTTTCACATTTTAAGTACTGGAATTGATTTTTGTATGGGATGAGAATCCAGTTTCAATTTTACCCATGTGGATACTAAGCTGTTCAACAACTATTTATTAAATAGTTCCTTCTTCCCCCAATCATCTGCAATGCCACTTCTGCTATATACCAAAGTTCCACGAGTATGTGGGCTTCTTTCTAAAGTCCCTATTTTGTTCTACTGGTCAATTTGTCTTTCCCTATACCAACAGCCAATGCATCAATGCTACAGATTTACAATAAATTTTTCTATCAGCCAGAGCAAGTCCATCTACTTTATGCTTCCTAACTATTTTTGACCCTTTTCTCTTCCACGTAAATTTTAATACCAACCTCTCAATTTCAGTGGAAATCCCATTTGGCTTTTATTTGGACTGTGGAGAGAACAAGCGACTTCATGGTAGTGAGTACTCCTCTCCAAAACCATGACCATCGTTCCATTTTCTTGGGTGTTCTTTAATACCCTCCGGTAAGATCTTATGATATTCTGAATGTAGATCTTACACATCGTTTATTAGAGTTATTCCTCATATTGCAGGCTGCCAATTGCCTCCAGAAAATTTCATCCTCCTCTTCCTGGGCATAGAGCAACTCAACGATTCTATTCACGCCCAGGAGTAATGATACAGCTTCTAGGTAGCTCCTCCTTAAGGAAACATTGCTCGCCCTGAATTCAGCTTTTCCTCACTCTTGACCGCAACATTGATGCGGGAGTGGCCATCTTTGACCATTCCGGTGAGTACAGGGCTCTTGGGAATGACCTGGCAACAAAGTGGAAGGAACCTAGGTCTCTTGGTGACCTGTTGAAGCAGAGCGGTCTGACCAGCCTAGACGAGCCAAGCTAGAAACTTCTCTCTTATTTAAGCCATGCTTTTGGGGGGTATTTATTATGGTGTGCTATTGTTTTATAGACTGTTAGATTCTGTTTGGAACATTTTATTTAGGGGGCGCCGGGGTGGCTCAGTCAGTTGAGCACCCAACTTTAGCTCAGGTCATGATCTCGCAGTTCATGGGTTCGAGCCCTGTGTCGGGGCTGCTGATAGCTCAGAGCTGGAGCCTGCTACGGATTCTGCATCTCCCTGTCTCTACCCCTCCCTTACTCACTCGCGCTCTCTCTCAAAAATAAATAAATGTTAAAAAAAATTAGGATACTTTATTTCGGATTTTTACATCTATCCTTAGAATGAAAATGAACAATAATTTCCCTTTATTCTAATGTTCTTTTCTTGTCTTGATGCCATAGAATGCGTTAAAAATACTTCCACTCTTCCCATCCTCTGGAGGAGTTTACATCAGATGGAATGATCTGTTTCTGGAAAATTTAGTTGAACTCATCTGGATCTCCTGTTGTTCTTGTTGGGAAGAATTTTTACTATGAGTAATTGGATTTCTTTAATATTTTTCTTATTGATGGGTAATAAGTACTATTTCAATGCAGTTTTAACTTCCATTTTTTATGCTACTAAAGAGATTTGTCATCTTTCCATAGTTTATTAATTATGGGGTTCCTATTTTGCGGGCTTCCAGTTTATTTCCTTTTCCCTCTATGATCATTTAGATTAATTTTACTTCCCCTCCCACTATGGATACAATACTATCCCCTACCCCAATGATGTTGGCGCTTGGCCATATGAGTTGCTTTGCCCAAGGGATTGTTGGCAGACGTGACATAAGCAAAAAGCTCTGTGGCTCAGTCAGGAGAGCATGCAACGCTTGACCTCAGGATCATAAGTTCGAGCCCTATGTTGGGTGTAGAGATTACTAAAAATAAACAAACTTCCGAAAAAATAAAAATAAACAAAGACGGGGAGAAACGTAAAACTAAAAAAGGGGCTTGGTGTTAATACAGAAGATTTTTTTAAGTATATTTATTTAGTTTTGAGAGAGGGAGAGAGGGAGAGCATGAGCAGGGGCACAGGGCAGAGAGAGAAGGAGACAAAGCATCCCAAGCAGGTGCCACACTGTCAGCAGCAGAACCCAATGTGGGGCTTGAACTCACAAACCTTGAGATCATGACTTGAGCCAAGGGAAATCATTTGTCTGAGAGTGATGACAGACCTTTGGAATAGACCTGTACCCATACTGCATCCTGGAGACAAGCCCCATGAACTTGCACCCTGAAGCAGAGTCACTTAGCCCAGTCCAACCTAAACCAGTCAAATCAGAGTTGATTTAGGTGATAATAAATGCTATCATTAGCCACTGAGTTTTAAGGGGATTTGTTATGCAGTATTATTAGAGGAATACCGGACTGACACATCTATTTATCTATCAGGATGTTAGATAATTTATTATCAAATTTTATGAATTTCTTATCAATTTTTCTCACCAATTTTATTAATTTATATAATCTTTATATATAATTATAATTAATTTTATATAATTATTAGTTTATTGCTATAACTATTCCTCTTGTGCTAGAGTTTTTCTGGCATTTTTATTTAGTTTATTTATTTAATTTGAGAGAGAGAGAGAGCGCTTGCAAGCAGGGGAGGAGCAGAGAGAGAGAGGGAGAGAGAGAATCCCAGGCAGGCTCCTTGCTGTCAGCAGGGAACCCAACATAGGGCTCTATCACACAGACCATGAGATCATGACCTGAGCTGAAATCAAGAGTCAAACACTTAACAGACTGAGCCACCCAGGCGCCCCTGGTGTTTCTTTATTTTACATCAGGAAAATCTCATGTTTAGTTAATTTCGTACACCGTGTACAATTTTGTACATTTTCCTCTGCTAGCTTATGCTACTTTTGAACCTAAACAGTCTTTCCCAGTTCTGAGATTTAATAAATAATCAATTCCATTTTCTGTTTTTCTAAAATTTAAGAGATATAGAATTCTGAAATCTATCTGGAATGAGAGAGGTATATTAATAATTCGTGGGTCCTTTTATTTTTTTCCCTGAGTTCAATGTAATGTGTCTGGGAGCCCCAAAAATTAATCCTATTTTTAATTGGAAAAATATTTAAATTGAAAACTCATTAAGATTATATAATAGTCACCCTTTTAGCTAACATGTTTGTTTTTGCTTTAAATTTTTAATTAAATTAGCATACCAATTTAACAACTCCCAATTATTCTGTGTTTAACCAAGCTGAAATTAGGCTTTCATTTGCTGTTCAATCCCTCTAGACAATTTAAATGCACCACAGTGTTCTAGTTAGTCCACATCTCTGTTCCTTATTAACCAAAATAATTTAACTGCTTCCAAAAAATTTTTACTACTTCCAGTTCCTGGATTATTGTAGGATCCTCTTGTCTGTCCAAGCTGGAAGGGAAGGGTGCCCATTTCATTGTTAGAAGGACCGGAAAAATGCTGTGTGAATAGCAGTACCATAGTGAAGGTATCCTGGTGAGTGGATGTCTGTCCCTTGGTGACCGTGATTCTCCCCGATGGGAATCACCGCTCTCCCTGCAGTCCAATAGCAGCGTGTTTGTGGGATCAGCATTGCAATGTACTTTTGTTTAAATGTTTGTTCATCCCATTTGACTGTGAGACCCCCCATTGGTCGTTACTCATTTCTAGTTTTCTAGCCCCTCCCTTGGTACTTGGCTCACAGAAGATGCTCGGTAAATGTTGATTTTTTTTTAATTTTTTTTAATGTTTATTTATTTTTGAGACAGAGAGAGACAGAGCATGAACGGGGAAGGGTCAGAGAGAGAGGGAGACACAGAATCCGAAGCAGGCTCCAGGCTCCGAGCTGTCAGCACAGAGCCCGACTCAAGGCTCGAACTCATCAACCACAAGATCACGACCTGAGCCGAAGTCGGACACTTAACCGACTGAGCCACCCAGGAGCCCCAAATGTTGGTTGATTGATCAACTGACTGGAAGTTTGCACTGCGTGACACTTGCGTGACAATGAGATGCCTATTTGATTAGCTTCTTTTCTCATTCCTTTCTCAGTTAGACCATGACTAGTATTTAATCCATTTACAATCTTGTACCAGCTCATTCTTTTATCTCTCTCGCTCCCGGTGGTTACCGGAGGGCCCAAATACCACCGCATAAGAGACAGAAAAGTGGAAATAAATTAGATTATCCCCAATTCCTTAACTAAGTTATTCCAGCAATGTGATATATTGGAAAGAGCACTGAACCAGGGCTAAGGTGACTTGAGGACCCAAGGCCAGGTGTTCTCCTTGTGCCCAGCTCCGGAAGGATCACTTGATTCCTCAGGGCTACAATTTTGCCATCTGCAACTTACAATGTGCCATTTGTATTACACAATCTTCCTAGTAGTTCTCTGAAAAACTAATCAGGATTAGAGTCGTTCGTTAGGCGGCCACATTGCATAGTGAAGTACTCGGGGCTTTGGAGTCAGACAGCTCTGGCATTGATTCCAGACTGTCGGTTACCAGATTGACAAATCTTGGGTAAGTTATTTAACCTCAGTGATGCTCAGTTTTCTGTAGGAAGTATGACATCCCTCGTGCAAAGTTGCTGTGAAATTTAAATGGGATAAATCAGATGAAGTTTGGGCCAGTTCACACATGGTAGAGTCTAGATGGGCCTTCAGTTGTGTTAATGACACCCGTCCTTACACACAAGACACAGAGGATGCTCATCTTTTACCTTCCACTTATGCTCCACATCTCTCTCCGCCCCCCACACCCCAAAGACAACAGAGGTCCACTGATTTTAATGATGTTCTTTCCTATGGTTTTGGGACCACCATTGCCGAAAAGAGAGTCTATCTTAGAAGCACTGATTTAATGGTTAAGTATCAATTTCTTGATGTATTACAAACGTTAAAGAAATATTCCCTAGGTCCTCCCTATGTCCAATGAAATGAAAAATTGCCAGATATGCAGAGCTGGGAAACTGGAGCGATGAGGTTCTTTAAATTCTGAACACAGGTGCTATTGATGTGTAGGCTCATTCCAATAATTGTTTGAATGGTAAGGAATGTTTCATACACAGTACGTAAGATTACATGAAGGCACAATAAAACAGAATCACAAAATCTTCAAAATGTGGTTTACATCTCGTTCCTAGACCCTAAGGTTTTATGATAGCCCGTTTTAAAACAAAACTCACCTGCCGACAAAGCAATTCACTTGGGAATTGGCTGTTCGAACCTGCAACAGCCTTCAAAAGCCCAGAAGAACATCGATGATCATTTAAACTGTTTTCTCAAAGGGGTTTTGAATTTCTTGGTTTGGGAGCTTTTTCTTCGGATTTTGAGGCAGAGCTAATGCCTAAGCTGTCCAGCAGAGGGCAACAGGACCCGCAGGAAAGCACCCAGCTGTCTACTGTGTTTTAAAACAAGGCCCCGGCCCAGGGGGAGGACACCCTGTTCCCACCAAGAAGTGCGCCAGCGGCCGTTGCAAAATGAAAATAGGGGCCCCTTGTCCAAAGGCCAAGAAGAAAGCTTTTCCCGTATTCTTCAATCTCTCTACCTGTCATGCCGCGTTTCGTTATTTAATACCAGCTCCTTCTGGCCGAGGGACACCGGCAGGGTGGTGCAGGCCTCGGTGCCCCGACCTGTGACAGTGTGCATGGGGTTTGGCCTTCCTGTCACCCTGACGCAGACCCCACTGGCCTGTCAGGCTCCACACGAACACCACAAGCACAAAGAGAACACTGTTAAGCATTTCAAGATGACTACCATGGAGACTTAAAGCCAGGTGGGAGCCCCTGCAGATTGTCAGCCCTTTGGGACTGCACTGGCCGCACACCCATCCAGTGCACTCTCTGTGCTCTGAGCCCAGCCAATGCTAACAACCCAGGGGCCCCTAAATCCAGACCGTGCCGTTACCTGGATGCTTTCCGGCTTCTGGAAGCACGGAGGCAACAGCTCCCCCATTATCCTTCCCCCAACAGGACAGAAACCCCACCACTGTCCAATCTCTCTGCCTCTCATTCCAGCCGCATTGGTCTCTTTGATGTTCCTTGAACACCCCCACGCTTACTCTCCCCTCAGGACCTTTCCCCTTAACTTCCGCTTCCCTGGACTGCTCTTGTCCCAGACTGGGGACGCTCTCCCCCTTCATTCAGAACTCGGTTCAGATGTCACCTTATCAGGAAGGCCTTCCCCAGCTAAAAGAGTAATCCCCCCCACCCCACCCCCACCTGAGGTGGGCCTGACCCTTTAACCAGCTTTATTTTTCCTCAGCACTATCACCTACACCTGATGTATTATATATTATCTGACTAGCATATCCACAGGAGCGGGATTTTTGTGGGATTCTCGGTCCATGACTGTATCCCCAGCTCTTAGAACAGTGCCTCATGTGTATAAACACTCCAACATTGAAAGGAAAATAAATCTCTTGACAACCCACTGTCTGATGGCCGCAGTGCCCACTGACGAGACAAAAGTCAAGACCAAACAGCAACGTGGGCAGGGCCCACAGGGTGCACCTGTCAGATGAGCAGAGGGGATGGGAAAGGAGATCTCTTCACCTGTATACAGATTTGCTCTGAAAGAAGGATGCAGACTTTGCGTCGTACCTTTACATTTTCCCATTGCCAAACCTGTGACGTATTTCCAATACCCTTGGAGAGCGACTGCTTCATTCCGCTTACAGGTAAAATAAATAAGGCCCAGAGACGTAAACGGTCTTCCTTAAAGTTACACACCTCATAGTGGCAGAGCCAGATCTACAAGACCAGAACCCGAGATTCTTGACTTTCATCCCCGGGTTCTTTTCCAAGACCATGCTGTTCTGAGCATGTGGTCCCTGACCTGAGTTTTTCATTCTATCCCAGGGTCAGGAGGCTAGCCTCTCTGCCCCTAAGAACCCTTCTTAGTGGCCCACAGCACCTCGTGACTTGTTTGCAAGCCACACTCGGCTTGTTCGCAGAGACAAGTCAGCTTTGCCTTGGATTCAGTTCAGGATCAATATGTCAACAATTCTTTATTAATAAGCCCAAGTATATGATGTTTGTAAGCAACTGCAAATCGAATGTCCAGAGGAAACATAGGGGAGTGCATGATGTGTTGTGAAATATTGCAGCAGACAGGCATAGTCTAGGTTTTGTGATTCGGAGTGTTTGCTTCCTAAAGGAGCACTGATTTCCGGCCCCTGAGGAGTTCGTTGTTTAGCCCTGAGCAAAGCACTGGTTCTAGACCCATCTACTTTAGCTAATTAGCCTCAGCTACATCTCACATGGGGGTTTCCTCTGTGGCGCACTTTAATATTCAGCAGGAGAATAGACACTCTTTATTCCTTTAATTGTGTTTTCCTAATTAAATCACAAACGGTAATTGCCTCTTACTCTTGAAAGGAAGATCTTAGATTTCATTATTGAGCGCCTATGTTCACATTTTATCTAAACTATTTTTAAAACCTTGGCACAACTGAGTAACCAAATAGACCTTACGCCACAGACATATTTTCCATAAATATAAAATTGCTTCTTTGATGGCAACCCTCAAAACATGGCTGTGTTTGTTTATTCTCTCTCTCTCTCTCTCTCCCTCTCTGCCCCTCCCTGGCTTGCGTGCTTGCTCTCTCTCTCAATAAACAAACAAACATCTAATAGTGTTTGATGTGTGGTTATTGTAAAAAGGGTGAGAATAGTACCCTTTAGTCTAACTAGATAAAATGAAATGTACCGTACCCTTATCTATGAACCACTATGTTTCTTGTTTCCTAATATTTATTTATTTTTTATTTTTTTAAAGGTCTATTCATTTATTTTGAGAGAGAGAGAGAGAGAGAGAGAGAAAGAGAGCATAGGAAGGGCAGAGAGAGAGAGAGAATCCTAAGCAGCCTCCACACTGTCATTTCAGAACCCGACGTGGGGCTCAATGTCACAAACCATGAGATCATGACCTGAGCCAAAATCAGGAGTTGGATGCCTGACCGACTGAGCCACCCAGGCACCCCATTTCCTAATCTTTTTAAAATAGAAGAAGTTTCAACTAGTCTTCTATACTTAAAGGAAGATGATGAAGATTAATTTAACACTCTTGGAATAAACAAAAATAGTATAGAATAAACTTTGACAAGTTACAGTACCATATTACTATTATTTACAACGTAGCTGTCTCATAACATATTGGTAAAGATGATGAGATTTGTAGAATGTAGAATTTTAAAAGTGGAAGAGACCTCAAAGGTGATCTGGTTCAAATTCATTTTATTTTTTTTTAAAGGTATTTTAATTTTTTTAATGTTTATTCATTTTTGAGGGAGAGAGAGAGACAGGGCAAGCAGAGGAGGGGCAGAGAGAGAGGGAGACACAGAACTTGAAGCAGGCTCCAGGGTAGAGCCCGATGTGGGGCTCAAACTCACGAACCGTGAGATCATGACCTGAGCTGAAGTAGGATGCTAAACCGACTGAGCCACGCAGGCGCCCCTCAAATTCGTTTTAAAGAAGGATAAGCAAAAATGCAGAAATAGAAGATTGTACCTATTTAAAAGTTTTCCTTTGATAGACTAAGATTTTTTGCTCTTTTTTTTTTTGTTTTTTCTTTTTTTTTTAGGTTTCAAGTTTTTATTTATATGCTAATGAGTTAGCACAGTGTAACGTTAGTTTCAGGTGTAGCATTCAGTGATTCATCATTTACATCTTCTTTATCCATTCGTCAGTCGATGGACATTTGGGCTCTTTCCATAGTTTGACTACTGTTGATAATGCTATAAACATTGGGGTGCCATGTATCCCTTCGAATCTGTTCTTTTTGTATCCTTTGGGTAAATACCTAGCAGTGCAATTGTTGGGTCATAGAGTAGTTCTATTTTTAAGTTGCTAAGAAGCCTCCATACTGTTTTCCAGAGTGGCTGCACCAGTTTGCATTTCCAAAAGACAAAGATTTTATAATAAAGTATCATTTAAAAGGAAGTGAAACTAGCTATTTACCTCATTTGGAACACAAGAGTGAGACAACCAGCATCTCTTAGGGGCTCCAGACTATTTACAGCAGCTTCTTTAATTATCCATGATAGATCAGGCTTTCCAGATCCTCTGCCATCCCGACTGTCCTTGATAAATTTGTAACTGTCAGTATCCTCAAAATCCTAAATCCTCTGTCCCATTTTCACCACCGTAGGGACTGTGGGCTTGGCGCCCCCTTGAGATCTTGGTGGATCCAGTTAATGCAAACCAAACATACATCCAAGACTGTGGGTTTGGCGCCCCCTTGAGACCTAGGTGGATCTAAAATACATCCATTTTTTGAACGCCTGTGTAACTGAAGGCCCTAGGCCTCGCCTGTGTAAACAGCTTTACAATCAGAGACCTCTGCTCTTTTTGTCTGCTCAGTGCTCAACTCTCCTTCTTCTACAACAGCACCCCGGTTTTCCCTTGGGGAGTTAACCACTCTCTCCGTTGGAGAGAACCCTGCGGACTGTCAATCCAGACAGCCGGCCCTCCACTGGCCAAGAGGCCAGGCATGTGACTCAAGCTGGACCGGCTGGCCACCTCTCTGGCATTTTGACCCAGAAGGAGACACCAGCAGGAGCTGATTGTGACAGAATGGGATGCTGAAAAGACACTTCTCGTTTCCTACATTCTCCAGGTGCCTCTGGTTTGGGAGGTCCCAAACCTTGGTTCTTCTGCCTTTCCTATTCTACAAGGACCCCTATGTCTTCCCAGTAAAATCCTTCTTTTGGTTAAAACAAAATTTCTGTTGTGACTAACCAAAATCTCTACCTGGCCTCCGGGCTATTGGCTGTTTTGTTTCCTTATATGTTTTCTGCCCTCGTTCTCTTCTATCAGAGAAGGGATTTTTGTCTGTCCTGTTCATTGCCGGATCTCCAGAACTGAGAATTCTGTCCGTAATATGAGAAGCTCTCAACAAATAGATCCTGGATGCATGACTGGTACACAATTCCCTAACTAATCCATTTGTCGAACCCAAGTATCTTGGGATGATAAACTGAAAAAACAGTATCTTTTTTTTTAGTCTATTTCTTTATTTAAAAAAAGGGGAGCTCCGCATCAGGCTCTGAGCTGACAGGGTGGAGCCTGCTTGGGATTCTCTCTCTCTCTCTCTCTCTCTCTCTCTCTCCCTCTCTGCCCCTCCCTGGCTTGCGTGCATGCTCTCTCTCTCAATAAACAAACAAACAAACAAACATTTAAAAAAAGAAAGGATGGAAAAAAGAGTATTTAAGGCCCGGTCCTCACTAACTAAATGCAAGTCCCGTTTTCTGCCAAATTAGCCTCAGAATCGAGCAGCAGGGCAAAGTGTGGAGCGGACCTTGTGACCCGGTGAGTGGATGGTTCAGCTCACTCTGCTGTGGGGGAGCTGAGCCCTGAGGCAGGCTGCAGCTGTTGTGGCCAGAAGCACCCCGGGCTCCCAGCCGGACCAGCCAGGGAGAAAGTGGCTCAGCAGAAATGATCCATATAGAAATGGCTTCGCGTGTCTGAACTTGCTTTGTAACCCACGCTGAAATCACGGTGGGCCCTAAGCCGGTCTTGGTTTAAGACGAATGAGGAGAAACGGTAAGAAAGGAAAGAGATGGGCTCATAGGATTGGTGTGGCCGGTGTTTGCAGACGACGAGAATCAGATGGATACTGAAGACACAGGCACAGTAAGAAGCTGCTCGCGGACTTCCCACCCCCGGATATGATACCAAACAAAATGTGAATGGGTAGTGCGGTGGATGCCTTTAAAAAACTATAGACATGACACAGGGTACAAGCCCTCTGTTAGAGAACGAGTGTCATTTGGCTCTTCTCCCTCGCGGAGGCCTTTACCAGAGAGGCTCACTGAGAATGGCTAATGTGAAGTGAGTCTGTTGTGTACCAGACTCGGACTGTGCTGGGTAATTGGCATGCATTTCCTTGCGTGATTGCACCAGCTCCTGCCCCCACCATCTCCCATTTTACGAGTGGGGAAAGGAGGTTTGGAGTGGTGCCCAAGGCCACACAGCTAGCAAGATTTCACCTGGAGAGCAAGAGATACTAGTTCGGAGAAAGAGATTAGGGGGAGAGGCTAGTGAGTCCATGTACCAGCCCACATTATGGGCGTGACAGAAATTTCTGGAAAAGATCAGGCAAGGAGAAAACCAGAGTGGGGTCTAACAGGATTCAAAGTGCCCAGCTTTAGTGGGGACCCAGATGTGTCCTGAGCCCTCCCAAGGGGCTGCTCCCCATTCACCACCTGGTTCCCTCTCTCCCAGTTGCTTCCGAATCATTCCCCCTCCACCCTCACCAATAACACCTGCCGTCCCTCTGTAGCAGATTGATCTGGCTGAGAAACTCACTGCCATGGTTTCTGCGGATGTCTCACTAAAAAAGAACGAGCAGTGTTTTTTTTCACCCTGTTCTCAGAAAGTAATCATGCCTTTGAGTCTCAGAAACTTGACTTTATTCTTAAAAAGCAGGAACAGGTCTTTGTAAGAACCCTAAGTTTTGAGGAAGAGGGAGTATGACCCCTCCAGCCCCAGGAAGAGCTGGATCCTCTAAAGAGAGGGTCTCAAAATGCCGTCCCCTGAAGTTCCCCAAGACCCCTTCAGTGGTTCCAGGAGATCAAAACTACTTTCACGATAATACAAGATTCTTTGCCTTTTTTACTTTCCTGCTCTCCCCAGTGTACATGGAATTGTCCAGAGGCCACCCCGTGTGCGATATCACAGCAGATCGAATGCAGAAGCAGATGTGAGAATCCAGATATGAAAGTGACTTACAAAAACTGTAAAAAAAAAATTCTCATTCATTTTGTGGTTTGGAAAAATTAATTCTACCTAAAGAACGTTACTTGGTTCAGTGTATACTGGGCTTAATAATACTTTTTGATGACTTAATAAAGATTTTGAACATTTCTCAGTTTTAATTTCTGGTAAATATTGACAGCCATACCCCCACCCTCCCCCAAACAAAAGCTCTTTGGAGTGCTCAATAACTTGTGAATGACCTGGGATGAATTCCAGGCGTGCTGGAAGCCTGAGACCTGTTTCCACACGTCCTAGATATGGCTGGACCCGCGTCAGGGTGAATGGATATCTCTAGAGGCTGGAGTCTAAATCCACAAGGCTCAGCCGCACCAGTGAGGGTCCACTGTGGTTGAGCAGCCGTCAATGGAGACGCCCATTGGGCACCACGGGCACCACTGCAGCCCACCTGGGGAGCACGGCTGGGCTGGACAACCACATTGCACAATGGAAGCACAATGTGTGATACAATGGCAGCCACCACCCTGTGACCAGGTAAACCCTGGGATTCTGTTAAAGGACTCAGTACAGGAGGGCACTAGGAGTCCCAGTAATCACCAACATCAACTGTGCCACCAACCAGGAAGTGGGGTCTTAGAGCCGGATTTGATTTGTCATCCAACATAAAAGCCATGTTTCGTGTTCCTGAACATCATGAAACAAATTTCTATCTGCTGCACACTTCCTTTCCACATTGCTGTTATCTTCCAAACTTCCTGTCTTGCTTCATCATTTACTGAAGGCTCCACAATCTGGCTCAGTCTTCCTTTCTATTTCTGGGCTAAGGAAATGAAACATTTTTGAGAATGACCTCAAAAACCTAAGTTTTCTATCGCTGGCCTCCTCTCAGCAGCAACCTTCTCCACAGTGGCCCTTCCATTCCCTCCCTCAGCCATGACCTGGCTCTACTTGTCCCCTGGAATCCTAGCTCCACACCACCCTCCTTCTCCCAGCTGGATCATCCACTTACTTCCTCTGCATCAGTTCTTCCCCTTTGTCCAGCCCTCTAGTCTCTTCACCCTTCTCCCTCACCCCTAACTACCCATCCTGTCAACACTCCCTTCCCTCCCTAGCTTCTACCCAATGTTTCACCCTGTCCAACTTCTCTTGGCATTCTCAACAAGCTCACCTCATCGTCTTTCCATCATACCCACCTGATGAAACCTAAACCCTGGATTACTCCAACTATTGGCCTTCTTGATGCTCTTAAGTGCTGAGGAAAAAATCCACACCACCTCACAGACTGTATTAGATAAACTCATGGTGTCTGACCCAAATGGGACTCACAATCTTTCCAGCCAACTCTGCCAGGTTGCTCTAACTGATTCTCCTTCCACTCTCCACACTGGTTACTTCAAGCCCCCTCCTCTTTCCTCAAACCACTAACCCCATCGCTGTCCTCTTCACTCTTGGGTGATAACCTGGCCTCTCACTTTTCAGAAAGAATAAAAGATAGTAGAAAGGAATCTCGTAAACTTTCTGCACTACTCTCACAGACTTAGCTCCAATCATATCCACCTCCTTCCCTCAGTTACAGTAGAGATCTTCTGATGTTTAAGATCCCATCTCTTTCTTCACAGACATGTTTCCATCAGTTACCCACTCTCTGTCCTATATCTTCAGCCTCTGCCTCCACCAACACATAGATCCCCTCAATATCTGAAAATAAAGAGAAAGGAAACCTCTCCTAAGCTACACCCTCCTCCAGCCATTATACCATCTTTCTCTTTGTCTGCACTCCTTTTCTTCCTATATATTATACTCTTCAATAAATCATAATCTGGCTGAAAGCCAACAGATGCCTATGTTAATTGCAAGTCTTTCTTAAGTTTATTTATTTATTTTGAGACAGAGAGAGCATGAGCAGGGGAGGGGACGGGGGGGGGGGAGAGAGAGAGAGAGAGAGAGAGAGAGAGAGAGAGAGAGAGAGAATCCCAAACAGGCTCCACACTGTCAGCACAGAGCCCGATGAGGGGATTGAACTCATGAACCATGAGATCACGGCCTGAGCCGAAATCAAGAGTTGGACGCTTAACCCACTGAGCCACCCAGGCTCCCCACAGGTCTTTCTTTTCAAGTAAGAGAAAGCTAATTGCCTTAGGTAGACAAGGACTCATTAAGGAAGAAATAGAGCAGGGAATCAGCAGGTACCTAGATAACCAGGGTCAGAAGAAATGCAGAAACCGGGGCAGCCCTAGGGGGTGGGTAGTAACAACTATTCAACAGCCTGGTCAGGGCCCCGCTTTCAGAGCGAATGAACTTTGGCTCTGTCTCCCATTCTTGTACCTAGGCTTAAAATCTGAAGTCCCAGGAGACTACTGAGAGTGCACACGATGGGGAAGGAAGTTTCCTAAAAGGAAATGCAGGTGTTATAATCAAAAGAAAGGTGAAAGAATAACGGGTGGCAAAAATAGAAAGCAAATGCCCACCACAACTCTTTTCAGCTTTTCTAATTGACACCTTTGCCACAATGAGCAACTGCTGGTTCATTGTTAGGAAACTTTTTTTTTTTTTTTTTTTGCTGATAAATACATTTTATTTTTATTTTTTTTATATTAAATATAATGTATCGTCAAGTTGGTTTCCATACAACACCCAGTGTTCATCCCAACAGGAAACGCTAGAATGGAAGCTCCCTGAGGACAGCATCTCCAGCATCTTGGATAGGACTTCCTACATAGGATGCACTTAATAACTATTTGTTAAATGTTGACCACTCATCCTCTTGAAATCCTTTCTCCCTTGGCTTCCATGATATCTTGCTTTCCTGATTTCTCTCTGAGGTAGTCTCCTAGAACCGATGTACCAAATCACCACAAACTAGGTGACTTAAAACAACAGAAATTTATTCTCTCTTAGTCTGGAAGCCAGAAATCTGACATCAAGTTGTCAACAGGGCCACGCTCCCTCTGGGCTCTAGAGGAGAATCTATTCCTGGCCTCTTACAGCTTCTGGTGGCTCCGGGAATTCCATGGCTTGTGGCCACATCACTTCCCTCTGTGCCACCACCCTCACACCATTTTCTCTGCATTCTCCAATCTCCTTCTGCCTCCTTTCTAAGGACCCTTGCAATGGCATTTGGGGTTCAAGTAGATAGTCCAGAATAATCTCAGCACACTTCTACCTCTGTGGCCATTCCTTAGCCTTGTTTGAAGCCTCCTTTGCCTGAACCTGAAACTTTGATTCTCCCCAGAATTCAGTTGAGCGGTGTTTTTTTTTTTTTTTCTTTTCCATTCCACACATTCTCCCTGGTATTTCACATTTCCCCCAAGATCTCAATTACCAACTGCACCTTGATGATTTTTAAATCAACATCTTTAGCCCAGAAATTTTTCCTGAAAACTGAACCCATACAACCAACTACTAGAAAACTCTGCTTGGATCTTGGATGTTTCGCAGAAACCCCAAGTGCAAACATCCAAGAGTGAGCCCATTGTCTTCCCCCAAATTTACCCTGCTCCTGTGTGCCTGTGTCAGTTAATGGCACCAGTTACGAGCAGAAGGAGCTGTCAGCCGCTGTGCCTGCCAGAACTCCTGACTCAGAGAATCTGTGTCCATAACAAAATGGTCATTATTTCAAGCCACTAAATTGAGGGTGGTTTGTTACACAACAATAGATAACTGAGACATCTCCCACTGTCTCCAAGGTAAAATCCAAACTTATTAATCTGTCCTTCATGACTCCCCACCTTCTCCCGCTTCACCTCTTGCCATTTCCCCGCAGCACTTCATCCTCCAACTCTACCAACCACTGTGAGTTCTCTGAACAAGCCACGTTCCCCCACCCCCAGGCTTTGTGTGCTTATGGCCACACTGACTGGCTGACGCATCCCCTCTCAGCCTCCACCTCTCTTCCACTTCCACACAGAGGCCAGGGTAGAAAACACTCCCATTCCCAGCCTTCTTTGCAGCCAGGGGCGGTCATTTGTGACCTTGTCTGACTCACGGAAGATGGGCCGTAGTCTGCTGGGAGCTTCTAGGAAAGCTGTTGCTTTCCTGATTGAAAGGATAGACGTTGCTAACAACATTTCCTCACCTGTTGTGTCTTTGACACAGAAATGATGCTAATGGGGCAACAGCGATCTTGTGACCGTAAGAAAAGGCCAAGAGAATAGCGGAGACACCTACAGATCATCAAGCTGCAGAACCAATGTCAGCAGCTGCCTACTCCCACTCCTTGTGATGTGACAGAAAATAAACGCCTACTGCTTCGAGCCAGCCTTAATCAGTACCTCTTCCTTGAAACCAAAATCGTTCCTAACCAACACAATGTGACTCCTTCTGCTTGGACACTCTACCCCTTCCCTCTTGGTCCTTTGGACGCTTCCTGTCTAAGCCTAGATTTCGGCATTTCCAGGAAGACTTCCCTGTCGAGCCCAGGCCTGATCACTGTCCCAGGAATTTCCCCACAGCATCCTGTGTTTCCCTTCCTCTAGCATTTATCACATTTTTTTTTCTTTTTTGGTGTATCCCACATCCCACTATGTTCTGGGCTGAATTGTGTCTTCCCACCCACCTAAATTTATATGTTGAAATCCTAAGCCCTAGAACCTCCGAATGTGACTCTATTTGCAGATAGGCCCTTTAAAGAGTTAATTAGGGTTAAAGGAAGTCGTGTGGGTGGGCCCTGATCCAATATGACTGGTGTCCTTAGAAGAAGGAGAAATTTGGACCCAGACACAGAAAGAGAAAAGAGGTTGTGAACACACCCCAAGAAAATGGCCATCTACGAGCCAAGAAAAGAGGCTTCAGAAGAAATCAAGCCTGCTGACACCTTGATCTTGGACTTGACAATCCAGAACGGGGAGGAAATTAATCTTTGTTGTTTAAACCACCCAGTCCATGATACTTTGTTAGGGCAGCCCTAGTAAACTAATAGACTAGCCAATATGGCAGCAATGAGACATCAAGGCAGTGATGGCCAGACATCAAGGCAGCCTCCTGGTCTCTAAGATGCAAACAGCCATGTTATTATCCCGCCCTGTCCATGGGTCAGGAGTCCAAGCATGGCTTAGTAGAACCTTCTGGACTGCCTCTGGAGAAATCCATGTGGTGGGAAACTGCAAGCACCTCTAGGAACTGAAGATGGCCTCCGACCAAAAGCAAAGAAGAAGCCAGGACCCTCTGGTCTGTAACCACTAGGAAGTGAATTCTACCAATAACCATGAAAGCCTGGAATAGAACTCTGAGCTCTGGATCAGAACACAGCCTGGCTGGTTCCTTGATTACAACCTTAGGGAGCAGAAGGTTCTGTTAAGCCATGCTTGGACTCCTGACCCATGGAGAAGGCGGAGTCATAAACGAGTGTTACTTTAAGCTGCTGAGTCTGTGGTAATTTGTTACACAGCATAGAAAACTAATATGTGCCTGATGGGATGAGATTTCCATTTTCTGGTAGAGGAGACGGGGAGCAGGTGATACCCATATGACTCCATGCTAGGAATGTTCATTGGAAATTCAGGAATCACGCTGAGCCTGAGAGGAGAAAGGGGAAAGAGAAATATAATGCAACTCGCTACCACCCCCAAAGTATGTTTTCCTCTCAAGGTGCGATGGGGTAAATAACAACTAGTATCGTGTAATTTGAGGAACACGAACAAGCGATTCGTCCAAAAATATTTGCCCCCCACCGACCTGTCCTGACATCTAAGATGTCCATCTGCAAGGGGAGGGGATCTTTATGTAATAAGAAGCTTTCGGAGTCCTGGTTTAAAATGCACAAGGCTGAGCCCCAGCCCACCTCTAAATCTCTAAGTCTACATTTTTACCAAGAACATCATCCGACAGGACCTCTGGGAACTATCCTTTGAGGACACTGTTTTACACACCTTGAGGAGACACATCCTGGAATGATGCGGTCAGTCTCCCGGACACGTAATTTGCCTGAACAGTCTTGAGGAGAAAGCCACCCTCCCTCCTCTGTCTCAGGGCCCGTCCAGGAGCTGCATTTGGCTCTACGTCCCCTATCGGGACTTGTTCCCAGGTTTTCAGGCTGCTGCCCAGCCCGGGCACAGTGGACATGCTGCGTCCACCCGGAACGATTCTCAGCCATGGTCTTGGTCTCCGCACTGGACTCCTTATGCCTGGGAGCGCCCCGCCTGACACACACAGATCAGTCCCTCCAGCTCCAGGAGCAGAAGCTTTGAGCGACAGGCTGCAGTTCTCGGGGTTCTAGAACCAGAGACATTGCCCCAGAGAAGGCCTGGGTGTCTGAGCCAGTAAGGAGAGTCCGTGAATGCCAGGAACTGGGAAAAACTCTCTGACTGGTCAGTTTGCCTCGATAGGCCTGGCCCCCCACTGACCTGCTTTTATCACAGCCCCTCCTAGTGACTTACAATAGCACACCCCCTGGGAGGTCCCATGCAGCTGGTGCTGCCCTGAGGGGACAACCCAGGATGCCGAGGACATCAGAGGAGTGTTAGTGACTTATCCCACGCAGACTCACCTCCTTTGTCCTCACCTTCCCTGTTGTACCTGTATTTCAGGGGTCTGTCCAGTGTTTTCTGGAGACAGAGGCGTTCCAACTGACAACTGTCTTTAGTATTTCAAACTAAACACAACGGAAATACCATCGATGCTGTCTGGCAAAGCGAACCAGACTGGGCTGAGGATTATATTTGGCACCTGCTCACAAGTCTGTTCTATTTTTCATCCAGAAAACTTGAAACTGCTTCCTCCAAATATCATGACTTGGGATTAATCAGCACTTTGGGGAGAGTCCAAAATTCTAACTGAAAGATATTTTTTTTTCTTGCTTTGAGTTATTTTGTGTAATAATAGGCATAGAGTCCTTAGGAAAATACCATTTGAAAACAGTGGTTGTGAGATGCGGGTATAGACTTAGCTTGATCTCCCCCTGGCCCCAAAGATGAAATTAACTGTGTGCTAAAGAGGAGACGAAATTTTTTGCTTCTGAAAATTAATTTACATTTTGGACAAGTGTTAATTTTGCTGATGATACGACCAAACCATATGGAAAACTTTGTGGTTCTGTTACTGATTTAAGAAAAAAATAATAGGGGCACCTGGGTGGCTGAGTCTATTGAGCGTCCAACTTTGGCTCAGGTCATGATCTCATGGTTCATGGGTTAGAGCCCCACGTGGGGCTTTGTGCTGACAGTGCAGAGCCTGCTTTGGATTCTCTGGCCCTCCCCTGCTTGAACTCTCTCCCTCTCAAAAATAAGTAAACATTAAAAATTTTTTAAAAGATAAATTTTTTAAAAGATATGTATTTTTAAAAAGAAAAAAAAAAACCAATAATTTAAACCTTTGCGTCTTATTACTAGACCCAGAGAGTCTTCTATAGAAAATCGCCACTCCAATCAAAAATTATATGTGACAGGTATAATTCTCATTTATCGCAAGATCCAAGTCTATGGAATATTCTGTACTAACAATAAAAGCAACGGTGTCTTACGTTTTTGTTCTACTTTACAGTTCACGGAACCATTTTATGTATCCTCATGGTAATCCAGTGAGGCAAATAGTATTTGACAAATAAGGAACCAAACAAGTGAAAAAAACGCCTCCAATTTAGACCTCTCTCCTTGTCCCACATGCTTCCACTCTTTTATATCTATTCTTGGGCTCCTGGAAATGACCCTGAGGATAGTTTCATCTGGCCCTAACTTTATTTTGTTGCCAGGAAGAAATAACAATTTTGAGACAAAGCAACACATTTATCTTCAGAAGGAGAATTCTTTTCTTTCACGTCTTTTTCCAAAAAAGTCATGTAATTTACGACTAAGTTACCCTGTTTGTGTTGTTGTTGCTTTGTTTTGCTTTGGTCTCTTTTCCTTCCTCCCGAGCCTCCCCAACCCCTACAGTCCACGGTACTCTGGAACAGAATGAACCATTGACATGTAAATGTCAGGCCACTAATGAGCAGTTCTAGTCAACAACTGCCCCGAAGTCATGAAACCTATTCACTAGAAAGGTTAACAGTATGTTTTATTGTCAAGTATCTAAAATATCACTGCCCATTCACTTCATGCCTGGTGGAGCTTACCTGGAGTGTGGTTAAGTTCTTCCAGATTGAGAAGAACAGCCTTTGGCCCCACAGGGCCTAGTGAAGTACCTGGCACACAGTAGACACTCAATAAATGTGTGGCAAATCTAACTGGGCTGGGTTGCAAAGTCCTAGGCCCTGCCAATCCAGGAATAACCAAGGAGACCAGATGAGGTATGACATATTGCCAAGTCAACCAGGCATCCCCAGCTGGTACTCCAACTTCGGCTGGTGCTCCTCACAGACCCCCAGTAAATTCTTTTGCCTAGGGTACCCCCACAACTGCCCTGCCCTACCCACTTCCCTCTTCTCCTGACTAGACTACGAGAAGATGGGAGGCCAGAGAGGGGATGGGAGTACCCAAAGAGGTTTCCACCACCATTAAAATGGCTCATCCTGGCCTGTCTGTGTCCAGAACTGGCCTTCTGGTATCCAGACCTGAATATTCTTGCAGTGATTGTCTATCATTTATAAATATCAACGTGCATACAACCACTTTATAGGAAAACAACATACTCAACTAAAATATTTCTATTTCTGTTTGATATTGAAACCTGAATTTTTATAGAGCTATAATCAATGGTTTATATACTATAAACTAGGCAGGGACTCATTTTTTACTGACTGTAATCTACATACTTGCCACATAAGTCATCACAGAGAGTTTTATTATGTCGATGTACCATTGTTTGGTTAACATTTGCTATGCATTGGTTATTTTTTTTAATATGAAATTTATTGTCAAATTGGTTTCCATAAAACACCCAGTGCTCATCCCAACAGGTGCCCTCCTTGCTATGCATTGGTTAATTAGGCTGCTTCAAGTTTTTACCACCATGAATTGTGCTATGATAGACATATTTGCATAAATTGCCTTTTTGTATTTTATTATTCCTTAGAATCTTTTTCTGCAGACTATATTCCTAGTAATAAGATTAACAGGACAAAGAACGAATGGGTACGCACACACACACATACAGCCATGTTGTTTTACAGAAGGATGAGAACAAGTTGTTGGTTTCTATTTGGCAACTTTTTTTAGGCAAGACTTTAAAATATCTTGCTTTAAAAAAGTTGAGGTCTTAGAATTTAGGGACTGAAATGGAAGACTTTTTAGAGGTCATTTAGACCAACTCCTCAAAGAGCACAAAGATGCCTTCTTCATCACAATTTTTTGTTGTCATAATCTGTTGTGATATTTAGTTTTGGTTGAGGTATATGAAGAAAATCCAGACTCATACAAATATGTAGTAATAAAATGATGAGTATTTTGATCATCTTTTCAGACAGTAATTGACATTTTCTTTGACACTACAGCAAAACATGACAAAGGATTAGTTACACTGTAGAGTTTAAAACTACTCAGTGAAATTTTCATACTGTTACATTAAAATCCATTAGTCTGTCTTACACTTTGAATGGCACTTTTACTCAGGCATGATTTTATAACATCATGCATTGGTCAGTTGGAAATTCTGGGTTCACTAGTAATAGAGATCCTTCAAATGTAGACATATTTATTAAATAATTTAAAAAATCACACTGAGGGGCGCCTGGTGGCTTAGATAGTTGAGTGACTGACTCTTGATTCCGGCTCAGGTCATGATCCCAGGGTCTTGGGATTGAGACATCTCTGTGCTGACAGTGTGGAGCATGCTTGGGGATCTCTATCTCCCCCTCTCTCTGCCCCTCCCCTGCTCGCTCTCTCTCTCTCTCTCTCTCTCTCTGTCTCAAAATAAAATAAACTTTAAAAAAAATCTCTAAAATCACATTGGCCCAGGGCCAGATGGCTTCACTAGAGGATTCCATCAAACACTTAAAGAAAAATTAACACCAGTCCTTCTCAAAAAAAATAAATAAAAAGGAGAGAATATTTCCAAACTAATTTTATGAGGCCAGCATTACCATAACAAGATCCAACAAAGATACTACAATAAGGAAACTACAGATCAGTATCTATGACGAACATTGATGCAAAAATCCTCAACAAAATGCTAGCAAAACAAATTCAACACACATTTAAAAGATAATATACCATGACCAAGTGGGATTTATTCCTGGAATGCAAAGATGGTAAAATCAATCACTGTAACACACCACATTATCAGAATGAAGAACAAAAACCACACAAACATCTCAATTGATACAGAAAAAGCATATGACAAAATCCAACAGCCTTTCATGATAAAAACACTCAACAAACTCTGAAGAGAGGAGGTTACCTCCACATAATAAATAACCTCCACATAATTCCGTTCCATATATGGAAATCCCACAGGTAATGTCATATTCATTGGCAAAAAACTAAAAGCTTTCTCTCTAAGATCATGAACGAGGCAAAGATGCTCATTCTTGCTGCTTCTATTCAACACAATACTAGATGTCCTTGCCAAAGCAATTAGACAAGAAAAAGAAGTAAAAATCATCCAAGGTAGAAAGGAAAAAGTAAAATCATCTGTGTTTGCAAATAATATGACCTTAACATAGGAAACCCACAATACACCTGTTAAAAGTAATAAACAGGGGCACCTGTGTGGCTCAGTCAGTTAAGCATCTGACTTTGGCTCAGGTCATGATCTCATGGCTCATGAGTTCGAGCCCTGCATCAGTCTCTGTGCTGACAGCTCAAAGCCTGGAGCCTGCTTCGGATTCTGTGTCTCCCTCTCTCTCTGACCCTCCCCCTCTCATGCTCTGACTCTCTCTGTGTCTCTCAAAAATAAACATTTTTTAAAAACTAATAAACAGATTCAGCAAAGTTGCAGGATACAAAATCAACATGCAAAAATTCCTTGGATTTCTATACACTAACATTTCTATACATTTGTACACACTAATGAACAACTCAAACAGAAATTAAGAAAACAATCCCATTTACAATAGCATCAAAAAGAATAAAACATTTATGAGTAAATTTAAACAAGGACATAAAAGACTCGTACACTAAAAAGTGAAAACAATACTGGAAGAAATTTAAAAAGACATGAATAAATGGAAATACATTCTATGTTCCTGGATTAGATAACTTAATATTATTAAAATGTCTGTACTACCCATAGCAATCTACAGTTCAATCCAATCCTTATCAAAATCTAAATGGTTTTTTTTTTTTTGCAGAAATAGGAAAAAAATTCCTAAAATTCATATGGAATCTCAAAGGATCCCAAATAACAAAAACAATCTTGAGGGTAAAAAATAAAAGCAGGAGGACTCATACTTCCTGATTTCAAAATATTACAAAGATACAGTAATCAAAATAGTATGGAGTTGACATAAAGACAGACATATAGACTAATAGAATAGAATAGAGAGCCCAGAAATCAGCCCACATATATCTGATCTTCAACAATGCAGAAAGGATAGTTTCTTCAACAAATGATGTTGAGGAAATTGGACACTCACATGCCAAAAAATTAAAATAAATAAAGCTGGATCCTTAGCTTATATCATCCACAAAAATTAACTCAAGATTGATTAAAGAACTAAATATAAAATCTGAAACTAAAAAACTCCCAGAAGAAAACATAGGGTAAAGAAAACAAATTTAAAAAGACTCATGACATTGGACTTGGATATGAAACCAAAAGCATGAGCAATAAAAGCAAAACAAAAACAAAAACAAAAAAAACCAAAGGTAAATGGAACTACATCAAACTTTAAAGCTTCTGTGTGTCAAAAGCAGCAATCAACAATCAACAGAGTGAAAAGACAACTTGTTGAATGGGAGAAAATATTTGCAAACCATGTATCTGACAAGGGGTTAACAACCAGAACACATAAAAGAACTCCTACAATTCAACAACATAAAAACAAGAGACCAAATTTTAAAATGTGCAAAGGACTTGAGTAGACATTTCTCCAAAGATAATATACAAATGGCCAACAAGCCTATGAAAAAGCACTCAACATCACTCATCATCAGGAAAATGCAAATCAAAACCACAATGAGATACCACCTCACATCCATTAGGATGGTTACTATCAAAAACATAAATGGAAAATCAGTGTTGGCCAAGAATGTGAAGACACTGGAACCCTTGTTCATGCTGGCAGGAATGCAAAATGGTGCAACCACGATGTAAAATAGTATAGTGGCTCCTCAAGAAATTAAAAACAGAATTACCATGTGATCCAGCATTCCATTTCTGGGTATACCTCCAAAAAAATTGAAAATAAGATTTTGAAAAAATATATTCATTGCAGCACTATTCACACTACAAATACTGTCCGTTGTTTGCTTTGAGATGAAAGGCTCACTATCCCTTTTCAAGCATATGAAATATTCTGGGGCGCCTGGGTGGCTCAGTCGGTTGAGCATCTGACTCTTAATTTCGGATCACGTCATGATCCCAGGGCTGTGGAATCAAGCCCATGCTCAGCATGGAGCCTCCTTAAGATTCTCTTTCTCTCTTCCTCTGTCCCTCCCCTTCTCTCTGTCTCTGTCTCTGTCTCTGTCTCTCTCAAAGAAAAAAAAAGAATACGAACTATTCTGGTATTCAATTAGACTGTTAAGCTTTCTTCAAATAACACTGGTATCCTCCAGGGAAAAAAAGTAGCTGGTTGAGCTCATGTCTCAAACAATTGAAGCACTTCACCATCACACTTCAGCGCACAGTAGAAAGGCTTTACATGTACTTCTGTTTCATCACAGGGAATATTAAAAAGACAGGTAGTCAAGGGCTGATGTTTAATAAATTTAACTTTTGCTGCTCCGCTGAGGACATCCTCAAGTGAAACGGGCATTTTTTGTGTCGGAAGTATATGGTAGTGAAGAAGACAATGGCTACTAGTAAGGTTGGATGCTACTGCCTCATTTCAGAGAGTGAGCTGCTTAACCGTTGGTCAGTGTTCTACGAGATCATAACCATAGTACTTTAGAATTTATAAAGTCAGTTTTTCCATGATTCCCATGTCATGCTGACCATAAGTAACACTCATCATCACCCATCATTGACAGATCAGAAACTAAGGGATACAGACCTTGAGAAACTTCCCCCAAAGCCTTCAAGGTTATCATCTGGCAGTGTCCGTTCTTCTGACATAAAATCCCACGCTTGTTTTCGCTGGGAAACATCACCTCTCACCGCCCCTGACTTGACCCCTCAGACTCATATACGGTGCAGAGTTGTGAAGTAAGCTAGTCTGCCTCGGGGTCTCCTCAGTTCTTTTCCCACCTTTCCTGACAGTGGGGGTGCTCACCCATCCAGACATTTGCCCCACCCCTCAGCCCACCTGCATCCTCCTCTCCTGCAGCCTCTTTTCCTCTGCCTCCGTCAAAACCGTAACAGTTCCATGCATGTGAGTCTTATAAAGCACAGTCTCATTAACCATCTCCTTTGAATTTTTTTAAAAAATGGTAAGTTTTTTAATTCCAGTAGAGTTAATTTGTTTCTCATCTCCTTTGGATTTTGATCTTCATGCTACCGGCTGAAACAGTTTCTCCTTCCCACTTCCCACAAGGAAAACGATACCCTGAGGCCCGAGGTCACGTGCATTTGCCCAAGTTCACGTGGCTCAGCTGCCTTGCGTCTCCTTTCCTTAAGATCTTTCCTATCTCTAATAGACTGATTTATAAGGAGGTTTAAATGATGGATAACTCCTTTACATGTTCCTTCCAAGAACATGTATTAGTTTTATAAAAGAGAGTTTTGTTTTGTTTTGTTTTGTTTTGTTTTTAAAGAGAAAGAAAACAACATCTGTGTCTAAGAAATAACACCCTGATCTTAACACTCTTACACGTCCTATCGTCTGCACCTCTCCGGGAGAGTAACTACACAGAGCACTTAAGCTGAGCCGTGGAGAAAGAGAACTAACGATAAGTTTGCACGCGAAGGTGAAGCGTTTTTGCAAATTTAAATAAATAACCCTAAATATTTACACTTAAAAGTGACAGCATCTTCCACTGCATAGCTTTCACCTCACGATGACATCTGAACGAGGTGTGCGTCCTCCTAGGAGGCCCCAAGCCCCAAGAACAATATAAGGCGTATGTGTTGTCGGATACACGCAACCGCATTAACAGGAGCTGGTTGCACAGAATTTAACGATCACGTTCCCTTAATAACCACAGACCAATCTGTAGGATAACTAAATGCCCGATTCCTAGTAAACCGCGAAGAGTTCAAAGAAAAAAAGCCTATGAGCCTAAACCTGGAAGGCCAGAGCCTTTGAAGTTCTTTTACAAGGCTATGGCCAGGGGAAGGAGTACTTTAAACTGAGGAAGCAGGAAGTACCTAGATAAAAAAGTTTGTGACATTTCCTAGGGGGGTGGTCCTTCTAGAAGCACTCTTCCAGGAAACCAGTCCTTTCCCACCTAGATGTTGAGGTTTCCTGGGAAAAAATAAATAACTTCTCCCTGTCGCAGCAAGGAGGGTCAGCCAGTCAGTAAAAAGCTAAAATAGAACTTGACCCACTAGATGTTATCAGCGCAAAGGAAGGGGAGGGGCGACTTTGAAGAAAGGGCATGGGGAGAGGAGGGAGTGCAGGCCAGCCATTTGGAGACCAAGAAGCAGATGGCAGGGATGAGGCAGGTGGCCAAGGGTATTCACTCAAGCCTGTGCGTGCTTCACCACTGGGCTCCGCTCTCCCGCGGAAAAGCCCAGCTGGGCCCTGCAGACACTGTAGGAGACGCCTCCTCGGGGCACGGGAGAGGACTTCCAGTGAAGCCACCGAGCCCTGCGGCCCCAGCCCTTGAAGTCAAGCCACTCTCACGCGATTCCATCCAGTTCAGAGCCGCACCGGAAGGACCGGGGCCAGAGTAGAGTGGTTCTGCGTGGACCACAGTGCCCCCTGGTGGAAGTGTGCTTGAACAGCAACCCTCTGGGCAGGCCCCTGTGGGCAGCAGGCTGGGCAAGGGGGGTTGGGGGTGGGGTACAGCTCCAACGCGGTGGCAAAGAGATGGGGCTTCCTTTCCAGGCACAATGTTTCCATCTTCCCAAACACCAAATTACTCAGTTAAAATACGCTAGCTGCAACTATATATACACTCTGCTTCCTTTTTAAGATTGCCTCCTCCTTCCCCTCGTGTTCAGCTAAAGCGGACTTCCCATGGCATTTAAGGGGTTCCACCCTTCCCCTGGATGGAGATCACTCGGACGTCTCTCTTTCTCCATGTTTTACCCGTATGCTCCTTAGATAGATATCCGTTCCCCTTGAGTCCCCAGCATGCCCCGCCTATTCCGATCCCAATAAAGCCGGCTTGTCTGGTACCTTCTCTTCCCCGGCCCCCTTCTGACGAATCCTGCCAGGCCTGCGACAGAGGCGATGTCTCGCCGGGAAACCAGCAAGCTTTCTTCGTGATTTTTATATATTTGTCCGAAGCTTTGAATACGTTGCTGGTATTGCAAAGGGGCCCTGTCCAGTCACTAGCGAGGTCGCCCGTGGCCAGAGGGACCATGCTGATCTTTTGCCAGCACGGGGCTCTCTTCTAAACTCTAGGCAAATGGGTGCAGCCAGGCAATGGCTCAGCTCTTCCCTGAAAGTGAGAAGAACGAGTAAACGCCTTCCCATGTAGGAGTGTTGGCTTCTGAATATACCTGAGATTCAGCATTCTTCCCGAATAGACTTAGCGCTAGTATTTTGAGAGAAGTAAAATTAGTACTCACCTTAAACCAAGAAATTTGATTTTATGTTTGTGATAGTTAAGAGATAAAAAAAAAAAAAAGATGCTGTTTTCCTCCTAATAATTTTATTTCCATACCTGTAGATATTTTTAGAGACCTTTTCCATAGAAGAAGTGAGACAAAGGTGGAGTTTCTGCGAGGTGTGAAGGAATGGTTAATAATGCCTGCCAAATTCGGAAACATTTGGAGGTTTCACAAAAGAAACCTTGCAATGTGCTTTTGATAACTGTAAAATAAAGTAGGAAACAGACCTTTATAAATACATAGGATAGAAAAACAAGTCACTGTAGTCTAAATACAAGATACAAGATAATTTTTTTAAACTTCCAGTGTAAAATATACCTCGGAACAACAACAACAAAAAATGTACTGAATTAACCCAAACAATTCTCGTCTTAGATGTCAGAGCCATGCGACTTCTGGCAGAGGGTCAGGGCGTGCAGGAAAATGTTAGCATCTGCGAGATGGGTTATAAGGTCTGTGAAAGAACCAATGGCCGCCTCAAATGTATTTTGCCCCGAAAAATGTTTGTTTTTTGGAGAATTTCTGGAAACTACATTAGATCATTCTAAAAAATAATTCCTGGGCGTTGCCCTGTGGACAGCCAGCATAAACACTGCACCCCCTGGATCAAAGAAACTACCCCATCAAAGAAAAACTAGGCAATACCAGGAATTCAATATTCTCAGGCTATTAAATAAATGCCACCAAAAGAAGAGGGAAGCATAGAATGTTTGGGAAGGAGGTGGCAAATTTGTTTTTAATGCTAAGAATTAAAAAGAATTTTTAAAAATAACAATAATAGTAGTGAACTAACTAGTATTTATTGAGCATTTTGGATGTCCCAGAACAATTGGCAAGGACCTTTACCTGTACTGTTTCATTTTAGTCTCACAAAAGTGCTCTATGGTAGGTACTACTTTTTTTTTATGTGTAATTTTTATTTCTTCTGAGAGAGAGAGAGAGAGCAAGCGGGAGAGGGGCAGAGAGAGAGAGGGAGAAAGAACCCCAAGCAGGCTCTGTGTGCTCACAGAGTCCTGATGCAGGGCTCAAACTCATGAACCATGAGATCATGGCCTGAGCTGAAGTCAAGAGTCAGACACGTAACCAACTGAGCCACCCAGGTGCCCCTCCGGTCGGTCCTACGATAGCCCCACTTGACAGTTGAGAAAACTGAAGCACAGAGAGGTCACTACCTTGTCTAAGACCACAGAGGTGGTCTCCATCACGGCCTGCAATCAGCTGGGCCACGTTACCTCCTTTCTGGGCTGTCGAGGGTGCTGGCGCTTGTAAGCACTTGCTAAGAAGCACTCTTAAGGTGTTAACTCATTTAATGCTCACAACACTAGCCAATGAAAGCGGCAAGGTTGTAATCCCATATTACAGATGGGACACTAGGGCACAGAGAGGCCCAGTAAGCTGCCCAAGGCCACCCAGCTAGTTGAGGGCCACAGTGGAATTGAGACCCAGGCAATCTGAGCTCAGAAGCCCAAATCGTAATCACTTCCTAACACTACCTCTCGTGTAGAAAAAGAAATTGTTTTCAAAGAATTGCGTTTCGGAATTGCACCCCGTAGAAATAAGTCAACGACTGAAAGCACAGGAAGAATGCTTTCTTCGTTCACATTCATTTCAAACTCAGGAAGGACTGAAGAAAAACGTGGCAGGGAATGCCCACAAGATGAGGTTTTGCATTATCAGCTACTGGTAATGCCAGCCCAAATGACGTGGTGAAAGATTCGGGGCGGAGGCGGCGGGGGGGGGGGGGGGGGGGGGGGCGGTCATGAAGTCAAAGAAGTGCCAGGCCGTTGGTAAGAGAGAAGCAAACCGGGACCTGAGCTTCTGTGCCGACCAGGGCCCCCAAATTAATTACTGAGTGGAATAGAAACAGTAAAATAATCAGGTGGTAATACCTAATTCCTCCCACCACAAAAGAAAAAAAAAAGAAATTTACTCCAGGGCACTTGACTTCATCTTCCTTCGAGAGGAGTGTATCTGACCCTATGATTTACTACATGTGTCTGTCCTTCAACAGCCGCATCCATTACAGATGTGACCTTGAGAGAGGTGTTGGAAGAATGAACAGGAGTGCATTGTAGACAGTGAAAGCTAATTTTTTTGATAAACGCATATTCATGAAGTCCTTACAAGTCATCTCGGCTCTTGGCTGAACTGGGGAGCCAGCTGTTGGTGCCAGCGATCGGGGCCGGTGGTTCCGGGTGGCGGTTGTGAGAACGGTTTCCTTCAGCTTGAAGGAACTGGCCCCTCCTTCCCACCTCCTATCTTACAACGGAAAATGAAGACCATCCCCGGAAGTTGCTTTGCTACAGTTGTGCACTTGTGGGTGATGTATTACACTATCAGCTGAATGCCAGTGGATCAATCAGGATAGAATGGGTTAGGCTACTAGAGCAATCATGTTCCCCCCTCCCAAATACACACAGACAGACACACACACACACACACACACACCCCTCAATGGCTTAGCACAGCAAAGGTCTATTTGTAGCTCTTACTACATGTGCAGTATGGATTACAGGATGTGGTGATGGGGGTGTTCTTCTTAGTGTAACCATCCAGGGGCCCAGCCTGCTGGGTTGCAGGAGGATCCCTCCAGGGAAATGCTTCCGTGATGCTAGCAGAATGGGAACAGAATTGTGCACAAACTCTTAACGTCGCCTCCTGGGAGTGGCATACAACCTCCACCCACATTTCATTGGCCAGCACAGGTCACGCGATGTGCCTAACTTTAAAAGAGATAACAAACTTACCACGGGCCCAGAAAGGGAGAGGACTGGACTGTTTATTTAGGTACAGCCCACCTGCCCACCAGGTCCAGGTCAGAATCAGCACCTCGTGACTACCAAAAAGGGTCCCCTTGAACTTTGAGATCTCAGACTAAAGGCCTGTGATAGGTTCAGTGGGTTGGTGTCTACACAGAACAGACTGGTAGTCGCCAATGAAGAGAGAGAGAGAGAGAGAGAGAGACAAGGACAACGGAAACATACTGTGCAGCTCTAGGTTGAAGAACTTGCAACTGAACACTGGGGGTGCCGGAAGTTTGTGGGCCCTGAGGTCTCAGAGGGAGGGGACTTGAGGCTGAGGAGAAACTTGAATCTATTTTGCAAACAACGCTGTGACACTTAATAAAACATGATTCTTAATGATAATAGCAATGATAATAATAATAATAATAATAATAATAATAATAATAATAAAACGTGGTCCTTAATGAAAATAACCAGGTGAAAGGCAAAAACTCAGCCCTGGCAGAAGTTAGCATTTGGCTGACGAGGACTGAATGACTTCGGCCTCCATCTTTGACTCGCTGAATTTCCCACAGCCCTGGTGTTCTCTGTGCCAGAACGCTGGGGCAAAACGAACTTTCACTCCTGATAAAGTTTAACTAGCACTTTTTGTGAAATTAAACACCCGGCAGGCCCAGGAAGATGGGGAGAAAAATGAGAGCTCGTCACGACAGGGACAGACTCGTGACACCGTCCATCCCCGAAAGGAGGAAGTCGTCCGTCGGGCCTGGATTTCTGACCACTGGGAACACGGTTGTCTCCGATGAAACTCTTGAGTTATGCACTATCTATGCCGATCTCTTTTGCCTTCTATAACCCCACGAGAAAGGATAAAGCACACTTTTAGACCTCAAAACGAGGATTCAGTCTGACTGATGACAATGCTAAACAGGTTGACGGCTGAAAGGGTAAGGTGATCAGCTCAGGCCGACTTCCTGTGGCTCAGGGCTCTCTGCTCTGCGGCCAGGAGCCAATGTTTGCTTCTCTCCTCGCTCTAATCTCTCTCACCACTCCCGTGCTCCTCAGACCTCCACTATCAGCATCACCTCTGACCTTCTTCGAAATAGAGCCTCAGGCTCCGCCCAGACACCCTAAACCACAATCTGCATTTTAACAGTCCCCAGATGATACGTAGGCGCTTTGAAGTTTGAGAAGCTTTGTTCTCCAGAGTTTTAAACCATTCCTGAAAGAAGCCTTTGCTACTTACTGTTCTCTGTCGAACAGAAGAAAGAGGAGGGGCCGACTTTCCCCAGCCTGCCTTCTTTCCCATCTTGTTGTCAAATGGTCAAATTAACCCCAAACACTCAGTTAAGGATTCTCCTGCCTCAGAGCCTTTAAAAACCCGTGAAAGGCAAATAACCATGTGAATTCACTTCTATGCGGAGTCTTAAAAACAAAACAAGTGTATAAATAAGCAAACAAAAAGCAGAATCAGACCCATGAATACAGAGAACAAACGGATGGTTGCCAGAGGGAGACCGGGATGGGCAAAACCGCTGAAGTGGGGGGGGGGCGGGGGGGGGGGTACAGGCTTCCACTTAGGGAGTGAATGAGTCACAAGGATAAAGGCACAGCATAGGGAATGTAGTTACTGATATTGTAATAACGTTACATGGTGACGGATGGTAGCTACGTTTGCAAGCACCGCATAATGTATACAGTTGTTCAATCGCTATGTTGTACCACTGAAACCAATGTAACGTTGTGCATCAACTGTACTCAAATTAAAAGTATAGTTGTCTTTGCGTGAGTAGAACAGCATGAACAGAACTGCACTTAACTGCAGACAACTTCACCTCAGTATGCCCCCGTAGAAACGAATAGTAGGATTTTTCCCTTTAAATATGTTGCCTCCATAAACAGCGTGCTTACTTCTCCCATTAGGCGCACACATCTGGCCATCTTATTTGGAACTTTATTCTCTCCCTCCACCAACATTTGCCAAGTACAAACAAGCATAAGTGACAGTTTACATAACACGTATTTCTATCTACAGGGATTCAATGGAATGTTGTCTTTTTTTTTTTTTTTAATTGCATTGTTTGTTTTGCTTGAGACTAGCTGGGCAGTCTGGACTATGTCCTGCTTCACTGTTATACCCATCTGGTCTGGTCTCGTATCCATGTCTGAAGGCTGAGAGACATCACCGGGAAAGAAAGCTCAAGTGGCCCATTCTCCATGTTTAAAAAGTTAGGAACTGTCACGCTTCACTTTAAAATATTAATGCTCGGTGCCAGCGCAGTTTAAATTGAAAATAAGGTTTTAGCGTGCTAAGGAAAGTGTTGGCATGCTGCGCGTGTCCGTTACATCTCCACCTGCTTTGGGACTTTAAATGAAGCAAGAAAATAGATGCTGTGCTCAAACTCAAGAAGCCTGCATTTAAAAAGGTGTTTTGCCTGTCTTTGCCATTTGCTTCCAAATGCAAGACTCCACTTTCTGCCCTCAAGAGATGAAGTTGGTCCGGTCGACGCACATGTGTATTTCAACATTACCGGTGGCGACCCAGAAACTGTGTTGCCTGGTGGATTTCCATGACATACTGTTCTCGAAAGCCTTTAAATAATCCCTAGTAAAACTGAGAGACTACTTGCAGGTGACAATAGGGCTGGAAGTGATATGACGTTTGTACGTGATGAGCCACTCATTTTTGTGAAATAAAGAATCTTGTGAAAAGAGGAATTATGACTCGTATTTACAACAACTTTTCGTAAACATCCCCAAATTCCAGGCACAAGACAAAAGGCATGACTCATATCACAGTAGGCATTACAGCCAGGGAAGTGGCCCTTGTGAAGATTGCTTCCCTAATGCCTGAGAATGGCTCTGAGGAGATCTGTAGGAAGCTGATAATAGGTACTTCGTCGAGCATCACCAGTCAAAATCTGCTTTTTGATCAAGAGCATTTCCTCAGCTAAAAATGTCCTGTTTCCAGACCTTAATGTGATTTTTTTTTTTTAGTGGATTACCATTGAAAAGCCTGAAAACTGGAAAAAAAAAAAAACCCAGTATGAATGATCATCATTCTTCCACTTGTGCTGTCACTGGAATCCTGGCGATGAGACGATCCCGATGGAGTTCTCCTGCATACTGTGGTTTTCAGGGGGCTGGAGGGTGCTCTCCCTCTAAATCTCTCCTCAAGGGCTTGTCAGCTGGCCAAGACCTCACCTGCCGGAGGCGTTCCTGTGAATAAAGGCGACAGGTGCACAGAGCACTTGGCTTCAGAAGTCACGTTCAGAGGCCCTACTCGGTGGAGGGGATGAGGAATGTGCATTTTTACAAGTGTTCCAGATGGTTCTGGGGAGGTGATCCTCCTATAAGTTTAGAGAAACACTGGATAAAACCTAGATAATTCTTCATCTTAAAAAAAAATGTGTATCAAACCCCAGAATATAAGTGGTGATGAGAATGGGGAGAAACTGGAACCCTTGTTCACTGTGATTGAAAACGTAAAATAGGACAATGGCTATGGAAAGTGGGAGGGTGGTTCCTCAAAAAGTTGAATGCCAAATTACCGTATGATCCAGCAATCCCACTTCTGGGTATAGACCCAAAGAATCGAAAGCAGGGTCTCAAAGAGATATTTGTATGCTCACGTTCATAGTGTTATTTGCAATAGCCAAGAGGTGGAATCAACCCAACTGTCCACTGACGGGATGAACCGATAAACAAAAGATCACACACACACACACACAGACACACCGGAATTTTATTCAGCTTTAAAAAGTTTGGAAATTCTGATTCATGTGACAACGTAGGGCATTGTGCTAAATGAAATAAGCCAGACACAAAAGGATAAATATTATAAGATGCTACTTTTACATAGGTACCTAGAGGAGTCACAATCAGAGACAGGAAGTAGAACGGTGGTTGCCAGGGGCTAGAGGGGAGGGGGAAATCGGGAATCACTGTTTTCAGTTCTGCAAAATGGATGGTGGTGATGATCACACCACAATGTGGGTGTACTTATTACCACAACTGCACACTTACAAATGCTAAAGATGATAAGCTTAACGGTGTGTGTATTTTACCACAATTAACTATTATAATTAAAAATATTCCAAGCCTCTGAGAGAGAAAGAACATTATGCAAATAATAAATTACTGGCTCTGTGAGTTTGTATTTCGGGTGGGTCAAAACGCACTTAAGGACTCCAGGATTTAGAGAGCATCAAGAAATTAGTACACGGCACAGCCAGGATCTGAATCCAGAGTCCCCTGGCCCCGAAACCCCCACGCCCATCCCCTCCGCCCCCTCTGGCTCATTTCTGTTTAGACGTAGGGGAGGATGAGAGTCATCTTTGGGGCCCATGTCTGAGGCCTATGTTCGGATCACTGAAACACAGGGCAGAGGTTGCAAAAGTGGGAAACTGGGAGGAGAATATTACGGAGAAGAGGATTTGTTGGAAATGTTGGCCTGGCACTGGAGAGGGTGGGTTTGGGAACTGTTGTTGGGCTAATTAAAAGTAGAAACAGAAAGTAAATGAGCTCAGCAGAGATGAGGGGGGAAAAAAGCAGCACTGGGGAGAGAGAAGCCAAGAGTCAGAGCCAGAACCTGCAGAAATGACAGCACTGTGTTTAGGAAGCAGACCAGGAAGCAGGGTCCAGTGATGGGGAGAGAAAAGAGGTAGGGGGAGCCTCACGGCCAGATTCTTCCACGGCAAACCACAACTCCAGGGGCTAGTTGTGCAAACTGGTATTTGTGTACAGATATCACAGGCTCCACATGTATGGAATCTTCACAACGGCTATGCAAGGTCACATAGAGAAGTGCTGTTATTTTAATGTTATTTATTTATTTATTTATTAAATGTTTATTTTTGAGAGATAGTGAGAGAGACTGAGTGTGAGCGGGGGAGGGGCAGAGAGAGAGGGAGACCCAGAATCCAAAGCAGGCTCCAGGCTCTGAGCTGTCGGCACAGAGCCTGACGTGGGGCTCGAACTCACGGACCGCGAGATCGTGACCTGAGCCGAAGTCGGTCGCTCAATCGACCAAGCCGCCCAGGCGCACCTGTTCTTTTCATTGTATAGACAAGCAAAGGGAACCACAACAATATTGGCCAGTTTCTCAAGGTCATAGGCCAACACCCAAGGCCAAATCTTCTAAGTTCAGAAGCCCTTTTCTTTGCATTATGAAGAGGCCGGGGCACAACAGCCAGGTGCTGGTAATAATGGGATGTGTCACTGGCAGGAACAAAAATGTTGATAAGGAAAACAAACTGGGGGCTCCTGGGTGGCTCAGTCGGTTGAGCGTCCGACTTTGGCTCAGGTCATGATCTCGCGGTCCGTGAGTTCGAGCCCCGCGTCGGGCTCTGTGCTGACGGCTCAGAGCCTGGAGCCTGCCTCGGATTCTGTGTCTCCCTCTGTCTCTGACCCTCCCCCATTCATGCTCTGTCTCTCTCTGTCTCTCAAAAATAAATAAACGTTAAAAAAATTTTTTTAAAAAGAAAAACTGTAAGTCAATCTGCTTTTCACATCAACACACACCAACAATTCGCATTATGCACCTCTGCAAAAAATCTTTTTGTACGACAGGCTATAAACAGCTGCCACCGGTGTTGGTGACTTTTACTAATTCAGGTGAGCTGCACATGAGCACACTTGAATTACTTAACCTTCCATAATCACTGTATTCTCTATGGAAGTTAATTTGGAGGATCCCCAGTTATTCCAACTTACGTGGACTCATCAACATGCAGCCATTCTGACGATAAACTGGTAACAGCATGGCCTCGCTCAAGTTCGCTTTGGGCCAGTTTTTGTTTCCAGCCCTGTACCATGGCATGCGGCTGTGATTCAACAGCAGACTCAAAATAAACAACGACAGGACAATGACTGTGAAGACGAAAAGCCAGAACTTGCGTCCCTTCAGTTTCATTATTTTATATGACCACGTGGAATTTTTCTTTGTGCTTAAAACGTGGAAGAGTGAAAAAGTGCAGTGCAATGTTTTTGTCTGATACGTGCACATTTTAGTTCAGAACCCAAAGAGTTTACCACAGTTGGGTATCTTTGAAATTAAAATATATTATTTTTAACAGAGAGAAGAACAACTGCTACTTATTACTGACCAGTAGAGGAAGTAATTTTGTCCGGTAGAGAACACCAATGTTGGTGGCAAATGCTCCAAACCACCGCACTGCCCAAGCTAGACCGCAGCACGACCCTCCCACCCTCCCCATGCCTCCATGCCCAGGCCCCGAGGTGGGGGGTGGTGGGGATGCCTGGCTGCACTGAAAGGTGGGGGCCACGGTCAGGCTCCGCTCTTTTCCCCTCTGCTCCTCTAGTCAGTCTGCAGAGACCCCCAGCAAGGAGGCCCTCTAGCTGCCAGGGCTCCCAGGCATCTGCCCCTGATATGTCACCAGCCGCCTTTTACCAGAAGGACACAGTGCAGAAGGCTTTGGGAAGTGAAAAATAGCTGCTTCTCTCAAACAGCCCAGAGATCCATACTCCGGGATGGTTAAAAATAACCCCAAGGTCCAGGGGGAGACGTGGATCTCAGAGAAGCATTTGTCCCAGGGAGCACACACAGACAGCAGTCCATTTCCTCAGATGTAGCTTAAAATAGTAATGGAGCAAGCCAGCAGTTTTAAATTCATCACTGAAAATTTTCCATATGCGGGCCGTCTGGGTGGCTCAGCCAGTTAAGCATCCGACTTCAGCTCAGGTCATGATCTCGCAGTCCATGAGTTCAAGCCCTGCATCGGGCTCGTGCCCACAGCTCAGAGCCTGAAGCCTGCTTCGGATTCTGTGTCTCCTCCTCTCTCTGCCCCTCCCCCACTCATGCTCGCTCTCTCTCTCTCTCTCTCTCTCTCTCTTAAAAAATGAATAAATATTAAAAAAATTTTTTTCATATGCTGTCACAAACACCTTTTTTGGTCTTAGACAAAATTGACACTTATGTTCCCATACTATACTTTGCTTAAGTTCTATAATTACCTATAACACACACACACACACACACACACACACACACACACAACGCACATACACAAATACCCTTATATATACCCACTGATGTACATACATATATCCACATACACAATATTAATACTACATTGTTCAGATGTATATAAACACATGTTTAATAACTATATATTTATATGTGCATATTAATCTGGTCTCATGTATATCTACATACATGTCTATTTATATCTATAAAATCAAGCAGATGATGGTTGGGAATAGTCTTTGGAAGAAAATCCGATATGTAAACGCAATGTATTTTTATTATACATCATTGGGCAAATTTGCAGAAATGCAGAAAAGGATCCACTTTCTCCTAGAAGTTAAAAATGTTGGGGCACCTGGGTGGCTCAGTCGGTTAAGCGTCCGACTTCAGCTCAGGTCAAGATCTCGCGGTCCGTGAGTCCATGAGTTCGAGCTCCGCGTGGGGCTCTGGGCTGATGGCTCAGAGCCTGGAGCCTGCCTCTGATTCTGTGTCTCCCTCTCTCTCTGCCCCTCCCCCGTTCGTGCTCTGTCTCTCTCTGTCTCAAAAATAAATAAATGTTAAAAAAAAAAATTTTTTTTAAATGTTTTTTTTAAAAGGTTCATTTTCAAAAAAAATTAGAAGAAAATAATTCCTAGTAACAGAGGACATACAGATGAATATAAGTCATGAAAAAGAATGTATTTTGATATTATCATCAACTGAGTAGTAAACTGTCAAAGGTATCGGGTAAGTATAGACCAAGTAAAGGTGCAAACACTGCCTAGTGACCACCGAGGGAATGTTCTAGTAGTGCACGTGGATCAAAAGTTTCTAGATAAGTTCCGCATCCCCAAGGACGGTCCTGAACCTGGTAATCCCTGACCAGTCAGCCAGTCCTGGGTTTGCAGGACAAATCTAGTTCAGACTTTGAATCCCAAAACAGGATTGGAGTTGCTTTAGGGAATCCTAGAGAGAGGGCAATTTAGTCTCTGTAGAATCTCTTCAGGTTTTTAAACTGATTTCATACCATAAATCCTAATTCAGCCCAAATCTGTGCTGGTTCCCATAAGATGCCCCCCAGTGGTCTTCTAGAACCTCCCCGATGCCCCAAAGCCTTGAACCTTGATCAAAGCCAGAGAAAACGGTAGTCGGTTCAGGCAGCCTGGTCTTGCCTAGTGAAAATTCCAGAGTGTTGGCTTCAGAGCTATCTCACAATTCATGTCAAGCCTCCCTGTGGTCTTTCACTGGACCTAGTACCAACCTCGGCAGGATGCTTAATTCCTTCATGGCATCTTATTGCAGATAATAGTCCCAGAGGGGGTAGGGAAAATGCACCCTGCTCTGCCAGCTCTCCACTGTGAGGCGACAGAAGCCAGGAGATGGATCTGACAGTGGAATTCTGCTGCTTTCTCCCTAACTCTGGAAAGGTTTTCTTCCAAATCTTTGAGAGTTTCCTGTGCCTGTTAGGTAGGTTACGTATTTGGCTCAATGTGACTTTTTTCTTAGGCACATATACAGGACTCCTAGAGGAAACGGTACAGACATAAATATACTAACTTCTTGTTGAGGCTATAGGTTCTGTGAACAATAACAGCTGCCAGTATGAACAGCACAACTGAGACAAGTTACCCTTTTTGTATTAATATTACAAACATAATCATTATGTTTACTCCGTATCTGCTTCCAAGGTGTTCAAAAGACTTTTCAGATGATTTGTAAGAGGTTCTCAACCCGCTGGCTGTACCAAGATTGTTTTGGGGGAACTTGGTCCAAGGCAGCTGGAGATTTAGTCTCCTTTCCACATCTTCCTCCAAAGTCGCCGTCTTGCAAAACCAGGACCAATAAGCGGAAATCTTTAACTGGTGCCTGTCAGAGGCCACGTTGCCTTTAATGACAAGACAAAGAGAGATAAAGAGATTCCCACAGCTGGGGTCGCCCTTGGTAGCTGGGCCTACATTTTGCTTTGATTTCCAGAAGCAAGGCTTCCATCATCTGGTCCTCCCTAATGTGACTGATGGTCTCCTTTCTGGATATATCTCCCACGATAATGACAAGTTTTAGTCTGAATATAACTCATCTCTCCATCTGCCTTGTCATGGCTTTAGACCCAGATTTTCTTCCCTTTTACTTCTTTCCTATTCCCCATGGTAGAGTGCTCTGCTGAGAACAGATGCTCAATAAAGAGTAAATTCTTAAATTCACCCCACTGTAATTTTTCATTTCTGTGATTTTGATGACCTGAAATCCTTTCTTGGTTTGTACAAGAAGGGTAGGCAGAGAGAAAGTGAAACTGTTTCAGGTCTCTGGGAGCTGGGGCAAAGAGCTAAGTTGGGCCTAAGAACAGCAAAATCAGGCACATGATGTGTAACTTTCACTTTTATTTGAGTCCCTGCACCCTTTGACTATTTAAGGAAGAGCTGTCAGGTGACAATGAATTAGTACAGGCAAGTCCTATAAAAGGAACCTTAGAGACCACCTAGTCATGCCATTTACCTCCACTGAATATCCTCCAGTGGTAGTCACTGTTAATCGTAGAAATCTATGCATTTTGAGGAAGCTTTACTTAAAGACTACATGTTAGACCACAAAATAGGTCTCAATCAACTCAAGATTAAAATCATACCAAGCATCTTTTCTGACCACAATGGCTAAAACTAGAAATTAATTATAAGAAGAAAACTGAAAAAAACACAAACATGCAGGGACAAACAACATGCTACTAAACAGTCAATGAGTAAATGAAGAAATCAAAAAGGAAATCAAAATATAATTCAAGACAAATGAAAATGGAAACACAACTTTCCAAAATCTATGGGACATGACAAAGGCAGTTCTAAGAAGAAAGTTCAAAGTGGCACAGGCCTACCTCAAAAAAACAAGAAAAATCCAAATAAACAATTTAACCTTGCACCTAAAGGAACTACAAAAAGAACAAATAAAACCTAAAGTTAGTAGAAGGAAGGAAATAATAAAGATAAGAGTGGAAGTAAATGAAATAGAAACCAAAAACAAAACAAAACAAAAAAAACAACAATAGAAAAGATCAATGAATCTAAAAGCTGGCTTTTTAAAAAGATAACCAAAATTGATAAACCTCTTGCCAGACTCATAAAGAGAGAGAGAGAGAGAAAGAGAGAGAACCCAAATAAATAAGATCAGAAATGAAAGGAAGAAGTTACCCACAGAAATACAAAGAATCTTAAGAGACTATGAATATTATGAATAATGTATGCTAAAAAATTAGAAAACATAGAAGAAAGGGATAAATTCCTAAAAAATACCTTCTAATACTGAATCACAAAGAAACAGAAAATCTGAATAGATTGATTATATGTAACAAAATTGAGCCTATTTTAATTTTTAAACTCTCCAAAAAGAAAAGTCCAGGACCAGAGAGCATCACAGGCAAGTTCTACCAAGTTTTTAAGAAGAGCTAACACCTATCTTTCTCAAGTTATTGCAAAAAATTGAAGAGGGAGGAACACTTTGAAACTCATTTTACAAGGCCAGCATTACCCTGATACTGAACCCAGGCAGACACCGCACAGAAGAAAATTATAGGCCAATATCCTTAATGAACACAGATGCAAAAATCCTCAACAAAATATTAGTGAAACAAATTCAACAATATATTAAAAGTATCATACACTATGATCTAGTGGGATCTATTCCAGGGAAGCAAGAATCTTGGTTCAACATCTGCAAATCAATCAACATGATATACCACATTAACAAAATAAAGAATAAAAATAATATGATCACTTCAATAGATGCAGAAAAAGCATTTGACAAAATTTAACATCCATTTATGATAAAAACTCTCATCAAGGTAAATATAGAAGCAACATACCTCAACATAAGAAAGGCCAGATGTGACAAACCCACAGCTAACATCATACTCAACAGTGAAAAGTTGAAGTCTTTCCCTCTCAAATCAGTAACAACACAAGGACGTCCACTCTCACCACTTTCATTTAACATAGTATTGAAAGTCCTAGCCACAGCAATTAGGCAAGAAAAGGAAATACAAGAAAAATTGGAAATTGGAAAAGAAAAAGTAAAATTGTCACTATTCGCAGATGGCATGATATTATATATAGAAAACCATAAGGACTTCACTTCAAAACTGTTAGAACTAATAAATAAATTCAATAAAATCACAAGATACAAAATTAATACACAGAAAGAGTAATTTTTCTATATGCTTATAATGAGCTATCAGGAAGAAAAATCAAGGCTATAATCCCATTTACAATTGCATCAAAAAGAATAAAACACCTAGGAATAAAGTTAATCAAGATGAAAGACCTGTATTCTAAAAACCATAAGACATTGATTAAAGAAATAGAAGATGACACAAATAAATGGAAAGACATTCCATGCTCATAGACTGGAAGAATTAATATTATTAGAATGTCCATACTATCCAAAGAAATATACAGATTCAATGCAATCCCAATCAAAATTCCACTGGCATTTTTCATAGAACTAGAACAAAGAGTCCTAAAGTTTATGTAGAAACACAAAAGATCCCAAAAAACCAAAGTAATCTTGAGAAAGAAGAACAAAGCTGGAGGTATCATGCTCCCTGATTTCAAACTATACTTCAGAGTTATAGTCATCAAAACAGTATGGTACTGGCATGAAAATATACATATAGATCAATGGAACAGAATAGAGAGCCCTGACATAAACCCACATATATATGTCAGTTAATCTATAACAAGCTGCAAGAGTATACAATGGGGAAAAGATGGTCCCTTCAATAAATGATGTTGGGAAAATAGGACAGCTACATGCAAAAGAATGAACCTGGACCAATATCTTACACAATATACAAAAATAAATTCAATGTGGATTAAAGACTCGATGTAAAACCTGAAACCATAAAACTCCTAGAAGAAAACATAGGCAGTAAGCTCTTTGACATCAGTCTTAGCAATATTTTGAGGGGTCAGTCTCCTCAGGCAAGGGCAACAAAAGCTAAAATAAACAAATAATATTACATCAAACTACAAAGTTTTGCACAGCGGAGGAAACCATCAACAAAGTGAAAAGGCACACTACTAAATGGAAGAAGATATTTGCAAATTATACATCCAACAAGGGGCTCATGTTTAGAATATATTTTAAAACTTACACAATTCTTATCACAATGAGCACTAAATAATCTACAGATTATTGCTGAATCACTAGATTCTACACCCGAAGCTAATATAACACTGTATGTTAACTATACTGGAATTAAAATTTAAAACTTAATAAAAAAAACCCAAAAAACTAAGCTGAGAAATCCATGGCCGCGTATTGTGACATTTCTCCTCAGCCAAGTAACCAAGTGAGTAATAACAGAATGATGAACACCTACGGGGAAAGATGTCTCATAATTAACAAGCCACTCTACCATATTAAAATAACAAAAGTAAGGCAAACATATTTGGGATTTTCAAAATTGCCATAAAATAAACAGAAATAATTCTGACCAAAAAAAAAAAAAAAAAAGGATACAACTTAATATCAAAAAAGCAAACAACCTGATTATTAGATGGACAGCAGATATGAATAGACATGTTTTGCAAAGAAGATACAGATGGCCAACAGGCACATGGAAAGATGCTCAACATTACTAACGGTCAAGGAAATGCACATGGAAACCACAATGAGGTGTCACACCTGTCAGATTAGCTAGAATCAAAAAGACAAAAAATAACAAATATTGGTGAGCATGAGGAGAAAAGGGAACTCTTATGCACAGTTGGTGGGAAAATAAATTGGTGCAGCTGCTGTGGAAAACAGTATGGAGGTTCCTCAAAAAATTAAAAATAGACTATCAGCAATTCCACTCCTGGGTATTTATCCAAAGAAAACATAAACACCAATTTGAAGAGATCTATACACACCTGAGTTCACTTAAGATTTATGGCCAAGATTTGGAAGCAACCTAAGTGTCTGTCAACAGATGAATGGATAGGGGCACCTGGGTGGCTCAGTCAGTTATGCATCTGACTCTTGATTTCTGCTCAGGTCATGATCTCACAGTTTATGGGATAGAGACCCACGTCAGGCCCTGTGTTGACAGCATGGAGACTGCTTAGGATTCTTTCTCCTTCTCTCTCTGCCCCACCCCCACTTTCTTTCTTTCTTCCTTTCTTTTTTTCTTTCTTGCTTCCTTTCTATCTCTCTCTCTCTTTCTTTCTCTCTTTGTCTCTTTCTTTCTCAAAATAAATAAACTTTAAAAAATAGATGAATGAGGGGTGCCTGGGGGCTCAGTTGGTTGAGTGTCCAACTTCGGCTCAGGTCATGATCTCACGGCTGGTGAGTTCGAGTCCCACATCGGGCTCTGTGCTGACAGCTCAAGGTCTGGAGCCTGCTTCAGATTCTGTGTCTCCCTCTCTCTCTTCTCCTCCCCCACTCATGCTCTGTCTCTCTCTCTCTCTCTCTCTCTCAAAAACAAATAAACATTAAATTTAAATAGATGAATGGATATAGAAGATGTGATAGGAATATTATTCATCCATTAATATAAATGAAATCTTGCCATTTGCAATAACATGGATGGACCTAGAGGGTATTAGGCTAAGTCAAATTAGCCAGACAGAGAAAGACAAAAGACAAATACCATATGATTTCCCTTATATGTGGAATCTAAAAAACAAACAAACAAAAAACCAAATACATAAAACAGACATAGACTCATAAATACAGGAAACAAACTGTTGAGTACAGAGTGGGTAATGGTTGGGGGCAGGCAAAATAAATGAAGCAGATTAAGAGATACAAACTTGCAGTTATAAAATAAATAAGTCACTGGGATGTAATATACAGCACAAAGAACATGGTCAATAATATTGTAATAACTTTGATGGTGATAGATGGTAACTACACTTATTGTGGGTATCATTTTATAATGTATAAAATTATCAAGTCACTACGATACGCAGCTGAAATTAATAGGATATTATACATCAATTATACTCCAATTAAAAAAAAAAATCTTGGGGCGCCTGGGTGGCTCAGTCGGTTGAGCGTCCGACTTCGGCTCAGGTCATGATCTCGCGGTCCATGAGTTCGACCCCCACGTCGGGCTCTGTGCTGACAGCTCAGAGCCTGGAGCCTGCTTCAGATTCTGTGTCTCCCTCTCTCTCTGACCCTCCCCCGTTCATGCTCTGTCTCTTCTCTGTCTCAAAAATAAATAAACATTTAAAAAAAATTTTTTAAAAATCTTGACAAAACTGGAAGAGGACTTCAACTCTCTCCATTTTGACCTCCATCTGTACCTTCTTTATTTTTTTTAAGTTTATTTATTTATTTTGAGAGAGACAGAGACAGAGTGAGTGGGGTAGGGGCAGAGAGAGACTCCCAAGCAGGATCCATGCTGCCAGCCCAGAGCCCAACATGCGGCTCGAATACACAAAATCGTGAGATCGTGACCTGAGCCAAAACCAAGAGTTGGATGTTTAACTGACTGAGCCACCCAGGCAAGTACTTTGTAATTGATTAAGTTCTTTCCAGCTTCTCTCTTAACTCAGGCAATAGACCCTGGGAGCAAAGCATCCACGATGGGAACTGAAAATGCCCCCTTGAGCAATATGACTGCCCCCATGTGACTGACCCCAGGACAAGGACTAACCTGACCTTCACTGCCCACCTACATGTACACACTGTCCCACATTTTCCTTACATAAACCTGGAAGGACTTTCAGCACTTTGGAGACGGTCTTCGAGACGTCAACGCACTGTCTTCCTGGTGTTGGCCTCACTGAAATAAATTCCTTTCTTGTTTCACCACCGCTCATCTCTCTGCTTTTGGATTTTGTCAGCGGTGAGTGGCTGGACCTGGTCTGTTTGGGCCCCCCCCCCCCCAGAGCCAGGTGCTCTTCACCCCTGCACCCTGTTTGTAAGACAACAACAACTACAACAGAAGCTCTAGGAGAGCCGGGCCCTTGTCTGTCCATCCTCCACACTGCTGCGTCCCTAAGTCCTGGCACAGTGTTTGTGCCCACTATATAGTAGGAGCTCAATAAATGCTGGGGAGAAAAAAAAGAAAATAAAAAGGTAGATAGAGAAAGAGACGCCAGGGATGGGCAATTAGAAAGAAGGCCATGTGACGACACAGCAAGAAGGCATCCATCCATAAGCCATAGAAATGGGTCTCAGAAGAAACCAGTGACCTCACTGGCACCCTGATCTTGGACTCCCAGCCCCAGATAAGAAAAGAAATGTCAGTTGCTTAAGCCCCCCAGTTTGTGGTATTCTGTTAGGGCCACCTAGACCCACTAGGCCAGTGTTGGGACTTGAGTTGTCCCCTAGGAAGGAACATCCTGTTGGGTGAGGCAGCTCCCTTCACTTGAGGCACTTATTTCCCAGGCAGGGTGTGAGCAGGCAGCCCAGCGGCCAGGGTTGGGTCCTGCAGGGTCTGAGCTGTACCCCACGGCATCCTCCACAGCAAAGCCCCGTGACAGTGCAGTGACCCACGAGGACCGGGATGGCTATAAGGGAAATAGAGCAAGGAGGAGGACAGTATTAAATCAACTTGGTGACTTGCCATCAAATACAGGCTTTAAAATCTTAAATAAATCTGGATTGATAGAGCAGCGTGTCAGAATCTGAATCTTAAAGATCATCGTGTCGAACCCCTTATCTAAACGATAGGGGCCAAGAGGCTCAGAGAAGTCGAGATTCTCTCAAGATCTAGAGGCAACGTGAAAACCAAGGTGGACCCAAGATTCCGGCTTCCTGATGTTTTCTAAGATATCCTGTCTAGCTAAAATTGGTTTTATAGTCACTGCACCTACGTGGCTCTAAATATAATTTAAAGCTTCCAGCTTGGAAACAAAGCCAAACGTAAACCATACTGTGTGTAAACTTGGCAGGGTCACGGCTATGACTGTGTCCCAGTGAGGAACCCTCCCAAGACCTCAGGACTCACGGCACAGTATGATCTGACCGACCCAAAACAGCAGAAAACGTGGGGGTGAACCATTTTTTTGCTTCCAGGTGGGAACAGGATAGAACACATCTCTCTCCCCTTATTTCCTTCCCTCCCTCCTCCTATTATTCCCCCTCCTCCGCTCCTCCTTCCCTTTGTTCTCCCTCTCAATTCTGTCACGTTATCTGCACATCTTGAGTAATAGAATCCCATTGTTTAATCTAAGGGACCAGAGTTTTAGTCCAGAGATGATAAAGCTCAAGAGTTGAATAGCTATCAGCCCTCCATAATAAATGTTACTTTTCTTTTTTGCTGTCGTATTTGTGCCACATCTCCTTTACAAGTCAATTTTTTTTCTCCTATACAGGTTTTCCCAGAACAACTAAGAAATCCTTATTGAGGCAGTGCATCCCAAATCCTACTATTAAAGGCTTTGGGCTTCTTTTAGATGTCCTGACAGAATTTTCTCCAGAATGCCGTTAAGGTGTCCAGAGTGGACTCAGTTGCCTGAAAGCAACAGAAACTCCTGACCCAAGTGACTGAAACAGTAATGAATGAATCTTCTCACACAAAACTAATGACAGAGGGGGAGTAACTCTCTCAATGAAAAGGGTATGTTGCTAGATGAGATATGAAGAGCAATGCTGGAAAAAAATGAAAGAACTGATAAGTTGGGGGCAAATGCTTGGGCCAAAGTTGAGGCAAAGCCTGAATCCAGAGAAGGAATGCTCAGCCACTTTGCTCCAGGGCACAAGAACTTGGGTTCTGCGGCCTCCCCTAGGGAGAGGGAGAAATCAACGCCCAGGCAGGGGTCTTACTGGGGTGCTTCCTATGGCTGATACCCCCAAAAGTCCCCTGTCAAGGAAAGTGTGAACCAGAAACAAACCTTCCCATCCCCTACGATCCTAGGGGACCTTGGAGAAGGTTGCTGGGCTCTGACTACAGAAAAGGAAAGAAAAAGAAGAAAGAGAAAGAAACTGTCCTGGAGGGGTCTTGACTGCAGCCCCATCCTTGTTGCCTGCGGCAGATTTGCAGGCCTAGTTCCCTTCTGGAATCTCAAGCCAGGAATTGGGTTTAAGGTGTCACTGACCAGTAGAGCCCCCAGGTATCTGGCAAAAGCAAATATAAATCCTCTATGGAGGAAGTACCTCTATCCCGACCACCCAGAAGCCCTGGATACCATTTTTCTAAGGCCCACGGTCCCTGCAGAGATAAATAGCAAATCGGGAAACAAGGTTCCGGGAGAAAAGGCCAGCAGAAGCAAGGAAGAGCAGACACAGACCTGCACAAACTTTTAGAAATCTATCAGATACAAATTGTAAACCAACTATACTGCTGAGTTTCAAGACATAAGCCAAGTCCACAGGAGAGGCTGTTCCACTGTTGCAGCTGAACTCCACAGTTCAGCACCTCAACAATTATGTCAGGCATCTTAATACTTCCTGTCTTTCTACCTTGGCCTCCAGCCTGAGCAACCTGTTTGTCCTCCACCAGCTCTCCTCATGATCACAAGATGGCTGCAGCTGCTCCCGGTTTCACAACCACACAACCTCCCAAGGCAAAAAAGAGAGGATATGTTTCCACGTACCTCTTTTTAAGACTGAATCTTTGCAGCTGGCTTCAAACACTTCATGGGCCGGGATTTCATCACACACGCATGACTAAGGGAATTACAGGGAAGGAGAATAACTGCATTAGATCAGTAATGAGTCAGTTGCTGGGACGAGGGATGGTGGGCCCACCCTAGAGCTGCTGTGGAGGAGGATAAATCCATACACAAAACACAAGCTTTAACAGCAAGGTTAAAAAAATGTGGTGGGGAGGGGTGTGGACAGAGGTAGGAACCTATCTTCAGCAGCCTCCCCTTCCCAGGTTTTCAAATGTGCAGTCTGCTGATAACATTTTCCAACTCTAGGACTTTTGGCCTCTAATCATCTGACAGTTGCTCAGCTGGAGATTATTACCTCTGCTCCCCGCCCCCGCCCCCCCCCCCCCCCCCCCCCCCCCCCCCGCCCAAGAAGCTACTTTAGCACATGTAGGACGAGTGCATGGCTTTTGCCACCCTTGGGCTGATCGTTAACATTTAATATGAGGGGCGATTGGCTGGCTCAGTAAGTGAAGCACATGACTCTTGATCTCAGGGTCGTGAGTTCGAGACTCACACCGGGTGCACAGATTACTTTAAAAAAAGTTGCGAAACATTTAATATGATACTCCACTAGTTCTGTTTTCCAGATTCTATGTTATGTTTTGTGAGGAAATGACACTTTGCATAATCTACTGCCAAGGCACGGAATTTGCTGACAGGTTTCAATTCTGTATGAATCTGCAGTAAGAAGGTATTGTCGGGTATTGAGTTTTGACGATTGAAAGGTTAAAATATACATCTGAAAGCTGAGAAAGAGTTAAAAATCAACGTGCGGAAGTTAAAGAAAGGGAAGGGGTACTTCGTGGCCTTTCTGGGGTTGCCAGTGTAGTACAGAGATTGACGTTTCAGAGGTGTAGCTCGTTAACCTTCTTGGGCCCCAGCTTGGCCAGAGGGAACAGTTACGGAGTTTCATGCAGAATGCCACTTCTCAGAGATCCGGGAGGATCACACGTCCCCAGGGCCCACATCCACACTGATCCACTGAGCCTCCCCTGGCGACAGTCCTGTAAATATTAGAGTGACCACACATCCGGGTTCTTGCTGTGCACCTGTCGTCTGGCATCCCTGTCACTCTAAGCAATGCCCGTGTTTGGAAGAGAAAATATATGGTCATCTTCTCCAGAATCGTGACATTTTCTACATCCTATAACTCTGTTTGCACATTATTCCTGATCCCCGTCTCCACTACTGACCTACCCCACACAACTTCCTGCGGGCGGTGGGCACCTCCGTGGGGAAGCCAGGGTATGGAGATTAGACAGCCCCCGGGATCCTTGCCCCAAACTCAGGGCTACACTTACTTTTCTGGGCCCTGCTTTTAAAGTGTTATCATTTCTACTTGCGTTATCATTGCTTCCTCCGACAGACCCCTTTTATTACTACGGATAGATTTGCCTTGGAATTCAAAATGCCTGCCTGCACACCTCCCCCACACTCCTCTCCCTTTACGTTTATCTGCTATACATTATTAACCCTATATATCAGACTTGCCAACCAGAAAAGTTCAGCTCCCCGGTGAAATAATAACTATTTTCCAGGGATTCTGACTTTGCGGGAAAGTTAAATTTGAACACTTCTAGTAACCCTTTCAACTCCAAAATGTTCTGGCCCTAAATGCCTAAAAGAACACAGGGCACTACCCCACAAGGTACCATATACAGCTACGGACTGAAGTGTGTTCCCCTCAGATTCGTACGTGAAGCCCTAACCCCCAATGTCACGAGTTGAGGATAGGGTCTTTAAGGGAGTAATTACAGTTAAAGTCATAGGGATGAGACCCTAATCCAATATGACTGGTGTCCTTGTAAAAAGAGGAAGAAACACGAGCAATGTTGCCACTCAGGGGAAAGACCATGTGAGGACAGGGTGAGAACAGGGTGTCTACAAGCCACGCACAGGGGTCTCAGCAGAAACCAAACCTGCTGATACTTTGACCTTGACCTTGCAGCCTTCAGAACTGTGAGAAAACAGATGTCTGCCGTGCAAGCCTTCCAGTCTGTGGGATTTTGTTACAGCAGCCTGAGCAGACTGATATACACACAAAAGAAGGGTGAGATCTACTTCTTTCTTACTTACAGCTTACTATCCAGTCACGGTGCTCAGACATAGAAAGAAACAAAGTACAGCAAATACTTCAAGTGTTTTGTAATTTCCCTGGTGGATGACTTTCATCTTCTTTAAAGTATTCTTTAGCCCCTATCTTGGTCTGATCTATGCAAAACTGCTGTATGTCAATTTTGTGTCTTTGAATGCTGTCACTGTCAGTCAACTAAGTGCCTTGGGATTGCATGGATAGCTCCCAATATGCTAACCTCGGATTCCCCCTGACTTTGGTTGTTTTTAACCCAAGTTAGTTAAAATATAGTGTAATATTAGTTTCAGGAGTAGAATTTAGTGATTCATCACTTACATATAACATCCAGTGCTCGGCAATCAAAAAGAATGAAATCTTGCCATTTGCAACTACGTGGATGGAATGAGAAGGTATTATGCTAAGCGAAATTGGTCAGTCAGAGAAAGACAAATATATGACTTCACTCATATGAGGACTTTAAGACACAGAACAGAGGAACACAAGGGAAGGGAAGCAAAAATCATGTAAAAACAGGAAGGGGCACAAAACCTAAGAGACTCTTAAACATGGAGAACAAACAGAGGGTCACTGGAGGGGTTGTGGGAGGGGGGATGGGCTCAATGGGTAAGGGGCACTAAGGAATCTATTCCTGAAATCATTGTTGCACTATATGCTAATTTGGATGTAAATTAAAAAAAATAAAATTAAAATTAAAAAAATAACACCCAGTGCTCATCACAACAAATGCCCTCCTTAATGCCCATCATACATTTAGCCCATCCCCACTACCACCTCCCCTCTAGAAACTCTCAATTTGTTCTCTGTATTTAAGAGTCTCTTATGGCTTGTCTTCCTCTGTTTTTTTTAATCTTATTTTTCCTTCCCTTCCCTATTTTCATCTGTTTTGTTTCTTAAATTCCACATAATAAGTGAAATCCTATGATATTTGTCTTTCTCTAACTTATTTTGCTTAGCATCATATTTAGATCACATCTTCTTTCTCCATTCATCAGTTGATGGGCATTTGGGCTCTTTCCATACTTTGGCTATTGTTGATATTGCTGCTATAAACATTGGGGTACATGTGCCCCTTCAAATCAGCATTTTTTTTATCCTTTGGAAAAACGCCTAGTAATGCAATTGCTGGGCCATAGGGTAGTTCTATTTTTTTTATTTTTTGAGGACCCTGCATACTGTTTCCCAGAGTGGCTATACCAGTTTGCATTACCACCAAGAGTGCAAAAGTGTTCCCCTTTCTCTGCATTCTTGCCAACATCTGTTGTTGCCTGAGTTGTTAATTTTAGCCATTCTGACTGGTGTGAGGTGGTATCTCATTGTGGTTTTGATTTCTATTTCCCTGATGATGAGTGATGTTGAGCATCTTTTCATGTGTCTGTTAGCCATATGGATGTCTTCTTTGGAAAAGTGGGTCCATTCATGTCTTCTGCCCATTTCTTCACTGTATTATTTGTTTTTTGGGTGTTGGGTTTGGTAAGTTTTGTATAGATTTTGGATACTAGCCTTTTATCTGATATGTCATTTGCAAATATCTTTTCCCATTCCGTTGGTGGCCTTTTAGTTTTGTTGATTGTTTCCTTCGTCATGCAGAAGTTTTTATCTTAATGAGGTCCCAATAGTTCATTTTTGCTTTTGTTTCCATTGCCTCTGGAGACATGTCTAGTAAGAAGTTGCTGCAGCCAAGGTCAAAGAAGTTGCTGCCTGTTTTCACCTCTCGGATTTTGATGGCTTCCTGTCTTACATTTAAGTCTTTCCTCCATTTTGAATCTATTTTGTGCATGTTGCTGTCCAGTTCCCCCAGCACCATTTGCTGAAGAGATGGTCTTTTTTCCATTGCATACTCTTTCCTGCTTTGTTGAAGATTGGTTGGCCATATATTTGTAGGTCCATTTCTTGGTTCTGTTCCATTGATCTATGTGTCTTTTTTTGTGTTGGTACCATACTGTCTTGATGACTACAGCTTTGTAATACAGCTTAAAGTCTGGGATTGTGATGCCTCCAGCTTTGGTTTTCTTTTTCAAGAATGCTTTGGCTCTTTGGGGTCTTTTCTGGTTCCATACAAATTTTAGAATTATTTGTTCTAGCTTGTGAAGAATACTGGTGTTATTTTGATAGGAACTGCATCAAATGTGTAGGTTGTTTGGGGTAGTATATTTATTTTAACAATATTTGTCCTTCCAATCCATGAACATGAAATGTGTTCCCATATCTTTGTGTCTTCTTCAATTTCTTTCACAAGCTTCCTATAGTTTTCAGTGTACAGACCTTTTGCTTCTTCGGTTAGGTTTATTCTGAGGTTTCTTATGGTTTTGGGTACGATTGCAAATGGGATCAATTCCTTAAGTTCTCTTTCTGCTGCTTCATTATTGGTGTATAGAAATGCAACTGATTTCTGTACATTGATCTTATATCCTGCAACTTTGCTGAATTCATGTATCAGTTCAAGCAGTGTTTCAGTGGAGTCTCTTGGATTTTCCACATAGAATATACGATTCCCCCTTAAAACCCTGTCCACATGAAATGACTCAATCCCTGTAGATCCTGCTCTGTGGGGGCTGCTAGGAGTCCTGCCCAGACCTCCTTCAAGTGTGAAGCCCTTGTTCCCCAGCTGCTGGCATGTTGGCAGTTCAGGCTTTCTCCTTCAGAAGGGAGCTTCCTCACTCAAGGTACATCCCACCTCAGGGGCAGCCTCAGCTCCCTTCCCCTTCTACTCCCATGGCCTTCCAATAGGCTAGGTACACATCCACGCAGGCTCTTGCCTTAGATGGTCCCTTTGTGGGAATGTTCTCCAGCTACCCACATGCCAAACTTCCTCCCTTCCTCCAAGTCTCTGGTCCTATGTCTCTTCTCAGTGAGGCCTGCCCCCATCCACCTGCACAATCCTACAATCTGCCCCACTCCACTCCACCCCAGTAGGCCCAGCTCTCCTTCCTGCCCTATTGTTTCCCCCCACTTCTAACCTACTATATACATTTCATGTTTGCTGTTCCCTCCAGTCGCAAGGCAAGGGTCTATTTTGTTCACAGATGTATTCCAAGCACATAGTGGGTACACAGGAAACCTTTGTCAAATTTGTTTGATAAACTTTTCATCAGCTTAAGTAGGGATATGACTTCACTCTTCATAGGATCCAACTCCCTGACATCAAAAAAAGCCTTAATGAAGAAAATGCAGTCTTCTTTACACAATGGAGAACTTATGCTGCCTCAAACAATTCTGAGTCTCAGGGTCACATGCCATAAAAGCAGCACCATAATACCTAGCATATTTGACAACTATGACAAGTCATTTTTTCATATTTTCTTAACTGTAAACAAAATTATTTTCAGTAATTACCAAAACTAATTTTATTTTTATACTTAATTATATATTTTTTGCTTGATTCCTTTAGTTTTACAACAACTAGCTAAAGGCTTTTAAAGGAGTCAACATGGCAGAGAAGTAGGGGGGCCCAAAGTTCCCTTACCCCTCAAACACAGCAGTACTGAGGCCAGAAGACTTGGAATTCCAGGAATCCGGGCTACAGAGTGACAGAAATGTCTCCAGGGGCCCACAGGGACAATGTGGCAAAGCCATAGGTGCATGATTGCAAACTGTGAGAGATAAAACAGTGTAAGAATGGAGACGAGGGATCCCCTTCTTTGAAGAGACAAAAGGAAGAGAAAGAGAGGTTGTGGAAGTGAGGATTGTATTTGGACAAGAGAAAAACCACAGACCAGGGATCGAAAAAAAATGGAAGAAGATCCAATCTCTCTCTAACTGCGAGGCTTTCTCCGGACTGGGGCCACTACACTGTTCACGCACCTGGGGAGGAGGGGAGCCAGCACCTGGCTTGGCAGTTAGCTTCCAGGTGCAGTCGGAGAGAGCAATTCTCTCCCTTGAGTGCTGTGGGAAGAAGGCAAATTTCCTTAGTGGGACAAAGACCCCACTAAAAAGGAGAACTATAGACCAATTTCCCTGATGAACATGGATGCAAAAATTCTCAATGAGATACTAGCAAATCGAATTCAACAGTATATCAAAAGAATTATTCACCACGATCAAGTGGGATTCATTCCTGGGCTGCAGAGCTGGTTCAATATTCGCAAACCAGTCGATGTGATACATCACATTAATAGAAGAAAGGATAAATACCATATTTATCTATTGACCATCCTGTCAATAGATGCAGAAAAAGCATTTAACAAAATACGGAATCCTTTCTTAATAAAAACCCTCAAGAAAGTCGGGATAGAAGGATCATACTTAAACATCATAAAAGCCATTTATGAAAAGCCCACAGCTAATATCATTCTCAATGGGGAAAAACTGAGAACCTTCCCCTGAGATCAGGAACACGACAGGGATTTCCACTCTCAACACTGTTGTTTAACATAGTGTTGGAAGTCCTAGCCTCAGCAATCAGACAACAAAATGAAATGAAAGGCATCCAAATTGACAAAGAAGAAATCAAACTTTCACTTTTCGCAGATGACATGATACTCTACATGGAAAACCCAAAAGACTCCTCCAAAAAACTGCTAGAACTGATACATGAATTCAGCAAAGTTGCAGGATACAAAATCAACGTACAGAAATCAGTTGCATTTCCATATACCAGTAATGAAGCAGCAGAAAGAGAAACCAAGAAATCAATCCCATTTATAGTTGCACCAAGAACCATAAAATACCTAGGAATAAGCTTAGCCAAAGATGTAAAAGATCTGTATGCTGAAAACTATGGAAAACTTATGAAGGAAATTGAAGAAGACACAAAGAAATGGAAAAACATTCCATGCTCATGGATTGGAAGAAGAAACATTGTTAAAATGTCAATATTACCCAAAGCAATCCCAATCAAAATTTCACCATCATTCTTCTCAAATCTAGAATAAACAATCCTAAAATTTGTATAGAACCACAAAAGACCCCGAATAGCCAAATTTATGTTGAAAAAGAAAACCAAAGCAGGCAGCATCACAATCCTGGACTTCAGCCTCTACTACAAAGCTATAATCATTAAGACAGTATGGTACCTGCACAAGAACAGACATATAGACCAATGGAATAGAATAGAGAACCGGAACTGGACCCACAAATGTACAGCCAACTAATCTTTGACAAAGCAGGAAAGAGCATCCAATGGAAAAAAAGACAGTCTCTTTAGTAAATGGTGCTGGGAGAACTGGATGGCAACATGCAGAAGAATGAAACTGGACCACTTTCTTACACCATTCACAAAAATAAACTCAAAAGACTGAAGATAAAAGACTGAAATATGAGACAGGAAACCATCAAAACCCTAGAGGAGAAAACAGGCAACAACCTCTTTGACCTCAGCCGCAGCAATTTCTTGCTCAACACATCTCTGAAGGCAAGAGAAATAAAAGCAAAAATGAACTATTGGGAACCTCATCAAGATAAAAAGCTTCTGCACTGCAAAGGAAAAAAATCAACAAAACTAAAAGGCAACTGATGGAATGGGAGAAGATATTTGCAAATGACATATCGGATAAAGGATTAGCATCCAAAATCTATAAAGAACTTACCAAACCCAACACCCAAAAAACAAATAATCCAGTGAAGAAATGGGCAGAAAACATGAATAGACACTTTTCCAAAGAAAACATCCAGATGGCCAACAGACACATGAAAAGATGCTCAACGTCCCTCATCATCAGGGAAATACAAATCAAAACCACATTGAGATACCACCTCACACTGGTAAGAGGGGCTAAAATTAACAACTCAGGAAAGAACAGATGCTGGCATGGATGTGGAGAAACAGGAACCCTCTTGCACTGTTGGGGGGAATGCAAACTGGTGCAGCCGCTCTGGAAAACAGTGCTGAGGTTCCTCAAAAAATTAAAAATAGAACTACCCTATGACCCAGAAATTGCACTGCTGGGGATTTATCCAAAGGATACAGGAGTGCTGATTCATAGGGGCACATGTACCCCAATGTTTATAGCAGTGCTTTCAACAATAGCCAAATTATGGAAAGAGCCTAAATGTCCATCAACTGATGAATGGATAAGCAAGATGTGGTTTATATATACAATGGAATACTACTTGACAATGAGAAAGAATGAAATCCTGCCATTTGCAACAACATGGATGGAACTGGAGGGTATTATGCTAAGTGAAATAAGTCAGTCAGAGAAAGACAGACATCATATGTTTTCACTCATATATGGAACTTGAGAAACTTAACAGAAGACCATGGGGAAAGGGAAGGGGGAAAAATAGTTTCAAACATAGAGGGAGGCAAACCATAAGAGACTCTTAAATATTGAGAACAAACTGAGGGTTGATGGGGAAGAGGGGCAAGGGAGAGAGGAGATGGGTGTTGGGCATTGAGGAGGGCATTTGTTGGGATGACACTGGGTGTTGTGTGTGAGTGATCAATCATGGGAATCTACCCCCAAAACCAAGAGCACACTGTATACACTGTATGTTAGCTAACTTGACAATAAATTATATATAAAAAAAATTAAAAAATAAAATATAAAACTAGCAAAAAAAAAGAATAAATTTCCATTTAAAGATAGATTTCAAACTCTGTAAATACACCATGGATGAACCAAACAAAAATATTAAGTCCAGCCCACATTCAGGAGAGAAGAAGTGGGCTCCACAGGTCAAAGGGAGGCATATTGAAGAATTTGTGGACATAGTTTTACCACATACTGAAATTATTTAGAACCAACACACAGATGTGGGAGAGAAAAGTATTTTATCACTGATGTTGTTTAGAACCCCTGACCCAAGTCGAGAACAAAAAGTAACCATCTTTTAGTCATTTTTATTATATCTTTACATCCTTCACATTGTACCCCCCGTCTACACTTGGGGCAGAAGACTCCCCCTTCACTGCTCTTGGGAAACCATGGGATAGAGGAAAACATTGATGTAGAAGGTGTAGGACGTTATGGTTGAACCGCGTCCTCCAAAAAGGCATGTTGAAGTCCTAACTCCCAGTACCTCAGAATGTAACCTTATTTGGAAATAGGGTCACTGCGGAGGTCATGGTGGAGTAGGTGCCCCCCTAATCCAATACGGCTGGTGTCCTTATAAGAAGAAGAGGCACAGAAACACAGACACACAGGGGAAACACCACTTGATGTTCTTGTAGTGATACGTCTGGAAGCCACAATGCCAAGGATTTCCAGTAAGCACCAGAAGCTAAGACAAAGGCACTCTCTGGAAGGAATCAACCCTGCTGACACCTTGATTTCAGATTTCTAGCTCCTAGAATTGTGAGGAAATAAATTTTTGTTGTTGTAAGTCATCCAGTTTGTAGTCCTTTGTTATGACAGCCCTAGGAAATTGACACATAGCTCTTCGGGAAAATCTGCACGGTCGCCATTTTGTCCCTTTGGCTACTTAGCATGTGAACACCATTCCTTTGAAACTGAAGAGAAGCTATTCCCTTTTCCCACCCCCAGCAATTACATCACAGACACCTCACCCAAGCACGGCAAGTCAGAGTCTCCCTGTGGAGATTTTGAATCTTGAAAGAGGGACTAAGCAACCAAATTGTGACTCTCGGCAGTGGCTCTGGCAGGTAGAGAAGTCCTGCAGCAAATGTGCCAAGACAGCTACACCAGCCTCAGTTCTCAGCAGGCCATTCCTATGCCAAGTTCTTGGTTATGTCTTTTCCATGACTCTCCAGCCTTTCTATTGATTCCATGAGCTACCTAATACCCCTCTAGAAAATTCCAACTCTGCTTAAGTGAACCCAGAGTCAACTTTGTAACCACAAACCCTAACTATTACACCCTAGAAGTTGGCTTTTAAGCCAGATGCCTGTTGTAGTTTCGTTTCTTATATTTACCTATTTCTCGCCTACTGTAAACCTTCTGCATTCATCTATACATGCATTTATCCATCAAACATGTACTGGTTGCCTTTAATTGTCAAAGTACTAGGTGTCTGGAAAACATTGCCTATTAAGAATGACACATACCCTTAAAGAACCACAGCCTAGTCCAGGGCAGAACAGTCAAGAAAACAGATGGTTATGACACAGAGTGGTGACTGCTATGATAAACAGAAAATGTACCTAACTGATATGCTATGGGAGAAGGGAAGGAAGGCTTCCTGTGGCCAACTGATTCCAAAACTGTGTCCTGAAGGATACATTACATGCCTAGGCAAGGTAGAACAGGGAAGGGGACAGACATTCCACTAGTGGAAGAAATTTAGCAGGTCAGAATATTAAGTTACTGAACCAGAGTTCGGTGTGTCTGTGCATAAAATTCTAGGTAGGGGTTGGCAAAAGTTGAAGCTATAAAAGAAGTAGGTTGAAGTCGATGCTGCATGTCTCGCTTAGGGATTCAGACTTTATCCGGACAGCAACCTATAACCACCAAAGCAGGGAGAAAGCAGCCCGTTTTATATCTGAAATTGATTTTTCCAGCAACAGTGCCAAGAATTAATTGGAATGGGGCAGGTACTGGAAGGTAAGAAGACCAGATGTGAAAGTGTTAAGAGTCATCTGGGAGGTTTCAAAGAGGCAAAGGTCAGGACGGGGATGGTAGTAGATAGCAAAGATGGGAAGGATAGGACAGATTGGAGATGAATGGATGTATTCTGAATTCTCTGCTTGCAGGAAGGCACTTCTAGAAGGACACAGGCCATCCACCTTGTTCACTATGGCCCAACACAGTGTCTCGCACACAGAGGCACTGAGGACATTTTTATCTGTCTTCGAGCGTAATGCTTCTTTTCTTGGCCATGTCCAGTCTACTGCGGGGCCCATTAGAGGCACTCTTTCTTTCTGTTACAGTGTTTTTTACCTCTGGCATTTCCTTCTACTGCTTTCTTAAAGTTTCCATCTTGCTGCTTACCTGACTCAACTGTTCTTGCAAGTTGTCCACTTTTCCCAAAATAGCTCTTAAAATATTTATCATAGCTATTTTAGCTGCTTGCCCCATAATTCCCAAATCTCTGCCATACCGCCACCTGGTGCTGATGCTACTCGGATTGTGGTTTTGCTTGCCTGTTACCTTGCGTTGCAATTTTTTGCTGGAAGCCAGACATGACATGTCAGGTAATAGGACCTGAGGTATGTGGCCCCTTAGTCTCAGCTTCTGTTCTAATGTAACCAGGGTGCTGAGCCGTCTTTAATCTCTGAAGCTGCAGGTGCCAGAGGCCTCAAGTAACTAGGGCCTGTGCCTTTCAGTTACAACCCGCTGCTATTTCACCGAGGTTTGCAGGTACTGCTAAAGTGTGGGCATGTGATCTTATAATTAAATATGTCTTTAAGTGGGCTTGTCTTCCTGGGCTATGACTTTCACAAGTATTTATTAGCTCTTTTCCCCCCCTTCCCTCAGGTGAGACAGGAAGGCTGGAGGGGGCTGGAGGCAGGGAAATGCCCTTCCCCAGGTAGGACAGTCCTTTCCCTTAGCAAGTAGGCCTTTGTTACAAGAATGCTCCAGGCATATTTTTGAATGTAAATATTCCCCTTCCTGTGCCAGAGCCACATGGGGATCACTCTGGGCTCTTCATCATGAAAACCCTGGTGAGGTTCCTGGAGGTAAGACCCCAAAAAAGAAGGCAGACTCCAGGAGTTTCTTACCCTCAGGCTGGTCCACACTCAGCCTCCAGCGGTTTATCAAAACTGTCATCTAAGTTCCCACCAGCGTGGGGCTGCAGCACCTTCTGGACAGGTAAGGAGATCTTGGCTGTGACTCTGGTTTGGCCTCTCTCTCCAGATCATGGGATGCAGCTCTGCCCTGGGACCTCAGTCTCTGATGGGTTCAAGGGAATGTATTGATTTTCAGCTTGTTCAGCTTTTTTTGCTCTGAGGACGGGATTAATGACCTGCAAGTTCTTTACACAGTGGAACCGAGATCAGAACTGCCTCAGTACATGCTGTTGAATGAATAAAGCACAGTAAGCAGGTTTGAATGAACACTTCTGGAGAGAAGGTATCAGAGAGGAGTCAGGGAGGACACCAGGGTCTGGCTGGGGTGAGAAGTAAGATAGGGAACACAGTGGGATAGCAGATATTTGGGGAAGGACAATTAAAAAGAAAAAAAAAAAAACATTAATGGAGAGTTCTGCTTAGTTATGTTTTGCATACTTGCAAATCTTGCTCTGATGACCTGAAGGTTTTCTTTATGGAGGGGCGGGGGGCGGGGGGAGGGGGATAGAAATAAAATAAACCATAATCCAATGGTTCAGGATTGGTGTGAACGTGGCGACACAAGTTATGTCTCCTTTCATTTAAAGATACGCAGGGGTGCGGCTCCCATCAGTGTCAGCCACGGTGGTGTGAGTGCCCTGTTTTCATAACCTCAGAGAGTGCAAGGGCCTGGAGGTCACAGTAGCAGCGACTGAGTGACATGGGAGCCACCTAGGAGTGGCAAGATAAGAGAGTACACTTTACCTTCCCGGGGCACCGGGATGGGTAAGAGACTCCTGCTTAAAACCCCTTCTTAAACCTCTTAACTGCCTTCTTACACTTCTCCTTAAAAACTCCATTCATTTTTTGTTACAAATAGTAATAATAATAATAATAATAATAATAATGGAAGAATTGGCAGCCGGCATTCCAGGGAGGATCCTTTCCCTATCTTTGTGAGCACAGTGCTTTATCAAAGAGCAAACACAGAAAGTGAAGAATAACACAATGATTCCTTCCTGCTTCTTTCGAAACTAGAGGGTTTGTATGTTCTTTGAGCCTCCACTGTTGTGTGACCCTGGTTTTAAAGAGGCTGGGCCACACAATCCAAAAGTTCACACTGGCTCCTCTGTTCATTTCAGAACAGTCATTTCTCCGTTGTCAAGGCACCTGTCTAGAGAAAGAACTCTTGCTTGTCAGGAGTTGGCTTCCGTCCGGTCTTATCTTGGGCCACCTGGGACAGGCCACGGATGTCAGTTTGTCATGTGGTTGCTGACTAAACTTTGAAGCTTGTAGTGCCACTTGGAAAAGAATCAACCTTTGAGAAGTTCCAAGGGTTTCTTTCTTTTTTTTTTTTTTTTTACTCGAGCTTTGTAACAAATATAGATGATTTTGCATGTATTTTTTTTATCATTTCCCTCTCTCATTTCTTTTTAGATAAGCACTTTTTCTGATTATAAATTAACATATGTTCATTGCTACAAATATGGAGAATACAGAAAATTATACTGTCTATGGTATTCAATACTCAATAAAAATTGTTAGTAATCCCATCACTCAAAGATAATTGCTATCAACATTTGTTATTTTGGGGGGCTTTTTTCTCTGCATTCATACGTATACTCATACTTTTTTAAGAAAATTGCAATATACTTTTCATTCGCTCTTTGTCTCACTTAATGCCACAGTATGAAAAATTTTCCATGTAACTAAATATTCTGTGAAAACACAGTATAATAGCCTTTTATGTAATTAAATATTCTGTGAAAACACAGTACAATAGCCTTTCTCAATATGCAATTATATATGCACTATTCCTCTATTATTTTACTCATACAACAGTTATAGTTACATAGTGTTGTATATTGAGGACTTTTCAAATTATAAACAACCTTGTAAAAAATCCAAGTGGCTAAAGTTTTCTATTATTGCTTTACTAATAGGACTTGTTGGGAAGACAATGTGGATCGAAAACATTAATGACTTTAGTGCATATTGTTAAATTACTTTTCTGAAAAAACTTTTGCCGGCTGACTTTTCACCGGCAGTATACTACAGCGTGTTCATTCCAAATAAATTTTATCTTAAAAACAAAACCTTTGCCTATTTTGAATGTGGAAGATGACACCTAAATCATTATCCAAATGCACGTTTATTTGATTACTAGTGAGACTGAACATTTTCCCCTCTTTTTCTGGTAAAGAGTAACATTTCAGATAAAATTATAATTAGTTTTGAAGTTACACATTTTAGACTGGTGATATGAATACAACCTTCTCATTTCTGCCATTATCACATAGTATGTTAGAATACTGTTGGTAACCACTGTTTGCTAAACACTCTGGTACGTACATCTTTTAAAGGATTCAGCGAGAATGCACGTAGTCATAAACTTAGTCCCTTATAGGGACTCTCTCTCTCTCTCTCTCTCTCTCTCTCTCTCTCTCTCTCTCTATATATATATATATATGTATATATAGTTATTCTCTGTGGTTCACAAGGGCAGATTTTGTATACAATTCTATAACTTGGGAGCACTGGACAAAATCATCTCCTTTCATCCATTTAACAAAGATTTATTGAGTTCCAACCACTACTGTAGATATGGACAGTCTTGCTCGAGTCAGCCATGGTTTTGTGCTTACAATTCTAGTGCAGGGAAAAGACCAAAAATAAAAGGGGGGGGGGGGAACATACAAATAAATAAAATAATATAGAATGTGAAGTCTTAAACAAGAAGCCGTTGAGCTAGAGAACAGCAGAAGAGAACACATTTGCTAGTTTGGCAAGATGCTCAGAAAAGACTTCTCTAAGGCGACGTTCAAGTTGACACCTAAAGGAGAAGCGTGGCAACCCTGATGGTGGGAGGGAGTTCAGGGATGAGTGGTGGATAGTAGTCGGGTTGTTTGGGGTCTTTCAGGCCACAGCAAGGAGGTTGACCTTTATTCAGAATACAATGGGGAAGCCACGGAAGGGTTTCAGGCAAGAGAATGATGTAATCCTACATCTATATGAAGATGATCATGCTTTGCTGTTATTGGAGAATAAAGAGTAGAAGCAGAGCACCCAAGTAAGAAACTGTGGCAGGACTGCAGACAAGAGACTATGGTGGCCTGGGGTAAGGAACTGCACACGGAAGGAGGGGGACCAATCCTATAAACATGGTCTATATTGTGGAATCACATGTGCATGCATTTAACTGACTCAGCTGACTCCAAATCCTTCCGCTAACCAACCTCACTGTAAATGGGACGGAATCCTCTTAAGAAAGGAAGAGGACTATTGTTCTGCGGAGTCACAGAAGGAAATGCCAACTTGAAGCCATGACCAGGTTCGTCTCTGTAATTTCTCAAACACAGTAGTATGTATGTCTTATTAAACAAGATTTCGACTCAAATCCAAACATCACTGAATACCCACCAAGTGTCAGACCCTGTTCTGGGAGCTTTCACATACATCCTATCTCACTTGCTGTGGTCGAAAATAAAGCCATACTTAAGTTACCACACAAATAGAGCAAATTTATGCTTCTATCCTGATTATGAGAGGTCCATTCACCATTCCCTGAGCCCTCCCTTCCTCGGAAAGTAAGACCCCTTCAGTGCTCCCCTTATCCAATGAGTCAATCTTGTTTATTTCTGTTATTCAGAAAAGAAATTGAGAAGTCTGATCTGACTGCCTAAGGTTCTCACTTCTGCTTTTGTGAGACTGGTTCAGAAAACAGGAAGTCCAGCTCCCATGTCTAAAGGTTGGAGACTTAACCCACTGCAGATAGTGCTGCACAGACTGGAGGGAGAGAGGTTACTGATGGTTACTCCACACTATAGGAGACTGGGTTCCCAATTACAACTCTAGTGACAAATATTTTCATGTACAGATAATCAACTATTTCTCTTAAGGAACCCCAAGGTCCAAGATGGTGGGTCAGGACAGGATGTAACATCATCACTTTGTGAGCAACTGACCTTCCCCTTAAGACCAGACAGGCCCTGGTGTTGACCTGGCTTACCAGCCCAGCCCTTTCACTCCACCACCATCATCACCACCACTGCCGTCATGATGGTGGATTTCTTCTTGAGGGCCATCATTGTATATTTCCGGCCACTTAACTTAGGTAGGACCATCCCAGCACATCAGAAGGGTTATAACCCATCAGAAGGGTTATAACCTTCCCTTTGGTTTGAAACCCTAAAGGGAAGGAGCCAGGATTTCTGATTTGCTAGGGAAATCCTTGGTCCCTTTGCAAGATTTACAAGAAGAGAATATCTGTTTGGGACATTTAAAACTATGCAGTGGCTTTTTTAAATACTCAGGTGGAAGTTCTGGGTGTCAAGTTCAAGAGTAGCAGGTGAGCTTGAGATTTGGAAGTGATGGCTGCATTGGTAGTTGAATCACAGTGAGGTTGTGATTGACTCCAGAGAGGAAGACAGCTGAGAAGGAACCTGAGGAATAGTACCATTTGGGAAGCAAGCCCAGCGAGGAAGCAAAGGAGCTCTTCAAGTAGGAGAAAAATAGAGACGCGTCATGGACCCCAAAGAGAGAAAACGTTTCAAGGAGAAAGAATTTGTTCAACAGCGTTCAAGGTAACAGAGGTCAAGAAAGCCAGGGACTGAAGTCAGGTTATGAATTTCTCACACAGATAAAGGTCTGTTTTGGCATATTATTGACTAAGGTCATATGATCAGATTAACATTCCCTTTCAACAATTTGTGCTTGGAGTTGTATAATTAGACTCTTATCAGCACACTATTGACCATCACTTGCTAAGTAGTAATTGGTATAACTAAGGTCTTTTCATCACATCTTACTCTGCTGATTTTATCAGAAGCAAAAAAGCCACTTTCCTCTTGACATCAATGAAATCTAGTAACTACTATATGGTGTTTTGTCTTTGCCACTTGACTATGGCACTGCCCCTGAATAGCATGGGTTCTTTTGAGTTCGGTATGTCTATTCACATGTGAGGTAATGATTCAATTCCCCTACACTTTTTCCTGGAATGCTCTGGAAACATTTTGAACACCATGATAGGACACTGTCTTCACTTAGCTTGGGCATCTCATTTATATATCTAGTCCACTTCTTTTCTTTTTAGTCTGAAATATTAAAGTATTTCTACTCAGCACCAATGTACCATAAACAGAAATACAAATACAGGGGATATCAAGTGGCAATACAATTTCAGGATATGCTTACATGAGAATTTCTGGATCCTGAACTGAAACCATGAAAATTCAAAGTCCTCCTGGGGACCTGTTGACTCATGTTTCAGAAACACTGCCAGGGAGACTATGCCCAGTGGATGGGCACTCCTCTCTCATGCCTACCCTTTATTTTTGATTTCTGTCTTTAAGGGAAGAGGGTTTGAATTAGAACCTGTGAGGAGGAACGATAGCAGTGGGTGAATGACAATCTCTGGCCTGCGATGACATCCAGAGACTTCGGTTTAGAATCATTTTTACTCCTTTCATATATTTTTATCTTTTCCTAAAAAAAATAAATGGATGTTTCTTTGATAATTAACTGTGGCGTGTTAACTTTCTTTGTTGCATCGACAGCCCCTAGTACAGTGACAGATTCCAATTGATAGTTGGTTAAGGCCTCTTTAATACATACTCAAGCATTTAATATTATTTGGCAAGGGGAAGGTTGCATAATGATTATCATCACATAGAGATACACAGCAGAGAGTAAATTAAAAAGGCCTGGCTTTCTCCAAGTGGAAGAGTAGGAACACCAAAGCATGCAAGTATATTGGATACTAACTGTTCCTGCCCATAAGAAAGAGCATCTCTTAAATGCCTTTTCCTTTCTCTTGATCTTTGTGAGAAACCATGGCCTTGGCGACACGGAGGTCATTAGAGCTATTTGCTGATATTTCTTCCTCTTTCTGAGCACATGAAATTTTTCATTTTCAATTTTTCCAATTTTTCATGTGGCCCTGTGGCTTGTTTTGGCCCGTTAAATGTGAGCAGAAGTGGTATGTATCATTTCTATGGGGGAACCTTTAAAAGCTGGTGTCAGATTCACCACATTCTGTTTTCTCTGCTTTGATGCCAGTGATAGTATTCAGATGATGGCTCCATTCGTCTGTGTCTGTGAGTGAAAATGATAAGAGAGTAAAGCTCTCCAGTGACGCAATGGACAGGTAGATCAAGAGGTAAATAAACCTTGGCTGTTTTAAGATACTGAGATTTGGGGCATGACCTTGGCCTTCTTGATTTTACAGGGGCCAAGCACCTGAAGTGATCATTTGACTCCTATCTCAACAAGAGGGTCTAAGCCGGCTAAAACATTTAGAAAGTGGATGTACCTAGCACAAAAATAAATGTTATTGCGGCCCCTGGGTGGCTCAGTCAGTTGAGCGTCCAACTCTTGATTTTGACTCGGGTCATGATCTCGCCACTTGTGGGAATGAGCCCTGCATCGGGTTCGGTGCTGACAGTGAGGAGCCTGCTTGGGATTCTCTGTCTTCCTCTCTCTATCTGCCCTTCCCCCATGCACATGCACACATTCTCTGTCTCAAAATAAATAAACTTAAAAAAATAGATGTTATTTTAGTGAGAATAAGATTATGCCATGCTTTACAATTCTCAAAAGCATTCTTCATTAATTATTTCATTTCTTTTCCCTTGTGGTCTTGGGAAGTGGTCAGATCTCTCCACCTCTCCCTTCCAGACCAACACTCGTTGGTCAGTCGACTGCTCTCACTGCCCATCCCACTTCTAATGTGCTCCTAATTCAGCACTTGGTACAGTGTCCTGCCGTTTTAAAATAAGATCCGTCTTCCTAGGAAACTGTGTCCTGTTCATTTTTGTATACCTTCTTTCCAACCGACAGCCAAGCTCTACTGTTTCAGACGCATAACAAGTGCTTTAAAAACGCTCATTTGAAGAAGTTGAGAAGTAAGGTAAGTGGCAAGTCCAAAGTTATAAGCAGCACTTCAGTAGCAAAGTTACAAGTTGGATTCTAAGACTTCTGACTCAACCTTCCATGATTTCACTATCATTTATTGAGCACTGAGGAAGAGAAAGCAGCTCAGACATCTAGGTACTGACCCTGATGTTGCTATGAGCTCGTCTGGACCATGTTCTGTGGAATAAAAACAATTTCACAGGATAACATCAGACAAGGCCATTCTTTGACCATGGTCGAGACAAAAACCAGACCGCTCCACAGTCTTGTTGGAACACAGAACGTGAACATGGTCTAAACCACAAAAATGACAAAAAATGTCTACCGTAAGCTACTTCTTTATCAGTTATGGCTTTAACCTCCACTTATGTTCACTCCTTCTTACTAAGAATTAAGACACCCAATCATAGAATTACCCCTACTTCCTGACAGCATCCAATACGGGGGGGAGGGGGGGGGGGAAGGGGGGGCTTGCTTTCTTGAACCCTTCCCACACATCACTTATGCCCAAATCCCATGACAAATTCTAACACTTCTACTGAAATACCCCATTGCTCCCCATTTATGTGTTCCTCCTCCTTACAAGAAGTCATAAACCTAACTTCAGGTGTGGTCCTGGCGGGCTTGTTGGAAGGCACTGATACAGTCCCTCCTTTGTCCCAAGGCTACGCTGTATATACGTGCTGAGGGTTCATTAGAACAATCCTGTAGGGCTGTTATGCCCACTTGACAACGAAAGGTTCATAGAGATTAAATAATTTGCCCAAGGTCACACCGCCAGGAAGAGCCAGAGACCACATTTCAGACCCTTTGCCAGGAGCACTCTCTTTCCCTGCACGGGCGCCCCCTACCCCGTCCCCCTTTTCTGCGTTTCTTAGGGCACTTGCCCTGCCGACCCGGACGCTACAGGGAACTGCATCCCACACACGTTACTTTTGCAACAGATCTCCGTGTGCTTCTGCGAAAAACGATGCTCAGACCCAGAAATGTTCTTCCACTGCAGAGCCCTAAAGCGAGACCTCTGCGCTGCCCTACAAACAGCTCGGGCTGGCGGACGGCTGCGCGGCGCCAGGTTTAGCCTGGGGCCTCTGGGGGCGGGTTCACGGGAGCGACGTCGAGCGGACCAATCCCCGCGAGGGAGCCAGACACCGGGCCCAATCGCAGAAGAGCCAGGCAGGACAGGGACAGCCACGCCGGCGGCGACCCCGGCAGCCCGCGGCCCCGCCCTCTCGGCCGGCTGCGGTGCTCCGCGGGCGGGGGCTAAGCCTCTGTCTGGAGCCGACCGGCAGCGGGCCCACAGGCCCACCCACCGACCCGCGGACAGGCTGCCCACCGCGCAGGGAGCAGCCGCCCGTGCTCCCTGGGGCCGAGTCCGCAGGGCCACCGAGGAGCCGAGCGGGGGCTGCGCAGTGACCTGTCGCCGTCGTCACTCTGGACGCCGGAGTGCGCTCGGTTGGTTTGCTTTAAAATGAGAGCTTGAGTTTCCCCGACAGGTGCATTTGGTCGAATTCAACGGAAATTCCCCTCCCCGTCCCAGCGCGGCGGCCGGCGCAGACCCGGCCCCCGACCCAGGCGGCGGTCAGTGTCCCCGGCGCGTCCCGGGCCGCCCCAGCCTCGGGAGCACTTGCTGCTCGGCAGGCGCCCGGAGAGCGCAGGGCACCCCCTCCCCCCCAAAGAAGACAGCCCCCGGGGATTCCGGCCCCGAAAATGATCAGACCTGCGCCTAGCCTGGCAGGAAGACTGTAACCGTGGGGTGAGTTTAAACGAGAAAAAAATCCCTTTATGATCGGCAGCTGCTTTTTAAAGGCCCCCTTCCTGTCCTTGTTAACGAGCAGCAAAATAACAATAACAAACAGTTGCGCAATTATCGCGTTCCCGGAGGAACCTCATTGTTTGCCTTTTGAAAACCGGTTGGCAGTATATACAATGTGGGGACTGTGGTGAGATGATTCCAAACGAAAATGGGTGACAACTTACTAAGATTATTTTAAGGCGGTTTGAGCCCTGAAAGGTCATACTTACTCTTAAAAATAGTTAAGTACGATAGTCACCGGTTTACTGCGTACCCTATTCCAAAGTGAAAATTAATCTCTTACGAACTGCTTACTGCTTTCTGTTCCCCAGTTACTCCACAGAACTCCTCTAACTTCCCCGTTCTTTTTAACAGAATTCAACTACCTACCCAGGCAACATGAAGATTTTCTTTGTAGAACCTGCCATTTGCCTGAGTGCATTTGCTCTGACTTTGACTGCCCCACTGACAACACAGTATGTGTATAGGAGGATATGGGAAGAAACCAGCAACTACAGTTTTGTGTCGGATAGCAATATTTCTGAGTGTGGAAAAAATACAAGCAGCCCAATTTTTGCATTCCAGGAGGTAAGACATTAAAATATCCCTAAAATGTAATAAAAGGGGAATGTGTAAAGGCGTTTTTGATGAAAGAGGGCATTGCACTCATCATACGTTGATCTCTCAAGGGTCACCTTAAATGCTCCGAAATCCCAGGTCAAGAGCCTTTATTCAGTTCTCCTGTTTGAAGTTTCCTAACACCTTTAATCTGCCTCTTCTTTTTTTAATTTTTTTTATTTTTTAATGTTTATTTTTGAGAGAGAGACACAGAGTATGAGCAGGGAAGGGCAGAAATACAGGGAGACACAGAATCCCAAGCAGGCCCCAGGCTCTGAACTGTCAGCACAGAGCTTGACCCCGGGCTGGAACCCATGATCTGTGAGATCATGACCTGAGCTGAAGTCAGTTACCCCAACCGACTGAGCCACCCAGGTGTCCCTAATCTGCCTCTTCTAAGTAAAAGCCCCTTCTTCTGTGACATTGGTGCTTCTCCTTTCTTAGAAAATTTCCGCCTAGTCTCACCTCCCCAGGGGCTCTTTCCTCCTCCTCCCCCACCCCCATCCCAAAGCCTGAAAGTTGGACCACAGCCAACTGGAATGAGTACTCGGTGGTCCCAGCGGCCGGGGGAAACAGTGTTTCTGCCTTTCCCTGGCTTGCTTCCTTCCACCACCCCTCCTTCTGCCTGTACATGACCCAGTTTTCAGTGACCCCCTAAGTAGCCCATCACTGAAGACTGTGGACCTTGGGGCCAGTGTCCTTCATGGACTTGTAGGGGGCAGGCGGCAGCATTTGTCATTCATCATTCGGTGTTAGCAGATCAGCTTTGACTCCCAAGTGCCCAGGGGCAGCCGTGGGAGGCTGTCTGCGGAGGGGAGCACTCACTTTGGTTCTGAGGACACTGAAAGTGTTGAGCCAGATATTACAGAGCCTTACCTTCTCCCTCTCTGGCCTCCTCCCCCAATTTTTGATTTGTTTCAAACAGGAGGTGCATCACCATCCGCCGGCTCCCTCAGACAGTTTTTAGCAAAGTCTACCAACGTCCAGATGCGAAGGAGATAGCATTTAGAGTTGGAATTGTTCCCCCAGACGGCGGTTCTACACCTTGAACTCTTCCCCTAGGGGATACTTTGTGATGGCAAAGAGTGGCACCGCCTCACCTCTCAAAGGACCAGAAGAGTTTGGAGGAATGCAAGTCACTTGCCTAGCCGGCTCTCAGATTTTCTCCTCAGGAGAAGGGGATTCGGGTGTGACTGGGCGAGGAGTCTGAGGCCTAGAAGAAATGGCCAAGGGCCCAGAAGGAAGGCTGTGGCGCTTCTGGAGGTGGCTCCCCAGGTGTCAGGTAGAACCTTGCTGGGCTGAGGCCTGGCCTTTGGACACAGCTTCTGCCGTTCCTCATTTCCATGGGAGAAATTTTCTTGGAACTGATAACTGCTGGGAAGCCATGCAGACATCAGGGTTCTGGCCTAGAGTGGGGTCGTAAAAATAGAAGGGCCAAGGGTCTCACCTGGTGGTTTTGTCTCCTGACTTTAAGAATGTTCCTTGGGGTGCCTGGGTGGCTCGGTCGGTTGAGCATCCGACTTCGGCTCAGGTCATGATCTCACGGTCCGTGAGTTCGAGCCCCACGTCGGGCTCTGTGCCGACAGCTGGGAGCCTGGAGCGTGCTTCGGATTCTGTGTCTCCCTCTCTCTCTGCCCCTCCCCTGTTCATGCTCTGTCTCTCTCTGTCTCAAAAATAAATAAACGTTAAAAAAAAAATTTTTTTTAATAAAAAAAAAGAATGTTCCTATATATATATTATATATCTTATATATAATAAATATATAAATAAATATATATAAGTATTTTATAAGTATTATATATTTATATTAATAAATATATGAATATATAATTCTATATATTTATATATTATATATATAAACTCCCAGGGAGTGAAAAGGTTCAGTAGGCTCATCAGTTTCTATATTGGATTCCATGCTTTCCTACAGCAGACACCTGGGAGCAGTGGGAGGGACAGAGGGGGAGAGGACTTGAATGTGTGGAAAAGTCTGCTGCCCTTGCCCTCCCAGAGTGAGGGGAGACAGGCCGTGGTTCAGTCACCTTGGTGGCCTCTGTGACTGTGCAGGTGATGAGTACTGGCCGCCTCTGGCCTTACCCAGCTGCTGAGAGGCCCCCACTGCCCAGAGCAGTGGTCTCATTTTGAAAATTTCTGCCCAGTGTTTAATTGTTGTTTCATTAATTGTTTTTTAATGAGATTAATATTCAAGAAAACATAGTGCCCTAGATCCCTTCTCTTAAAGTTGGTACTCTAGAGCTACAGATCCTTTTTCTCAGATTGGGGAACTAGAAAGCATGACTGTCCCCACCCACAATTGGGACAGGGCGGGCAGGCCACTCGCTTTTTGCTCCTTAGGTCACAGGAGCATTTTTGCTTCCCAGGAGGCACCCCCATCTCCTTCAGCATTTCCCTCTGGCCCCTTTTCTGGATACTGTCCCTGCTCAATATAAGAATATTCTCTTACCTTTATTTTTATTTTTTTAATGTTTCTTTATTTTTGAGAGAGAGACACACGCAAAGTGCAAGTGAGGGAGGGGCAGAGAGAGGGAAACAGAGAATCCGAAGCAGGCTCCAGGCTCCGAGCTGTTGGCCCAGAGCCTGACGTGGGGCTCGAATTCACAAACGGTGAGATGGTGATCTGAGCTGAAGGCGGACACTTCACTGACTGAGCCACCCAGGCGCCCCTCTCTTACCTTGAAATCCAAGGACAAATGTTCCCTGTTTCAGGACCTTCCTTCTCAATTCCCAGCTCTGTTGGGGGTGGGTGCTGGGCACTTGCTGACTTAAAGAAATTGAGGGGTTTGAGAATTGTTCTTGTAACCCTAAAAATAAAATGTCATAGGACACACAGAGTCAGTCCTGAATAAAACAAAGGATTTTTTTCAGTTCAAATTTTTCTTTGCCACCCCCCCAAAAGACCAATTATTTGTAAGAAGAGTGCATAATACAATAGTGTATTGAACTTCTTACTGTGATACCATATTTATTTATCCTTCTATATAACAAATACACAGACACAGACACATGTATTGGAATGCAAGATAATAATACGAATTTCAGGGTATAGATAGAAGAATCAACTAAGCTATTTCACTTATACTTAACATTTTGAAACTCTATATGAATGAAAAGTCTTATTTTTCAACCTAGTAGGGTCAAATATATATAGACATATAAATATAAATACATATAAATATTCATCTAACCTACTTTCCAAATCTTTGAGTTTTCTGAGTCTTGTGACTATAAGATGCACCTACATACTTCTCTTGAGCAAGATTAATCTCTAAAGGGCCTCTTAACAAAATGGCAAGGCTGTGGGAAGGACACTCTTGGCTAAAGCAGAAGAGGTAGGGAATTCTAAGCATGTTTGTTGACTTGTGTGGAGGAAGGAATTTTGAAGCCCCTTGCCATCCTCTCCTTCCCAGGTGAAACGACTGGTTTTGAGGTGCTAAACTGGCCACTTTGGTCTCTTCTCTTCAAGTGCTATCAAGACAGGGACCCTGCTAGTTGAGGGGGCAAGTTGGTGGCAACCAGATGGTGAAATTGTTCTTATTCAGTAATTTACTTATAACCCTTTTAATAACTAACACAGTCCCTTATTACCAGCAGATAGAGAATGTCTTCTACTCAATTGTAATTACTATATATACTACAGCCTATGGAATTGTGACTTTTTGAAAATTGATATTCCTTTCCTTAATGTAATTTACACTTGTCTCAGTACATTGTCCTTCTGTTCGGTCTTTTTTTTTTTTTTTTTTTTTAGTTTTATTTCAAAGTTTATTCTGAGAGAGAGTGTGCGAGTGTGCGTGCACGAGTGAACGGGTGGGAGAGAGAGAGGACCCCAAGCAGGCTCCACGCTGTCCGTGCAGAGTCAGGCGCAGGGCTCGAACTCATGAACTGAACCGTGAGATCATAACCTGAGCTGAAGTCAAGAGTCGGATGCTTGAGCCACCCTGTTCAGTCTTGTAGAAGACATAGCCCTTTTTACTCTGATTTCTTCCATTTGCCCTTATCTAATTATGATTCTCCAGAGTTTAAAAGGAACAGATTGCAGATGAGGAGAGAAGTCTGCGTAAGAGGTTGGGTTAGAAAGAAGACCAGATATGGGGGAGGGGTGGGAATGGGAAGAGGAATCCCAAACTGGAATAGCTTGTTGAGAAGCGGATTAGAAAATGATTGTTTGATTTACTTCTTTATTCGGTAAATATTTACTTGATGGCTTTTATAACCGTGGAGCTACAACGGTGTGCACAAGAAGCCTGCCCTAGGGGCGCCTGGGTGGCTCAGTCGGTTAAGCATCCGAGTTCGACTCAGGTCACGATCTCGCGGTCCGTGAGTTCGAGCCCCGCGTCGGGCTCTGGGCTGATGGCTCGGAGCCTGGAGCCTGCTTCCGATTCTGTGTCTCCCTCTCTCTCTGCCCCTCCCCCGTTCATGCTGTGTCTCTCTCTGTCTCAAAAATAATAAAATAAACATTTAAAAAAAAATTTTTTTTAAAAGAAGCCTGCCCTAGTAAAAATGAAACTACCAGAGTTGATTAAGCATGAACTTATAGTAGGGTCTCTGCGGTGTGCCTTATGTTGCCATGCTGACTTTAAATCTCACACTCACAACAGCCTGCAAGACAGGGACTCTTCATACCCCCCTCTTGTCAGATGAAGCTATAGGGATAAATAATTCGGTCGGCATCACACGCAGCTAGCGCGTCGCCTATTTTATTTGCTTATTCACTGGTACAACCAGTATCTGTGGGGCACCCTGTGAAGCACTTGGTTGGAATCCGTGACGATGTGGCAAAGAAGACCGCGTGCCCGCCCTCCCAGAGCTTAGTGGTAGTGGACAGGGCACACGGTGAGCAGCTCCATTAAAGTAACCCACCCTGTGGGGGTGGGGCAAGTCTCTAAAGAAAACTATAGCCAGATAAGGGCATGGAGCCCTGGGTGGGGGTTGATGGGGTTGCTCTGGATGGCTCACAGAAGGCTTCTGAGGAAGTGACTTTCGAATTGAGGAAGTGAGCCGTGTGGTCATCGCAAAAGGAACAGCACGTACAAAACAAGCGAATGAGCGTGGAGTGTCTGAGGAATGCATGTGGCTGAGGGGAGCCGAGAGGCAGACCTGAAATCAGAGAAGTCATGATATCGCCGCCCACACTGTGGCAAGGAATTCGGATTTATTCCACTGTCAGGAAAGCCACCGAGGGATTTTGGGTGGAGGAGTAACATGAGCTGGTTGGTGTGTGTTTTTAAAAATCACTCTAATTGCTACGTAAAGAACGGGCTCCTTCTGAATCTAGATCCATCTGACTCCAGAGCTCTTAATCGCTACACAAAAAAGTGCAACTGAAGAATGATAATGGCCAGATGAGAAGGTTCAACGGGAGAGATTACATCTGTTTGGGCATTTCAGGCAAATCCAAGTTGGACTTGACTAAGGCCTGTGCCTGTAACACGGCGTATTTGGGGAGGCAGTGGAGATCATGCTGAAGAGTGGGGTCGGACCGCCTCTGGGTGGCCTAACATAACGGACACGGAAAGCGTGAGCTTTCTCTGGCAGGCAGAGGGCTAATAAGCAGGTGCGAGACGTGCCACTAGTGTGTTTTGGCAAGCCGCTCCCACCATTGGGGTGTGTGATCCACCAAGTGACGAGGCTGGGTCATGGACCGAGTTGAAGAGAGGGAAAGCAAGGTGCCCGGGGAGTCCTGGTGAGCGCTAGGAGCCCTGTGCTTCCGGTGGCAGTGATGGGACCGGAAAGAGGCAGAGGTCACGAGAAGCACCGCGTGCTGGCAGGCATGGGTGAAGGGAAAGGCCAGAAACAGAGATGACTGGAGCTTTGAGTCTCAGTGACGACAACACTTCCTGGTGACGGGAAGTTACTTGCGTTATATGGATATATAAAAATCGACACGGGCTCACTCTTTTAAAAGATCATTAATTTCAGTACTTGATTTTTCTGTGTGGTTCATCAGTTGTTCTAGGGTGCTTTCTAAATATTACATGAATCCGTCTGTTTTTAAAAATGAGTTTAGCAATCCCTGTTATAAAAATGGCACATACTCTGTATAAAACTTGGAAAGTACAGAGAGAGGTGGCAAACAGAAATCACCCCAAATGCTCTCCCCCAAACAACCAGTGCAGCGCCTGTAACATCTTCCAGCCTGTGTGTGCCCCCGGGTGTGTTGGCTTGGAGAAGCTGGATTTACCTTCCTCCTCAGTTCATGGCGTGCTACCATCCGTCTTCGTCAGTGCAAAGCTTCTCTTGGGGTTTTATCTTATTTTTTAGTAAGGGAAGAAAGAAACTGGAAGAAACGTATTTGTGGAGACACATGTGAAAAAAGCAACTGAGTGCCTCCTAAATAAAGGTCTACCGAGTATGACGTTTACACGTGATATTCATTGCCTTTTAAGTAGACAGAAGGATCTGTCACGGGAAAGGGTGTTGCTCTTGCTTGACAACAGTGGTCATGATCTCCGTGCTAGCTGTTCACAGAAGAAAGAAATATCCTTATATGGCCAGTCCCAGAAGTCTTGGGGTCTGTGGATCCTCTATATAAGACAGACACACCGCAATACCCAATTTTCTTTTTATGAAAGTCCCCACCACGGTACTTGAATATTATGACTGAGCTTTGATTCCTGCGTCACCTCTTGTTATTTGCTTTGTGAACTGGATGAAGATTCAGGCTGTATCAAACCCATGCTGCAGAGATTCCTTGTTGGCGACGTACTGGAAAAAAGAAAAGCACGCACTGTGATATTTTCATGCATGTTGTCTATATCTCTGTAAACACATCGTCTTCTTTTTGTTTCTTTGCAGGAAGTTCAGAAGAAGGTGTCTCTCTTTAATCTGCAGATGGACATAAGTGGGCTAATTCCTGGTCTAGTGTCTACGTTCATACTTCTGTCTCATAGTGATCATCGAGGACGGAAATTCCCTTTGATTTTGTCTTCCGTTGGCGCTCTTGCAACCAGTGTTTGGCTCTGTGTGCTCTCCTACTTTGCTTTTCCAGTCCAGCTTCTGATTGCATCTACCTTTATCGGTGCACTGTGTGGCAATTATACCACATTTTTAGGGGCCTGTTTTGCCTACGTAGTTGATCAATGTGTAGAACAGAAACAAAGAACAATTCGAATAGCCATAATTGACTTCATACTTGGACTTGTCACTGGATTAACGGGACTGTCTTCTGGCTATTTTATCAGAGAACTAGGTTTTGTGTGGTCCTTTTTCATTATTAGTATGGCTCTTGCTGTTAACTTGATTTATATTTTATTTTTTCTTGGCGATTCATTGAAAGAATCTTCGTCTCCGAATGTTGCCATATCATGTAGTGAAGGCTTTAAAAACCTATTTTACCGAACTTACATGCTTTTTAAAAATGCTTCCGGTAAGCGACGGTATTTTCTCTGTTTGTTACTTTTTACAATGATCACTTATTTTTTCGTGACAATTGGCATTTCCCCCATTTTTATCCTTTATGAATTGGATTCCCCACTCTGCTGGAATGAAGTCTTTATAGGTTATGGATCGGCTCTGGGTAGCATTACCTTTTTCAGTAGTTTCCTAGGAATATGGCTTTTTTCTTACTGTATGGAAGACATTCACATGGCCTTCATTGGAATCTTTACCACCATGGCAGGAATGGTCATGACTGCTTTTGCCAGAACGACATTAATGATGTTTTTAGGTAAGATACAAAATGTAGCCTTAGAACTAACCGTGTATTTGATGTTTATATAAAATGAATTTAGTCTGCTGGGTGAGAAACTTTTAGTTTAACATTCTCTATTTAACGCATTCTAGTTCAATTAAGGCACTTTGCCAGGAAGTGAAAGCCAATTGGTTTAAAAAACACTAATGATTAACCACAATTTTCTAAATTTGCATACTTGCCAAAAAATTGTTTTGAGAAGCATTCTTCTTGTGAGTCAATTCCTCAATAGAGCTTTTTGCCAACTTGAATATTTCTTAAAGTGCTGCTAAGAAGACTACTTTCCATAAAACTTTTTAAAAATTATTTTTTAAGATTTTATTTTTAAGTAATCTCCACATCCAACGTGGGGCTCACTCACAACCCCAAGATCAAGAGTCATACGCTCCACTGGCTGAGCCACCAGGCGCCCCATAAGAAGTAAAGATCATTACATAAAATAAACTCAAAAGATTTATAAAATTCACATTTGTTGAATATATTCAAGAAGAAAATTCTTTAAGACAGGGTTTTGCAAATTGGTCATTCCGTCAATTGGCTTTTGATAAATCATTTTTTGGCAAACTGGACTACTTCCTCAACTACCTACCCCACAGGTGGTTTCTGTAGGGCTTGAGTGAGATGCCGCCTTTGAAAGAGCTAAGAGATCTGTCAAGTGGGACCTTAGGAAAGGTCCGATTTCATCTTTTTCTACAAAGCCACTGCCAACCTCTTGCTACCTTGCAGGGGAGCGGGGTGACCAAAGAGAATCAGGTTTAATGTCCATCTATATGGCACCAGGTGATCTTAAGCAAATTACTTAAGTACTGAGGGCCTTCATTTATTCTAATGTAAAATGGGCACAGTAGTACCTAATTCAGAGGGTTACAAGAATATTAGAAGAGATCACTGTAAAGCACTAAGCACAAGGCCTTGTGTTCAGTAAATGTCGGTTCTCCCTGTCTCCCTTAGAATTGCCAAGGTCAAGTAAGTTGATATATGTGTGAAAACTTTAACATCATCTGCAAAAATAATCTATTACTGTTTTGTCAAAGAACTAGAAATGCTACTATTAGGGGTCATAATTTAAGAGGAGAGGTGATCTGGGCTCATAAAATGATTCAGCACAAACATGAACAAGCAGAAAGATAACCACTTTCTCGATAAGTGAGTCAATATACTAAAAGCATGCTAACACTAAGAATGTCAAGTCTAAGGAAGCAAAACCAGAAAATACATGAAGAAAGCTAAGTCACAACTTGCTGAACGAGAGGTCACTGTAGTAATCAGGGAAACAGCACATCAGTCCCAATCGCAGTTCTAATCCCAAGGACCTAAAACCTCCATGAACTCTTATTCTTACTCCCGGAATAACAAAGTAAAGTAACCTTTAGCTGACCCATCTATAGTGTATCTTAAGTCATGAGACAGAAGTCTACAATTAATTAATTCAGTCCTTGGGTGCAATGAGGTAGGATGCTTATAGAAAAGGACATAGTCAGAAAGAAAGTATTTCACATTTAAAATTGGCCATTCGTTTTCTGACTTGGCCAGTGATTTCCCACCATTTCTCTTACAGTCAGGTTGCCATTCCTTTTCACGATCGTGCCGCTCTCTGTTCTACGGTCCATGATATCAAAAGTGGTTCGTTCTACTGAACAAGGTGAGTTTAATTTGCTTAATGAATATAATGAGTTTACAATCTGTTTCAACTGAAATCTATGGACAACCAATGTTTGATTCTTCTGAATATTCTACAACACTTTTTTTTGTTCAGAATGCCTTTTGAATTAAGTGGTAAGCAAATTCTGTGTTCGGTAGAGGCTTATGTTCAGGCAGGGGTGCCCTGCCCAGGGTTTCCCGCTTTAGAAGGCTTGCATCTAGCCAGGCCTTGCCTCAAGAGGAGAGGAGTGCTCAGGGCCCAGGCAGATGCCCGCCCGGGAGCTCACAACACCTCCCCCTTCTAGACTATATTCTGGGTATCCGGGACCCATAATTCCCAGCCAAACAGTTTTGGGTTCGTGTCTTTGAGTGCCTGGGTGGTCCTCTTCCTCAGACCCTTTCTCCTGAGGGTAGACCGTGTGTTCCCCTCTAGACCAAAGGGGTAGCCAAGCCATCACTCTTCATAGAACTAGCCCAACCTTGGCATTGCAGAGTGGGGTGTGTACAGCCATGTGTAAATGATCCTTTTTGAGCAGGATGGAGCAAGAGATAGAACACAGCGTGGGCGGACTGCACCCTGCAGCTGGGGACTGAGGGCCAAGGGCCAGCTAGCTCGGCCAGTGCTGCCATGTTCCTCCACAGAACTCCAAAGAGTCTGAGAATTCGGAGTCTGTGTCTGACCTTCCAAATCATCGTGAAGGTATAGAAGGCATATTTCTCAGAGTGGGGAGTTGAAACATAGCTTACTGAACAGTTTGTTCATTAGAACTGTAACTCACAAATACTTACAATATAATATATAGGCTTCTAAGTGTATTCTTACACTGGACCCCACAAATGTCAGAGCTGGGCCTGAATTAGAATCCTAGCAAAAACAGGATCCCACTCAGCTGGTTCAATAGCGACTTTCATGAAGTCCAAGCAGTATGGTGGAGTGGGCAGTGGAGAAGGCACCCAGAGAATGTGGCCCAAAGAGGGAGCAGAGACAAGACACTACAAGCTTTCTCTCCACCTTCATCTCGTTGACCAAGTGCAACAGAAAGTCAGATTAGCAAGGAAATCCACGTCATTCGATAGGAGCAAATCTATCAGCCTCCCAAGCACAGAGCAGGACACAGGAGATCAAACAGCTGAAGTGGGAGGGCAGAGAATAACCAATACAAAAGGACAACAAAATTAAATTTCTAGTTAGAACTAGTTACTAGTTAGATATTAGGCATATCTGTACCATGTGAATATTGTTAGATTTTGGAGCTTTCTTTTGTTTCATGCCTCAGCCTGGTGCAGATATTCATATTAATTGTTGATGGACCATTCATATCTAGGCTACTGTATTTATGGCAGTTTAGTCAACACTGGGGAAGACTGCTAATTCAGTGCCTTTAAAAATATATTTCTTGATTCTCTTCCACCCATGTCACTGTATATGCACACAGCTGTTTATAGATTATGTAATGATGATTGGAAAACCACTTAGGAATATAAAAATTTGTAACTGTAATATGTAAAAATATACCTGCTTCTTTGGGTTACAATGGTTTCTTAGGTATGACACCAAAAGCACAACAACAAAAAGAAAAATAGATAAATTAGACTTTATCCAAATTAAGAGCTTTTGCACTTTAAAGGACACCATCCAGAGAGTGAAAAGACAAGCTACAGAGTGTGAGAACATATGAGTAAATCACATGTCTAATAAGGAACTTGGGAGGTGGGGGAGGGGAATGGATGAAATAGGTAAGGAGGATTAAGAATACACTTATCTGGATGGGCACTGAGTAGTATATGGAACCTACTGGATCACTGTATTGTACACCTGGGACTATTATAACACTGTGTGTTAACTACACTGGAATTAAAAAAAAAAGAAAAAACCAAAAGACAACCCAACTATATAGGCAACAGATTTGAATAGACATCTCTCCAGAAAGCTGTACAAATGGCCAAGAATTATATGAATAAATGCTCAACATCATTAGCCTTCAGGGAAATGCAAACCAAAACCACAGTGAGACCCACCGGGATGGCTGAAATGGAAAGACCACAACAAGAGATGGTCAGGATGTGGAGAACCTGGAACCCTTCTACACCGCTGGTGGGAACATAAAATGATGCACCCGTTTTGCCAAAACAGTTTGGTAGCTCCTCGGAAAGTTAAATAAAATTCCCTTAGGACTCGGCAATTCCATTCCTAGAAATAGAATGGAATTGAAATCCCAAAAGAAATGAAAACATATGCCCACAAAAAACCCTGCACACAAATGTTCACAGCAGCATTATTTATAGTAGCCAAAAGGTAAAGACAAATGTAAACGTCCATGAACTGATGAATGGATCGATGCCATGTGGTATATCGGCCCAATGAAATATTATTTGGCAATAAAAATAAAGTACTGATGATACCCAACTACCCCACGGATGAACCTTGAAATCATTGTGGAAAATGAAGAAGCCCGACACAAAAGGTCACACGTTGTCGTATAAATACTCCATTTATATGAAACGTTCAGAAAAGGCAAACCCGTGGAGACAGAAATCAGGTAAGTGCTGTCCAGGGCTGGAGAGAGAGGGAGCACTTGCTAATGGGTACGGTTTCTTCTGGGGCGAGGCTGCGCAGCTCCGTTAACTGTGCAGTTTAAAGGGGTGAGTTCTAGGGCGTGTGAATTATACCTCGGTAGAGCTGTTCGGGAGAAAAAGAAACATCTACCTGCTTCACAACTTGGAGCTAAAAGACACTTCTCAGAGTACCTGGCTTGTTTTGGTTTTTATTTGGTGTAGTCTCCTTTACAAAGGCTATTTAAAGTGACACTTTAAAATGTTTTGTTTTTTGGATTTTCACTGAGGATGCCTTTTGCTGATGTCAGAGTTTCCCTACTGAGTATATTCTGGTCCTGCATTACTTTTTTAAAAACGGGATATCTTCGTGAAAATGTTATGTGCTTTAAGGTGATCGGAGGAGAAAGGAAGTGCCACAGAGGTTTTCATGAGTCTCTCAGTATCCCCATCATCTTGAATGAGAAAGGAGAGGAAACTGGATTGTTTCGGAATCTCTGTGCTCCATACGGCCGTGAAACTCCCAGCTAAAGCCACCCTGGACTACCTCTTGCCTCACTGCTCCCTGCGCACTCTTTGTGATTACTTGGAACACTGGAAAAACACACTCGACTTTTGAAACCTACCGGATTAAGAAAAGTATAGATACGAAACAATGGGCTGATGACTTAATCCAGTTTATCTCTGGTGACTGTGACACAAGTTGAACTGCTCGAGAAAGTTGAGCGACAAGTGAACCCTACTGTGTCACAGGATGGCTGTTTACGCCAGACACACGTACCACCTGGCCAGCTTTCTGTCAAGAATCGAGTTAGGTCATTGCAAAACAGGACTACCTCTGTCCAGTCTGTCCTCCATGGCACTGCGCCTGGCTGTAGCAAGGGATCAGAAATATAAGAAGATAATCGCATAGACAGGTAGGAGAACTTCCTCCCAAGTGAACTGACTTCATGTTTTATCATAAATCATGGAGGCAGCAGGTCTGTGTACTACTTGCTGATTGGTAACTGGGCTGTTGAATGAAGCTTTTTTTCATTCATTCGACAAATACGGGTTAAACATCTTCCATGTGCCAGGACAGACAGGCCCTGGGACACAGCAGTAAACAGAATAGATGTGCACTTGGCATGAACAGAGCTTTCATTTTAGTCAAAAGAAGACATGTACGTGAAAACACAGTATTCTTCAGAGATATATTTATGTTTTATGGACACGTGACCTGTCATTCAGTGAAGAATTAGAAGCCACGTACGAGAAGATGTATACCGGGGTAAAAAGTCTCAGTAGATAAAAACCCATACGCCACACGGTCTACAAGACTAAGACCACGGGGAAAATTAAAACACGGACAGCGTAAGCCATAATCTGGTTACGAAAGGTGACCCTCATGCTTGCCTTTTCCTTCTCACCAGTCCATCAAATACAGTTATTTACATGATTTGCATTGTTTGTAGAAAAAATACATCACAACTTCTCATGGAAAAGTAAACTTGGCAAAGCAGGGAACAAGCACAACGGCTTAATGATAGAGTCCGCCAAAGCCACGTAGGGACTTCTACCGGGGACATCAAGAAGAGCGGGAAAACCAGGACAAAGTTTTTCATCTGGTGATGCCAAATAGGGCAAAGAGGAAGACAAGTACATCAAGATGACCCGCCTGTCCTTTAGAGGTTTAACTGCTCAGTCAGCGTGGCCTTGGATTGCAGACAGAACGAAACATTGGCAGAATTTGTGCCCCCTTTTCTCGGATTATGAACTTGGACTGACCACGCAGCCACCCTACGCTCCTCGAACGATGCTCCAGGGCCTGCCCTCGACCAACCGTGGTAGGCGGGCAGGGGTGCCGGGCAGTGGCGGGATCCCCGCTCACTCAGTCTTGTGAGCCACCTCAGCGTGGAAGCCGTTTCAGGCAGGGAAGGCAGAAAAGACTCACTTCGCATCAAACCATGGCATAACTAGAGCACAGACAGTTACTTGAGGAGTCACACAAAGGAACCTTGTGGCTGCTCAATTTGCCGGCACTTTGGAGGGAGGGATCCAGTCCATGCTGCAGAAAGCATATGCCATCATCTGTCTTTGTCTGCAGCTGTCACTTTTGCCAGATCTGAGAAGCAGATGAAGAGGATTGCTTTAACTCAGAAGGCTCCTCGGGTGGGACCTTTGCTCGTAGGAGCCACCTGCACATAGGAGGTGTGTCACAGATGTCCCCAGCTTGGGGACTGAGAGTGGGAAATAAGCTTGAACGTCAGGGCTATGTAGTTGTGGCTATGCCTGCGGCTGTTCAGGGACAGGAGACTGTGGGTTTCAAATGTGTCAGCTGTCGTTGCCTTTTACCTTTGCCCTACCGACATCGGAACTATTGTGTTTTCACCTTCCGTCACATCAAGTCCAGGCGGACCTCATGATCTCAGTTTCTCCACCTGCAAAAATGGGTTACTGACTTCTCGGGGATTTGGAGGAAATAGCTTTCATTCACCAAGCAGTGCCCCATGTTTGTTTTTTCCAGGGAGTAAGTTTTCTCCCTTTGTTCTGTTCGTTGTTTTGTCACGAAGCCATTTCTTTTTCTCCTTCCACACCCTGACCCCAAACAGGTACCCTGTTTGCTTGCATCGCCTTCTTAGAAACGCTTGGTGGCGTCACTGCAGTTTCTACTTTTAATGGAATTTATTCAGCCACTGTCGCCTGGTACCCAGGCTTCACCTTTCTGCTGTCTGCCGTTCTCTTACTAATTCCAGCCATCAGTCTATGGTAGGTAATTATTTTCAACCGTTTTGTCAGAGGATGGCTGGATTAAATGAATTCCCTAACCTCACTAGTAAAATTACATAGATCTGTTAAAGTTGTTTAAAAAAAAAAAAAAATTCAACTGGGTAGCTTTTAAAGATCTAATTGGCTCCACTGGTTGATTCACGAACCGGGCGGCCTCCCATCTAAGTAGAGTGGGGCTCTGAGGAGCTGTGCCAACTGGAAGGTTTTCATAGGAAAGAGGGTGGGTCGTGAAGTTATTAGCAGAGGAGAAGAAATAATTATTTCAGGCAGAGTCACCTTCCCTTAGGGAGAAGGGCAGGGGTCTTATTAGGGTGGATGACCTCATCGTTCTCTGGGGGATGGAAAGGGCTCAAGTAGCAGGCTCACCGGTGCTGATCAGAGAACTCCTGGCTTGACTGGTGAAGACGAGCCTCTGGGGGAGGCTGGGAGTGCAGGTAAGTTACATGTGAAGTCCAGGTTTGATGAGGTGGCCTAATGGAAACCACGTGGGGCCTGTGGTTTTCTTTTGAACGAAGTTTTGTCCCAGAATGTACTTTTCTCAGTAACTTTTAGACATGAGGACATCTATTGATAATGTTGAAGACTTAAGAAGAAAGAGACAATGACAAGGCTCACCATTACTAAGAGAAAGAAAGATTGGGTCAGACTCTGAATAGCCACCCCCTGTCTCTTTAGATATGAACCGATTAAATCAGCATCCAAGAATATGCATGTGTATGCGAATGTGTGTGTATGTATATATATTCATATTCAACTATGATTTCCTAGAGTATAATATCCCCTGGGGGGTCAAAGATTCCTATAAGAAGACAGACTTTAATATGGAGTCTTGGGCTGATGACAAGAGCAAATAGTGTGCACTGAACATCAAGAATTTTCTTTGAAGAATGTTGGCTTATTTAGTGACTCCCTTTTTTAAAAAAGTGTTTTTTTTAACGTTTATTTATTATTGAGAGACAGAGAGACACAGAGCGTGAGCAGGGGAGGGGTTGGGAGAGGGGGAGACACAGAATCCGAAGCAGGCTGCAGACTCCATGCTGTCAGCACAGAGCCCGACGCGGGGCTCGAACCCACGGACTGTGAGATCATGACCTGAGCCGAAGTCAGTTGCCCAACCAGCTGAGCCACCCAGGTGCCCCCAATGACTCCCTTTTTAAATGTAAATATCCAAATAAATACAAAGTACCAAATTCTATTTATGAATAGTACATAGAATAAAAAGACCAGAGTCATACACATAACAAGTGTTTCTTTCTTCCTTTGCCTTTCAGTTAACAAAAAGTGTAATCTAACTAGACAAGCGGTTGCCAAAATGGCCAAGCAAAGAGAGTGAACACATTCTATGGGGCCAGCGCACTGGGCCGAGAGCTCTTTGCCCTTTCCTTGCTGGGCTTTGCCCAGTCTACACGGCTGAGAGCACAGTGCAGTGACAGTGCAGTGACAGTGCAGTGACAGGGGTCAGTAGGACGTGGAGCACAACACATCTCTGCTTTCTCCTGAGCACTGGGCAGCGGGGGGAGGGGGGGTTCGGGGTGAGTAAGGAAAGTACCTACGTGCACAGGCCTTACCCGTTCTACCAAGACTGTGACCTCCTTGAAGGGCTGCCCTACGTCTTAATCATAGTAGGACCTCATTACATAATGTCTCTCTATGTAATTTTCATACCTAGATCTGTGTAAGACAGACTACAGTACTATTTACAGTTCCTCTGTGATTCTGATGAAAAGTGATTTTTACTAGATATCTTTTTAAAAAGAGACTCCACCTGTTGAACCAGCAAAATTAAAAATACATGCTGTGCTATATAGTAAATGATGAGACAGTCTTCCGCATTGCTTGCAGGAGTGTCATTTGGCAGGATCATCTTTGGAAAGCAATTCATAAACATGTATCAAAAGCTTTTTTAAGAAGTTCGTAGTATTTGACCCAGTGATTCCTTTTAGAAGCACATCCTAAGGAAATGATCGGTAATATCAAAAATTTATGTACAGTTAACTCTGAACAGCACAGGTCTGAACTGCATGGATTCACTTACATGCAGATTTTTTTCTATATATGCAGTACTATAATATACTTTCTCTTATGACTTTAATGCCATTTTCTTTTCTCTGGCTTTATTATAAAAATACAGCATATAATCCTTATGACATGCCAAATATGTGTTGATAGACTGTTTTATGTTACTGGTAAAGCTTCTGGTCAATGGTAGACTATTAGTAGTTAAGTTTTTAGGGAGTCAAAAGTTATATGCGCATTTCCAACTACATGGGAAGTTCAGAGGTCAACTGATACAAAGTTTATGAAGACAAAAACATTTTTTAAATGACCAAAAGAGAATGATTAAATAAATGATCGTGCATCCATACCATATCACGAAAAATAAAAAGAATTAGGGAGTAGAAAATGGGTAATTTGTATTCTTCATATATTCATACATATCTGTTAATGAACATATACACAGCTAGATAAAAGATAGTTTTGCTTTCACTAATGCTTCTAATGTAAATGTAGATGGTCTCCTGAGATTTTTTAACCCTATGCCGTTCAATATTTTTAAAAAGTTAAATGCTTAGTTTTTATTAAAGTTTATTTATTTGAGAGAGGCAGAGACAGTGCGAGTGGGGGAGAGGCAGAGAGAGAGGGAGAGAATCCCAAGCAGGCTCTGCACTGCCAGCACCTGAGCCGAAACCAAGAGTCGGACTGAGCTACCCCAAGCACCCCCAAATTACATGTTTTTTAAGTTCCAGGTGTCTTCTTGTCCCAGCTTCAGTTATAGGTATTGGACATGAACTTCAGCCACACCTACAGTTATAACTACTTTTTTGTGGACTATAGAAACTAAACAGTGGGATGGATGGACATTTCAGGGATCCGGAAGAGAAAAGAACTGTAGATTGTTTAGTATGTTCAGAATGCTCTGCCTAGCAAGTCAGCTGGACTCGAAGTGCCAGTATGTTCCTTCTGTGTATAATTTGCACAATTTATTGCAAGCCATGTAACCAGGGGGAAGTTGGAATATAGATTATTTATTTATGTATTGCTTTGGTCACAATTGCAGAATGTCTTGTTTGCTTTTGCAGCATAGTCAAGTGCACCAGCTGGAACGAGGGAAGCTATGTACTTCTTACACAAGAGGAACCCAGTGAAGACACTTCAGACAGCTGATCGTGATTTAAAAAAAATAATTGGACACACACATTATACACTCGGACTTCTGAGGACTGTAAACTAGTTCCATAATCAATAGTTCATAAATAATCAATGCTACATGCCCTTTCTTCTCAACTGAACAGTGAGAGAAACGGCCCCTGGCTCTAGCTTCTTACAGTACCATGCACTTTGAGCACTTTATGAATATTCTGCGATGGAGTCCCATAGATAGAACAAATCTCAAAACACTTCCCATTTCTGGATTTGGGAAAGAAACGGAGACTTCACAGTCTAAAGGGATTAAGAAACTTAACACAATCAAAAGCAATAATCTCCCTGACATACTCCAGCCTCTCACCCTGGGACCAAGGAGAACTCTATACCTCAGTTTCTTCATCTGCAAAATGGGTTTCTGACCTCTCAAAGATTTTGAAGGCATCACTGTTCAAAATTATGATGAATCATTCTCTGATAGGAAAATAACGGTAGAAGCTTCAAACAATTCTAGTACAGTCACACCTCTGCTTGGATAATGCTTTGTTTTACAGAGCCCATCAAGGTGCTAGGGACCGTGAAAGTTTCTAAGAGATGCAAAAACCTTAAAACGGAAGCACTTTAGAGGAGACATATTTTCACTTTTCCTAATACGTGTCATCAGTGACAGGTATGTTAGTGTTTATATAGGTGACACAGGGGTGACTGGAAAAATACTGTAAATAAAATTTTTTATAAAGAAACGTAAACACTGAGCAAGCAGCCAATCATGAAGTAATGTTACAGAGCCAATATTCATTCCTTATTTTTATCCAGGGATATCCATATCTTACTGCCTTAAACTTATCCTGAGACCCACCCTGGTCCCTGAGAACACATTCTCTCATGCCTCCTATCTTTCTATACACTGTTCCATTTGCCTTTCCTCCTTTGAGACATTGGACCTTTCAACTGTCAGCCAAATCCTGCTTCCTCTGTGTAGCCTTCTTGGCATTTCTTCCCTACTCCTATGCTACCCCCGCCCCTGCAGGGCACCCACAGCACTGGGTGCATACTTCCTCGCATTTTCCACCGTCTCCTAATGTTTGTTTTCCTTACTTGACAATGGGCACCTTGAGGACAGGGATAGTCTTGGATTCCTCATTATATCCTCAATAAATGTTTGTTGAACTAAATACAAAATTTTGCTTTTCCTTGTAAAAATAATTTAAAGTTACATATTTAAGTAGCCACATGCCACAGCCATTAAGCCAACCTTGCAAATCAACTGAAAAAATATGCCAGCACTTTTTAAATTGGTTTATGGTATTTTCACTGGTCCTTCAATATCTCTGTTTTTTTTTTTCATTGTTTTAAATGTTTATTTATTATCGAGAGAGAGAGAGAGAGACAGAGCTCAAGCAGGGGAGGGGCAGAATCCGAAGCAGGCTCCAGGCTCCGAGCTGTCAGCACAGAGCCCGACACAAGGATCAAACCCACGAACCGTGAGATCATGACCCAAGCTGAAGTCGGATGCCTAACCAACTCAGACACCCAGATGCCCCAGTATCTCTGATTTTCTAAGTTACGATACGTAATATCGCAAATGCCTTCAAGTACAACTAGATGATTGACTTCTCTGTGATCTCTTGAACACAGACAGTTTTCCATTTGACAGCACTGCTTACAGCTTCTCCCTGTAGGGTAATCAACGACCGCTGGACTAGCGAACAGCACTCGGTGTAAAATATTAGAAGTTTTTATTTCCAAGACCATTCGTTTTAAGTCTACCGAATGCCTTCTGGGCCAGAAGCCCACGTAAGAACCGGGTGATTTCCATAGTTACTTAGTTTTGTTTTTCTTCCTGTTCAATAATTTTCCCAAACCAAAAAGGACTTCATGGTTTACAGAGGGATCTTCTATATCAACTTACTGTATACTCCCTTAATAACCCTGCAAAGTAGATACTCCTTTTCCTCAGTACACTCAAGGAGGGTAAGTCTCGGAGAGACCTGACCCTGGTTATTCGGCTCCCTCCAGGCATCAGCATCACACACAGATGGGCTTGGCGTGGTTCAGATTCTTCATGGCCAAGGTGCCCATGTTACAGGCTGTAAACCCAGTATCAACACTTGTACAAGGCAGAGTATGAAGTACCCCCCAACTGTACCCGCCTAGACTGCCTACAGTACTGCCCTTTTTAATGGTAGACATAATGGCCTCTAAAGACCCTTTCAGCTCAGCTTTCCAAGCTTTTACAATTTTCATCCCAAGTGAAGAGAGCACAAATGGTATTGTTTCATACCGTTAAGACACGAAAAGATGGGTTTCATCTTTGAGCAAAAACTATTGGGAGATCCAGTAAGTACCTCAGGGCACTGGATTGAGATGGCTCAGGGTAGAAACAGAGCATGAAGGAGTTTAGCCATCTTTAAAGTATCTATCCCAAGATACAATCAGTAAATGTGATACGGAAGAGACTAGAAAAATAAATGCACAAGCTGATGGGGTTACGGTCGAGACAGAAGTGAGGAAAAAAATGTTACCGCTTAATCTCCCATAATGTGACCTAATTATCTGATTATCTGAAGAAAGAATATTGGTGGAATGATTTGTCTCTGTGGAGTCCATACAAAAGGAACAAAGAGGAAAGACATGTTCCTTTTTATCCAGCACGGTACAAGAGGGGCTAGATATACCCAGATCTCGAAGAAATGGATACTCTTATCGCTACACAGCGGGTATTTCTATGAGGCTGGACTATTCAATAAGATCATTTACATCCTGCATCGCACAGCCTCAAGAAACCCCTTTTCTCCACTCCTACACTCACCAAATAATCCCTAAATGTCCAAAAATCCTGCTGATAGGAATAAGGTGTCCTAGGTTCAGTTCTCTTTTAATGAAATGCCTGCATATCAGAACCACCCAAGGAATTTTTTTTTTTTAATCCCTGGAGATTCTGATCCAGTCAGTCTGGAGTGAGGTCTCAGAATCTGTTTGTTTTTTTTTTTTTTTTTAATAAAAAAACAGATTCCCTATCTGTTCCCTATCATCCTCTGAAGGTGACCAATTCTTTTTTTTTTAATTCTTTTTTTAATGTTTGTTTATTTTTGAGAGAGAGAGAGAGAGAGAGAGAAATAGAGTGTGAGTGGGGGAGAGGCAGAGAGAGAGGGAGGGAGACACAGAATCTGAAGCAGGCTCCAGGCTCTGAGCTGTCAGCACAGAGCCCGATGTGGGGCTCGAACTCACGAACCTCGAGATCATGACCTGAGCCGAAGTCAGACGCTTAACCGGCTGAGCCACCCAGGCGCCCCTCAGAATCTGTTTTTAAAACTTTTCACGTGACTGATACACATCCAGATCTGGAAACTACTGGCCAAGTGAATTCTTCTCAGCCCTCTTCTAAATGCACATTAGAATAATCAGTGTGGGATGGGCAGTAAAATAAATACAAGTAAGCCTTTTCATGGGCCAGTGGTTTTCAGTCTTAGCTGCCATGGAGAATCACCTAGGGGGCTTTCAACATTGCCAATCTCCAGGCCAACTAAATCGGAAAATTTCTAGGAGGGGAGGGCGGACATTGGTATTTTTTCAAATCGCCTGATGTTATCCAGGTGATTCTAGTATGTCCAGTGTGTGGCCAAGGTTGAGAATCACTGCTTTCGATGAAGGGTCAGCAAACTCTTTTTATCAATGGCCAGAGAATAAGTATTTTAGGCTTTGTGGGTTATACAGTCTGTCACAATTACTTACCTGCCATTGAAGCACAAAGCAACCATAGACCATATACTAACGAACGTGCACAGCGGTCCTCCAAAAAACAAAACAAGCAGCCAGCTGAATTTGGCAGGACTTTGCTGAAGCCCTGCTCTAGACAGAGAACACACACATTGTGGTTACTGGAGAGCTACGTCCTTCACTGTTAATATTGGCATTTTAAATCACAGAATGCATAAAATAATGTAAATATATAACTCTTGGTACAGTTCCTGACTCAGTGGGGGCTTGAAAAAGCAGTCTCATTTGATTAGCTCAAGATAGTCCCGGGAGCCAGAATGATCTGGTTGTGCTCACAGGAATAAGTTTCTGGACCTACGTAGCTTCAGATGGTTACTTAGGGACCGCTTTCTTGGGGATGATATACAGCTAGAATATGATCAAGATGGGACCTAGCCCAAATGGTTTCACTGCCAAATATTTAAGGAACAAATAAATCAACTCTACACAAGTGTTTCCAGAAGACAGAAGCAAGGAACACTTCCCAACTCATTTTATGAAGTCAGCATTATCCTGATGCAAAACCAGACCAAGAAATTACAGATCTTCCTTGAGTTATACCCCCAGAAAGCCATCGTAAGTTGAAAGTATCCTAAGTCGAAAATCCTAACCTACCAAACATCACAGCTTACTTAGCCCAGCCCACTTAACTGTTCTCAGGGCTCTTATGTTAACCTACAGTTGGACGAAGTCATCTAACACAAAGCCTGTTTTATAATAAAGTGTTGAATATCTCATGTAATGTACTGAATACTGTACTGAAAGTGGAAAACAGAATGGTTGTCAGCGTGTCGGCCGTTTACTCTCACGGTCGCACAGCTACCTGGGAGCTGCCAATGCCCAGCATCGCGAGAGGATCCTACTACATATCACAGCCTAGGGAAAGGTCAAAATTCCAAGTGTAGTTTCTATGGAACGTGTATCCCTTTCACACCATCATAAAGTCAAAAAATCATAAGTCTAATATCCTAAGGTGGGGACTGTCTGTGCATGAAAAGTGAACTACTGTTAAATAAAGAAGACAAGGTAGGGGACACTCTTTATTTAACACTTCATGAAAATAGGACTCCATCTGGAGAATACCAAACTGGGCCAGAAGGCAGGAAGCTTTTACCAGAAAAAAGAGTAAGGAACACGGAAGTAAGTAGAAAGCTCAGAGATGGCTTGGCATTTGGGGACGGGTTGACCGGATATGCTGCATTTCTGGTCAAATGGGGCATTTACAGAGACACATTGCAACACTACAGACTAATATCTCTCATGAACATAAAAAAGTCACAATAAAATATGAACAAATCAAGCAATATATGAAAAAGATAATACGTCTGTCCAAGTGGAATTTAGAGAACGCCAAGTCTGGCTCAGCATCTGAAAATTACTTAATGCACTATACTAACAGATTAAGGGGGGGGGGGGGGGGGCTGGGGGTGGGGAACACATGACTATCTCAATAGATACAAAAGAAAATAGTAACTAAATTCAAAATTGCATTCATGATAAAAATTCTCAAAAAACTAGAATCAAGCTGATAAAGGGCATCTACCTACCAAAGAAACACACACACACACACACACACACACACGCAAAACTGTACAGCTAACACAATACATAACAGTAAAAAGACTGGACACTTGTCCCATAAGATTGGGAATAGGGCAAGGATATCCATCAACTTTATGTAGATTTTGCCTCAATAACCTTCAGTTAAAAAGCCTATATTGATGCTGTGAAGCCAGCACTAATATATGCTTGAAGCCCTTGATAAAGGTATAATAGTTACCTAGCTTATCTTGGGAAAGCCAGTTAGGTGGACAGTAAACAGATTTATACAAGCAAACCAAAAGTCCCAAGGCTCCTGTCTCTCAAAAGTATTTGACTTCCTCCTTCTACACCTGCTGTGCTCAGAGTGTGATCCCTGGATTCTCATCATCACCTCAGAATTTGTGGGAAATGCAAATTCTCAGGCTTCAGCTCAAACCTCCAGAATCACACACTCTGGGGGGGTTGGGGGAGGCGTTGCAGTCTGTGTTTCTAAAAGCCCTCCCATGAGCCCGATGCACGAAAAAGCTTAAGAAACACTGCTTTACACAATACTAACAACCTCTGGCCTCTCAGCTTCATTTAGTGAGGGCCTGTGTTAAATGCAATTTTGCAAACAATTAAAACCGCATCCATCTTCTTGAGTTAAACGTGTCTAGAAGTATCTTGTATAAGGGGATCATACTAAGACTCGAAAAGCACATTCAACCTCTATTCTTTCGCACGTTCCTGAAATTCTTGGCATATAAAAATTAGCAGTCCCCGAATTCCTCCTCCGCGCTAGATTTCTTTGGATTTGGCCTCCAGGGGGCATGCTAGGCTCTTAACACTAGCTCCGGGTTTGGGAATAGAGCACAGTGACAAGTATTGGTTTTCTCTGGTAAACTGACCCCCTCAGGTGAAAATGCCTTAAGAAAGAAACGCCCTCTAAGTGCAGAAATTGCTTCCTTGCTAAATCACATTCCTACTTAATTCTCAGGGCTCTAATCAGTGCTCCGATTTTCATACATTAGATCTGGTAAGGCAGTGACTTCAACAACCGGGCCAATTCTGGAGCCTCACACTGGTTTTTGCTACAGTACTATGCCTGTAAGACTACATTCTTTAGGCTTCGATAGGTTGGCTTGTGGATTTGAACTTGGTATTTACCTACTTTAAACTTTCCAGTACAGCCAGAAGCAGCCACTCCACCATCCTGACTTTTCCACATTCTGGTTGCCCAGAGCTTTGCTATGAATTGGGCATATGATTTCATGTGACCAGAGAACCACTGGAAAGACAGCTAGACTTCCTACCCAGATTCACTGCCTAACCTATCCCAGTCAGATAACTAACCCCTGCTTCCCACAAGTCTCTGGGGATGTGCTCCCCATAACACCAACTATCTGATGCCAATTTCCACAGCATCCAGAGATCCTGACCGGAAACAACAAAATGTACTGTTTATCTTAAGCACAGTGAATTTACTGGAATGATAGCGATGTGGGAAACAAAGGTAAAAGATAAAAATTAAGTTTCCTTACAACTTACAGCCCGTTGACAAGTCCTTGAGACCCAGAGTGACATTCCTCTGGGAGCTCAGTTGCCTCCTTGATGACACTTTGCTAAGGACAAAAGGCAATCTTAGCGTCACGTTATCCCAACCTCCAGGATCCTGTTAAGTCTACTTTAACACATAAAAATTCCTTTGGAAACTTCCTTTCTCTCTACCCCCCGCCCCCCCCCCCCCCCCGCAAATGTAAACAATCATCCTCCAAGCATATAGCCCACTGATACACATCTGAAGGGTGTCATGACTGAGTTTTTACTAAACAGTAATAAATTGCCTTTTCCTGACAAAGCTAGTCTCCTCAGGATCCTGGAAACCTTGTTTCCAAAATACCTTGGAGACTTGTGCTATCCCTAACCCCCTCTCAATCTGAAGGTATATAATCAGTCACTCTTCACAACCCCAGCACAGCTTTCTGCCCACGGTCCTGTCCCCATGCTTTGATAAAACCACCTTTTTGCACCGAAGACATCTCAAGAATTCTTTCTTGGCCATTGGCTCCGAACCCCAACATTTTCTACATCAGTAGTAGCTTCAATAAAAAGCCAAAGAACAGGTAAGAAAATAATAGGGAGCCAATGGAGCTCCAGAGATAAAGCAGCAGCGACACAGCAATAATCACGCGGCACCAAAGGGCGTTATTTCTGCCAGTGATGAGCCACCTCACTGTCTTCCTCACGCCCTTGTTCTCTGGAGTCCAAGTCCAGGCAAGAGGTTGATTGGTTGACTCAGGTCACAGACCTGCCCCACGAGGCACCAGGAGCAGAGAGGCAGAGGCATGCCTTTACAGAATTCTACAGAGGCAGGTATGCGTGATCTTCCCCCAAGGAAACACGCAAAAGAGGAAAGGTGATTCGCCCTAAAGAATTCTGAATGTTCAGAAAGTGAGAGTGGATGCCAGACAGCCAAAGTAAGACAAATGAATTCTACAAAGCGGAAGGTGAAATGAAGGGTATGGTGGGATAAAGCTAGTCTTGCCTATCTTTGCCCAAAGCTAAACCCTGTTACAGAATATTTAAAAAACAAAAAATCACCTTATTTTGAAAATGGCTAAAAACAAAGTAAAGAAGAAAGCGTATTTTCCCTGCCTTTTCTAGATCAACTCTACCCTCAGGTAACCAAGTGGTAGATCACAGTAAGTTTCCTTCCAAGGGAGTAGTCCAAATAAAAAAGTGAAAAGGGAATGAATGACAGATTTAGAAGTTTGCAACCCCTAATAAATAAATGAGCGCATGCATTGGGCGTCGGTGGCCACCAATAACACAAAATGAGAGCCCACTAGCCATTAGGTGTCTTTTTATGGAACACTATTAATCGATCTCTTCCAAAATAATGAGCCTGAATGTGAGTAAATCTGTAGATCCAACTAGCAATTTATAGGAAATGCAGAGGTGAGAAGAACATGTGAAATTGTATCACAAGGACACAAACAACAAAAGCTAGACTGTGAGAAGTTCTACAGAACAACTTGGTCTTTTTAACAAATAGCAAGTGAAAGAAAAGAGAAATAGATGGAGGGTGAACCCATGAATCAAAAGACAACTGCCACAAAAGCCAATCACAATGTGAGTTACTTGGATCCTGATTCAAACAAAACAGTTGCAAAAAAAGAAGTTTATAACACTTATTGGACTATCAGAAATCTGAATACTGACTAGACACTGAATTATAAGGAATTATTGTCCACTTAGGTATAATACTGCGGTTGTGGTTAGCTTTATATAATGAAATAGTTCAGCATGGAATTGATGAACGAAATTTCTTTCCAAAAATATTGAGGGGGAAAGTGGATAAAAAAATGTCAATGAAATAAGGCTGTTCATGAGTATATTATGGAACATGAGATTGTATGGTCTTTTTCTACCTACGTTTGGATGTCTGAAATTTTCAAGAAAAAGTTTAAAAAGAAGAACAATACAGCATTTCTTGTGCCTTACCAGTTCCTTTTATCTTCTCAAATTTTCCTAATATACTGCCTACTTGGAAGCCACAGCATATAATGGACCAAGACTATGGCTGCCCTTACTTGTATTGATCTCATGACTTTCTCATGTGATCAGGCAAAACATCAAAACATCAGTAGTATTAAGTTCAGGAGTGTTTCCCCTATGACTGACACAATATTTCTTTGGTCATAACTTCTCTAATAACTATGATTATGATAACTATGGTAACTGAAGTATCTCAAGTACATTCAAAACTCTGTGAAATAACATTAAATTAGGAATGCTAAAAATTAAATCCAGTACTTGAACCCCCATGGAATTTTTTTTTTTAATGTTTATTTATTTTTGAGACAGAGAGAGACAGAGCATGAACGGGGGAGGGTCAGAGAGAGGGAGACACAGAATCTGAAACGGGCTCCAGGCTCCGAGCTGTCAGCACAGAGCCTGACGCGGGGCTTGAACTCACGGACCGCGAGATCATGACCTGAGCCGAAGTCGACCGCTTAACCGACTGAGCCACCCAGGCACCCCTGGAATTTTCTCTTCAAATAAAAGGTCTATGTATTCACTAGAATGGTTAGGTTTAGGGCATCAGAGAGTGATGATAGAAAGGGATTATAAAATATAATACATATAATTATATAAAATATAATACAGAAAACAAACAAATAAAAAGGGTGGTCTAAGTCTTAGGTTAAAATCAATCCATCTCACCAAAAGTAAAACAGCCTAGGTGAAGTTGAAGCAGAATTTCACCTGGTCCTTCACTGACCCAAAGCCATACCCTCTGCGACCTCTATTCTGTCACAGAGATGAACAACATAGACTCTTCCTGTCTCCACTAGTTCAAGACGCTAAAGAAAAGCAAAATGACAAAGTACGACTGGCAAAGCAGGTCTACTGGCTCCAGAAATAAACTCAAGATCTGAAAGCAAACTCTAAATTTTCTAAACTTGATTTATCGTTAAAAGAGGGGCCACGGTTGGTTAAGCATCAGACTTCGGCTCAGGTCATGATCTCATGGTTCCTGAGTTCAAGCCCCGCATCGGGCCCTGTGCTGACAGCTCAGAGCCAGGATCCTGCTTCAGATTCTTTCTCTATCTCTCTGCCCCTCCCCTGCTCGTGCTCTCTTGCTCTCTAATATAAAACATTATATGTACATATACACATATATATACATATTATATACATACATATGTATATATATGTATACATGTATATATATGCACATATACACATATACATATTATATACATACATATGTATACGTATATATATATGTACATACACGTATATATATATTAAAGTCCCTTTTACTTTTTCCAATCAAAAAAAAACTGCTGAAATTCAATTCAAAAACTAACAGTATATTCTTATTCTTTAACGTAAGGATCTATAATAAAACAAACTAAATATATACATTCTTAAACATTCATTGTACATGAAGGAATCTAAATTTGTTTTGAAATCATGAGCTAAACAGGTCAAAAAAGTGTCACAACATTCTTAGTTTTGCTTTATTCAAATAGCAAGTCGAAATTTAGTTAATATATAGATTTTAGGTGCTTGATAAAAAAAATTTAATCGATGGTAAATTTCAGCGGATGATACACAACACAGTCTGTTGTTTTTTTTTTTTAATTTTTTTTTTTTAATGTTTATTTATTTTTGAGACAGAGAGAGACAGAGCATGAACAGGGGAGGGTCAGAGAGAGGGAGACACAGAATCCGAAACAGGCTCCAGGTTCTGAGCTGTCAGCACAGAGCCCGATGTGGGGCTCGAACTCACGGACTGTGAGATCGTGACCTGAGCCGAAGTCAGCCGCTCAACCGACTGAGCCACCCAGGCGCCCCCAGTCTGTTTTTCAAAACTTCATCATCTATTTGTTCAGATCACCTTTTACATTCTTGCATGTCTGCGTTTGAAGGAGTAACTAAACACAGGCGAGTACTGGGTTGTACACTGGTCGTGTGTACTCCTGAAAGAGGGATAACACTGCAAAGGGCACAATTAAGGAAACATGGTACACCTATCAGCTGTATTTTGCACAGAGGGTAGGAAAGAGCCATCCCGTGGCGTGTATGCCAAATAGTGCTTAATTTTTTGCCAACCGCCCCCAACACTTCCAGACAATAAAACCCACAAATTCCTTTATCCTCATATATATTGAGAGGCTTAATAAAGAATTAGATTGCACCTTGTTAGGCATGCTTCCATCTTTTAATGTGAATTTTATCATTTTAATGTGAATAAAATGAATTTCAATTAGCCACCAACCTATGAAGTTCCTCTTGAACCCAAAGATAGTTCACAAGCAAAAAAAAAAAAAAAAAGACCAGGAAAATACTAAACTAATTCTTCCATAAAGTCACAGCCTCTGAAAGAAAAAATGCCTAATTAGAGTTGGACGCCTAGACAGGTAACTCAGACAGCCCTGCAATGGACTCTAATGCAGGAACCCAAATAATTCAACTCCAAGCACATAAAGATTGCAGGAATTAAGAAATGGCAAGCTTTTCAGCAGTGAGGTAGGCCAGAAGAATTAACCAATTAATGCCAATGACTCTTGCTAATACAAAGGCAAAAGTGAACATAGAGGAAAGCAAGCATACAAATCAAAGGTTCTCAAGCCTGGAGAGCTTTTCAAAAGTACATTTCCTAGGATCCATTCTGGTCTTATTGGAATTTCTGAGATTCAGACCCAGTACCAAAATTCCTTCACAAGATCCCCAGGTGATTTTTTGTGTACCCAGCAATCAGGATCACTGGTATTCTTTACAAAGAAGGTGAAAGAGGAAAAGGAGAGAGAGGGGAAGTGAAAAGACCTTCAGAAAGTATTCCCATTTGTTTAAAGCATCAGCTTTCCATTTAAACTATGCTCATTAATTTCATAGTACCCTCTCCTGGTCGGGAAGGGTATGTAGTATTCTTAGAACTACGGTAAAGAAGAAATTTCCCATTTTCTTAGTTGAAAGAATATATCTAGAAGCAATTAGTGAACCTTCATTAATTCTGTATTTTCTCATAATTTAAGTGTAAAATGGTTTGGCAAATATTGTGGTAGCAAAGGTGTTTCTAAACCTAACCTCAACAGTCAGGAGTAATTTTAGAGGTTTGTTGTTGTTGTTGTTGTTGTTTAATGTTTATTTTATTTGAGAAAGAGCATGCAAGCAGGGGAGGGGCAGAGTGAGAGGGGGAGAGAGGATCTAAAGTGGGTTCCGCGTTGACAGCAGCCAGCCCAATGTGGGGCTCAAACTCATGAACCGTGAGATTATGACCTAAGCTGAAGTCAGACACTCAACTGACTAAGCCACCCAGGCACCCCAAGAGCAATTTTAAAAAATGTGTCATCTGCTTTATTTCAAGGTTTGTCATCGCTGACACTACTGACATATTGAACCAAATGATTTGGGATATTGCAGGGAGCAAACTCTGAATATAAGCAGTTTTATAATATTCAGTAATAACTTTTTTTGTGACATAGAAGGCTACTGTTTCAATATAAATTATGAGTTTTTAAAATCATCTTCATTTGGTACTTTTATTATCAAAATATATTTCTTATTAGTGAAAGATGACTCATTTACTAATTAAATCTAAAATTCTTTAATTTTTGTATACCAAGTTCATAAAGAATACCTCATAAGAAAGAACAACCATAGCGAAGGTTTATTTTTAAATAAATTATTATGGGATTTGTTCATGGATACATAGTATGTGTGTACATGAATATTCTGATTATTTTTCAATTTAAGCATCTTGTGATATATAAGTCTATGTGGTACAACAGTTTAATCAGCATATCCTGGTTGCTTTATCTAATTTTTCACGTTAAACACAAGACCGAAATCAAAACCTTTGAACTTGTACTTTTCAATCTCAAAGAATAGCTATAATTCTAAAATAGCATCAATACAGCCAATATTATTCTTCTGAATATTAATGAGCTATACTGAAACAAGGTAAAATATAAACACCTTGCTTTGTACTTAATTTGAAGTGTTGCCACTAAAATCAATTACAGATGTTTATTCTGAAAGACATTACTATGAAGGTTGCAGACTCAAATGCTGATAATGGTTTCAGAACCAAATTTATAGAATACCCAAACAACAGGTTGCACTGTAGACCTGTAGACAGTTTTAAAATACTCATTAGCAACATTTTTTTAAAGACATAGAAGGCTACTGTTTTCATATAAATTGGGAGTTTTGAAATCATCTCCCTTTAGTGCTTTCAACTGTCACATGGCAATAAACCAAAGACCCAAATAATTTCAAATGATCACAGATACTATTTAGGCAAGAATTCTCAGATGTCAGTACTTTTAATGTCGTGTACATCAAATTATAGTAAAAAGAGGACTATAAACAAGATGCAGCCCCTCTATTTTCATGCACAGCACAAGAGATTACAGTAAACCCAGTTTATATTCCACCATCAAGTGTGGCTCTCCCATTAGTTCACTTTGTGACGGGTCTGAAAACAAACAAAAACAAACATATTAAAGATTCTCAGAAAAAGATAAATTCAATGATTCCACTCACATGAAAATCTAGAACAGGCAAAACTAACATGAAAGAAGACAGACGAGCAGTTGCCTGGGGCCAAAGGTGAGGGACTGACTGCAAAAGGAGCAAGCAAACTTTCTGGGGTGATAAACATTTTATATCTTGACTGGGGGACACTTACACAGCAGTACACATTTGCTAAAATTCACAGAATATACACTTAAAATGAGAGCATTCTATTGTATGTCAATTATACCTCAATACAGTTGACTGTAAAACAAACAAACAAAAACAACAACACTCTGAAAACGTTCTTCTTTTTCAAAGCTCTGAAGTTTTCCAGAGGCTTCCCAGAAACAATCTTTAATCAAGAAATTGAGCAGTCTCTTAATCTAGTTTGCAAAAACGCTTTATTTCTATTGTTTTGTACTCTCTTCCATACACAAACATAAATCAGAATCCTAGACCAAGAAAATTTTTTAAATCTTCACTCATTTTTAGAGATGAGTCAGACAAAAGACTTATTTTAACCATACAATACACCTAGAAGAGCTTTTAAAATTAATACTAACAGTAAGTTGGAAAATAACAAAGCCTTTTTCCATTTCTGTCCCCTACTCCACAAACAGGATTAAAAAACCCAATGAACTAGACTGTAAAATCAGTTTGTAAAAATAAATAACCACCCACATTAAAATAATGATTACAGGTCTGGATGTTTCCTCGCTGGATCTCCTAAGAGACTAGAGGTTACTGTATCACATCGGTTCGGTCATCTATATACTCTCTGCACTCATCGCACCATAAAGCAGCCTTAACAACAACTGACGCTGCTGTAATTATTAATAACAGAGTAAACTGCTATGTATGTAACAGGCATTCAAAATCTAAACTTATAAAAAAAAAATGCCTGCACATGAGTACAAATGATAGGCAAAGATGTTTGCCTACAGCACTGTTTCATGTGAATAAGTGAAAAAAGCAACCATCAATAAATGCAGTGAGGTATCACGCATACCGTTAAGATAGACCCAGTATACCTGTTGTGTTAAAAAAAACAAAACACTAAGCAATGCCAAATATTTCTGGTTATATATATATCTGTATGAAGACATACAGGAAAAAGTCTGGAAGGAAATACACTAAATATAAATAGCAAGTAAATGAAGAATAAAAGAGAAATGGGTTTGGGGGTAATCATGGAGGACTTGAGTTTCAGCTGTAATGTTTTAAATTGTTAAAGAATACGTTAATTTGTATAATGACAACTTTCTTTTAAACCGTTTTAAGCTTTGAGTTTAATAAAGTACATGCTTATTAAATAAGTCACTTCCACCAGAAAACAGCACGCCACATAAGCAGGGCGATGGCCTGTGACTCCAACGCCTGCTGTGAGACCATGAGGGAGGACTGAGCCTCTCCATCAGGCCGTTTAACCACCGTCCAGTGAGGGAACCAGAGTAAACAGAAATCCCTTTCAGCATTAAAAGTCTTGTTTTGACTTTACTACTGCCCTCCTCATATTCCCTTCCCTTCCTCGTAAAATGTGCAGAATTTTCTTGGCCAAGTACTCCCTGATGAGCAAGCAAAACTTCATCACTTCCAACACTGAACTCAAAACCCTCCAGTCACATAGGTCTTCTTAACACACTCTTATGTGTGTTGAGACAATTCTCCATGCGTCTCTCATGCTTCTGTAAGCCTTGGATACACTTCCTGCCTTTGTTCTAGGCTCTCTGTCCAAAGTTGTTACTAAAGTGAACAGACTAAGAAGAAGACAAAGATCGTGTCTCCTCTGGAGCACAGAACAGGAAGCCTTACTGCCTATTGTAAAAGATTCAGATGCCCTTACCTGGGGGTTCCTCTACCTGTAATAAAATACATAACATATGCAGCATCACCTGACCTTCTTCTGGCTGCTCCGTGGGAGCTGGGGCTCAGGGAACCAACCAGAAAGCTGACACTCCAGCTACTACTACTGCTCGTAGTAATAAACTGTGGTCTCTAGGAATCTTGTCTTCTGCCCGGATTCATGAAACCATGGCAGGCTAACCTGTCAGCTTCTAGACAGGACAATATCAGAGTTCTTCGGCTGTTCTCTCAGGTTACAGACCCCTGAACACACTGCTTCTACCTCTACTGTATCAACTAATTCACACATCTTCTAGGAATCAGGTTATGTGTCATATTCCCAAAAGTGCCTCTCTCTCCTACTCAACAACAAACTATACCCCTATCCCTTTTTATTCCTAGAATTTATCACAATTTGCAATTATATGTCTGTGTTTAACTGTTGAACGTTTACCTCCTGCCTTAGAAAGCACAGTTTGTTTTTTTACCATTGTAGATTCAGACCCTGGCTCAGTGCCTGATACATAGTAAATATATAACTGAGTAAATGCTCAATAAGCATCTCTCACTTCCTTTACACAAACTTACAGGAGGTGATTTTTAAGGAAATGTGTTCTTATAACTAATTTAAAATGCAAGATAGAAACATACAGACATGAACTATCACCTTGCTAATTTAAAATGAGGTGTAAGTTCAATGTAAAAAGCTTAGGGATTCCAGGTTTTCCTGCATTCAAAAAGTTCCCTCAGGAAAGATTCTCGAAGGGCAGGCTCACTAGACTTCTGTTGTGTCCACAGCATTTCCTCACCGGACATTAGCAGCCAAGCAAAACTAGTATAATTTAATCCTGTTGGGTTTTTTCTGTTTCTCCTGAACCGCCGGGGCAAAACGAGCAGAAACAACACTAGACAGAATTATATTTGTTTATCTTCCTCAGAAGCAAAAAAATAGGGGATGCTGCATGTATTGTTCTTACTTAAAAGTCATTTATCTCATACATGATACAATTATCCAAGGAATTTTGTTAAAAATGACAGATTCTTCTTTCCTATTCACCACCTATAGTAGCACAAAAATTCTTTGGGGGTGGGAGGCAATTTTTAAGGAAAAATTTTCTTATTTTTTCTAGTTCTTTTAAAAACTAGTCGTGTCCCACAAATATTTTAAATACCGAAACAACAATCATTGTTCAAGCTACCCTAACAATACTATGTTAGACTCACACATTAGTCTATGTCTGCAGGACATGAAATGAAAGACTATCATTAGTTGATTGGCAGTAACTATAACCTTGAAACTCCACAAAGAACTTTCACCTTTAAAAACCAGTTAAAGAACAGTTATTACCATTAAATTTTGTCTCATTGCAATGAATAAACACAAGTGAATCCAATGAGCTGTAAGGGCCATATGGATGAGGACAGGACGCTGTGGGTTTTGTTTGCTACCATTGCCTTGTACATTATTAGGGCTCCATAAAAAGGTGCTGAATGACACTTACCATTAAGAATATCTTCAAATCCAATAGTCTCATCATTACCCCTCAAAATATCCAGTGAAAGGTTTGAGCTTGGAAGAAATGGAAGACGCTGAACCTTCAGGAAAAATATGAAAGGGCAAGATTAGAGAAAACCAAAGGGGGGGGGGGGACAATAAATAATCTAACTTCTTGCTCTTCATTCTTTATTTGTAAAATTCACAAAACTAAATAAACAGTTTAACCAGTGGGGGAAAAAAAACCAAACAGCAGTTCATATTTTACACCCAAACCAAATTTTTTAAAATTCCTCAAAACTTTACTCAAAATATGTAAAGACCCTGAAAATTAGAGTTTTTATTAACACTTAATAATCCCATCAGGTTTGCACATATTTTGGGGCTTTGCTTCTGTCATACACATGACGACGTGCAAAAATCCCAGAGCCTAACGCCATAATCTAGTTCCAAATAAAGGTGGGATGATCAAACTCCTGAAGAAATTCCAGCTTAGTAAGAGTACTACTCTACTTAGCAAACTGATGACTTCACTCTGTATGTTGTTTCATATTGCTCATAGTAAAAATGTAAGTTATGGCCCTTTAAAACAGTACTGGTAACCAGAAAGGAAGGTCAAAGTCACTTGTGAGGTCTTTGAAAAACACAGTAACATCAGGCACTGGGGTGGCTGAGCAGGCTAAGCCCCCCGCTCTTGATTTTGGCTCAGATCATAATCTTATGGTTCATGAGTTCGAGCCCCACATTGGGCTCCGTGCTGGCAGTGCAGAGCCTGCTTGGATTCTCCCTCCCTCCCTCTCCCACTCTCGCTCTCAAAATAAATGAATGAACTTTAAAACAAAACAAAACAAAAAAAACCACAATACCATTCTGAACTAGCAGTATCTACTTTTTTCAAGTACCGTATTTTTTTTAACTTTTTTTTTTTTAAGGTTTATTTATTTTGAGACAGAGAGAGAGCAGGAGAAGGGCAGAGAGAGAGCGAGAGACAGAGAATCCCAAGCAGGCTCCGTGCTGTCAGCACAGAGCCTGACACAGGGCTTGAACTCACAAACCGTGCCATCGTGACCTGAGCTGAAATCAAGAGTCGAATGCTTAACCGACTGAGCCACCCAGGCGCCCCTTCAAGTAAAGTATCAAGCATAGGATCTGCACCCTGGTTTGTAAGCGTAGCAGAGAAAGCACGGGTTGTAGAGCCAGTGGTATCTGGATGCAGACTGTTTTAGGACTCACCATTACTTTGGCTTCGTAGAAGTACCTGCTCTGTCTCACTCTCGGTTTCCTCATCTGGGAAACAGGATTCTATCACCTTCCTCTCAAACTGGCGGAACGGTGTGGTGTAAAATATGTATATAGTATAGTCGTTGGCACATACTTGGTATTCGATGAACTTTTATATAAGCAAACCAAATTTTCAAGTTTTGTGTTCTCTGTTAGTCGTAAGATTAGTTTGGATATTAACACAAGAATACCAAGAGTGATGGTCCGTGACCATACGATACCAGTATTTTAAAGTAATCATGACTTTGAAATCTCAGGGCGTTAAGATTATCTCCCCCAAGAAAATATAACCGACTAAAACTACTTTTAATTACTAATGGCTTATAGAATTTAGGATGAAAAAATCTCTAGGTTGACAAATGTATGTATGTATGTATTTTTTGTTTGTTTGTTTTTGTTTTTTAAAGGAAAGTAGGGAAGACAGAGGAAGAGACAAAAATGGACCTGTAAGTTAAATCAGAGAGTAAGGGGTCTGGTAGGTACAGTTTGATCAGACACAGTCCTGAGAAAGCACCAAAAGCAGGAAGGAGCAGGCAGTTGTTACATATCCCAATAAGCAAGAACCACAACAGCACAAGGATAAGGGAAAAAGGCGGGGCGGGGGACAGAACTCTGGACGACGATTTTTGGATTAAATGGAATTAAAAGTTTAGGCCCAAAATATGAGCAATATGTAACTGGAATCTGAGTAGCAGGAAAATAAAAGGGAAACGAACAATTCTGTGCCAAACATATGTTGTATTTAATCTTCAGAGTTACCCTAATAACCTGACAGTGTTGTTCCTGTTAACTCCATTTCACATTAAAAACAAACACAAGATCTGGGGCTCAGAAAGGTCTCTAACTTGTTTAAGTTCTTAAGACTGGTAGGCAGTGGAGCCAAGATTCACATCCAGGTTACTGTTAGAGCCACACATGCTCTTTCGGAGCTTGATCCTTGGAAAAAAAGTTCTAAAACAGCTTCCAGGACGACTCAGCCAACACAGTTGCTGGCATTAACAGAATTTATTGAAAAAGACACAGTAGTAGGAAGAACACGTGCAAAAGCCAAAAGGCCAGAAAAAAAACTAGGACGCTGAAAGTAGTTTCAGGAGGCTACGAAGTACACTGAAGAACAAAGAGAGGCAGTTCAGGAGCACAGCCACGTTACAGAGTCAGGGTATTATTCTGAGGGCAAAGTGAGGGGAGTGCCACAATCAACTCTGTATTTTACAAAAATTACGTGGCTACAGCATGTACAATGGACTGGAGGGCAGCAGGGGTGGGTGTCGTCGCACTGATCCAGACGAAGCACAGTAGGGGATCAAAACCAATGCAGAAGCGATGGTGTCAACATGTAATTGACTGGACGGTGGGAGGCAGGGTGGCGGGTGGGGACAGGTGCCGCTTGAGATAACCAAGGTTAATGCTGCAATTGCTGCCTTAGGTGGCAACCTAGTCACACGTGACACAGAGTATGTGCGGCATAAGGAGTTCTTCTGTACTCACACATGTGAAATGTGAAGTGCCCGTGGGACTTACAACTGGAGAAGCCTACAGGTTTACAGCTCATGAGAATTAAAACTTGGGAGTCATCAACATATACATGATACCTAAAGTCACAGGAATAGGTAGGAAATAATAGGATGAGAAGAGGACTGGAGACGGGAACTAACAAACCCGGTATTGCAAGATGCAGAAGAAAAAAGCAAAAGGAACCTACACAGAAATACCTGAGAAGGCGATTTCAGACAGGAAGGAGTATCAGGAAAAGTGTGGTGTCCTAAAAGCCAGGGGAAGAAGGAAGGAGTCATTGGTATTACACACCACAGGGAGACCAAGCAAAAGGAGGGTATCCAGACGTCCACACTGTTCAGGAGCAGTTTCACTGGTGATGGAAGCCAGGAAACGGTGGGTTGAGTGGACAAGAGGCAAAGGCACATACGCAGCAAACAGAGGCAAGTCTAAGACACTAACCTGGCAAAAGCACATTTAGTGAGCGAGAAGTTGCTATAAAGGGACTGATACAACATTTGGGTTGTTTTTAAAGACAGAAAAGGTCAGGATGCACATAAACACTGCTGAGGAGTCTGAGCAAGTAGACGGAGAGGATGAAGACATCAGCTACAGAAAGGATCCACGAAAAGGGAATTCTCTGACGTGGTGTGAGAGGGCAGAACCTAGAACACAGGTCGAGGACAGTTCTTACACCTGGAAGGACATTTCTAAAGATCTTATTCTTTAGCAACAGGGGTACCCAGCTATATGCAAACTGCCTGCCACGCACCACACGTGGATATTTCTAGAGGCATTTCAAATTCAATGTAACCCTCCAAAAAGAAAAACATGAAAGCAGATGCAGGTAAGTTTTGGCACTGAGCTCTTAAATTTGAAGTCTTCCGCTTAATGTCTTCTTTTTTTTCTGTATAAAGTAGGACTCGGGGTCCTATCCTAAAAGGGGACAAAGTAGAATAGGCTGTAGAGAAGAGAAAGTAAGGTTTATAGGGCTATGACTAGGGAAGAGTCCTTCCGGTCCATAGCAACACCCAGGTGGAATGTATCACAGCTGACATGCACAAACTCACCTGCTGCACTGCCTTGAATTCCATTTGTAATTTGAGTGGAGCAAACAGACCCTGGATGTTTCTCAGTGTGGAAAAATTCATTTTATCTTGGTTGAGCTGGAACTACACAGGACAACAATGGAAGTTGAAAGGTTACACTCAACACTCTGCTTTCAAAACTTCATTGATACATGTATAACACAACACTTAGACAAAGCATTTTACTATCCATAACTGAAATAAAAACAAAACACTTTTGTCAATAAAATAAAGTTTAGAGTACGTACGTCTGTTTTATCCAGCATGCAGGTATAGGGTACTTCACTAACATAAAATTACCCCTAAAACTTGGATTTACAAAACTTTAGATAAACAATGTTTTTCACATTGCAAAAATACATTTACAAAACATTTCAGTGCTTTTGATTAGAATTACCGCAAAACTGGTAAAACACAGAAAGGTATAAATAACCTGAGATCCAGAAATAGTTACATACAAGTGACAAAAATGGTGAATTTCTCAGTATGAAAATATACAATTCAAAGGATTTCACAAAAGAAATAATCACACCCATTATACCACCCTGTTAATTAGGCTATAATGTTTAAACTCCACTCTTTGGAGTAGTAGATTCCTGGGGGGTAGGGATCCAAAACTCTAAAGTCTGTCCAGTTTGCACTGGGTGCTAATAAGGAATTTTTTTTTTTCTGAAATCATATTTTTACTAAACATTGATATTACTTGTAAAAAACTTGTACAATTTAATGTACTTCAGGCAAAATGAATCAACTCCATTCATGGATTCTAATCATACAGTTTCCTAAAATGGCTCTTAGGGGTAGCAGATATGATTTGCAGACAGACTGCTACAAAGGTCTGTGTAAGTTAACTATAGTAAGCTAAAGTGACCTGTGTGATCATTTTTTATTATACTACATTCTCTTGATAAGCTTTTAAGTCATGGCAGGGGCAGGCTAAGGAATTTTAATCAAATACTTACTGAGAGATTAGTGCCCACTGAGACACAACCTGGGGCCATATACATGAAGTCTAAAGGATATGAAGCAATATGGTTTTTAACTACTGTAGCTGGAGTGCAAAATTTTAACAGACGGTCCTTAGAGAAAATATGCAACATTTCATTATGGGTATATAATCTGAAGTTCTCACTGAAGGGTTTCCTTTAAATACTGAATTAAGTAAATACAGTTTTATGTAAAAGATTCAATTTTATAAACTTTGACGAATGTATCCACCTTATGATATGCTGTCAAACTGCAATTATCAGTCAACATATACTTAACCACTAACAACCACATGCAAAATTAGAATTAGGCTCTGTGGCAAAGTATGACAACCAGTCTACCACGGAGAAGGTTGTACGATCGAACTGGGAAAACATCACATACAGATCAGGACTTCTCAACCCCTGGAGCTACTGACATCTTGGGCTACACAATTATCTGTCGTGGTGCACGGGGACAGTCCTGTACACTGTAAGAGGTTTAGCAGCATCCCTGGCCTCCGTCCAACTGACGCCACTACCGAAGATCCTTCTTCCCCAACCACTTGTGACAATTAGACCTTTTCAAACGTCCCCTGGAGGAGGCAAAATCATTCCTAGTTGAGAACCACTGGTATGAATAACGATGGCCATCTTCCCTATCGTTACTATAGCTCCCAATCACGGAGAGCTACTTTAAGTCAGCACGTGCCAAGTCATGGGCTATTACTAAGTCCATTATACAGATGAAGAAACTAAGACTTAAAGAGAAATTAAGAAACGTGCCCAAGTTCACTTAGCTGCTAAGTATGGTACCAAGAATTCAAACCTAGATAGTTCAATTACACAACCTGTGCTGAAGGATTTATAACAGAAAGTGCCAGAGAATTTCAAGAGACTCCCACTACCTGGCTAAATGATTAAGGAGACTACACAGAGGTGGCAGATAGAAGCTGAGTCTCAAAACAACTGTATGATTTTTTAACTCTTCATCTGGGCCAGTCTCACTCAGATTTGTCCAAGTTTCTCTTAACATGTATTGCCCAGAAGTGAACCAATATTCCAAATAATACTTGGGAAAGTGAGACTGTCTCCTCCCTTGATCTGAGTGAGCCCCATCTTATTAATAATAACATTGCACCATCTTCCTGAAGTAATAAGACACCTCTTTATTCTTGCTCTGAACGTGTGTTTAGAAACCCTGTAAGCTGCCTTACAACATCCATCCAGGCTATACCCGCTTTGGGAGTGACTGATCTAAAACTATTCAAATGTCTGCTCTCTGAAGCCTTCCACTAGCCATATGCACAAGTGGTCGCTCCGTCTTCGTCCTCTATAGCATTTTATATAGCCCCTATCCACTGCCTGTCCTCCCGTTAAATTCTCAGCCCCTCCAGGATGGGGATTATGTCATATGCATCTATGTACCTACTATACCACATAAGAGGATATGTCCCTCAGTACCTTGGAGGTGCAGGGCTTGAGAAAGAGGTCAAGGCTAGAGATGAGGATTTGGAGATCGATAGCAAAAATGGCAGAGGAAAAATATGAAAGAAAACAGGATCATCAAATGAGGAAATATTATGAGAGGAATGGTGGATTGGCTGTCAGAAATGTCCATAAAGGGGCACCTGGCTCAGCTGGTAGAGCATGCGACTCTTAATCTCAGGGTCATGAGTTCAAGCCCCAGGCTGGGCGTGGAGCCTAGTTAAAATTTAAAAAAGAAAAAAAAAGAAACATCCATAAAAAAGACAAAAGAAGGAATGTGTAGAGCTTTAGTGAAGCAGTATAATGATAATTTGAAGCCTACTCTACAAGGATACTGAAAATAAGTCCTCATACTCTTCATGGTCAAATGCTCAAAATCAAAAATGTCCTAATAAATGAAACCACATAAGTATTACTAAAACTATTCTTCTACTAGAGAAGAAAAGTAAAAATACAAGTAACATACTTACATTTTTTTCTGATAATTCAAGAGGATGACTAGGCAAAAGTTCATTTTTCACACAAGGCAGGCTGAAAATAAACATTTAAAAGGTAGATGATAAATCACTCAATCCCTAAAGCTCAAAATCACATCTATCAATACGTTTATCTATAACAGAATGCCACAAGGGACTTTTGGGGGACGATGACACTCTGCGTCCTGACTGTGACAGTGGTTACAGAAACTGATACATGTGTTAAAATTCATATAACTATGAATTGTAACATAATGAATTATAACGAGTTATATAACATTAAGAGGAAAAAAGTCAAATCTACTATATAACTATTTTAAAATGTACCAATTATAGATACTAGTAGTCAATTAACTAGGGAGAGCCCTTCAAAAAACAGTGTTTGAACGATGCCCTATTATCTAGAAGAAATTTAATAAAGTATGTTTAAAACTACTATTATTTGATGACGTGCTTCCTTTACTATACAAAATATCTACACCCCTTCTGTTTAGGTCCAATACATATTCAATATTTAACGTATCTTTAATAACACATGTTGAACAATGTGTTTCACATTTACTGAACACCTAGTACGTAAGGTCACACGCTGCTAGAACCAGACCACTGGTCTTTATCACTCTAGATATATAAAGATAACTATTCTTATTGCCAAAACAGGATTTGAAAGCTGAAAGAAACCACAGAAATCCTGCAACAACCATTTATTGAATACTGTCTTTGTACAGAAGTATCCTACAAGTGGAATTTGAAAATGGTTCTGTCCACAGCAATCTTATAGTCTAACCAGGAAGAAAAAGGAGCATTTTATGTGAAAATAAATAAATAACAAACCATCAGAACTTGGCTACTGACTAGTTCGTGAATTTGATTACACTATGCCATAAATCAAATTATATTCTCTAATTCCAAAGACTATAAACTGCATCTTTCACTATAAAATGGAAAGACAATAATAACAAGGCATCCTATCTGTCCCCAGACACCAGTATTAGAACAACATTCTGTTATAGCAAGACCTAAATATCTTAAAATTACATATAGAATTCAAAATTCAGATGCTACTCTTATTGGATTAAGCAGAAAGGCAACCTGCCAAGAAGTACTAGAAATCGAGACCTAAACATATAGAAACATGGAAGAAATCAAGGGTACAACTGTGCACTGAGGGTAGAGAAGAAAAATAACAACGGCTAACACTTACTGGGAACTTACTAATGTCAGGGACTGTTCTACTTTTCATGTACTAACTCATTTATTCCTCAAAATAAGATTTATACTATTAACAGCCCTATTTCACATATAAAGACTCTGAGAAATAGAGCAATTAAGTAACCTGCTAAAGGCATACATCTAGTAAAGAGCGGATCAAAACCCAGGCGGCCTAGTCCAGAGTTAATGCTGTATCTGCTGTGTTCTAGTGTCTCCCAGAGAATTACTCCAGTAGGAAATAAGATAAGGACACAATGGCTTTCCAAGTTAGCAGTAGCAAAAAGGAGAATCCTAGCAAATCATGCTCCTGGGTGACAGCTCCTAGAAGGAGGCCCTAACCTGGGAACCCACTACCATTAAAACATTTCTTCATTACAAAAACATCCACTGAATGGATAAAGAAGATGTGGTACACAAACACACACACTCACACACACACTGGAGTATTACTCGGCAATCAAAAAGAATGAAATCTGGCCATGGATCACTAGTGATGGAACTAGGGGGTATTACAGTAAGCAAAGTCGGTCAGAGAGAGATAAATATCACAGGACTTCACTTATATGAGGACTCTAAGATACAAAACAGATGAACACAAGGGAAGGGAAGCAAAAATAATATAAAAACAGGGAGGGGGACAAAACATAAGAGACTCTTATTTTTTTTTTTTTTAACATTTATTTATTTTTGAGACAGAGAGAGATAGAGCATGAACGGGGGAGGGTCAGAGAGAGAGGGAGACACAGAATCTGAAACAGGCCCCAGGCTCTGAGCTGTCAGCACAGAGCCCGACGTGGGGCTCGAACTCATGAACTGCAAGATCGTGCCCTGAGCTGAAGTCGGACGCTTAGCCGACTGAGCCACCCAGGTGCCCCAAGAGACTCTTAAATATGGAGAACAAACAGAGGGTTACTGGAGAGGTTGTGGGAGGGGGGATGGGCTAAATGGGAAGGGGCATTAAGGAATCTACTCCTGAAATCACTGTTGCACTATATGCTAGCTAACTTGGATATAAATTAAAGAAGTAAATTAAATAAAAATCAAAGAAAAACAAAAAACATCCATGCCCACACTCACCCAGTCTAAGGTATATTACTTGCTATGGCCCAAATTAAATATATATTTATGGCCTATCAAAATATTTAAAGAATACTGTGAAAAAGAATTCACAGGAACATTTTATTACAACAAAGTCAAAGTCACAATTCCACCCCTCCCCCCCACCCATATACCCTTTTCGAAGAAGATCATGACTTTCAAAAGGTCCACTTGCTGAAAGTTCAGTAACTGGAATACTGTCCTTTAGCTGAGATCCAAGTCCTCTGGCATTCTACAACACAACCAAAAACACCATTAAATACAAAAACTTTTTAAAACTTACACTGAACATTTATGTAAAAAACTCTGTTTAAGCACTAAACAAAAAAATAAAGTCTCTGCCCTCAAAGAGCCCATAGTCTAGACAATTATGATGAGACTTAGCATTACGGTAGGGTGATTATACATGGTACACTAAATAATATCAAACTTGGGAGTAGATAGGATCCCGGAGTTGATCTCTGAATACTGTCATATTGAAAGGCATTCTCGGACAAAAGAACACGGGTAAAAGAAAGAGACATAGGGGCACCTGGGTGGCTCAGTCGGTTAAGCGTCCGACTTCCGCTCAGGTCACGATCTCACGGTATGTGAGTTCGAGCCCCGCGTCGGGCTCTGTGCTGACTGCTCAGAGCCTGGAGCCTGTCTCAGATTCTGTGTCTCCCTCTCTCTGACCCTCCCCTGTTCATGCTCTGTCTCTCTCTGTCTCAAAAATAAATAAACGTTAAAAAAAAAAAAAAAAAGAGAGACATAAATGAATACGCTACAAGTAGTTTGAGATGACCAGCTAACTCCATGTCTCAGTGAGGCAGAGGTAAAGGCAGGCCGGCAAAATGAAAAAAAGGCTCGAACATGCGAAGAAATTCAGGTTTTATTCTGAAATTGAGAGAGCCTCTGAAGGTTCTGGCATGATCAGAATTAATTTCATCGGAAAGATTCTTCCCCTAGGTTGGAATGATTAGCACAGAATGAAAAAAAGTCGAGGGCAGAATCCTGGATACCACTATTCCTTAAAAAATAAAAAAGCACAAGGAAACGGGGTTAAGAATGAATAGAATGGCTACAAGAATGAAGTCACAGAAGCTAAGAAAAAAAGGGACGTTGAGAAAGTATTTGGTTTCTGAAAGAGGGTACACCCTACGAAAAATAAATCTAATTGGCATAATGTAAACAAAACCGAAGACTCACAGTACATTGGGCACTATTGTATTATCACATCTATGCTATAAAACATTTAATCACATCTATGCTATAAAACATTTAATCAAAAAAATTCAATAATTATATTTAAATATAAAAACCATTTAATAATCAGCAGGTGATTTATTAAACACCCATTATGTGTCAGGTGTTCTGGTAGATGCTGAATGTACACCTTCCCCAGGGTTGAGGCTAACGAAGATAAATTAGACAAGCAAATAAAATGCAATAAATGTTACAACAGGGAACACACAAGAGCTAACTTTTAATCACGTGTTGCTCACATACAATAACCCTGTAATTCTGCAGAAAAATGTACAGCAGCTACAGGTAGCTTGGTGAGCAGCCTTACACTACGCTAGGAGAAACTACTCTGAGAAACCAGCGTTTTATGTCGACTGTTGGGTTCACCCGTGTATTTTATTTGGTCAGGTACTTTATCCTGTCCAGGGTTTCTTCAATCTACCGCCCTACTTCAAGACCTCACACCTGGGTAACCTTAACAGCACTCTGCTGGGTACTGCTGTCTCTAGACTCTTCCACTTTCCAATTCTGCATCTCAAGGTTTTCCTAACACATATAATCTTCCCCACCAACCTGTTAAAAAACAAACAAACAAACAAACAAACAAAAAAAAACCTTTCACCGATTCACCAATGTCCAGTCTGAAAAACAAAGCCCAATATCCTCATCCTGGAACTCAAGAACCTACACAACAGGTTCCCCAACACAGAAGTCAAGGTTGATCAGGAAACGAATCTGGAATCTATGCAGTGTGGCCTGTCTCTAACCTACTACGTGACTATGATCAAGGCATACAATGTCTCTGGCCCCATTTACTTATCCTCCCAGGCACCTGAACTCTTGCCAGGACCAGAGTGGTATGATTCTACCTTACCAAATGTATCTCCTGGTACTTTCCCACCAGGAAAGGAACACTCTCCTCCTCCCACATTGCTTTATTGTAAAGTAACAGAAGGAAAGTTTCTTCTATGCAGAAAGAAAAGGAGAATTCTGATCTCTGGGTTCTACTATTACCATTCCCCCCAATTTCCTTCTGTACAACATCAGGATAGGCACCCGATGTTTCTGCTAAAGCAGCAGACAAAACCAAATCTATGAAAAGTATCACTAGTTACACCGCAGAGAGTTTATACAACATCTTCACAATAATCAGCAATATTACCAACACAAGCTTTCTAGATTTAGATGGCCTAGTATCAGAATCAGGGGCCAGGGCGGTTCAGGAGTCTTTCCCAAGCATCACTACTTTTACGTTACAAGGAGGGAAAGGGAGTGGAGGGGGGAAGGGATGCACTAAAGACACAGACACACGGGGAGTAACAACTGCCTTGATTTTTACCCCCTCCAACGTCTGGCACACTACAAGCCCCCAGAAATGTCTGTAAAGGTAAGAGATGAAAAGGAGACTTTCAGCTGTGGGTCTGTTCGCAAAGCAGTTCCGAGGTCGGGGGTGGGCGAGGAGTTCGAGGGCTCTGGGCCCCCAAGGGTCGCCCCTCTGGGGCCCCTCAGCGCGGCATCACAGGCTGCACTCTCGGATGTGCCAGCTCGGCGCCAACCACGAGGAAGGAGCCGGGGGGTACTGGGGACTTGGGGACGAGGGGGCGCAGACCGAGAGAAGAGAACCAAGCGAAGGGGATGAAGCCCAAGCGCTACTCGCGGGACCCGCGCCGAGCCCAGCCCGGACGACAGCCACGAAACCCCCAACCCCGTGACTCGACAGATCATGGCGCCCGAGGCCGGCCTCATCCTCCCGCCGCCGCCGCCACCCCGGGACGAGCCAGGGGGAGGCGGCCTGTTCCTGCCGGGCCAGGGTCCCGAACCCGCCGGGAACTCAGGTCGCCCGGGGGCTCACTCACCATCTTCAACTTGCTCAGTGAACAGCCTCTCAGCCCCGTTACCGTCAGCCGGCCCCACTGCTCACTTCCGTTTCCGGGGTTGCCCCCCCCCACATCCGCCGGAAGTGCGTCCGTCCGGGCGAGGAAGGAAGGAGGGCGCGGGGCGCCGGGAGGGAGCCGCGCGGGGCCGAGGCTCCCACGCCTGAAGTCCCGAGGGACCCGGGGCCAAGGGCGCAGTAAGGGTGTGGGCTGGGGGGAGGGTGGGGTCGGGACGAGATGTGCCGGAGGGGAGGGAAGACGCGGACCTCCGCTTAATGATAAACATCCACCGTTGGTACGGTATTTGAAGATGTGCAGTGCGCTTTGGTAGATGCATCCCCTTAGTGAATACAAAACCTCGAAGAGGAGACTACATTTTTCGTGAGGGCAAACGAGGCACAGGTGCAATGAATAATTTGCAGCGTTTCAGCTAGAAAAAGGCAAAAGTAGAATACGAGGCTTTGCCAGTTTATTCTTTAAAACCATAGAACGAAGGTCTGCTATGTTCAGAACCCTGTGCGGAGGCTAAGAATATAGAAATGAATCGGGCTGATGTTCCTAGGCAAGAGGAGCAGCGGAACTGCTGGGGGTGGGGCGGGTGACCTGGAGCGAAGGAGGGATGATAATTGCCAACATATATTGGGGCTCTCCTCGCGATAGAATTCTAAGCCCTTTACGTGAATTATCCCCTTTAATCTCTTCAATAATCTTATGAAGTAGGCTCTATGGTTATCTCAACTTTATAGTCAAGGAAAGCAAGACAAAAGAGTTCAAATATGCCCAAGGACCCAATCATCCGTTTTCAAAGCATTATACTGTGTTGCCTTCCAAATATAACGCGATAAAATGGACTCCTACTGTGTTACCATATAATGGGGATAACTTAAAGAATCCTTGGGCTGATACTGAAAGGTAGGAGAGTATGGGAAAGAACATTACTGGCAAATTTGCTTGCGCAAAAACTGAGCTGGGAAAGGAGGTCTGTGTGGCTAAAGTTCAGAGAGTATGGAGAGAGTTGTGGGAGATGAGGCTGTAAGTAGATGGAGGCAAGTTTATTTTTGGAGGCCTCTGTGCCAATTAAGGGTGAGGCTTTATCTTTAAAAACCATTGGAGGATTTCTGGGCGCCTGGGTGGCTCAGACGGTTAAGCGTCGGAGGGATCTCACAGTCCGTGAGTTCGAGCCCCGCGTGGGGCTCTGTGCTGACAGCTCAGAGCCTGGAGCCTGCTTCCAATTCTGTGTCTCCCTCTCTCTGCCCCTCCCCTGCTCATGCTCTGTCTCTCTCTGTCTCAAAAATAAATAAAAACGTTAAAAAAAATTTTTTTTAAACCATTGGAGGACTTCTGTCACCTCTAAGGGAGGTGATAAAGTCATATGTTATGTATATCCACTGGCCATGGTCCTACAACCTTGAAGTTCCAGGTTTTGAATATTCTGCACTGCTGCCTTTATGTGTCTTCTTCTGTCTCTTCCATGTTTTCCTTGAGATTTGAGTTTGAATGTTTCATTTGCATTTTTTCCTTTCACTCAGTTCCACCTAAGGAGAAATTTTAAAACTGCAGCTCTTAAAAAGAAATTGTTTTAATGTTGTTGATTGCTCACAGTTCAGTCATTACATTTTTGTTGAGCATTTGATTCTGGAGCCAAAGAGAAGAGCCATTTCCCTATACTTGAGATACTTTTATTTTACTGGGGGGTATAAGTATGGTGAATAAATGTAAATGCGTAGTAGAGAAAGGAGCTGGATCAGAGAGTGGCTGGGAACAGGGAAAACCAGCTTTTGAGGAAGAGGAAATGTGGAAAGGCAGAGATTTGCAAAAGGGCATGTTGTAATAAGAACAATGAAGAATATTCCCATGCAGTTGGGAGTTCAGGGGGAGCAGGTGGAACAACATGAAATGAAATTGGAGGGATTGGTTGAGGATAAAATAAAGGGCCCTGTATGGTATCCTGGGGTTTTAGGCTTTGTCTTGCAGGGAATAGGCAATAATGGAGGTCTTTTCACAAGACACTTGACATTAAAAAGAATTATTCTGGTGGCAGCCTGAGGACTGTACTGGAATTAGGAGAAACTAGGAACCAAGGTACCATTTGGAGTGTTGCAGTAGAGTCCACAGGGGAAGGAAGGGATGAGAGATTGAAAAGTAGTTCAGGTTTAAAAGTAGCTTTAAAATCGCTTTAAAAAGATGATGAAGTGTCAAAAATAAGTCTCCGGTGACTGATAGGATAATATCAGGAGGGCAGCAAGGAGAAAAATCGCCTTACCTTGAGCCGTACACACACCTATATTTATATCCTTTTAGAAGGTTTGTTACAGCATTAACTAATACAAGTCAGTGTTCAGTATGCTCAAGTAGCTTGAAGAATTCAATTAGACTGGACATTAGAATGGTTTAATGTTTACTTAGACTTTATGTAATACCGTTTGGAGGACAGACTATTAGTAATTGTTAACGTCTGCTGAGTAGCTGGCCCTGTTCTTAGTTCTTTACATACATTGTTTCAGTTAATCCTCAATTACTCTGTGAGGTAGGCACTACTATTATCCCCGTTTTCCGTAAGAAACAGGCTCATTGTGTACATTGTGAGAGAACAGGTACTCTGTTTCACATTTTGTTGTCTTCCCTGACTTTACTCTTCAGTCTCTCTGGCAAAAATATTTGTTTAGTGCGCACTGTTGGACATAGCAGAAGAAACCCATCTAGAGTGCAGCCTGCTGAACATGGGTGAGCACAGGTGAATGGATACGGCTCAGGTTGGTGTAAAAGCACGCCAAGTTGAAATGTGCCCTTGGCTTTGGCTGAGTCCTCATCCCTTCAAAAGAAAGGATGGTATAAAGCAAGCACATGCATTTCAAAGAAGAGGTAGTCAGTTGAGTGATAAAGTCAATGATCAAGCAGTAAAGTGGGGAGCAGGAGGCCATGCTGACATTTTTCTTACCCTGTGAGTTAGGGAAAGTGGGAGAAGGATGAGACTCCACGGGATAGACTTGAGGAAAGTGGCATCATTTATGAGAAAGCTAGGTTTTAGTTGGGGCCAAGATGTGGGAAGAGAACTTGTGGCCAAGTAAACAATACTGGGAAATGTAGTCACAATAAACTGGGGAAGTCTAATTGTATGTTCCAAGGGACATGGTGGCAGGGGTTTATGAAGGAAAGACCAGTGAGTAGCAGGTTCAGGGGCCAAACAGGTGATGGTACCAGAGGAATACATGGGGTAGAGAAGTCAAGGTCCTTTCCCTTATGACCTGATACAACCTATACACCCTTGGCCATAACCTTTAGCTGTTAATCTATTAATTGTGTTCATCTATTTTCAGATCTCTCTGTTCCTTCTCTCTGACAGGCTTCTGCAGTCAAGGGCTATGCCTTACACATTATTGTATCTGTGTCTGGCACACAGCACCAGTAAATGCTTATTGAATGAAAAGTGTAGGAAAGAACAGATGAATGGATCGTTGCGCCTAGTAGGCAAGACTAGACTAACATGGTTGGGAAATAGGTGGGGGTAGACAAGGGTGGTCCAAGATAACTTATTTGGAGAAGTTTCCAGAAGCATCTTCTTGGGCCTGAAACCCAACCTTAAAGCTCAGCACTGTAAGCCAAGGCCCGTAATCCTTGCCTGGCTCCAATGATCCCCTTTCCCCCAGGGCTAGATTCAACAAAATCTGGCACCTCACCAAAAAGTCAACAGTTCTGACATCCGCTGACCTTAAGAGCCACGGATGTGTGTGTGTGTGTGATATGCCCACCTTTCCCCCTCCCCCTTCCAGCTACAAATTCTGGCCAGTCCTGGTTGGTCTTTTGTCCTCCCAGTCTCTGACAGTTCTTAGCCACATGGATTCTTTTGAGCTCTGAAAGCAGAATGGGGGGATTGGCGATGAGGGTTGGTGACAGTGACTTTTCCCTCAGAGTTTAGAGTAGGAGAAGCACAAGAGCTCCATTGTTTGAGAGACACAGGAGGGAAAAATAGTGTAAAAATTTTGTAAAACATGTACTCTGGCTGTGTCAGTTTCAGAAATGGTGCTCCCCTATGAGGTTGGGGAGGGAGTTTTTGTGAAGGGGTGGTCCAAATCTCAATGATAAGAAAGTTACGATGCTTCAGAGGACCTGAAAAGAATCTATATAAATCATAAATAGTACACCCAACTCTTCCTTTAAATGATCTAAATTCTGGTAGTGGTGGGGAAGATTCACTGTGCTTAATTTCAGACAAATGACACCGACACATCTCTCTTTGCAAGTCCCTTCGTAAGTGTTACGGGACGGAGAAATACGTTACACCAACTGTATTTGACAGGCCATTTTCTTTAACCCTAAGAGATGAAAGTTTCATATTTCTTCTGAAATACTTGCTGGCTATGATTTCAGATGGAGATGCTCTTGGAAGAGTGTCCTCTGAATATGAAAGGCTGGGTTTTGAGAAGAAGGACTAGAGTGGACTCTGGAATCCAGGTGTCTCGTTTTGCTATTTTCCATCTGCGTTGCATCAGACAGCAGAGGTTAGCATTTCATTTTTCATGCTCTCATCGCCCTATTTCGGGTCTGTGCTTTTGAAAAAGCGGTGGATATTTTTATCATAGAGAGTCTTTATTTGTCTGTGGAGCGTACAGTTTGTAGGTTATATGCAACGAAGTTTAAACTCTAGACTTGTTTCTGTTACCCTTCATTTGCCAGCCCACACGTAGAAGCACAGAGTCGTGTTAATATCAGCTAAAGAAAAATTTAATTCGGAAGGCATATCTGCCAAAAGCATTATACAGCTGCATATAGACCCTCATAGAATATACATGTACAATGGTATTTTCAATTCGGATGATAGTTTTGGATACTAGGGTCCGTATTCTTCTCCACTGGTATGAATACTTGAGGGGAAGTGTTTGTATTTTTGAAAATCAAAATTTTGCTCCTTGAAGCCCATTCAAAACTGGAGGAGAGAAAATTTGCCTATATTCATTCAAAACATAGCAGAAGGCTACCTCAAAAACAGCTTACACTCATCTTTTTCAGAATCAGAAAGCTGATTTCGAATTTAAAAGCTGAGACAGCAGCCTAAGTCATTCTGATCGTATGATTGGTCTGTCTCAGGTTTTCCGTTTTTAATTATGGAAGGAATGCACAGTCATTGTAGAAAATTAGAAAACGCCAAAGGACAAAAAGAAGGGAATGGAGAGCAGAAATGACCACCAGGAACATACTGGCTTGCAGATATTCTTTTATATGACAGAATATATCTATTTATCTTTTTTACAAAAATAGATTGACCCCGTCTTCTAAGTGAGTTGGGAAGTTTTCTCTTGGCTTTTGTCATGACCATGTTTTTATTTTACAAAAGATGTCATTCTGAAGCTTTAGAAAACATCCTTTCTTTACTTAAAGAATGGTGAACTACACGTAGGCTATTTACTCAGTATTTTTCATTCTGTCAGCATGGTTGGATGCCAAATGGCTGTTCTGAATAATTTTCAAAGGTATGTTTTTTTGATACTTTGCCAGGGAAATCATAACTCTTAAAGTGCTCCATAACCCTAACCATACAACTGGATTTATGGATAGATATTACGTTCCATGTTTTGTTGTTTTCTCACTGTTTTAGTATCTGGGATTGATGCCAAAGGCTATTCAGCCTCACTCTATTTATTAAATCAGAGTGTGCAACTAAGTTTACACAATAGAGTCTAGAAGAAAAAAAAAAAAGACCTTTTTTTTTTTTTTTATCGTTGTAGTTAGAGGTGTTTACATCAGTGAGGAAGGAAAGCATTATTTCTCAGATACCTCAGTGAAATTGCCTGACAAATAGGGTATTATGGTTAACAGAATTAATTGCCTGATGCCTGGGTCATAAGAAGAGCTCCTGCCTTGTTCCAAACCATCTTCCATGGTGCTGCTAAAGATGTTTTGTCCCCTCAAATTCAAACCTGTTACTTCCCTCCTTAAAGCCCTTCAATAGCTCCCTGTTGTCTGCCCTCCAGGATTAATTCCAGACTCTTCAGAATGGCAAACAGGCCTTCTGTGATCTGACTGCCAACCTCATTCTTAAATCCTTTACTCTGGTCATATTAAATTACTTGGAATTCTCGGAAAATGTCACACGTTTCATGCCCCTGTACTTTTACTCCTGTCCTCCCCTTTTTGTGGAAGACTCTGTTGCATGGTCTCAAGGTCAAGCATCACTTCCTCTCTGAAGCCTTTCCTGGCTTGTGCTGTCCTGCTTTCCCCCTTCCAAAGGGAATAGATTTGTGCCCCGTTGCATGTACTTCCAGGAATGGTATCACAGCATCGGTAACACATAGTTCCATTTCTTGTTTTCAAATGTGCCTCTCCTTGTTACACTGTAAGTTCCATTCCCATCCTTTCGGAGCTGACGGTATCCTTTTGTAGCCCTTTCATTAGGGCACATCCTGATAGCCTTTCAGCTGGCCTGCCTGCCTCTCTCCTCACCTGTTCCCCAGTCCATTCTCCACACCATGACCACAGTAAGTAGACTTAAGAAACAATGGCTGCGGGTTTCAAAGGTCTGGTGAAATTAGCCCCCGGGCACAGTTAGCACTGAGTCTGATTTATTTCCTTCAGTAAATATTAAGACCGCCGTGACCCTAGCACCCTGCTGAGAGATTCCAGCAAACTGTGGGAGAGGAGTGAGGAGTTCAGTAGAAAAAGTAAGGGCTGTGAGAAACTAGGTGAAGAATCAGGTGTGGACAGCCATACAAAGCACAGATCTAAAAAGGTATAGGTAGCCAGAGTTCAGAACTTGCACAAGTGGGGCTCTCGGGAGTACCAGGACTAGGTCCTGGGTCAGAATGGTAATGAAGTAAAAGACGAACAAACAAACAAAAAACTATGCGGAGGAGGGGGAATGGGTTAAATAGGTGATGGGGATTAAGGAGTGCACTTGTCATGACGAGCACAGGGTTTGGTATAGAAGTGTTAAATTATGATATTGTACATCTGAAATTAATATAACACTATGTTAAGCAACTGGAATTAAAATGTAAAAATTAAAAAACAAAGCAAGACAACAAAACAACACTGTCCAGTGACCATAAGTAATTGCAAAATTCTTTGGAGCTGAGAGGGATCTTACAGGGTGGGGAAAATAACAAAGAGCGACGTAAGTCAACGTCTTGTCAAAATATATTCCAAGAGAACCTGAAGTTTCAAAATAGTGTAGTTTCTGTATGACTAATTGCAATACAAAATAATTTCTTCCTTTACCATTATATTTATTAAAGGATTGTTCTGAGACATCCTTTTTTTAAATAGATGCACAAAGTGATTCAGAATGTGTAAGTGCACATTGCTGTCAACAAATTTCTGTTGATCTGATGAATGAGAAGTCATGGCTTATTGTTACTTCAGTTTGATTCTTCCTGATTGCTAGTAAGATAAAGCATTTTTTTTCACATTTATTTATTGTTTAAATATGCTTTCCTGGAAATGCCTATTCACTCATCCTTTGCTCATTTTTCTATGGAATTTTTCATCTTCCTATAAGTTTGTGGGTGCTCATATATTATAGACGTTGACCTTTGTCTCATCACAAATATTTCTCATAATCTGTAATATTTTTCTTCTGTTCTGATATCTTTGACCTATACATTTTTAATAAACGTTTCTTTTCCTTTGCAACTTCCTGGCTGTTTCAGTTGACAATATTTCCCTAGCCCCTAGTTTATGAATTTATTCTCAAATTTTATTCTAAAATGCTATTTTTCATACTTTGTTTCTAAATCAAGTGGAATTTATTTTTAAATATGGAGTAAGCGAGGGGTTTAAGTTTATTTTCCTCTAGAGGCTATATTAAAATCCCATTTACACTAAGATACATTTTGAGACTCTCCATTCTAATGATCTCATTAGTTTTCCAAACAGAAAAACTAGCTAACATTTTTTTATGCCTGTATTTTAGCCCATTTAATCCTGGCCGCAACATTATAGGTCAGTTCTAGTATTCCCCATGAACTTTAAAATGCTTTTATCTAATTAAAAAGAAACCATTAGGATTATGGTTGGAATTACATTAAATTTGTACGTGATTATGGGAAAACTTTACATGCCGTATATCCTTCAATAATATTTTACAATTTTCCTCATATGCCTTAAGCCTGTCATGTTGAATTTAGCCTTAGTCTTCTGTACTTTTATCACTATCACAAATGGAATATGTTTTTCCATTTTTATTTCTATCTGGCTGTTCCCATCAGCATTCTTACCAGTAACATAAGGATGGTGTGCGTATTAGTCAGGTTAGGGTAAATCATGCCGCAGGGACGACCCGGAGTTCTCAGTGGCTTGTAACAACTTCCTGCTCTTACTACATGGTGGGCACAAGATGGCAGTGGCTCAGGTTCATCTCGTCTCTACTCTGGGACCCAGGCTAATGGAGTAGCTGTTAAGCACACTGCAGCCTTGTAGTGGCGGGAGGGAAACCAAGGTAAAGCATCTCCCGGCTCATAAAGCTTCTACAAAGAAGTGTCCCACATCCCCAGCCTCACATTTTATAAGCCAGAGCAGGACATATACTCATCCCTGGCATTAAAGTATCAGAGATCCATCCATAATCCTTTTGTAGGAAAGGGCCCTCTGAGTCACAGTGCCACTGGGATGGAAACTAATATTCCAACATGAAGGACAGCGAATATTTTGATCAGTCATAACAGTCTGTCACAGTGTTATGTGTTTAAGTGAGCAAGATTGAGAAGTCTTAGAAAATACTACGTGCGTGATAGACATCACTGTTGAACAACATCCTGTTCTTCTCTACTTCTAAGTATGCAAGAAGATAATACTTTCTTATCTCTTAGATATGGCTGTGTGACAAATCCTGGCCATGGCAATGAGAGTGGTAATGATATTTTTCACTTCTGCATGGAAGCATTGAGGAGTCATAGCGTGATTCTCCATAATATCTTCCCTGTCTTGATTATGGAAGTGTCTGTTGATATGGAAGTACCAAAAGACTTCAAAGTAGCTAGACTGCTGGGCAGTAATGTAGAAGACGGTTGCCCTGGATGCTATCCAAGTGAAGGGTCTTTGTGGTTTTAAATCACTGAGATTTAAGGGGTTTGGGGGTTTTCTTTTTGGTTTCACTACAGCATAACCTAGCCTATTCTGACTAATGCAATACATATTTTAACCAAAAAAAACGCCATATGCATGTGTGTATGTATGTACATACATATGTTCATTTATGCATATTGTTACATAGGACAAAGTCTTTTTCTTTATGGGTCCACTGATTTCCAGCATCATGATATTTTTCTTGCATCCACCTCGTTCATTACTCATCCTCTACAGTTTGCATTTTTGATTTCTCTACCGTGGGTCAAGAGCTACACTTGTAGAAAAATGTAAATATAGAATCTTAAAACTTCCCTCTCATGTTTTATAACTGTCACACCAAAACCAACAGCATTGTTCGAAGTTGCCTTTATTGAGTCTTTCTAAAGCAGACAACTTAGTTTTCATAAAACAGTTAATTCTTTTCACATGATTATGAGATTCAGTAATATTTATTTAAATCACTTAGTTTTAATAACAGTACAACTGTCAAAAAAGTTTAGGAGGAAGCACAACTGGATAATAGTAAGCATGCAACTCAACTGGTGAATGTGGAATACGTGGTTATCTCACGAGGTGAGGGTATTGATCCTTCCATACATAATAGTCTGTACATATTGACAATTGTCAATGACTATAGTCATATTGACTACTGTGCAGTTGAGAACTTGTGTAGATCCCACATTTATATAGAAGTGAATCAGGAGACCTTCTACCATATAGAGAACAACGTGCACACACACATACATTTGTATTTCTATCTACATATGTGTAGGTCTCTGTGTTATATTTATCTTGTGTCCAGCCACATTGCCAATTATCTTGTCAATTCTAGTAGGCCCTTTTTAAAACCATATCTTGGGGGCTATAAATATGTAATCCTATTATCATGAAAACAATAATTTCTCCTTTTCCAAATTTATATTATTTCCTTTCCTTATCTTACTGCACTTGCTACAACCTCCAAAATAATGTTGAATAAATAATGATAGTGGGTATTCCTGTCTTTTTCTTGATTCAGTAAATTTTATAGTATTCTACATGAAGTTTCTTAAGTATTTTTGTTAGATTTATTACTAGATATTTTATTTTTGAGCTATTATAAATGGTATATTTTCAAATTAAAATTTCTAGCCACTTTTTGCTGGTATAAAGAAATGCAATTAGCTTTCATTTATTGATCCTATTTCTAGAAATCTTGATAAAATGTTTTATTATAATTTGTGGTATATTCTATGAGTGTTTTACATAAACAATTATTTAATTTGTAAATAGTGACAGTTTAGTCTCTTTCTCTCCCATCCTTGTACTCCTTTGCTATTTTTCTTGATGCTCTGTGATGGCTAAAACTCCAGCATAAAGTAACTAGGAATGATAATAGTTTGTCTCTTTGTATTAGTTTGTGGGGTTTTTTTGTTGTTTTTATTTTTTTTAAGAGAGAGAGAGTGTGTGTGTGCACGAGCAGGAGAGAGGGGCAGGAGAGAGAGAGGGAATCTTAAGTGCGGAGCCCTGCAGGGCTTGATCCCAGGACTCTGGGATCATGACCTGAGCAGAAATCAAGAGTTGGTTGCTCACCACCCAGGTGCCCCTTAGTCTTTATTTTTAAAGGAAATGCTTTTAACTTTTTTTTTAGTGGAGTATTATGTTTGTTGGAGGTGTTTTTGCAGATACCCTTTATTAGGTAGGCTAAGGATGTTCTTTTCCTTTTTGACTACAAGTTTTTTATTCGTTTTTATTGTAAATGGCTTGTGACATTTTTTGGAATGTTCTTCTACCTCTTTTGAAATGACCATACGATTTTTCTCTTTTAATCTGTTAATGGGGTAAATTGCATTAGTAAATCTCTAATGGTGTAACAACCTTCTACTCCTGGAGGAGACTCAGTTGGTCATTATCTTTGTATATATATCACTTGATACAGTTGCTAAAATTTTATAGATTTTTGCATCCATGATGAAGAGTGAAGTTGGAGTATAGTTTTTTCTTGTCCAGTTTTTGTATAAAGTTATAGTAGCCCCATAAAATCAGTTAGAGGACGTTCTTCCTTTTATACTCCCTAAAAGAGTTAATGATTGGAATTATCTCTTCCTTGAATCTTGGTAAACTTGCCTGTAAAACTTCCTGGACCTGGTGTTTTCTTTGTGGGAAAATTTTTATTAATGGTTATAGGCTGGGTGGTAATCAAATTGTTTAACAACCGATTAGAATGGTCATATCAATCAATCGGAACTGACCCTGGCCCTAGGCAAACAGAATGGCTGTGCAATTGCAGTAAAACTAAATATCAAGCCTGATATTTTAAATGTAAGATTTTAAATTTCTTAAGCCAGTTTTGTAAATTTATGTTTTCAGAACTTTGTCTATTGTACTTGTTTTAAATTTATTGAGAAATTGCTTGTAATAGTTTAACTGTGTAACTGCTGTTGTATTTATTATTTCCTTTTCCATTCTTAAAGTTGTATCTGTTCTCTCTCTCCATCAGTTGCTAAAGTTTTGTCAGTTTTCTTATTTTCTTCTCATTGAATCAACATTTTCTTTGTTCATCCTTTCTACTGAATGTTTGTTTCATTAATTTTCGCTTTTTATTATTTTCTGCATTCTATTTAGATTTTTTATTCTTTTTGTAATCTGAACTGTTCTTTTTTTATTAATGTAAATATTATAAGGCGACTCACTTCCTCCATCTACCACTTTAGCTGTATCTCACAAGCTGTCCTCAGAATTGTTACTGTTGGTTCTAATTTTCTTATTTCTTTTTGCTTTTTTGACCCATGAACAATTTAGAATTATGCTTAAATGTCCAAGGTTTTTTGGTTATTTTTTGTTATTAATTGCACTGTGGTCAGAGAATGTGTTCTACATGATAGAGATTCTTTGACATTTGTTGACAACTTACTTTATAGGCTAGTAAATTGTCAATTTTTAGAACTGTTCCTATTGTGTTATTGTGCATGGACATTATTGTGTTCTTGTGTATGGGCATCTGTGTATGTTTATTAGACCTGGTTTGTTTATTGTGATGGTCCAACCATTCATATTATTACTGATTTTTTTTTCTTGTCAATTTCTGGCCAAGATTCGTTAAAGTCTACCTCAATTATAGTGTATTTGTCAATTTCTTTTTCTTGTTTTGTCATTTTTTTTGCTTGACATTTTTGAAGCTATCTTGTTAGAATCGCTTATGTTTTTTACTGATTTGGACCTTCCTTAGTAGGTAATAAACCCCTGTCTCTAGTAATGCTGTTTGCTTCTACTTGTAACTCTTCATGAACTTGTTTTACATATGTCTCATGTAAAGAACATGTAGCAAGATTTTGCTTTTTATCTAATCCGATAAGAAGTTTGGCTTCCTTACCCTTATTTTAATTATTTGAATTTCATTTTTACCACTTTATATTATGCATTTTATTGTTCTGCCTTCTCTATATTCTTTTCTTTAATTTTTTTATTGTTTTGTGTTTTTCTTAATCTGTTTTTACCTTTAGTAGTTTGGAGCTTATACTTTGTTTTTTTAATATTGTACGTGGTGTCCTATAATTTTAATAATTTTTTTAAAGTGTATTTATTTTGAGAGAGAGAAAGAGGGAGGGGCAGAGAGAGAGAGAGGGAGAGAGAATCCCAAGCAGACTCCACACTGTCAGCACAGAGCCTGATGTGGGGTTCATACCCACTAACTGTGAGATCATGACCTGAGTCAAAATCAAGAGTCAGATGCTTAACTGACTGAGCCACCCAGGCACCCCTGTGTTATCCTATAATTTTAACATACATATGTGTATGCATAATTTAATAAAGTATGGAACTAATAATGTGTGTCATTTAATAAGCCTTGAGGGTAGTGTTTTACTCCCTGAACAAAGTACAGACCTTTGAATGCCTTATTCCTTTTTTCTGAGTTTATTTATTTATTTTGAGAGAGAGACTGGGGAAGGGGCAGAGAGAACGGGAGAGAGAGAATCCCAAGCATGCTCTGTGCTGTGAGGCAGAGCCTGATGTGGGACCTGATGTCTTGAACCATGATGTCATGACTTGAGCCAAAAGCACGAATCAGATGCTTAATTGAGCCACCCAGGTGCCCCCTGAATGCCTTATTCCTGATTATCTCCTCTCAATTTACATGCCATTTTTACCAGCATTTTAGTTCTATATAATTTTATGACTTTGTAATTAAAACATTAGTATTGTTGTTTACCACAACGATTGTTTAGATTTACCCATGTGTTTATTATTTTCTTTGCTATCTGCTTTGGATCTGAGACCTTCTTTCTGGGATGAGTTTTCTTCATCCTGGAGTACGTCCTATAGAAATTCCTCTAGTGAGTAATAGTAAACTTTCATATTGTGTTTGTTGGAAAATGTTTTCATTTTGCCCTCATAAAGATAGTTTTTCTGGGCAGAGAATCTAGGCTGTCAATTATTTTCTCTCTGCATTTTGAAGATATTATTCCATTGCCTTCTAGCATCCACTATTGCTGTTGATAAGTATACCATAAGTCTGTTTTTTCTCTTGTGGGTAATCTGTATTTTTCTCCCTGACTGCTTTAAGACTTTTTCTTTGACTACAGTGTGTCTTGATGTGAATGCCTTTTTATTTCTCCTACCTTGAATTTTTGGGGTATATGGATTCTTTCATGATAGAACACTTTTTAGAGGACCACTTAAAAAGGTCACCTTTTACTTTTGCCTGTCCTTACCCTTTGCCACCACCACCTCCTTTGAATGCAGTCATGGGATTATGAAGTGACATAAACAAGAATCGGGAAATGGAACCCATGTCCTTGATAACCTCACTGAGCACTAGATTGCCTACCTCTAGACTTCATGCTATAGGAGAAAAATAATTGCCCTTTTAGCTTAATGTATCCTCTTTAGTCAGATATCCTGGGGCCCCAAAATAATCTTAAAACATAATACTTTATCTTTTCCTGTGAAATGCAACAGAACATTGTAACAAAGTGCGCAATGGTTTTCAAATGACTACTGATCATTTTGTATCATGTACAGGAAGAAATCTGTGTTTTGTTTTTGCACATATGCCTAAATTAATGACTAGTAAGAAAAGATTAATCACTTATTAAAGACAACTTATAGGATTTCTCCTTCCACTGAAAATTTATTTGGAAATCAGTATATATTGAGATTACTTGTTAAACTTAGTGTTGTGACTTATATTGTCATTTAAACAGAAGTCTTAAGTCTTACAAGTAAAAGGAGTATCATTATAAAGTTATTTCTGTTGCTGGCATTCCCATGTCATGCCATTAATTCTTAAGGAGATTTGTTTTAGTGGGGAACACTGTGAAAATGAGTTTGTCTCATTAGGACAAAAGTCATGCAAATGCAGGAAAGTAATTTTATATAGTTAAGAGATATGGAGAGCCTGGTTTATGGATATGTACAAAAACTGCTCCTTTGTTTGAATGCCCTAGTGTAGCAACCATTGAAAGATTGGAAATACTGTTACAAGATCTAAGTACCTGACTCCAAATGCTTACTTACATTTTGTCTTTATAAATCTGCACACTATATTTCAAGTGATCCACACTTAATGTTTGAAAAATAACATCCCAACTACTCCCTCCAAACAGAATTTAATAATTGAACAGTTTAGATTCACAAAATTCTTCTGTGTGTATTAACTCATTGTTATTGATGACATTTATCAATACTTCCCATTCCTTTGTTAACAAATAGCTATTTTATTCCTTCATTCACCAAATATTTACCTATTACAGTGTCTACTATGTGGGCTTGTCAGGTCACAATGCCTGTCAGATATGGTTCCTGTCCTTAAGGAGTTCCAGTCCTGGGGGGAAGCACCTATCTGTCAAATAACCAAAGAAACAAAACCTTGTAGCTTCAGCGAGTGCCACAAAAAGACAAATAAGTGGTCCTAATAAAGGAGATTTGAACTCGTCAGCAAGGTCAGAAAAGGCTTTTCGGTTGTGATAAGTAGAAATTAACTGAGGACTAAAGGATGAGTTAACTGAGTAAAGAAGGGAGGAAGTAAGGATAAACATAGGCAAGGTACTATGATAAGAGGTAGCCTGGTATATATGAGGGAATAAAAGAAGGCCAGTGTGGCTGGAGCAGGAAATGAGGATATTACAAATGGGTACAGGCGGGAACATGCAGGGTCTTACACATGGAGGGGCCACAATAGGATGTGGCATAGAACAGTAAGGAGGCTAAAACAAGGGATGAGAGTAGTTTGAAAATGGAGGGAAGGTGGGTCTGAGAGCTATTTAGAAGTCGGTGATTACCAGTTTGATTGACTGGCTGTAGGGAATAAGGCAGCAGAAGGTGTCAAGAATGCCACAAGTTTCTAACTTGTGCAATTTAATGAATGTAGTGGCATTTACTTAGGTATGGAACATTTAAGGGCACCAGATTTGGCAGTGGGGGCAGGGCGTGCAGAATCGTGCATCCTGCATTAGACATGTTGGGTGTGAGATATCCAGAAAGAAATCCCAAGTTGACAACTGGATATACAGGCTTTTGGTGGCCAGAGGAGATCTCTAAATGAGAGATATAAGTGGTAGTCTAAGTGCAGGGCACAGGGGAGATCCTACCAAGAGACAGAAGAAGAAACAGGACCTAAAAGGGAGAATACCTGTCCCCTGATAGTACTTCTCAGAGTTCTCCACTGAAGAACTTCTAAAAGCAGAGGAAAGTGTGTATGAATAAGAGGCAATCTGGTCAAGACCCAAAGCTTCTGGCTACAGGCATGAAATTTGGACACACTTTACATTTCAGGAGTACCTAACATACCCTTGTTGGATTTCTTAGAATAACAGAAAACAAAACTTTCAGGTATTTACCCTTAAGTGAAATTGCTACCTTTCTAAAGGTATTTCTCTTCTGGCCATGTACATCCTGTGATGTAACCCTAAACTCTTCTGGCCGGGAGCATGGTTGCCCCATTTCAAGAATCATGAAAGGACAGTTCCTTCTTAGGAAGCCAGCAAGTTGTAAACCCAGAGAGGATGAGGGGCTGTCAGAGTGTCCTATCAGAATAGGAGCACAATGCTGACAGCACGTGGCTCTCATGGTTCCTAACCAGTGCGCAGCCCATCAGCAAACATCAAATATCAAACAAGAGTTCATAGTTACCAAATACCTATCAAGGTACCAGGTGGTGTTGCCTTCCACTACACCATACCCATGTCAGACTTAGCTAGAATTTTTGGGACCCAGCAATGCAGTTTAAGGCATGTGAAATACACAAGTATCGTGTCATTAGGTTTGGTCTGTACTCACTGAGACAAATCATGGATTCTTAGGGAGAAGAAGACGAATCAAGATTAATCGGATCTAGCTCGAGAGAGTTGCAGGTGTAAGTGGGAAGGAGGAGGAGAGAGTAGGGTAGAGAGAGACACACAAAAAAGGAGAAACTGTAGAATGGGAAGGAAACGTAAATAGTCCCCACTGGGGTACCTGAGTGGCTCACCAGTCAATTAAGCGGGCCGGCTCTTGATTTCAGCTCCGGTAATGACCTCACAGTTTTTGAGATTCAGCCCAGCATCAGGAGCCTGCTTGGGATTCTCTTTCTCTCCCAGCCCCCCCTCTGCCCCCATGTGCGCATGCATGCACATGCTCTCTCTTGCTCTCTCAAACTAAAAAGAGAGAGAAGAAAAGGAAGGCAATCTGGCAAAGACTTCCAAATTCTCCCTCCCAATCAGCTCAGGTGTCTTTTTGAAAGTAGGCCCATCTTTTCAAGAAGGTACAATCCACAAGTGAGCTTGGAGACAGACGTGCCGTTGGGCGATCTGTGGAAAGCTCTCATGATCATCTGCTAACTGCATTCTGGGAATACCAAATGCAGTTATTAAGATGAGTTTGCTGAGACAGAATGCGATTGTGTCCTGCAGTGGGACCCATACTGCCACTGTGCCAGGGAAGCTTGGAAAGCATAGGTTAACCTCCTTTCCATAGCACAGAGACACGCTCTCAGAGAACTTAAGGAGCTGGATTACTGCAGAAGTTTGTTTCTCTAGTTGAACACTGCTGGATTTTCCCCTCGTTCGGTGTAGGAAATCCCACTTCAAGTTCTGCATAAAAAGAAGAGTTCCAACGGCCAGGACAGTCACTGTGGACTCCATAGTGTTCCTATAACAGAGATATGGAGATAGAGAAACCCGCAGTTTGCTTGGGGTTTGCAAGCTGATTCTACAGTTGACCAGATTCCCTGCAATCCCCATGACAGACGCATGAGTAAGGATTCCACCGGTCCGTCTACCTCACGATCCTTGATTGATGCAGCCCAGCCTTCTTAATGGGTCAAAATGTCACACCCACTTTGAAACAATTAAAGCAGTCCTATCTTAAGACAGGAGAAACAGGAGCCCAGTTGAACATTCCCCCTCGCAGCCATTTCTGTCGTGCAGAAGATTGCAGCTTGACCTGCCGGTGAGGAGAGCGGCCACAGTGCGGGGTTTGGATTTCCTTCTATTTCCACTATGGCCCTGATCATTAAAATGGGGGATCTCCGCAGAGTTAAAGGTTATTTTACACAGGAAGCACATTCAGTATTAGCACAACAAATGTTTTCCTTTCTCCAGCTATGGAAGAACTCTACTCACAGAGAGTCGTGATAAAGCAGAGTATCAGCCCTTTCCGCTCGGATACCAATAAGTCTTGCCCTTCAAAATTGCTGACCTAAAAAGGATACTTGAGAAGGAGCAGATCTTTTTTTTTCTCTCTCTCTCTCTTAAAGAAAGCAACACCAGACGCAGCCCGATTTCCTTGTACACTTAGATGCACACAAAAAAGAAAAGTGAGTCACTCTGAGTTTCTAACTTTAGTTTATAGAAACAAAGCACTGAATCATGTAACTTGTCAGTTAGGACAGAGACATAGTTTTATCTAGATAACGTTCATATTAAAGGAACCTGAGATTCTATTTTTGTGGTAGAGTGATAGGACGGGAGCTACAACTGTCTACTCGCCAATGACTTTGCGGATGAGGATATGTTAGTCTAAAGAGTTTTCCAGTAGAGATACCGTAGGACCAGCTCAGCACAGTCTACCTTCATTCAGAATCAGCCATCCTCAGGTCAAAGCTGCTTCACATCCAGAACTGAACACAAGTATGCAGCTAACATTGGGAAAAGCACTGTAGACTCAGTCCAGATATTAATGTTAATCACCTGTGGATGGAGTGAAGGGTTTTAAAAAATCACTTATTCAGTCAGCTGGAGAGTGAATGAAAATGTGTATGTAAAACATACTGAGCAGATATGATCGGAACTCAAGTCTTCCTGCAAATTGAAACAACACTCTTAGAAACCTGAAATAATGGAATGAGTCTACCTAAAATAATTAGTCCTATTTCCCGAATCCTTCCTTCTAAAACAAGCCCCCCCCCCCACCATGTCTCTGATACTTTTAAACTCACCATTATTATCTCTAATACATACAAAGTACCTTCTCAGCTCTTCTATTGGGTATGTAATTATAAAATGCCAATCAACCATGACAAGCAATTATTAATAACACTACTATGAAATAATTTTTAAAACAGGAATAACACTCAAGCTGCCACATTTCGCCACTCTGCCTCAGGTCCCTACCACTGCCCATTAAAGTAAATCAAGCAAAACAAAGTAATTTGCTGATTCAATGCATTCCAAAGCCATGAGTTGGGGAGGATCTGGTGTTTGGAATAGTTGCACTACTGTTCTCCCAACCATAAGAGGTTTTATTGTTTGTTTGTTTTCTGTGAGATTTCCTGAAGTCATGGTATATCATTTATCACACACTGCAATTAAATCCAGTCCCGCGTAGAGTTTTCAAGAATGATTGATTCAACAAAACCCTGCCAGCATGAATTCTGTCATGTCTATATTTATCAGGGTCACTCTCTTTGCTTCATGACCTTCCTCCTCACAGCATGAGCCTGTAGACCGCTTACAGATGAGCATTCTGCTAAGAACTTCCACATCATTCCATGAGACTATCACAGAAAGGAACCAAGTTCAAAAGAGAGGTAGTGTTAGACTTCCCTCAACAACTGCCTAACATCCTTAGGTTAATTGATTTAAGGTGTTGGATGCATACCCTTACGTATAAGAACAGTTGTTGCTTCATGCCAAGTCCTGTGCTGAGCTGCTCACATGTGTTCAATTCTCACAACCACCTTTCAAGGTAAATACCATTACTACTTGCCATTTTACAAATGAGCAAATCTGGTCCCCATGGACTTGCACAGATCTCACAAGTAAGTGACACGATCGGCCAGTCAAACTCGAGCGCTCAAGCTCTTAGCCACTTACTATACGAACTGGGCAGAAAACTCAGCAACGATGCCATAAATACACAGAAATCACTATCTGGCCATACGCAAAACAAATATTTGTTGAAAGCTCTCAGGGGCGCCTGGGTGGCTCAGTCGGTTAAGCGTCCGACTTCGGCTCAGGTCACGATCTTGCGCTCCGTGAGTTCGAGCCCCGCGTCAGGCTCTGGGCTGATGGCTTGAAGCCTGGAGCCTGCTTCGGATTCTGTCTCCCTCTCTCTCTGCCCCTCCCCCGTTCATGCTCTGTCTCTCTCTGTCTCAAAAATAAATAAACGTTAAAAAAAAAGTATATATATATATATATATATATATATATATATATATATATAAAGAAAGCTCTCATAAAAATTAAGCATGTTTTGAAGCTGTTTGCAGGCAACACGTACAAGATGAATAAAAAGAGCCATTGTTTCTCTTTCAATAGTGTTTTGGTAGGACTTGATAGGGCTCCTGAGATAGCTGTAGAATGCAGAGGACCAGAAATTACACCAGCCAAAGCTGTTTTGGGTGATTACAATGGTCGCATAAAGAGGGGAACCACCACTATTCAAACTCATGTCTTACAGGCCACCATTAACTAAACTGGGGATGTATTTCCATCTTGTCGTATTCTGATGTGTTAGCCCATAACTGACTTAACTAACCACTGGCTTCAAGAAAACCCAAATCGGTGGGTACTTAGGGGAAAAAAGACTTTCAGTCTTGAAAAGCCCGTTTCTTCCCTTCTTTATGAAAAGTAGCATTGGAATCAGCTCAACATGAAGAGTGGATAGAGCTCAGAAACAGTTATTTACATTTAATGATATGGCAGCCGGCACAGCCAGCCCCCACTCAGTGTTGCGCTGATTAGTTACTGCCCATTCACAAAATAAGGCTAGGCCCAAGGTGTCGTCTCTTCCTCCCACAATTTTAAATATAATCGAAAGACATCCTCAGAAAAGCCATTGGCTTGAGTCCCATGCTGTCTTCAATCAAATCTCAGCATCCTTTTCGAAACACAAAGTATATCTTTTTAGCATCAATAACTAAATTTTCCAGCTCTGTGAATATGAGGGGTAGGAAGGCTTTGTCTTGATGGGGGAGGGGAATACAAGCTTCTCCTCCTTCCATAGCCATCAGAATCCCTTAAAGTGAAAGTACTTGTTATTTGTCCTTAGCAAATAAAACAAACAAGGATCCTTTGATTCTTAGGAAGCCCTTTCTTGTTAAGGTAACATTCTGTCTGACTTTTATGTTTCAGCGTTCATTGTATATTTAAGTATTTTAAAAAGTTTTGTTTCAAACCATTACACTTTTTCATAACTGAAGATAAACATGGGCAGGCTTTGTTAAAGATTAAAAATAAATTTCACACAAAACTGCAAAATGTGACAAAGATAATACCACGTGGGGTCAGTATGTTCCAAAACACGATTCTCAGGGGGCCCCTCTAAACACACTGCATCGTTAGAATTCTTGTTCTGAAAAGTTTCAGGAAGCCCCTGACTCCAACCCACCCTTTCCTGAAACTGGTGAAAGTATTAAAAAAAAAAAAAAAAAATTACCACTGAAGTGAAAAACAAAAAAAAAAAAAAAAAAATTTCACCGCATCAGGCAGGCATGTTTTGTCTCTTTTTAGACTGTTAACCATGTTCAAAAATGCATGAATGCTAACTCTGTGATAGCCTTCAAACAGAGAACACACTGGGATAATATTATAAAAAGAAATGTATTTACATCTCTCAATAGAAATGTTATCAAATGACTGCCATTAAGTCAACTTGAGAATAATTAAGTAGATCTTATTACTAAATGGAAAACATCATTTCTCTGGGCGCCTGGGTGACTCAGTCTGTTGAGCATCCTACTCTTGACTTCGGCTCAGGTCATGATCCCAGAGTCGTGGGATCGAGCCCAGTGTTGGGCCCCATGCTGAGCATGGAGCCTGCTTAAGATTCTCTCTCTCTCTCTTTCTCTCTCCCTGTCTCTCTTGAAAAAAGAAAAAAGAAGAAAAAGAAAACATAATTTCTCTTTAAGCTATTACAGCCTGGTTGTAATCTCTTATAAATAAGAGATTATAGTTAATCTCTTACATAAATAAGTGTTCCCTCTTGGAAATACAAAACAGAGATAGATACAGGCTTCCCTTTGTGCCTGATTTTTCAAGCTTATTCCACCGAATCTTTGCATGTTTACTTGCTCTTCCATTTTACCCTTTCTTCCTATTCCAATACATTTCCTCCTTCCACCTTTGGGAGAGCCCTCTCCCCTCTTGGATTTGGGACTGGGGTGTCTGAAATACTAATGCAGTTCTTGGAACAGACGGTAGGTGGAGTTGAAAAGCCATGCCTCTGAGCCAGCCATCATTTCTGGAAGTCCCAAGTCGAAGTGCGGCAAACTCTGATATAATGGGATAGGGGAGAGGAGGCTGCCTGGGAGAGAGGTGGGGAGCAGACCGGAATCAGAACACATGGGTGTCTACCCCTCCCTGAGATACCCATGCTTATGAATAGGACCCAGCCTCCTCGCTTTCGAATGAAAACGATTCCACCCCAACTTAGGAATTCTACCCCAGTTGAAGAAAGTCAGTATTTCAGACCCAACTGACACTTTGCACAAGGATTATACATATTCAAGGCCAATGATATTACATCTAATATGCTGGCGCCATTTGCTAAAACTATGCAAAGATGTACACATGCGAATTCAATAAAGTCTAAAAAGTTTAGAATTATAAGAGTCCTTTTACAGATTCTATCCTAGCCTCGGGTTCTTGGAAGGAAATATTTTCCATAAGGAATAATGAAATACAAAGGTTTTCTAGGGTTTCTCTAAGTGAAAGGCTAGAAAATGGATCACCCAAAGATGTAAAACGCAGCTGAAACTATTATGGTACTTTGCTCAGAATGGAGTGTGATAGGCTATCGGGAAGGAATGCAATTTGTTCTCCCTGGAATGAAGTGGGGTTTATTAGTTATTCTTTCCCAGGACCAGAAATTGACAACTGGTTGGCCTAGATGAAATTGTTGCTATTTGGACAGGGTTGTGGGAATTTGCAAAAAGACCTAGAAAGTTGCAAGTTTAAGTACATAGTGGTTCTGGCATCAGGCCACTGCAGTCTGTGAAAAGTAGGACCAAAAACAAATTAATTCAGGGTGAAATCCTCATAAAAACTGGAATTATATAATCTTGGAATTACAGATCATGTGTTCTGCCTTCTCTTTAAAAGCAAAATTCCGGGACACCTGGGTGGCTCAGTCGGTTGAGCGTCCGACTTCAGCTCGGGTCATGATCTCACAGTCTGTGAGTTTGAGTCCCGCGTCGGGCTCTGTGCTCACAGCTCAGAGCCTGGAGCCTGTTTCAGATTCTGTGTCTTCCTCTCTCTCTGCCCCTCCCCCACTCATGCCCTGTCTCTCTCTCTCTCTGTCAAAAATAAATAAACATTAAAAAAATTTTTTTTAAATAAATAAATAAATAAATAAAAGCAACATTCCCCAGAAGAACATCTCTGAAGGATGACCTTCCAGACATTTCTGGAACACTTTGAGGAAAGGGTGCTAACAGCTTTTCAGAATGCCCCATTCCATTCTTGAACACTTGATTTCAGCATTTCTTAAACTGTGGTGGGGAACCTGGAATACACAGACATACTCTTAGAGGTCTAGCAGTTGTATACGAGACCGATACATTTTGTCTTTTCATTTGGACAATGAGCTAGAAAGAACTAATATGCAAGCATGTTATGGTAACCACTTTTTACAAATTAGACTTTTTGATTCTTGACCAGTTTCAGGTTTACAGTGAAATTGAGCAAAAAATATTATAGAGTTCCCACATGCCCCCTGACCTCTATACCTCCAATTTCCCCATTATTAATGTCTTGTATTAGTGTGGTGCTTTTGCTGAAATTGAGGAACCAATATCAATGCATTATTTTTTTAAGGTTATTTAAGTAATCTCTACACGCGGTGTGGGGCTCAAACTCACAACCCCCCAAGATCAAGAGTTGCATGCTCTTTTGACTGAGCCAGCCAGGCACCCCTTGTTACCGTAATTTTTAAACTCTATGCCCAATGTGGGGCTCGAACTCACGACCCTGAGATCAAGAGTCATATGCTCTACCGGCTCACTATTCATTGAAGTTCATACTTTATATTAGAGTTCATGCTTTGTGTTGTACATTCTATGAACTTTGATAAATGTAGTGACATCTTTTTATCTGAGGACCACCAGAATATATTTTTCAGTGCTGACTTTTGCTTGTGGGTTATGAGAGTAGTTCTACTTTAATTGTTTGGGATTAATAAGGAAAGAACAGTGTCAGACTCGACAGGCAACAAATGGTGTCAATTTTCGTGAAGGAGAGTGACATAACATCATGCCTCCTAAATGACTCTCTGGTTTAGAAAAAGAAATATGTTTGGTTTGGGTTATCACAGTTTATGCAGTGGTCGACACCCGCCCACGACAAAAGCCATTGGTTCCATATTCATGTTCTGAATGGTGATTTTGTTTCAGCAAAATAAAATAATCTGTCACATTAAAATCAGTTCATTTAAATATTGTTGCCTTGCTTTGCATTTAATTTATACATTTGCAAATGTAGTTTATAACTTGAATTTGGAAATTTGCATAACTGGAAGCATAATGACTTTATGCCTAGCTTTATGCCTAGCTTTATGCCAACAATTAACATTATAGAAAAAATATTTGTAGGAGCTCCTAAGTGGCTCAGTCGGTTAAGCATCCGACTTCAGCTCAGGTCATGATCTCAGGGTTCTGAGTTTGAGCCCCGTGTTGGGCTCTGTGCTGACAGCTGAGAGCCTGGAGCCTGCTTCAGATTCTGTGTCTCCCTCTCTCTGCCCCTCCCCTGCTCACACTCTGTCTCTCTCTCAAAAATCAATAAACATTAAAAAAAAAAAAAAAAAACTTTTAAAAAAAGGAAAAATATTTGTAAATCCTGGGAATTTGCAAGAGTATTTTTTCTCTATCAGAAGGTCCATACATGATTCAGGTTTAAGAAACTCTTTTCTAAGCGTTAGTTTTTCCCTATAGGGAGCACAGAACTACCTCCTTGTGATTTGCACCCACCTATCCTGCTTCTGCCCTCTGAAATCTAATGCTTCTACACAACAGCCCTCTAAGTATTTAAGTAGAACAATTGCTCAGTTTGTAGCTTTCTTTTTTATAGTTTAAGGGGCTGCAACAGGTTAACACAGATTGAATATATGTAGAATTCCTGGAGCGCGAGTTATAACCCTACTCCTCCCCCTTCCACCGATTGTCCCAGATCAGGGTATTGAGAGCTGAGGCTAAGATCCGCTTCTCTCATTTACCAGCTCTCTCGAAAGTGAAAACAAGCTTAGCCTGAGCTGATTTGTTCTTAGTGAGTTCATATCAACTCTTAAGGGTGCTTCCTTTTCTGAATGCTCATGGTCATGTTCAGGGTAGATTAAGCTGAAGGCTGATAGTTTCTGTAATAGAGCCTTCTCCTATATGAAAACCAGGACAATGTTTTCCTATAACTGGTGTTCTTCTGGAAACTCCATCATTGTCTATGATTTCTCAGGGAGAGCCGAGAGAGTAACTCTTCAAGCAAAACCTCATGTTATTTTTCCCACCTGGAATGAAGGGTGAGCAGGGCTTGCTGGAAAATACTGAGTCACTGACACCTAAAAGCATTAGGAAGTTACTGCCTGGGGTCCTTGAAGCTCTAGATGAAGGTACGACTTTGGGGTTGGGGTCAAGGTAAGCAGGACATAAAGGCTCCGTGAAATTGGGAGAGGTGTTAGCTGGTTGCTAAAACAAAATAAGGACTCTGACAAGAATCCGTTCTTCTTCTAGCATGGAAGATGACAGTGCGTCTCAGGTCAAAAGGAGAGTCAACAGAAAAACCAAAGAAAAGGTTGAAGTCAGTGACCTCAAGAACTGAGAGCAAGTTGGCATGAGATTTGAGGAAAAGGTTTCTTCAAATAGGAAGTTAAGGAATGAGCACATAGGAGAGCCTATCCCGAAGCACCATATATATGGATGCCCATATGAAGGTGTGAGTGTGTGTGTGTGTGTGTGCACGCACACGTGTGTGTGTGCACGCGCACGTATGTGTGACACAGAGCAGAAGTGGAGGTGAGGCAATTTTGCAAGCAGTCTAACCTACACAGCCTACCCCTAAAAGGATAGGAAAAAGAGGGAATTGAGCATTCTAACCTGCTACCTTTCAGTCATGTGATTTGGACTAATGTTTACATTTACTGATAAGACCATTAAGAGGAAACTGCAAATTCTGATTATTCAAAGCCAGAGGCAACTCCTGTTGGAATCGGTGGTGATGAGGAAGGCTGTATAGGAAAGCCAATGTTTCCCAAGCCAACCTTTGCTAGTGTAGGTGTAATTCTTGGATATACTCCTGGTTGCATAAAGACAAGCCTAGGTATTCTGCAGGTAACAAAGGGGCATAGACCGTGAGACAAGCAAGACTGGATAAGAGTCTTCGCTCCACCATTTACTAGCCTCATGACCTTAACAAATTTACTTCACTTCTCTGTTGCACATTTGATCTCTGGTAAAATAGGATGTCAGTGGTGATCCTTAGCTACAGGGCTGTTGAGAGAATTAAATGAGTTCATGTATATGCGAAGTACTTAAAGAGGAGCCCACGGAAAGTGTTACATTGTGTAAGAATTATTAGTTTACTTTGGCCTTCCCCGCAAAGGAAGCTGGGAAGGGGGCTCTGTGGCCAAGGGAAAAGGAATTACTGCACGTGGCTTCAACCAGTCATGACTATCCCCTGGTATTATCACAGGGGTGAGGACTCCTTCCCTGGCAGCTGTATAAAATCTGGGTTGTGTCAGCAAGGAAAAAGAAGGAAGGTGGTAATGGCTCTTGGAGTAGCTACCGAGCCCGTCTGCCACACACCTGATTTACAGGTGAAGCACAGGGACGCACGAAGCCTCCCCAAGATGGCACAGGTCCTTGGCAGTTAAGCACAGCAAAATCCAGGTCTCCTGATTCGCAGTTACTTTTTTGGTACAAGATGATTGGATAGCTACATGCTTCCTAACTCTCATGGCCCTGGTACCAAGTTTTGATACACAATGTACAGGTCCTAGAAATTCTGGACAACAAAATACAGCCATCGCCTGAACATACACCAGCGACTTAACGGTACGTCCGATTCGGAGCACCCTCCATAGATTACTCGGTCATGATTCTTCATCTGAGATATTCTGCTTGGCTCATTTGCTGAGAGATCTTCCAATATTTTTAAGAACAGAGAACACTTCCATTCCCGGGCATACACTCCCTGCTTTTAGAGTTTAGACAGAAACGAACCAGCTATTTATCGAACAACCCACTCCCTCCATTTTGAAGCAATGTAAATATCCAGTATCAGAGGGATAGTTAAATCCTGATTCCATTATGAAATATGATGCAGAAATTCATCTCATCAGTTTAAAAACTGTGTAGCAACAAGGAAGTGTTGGTGTTGCAATTAATGTTAAGTAAACAGAGCAGTATAGCAGACGCTCTGGGTCCGCCCATGTCACTCAGGACTCTCAGCTGTTCCAGCCAAGTTCCCGCTGCCAGATTGAGCATCTCTGAACCTGGGGGCTCTTTCCCAACCACCCCCATCTGGGAACACACACCCAGCCGAGGAATTAGCTCTCCTTCCCCACCACCCCGCACCAATCCTCAAACAACGACTCTGGGGAGTTGATGTAAAAATGGCCCTGCTCCTTCACCCTAGAGAGTAGAATGATTTTGAGGCGTGTGTTTTGTATCACGGCCCCAAATGTTCTGGAGAACAAGCTTCTATCACCTCACAAGTTCACTTTTTATTGGCTGTTACCCTTCCCTTTAGTGCTTCCCCACTACCCTGTATTGCCTGTATTTCCCAAAGAATTCCTGTTTCTCAGGGTCTGCTTCTGGGAAAATCCCAAGCTAAGATGTGCAGAAAAAGGAAGTGAAGACCATCCCTCTTTGCCATTAGAGTTGATGTGTATACACACAGGCCAGTTTGAAAAGGAAATACACGGTGGCAGGCATTGGATGGGGATGGTGAGAGCACATTCGATTTTTTTCCCTCTATTTTCTAAACTTTCTGTAAAGCTGTTATATGAGTTTTTAAATGTTTTTTGTTTCATATTTTAAAACAACTCTATGCCCCCAATCCGCATGCCCGGAAGCCTGGAAACAAGAAGGGAGAAATAGCTGTGGAAAAATGGGCTGCCCCCAGAACAGTCTGCTGTTGGGGAAAGCAGGAGGCACTGAGGTTTCAGGAGCAGGTCAAAGGTGGAAGGACATAGCCTTCTAGAAACCAGACCTCAATCTGGTCCACATCTAACATCTACATAAACCCAAAGTTTATATTGTTTAGCACCCTAAGTACAAAAATGTCTGTTTTTTCAAAAAGCAAACTGTAGAATGGCAAACACATAATGCATTCATTCCTGTTTTTCTTCCTCTAAATTCCAAATAAGCACTTTCTGTGGAAAATTCTTTCGCAGATAAGTTAAATCATTTCTGTTTTAAAGTTGTGATCTACAGTTTATATGATCAGAGCTGCTTTTCTTTTACTAAGCTATCTTCCATGTAAAACCTATTTTTAATCTGAACAGGTGAATTTGATTATCTTGCTTCTAGAAAAAATTTTAATAGGCTGTAGAAACTAACATTTATTTTTTCATTGTTTTCTTCTTTAGAACATTTGATTGAAATTCACACACACACACACACACACACACACACACACACACACACGATTCTATTGCAAAGGGAATTTAGGTCCCAAACTGAGAGCTAAACAAATTATAGATGCAAAGCCAAAGTATTTGGGACATGTGGTCTCTGAGAAAATATTGTACCCAACAGTGTCACTTTTGAAATGGAAAGGAGTGGATAGCTACTGCATCCAAGAGGGTAAGTGATTTTATTTGAAAGGCTAATTAACCCAACTTACAAGTTTTTCTTCTTCTCTAGACAAGGAGGGTGGCGTAACTTTCTACCACTAAAATAAGGAAGGAAAATGTGCTCTTTACCTCCTATTATCTTTTTCTCATGGGAAGACTGATAAAGGCTGCATAGTATAGTAGTGAGAGACCATCGAGTTTCAAATCCTGATTCAGCCACTTTTTGTCTGGGAGACCTTGGGTGAGTTTCTCAACTCCTCGGTGCCTCAGTTTCTTTCTCTTTAAAATTGGCATTACACCCAAAAGAAACTGAGCAACTCTATGCCAATCAGCGGAAGAATGAATGGGAAAATTACATGGCAGAGAAAAAGGGCAGCTTCTTGTGAAAACATCAGTGAATGTGAGGGATAGGATGCCGAGGGAACAAAAGAGTGTGCCACGCTTTACAAAGTCCAAAAATGAAGAAAAGTCAGCAGTAAAGTATCAGGCAAACAATAGAATAAGAAATACAAAATTCTGGATACAAAGTTACATGCGGGGAGAGCAAGAGAATGAAATGGGAGGAACACAGAGATGGACCTAAGTCAATGTTAATATTCTCCTTCTTGGGTTGGGCGGGAAGTTCATTGGCAAGTTCGTTTTATTACTTATAATACGAGTAAAGGTTTTGACGCAACATGGATAGACCTTGAGGGTATTATGCTAAACCAAATAAGTCAGACAGAGAAAGACAAATACCATAGGATTTCACTTATCAGTGGAATCTAAAAAACAAAGCAAAACAAAGCAAAGGAATAAACAAACAAAGAGCAGAATCAGATCCAACAATAGAGAACCAACTGATGGCTGGCAGAGGAGAGGGTGATGGGAGGGGATGGGCAAAGTGAGTGAAGGACAGGGGGAGAAACAGGCTTCCGGTTGTGGGATGAATAAGTTACCGGGAGAAAAGGCACAGCACAGGGAATATAGTCAATGGTAATTGTGTGGTGACAGATGGTAGCTACACTTTTGATGAGCACAGCAGAATGTGTGAACTTGTTGTATCACTATGTTGTGCACTTGAAACGGATGTAACATTGTGTCAACTTTACTCAGAAAATATATGAATGCATGACTAAAAGATGAATGACAGAGGGCCATGGCTGGAACAATGACGGCGCGCTCTGAAAGAAAGATTACGATGAACCCAAGGTTGTGCTCGTGCATCTGAAATTGACAAAAACCAACACAGATACGATTGTACCTACGTCATAGAGCTGTTACAAGAAGGAAATGAGAAAATGCCTGTCAAATGCTTGAAGTATCGCCTAGAAACTAGCACATCTTTGATAGATGTTGCATCAAATCGCTCTTTTGCAAAACCCTAGTTTTTAGACTATTTCAGACTTTGGAAGTGTCTCATATATTTAGGGTGTATCCGTTTCAAACAAACAAGATTGATTACATAACTGTTGGTGTTGTCAGCTCAGTTCTGCACCATTATCACAGAGGAATAGAACGGACCCTTGCACTCAGCCATTCCTTTTCCAGGGCCTACCATGTGCTAGGTACTGCTTTGGGTCCTGAAGACTGCCGTTGAGTGTAGAAGATCTAGTCTTCACCACTGTGGAGTGCACAGGATGGTGACGGAGAAGGCCAGTCACCACGTGGTTGTCAAGGTGATGGGGCCCAGGAAGGAGAGGAGCACAGGGTCAGATGTGACCTCGTACTATTGAACCACAGAGAAACAGCATGGCAGCGTGCGGGGCACGGGCTGGCACCAACCACCGAGGGTCTACGGTCTCAGCTCTATCTCCCTGGCCAAATAACCTGCCTCAAGGTTGTTTCGAGGAGCAATCCAGTTAGCCTGAGCCAAGCATTTGGAAGAGTGCCTGGCACACAGTGAGTATTGTGTTGGTATCATAAATAAAGCCGGTGTATTTCCTTAGAAGTTCAGCTCCCCACTTCCCTTTTTATACAACACACACAAGGCCTCCATCTGTAAAAAGGGGTTGTCTTATCCATTCAGGCTGCTGTAGCAAATTGCCATAGGACTGGGTGGCTTACAAACTGCAGAAACTTACTTCTCACGGTTCTGGAGGCCACGAAGTCCAAGATCAAGTGAGCAACAGATCAGTCTCTGGTGAGAGTCTGTTTCCTGCTCCGTAGACAGCACCCTCTCACGTGCCCTCACATGGCGGAAGTGGGGGGGGGGGCTCTCCGGGGTCTCTTTTATCAGGGCGACAGTCCCGTTTATGGGGGCACCATCCCAATGATCGCATCACCCCTCAAAGACCCCATCTCCTAATACCATCACCTTGTGGATTAGGTTTCAACATGTGAATTTTGGAGAGACACAAACATTCATTCTGTAGCAGTGGTGAATCGTACCTCCTTCCCGTGGCACTTTGGAGCATCGAGCTGGTGTGTGTGTGAAGGGCTAAGCACAGCCGTGACACTCCCAAGGTCTTTGAGCCACAATTACCTTTGACTCGCGGACGAGATAATCTTGGAGAATGATTAGCTATTCTTTATTTAACATGCGGTGCAAGGATATGGTGCTGGGGACCACATCTGCTTAAATGCCACGTCACCTAGGGGGTTTGTAAGCAGAAAGGACAGCCAACTTCCACCTTGGCTCTTTTGTCCTCAGCTTCACGCGCGAGTGTATAGAACCACCAAACGTGGACCCCTTCGTGCTCCCAGGGCCTGATGATTCAGGATTCATTTTTGACTGTTCATTGTGGACATAAGCCAAGGCTTAGGGTCACCCCGCCGCCAAAGGCCCCCAGGGTCTCCATCACCCTCTTTCCTCTCTCCCCACCCCCACGGTCACCCCTAAAAAGTCAGCGAGAAACAATTTGGGTGAATGAGGTTCACAAACCTGAGAACTCGCCTTACAATGTAAGCACAGTATTACACTGGATAGAAATGTCAGATGTGCTTGACATAAGCCTCGACTATATTCCAGCCAATGAAATTGATAGTGGCATTTGCCTGTGATCACTGGGACACTTCTCATTCAAGAACACTTCTTAAACATCGCGGTGCTTATCTAGACACTATATAAAGACATATTTGCTTTCACTCGCTTAGAATAAGTGTACTCATAATAAGCTTAAGAGATTACTCATAATAAGCTTTTAAATACATTTCTCTGCTTCTGTGCAGAGAAATACACAGAGCTGATTCCATGGGGGAAATGAAGCGTTAACATATGGAAGATGAGTCCTTAATCATCGGAGAATGATGATCCGTGACTCCTTAATTCAACACGAGCATATTCCACTCTTGGCTTAGACGCTGAGAGGGAGTTGGGACAGGTCTGTACTCTCAAGCAAGTTAAAAAGAAGTTGGATTTGCTTCTTCTTTGTGACCGTGGAAAAGTGTTAGATAAGTGTAAAAGCGGGTATACATTTTTGGAACGCACCTTCCCTATAAAAGGTCAAGCAAATTGTATTGAGCAAGGAATGGTTGGAGGTTAACTCTCTCGCTGCAGAAATGCCCAGCAAGGGACGTGCCACTTCGAGCCTCTCAGGATGATGGCTCCACATACCCCATCTTCAACCCCAGGTCACCCAGGCCTGGGGCCTGGCATGGACAGCAAGCTGCCTTAGCCTTCCCACTCTTCAAACCCTGCAGGCTGTCTGTACTGTCCCTGTCTGTACAAACCCTGTCTGTACTGTCCCACTGAGCTTAATTACCTTCCTTGTTACCCTCAGAGTGACATCTCCTGCATTACGGACACAGAGTCGAGCAGGCAGCGAGGGTGGTGGGAAGGGCTAGCCCCCCGAGGCAGGGGCACGGACACATGGGTCCTGGGTGCTTGTCACTAAAGTGATAGGTTCCGCCTAAGTCCCCTCCAAAGCCCCTGCCAAGCCCAGAGGAGCTAATTAGATTAGGAGCTGATGAATTCACCAGCCATCCGTTCCGGCGGCTGTTTTCTGGGTGCACATTCTGTGTAGAAGAGACGAATCCCACAGATTTGGTAATGGAGCCGGCTCAGCTGATCAGTCCCGCTTCCTCTCCGTGGGGGAAGCCCGGATCTGGCCAATCTGAGTAAACTCAGTCACTTCCAGCTGAAATTCTGTCGCTTGGGGGTAGCCCCTCAGTTCAGGATCCTCCCTTTGGTCTTTTCATTTCCTTCTCTCGGGATAGGATCTGGATTAGGAAGTCTTATTTAACATTTTGTCAAGTCTGTGACGGGGTAGGGGACGAGAAAAAGTTCTGTCTGTTCTGAGGTTAGCTTTGGCTTCCAATGAGCTGGGACTGGCCTCTCGGGTCCAGAATGTGGCCCTCGGTCCCGGCTTACGGTGAGGCTTCCCCTGGTTGTGATGTCCGCACGTGGCATCTTCTTGCCTTTGGCCCTTCTGTGTAACCCAAGCCGGGGGGGCAGGTGGTGCTGTGGAACTCTAAAATGCCCCCTTGGTGTCATGCAGAAGTGAGGGGCTGTGCCAGAGTGCCCAGGGGTTGTGCAGGTTGCTCTTGGCTCAGAAGGCAGGCCCGAATGCCAATATCAGACCCCACATCCCCGCCTTATAGGAATCTCTCTCAGGGCTTGCTTTGCTAAAAAATGCTGCACCTTTCTCCAGAGCTCACCTGCATCTTGACCCAAGCCCCATTTCCTCCAGTTCTCCATCGCTGAACCCATTAAACTCACCTTGGCTGGAAAGACAACTGCGGTGTTATCCTGAACCCCCTCTCTCTGATGTTTATGGTATAATTTATTTATGGCATATAACATATGCTGGGAGGGTGAAGGAGCCATTTGGGCATAGGACAAGCAGGCCGGGCGGATTCTCAGAGGAACTTACGTGAAAAGATACGTATCCATATATCGTGTTAGATATATACAAGTCCGTGTAGAGTTCTTAAAAATATTTATAAGGAAACATTAATTACATCGAAATCTGAGACGGGTCAGAAAAGACAAATGACCCAACGGGGTGGGATTCATCTGAACTGCAAAGGGCAATCCGAAGAGCCTGAGGGAGAAGAGAGTGGGGGTTCACGGGGAAGAGAAAGGAGCCCCGGGTCTGGGGTTGATGCACGTGAATAATGCCCACAGGTTGGAGGTGAGTGTGAAGGGCGCGGACTGGGGGTGGGGCTGGGGGCCAAAAATACTCTTGACCAGAGCAGAGCCAACGAGGAGGGCCGAGATGAGGAGAGAGAAGTGGGCCGGCAGGAGGGGAAGGGCTTGAGCAGGGCGGGGTTGAGTCTGATTTGATTCGATGACACGAAGGAGGTTCTACTATGTGGCCGAGCTGGGAGGAATGGATATAAGTGGTTCAAGACCACTCCCGGTGGGGAGCCGTGGAGGGGTGGCTCGTGGAGGGTGGGAATGTGCTGGAAGTGGATACAGAAAGCAGCGAGGCAGCTTGCTGAGCCAGCAGGGCTTGGTCCAAGGATTTGGAGGGGATCCTGGAAAAGGGGAAGCTCAGGGCTTGGTCCAAGGATTTGGAGGGGATCCTGGAAAAGGGGAAGCTCAGGGCTTGGTCCAAGGATTTGGAGGGGATCCTGGAAAAGGGGAAGCTCCGAGGGGATGTGAGGTGGGCCGGAAAGACGGAAGCCGCTGTCCTGGGCGGCTGCAGGGGGGCCGATGAGGCTGGAGAGGCAGGCGAAGACGACTGAGGCGTTAGACTCGCACGAGCAGCAGGACACTGGCACAGCCCACAGGACGAGCTTGGGCAACAGGGAAGGCTGGGTGAGGAAGGGTGGGGAGTTTGAGGTCTCAGGGCTATTTACATTCAGCTGGAGACGTCCTGGAGCCCTTGGTACGTGACTTAGAGGAGAGGAAAGGCCCAGGGTGTGTGCTGGGGTGGGAGGGTGGTGGGAGGCAGGAATGGGTGGTGCACAGCGAGCAGAGGAGTGGGGAGCCGGGCTCTCTCTGGTGAGAAAGACGGGGGCTCCACTTAGCCGTGTGCCCTGTTTCACTCCATCTCTGAGCTTGGAAGGCTAAGAAGAGAGCCGGGACGCGACCATCTCATTTGGCTTTCGTGTTATGTAGAATGTGAGGTTTGCCAATCTCCTTAACCTTTGGGGCTGACACGTTAACACGGTTTACTCACAAGGAAAGAGCGTGGGATCTGCAGCCTGGATTAAAATCCCAGACACGAAAGAGGGTATAGCATACACATGCAAGGGACTATTATTGAGCCCCTAAAAAAGACAGGAATTCTGACATGTGCTACAGCGTGGGAGAACATCATGCTCAGTGAAATAAACCAGCCCAGGAAAGATAAAGGCCATACGATTCCGCTTATATGAGGTGCCCAGAGTAGTCAACTCGTAGAAACAGAAAGTTGAATGGTAGTTTCCAGGGGCTGGAGGAAGGCGGGGTGGGAAGTTCTTGCTCAACGGGTGTAGAACTGCAGTTTTTCAAGATGAAAGACTTCTAGAGATCTCTTGCACAATATGCTATAAATAGTTGGAATCCAGTTAACCCTCTTATATGCTAATCCTAAAAATGGTTAAGGTGGTAAATTTTATCTTTTTTACCACCATCAAAAAAAAAAAAAAATCCTGTAAGATGGACATAGATCATGCACCTCGTAGAGATAGTCTAAGGATTAAATGAAAACAGGTGCGTGGGGGCGGGGGCGGGGGGCGCCTGGGTGGCTCAGTCGGTGAAGCATCCGACACTTGATCTTGGCTCAGGTCACCATCTCGTGGTTCGTGAGTTCCAGGCTCCACGCTGACAATGCAGAGCCTGCCTGGGATTCTCTCACTCCCTTTTTCTCTGCTCTTCCTGCTCTCTCCCTCTCCCTCTCTCTCTCTCTCTCTCTCTCTCTCTGTCTGCGCCGACAGTGAGGAACCTGCTTGGGATTTCTATCTCTCTCTCGAAATAAATAAACAAACTTGGGGAAAAAAAAAAAAGAAAGTATGTGAAGCTCCTAACATAAAACATACCATTTTGATTAAATTAAATACACTACATTTAGCTCCCTGTTTTAATACCTGAGTGGTATTCTTTCAAGGATCTAGACCTATTTCAGCCTTTAGCAGCAAATCATAGTGCAGCCCACACAATCCTGAGGATGAAACAGTTAATAGGAACACCCCTGAGCTGCTTTACCCAAAGGATTTGCAATAAAATTGAACAAGAAAATCTCAGCATCTCTGTTTTTGATCAGAGAAGGGCTCCAAATAAAGATGTCACTATTACTGTCAAGAGAAACTGAATGTAGTCTCTTCTGACCACAAGAACGGGCAGAATTAAAATGCATCTGGCCAGAACACTGGGATTTCAGGCTTTGCAGGGCCTCAAAAATATAGAGAAGTCCTTTGCAGAGCAGAAGTTACGAGCAACAGGCATTTGGGCCGGCCTATGGGAGAGAACAAACCTTCTTAGGAATCTATTCGATTAGCTACCTATTTAGGGCATAAAGTGGAACTTGAACAAGTCCCAGTGTCGAGACATCGACTTTATTGGAGGTAGATGACAAGATCACCGTGGAATATGCTTAGGAGAATCCCTGGGACTTGGAAACCCAAAAGGTAGAGGAATTCAGACCAGACTGGAACATTCTCTTAGCCACCCCTGGCTAAGATTTTTTTTCGTACTCCTTAGAAGAATTTGGAGGTTCATGCCAAAGTGCTTTTCTGGATTTTTTAAAAATTTTATTTATTTTGAGAGAGGGAAAGAACACGTGTGCGTGCGGGGGAGGGGCAGGGAACGAGGAAGAGGGAGAATCCCAAGCTGACAGCACGGAGCCTGACACAGGGCTCAAACCCACGAACCGTGAGGTCATGACCTGATCCAAAATCAAGAACCAGACCCGGATGGGCCACCGAGGCGGCCCCTCAAAGCATCTTTCTCTATCACTTACAGTTTGCTGCGTAAAATTATAAGTTAACCGGAAGTAACTAGATGGGTCTCATTTCATAGTAGGGGGCCGAGCTCTCTCGACACTGCCTTTTGTCACCTGCATCAAGTCCTGGGTTACGGACAGCTGCCAGCTATCGTCATTGCAAGATACCTGTACAGGGTGGACCCATTCTGACTCTCGCAGTTAAAACCCTGGTGCCCGGAGTTTCCAGGTAAGCAGCAGCTCTCACACAATGTTGTCTGGGTGTGCGGCCTGTAACAATAGTACACCACACCCAGAAAGACAATATGCCAAAATATCGAAACAGCCTACTCAGGCCCTATGTCACGTAGAACACGCATGGCCTGGCACGAGCCGGTCCCTCTTAAGATGTCCGCGTCCTTGGGAGGGTCAGGCAGACTGATCTGGTACCTTCCTAGCGCTCTCGCCTTTCTTCGGTAGTTTTTAAAGGTATTCTGTGGTCTGTCCCACCTTGAAGGACAACACGGGGGAGGGGATGGGGCAAGGGGCTGGGGGCATCAGGCAGAAGTGCGTTGAAATCCCACCTCTCTTCCTTCAGCGGCCATGCGAGCTGAGAGCTGATCGTGGTGTTACTTCCTCGGGACTCCTGTCCGTGGAGGAGAAGCGTAGCGGCCCCTCAAGTTCACGGGGAGAAGGGAGATGATGCAGCGGCAGGGTCTGGGACACTGCCTGAGCCACAGGAGCTGCTCCCTAAGTGTCACCCCACGTCACCCTCTCACTTCCCCTGACTCTGAGTCTTGCTTCGTTCTTTCTAATCCCAAGAACCTGCTCTTGGGCCTTGACCCCGTCCTGCGATGAGCACTTCTGTTCACGGGCGCTCCTGTTCTCACGCACACTCACAGGCTCTCGGATCGACGGCCTCCCGTGTTCACGAAAATTTCGCCTCCCTTGCTTGCACGCACGGGCCCCTTACCCAGGTCTTTTCCTCTCTTTGAAAGAAAACCACCCGGCCCCTGCAGTTCACGGCTGTCCCAAATGCCCGAAGCGTATGGGACTGGATTGCCCATGTTGTCAGCATTTTCCGATCTGGCTCCTGTGGGGTCAGAGATCTCTTGCCCTCACGTTTCCTACCATTGAAGTATCTGGTCTGCGGGGAAGGACCCTTTGTTTTGTGTCCCCGTCCTCTGTGTGTGTGAGAGGGAAAGCACGTGTGTTGTCTCGAACGGGCCTGTTTTTCCCTCTTAAATGCCGGAACCACTTTTGAATCTCGGCCCCTGCCTCCCATCTGTCGTCAGTGACCCAGCGGGACAGTGCAGCCCTACGTGCTCGGCAGGCCACTCCTTCCACCTCGGTATCCTGCACCGTGAGTGACCTCGGACTCAAGCCCCGTCCCCACCGCTACGCGTTCAAACAAAAGGGGAATTGAGACACTGAGGCTCTCCCTGCTTCCCGTGGAGGGAAGCGCAGTCCCTCCTTCCCCCTTCGCTGACAGCCCACTTCCTTCCGGAAGGGCAGAAGTGCCCGTGAAATGTTGGCTTTTTCATTTGAGAAGCTGCAACATTTTAACAGGTCTTCCACCGGAGGTACGTTTCTTCCAGTCCAGCCCCTGGAGTTAGTCTGGCTCAGGGAGATCCCGTTAGTTTAAAAGGGGCCTGCTGGGGGGGTTTGCAATTCTCCACCCCACCCCCTGCAGTATCCCGGAGGACAGAGTGGTCTGCAGACCTTATTTGTTATCTCTCTGGGGAAAAACAAAAACATGTTGTGGACCGAGGCCTGCCCTGCCCTTCAGAGACCGTAAGGGGGGCTATTGGTCCTCTGCAGTGAGCTCTGATAGAACCAAGGGGGTAGATGAGGAAGGTTGAGAAAGGAGATTTGATAAAACCTGGGCCTTGGCCCCCTGCGGCTTTTTTTTTTTTTTTCATGTTCATTTATTTTTAAGAGACAGAAACAGCACGAGCTGCGGAGGGACACAGGGAGAAGAAGACACAGAATCCCAAGCAGGCTCCGGGCTCTGAGCTGTCAGCACAGGGCCGGACGCGGGGCTCGAACCCACAAAATGTGAGATCATGACCTGAGCCAACCGAAGTGAGACGCCCAACTGAGCCCCCTGGGTGCCTCTCCCCTCCCCCACCCTCAACTTTTCAAGAGCCCAGGAGGCAAGCTGCTGTTAGGATGTGCAGAATGGTGCTGTTTCTCTTCACGTGTTCCACAGACTTCTCTGGACCCATATGGTTGCTGTTTTTGTTTTGACTCATGCTGATTTTTTTCCATGCCCTCATGGTTCGAAGAAAAAACAAATCTTTCAAGTGACCTCATCTTCGTCCAACGTTACTTCATGGGAAATCACAAACCTCCGGGGAGCGCAGAGTCAAAGCAGGCCTGGTGCAAGGGAAGGGGGTTTGGAATTCTGGGCCTTCGGAGCTGGCTCGAATGGCCATTAAAGGATTGTGGGATTCGGGACCTCAGTTCCCCATCTGCAGAAAGGAGAGTTACCGTACGTCGGCTACTAGGTTTCAATAAGGGAGAAATCTAACAGCATTTGTGCAAGGAGGGTAAAGAATGACGGAGGTAATCCTTATTATGACGATTACAGATAATACATTTCAGATACAGGATACATGATATTCCTTTTGTGAGAACCCTCAGCCCTCCCCCTACCTCTGAATTCAGTACTATTATGACTCCCCACTGGGCAGAGGAGGGGACAAAGGTTTAGGGAGGTCAGGTCAGGGGGAGCTGGGTGGAATAACTCAATGACGATGTCAGGGTGAAGCCAGGCATTGGCTGGAAGCAGGCAGGAAAGAAAGATAGTCATTTCCACGCGTAACTAAAGCCGGCTTATAGTAAATAGTTCTCCATCGAGAAGTCTCACCTATTACAAAACTCTTCACAAAACCTCTGGAAAAATGCACAAGCACAGGAAGAGTGGCTGCCTGCAGAGGGGAAACGTGAAGCTAGGGAGGAGAACTCGTCCTACGCCCTGTCATATCATGTTCATATCTTTTTTCTCCAAAAAGGTAAATACAGGGTTTAAAGCAATCTATTCTTTAGCACTGATAACTACTTTCTATTGTCCCTTCTCTGGGACAGGTGCTGTGTCGGGCGTGTTTATGTTTTCCCATTTGCTTTATTCCTGCATTTACCTTGTAATAATAATTGTACAAATAAACAGATAGTTCCTGACCTCTGGAAGCTTACTGATAAATCCACCCACAGCGATTCGGAGGAACCCAAGGACAAACAGCAGACAATTCACTCGATGTCAGCCACAAGGCAGGTGTATTTGAGGGAACAGGTCGTGGGAGGAACATACTTGGACAGGGCGGGGTGAAAGGGAAAGAACCTTTCCCACAGAAGAGATTCCGGGAAGGAAGGAAGATTTCCAAGATTGTTTCAATGATAGAAGAGACGTTTGTGCAGCGTGGGGGAGGAAGCATGTTCCAGACACAGGGGCAGCCTGAGAGGTAACCTCACCAGAGCAATACCACAACTGATGAGAGGGGCCATTTGTATTGGGGTCCCGTGACTGGCAGAACGTTGTCAGAGACGGTAGACCTTTAATGGATGGATATTCCACCTTTCAAGGTGGATAAATAGCTGACTGCATTTATCTGACCCCAGGAGAGGGACGCCCCCTCATTTTGGAGGGCCCTCTACCCTGCAATGCACAATCTGCGAAGATAGCACATTTATGCCTACTGTCGTAAGTGAACTAAAGGCAAAGGAACAGAGAAGTGACATTGAAAAGTAGGCTGGGACGGTTTAGGCAGCCCAGGGCTGCGAGGTGAAGGCCCTGGAGACAGAAGGGGAGGCTCTCGGAACCTCTCAGAAGGAGAATGGTCAGTGATTAGATGGAGGGGAGGAGAAGTTTTAGAATAAAGTGGATGTCCCCCCCCTCCCCTGCCAAAGAACCTACCAATGACAATTCTCCGGTCAGAGAATTCAAATCCTCACTGAAGTATTTCTAGGTAATTATCATCAGCACCAGGGACGAAGATGAGAGGCACAACCTTGACCATTTTCATGGCACCCTTGACCAACCTTCACTACACATCGGTCATCTTTTTTTCAAATTTACTTTAAATTTATTCTTATTTTAGAGGGAGAGAAAGAGAGAGCATGAGTGAGGTAGAGGGACAAAGGGAGAGAGAGAGAGAGAGAGAGAGAGAGAGAGAGAGAGAGAGAGAGAGAGAGAAAGGGAATCTTAAGCATGCCGAACATGGGACTTGATCCCACAACCCTGGGATCATGACCTGAGCGGAAATCAAGAGCCAGATGCTAAAGTGACTGAGCCACCCAAGCGCCCCTACACCTTGTCATCTTTAATTAAGTCAACTTTGCACTGGATTCATGTCATTTTGCTGTAGGTAGGTGCCCTCAGTCTTCAGATTTTATTACAACTTGTGGTGATTTTGTCACTTTGTCTGTTTTCTTTGTTTTGTTTTTTTTTCTTCTTTCCTTCTTTTAGACCCTGGACAATAAGCTCTGTGAGGGTGGGGTGTGGGTCGTATGTCCAGGTTAATTACCCCTTGAACTATACAGTGCCTGTCACATAGTAGGCATTTAATAAATATTTGATGAATTCAAAGAACAAATGGACGTTAAAGAAGAAATAAATAAGTGGAGTTTATTAGCTTAGTCTAACACAACATTAAACTACTAATCTTTCTCCTGATTTCTCCCCTTTCATTCCATTCTAGCATAGACCCATGGTTTCTATGCTCGTCCCAGCACTTCGCGTCACTACTTGGTTGTTATTTACCTGCTTCAACTGCCTCAAGAGGGAGTGATTTGGCAGGTAAGGGCCCAGGACCAGAAAGCTTGCCCCTCCAGCCCCGAGTGATCTGGTCCCTTCCGCTTTATTTCACATCCCTTCGTGACATGTTCCAACCAACCTGAAGACCTTTCATACCCTTGAGTGCGCTCTGTTCACTCTCTTTTGCCTCCAGGTCTTGCACATCTGTTCCTTCTGGCTTCCTTCCTGTCCCTGCCATTGACCCCCACATCTGAGTTCAGCACCCTTCACCTGGGATATCTCCAATTCCACACTTAGTTCTTTAGCCTGCAATTGCATTTTAAGTATTTGTTTTCATTTACTCATTCACCAATAAATATTTCTTGCACATCCGCGATATCTCAGGCACTGCTTTAGGTACAAGGGAACCCAGTAGTGAACAAAATAGGCAAAATCCCTGTCCTCTGGTGCATACATTTTGGTGAAAGAGATAGCCAATTAACAAGTAGAGACGCATCTATAGAATACGTCATGCGCTAAGTGCTATAAAGATAGATGAAGCAGGGAAGACAGACATAGGGGTAGAAAGGTTATTTTAGATGAGGTGATCTTGAAGGGCATCCTGATGAGGGAACGTTTTATCATCTGCTCAAAGGAATCAGGGGAACAAGCCATGACAATTTCCTGGGGACACATGTTCCAGAAACAGATAGTGCAAAGGCGCTGAGGCAAAATTGTGCTTGACACATTGAGGACACTGAAGAAGCGGGAGGTGATGTGGCTAGAGCAGAGTGACCATATCACCGTTTAAGCCAAGCTGCAAGCTCCATAAGGGGAGAGACCACATCCACCTGACTCAGTGCCGTACTCCCCAATATCTAGCATGGAAGCTGGCACATCCTCTCAAGGTACTGAGTGAACTCACGTCTCGGAAGAGCTTCCCCACTTGTCTAGCTTTACCCACCAGGTCCTGAGTGGATAGACAGGGAGGAAGTCATTGAGTTTGGACAAGGGCAGGTTGGGCAGTAAAGGAGCTAGGTAAATAAAACAAGAACAGAAAAGACTTGAGGGACTGAGAATCAATCTGAGGGTCCTGCTTCGTGTTCCAGTGACGAAAGCTGACTGTGGACCGGTGCTTTGGAAATGGCCTCTTGTACCACATCACGCCGTGAAAGCGGCACTCTTTAAGCCACCCGTAATTTTATACCAGATACATCCAGTATTCTCTCCTTACTACACGTTTAATACTGCGCTGAATGTTTTCTGTGGATTAGTTTAGCATGATTGTTGTGGAGATTATTTGAGAGGACATCTCCATTTTCCAGATGAACAAACTGGCATTTGGAGAGTCAAGTGACCTGCCCACGATCCCACAACTGATGGCAGAGACAAGCAGCGAACTTGAGCGATGGGATTTCAAAGGCTTCACTCTTGAACCCTGGACTGTAAATGCCTCCCTCCTCTTCCTGCCCCCTCATGGTGAGATGATCTTCCTGTGCTATATACACATGCAGCTAAATGGAGGTACAGAGAGCAGATCTCAGAGTTGAGTTAGTGTATTTTCAGTGTATTTCAGAGTCAGCGTATTTTCAACTCAAATGGCAGAAATTGCCCCACGGTTTTGTTTGGTTTAGTTTTGGTTCATTCTGGGTTGGAGTCAAGCCTATAGTGACGAGTGCAAGAGCCAACCTCAGTGAAAGAGAAGTCTTTGACAAGGAATCTGTACTCCATGAGGCTTCAAATTGATTTCAGGACAGTACACCTCACTAGGAGGGAGCCTGGTTGGCAAAAGGAGGTTTCTCCTAACAAGGGGACGTCTGGAAATTGTCATGAAAGATGGCCGCGCAGTTCTGGAAAAACCCTGTCATGCTCTATCTCTCCAGGACGTAGATGAGATGTGAGGTGCTCCTACTGGGACAAGAACTGACAGGAATCCCGGTGCTAGGGAGGACAGCAGCACCCACCGTAGGGATCAAGACATGCCTCCAAAAACAACAGCTAATGATTCATTCACTTACAATGTAAAGGACACAATGGAGATGTTGTGGCTGTTGAAGCTGAGCCTCACACGCAGGTCCCCCAATGTGAATTAGGAAGGAAATTGTTGAGTGGAATTTCATTAGGTTTCTCCGAGGAGCCTCGAACACCACCACGACCCAACTCAAAGGGAATATGGATTCAGAACACCAGATTAAATATCCTTCCTGCCTGTTAACTTGCTTTCTGGGTCTTCTGTGAGAATGTGGATGTCTTTATCAAGAAAGAGGGGTGCATGAGCACCCATTCCTCAGAAAAGAGAGAGCCGATTAAAACCCATCAAGATTAAAACAGAACACACCGGGACAGGCTACGATGGGGAAAATGACAACATCGGCCTCTATCTGGTCTAAAGGCAGCGAGGTTAGTGCAGCGCGTGGCTCTGTAATTTGGAGCTGATTGCCAGGAATCCAGTCCCTGGTCTCCACGAACCACAGCACGCATTCTGTATGCTTGAGAGCACGAGGTCGGTTTTTCGAGTTGCAAACGTGTTGTGAGAAATTGAGAGACAGCAGTTAACGTCGCGAAGCCAGATCTCGTTTCCAAACACAACACAGTGTTTTGTTTTGCTTTGTTTTTAATGTGGTTCCTCTGCCCCTCGGCAGGAGAAAGAGTGTCTGGCAGAGAGTTAGGGAACCTGGGGCTGGTTGTGGTCTTGCCACGAACTGGATGGCGGCTGGCATTTCAAATCATTCGGGCTTCTAGAGCCTACTCTGTGGGCTAACCACAACGAAAGATAGAAAGCTGAACAACCCAGAGCATCGGTCCTGCAGGAACTTGCCTCCAAATCGAGGAGATAAAGAAACCCGAGAGCGTAAGGGGAGGCATGATGGTTGCCACGATAAGAGTACAACACGTTGAGATGTACAAAGGAGGAGATCGGTTTCAACCAGGCAAGACGATGGACACAGAGGGAGGCCATTCTAGGTAGAGGAAAGAGCGTAAGAAAAACCCCACCATGAGATAGCACCTCACACCGAATACAATGGCTACTATAAGAAAAAAAAAAACTCCAGAAGATAACAAGCGATGGTGAGGCTGTGGAAAATTGGAAGGCACCCTCAGTACACTCTTGCTGGAAATAGAAAGTAGTGCAGCTGCTTTGGAAAACAGTACGGCAGCCGCTCGAAAAATTAACATAGAATTACCACGTGACCCAGGAATTCCACTTCCGGGATATATACCTGAAAGCACTTTTTTTTTTTTTAACGTTTTTATTTTTGAGACAGAGAGAGACAAAGCATGAATGGGGGAGGGTCAGAGAGAGGGAGACACAGAATCCGAAACAGGCTCCAGGCTCTGAGCCATCAGCCCAGAGGCCGACGCGGGGCTCGAACTCACGGACCGCGAGATCGGGACCTGAGCCGAAGTCGGCCGCTTAACCGACTGAGCCACCCAGGCGCCCCTATACCTGAAAGCATTTAAAGCAACAACCTGAACAGATATTTGTACATCTTTGTTCACAGCAGCATCACTCATGATAGTCAGAAGGCGGAAGCGAACCAACCATCCACTGACGGATGAATGGATAAATAAAATGTGGTATATCCATACGATGACAATTTATGTAGCCTAAAGAAGGAAGGAAATCCTGACACAAGCTGCAAGACGGATAAATCTTGAGGACGTTATGCTAAGGGAAACAAGCCGATCATAAAAAGACAAATTCTGCATGATTCAACTTATGTGAGATACATAGAGCGGTCAGATTCAGAGACACATTAAGCAGAATGGTGGCTGTCAGGGGCTAGAGGACAGGGGCGGGGGGTTATTATGTAGTGGGGACAGAGTTCCAGCTTTATGAGATTAAAAAAAAAAGAGCTCTGGAGATGGATGGCGGTGATGGTCCCACAACAATGTGAATGGATTTGACACCGCTGAATGGTATGCTTAAAAACGCTTATAAGGTGTTGAGTTTTATGTTGCATGTATTTTATCACAGAAAAAGCTGTCGCCCCAGCCAAAAAAAAAAAAAAAAAAGGCAGAGTGGATTTAAAAGAAATAAAGAGTCTGTGAGCAAAGGGCTTAGAAGATGGATCAGCAGACAGAGGCAGATCAGGTCTTGAGTCCAGCCCAGCCAAATCTCGTGCTTCGTGTTGTATGAGATGAGCAGGGAGAGGATAGAAAGGTAGGTGGTCGATGGGGAGAAATAAACTTTGTCTTGAAAATCACGACATCATGGTCGTGTTGGGTGTAAAGAAATTGCCTGCTCTTTTGCTGTAAATATAATATTTGGAACTACCCCGGCATCATTCATGCTACTGAAGTGGAAGGGGGGGGAGATAGATTCTTATTCCACATTTGTAAAGTCCCATAGAGCCGTGCAGCACTCCTTACTCCTCGTCAGACAACCACCTTTCTGTCTGTGGCAGGTGAGTATCTCAGGAGGCAGGTCTAATTTAGGGTAATTGGAGGAGGGCCCAACAAAGCGACCCTTTACAAAGATGTGGGTGGGGAATCTCCAAAACTAGAGCAGAATCCGGAGCGAGTAGTTGTCCAGACTGTTATCATCCCTAGACCTCCAGGGGGAGGGCAGGGATCAGTTACTGGCCCCAGAAGGAATGAGTCACGTGACTCACGGGCTCTCCACCCCACCCCACCCCACCCCCCCACCGAGAGCTGCAGTGACCTTGGATGCACAGATGGAGATGGTCCTAGACAATCCCAACAGGGAGAGGACCTGGTTGGGGGTAAAATGCCGTCACTCCCTCCTCTTCTGTCTGGGATCTCCTGCCGGGATTCCCCGCTGGCCAAGGCCCAAATGGAAACCAGAGGTTTAAGGAACCAGCCGGATGTTATCCAGTGTCTCTAAGGAACATCAGCCTCACCTGGAAGACTTGGTAAAACACAGAGCTCTGGACCCTGCATCAACGTTTCTGATTCAGTAGGTCTGAGGTGGGGGCAGCGAATTTGCATGTTTAACAAGGCCCGGGTGATGCTGATGTTGCTGGTCCGAGGACCGCATTTTGTGATGCAGCTCATATTAGGTCAGCCTCTCACAACAAAGAGAAGAAGACAGATGGGGAGTCAATCTGGAAAGGCAAACAGCCTGTTTAATTTAATGAAAGGTGTTGCCGAACTCATATTAACGTCACAGCGTTTGCAGGCCCCAGATTTTCAATTATGAAGCAAGAGAGATCTGTGAGGTCCCTTCTAGCTCATTCTGTGATCCCATGGACCCCGGGGTTCCATATCTTTGAGTGACCGCCAAGGGGACACTTCTGACAGGTAAGGCAATTCTTAGTACGATTGACTGTCTAGGGGTGGTCAGTAGTTCATGGAATTGGGCACAGAGTTATGTGGATTGATTCATATCTCTGTTTTCTAATTGTTTTTCCTACTGGATTTAGAGCTATTTGGGAAAGGATGTAAACAGTTGACTTTCCTAGATTATTTCCCTACAGATGAAAGGAGGCGTTCACTGCATCGCATAAGCTATGTTCCAAACTAGGGAGGCCCCCTTTGGTTTGTGTAAAATCAGTCATCAAGGAGATCATTTTAAGTACCACAGGAGAATGTACCTAATTAACAAAAGCCCGATCGGTTTATACTAATTATGCCTGTAGAATCACTATGCGGCGTAACCTATGACATGCTCTTCTCTTTTTAAAAGCTCGTTTGTTAAAATCAAAAGACACCCCCGTCGTCCGCCCGGCAGTCGGGGGCTGTGCTCGTCTGGGAACACGTGCTTGGGCAAGGAGTTTCTGTGCATCTCTTCCGGGTGTTTGTTTTTGTATGCTGTGTATTTACAGCAATGCAGATGATATATAGGCATGGCTGAAAGCTTTAAGAAAATTCCCATCTGTTCCTTGGTTCCTCTTTTGTCTTCGTTCAGTTCTGTAAAACAAAACAAAACAAACCAAAAAACCCAAACATGTCTTACATTTTTATGCAGTGGCTGGTTAAAAATAGACTCCCTCCCAGCAGTCATAATGTGCAACCTCCAGGAATCTTAAAACATCCTTTGAACAATCATTCTGCTTTCTCTTCAGGGTATCTCTGCCCCAGAAACTGAAGCCGCTCGTAAATTACTGATTTATGTATTCATTCATTCAGTTGTGACTACGAAGGCAATTCGTGGCTGAGGGACACATGAGTCAGTCAGAGGGAAAATGGCAGTTGGGAATCTGTGTCCCAGTTCTGAAAGACCGAAGAGCTTCCACTTTCTTGAGGGTCGATTTTCATTAGAAGGGTTCAGAGGCCTGGGCGCGTGGAATCGTCTGGGCTCTACCGACCTGTTTCATTTATTTGACAAGTTTTATTGCGTATCTACAGTGTCTGAGAACCAGTGTTAGTGTCCTGTGTGGGCTTCTTGCGTACCGGACCCAGACACATGCACGAGGGGCCATAATACAAGGTGATGAATTCTTCCGACAGATTTCTAAGGACCCTGTGGACAGAGGCTGCGTTGGTCGTTTCGTGACTCTGGCTCCAGTTGCCTAGCACATACTGGGTGCTCGATAGAGACTTGCTGGGGCACCTGGTGGCTCAGTTAGTTAAGCATCCGACTTCGGTTCAGGTCATGATCTCACGGTCCGTGAGTTCGAGCCCCATGTCAGGCTCTGTGCTGACGGCTCGGAGCCTGGAGCCTGCTTCCAATTCTGTGTGTGTGTGTGTGTCTCTCTCTCTCTCTCTCAAAAATAAAAATCAAAAAAAATTTTTTGATTAAAAAAAAAAAAGACTTGCTGACTGGGTGCAGTACTAGAAATAAAAACAAAAGGCTGTGGAAGCTGCATGGGGTGGGGGGAAGGTCCAGGATGAGTCCCAGCTCGCTGGGAGAAGAGGGGACCCTCCTAGGAGGCCCTGGAGAGCCCACTCTCTATCTTTAAAGGTTCCTTTCGTTTTGACAAACAAACAAGCCTGGATTCTGTTCTAAACATATTACCTCAAGCTGTCAGGGCCAATGGCCCGAAAATGTCTGTAGCATTTTCCACGTGAATTCCATTCTGACGTGCTTGCGTGGACTCCAGGGTGGCCGTGGTAGGTTCAAGCCAAATCTCCGATGACTTAGAGATTCACTAATGGTGAACGGAAGAATGTCCCTAGAGCCTTACCTTTTCCCGAGAGTGTAGAGAAGGCATTAAACCGCCTGCTGTCCCCACCTGCCCTCTTGTCCCCTTGTTACTTCTTCGCGAGCACGGGCAGCATGTTGGGGGGGGAGGGGGAGGTAAATCTGGTAAACGCTGGACGTTTTATTTAAACAGGAAGAAAAAGAAAACTCCCGCTAATTATGCAAGCTTACAATGAAATAAACCGTGTAAAAAAAAGGTATTAAATGATCAAAACTCATCACTCCCTAATTCTTTTACATGCTGCTATTTGGCATGCTTTCAAGGTTATTTACATCTATCGTATTGGAATTGTGGAAACACTCTATGACGATATATGACCACCTTTCTCTTCTCCACTTTATCCTCAGTGCTACCGCGTTGGGAGCTTGAGATTGTCCATCGTGGCAATGTTCCCAGCAGGGAAACTGGCTGTGCTAGAAGTTTCTTCCCACCAGAGAGTCAGTGAGTTATTGAACATGTACTAGCACACCAGCATCAGGAACCGTCCGAAATTTCTTAGGAGTAGACTCGCTTAAGTTTCCACAGGCCTTGGGGGTGCTGTGTGCGACCCAGCTTAGTGATCTCTGAGGATAAGACAGATAGCCTGAGCAAGGTTTGCTGGACCATAATATTGGGTCTATTCCTGGCAGCCCAATTGTTCTGTCCTGGGGGACAACATAATTCTGTAGTTGGAAATATATAATTATGTGATAGAATATAATTCATATGCCGTATGACTCACCCACTTAAGTGTGCGGTTCAATGAGTTTTAGTATTTCACAGAGTTGTGCAACTGGCACCACAATCAATTTTAGAACACACTCATCATGGGGTGCCTGGGTGGCTCCGTCACTTAAGCGTCCGACTTTAGCCCAGGTCATGATCTTGTGGTCTGTGGGTTTTATCTCCGCATTAGGCTCTGGGCTGACGGCTCAGATCCTGGAGCCTGCTTTGGATTCTATGTCTCCCTCTCTCTCTGCCCCTCCCCCGCTCTCTCTCGTTCTCTCTCTCTCTCTCTCTCTCTCAAAAATAAATAAATATTTAAAAAAAAGAACACATTCATCACTCAAAAAAGCCATGTACCCACTTGAAGTCAGTCTTTACTTCCCCCAGTCTTCTCTTTCCCCTCCAAACTCTAGGCAACCACCAATTTCCTTTCTGTCTCAATAGACTTATTTATCTGGACATTTCATATAAATGGCGCCATACAACAGGTAGTCTGTTTTGACTGGCTTCTTCCACATAACATAACGGTCTCAAGGTTTATCCATGCTGTGCCGCGTATCACCACTTCATCCCTAAGTAATATTCCATTGTGTGGATATTCTACATTCATTTGTCCTTTCATTAATCGATGGATATTTGGGTCATTTCCATTTTTTGGCTATGGTAAACAATCCTGCCATGTACATTCATGTACAAGCTTTTCTGTGGACAAAAGCTTTCATTTCTCTTGGGTATACACATACCTAGGAGTAGAATTGCTGAGTCCTATGGAGACTCCGTGTTTAACCATTCGAGGAACTGCTGAACTGTTTGGCAAAGAGGCTGCACAATTTTACATTCACACCAGCCGTGTAGGAGGGTTCTACTCTCTCCATATCTTGCTAACATGCTATTGTCTGTCTTTTTTATTTTAGTCACCCTAGTGGATGTGAAATGGTATCTCATTGTGGTCTTGATTTGTATTTCCCTTATGACTAATGATTTGAACATCTCTTCCTTGCTTATTGGCCGCTTGGGTACCTTCTTCAGAGAAGTTTCTATTCAGGAGTCTTTTAAAAAGTGAAGAGAATTTAAGTCTCTCCTAAGCCATCTGCTGTCCGAGTGAACCGGTCCCCAATCCCTTTGGTTTTTCCTCATGAGAGCTTCAACACAGACAGCTCCCTTTAGAATGACTCCAAGTCCCTGCACCTGACTCTAGTTGGGCCAATACCCATGGAAACATTCTTGTGCATTTCTGAAAGACTCACTTTTGCTTCCAGCTTTTCAGAAGCCTCACCCACTGATCCCACCTGTCTCTTGTTGTAGGTCAGCGACTTACTCCTTCCCTACTGATTTTGAATAATGTTGATTGTAATTGGGTATCTCCTCTCCTTTACAGCAAGATCCTCTCTGTCTGTCCTTTGAACTGTCTCCCAAGCCACACCCTGTCCCGGAAACACCCCTTCATGCCCAGCTCAAAAGCTGCCCTCCTTCCAATATTCAAATAATCCTAAAATCAGATTTCTCCAACAAAGCCTTTCCCAATAAGCTGGACCAAGATGGTGACTTCCTACCCTTTTCCACCCCCCCACCAAAACCCATCCTGTCTGGACTTGCCATTCACACAACCACACCGAAACCTCTTGCACCACTGCTTTATTCACTTCATTTCACTAATTAACACATTGGTTATTTGTCTCAAGCTGGTTTGCCCGGTCATAGCTGTAAGTCTGAATCAGTGAGTTGCGCCTTACGTTGCAAACTTCTAGAAGAAAGGCCCTTTTCATCCTTGGTTGTGGTGAGAATAATAACATTCTGCTTTCAGACTAGAGAGATTTAATTCAGGTTCTTGCCTGTGGTCACTCGAAACATCAGAACTGAAGTGATGCCGTTAGCTCCCAGAGCACACGTCTTAAGTAGAGGAAGGGAAAGGAAAGCTGAATGAGACCAACATTCATCGAGACCCTTTATCGTGTGCCCTGCCCTGTGTTTGATGCTTTAAACGTGGCACCCTAGAGATTCTCACCTGAACCCGATGAGAAAAATATCCTTGTTGTCATTTTCTAGATAAGGCTCAAAGAGGTTAAATGGTGCACCCAAAATCAAGTCATAAATTCTGGAACCAACATGCAAATTCCTTTCTGTACAAAATTCTCTGCTGCTGTGGCCTCCCTAAGCATACATGGCAAGTATCATTATTCATCATACTTGTTTAGAACACAGAGTCTCAGAGATTTCTTGGTGCATATGTTGATCACAAGGGAGGGAGGACGGCAGTGAAAACCCATCTATTCTCTAAAATGTATTCAATATATGTACTGTACTGCTGATGGGTGAATAGTTTCATTTAGGCATAAGAAAGAAAATACAATGAAGTGTGCATACATATTCCATCCCCCCACCCCGATGCTGCACCCCCATCACAGTTCTAAGTAGTATTTTCATAGAGAAAAGCCATATGGATCATAAGTTTGCAACCCAATTCTTTCCTGCATGAATGTAAGAATGGATTGCTCTGGGGAAGGATAACAGGCTACTATGTATGAACAAAAATCCTTTACAGGGTCCCTTTCTCTGCACATTTCTGGGCTTGTCAAGTTTATTGCAGCCTATAGCAATGGATCCGGGTAGTATTCAGCTGAGTAGAAAGGGTTTTAGGAAGGATTCCATCAAGGACACAGCGAAAGGCTTTTTGCCTCCTGATTATGAAAGCACCATCAGGACATGTAGGTGGAGTGTAGTCTATTCCAGATAAGACTATGTCTATCATCTGTCTCGTCTTTTCCTCCCAGGCCTATTTCCCTCTCAACCACTACTTGGGGCATAGAGAGGTAGGAGAGAGGACATGGCGAGGAAAAGAAAACAACTCTTTTGACTTATTCCTGATGATTTCACCCTTGGGTCTTCAAATCTTTGCGCATCTACTTTCTATTGTAAAATGAAAATCATAGGAAACCTTTAAGCTACCATTGAATTTTACAAGTAGCGTGAACGAATTTAGACCTTTTCTCCAGAGGCTGTTTTGATAGGAAAACAGCAGAATGGGGGCCAAGGACAGGATTATATAGTACGTGTATGTGGGTGGGGGGGTGGGGGGGGTGGAGTTGGGATTTAGAAAGTGGCCTTGAGGTCTGGAGCTTCTGTTTCCCTTGATTTGTGGGAACAGAGCTTGGCACAGAACAATGGTCGTGGTTGAAAGTTCTCCTGGTAGCCAGGAAGGACACAGTCCGATGGGCATATAATATGAGCCATAAACATGAGCCATATATGTAATTTCAAGTTTTCTAGGAGCCATATTTTTAAATTGTGTGTTTATATTTTATTCCCATTTTTATTATCGTTATTATTTGTTTTATTTTAGAGAGAGAGAGCGAGAGTGCACGCGTGAGTCGGGGAGAGGGTCAGGGGCTCTAGCTCAGCGTGAGCCCCATGTGGGGCTCGATCCCCAGGGATCATGACCTGAGCTGAAATCAAGAGTTAGATCCTCAACCAACTGAGCCACCCAGGCACCCCTAGGAGCCATATTTTTGAAACATATTTAACATTGTTAAAAAGAAACAGGTGAAACTAATTTTAATAATATACTTGACTTAATCTCCTATAACCCCAAATAATATCATTTCGACATGTACTCAATTTTTTACATTAATGAGATATTTTACGTTTCCTTTTTCCATGTGAAGTCTTCAAAACCCAGTGTGTGTTTTACAGTAATAGCACATCTTAATTCAGATTAGCCACACTCCGAGAGCTCGAGAGCTACCCGTGACTAGTGGTTACCTTATTACCACAGTTCTGAAGAGTTATTTCTTCTGTGGCTTTATGACTTGTGTGCTTTCTCCCAAGCCAAAATTGGAAGGATCATTGCATTCCAAATGTGTCAGATATATATTGCTGCATAATAAACTACTCAGAATTTAGTCGCTTAAAAACAACTATCTATTCACTATTTATAGGTTGGTAATTTGGGCTGCGCTCAGCCAGGAGACCTCGTCTATGCTCTGAGGGCCATTGGTAGTGTTTATTCATGTCAATGGGCCTTGGCCAAGATGGCTGATCTGGCTGGTCTCTCTCCATGTGTTCTTTCGCCCCCAGAGGGCTAGCTTGGGCTTGTTAACGTGGTGAAGGAAGAATCTCCAGTGGCATAAAAGGGCAAGTCCAAATGTACATTTGCTTTTCATACCATTGCTTGCATTACATTGCCAATATCCCACTGGCCAAAGCAAGTTGTATGGCCAGTCCCAGAGTCGTATGAGAGAGAACTATGCAAGAACATGGATGTAGGGAGATGTGATTCTTTGGGGGCTATTTCTGTAACAATGTACCATACCATACTTTATAGAATATGTGCTACATCGTGTTTCATGCTCCCCATATGAGCGACGTTTTATTTTGGAGCTATGGGTTCCCAATGTGCCTTGATTACTGTCTTAGCCAGCCTGGAAAATGGTCTCCAGGGATTCTTGCTACCTGGTTTTTATGTCCCTATGTACTCTCCTCCTGCCGAATAGGGTGACCCATGTAACCGATAGGTTATTGTGAAAATGACAGTGTGTAACTTTGGAGGCAAGGTCATACAGGACATTAGGGCTTTTGTCTTGCTTACTTGGACCACTTGCTTTGGGAAAGTCGGCCACTGTGTGAGGACACTCCATCAGCTGTATAAAGGGGGACATGATGAGGGATTGAGGTGTCCTACCAACAGCCAATATTGACTTACCAGTCACATGAGTGAATCATCCTAGAAGCAGACCCTCCAGCCCCACTCAAGTCTTCAGGTGTAACTGCAGCCCCCGCCACCCTCTTCACTTCAACCTGTAGAGAGACCCTGAACCAGAACTACCACCTAAGCCTTTCCCAAATTTCTGACCCTCATCAAGTCTGAGCTAATATTTATTGTTGGTTTAAGCCACTGAGCTTTGAGATAATATGTAATGTAACAGTAAGTGACTGATACAATTACCTACCAACTTTACTTAGGAAAGAGAAAAAAGGCCTGAATTAATCTCTGTCATATTTTGGTTACATAGAAAAATTAAATACATTTGTCTTAGATACCAAACCTAATTTTTCCCTAAAGATGAAATTTAATTTGCCTTTAACATAAACAATTTTTAAATAAGAAATAAATAACCAACTTTTATATCTTGAGCCAAATATAGGCCGGCATTATGAAGTGTCCCTATAGCGGATGAAACCAGCAAATCTTTACTTTGATTTTTATGCAAGAGAGATATAGTTCTAAATATTGTAAAGTATAGTGAGCTAAGGGATTTAGCTGAACAGCATGTCCAAGGGGACTTCTAAATTTTCTTCAAACAAATCCTAGATATAAAAATGACTCTTGGAGATTCCCTTGGGAATTCCCCTAAATCCTACTTTACTGCTTGGTACATGATGTGCTCTGATTAAATAGCATTGAGTCATTCGAGATTTAAGCAAACAGTGTTGTGTTGTTTTTCCTTCCACCTCTGTCTGCCTTCTTTCATAAGGTCAAGAAACGCATACAAATGCAATGGTCTTCACAATGATAATATCTGTGCACATATTAAAAATTTAGGCTTTCAAAGCTAATTATCATAGCTATTGAAACATAGCCTAACTTCACATACCCTCACCCTGACTTTAACCCTTGACCTAGGAGGGTTGGGTTCCTAAAAACACAATAAGAACGTTGAGGAACAGCCTAGTGATTCTGGAGAAGACACCAAATATTTAAGAAGTGGTGATATCTCAACAAGGGGGTGTGAAGGTAGAGATAAAAAAAAGGAACAACTGAGTATCTATTTAAACAGTATTTAGAGCCGCAAATCTCCTCTTTATGTCTACATGGTAGATGGCAGCCATGTTAATTCTCACCCCAGCAGAACTCTGGGGTCTTATTCTCTGGAGATATTTCTGAACGGCAGGCACATACCCTCACCCTAACCCTAACCCCTAACCCTAACCCTCACCCGAGCCCTAGATATGAGAAAGAAAAAAAAAAAGATGTGATATATATATATATATATATATATATATGATTATTAGCCATAAAAAAGAATGAAATCTTGCCATTTGTAACAACATAAGACTGTTAAGTGAAATAAGTCAGTCTGAGAAAGACCAATTCCATATGACTTCACTCATATGTGAAATTTTAAAAAAATGAGCAAAGGTAAAGAGAGAGACAGAGGCAAAACAGGAAGCTGACTCTTAACGGTAGAGAACAATCTTGGGGCGCCTGGGTGGCTCAGTCGGTTGGACGTCCGACTTCGGCTCAGGTCACGATCTCGTGGTTTGCGGGTTCCAGCCCCGAGTCGGGCTCTGTGCCAGCAGCTTGGAGCCTGGAGCCTGTTTCAGATTCTGTGTCTCCCCCTCTCTCTGCCCCTCCCTTATTCATGCTCTGTCTCTGTCTCTCAAAAATAAGTAAAAGTTTAAAAAAAACTTTAACTATAGAAAACAATCTGATGGTTACCAGATGGGGGATGGTTTAAAATAGGTGGTGAGGGTTAAGGGTTGCACTTGTGATGAACACAGGGTGATGTGTGAAAGTGTTGAATCACTATATTTTACACCTGAAACTAATATTACACTGTATGTTAACTAACTGGAATTTAAGTAAAAACTTAAAAAAGAACCATAGTTTAACCTTGGAGTTTATATCAATTGCCAGCAATAGAATTTATACCATAGGCTTCCTTTGAAGGTACTATTAATTGTATAACCTATTCTTTTCACTTCGTGTCCCTTTTTTTTCTTCATGCTTCCTTTTTGCTTGTAAGAGGGATCCATGTTTTATATGTCCCGTATCCTGTTTCCTCTTTAGTAAAGACTTCTAAATCTTGAGAAATTAAAAATCGGGTGAAAACGTTTGTGGCTATGTAATGAATGGAATGTAACTTTATCCATTCCTAACCTGAAAGTAGTCCTACCTTCATTTTCTCTGGGGCATTTCTGACGCTTCTTTTTAAAATGTTGTTTTTCTGGGGGGCACCTGGGTGGCTCGGTTGGTTAAGCGTCCGACTTCGGCACAGGTCATGATCTCAGGGGTCATGGATTCGAGCCCTGGGTCGGGCTCTGTGCTGATGACTCAGAGCCTGGAGCCCGCTTCAGATTCTGTGCCTCCCTCTCTCTTTTGGCGCCTCCCCCGCCCATGCTCTGTTTCTTTCTGTTTCAAAAATAAATAAATATAAAGAAAAAAATTTTAATGTTGTTTTTCTGGACCATTTTCTTTATTTTTGACTGGGAGGGGGCATTCTGCATCTGCAAAGGTATTTCTCTTCTTCCCTTTCCATTCTGACTTCAGGTAAGCTGGCTACTTGAACTCTTTCCCATTTTTGTTTTTGCTTTTTGCTTTGAGGATGTCTTTACAGGAGCTCTGGCTGCTTGTGTCCTTTTTCAACTCTGGCCCCAACATATTCATCGTTCATTCATATCCCCCTTCATTCAGGCTTTCTTCTTCTTTTTCTTTTCTCCTGCAAGAGTGCCATCACGAGTTTCATTTCATTCCAGCTACATCTACTTAAATGTCAAGCAAATAACTCACTAGTTCCTTTCAGGGCATGAAAGGGTTTATTTTTACTGTCTTCGGGGATACATCAAGTTTTCTTGGTGCCTCTGACGGTGGATGAAGTAACTGAAATGGTTACCAAAAAGTTTCTTACTATTTAGAACATTCGCTAATTTTTTTCCTCTTTTTAGAATCCGGGCTTACCTCAATAGGTTTCGCTTCTTGTTCTTTTGTTTCAAATTCCACAAAGGCAGATCCCACTGGGTCTCCGGTAGACTTACCACATGGAACACCTCTACAAACAACATTGGCACATTTCCCAAATGCTCTTCCAGTCCAGCTGAGATTAACATTTTTTGGCAACTAGTTTCTATGATAATTTAGAAGCAGTGTTAAATATGTAAGGATTTAATGACTATACAGATTAAACTTTTCACAAGCCCTGTATCTCAGAAGGTCAATGAATTTTAACTTGAAAATTAAATATATATAATCTATATCTACCTATATGATATCTATATCTATATCTATATCTATCTATCTATCTATCTATCTATCTATCTATCTATCATCTTCTAACCAGGTAAATGTTTTTAGTGTTTTATTATAGGTAGTACATGGAGATTAAGAACTCAGCTCCTAGGGGTGCCTGGGTGGCTCAGTCGGTTGAGCATCGGACTCTTGATTTTGGCTTGGGTCATGATCCCAGAGTTGTGAGATTGAGTCCCGCATTAGACTCCACACTCAGCATGGAGCATTCTTAAGATTTTCTCTCTCTCTCCCTCTCTGCCCCTCTCCCTGACTTGTGCTCTCTCTCTCTCTCTCTCTCTCTCTCTTTCTCTCTCAAATTAAAAAAGAAAAACAAAAAACACAGAGTCATTTTAAAAAATCAACAAGCTTAGGGGCGCCTGGGTGGCTTAGTCATTAAGCGCTCGACTTTGGCTCAGGTCATGATCTCACAGTTCGTGGGTTAGAGCCCCGCGTCCGGCTCTGTGGAGCCTGGAGCCTGCTTCGGATTCTGTGTCTCCCCCTCTCTCCGCCCCTCCCCAGCTTGCACTGTGTCTCTATCTCTCTCAAATATGAACAAACATCAAAGAAACATTAAAAAAAAAAATCAACAAGCTTATTCCAGTTGCCAATTCTATATTTCACACGAAATTCAGACCTTTCCCTATTTGGAATACTTGAGCTAGTAGAACTTACCTTGCAGGCTCAGCCTGGCCATGGGAGCTTCTCGTCAAGGAGAAAGGCCCCCAAGGAATCAGTTGTAAAGGGTGAATGGGCCCAACTCGACCCCCATCCCAGCCCCAGTTCTGTCTGTTACCTACAAGTTGCCAGACATTGTCCGATGCCTCCCGGATGTGGGAAGAGTAGTGGAAGAGACAGACACATGGATTTCCTACGCGTTTTGTACACGGCTCGGAAAATGGCTGGGCTTGAGCTATATTCAAGTACCCCGCCCAGAGTTGCGTCCTCCAGGCAGGGGCAACCCGAGGAGCTGTGCTGGGACCTGAGGGTGGGACGAGCTGAAGCTTGAGGCGGGGTCAGACCTCCACGCCAGGGGACTGCAGAGCAAAGATGGCCATCCGAAGACTCATCCAGAACCCCCGGACATGCTGCGGGAGACACCCGGCATGCGGACCCTGCCACACGCAAGTCAGAGTGGGTGAGAGGCTCTGGCAGTCCAGAGAGAGGGGACCGGCTCTCATCTGGACAGCTCAACGAGAAGGTGCCGCCACCCGCTCTACCCCACCTCTTGTCGGCTGGGTAGGCCAAGTCACTGGGCGAGGGAGAGTGACCGTTTTTGCAGACCGTGCTCCCATCCCCTTTGCTGAACATTCTATGAAGAGAACGTTGAACTGTGCAGGATAAGAGGCAAAAAGGTAGAACAAGAAGAGCGTAGTGGCTTCTACCAATCGGCCTCAGTAATGATGACTCACAGCCAAGCACATTGCATCAATTTCCTCGAACTTTCCCAACCCCAATTCTTATGAAGCAAATCTTAGATATTATACTATTCCACCCATAAATATTCTAGTGTGAGTCTCCAGAAGATAAGGACGTAAAAACAACCAGAAGATCCCTGAATATGATCACATATTCCCTGAGTATATCATACTTTTGTGTGTGTGTGTGTGGTTTATTTGAATCAGGACCCAAATAATTCCATATATTACAACTGGTTTTTATGCCTTCTAAGACTCTTAATCTATGGTTTCCTCCTCCTACTGTTTTCTCTTGCAACTTATTTATTGAAGAAACTCGGTTGTTTTCCTGCAGTTTCCCACAGTCTGGATTCTGCTGATTGCTTCCATGTGACGTTGTTTAACATGTTCCTCTGTCCCTGCATTTTCTGTAAACTGGTAGTGAGATCCAGCGGCCTGATCAAATGTCAATGGTTTTGATTTTGGGGGAACACTATTTCATAGGTGATGCTACGTTCCTCCCCAGGAGGAACGTAATATCCCATTGTCTGGTCTCTATCTTTTTTTCTTGCAGTAAAAGCATACGTATGACGTTTACCATCTTACCATGTTCAAGTGTAAAGTTTAGTGGTGTTAAGGGCATTCGCATTGTTATGTGGCCAACCTTCAAGACTTTTTCATCGTCCAGATCTGAAACCCCATGTCCGTGAAACAACAACTCCCCGCTTCTCCCTCCCCTGAGCTAATAGTAATCGTCTCTACAGATCTGAATACCCTGGATACCTCCTAGAAGTGGAACCAGATACTCTTTGTGTGTTTGTGGCTATCTTATTTCTCTTAGCATAATGTCTTCATACTGTTTTCCATAGTGACTGCACGATTTTACATTCCCACCAACGGTACATAAGAATTCTGATTTCTCCATACCCTTGCCCACACTTGCCATTTTCCGGTTTTCCTTTCTTTTCTTTTCTTTTCTTTTCTTTTCTTTTCTTTTCTTTTCTTTCCTTTTTTATTTTCTTTCTTCTTTTCTTTTCCTTTCCTTTTCTTTTCTTTTCTCTTTTCTTTTCCTTTTCTTTTCTCTTCCTTTCTTTTTTCTTTTCTTTTCCTTTTCTTTTTTCTTTTCTTTTCTTTTCATTTCTTTTCCTTTTCTTTTCTTTTCTTTTCCTTTCTCTTTTCTTTTCTTTCTTTCTCCTCATCAACTACTTTGTTACCCTGAGCCTCATTTTAAACATGAAAATTTACTATTTCTCCCTGCTTACAAGTTGTCAAAATGATGTCTTGGTTCCCTAGCATTTTCCAAATAGGAAAAATGAGTTGAGATTTTTTTTGAGAGAGAGAGAACAAGCGAGTGAGGGGCAGAGAGGCAATCCCATGAGGAGCAGAGAGAGAGAGAGAGAAGTAGGCTCACCTAATCGAGGCCCGAGCTCACCGATGCGGGACTCAGACTCACAAACCACGAGATCATGACTGAGCCGAAGTCAAATAACCAACGGAGCCACCCAGGCACCCTGTGATTTTTTTTTTAAGTTTCATTATGAACTATATATATAGTTAATCACTTTTAATATGTTTAATTCACCACAGTTATTATTTTTATATTGTTGCTCAAGTATTTCCACTTTTAGATAGAGGGAGACTCTTCAAGTTGGCTCCTGAATTATTTGGGAATGGCTCCAAAATTCTTTGACTGAGTCCTTGTTTTCTGGTGTTCTAAGATGTTTCTGGTGTTTGTACACATTTCCTGTCCTAGACAGAGAATTGGACATCAAAATAATATTTAAATACGCTCAGAACTGAGATTTTAAAATCTGGAATGAGGGGCACCTGGGTGGCTCGGTCGGTTGAGTGTCCGACTCTTGATTTCAGTTCAGGTTATGATCCCAGGGTCGTGGCACTGAGTCCCACATTGGGCTCTGTGCTGAACAGCATGAAGCCTGCTTGAGATTCTCTCTCTCCCTCTGCCTCTCTCCCCGACTCATGCTCTCTCTCTAAAAAAAAAAAAAAAAAAAATTAAATCTGTAATGAGACAGCTTTAATAATCTCAGCACTATACAATTGGACTGAACTATCCCAAGATTCTTGACCATCCAGAGCAGCATAATTGGGTAGCCATAGGAAAACACAGAATGACTTCATGTGTATACCCCTCCCCCAATGAATTGAAAATTCTCCATGAACGTAATAGACATCCAAGTGGAGTGGTCGAGGAGGCAGCTGGAGGCATAATTTTAGAGCTTAGGGAGAAAGCCCAAGCCGAATGAATGCACAAATTTGGGAGTTGTCCACAGAGACTTGTATGTAAATCTAAGGCTGGATGAGATGATCTAGAAAGAAAATGCTGAGAGAAGAGAGAAAGTCAATGACGGAGCCTGGGGTATGCTGGTGCTTAACCGTTGAGAAGAGGTAGAGACAGCAAACGAATCTAAAATCTTTAGTGAATCAGGAGGAAACCGGGTAGTCCGGAAACCAAGAGAAGAGTGCGTTTCAAGGAGGTCGGCTGTGTCGAAGATAGAGAAGGGCAAGAAAGTGACCCGTGGATTTGGAAAAGTGAAAAGCATCGTGACTTTGACAAGAAGGGCTGCTGGGGATTGGTGTGGATGAAAGCATCGATGGGGTAGGGTAAGGAAATGGTCCTTGTCCTCAGACTGTGGAGTAGTGGGCTCTCAGCCATGCCACCGGACGAGAGGCCGAGGAGTCTCATTACCAAAGGCCAGGCCTCCGCTCGGAAGCAGAGCTCTGTCTTTGAGCGGACCGCTCAGAGGAGAAGGGAACAGCAGTCCATGAGCATACCAGGCTCGTTGCTTATCTGCTTTTTCCCCCCCAAACTGTGGTCAAAATGACCCTCTTGGTCATTTTTAAGCATACGATTCAGTAGTATTAAGTGTATCCACGTTGTTGGGCAACAGATTTTCAGAATTATTTCATCTTGCGAAACTAAAACTCTGTCCCTAGTAAACAACAACTCCTCATTCCCCCCCTCCCCCCAGCCCCTGGCAACATCAGTCTACTTTCTGTTTGCAGGAGTTTAACTGTTCTAGATATCTCATCAGCTGCCTGCTTGTTTAAGAAGGCTGAATTCAGATCCCAGACAGCTACGTGGGTGAAGGGCCCTACAGAAGGCTATCCGGACTGCACAGAGAAAATGCAAGCACGGGCTGGCACGTCCCAGCTGAGGGACCGTCCAGTTAACCAAGAGCAGCACTCTGGGGACCCAGAGATAAAACAGAGACCACCGAGTGGGTGGGATGCTTCCTCAGCCTGCAGCTGCCTGAGGGATGAGCCGGGCCAGCCGAGGAAGGACTGGGAGAGGTGTCAGATGTTGCAACCCAAGTCTCAGATTTTCCAGTCGTGGTGCAATCACATAGGGTGACACAGACTGAGTTCCTTAGTTACTTCCTTAAAAGCCTGTACCAGGGGGAGGTGGCCCCAGGAGAGTTCGTGTGTCCGTTGGATTCAGTCATATGGTGAGGGTAATGTATGAATTGTAGACTACTGTTTGCTTTCCTTGCAAATAAATTACCCGGGATGCAGGAGCCCCTGGTTCCCCTCCCAACCATGCCGCCTACGAGCTATACGGTCGCGCAACTTCTCTGAGTCTCTGTAGCGGGTCTATAATGAGACGAAATAACACCTACCCCACAGAATTGTTTTATGAAATAAAAGTGTGTATATTACCAAACATTTGCTCTTTATTTGTTATCTTTAAAAGATACATCTTATCAGACTGTCAACAAATTGAAGTCCTCCAATGGCTTCCCATTGCCATGGACTAAAATTAAACTTCCTTACCTGGCCGAAGAGTCACTGTGATTTCGTCCCTGCCTAATTCTCTGACCTCGTTTCTCACCACCCACTTGCTGTCTTTCATACGGATTCTTACCACACTGAACTCTGCTCCTTAAGCATTCCGGTATCGTACCCACCTCAGGACCTTTGCACTTATTCTCCCTCATGCCTGTAATGCTTCTCACATGGCTCAGTCCTTCTCCCCACCCTGGTCTCAACTCAAATATAATTCAGATTGGTCATCATAGCTAACGTTGTTCTCTGACCTGTTTACAGTCTCTATTACAGTAAGCTATTTTTTTTTTTTTAGTTTATTTATTTATTTTGAGAGGGAGAGAGAGAATGAGTGAGTGCAAGTGGGGAAGGGGCAGAGAGAGAGAGAGAGGGAGAGAGAGAGAATCCCAAGCGGGCTCCATGCTGTGTGGGGCCCAGCATGGGGCCTGAACCCACGAACCACAAGATTATGACCTGAGCCGAAGTCGGACATTTAATCGACCGTGCCACCCAGGCGCCCTCCGTTTTATTTTCTTTATGAAATTATCACTTTCTTATTTATGTATGCTTTAAATATTGTCTATGTTCCCTGCCAAAAGGGACATCAAAAATAGAATTTTGTCTTATATACTGTATCTGTCACCTTAGAATAGTGTCTGGCTCATAGGGGGAGTTTAATAAATATTTGTAGAACAAACCACTGCTAGAGAAATTCTTAACGTTAGATTTTCGAGGAGCTACACTCATGGAAGCAAAAGCAATTTGAAACAATAATTTTATATCGTAAAGAATCTTGGGGCACCTGGGTGGCTCAGTCGGTTGAGCATCCGACTTCGGCTCAGGTCACGATCTCGCGGTTCGTGAGTTCGAGCCCCGCGTCGGGCTCTGGGCTGATGGCTCAGAGCCTGGAGCCTGCTTCGGATTCTGTGTCTCCCTCTCTCTCCGCCCCTCCCCCCACTTGCACGCTATCTGTCTGTCTCTCAAAAACAAATAAACGTTAAAAAAAAAAAAAAGAATCTAGGGACCATCAGTTTGTTCTCTGTATTACGGGTCTGTTTCTGTTTTTGGTTTCTTTATTCACTTGTTTTGTTTTTTAGATTCCACAGACAAGGGAAATCATTTGGCATGTGTCTTTCTCTGACTTACTTCACTCAGCGTTCTACCCTCCAGGTTCATCCATGTCGTTGCCAGTGACAAGATCTCGGGCTTTTATACGGCCGAGTAACATTCGATCGTATACACATAGCACATCTTGATCCATTCATCTCTGGGTGGACACGGGGGTTGTTTCCGTATCTTGGCTCTTGCAAGTAAGACCTCGATAGATAAAGGGGTACATATGTCTTTTGAAATTCGTGTTTTTGACCTCGATAGATAAAGGGGTACATATGTCTTTTGAAATTCGCGTTTTTGTTTTCTTTAGGTAAATAGCCAGTAGTGCCATTACTGGGCCATAGGGTAGTTCTATGTTTAATTTTTTGAGGAACCTTCCATACTGTTTTCCACAGTGGCACTCCCACCAGCAGTGCATGAGGGGTCCCTTTTCTCCACATCCTTCGCATTCATGGAAACAAGCTACATTTCAAACTTAAAAATGTTGTAGAATTATGAAGTAATTATAATGTACATTACTTAGATTTACAGTATATTATAGTGATAATTTTATATAAATTTGGTAAGTACATTCTATATAATTTTATATTTAATAATTATATCACAAATAATCTGGTTCTTCACACCGATATTTTTTAAATTAAATTGTTCATTTATTTATTTTTGAGAGAGACAGAGAGAGAGAGAGAGTGCATGCACGGGAGTAGGAGAGGTTCAGAGAGAGACAGCGGGAGAGACGATCCCAAGCAGGGCCTGCCCTGTCAGCACGGAGCCCGATGCGGGGCTTGAACTCACCAGCTGTGAGATCATGACCTGAGGTGAAATCAAGAGTTGGATGCTTAACCAACCGAGCCACCCAGGTGCCTCTTTAACATCATTTTAAATGGTGATGTGTGTGGGGCGCCTGGGTGGCTCAGTCGGTCAAGCGTCCGACTTTGGCTCAGGTCATGGTCTCGTGGTTTGTGGGTTCAAGCCCCGCATCGGGCTCTGGGCTGACAGCTCAGAGCTCAGAGCCTGGAGCGTGCTTCAGAGTCTGTGTCTCCTCATCTCTCTGCCCCTCCCATGCTCACGCTCTATCTCTCAATAATAAATAAGCGTTTTAAAAAAAATTTTTAATGGTGAAATGTGGATGTACCATATTCTATTTAACCAATTTCCTGAGGAATGCTGGGTCTTGATAAATATTCCAAGTTTCCCTCCAGAAGGCCTGCCAATTTACACTCCTACCAACAGTCTCAAAAAGATACATTTTCCTGAACCCTGCCAATACTGACTTTTATCACTAGTAAAACAAAACAAAACTTTTTCTAAGTTGCTAAGTGTAAAGCTATCTCGTTACTTTATTTTGCATTCCTTTGATTTCTTATAAATGTGAACCGTTTTTCTTTGCTTTTCTATCACGTTGTATTTCTTCCCTTGTGAATGTTCTCCACATTTTTTTGTTGGGTCTCTTTGCTTGTTTTTGTTGCTGATATTCTATTGTAGTATTTACCTTTCATTGATTTTCAAAAGCTCTTTTTATAGTAAAGCGATTAACCTTTGTCACAAACTGCAAATATTTTCCCGCTATGTTGTTTGCTTTTTAATTTTGTTTTAGGGCCTGAGGCCCTGTAACTCTCCAGCCAGGCTCATGTCTTAGAACCTAAGCCAACCAGAAGGGAAAGTTCAGCTCAGTGAAATCTAAGTCCCAGCATGGCAGGCCTGGGGCTCCGGAAGATACAGATCCAGGCCAGGGTGTCTGAGGTATCCAAATAATTCAGAGGTAAAGACTCCCAAGACAACTTGTACAACAAGCAACTACTTATTACTTACCGATGGGCTTATAGAGTACCCTTCTATTCTGATCCAAGGGTGTTTACATTTTAAATAGGAACTTGAAAGATCCAAAGGAATGAAGCTATAATGGTGAAATGATAGGCATTAGAAATTTTTTTAATGATATTATTTACTTTCTTCCATAAAGCAGTCTTCCTCTGCCTTCTCAAAAGGCCACTGTGCAATGAGGGCTAGACCTATGGGGAGAGATTCTCAGGGAGGAATATTTAGTGTGTGTGTGTGTGTGTGTGTGTGTGTGTGTGTTAGGAGGAAGGGGAGTGCATCATATTACCTTCCATCTCCAAATGATCATTTGTGATGAAATGCTTTTCAACTAAATTCACAAACAGATGTCCTCAAACAGGTGAGGCTGCCTTTCAACGTAACATGACTGCTAGAACCTTTTGCTTGTCTCTTGCCAAAGACTTCCAGAAGATGGGTGAGCCTTTCCTTGGTCGAATCTCACTCCTCTTAGAATGTACATCCAGCTCTCTTGTTCCCTTACCTGTGGGCAACGCTCCCTGTGCCACATTCTCAGCCCTTGGGACCGTCATTAGCTGCCCCCCTCAGCCATCCCACCTCTGGACTAAAGAAAGTGGCTGCTGCTTTGACCTTTCCGCCTAGTGGAGGGCTGATTTCCCAAACCTTCCCTCAGCCCGTTTCATCTGTAACTTTCTATTACTTTCTGCTGGTTCTGCTTTGTATCAAAAGTGTCAGAGAAGAGGGAAGACGATGAGTTATTAGGTGGTGGGCAGGAGGAATGTGAAAATAAACAGGTAAGGCCCCGGGAGTGATTATTCCACTGCGTCAGATTCTTGTTTTCTCCTACTCCCCGAGGTGGGGCACCGGTTGACGTCCCCGGGAATCCCCAGGTGCCCTGCAGGGGCCTTTCTAAGGCCAGAAACCCCGATGGTATCAGCAACACGGAATCTAGTGCAGGGAGGGACCGTGGCATTTTCCAGCTGTGCAAAAAGCACAGTATCTCATGCTCAACATGGTTCCCTTCGTGTAACCAGAGTCACCAGAGAGCTTCATAAACGCAGCGTGACATAAATACTCCATATGAGCATCTTAATCGGAATGAGTGTGTTGACAGCGGCTGAAGTTTAACGCGCCAAATATTCCCACATAAAGCCCCCCACCGACGCCGTTCCGCTAATATCCTGGTGCATCCGACTCTCATAGGCTTACCGTAAGATCTGAGTGAGTGTGTCCACAGAGCTTTTGCAGAGCTTCAGAAAGCCAGACGTTGTCATTAACCTACCTTTCCTTACCCACACGTTCCTTGCTGTCCGTGTTCCGTTTTGTCCTCTTACTATTTCCGATAGAACCCAGGTCATGCGCCCTTGTTTATTAGACGTAAATATATTTCCATCTGTGTACCAGCAGCCGTTCATTAGTGTTTGCTATTTTATTCTCTGCCATTTGTGCCCTGGGCCCCTGGGGCATGAAGGCCTTTTTTTTTTTTTTTTTTGTAAGGCTAAATGAGCAAAATTGTGTCTGTTCATAGTTCTCTTTCAGCAGACGTGTAGCAAGTCGACCGGAAGAGACACCCAATGGGCTGTTGGAACCCCTCCATAGCTGGGGATTCTCTCTCCCCCTCTCCCTCTCTGCCCTCCTGGCCCAGTTCGTGCTCACGTGCTCTCTCTCTCTCTCTCTCTCTCTCAAAGTAAATAAACTTTTTAAAAGTATTTTATTGAGAAACTACTATGTGCCGTCCCTCCAAATCTCAATTAATAGAGACTGAGATTAGTAGAAACCGGCAGGAAAGGGAAACCCTTTGCTGATGTTAATCCTTCTTTAGATCAGCAGGTCTGACCTTTTCCAAATTCTTTAAGAATAATGTCACAAGAGGGTGGTCCACAAATATCTCTCCAGCCAGTCTGCTCCACATCCTACATCATGTTTCCTGTCACCTGCCCATCTTTAGGGTCTGTCAAGGCCGGGAGTAAAGAGAGAGAGAGAGAGACACCAAAAAAAAAAAAAAAAAAAAAGAGAGAGAGAGAGAGAGAGAGACACCAAGAGGAAGAAGGACCTCAGGCCAGGACAGAGCACTGCTCCACCAAAACCTCAATCCAGTTTTCCACTTTGACTATCCTTTCCTCATTTCCTCTGTACATTTTTCCTTAGTCTCGACTGTCTTGTCCCACCCCAAGGCATTGCTAACAATTCCCGCCATCTCCCCTGCCAACAACATCCTTGGTGTTTATAAAGTTTGCTGCTAAGGCCACAGGTGAAATTAGCTTATCATGGTGTCTATTCAACAAACCAAGAGATTTCTAAACCCTAACCAGCCAGCTTCTCTTGTTGGAAGCAATCTTTGTTACTATGTATTTTATGATCTCTTAGAGTTTGTAGTTTTGGGTTTTGTGTTTATTTTTATTTTTATGTTGAGAGAGAGACAGACAGAAAGAGAGAGCACAAGCGGGGCAAGGGCAGGGAAAGAGAGGGAGACGCAGAATCCGAAGCAGGCTCCAGGCTCCGAGCTGTCAGCACCGAGCCCGACACGGGGCTCGAACTCACAAATTGCGAGATCATGACCTGAGCCGAAGTCGGAGGCTTAACCGACTGAGCCACCCAGGTGCCCCTGTAGTATTGGGATCTGAATTGCAATAGCCCTGGAATGCAGCATCAGGTTCCATTTCCTATTATAAATTCCAGAAAACCGAAGACCACAACGTATGGTTTCGGTAGCCTGCTTAGAAGAGCGGCCTGGGCACATAAGTGCTGGCTACGTGCTATCTGGGGATACCATCCACGGGAGACTGGCTTCGGTAACCTTTATTCACCCACCTCTTGGAACCCTGTAGGGTAAAGGTATTTTGATTCCTTTGTGAACATAGTCAGCATCTGCTGACTGTTGTTGTTGTTGTTTAGTTAACCTCCATACACAAAGAGCACATAGGACACAGGGCAATCTGTAGGTGCTGAATGGGAACCAGTCAAAACGGCCTTGTCTCTACACTCAGGGCGCCTGGTCTAGTACAGAGTCAGTGGCAGGTGCTGGGACGCCTCGCTTCCAGGCGGAATATGTCAGAATATGTACGAAGCGTGCGTACGACAGGCGGTAGGGGGCTCGGGGTGTAAGAGGCCCCCCTTCGGCTGGTGAGGCAGCCGGGGGGAGGCAGGGGGGAATGGGGAGAGATGCCACCAGAAGGGAGAGGACGCGAAGCACAGAGAAGGGAGTTTACAAAGGACTTGTCTAGGATCCCGTGCAGAATGAGAAGAAGGGTCGGGGGGCAGAACTCACTCAGCTCAGCTCTCAGTGCTAATAACTATCCTAACAACAGCCGTTCGTTGAACACTCAACATGTAGCAGGTACTTTGCTTTTCACGCGTGAGTTCTAAGGAACCCCTCACACCCGCCCTGGCTCACAGATTAGGACGTCGAGGCCCACCTACTGCACTCAGAACCGGGGCTGAACCCGGCTCGTCTGACCCCAGGTCGTGTTTTCTTCCCTCCGTCGTGTTGCCAAGTGACCGCGAGAATGGTGATTTCGGAGGGTTTTACAGAGCTGCTGTGGTATTATATCTGTTTATTTACACGTCTAGCCCGTTCATTCTTTTGTGAATCCTCCTCAGTATTTTGGTTTCTGCAGCGTTGCTGGGCTGCAGAGTCTGGGTCCTCCAGATTGCCTGGCGAGCACATCTGAGTGTAGAACAGCCTCTCCCCCGGGGCCAAGTCCAAGGCCGGACCGTGTTTACTTGACTGCGAGTGCTGCCTACCACGTGTCCCTGTGCCCACTGCCGATCCCTTGGGGGGCGGGGGGGGGGGGGGTTGTCCATCCCCAAGACCTTCCCTTCTTTTCCCCAGCAGGTGTGGGAGCCCTTGAGGTGCCCCGGATTCCGCACCGTGCTTCCCACATTTCATGAGCGCTGGACTGCGGTCAAAGGCAGCGCCCTGGCCAGTTCCGCCCTGGTGGGGAACGTTCTCCTTCCTAGTCGGCCTCTCAGGCTGTGTGATTGCTTCACTTGCCGCCTGCCGAGCGGACAGGGCCGCCAGGAATCCCCCCCCAGTGGCCTCACCACCCAGGCAGGCCCTGTGATGTGGCCAAGGCCCCCAGAGGCCCTCAGCAGGTGGGGTGCGGCATTTTCTCCCGGATGGCCTTTCCTTGGGTTCTCAGGCAGAGCCCGGCCTGCTCTGTGTCCCAGGTACCTGGAATGTAGCACGTCCTGTCCGGTATTTTCATCATTGCATAATCCGCCTCTCCCCCTGGAGGGGAACTCCTTGAGGGGCAAACTGTTTCTAATTTAGCTGAAAACAAGGCCCACCCCCCCCCACCCCCCCCCCCCCGCACCCCCCCTCCCCCACCACAGGACTTGGCACTTGGCTACATTCCATACATACCTTCTGGAAAAACAAACAAGAAGTGTTGATGAGGTAAAGGCAAGCCCTCCAAGGGGACATGCCCGCAGGCTCTTTGGATCCAGGCCACTGGAACTTTGGAGAAAATGCGGGCCTAGGGATGGAACTTCGCAAGTTCCAAGGGCAAATACTGAGAGAATACCCGAACCACTGAGGGGAGGGTGGGTGAGAAAAACAGCTAGGACAACCCAGGCCAGTGCAGAGGGAGAAGTGCACACCAAGTGTTTTTTATTTATTTCTTTTTAAATTAAATCCGAAGCAGGCTCCAGGCTCTGAGCTGTCAGCACAGAGCCTGACACGGGGCTGGAACCCACGAACTGCAAGATCATGACCCGAGCCAGAGTCAGACGCCCAACCGACGAGCCACCCAGACGCCCTCACCCCGAACGTTTCTGAGTCTCTAGGGTTAGAGGGTACCAAGTAGATTATATCGCGACAGCTGCCCTGCAAGGAGAGGCTTTGTTTTCCAGCGAAATGAAGTCGCTCGGGCTGCGCTGCACGCATCTGCTGGAGATCGAGAAGTAGAAAACGAATCTGAAACCCCGTTACCGAGCGCCGGGGAGAAGAAGAGACAACGCGCGTGGGGTTCGCATTCCAGCCTTTACCACTTTCTGCCGTCGTCCTGCCAGCTCGGTGAGGTCGTTTTGTCGTCCTCGTTCTAAAGACGAGGGAATTCAGTCTCCGGGAAGTTAAACACTTATCCAGCGTCCCTCGAATGTCAAGTCTGGTACGTCTGACTCCAAAGAGCTGGACCGACTTCGTCCTCCGCTCTGAGCGAGGCCCTCCCCTCGGCGTCTGATCTTCCCGTTTTGCCTGCACATCTCTGTGAGCTGCTGGAGAAATCCCAGCTCATTTCAGCTCAGGAAAGAGACACAACTTTCAACGTCCCTGGGGGATGTTACCTCATCTGCTCTCAGGTCAAATACTTTCCTCTCGTTGTCCAAGCAGCCTCTGCTCGTGAGTCCGTTTTTCCAGCCCTGGCTCTCAGCTCTGTCTACGGCCAGAGGTAGCGTCTCCACCGACTTCCCTGAATGTCCCCGGCTCGGCTCCGGGAGGCGCTTGGACGGCATATCCTGCTGGTGATCTGGTGCTCTTTGCAGGTGGCCCCTTGGCCTGTCTCCGCTTCTCTTGCTTCTGGAGACTGAAGCTATGAAAAAGCAAACACACAAATAAAAAACAGCATTGATTTGAGGTTACGTTGAAACCGCTAGAGTCTCTCAAATGCCTCTGATGAGTAGTCATGCACAAAAAAGGGAGTTAAGGGGCGCCTGGGTGGCTCAGTCAGTTAAGCGTCCGACTTTAGCTCAGGTCACGATCTCGCGGTCCGTGAGTTCGAGCCCCGCGTCGGGCTCTGGGCTGATGGCCCAGAGCCTGGAGCCTGTTTCGGATTCTGTGTCTCCCTCTCTCTCTGCCCCTCCCCCATTCGTGCTCTGTCTCTCTCTGTCTCAAAAATAAATAAACGTTAAAAAAAAAAATTTAGGGGCGCCTGGGTGGCTCAGTTGGCTGAACGTCCGACTTCGGCCCAGGTCACGATCTCGCGGTCCGTGAGTTTGAGGCCCGCGTCAGGCTCTGGGCTGACGGCTCAGAGCTGGAGCCTGCTTCGGATTCTGTGTCTCCCTCTCTCTCTGCCCCTCCCCCATTCGTGCTCTGTCTCTCTCTGTGTCAAAAATAAACATAAAGATTTTTTTTTTAAAAAGGGAGTTAATTTTATGGTATAATGAGCACTAACGTTGCTGGCCTGGGGATAACAGGTGACTGAGGCTGGCACGTCCAAAGCACACTCCATCACGGAGAGGGACCCTGGCCGAGAGGCTCGGGGCATCTCACATGTGGGGGAGGAAAGAGTGTGGGCTCCCTCTGCCCCGCTCCTCCCTGGCTTAGGACTTCGCACCAGCCTGTAACCTCACAGAACTGTAAGGCTCCAGAACTTACAGGATCAGAGGGACGGCTCTTTGTAAATGTTAATAATTTTTCCTTTCTAGACCTACCCATTGTTGTTTTTAACCAATTCCGCCAGGCCTCTCTGTCTTTTAACGGGCGACTTGAATACATCCGCATGTATTTTGCTAACTGTTGTATTTGGACTTGTTTCTACGGCGTTGTTCTTGTTTTCTGTTTGCCACGCTTCTGCCCTGGCTCTGTCCCTCTGCTTTTAAATAATCAATTAATTAATTCGGGTGTTTTGGTTAACTCAGAAAAGCTGTTATATTCACAGTTACGGTCTTTATGGAGAGAGGGTACGGATCAAAATCAGCCGTGGTAAAAGGCACCTAAGCGGAGTCCAGGAGGACTAAATACAGGCCTCCAGCTGTCTTCTCCCAGAGGATTGCCGCCCACGGCACTCTTTTCTCCCAGCAACAATGCGTGACACAAGCCGAGAGTATTGCTAACCAGGGAGGCTCACATGAGCCTCAGTGTCCAGGGTTTTTGTTGGGTATGAGTCACTTGGATGCTTTCGTTACCTGGGCCTTTGGTGTCATAACCAACAAATCACTGCCAAGTTTGATGTTGCAAAGCTTTTGTCCTACGTTTGCTTCTAAGAGTTTTAGGTCCTCGATCCACTGTGAGTTAATTTTTGCATGTGATGTTAAGTAAGGGTCCAGCCTTCATTCTTTTGCATGGATGGATGGATATCCAATTTTCCCGACACCATCTGTTGAAAAGACTGTCTTTTCCCCATTGAATGGTCTTGACTCTCTTGTCAAAAATTATTTGACGATATACACAAGGGCTTATTTCTGGGCTCTCTCTCCCCGCTTTTTACCCCTGCAAATTTGGGAACACAACATTCTACTTCCAATTCTTCAGTGGCTCTCAGACTTGAATGTGCACCAGAATCTCCTGGAAGACTTCCCAACACTGGACTCCTCACCCCGCGCTTCTGATTCAGCACGTCTGAGGGGGGGGCCTCAGAATCTGCATTTCTAACAGAGTCTCCAAACGACGCCGACGGTCCACACTTCAGGAACCACTGCTTCAGAGCAAAGATGTGTTAACTTTGGGAAGACAGATACTTTGAGTTTCTGATAAAAATATAGATAGGTAGATAGATCATCTCCCTCCCACAATTACACGTACCCGTAAAATTTTGCATTTACTCTTCAGGATCCACAGTCCTTCCACCCCAGGCTAATCCATGGATGCTTTGGGAACCCCTGAGGACCCCCAATAAAGGTCCTCTACCTTTGAAGCTGGTTGCGTTATTTGGGGGAAACATAAGTATTAAAATGCAGGATTTACAGTCTTGGGATGCTACGGTAACCTGAGAATGCAAATCCAATTCTTTCATTCATTGTTTCAGCCAGCGAATATTTCCTGACCTCTCAGCAGGTGGCAAGCATTGGATGAGGAGAGGAGGATAAAATCCCAGCCTCCACAGAGGCCATGCATGGCAAGTAACAGAAACGTGGGCCTGTAGGCCATCGCACCCTTCGTGACACGTGCAATCTCCTGGAGAAGAACAGGTTAATAATGGCAGAGTCATAAAGCCTTCCACTCTGGGCCCTGCCAAGTCCAAGGGGCAACCCCAGCCATTTTTGAGTCAAGGCCTATAGTCCTACTTCCAAGTTGTGTGCATATTTCAGTCCTCGTTTTATGACATGTGTGACTGGTCTTTCCAGGGAAGTCCTTCCATGTTTGATCTTGGTGCTGCGAGGTCAAGCAAATGAAGCACTTAAACAAGAGGGTGGTGGAAAGTTTCACAGAGAAAGTGGTATTAAAACCAAGATCTCATTAATGAACAAGACTTAGTGAGGCCGAGGGACATGGGAAGGGACTAAACGTGTTCCAAACCGTGAGAACGGTATGTCAGAAGGCCTAATGATAAAATCCAGGTTAAAACACTCAGACATTTCTTCCTTAAAAAAAGGGGTGGGGGGATGTGAGCTACTGAAGGATTTTGAGGAGAGGAGGGAAGAGACAGAGCTGGCATCATGGACAGACGTGGCCAGGGCAGTTGCACGGGATGTGCACTTGGACGGTTGGGGTTTGATGCTCCTGTAATTGCTGAAGATGCTTAAATTTCTAAAGAATTTTCTCTTTGAATTTGTTTTCTGTGCCTAGAGTTGCATGGGACAGTGGAATGTGTCAGGAGCTTGGAGCCCCTGCTCATGTGTGGTCCACCTCTTACACCCTCCTGCCTCCTAGGGTATGTTCTCAGCCACCTACTTCCTATCTCCTGGTACATGGCCCTGCCTAACTCCCCTTCCCTTCTCTTGCCCCGCTGTGGCTCCTGCCCTCTGCCCAGGGAGATGAAAGCAGGAGGCCCATGTTTTGTCATGATCTTCCAGTCTTGGGAGGGGCCCAGGTGCACACCCGTGGAAGGTTGGATAAGGCCTCGTGGCATCTGGGGCAGAGAAAGACTGGAGCCATCCCCACCCCAAGCTGGCACCCCCATGGCACACTCAGTGGGCAACCCAAGCAACCCAGGGTACCAAGCACATCCCGGTGTGGAGGTTGTAACCCTTTGGGGGTCACCATCGGTCGTGGGTCGGGGCAGTGGAGTCTGCCGAGCGAGGACGTTAACGTCCCAGTCCCGAGCGGGGCCCTGTGTTTCCCTGGTCCTGGCAAGAACTTTTAACTTCATAAAGATGAACACAGTTGCGATGTCGACAACGTGAATGCGGGCAGCAATGGGAGCACCACGGGAGAGCAGGAGGGCAGCTAGGATGTTGTACGTGAGTGACCACGCTGAGGGGAGTGCCGAGAGGAGGAGGAGGGCTGGAGGAACTCAACGGAGCCGGTTGAAAACCAAAGGGTTTGGAGAGCAAGGAGTCAGATGGTCCCACACATCCAACGTGAGCACCGAGGAAAGAGTGCTACAGTTCACCATCATGGGGAAGAAACATAATAGGTCGTGAGTACAGGGAAAGGGGGGCCTGCTGGGGAAGGTGGGAACTCAGTTTTGGACACAAGTGTTTGAGTCGTCTATTGACATGCAGGTAGAGATGGCCAGATGCCATCGCATCTAAGATGTGACTCTTAGAAGTGAGGTCTGCATAGAAGCCTGGATCCGGGAATCCAGCATAGAGAGGAAGCGAGGAAAATGCAGAAGGCCTTCTTGACAAGAGGCTTTCTCCAGGTTGCTGTTTTACGACAAGAGATGGGCCTTCTTTCCTCTTCTCAAATGGGGACTGCTCACTCCCACCCCGTCCATTTACCAGGAAGAGGAGGGAGAAGTATTAGGATTTTCCTACCACCCTCTTGCCATTTCAAACCACTGTCCTTGACCTTCCCATAAAGAGGCCAACGCCCTGAACGTGGGCCATTCCTCACCCCTGGCTGTTGTCATTTCCCATCCCAGTAGCTTTCACACTCATAAACGGAGGTTTGGCTTCTGAGCTCCCGGCATGCCCTCCACCACTGTGTTCTTGTGAATGAGTCCGTCAACACTCCAGCCTTGCAACTTCTTCATTTCTCATTACTTCAAAGACCTTCGCGATCACTGTGCTTGAGCTACCACACCCGAGACCAGCTCGCCGTAACCCTGAACAACCGTGCCACGGAACCCACGGACCTCCTAATCTTTCTCTTCCACCCCCTAATCTTTCCATCGGTCCCACTCTCTCGTTCCCGATACCCTTGTGTCTTGACTGAAGTAAAACCTGTGTCCTGCTGTCTACTCCATTCTCTCCAAACCATTGGCTCTCCCCACCCACCCCCCCGCCGCCTTTTTTTTTTTTTTCAAGTACATGGTTGCTAAGTTTAATTCAACGGTTTACCCAATCCTGCTTGGTCAAAACAACAAAATGCCCCTATCAAAAACTACGCTAGGGTGTGAGTACCGGCTTCTTGTTTTGGATCCAGTTCTGGGAAAAAAAAAAAAAAAAAAAAAGTTGGCACCGATCGCACATGAAAAAAAAGTTTTAAGGCTTAATAAAAACACAGACTAATAATTTCTCAGTGCCGCTTAGAGGTTGAAAACAGGATGCCGAGCTAATGAATCTTTCGAATACAGGCAGTCCCCGGTGTGTAGGGCATTTCCAAATATAAATGGCCGCCCCCCTCGGGCCCACAAGCAGCAAGTCCTCTCCTGCTTCTGCCAGTGACACTACCAGGCACTCTGAACCCACCTCTACAGCCTTAGGGAGAGAAGGATGGGGAGAGAAGTTAAGGCAGGGCATCCCTCTCTACTCCGCAGAGGCTCTTGCTACGTTCTCATCTGCCTCTATCCCTACCTCGACTCCCCCATCTCCACCAGACATCCCGCTGATGGACAGAACTAGAAGGCTCTTCCTCCTGCTGGGTGGACAGGGAGGGGAGGGGCGGAGCCATGGGCGCCTTTCTTCCCTTTTCTCTCCAGCCTCTACCAAGTGACACACCATTGTAATGCCTGTCGTACTCATTCCATCAAACTTTCTCCCCTGGCTGTCTGCTCCACCCACCCTGTTCACCTCCAGTCTACCCACTGGGTTGCCGGAGGCATTCAGGGTGCCTTCGTCACTTCGCCACCGAGCGCAGCTAAGTAGAAATCCCGCTACGGCCCTTGACGTCATGCCTTCAATGTAGCCCAATCTCCCTGGGTCCAGCCAGCGTTCCACGTATCCTGTCAGTTCCTTCTCTTGTTCTCGTTAGTGGTGAGGTGCTAATGCTAGGTGAGCATGGGGTGCTTGAGGACCGACGTGAGAGAGAGGGAGCCCCATGAACTCAATCTGAGCAGAGCAGAGAGGTCCGGGGAAGGGGCTGGGAGGAGGGCCGAGAGACGGAAGGCCGGGGAGGAGTGCAGAGCTCCAGTCACGCAGGGCTTTTGATGGCCCGCCAAGGAGTCCAGACTTCATCCAGAAGGTTATCAGAGCCACCTAGTGACGTTCAGCCAAAGAGCCACACGATCGGATCTGTGTTGTTAGCAGACGCCTCACTTGCTTGGGAAGTTGAGTCACCAGGCTTGGGAACACTGGATTAAGGTGACAGGCGGTATGGAGAACAGAGGAGGTGTCACGGGATCCCAAGGGAACAGAGTCGGCGGGACTCGGGAACTGACCGAATATGTGATACGAAGAGGAGCCAGGAGTTGGATGAAGACCGCCCAGTTTCGGTGGGGCTCTTCACCAAGAGAGGGGTGCGTCAGAGGGAAGAAGCTCGGTTTGAGGGAGGACACTAGCTTCACTTTCTCACCCGCCACCCCTCAATTCACCGCAAATGGGCTTTGCGCTCAACAGGCTGTTATGGAGGTTGCCACCGACTGTCAAGCGGCCAAGCCCAACGATGAGCCCAAGCCCTCGGGGGCATCGAATATCACTGCCCACTCCAATACTGGACAGACCCCCTTGGGGGTCTGGTGCCACCACAGACGTATCGCTCACACCCCCGCCCGACTCGCCATCGGCCTCCTCAAACCCGCTGTTGGTTTGCCTTCCCGTTGGGGCACGGGCGCTCCCGTCCCGTCAGAATTCTGCAAGTTCCTCTCGTTCCCCTCCCTCATTCCCTCGGTTATAAAATCCATCCTCCCAAGCGTGTCTTCAGTCCGGCCCTGCCCTTCATTCACAAAGCCACGATTCGGGTTCAGGCCCTCGTTATTTCTCACCAGGTTACTGCAAGTGTCACTTCCCTGGTCTCGCCTGTCCCTTTCTCCTTTCCTTGTCTTCCGCCCTGCCACCTGTGTGAATCATCCTTTTCAAACGAGAGTCCGATTCTATCGTATTCCCGGTTAGAACCTTTCAATGATCCGGATAGCCTTCAAGACCAAAGTCAAAAGGCTTAGCGCGGCACACGGGGCTCTTCCCGACTGGACTCTTACCTCGTTAGCATCATCTCCTGACTCTGCCTCACATCCCACTACATGGAATCCTCTCCCTCCCCTGACCTCATCACACATTTCCCACCTCCGTGTCTCTCTGTTACTCTTCTCTGGGCTCGGAAAGTGCTTCCCTCCCTGATATCTTCATCTAGAACTTAAATGCCACTTAAGACCTACTTGTCCTTCCAAATTCAGCTCATTTCAACAACCCGGGGGCCTTTCTGAGTCCTTATTCTGAATTAAATGCCTCTCTCCTGGACCTCTATATCACCGAGGTAGTCCTCTGTCATAGGGCTTACCAATAATGCTGTGTAATGATCTCTTTGCCATCTGCTTCTCTCTTAAACTAGATTTTGCCCACCCCTCACCACCCCCCCCACACACACGTCGAGTATAATATCTGGCTTGTAATAGATGTGTAACAGGGTTGCTAACTCATGCGTGGTACCCTTTGATGTGTAGGCAAAAATGTAATGACTTTGGTCTCTAAGTAACCTCATCATTTTCTCCCATTGAATGGCTACTGGGAAATTTTTTATTAAATGCCTGATCTCACGTAAAGCTCAGTCCACCTGACACTTTAACGTTTTTCTTCAGGTAGCGTTTTGCTTCTCTTATGTAATTGCTCATTCTCTCAGACAGCCCTCTCTTCCCCCTGCTTCTTTTTCCAAGATGGTACCCGATGTTTGGGGGAGAGATGGGTGGCTTCCTTGTCCTGTGGTTCCTGGAACTTCCGCAGGCACTAGGGTACTTGTTCTGTGGTACCTGTTGGCCTCTGGCGTAAGGTCCCTCTCTGCTCGGTTGTCGCATGCCCAGATTATCCTGAGTCTGAAGTCTGTCGCTGGTGAGTTCACAATGTGCCTTTCTGCCATGGGCAGCAAACCTAGTGGTGCCTCCAGCTGATTCTATCCCCCCTTATTTCTCATTGACTGCAGATACCTTAGTGTTCCCCCAATAGTACAAAATCGATGATTGCAGGTTCCAAGATTCCGTCATTAAGCTTTCTGTCAACACCCCCCCTGTCCTTTCTTACTCAGATTCTCTTTGAAGAATTCACGACAGGAAACATTTTGTCCAGGCTTACTTACCTTCTGTGGATTTGGATTATTAAACCAGTACTAACGTGAAATATACCCACCCCCCCGGAAACATTGCTCTGTTGATCCTAACTGACCATCCCCGACAGAAAGTCAGCCCATTGACAGTGTGTGTGCTATTATGCCCGCAATGGTGTTTAACCTACACAAGAAACACCAAAAACTTCCTGTTCCCAGGGGAAAGGATTTCTCCTAACATTCCCAATAAAATCTAGTAAACAGAGGTGTGAGTCATTTCATTGAGTCCTCTGAAGAAAGAGTCAATGAATAAAGACTCTTGTATGAGTCATCTGGTTATGGTGCTAGACAAGAGCCATCTCAAAGCAGTCACCACAAAGGCCATTTGAGAGATGTGTCAAACATTTCCCCTTCCTCTACAGCATGAGTTAGAGGAAGTTCATGGCCCTGGTACGCAGGGTTCTGTGGTTGAACGTTTGCCCCTGGGCCCATCATTGTGTCTTCGTCTTCAGGTTTCCCATCTCACTGTGGGTCCAGAATCGCCTCAGCAAGGGCTCCAAGCAGGATTGGATCCCAGTCCAAGCAGATTGGAAGAATGAGACCAGGAGAAATGACAGGAGGTTGGACATGTGGAGAATCAAGGAATACAAGACAAAATCAAGGGGTCAGTAGCAAAGAGGAAAAGTGAAGGGGGTGGTTGGGAGCATCGTTTTATTCTTTGACTCCTTCTTGGCCCTCTAAGTAAGCCCAGATGATCCCCTGGCACCCACCTCCCACATGTCCACTTCCTCACCCTTGTGTGACACTTGCTTTAGGACTTGACAACTCAAATCCAATTTGGCATCAAAAAGAAGAAGACCGGGAGGGTACCAGGGCAAGTCTGAAACCCAGATGTGCCCGGAACTAGAACTAATCTTGGAGTAGGCTTTCGGCTTGCATCTGAAGATTGGATAGACCATATCTCGAAGCATCAAAATGCTGGAGGTAGGAAGAAAAGAAAGCTGGGGTTGGGGGGAGGGGAGACAGACAGACAGACAGAGAGGGATGTTACTCAAGATAGGAGAATACACTGGGATGAGGAGAATTGAGTCAGAGCCCAGGAGTCGAGCGGAAGCAGAGCTCAGGGCGTGGAGCAAGGAAGAGAATGTATCCATTGTCCCTCGAACCTCTTTGGGTATCCAGGTGGGTACAGGGCTGGTGGCTTCACGGGCAGGCGGAGCCCTGCACTCTGAACGGCCTGCATGTGCTTTCATGCTCTGCTGTCACCTTATTGAAATTGTCAATTATTTTTGAACGGGGGGCTTGTCGATTTCATTCTGCGCTGGACCCCACAACTAACCTAGTCAGTCCTGGCTGGGCGTGTTGAGGACTTTATCTGCAGAGCAAACAGCCCTCTGACTCAGGATGGACTCGTGCCCCCACCCCCACCTGTCCAGCAGGCAAGGGAAGGGAAGTTCCTTCATTGCTACCATTCAAGCAATTTCAAATGCCCTCATACATGTTCAGTTAGCAAAAACGAGGCTTAAGAAGGATGCCTCTTGGGGCGCCTGCGTGGCTTAGTCGGTTAAGCGTCCGACTTCGGCTCAGGTCATGATCTCACGGTCCATGAGTTCGAGCCCCACGTCAGGCTCTGTGCTGACGGCTCAGAGCCTGGAGCCTGTTTCGGATTCTGTGTCTCCCTCTCTCTCTGACCCTCCCCTGTTCATGCTCTGTCTCTCTCTGTCTCAAAAAAATAAATAAACGTTAAAAAAAATTAAAAAGAAAGATGCCTCTTAAGTTTTATGTAATATCAAGGGCCTTCTGGCCATAAAGGATGCCCGTGTTGACAACAGAAGCCATCTTTAGACTTGAATGAGCCCACTTCTAAGAATTCTCAGTAAGTGCATCCTTTGTAGAAAAACCCTCCAAAGAAATATCAGTAGGGTTGCTTTTAGTGTTTGGCTTTAGATACTTAATAAATAAATATAAAAGCATATATTTGTGCTCTACTTATTTTTCTGTGTTTTTTGTTATGAAACGTTGGCATTTTTATTGCATGAACTGGTTTTCCAGGATTTATTCTCTATTTATAACGTTATGAGCATAAGAAACAAGGAGGTAAAGGATCGTTCAAGGTAACAGAAATTTTCAAAAAAATTAGAAATATATAGAGAAAAACCGCAAAGACTCACTGATGTCCTTATCCCTTCAACGTCTCAGACTTGCAAACACACACACACGCTAACATACACATGAACACACACAAACACACACCATTCTAACACACGCGCAAACGCACGAAACACACACACCAACGCGCACACACACACATTTCCATCAGCCTAGACCAGACAGGCATGTTTCGTTTTCCTTCCAAAGCACCGTCCAGCTAAACAAAAGGCACACAGATTTTCGCCGTACAGGGGAAAAACAATGCAACTGTCCTGTCCATTTCCGTATCCCCTTCGCTCAGCGCAGTGTTAACCCGATAACTGTGTTTGTTGAATAAATGAATGAAAATGCCGTCGATTTTCCATAGTTTTAATGCCAAGCAGTGACACGGTTTCAGAGGATCCGTCCACTTTGTGCGGTGTTGGTATGCCTACGGGAACACAGAGGAATACCCTCCACGCACTCACCAAGGACAGCAGTAATATCTGAGAGACAGAAGGCCAAGGAGGACACTGGGAAAAAATAGGAAAGAAGAAAGAATAGGAAAGAAAAAAGAAGAAAGAAGAAAGTTTTCTCTTTTTGCTTCATTTTTTCTGTAACTCCCCTTCCCCTCTTTATACCCCCCATTGCTCAGGGCCCCTGCTTCCATCTGCCTCTTTTCCAGTGACATCTACAAATGGAGTAGCTGCTAAACTCACTCATACTAAAGTATGAATGGCTGCTACCATTTTTCTGAAAGAGCTTTCTGAATGAGTGTGTTTATATGTTAACAGAGGAGAAAGGAATGAGGTGCAACCTGTGACCCTTCCAGGAATCTAAGGGATTCCTTAGAAATGTAAGGCGCTTGGGGGAGGGGCGGGGGTTTTAGGTAGAAGTGAGCCTCTTTAAAAAAAAAACAACAACCCTTGTTCCTCTTGCATTAGAATGCCTTCCCAGGCGGAGGGCATCCTCGTAGAACTCCCTTACCTTTTCTTCCTTTTTCTGTGCCCCCAACAAGCTCAATGCACAGTAAGCGAGAAACCGAGACAGAAAAAGAGAGACAGACAGACAGACAGAAAGAGAAGCAAGTAATACCGGAGTAAGAGGTGACTGACCCAACTGAAAAATCATGTCTGAATTTCAAATCCTCAGCGGGGGCTCTGGTCTCTTTTCAAAGGCAGAAGCAGCCAGTCCTGGATGAGTCAAGGCGGGACAAGCGCCCGGGGCTGTCTGACCACAGGGCTGGACTCTCTCAGGCCAGGCTCAGCACATTTTGCCCCACCTCGGGCTGCTTGGACAGCCAGGCCCGCTACGGTTTAAATCCGTCTTTGGCTTGTCTTTCATCCTCAAAGTACGAACTGCCAAGACAAGACGTCCTCCTGGTTTTGAAGGAAATTGCCTGGTCCAGCTGGCCATCAGCCCACCAAGCAGCATTTACCGAGCCTGTCCTACACGCGGGGTCCCAGAGCAGGGTCGGTGCGGCGTGCAAAGGTATAGAAAAGGAGCTAGGAGTCCAGCTGGGGAGGTAAGACCCAAGCACATCAAAAGTAATAAAGAGGAACAGAGAGGACTCTCGCCTCTGTTGAGAAAGAGATCTCATCCCCATCTTTGTCTTTAGAACATGGTTTGCCTTTAGACAAATCTTTGTCTTTAGAACACAATTGCGTCAGGGCTTGTGCGAAATGGCTGAAGAGAAATGGTGGCAAATTTCATTCATCCTCAACTCAGTTTGCATCCTACCTCAGGAAGTGCCACAAATGTACTTTCCAGCTATCCAAACGAGGAAGTCACTTGGATGCACGAGACAACCTATGTACGTCGCGCGCGTGTGTGTGTCCATGAGAAATGCCTCCTTACCCTCATCAAGGATTTTGGGGGTTTTTTGGCTGACATTACCTCTTAAGATGTTAAGAATCTTTGCTTCCTAACGTTTAAGTTTCTCATCCACATTTATCTACATCTCTCTTGAATATACGCACCCATGTGCAATGCAGAGCAATTATTGTTCAATCGAGGCAGAGACCGTTTTTATTATTATTTTATATATCCCTCCTTTTCCACCAAGAGGGGCGTGATCTCCCCTTAGGAGAAGGCAGCAGCTGCATTAAAATCCCTCGCAGCAGCACCTAAGTGGAGTTTCAGTAATATCCCCCTATTTTCTTCCCTTTCGTGTTTGTTTCTTTTTTTTTTTTTAACTTTATTTATTTAGTTTTGAGAAAGAGAGAGGGGGAGGGGCAGAGAGAGACAGACAGACAGAGGCAGAGACAGAGAGACAGAGAATCCCAAGCAGGCTCTGTGCTATCAGCGGGGAGCCCAACACAGGACTCGAACTCACGTACTAGGAGATCGTGACCTGAGCCGAAGTCGGACGCTCAACCGACTGAGCCACCCGGGCGCCCCTAAACTTTCGTTTTCTTAAGGTGGCCAGCAGTACCGGGGGCATCAAGCGAAGACGGAATGAGAGTTTCAGCTGGACGAAGGAGGTCAAGTGTATCTGGCAGATGCGTTCGGCGGCAAACAGGGTTTCTTTCAAACTCTGCGTGATCGTGTTACTACTCTCTCAGCCTGATCTCCAGTACTCGAGGTTTCCACCTCTCTAGCCCCCTTCTTTCCTAAACCCGCAGCAGTCGCTGCATTTCTCGTGAGCTAACCGGTGACGACAGAGTCAGCGGAGGGGGACGAGCCCTGCCCTTTCTCATTACCGTTTCTCGAACAGGCACCGTGGGTTTCGACGTTTCAGTAATGCCGAGCAGCAGGAGGAGCTGGGCGATGCTTTGCCCCACATCCTTTTGGACAATTCATCAATTGCCGAGTAACTCTGTGCGTGGTTTAGACCAGTAACAACCTCTCTGGTCTCCAGTTGTGTCACCTGTAACTCGAGAGGCCAGAATATACTCCGCCTGGCCTCCCTCGTGGCTGTAACAACGCTCTCCCTCCCGTGCAGTGGCACAGGTGATCGGTTCTGCTGTAAGCCAAAAGTTGGGGACACGTACCCGGAGATGTGAGTTTGAGAGCCAGGGCCGTGAAACAATGTTGATGCTTGGGAGGGGTGATAAAGACCCGGGCCGGGAGACCCTAAAATATGGATAAAGATCGCACCGGGGGTGGGGAATGGAAGACGATGGAAGGTGCGAAGGAGAAGCGGGCAAATGAAGGGCCTCCACCCACGGGAGCAGGGCAGGAACCGCACGCTAGAAGGGGAAAGAAGCATGTGAAACAAAGGTCACGCACGGCTTGGGAACTTGGGAGTGAGAACCAGGAGAGACCAACCTCTGGGCCGCCGCTAAGAGGGCCAGCCCAAATCGCTGAAGCCGCGGGCCCCCAACACTACAAAGTTCAGGCTCCAGGAGATGCTGTTGGGCCCGAAGACTCTCTCGCCTCAGCTCAAGTTCCTTCCGCACCGGCTTCACTCTCAGACACACCCTTTCTGCACGGTGGCCGGGGGCAGCCTCGGGACCGCATCCCTCGGTGGGGCGATCCCAGGGAGAAGGGCCCCCCCCTCCCCACTGTTTTGGAAGAGGCTCTAGGAAGGAGGCGTAGTGGACCAGGTGGTTGACTCTTGTGCTGTCCCCGAGCCAGTCACGGTGGGGCTGCAATGAACCCTAACCCTAACCCCACCAGTTCTCAGCTGGAATGACAGCGGCGAAGCGTGCTTCCCTGCAGGAGCTGTTATCAGAAGGGAGAACTGGGTACCGGGCAGGTAGCAGCACGCGGATCCAGCGTGTACCCATAAGTAGCCTTATCTGCATGTAGCAGACACCCAGAAATTTCTGTCAGGACAAATGGTTATTTCTGCGCAGTCACTGGCTGCATCCGCATTGTGTATCTTCAAAGCCGTAAACCCTCCCAGAGTGATTTCTGTGTCTATACTAAAAGTCAGCTCCGGGGCAGGCACAATCCCCCTGTAGCCTACTGTCTTGCTTAAAACCTTTTCTTTCCCCTGGGGATAAAGATTTAATCTTTATCATGGCCTACCAGGTCCAGCCTCATCCTGGGCCACACTCCAGGTTATCCTCAGCCATTCTGGCCCCTTTCTGTCCTTCTTGGTCCTTCACCATGCTGCCTCAGACCACAGGACCTTTGCATGTGCTATTCTTTTGCCTGAAATGCCCTACTCCCTACAGATCTTCCCTCTTCCATCTTTACCTGGTTAACACCTCATCTTTCTTTAGACTCGGCCCAGTCTTAACCTCTTCAAGTGACCTCTCTGCATATAATTATGAATTCTCATAACACCAGGTACCCCTTCCAGGTACCGGGCATCACAGTTATAATTTTTGTTTGTTTTTGTTTTTTGGGTTTGTTTTGTTTTGTTTGTTTGTTGTTAATTTTGTTTCTTTGTTTTGATTAACAGTTGTAATTTCACATTTATTTATTTAAAAAATGTTAGTTATTTTCGAGAGAGATAGACAGAGCATGAGCAAGGGAGGGGCAGACAGAGAGAGAGAGGGAGACACAGAATCTGAAACAGGCTCCAGGCTCTGAGCTGTCAGCACAGAGACTGACACGGGGCTCAAACCCACAAACCACAAGATCACGACCTGGGCCAAAGTCAGATGCTTAACCAACTGAGCCACCCAGGCACCCCTAACATTATTTTTTTGATTCTTAAATTCTGTCTATCTCTGCTACTAGACTGTAAGGCCCACAATGGCAGAAACTGTTATTTTTCTCTTCCTTTCACCATTAAGTTGCTAGAATAGTTGCTGGCATTTGGAAGGAATTTAAATATTTCTCGAATGAATAAATGAATAAAGATATTTATAATAGAAATGAGACACACTGACCCCAAACACAGCAACTATGCACATTAGGAGACATTCAATTTCAGGGTAATTTCAAAATATTTAATAACCAGTATGGCAAAATCGTCAGCCAATCGGATCCCGGTATGACTGTCCCAGTGAGTGCCCGTGGAGCATTAGCCCTGACTTAAATGACATGTGAAAGTGCTCTGAATCATCAACAGGTGAGAGAACAATGTATTTTAGTAGTCACAAAGTCTTAATCCACAAAACTCAGAGGTTCAAAACTGTATAACTTTATTTTCTTTGACAGAATATAATATTGTTTCTTGAATCCCCATTCTTCTCGTGGTAAAAACTCAGCCACTTCAGAATAAACTCAGTCAGGAGGTTCTTGACTGGTTCAGAGTTTTCCCTCCCTGCCCATGTACCTGGGGAGAGGTCCAAGTTCTAGCTAACATGCCACAGCTTCAAGGGATCAGATCCCTCTTATCATCATCTACCCATTCTGGCATCAGCCAAGATGTTCCCCCTTCCACCAGGTCCCTGGTCCTTGTCAACTCCCTACCTTGGCATTGGCTGTGATGATCCCCTTTCTTCTGGTGTGTTATTGGATCCCTACGGGTCATGCTTAGCCCTCCTCTGAAGGTTTATTTACTGTCTCTCAGTAAGGGAAGGAGAGATGGCTAACTTTTGAATGCTTCACACTGGGGACAGAACAATCTGGTGGGGCTGTCTCAGACGTTCCCTACATGGGTTGACCCGGCCGCCATTTTTTACCCTACTGATGCTCTGGCCCACCAGCATGAGAGAGCCCTGCCACCCAATCCGTCTCTCCCGAGATGGAAGTAAGGCTCTCCTCTACAATACCCTGTCTCCCCCCGATGCCTTCTCCCCTGCCCACCCCATTTGGTCTGGATGACTCTCTCGGACTGCAAAAAGCTGTTCTCATCTGATCATTCATTCTCCTGACTATGTTGTTGATGGCACCTCTATGCCCTAAATCCTTTCAGACCCTATTTTTTGTGACTCAAAAACTTTCTCTTTTATCTTATCTCTGCTATGAGACTCAAAGTCTATTTTGACATCCGAAAACCGAGCGGGGCTTTATTTGTTCTCTCTACATTTCTGCTCTCACCTCTCAGGCACGAAGTCCGGGAAAACAGAACCTCTGACTGTTGTCTGGTTGGAGTGAAGGTTACAGGAAATATCAGGGAGAGAAAAACGCAGATAAACTCATTTAACAAGATGGAACTACCATACCGCGATGATGCTGATAACTGCTTGCCACGTGAGTCTATAAACAGTGTGAACCAAAGGGAAACATTGAAATTAGTATATGAAAAGGGCCAGCAGTGCTTTGAAGTGACATTTACAGAAAACTCTCGTTTTGTTGCTCTGTACCAAAGGCAAGAGTTTCCACGTGTTTTCTCATCTAATCTCCTTTAATCTCCTTTTCAATCTGATATTTTTAGATGAGGAACACTGAAGCCCAGAGGAGTTAAATAACCTGCCCAAGTGGCCATGCGGGGAAGGGGCAGAATCAGAATAAAAACCCGATTTCCCGCCTTCCAATCCAGAACACTTCCGTGACAACGCAAAACTGGAGAGGGGCAGGAGATAAGACGGGCGGGAGTTGAAAGTTACTACACTGGGGCAATGCACACGGCTGGGGCTTAGGGAAGGCCCATTAGAGCAGCAGTGTTGGAAGGGGATATTTTTGTATTTTGGCTGCAGGGTCACTTGCATTTGTCCGGGTTCTTTGCGAGAGCTTTGGTGTTGCAACACCATTTCATTAATAGAGCTTGGTCTATAATCGAGCCGTGTCTGAATTCCAATTCACATCAAAACGACGCCTCCTGGATGGGAAAGGGTGAGGTTATAGAGGCCTGAGCCGGGTGGCCAGCCTGCCAGAAGACAGTCCTGGAGCCTCCAACCTCCTCCATGCCGGCCTGGCCGATGGCAGTCAGCCACGTTTGGTAGGCAAGTCCTCGGAGTTGCAGGGTCCAGAAGGAAATTCGAGATCTACTTCAGTCCTAAACTTAACTTCTCTGATTGTCGACTAAAATTAGCTGTTTCTGTGATCTTCTGATTGGCCCAGAATCCAGCCATCTTCTCGCAGGCTCAGCCCAGTCTCAGAGGGTAGAGAGAGGCGAATACAGAAGAGTCTTTTCTTTTCTTTTCTTTTTTTTTAAGTTTATGTATTTATTTTGAGAGAGAGAAAGAAAGCACGCGTAAGCAGGGGAGGGGAAGAGAGAGAGGGAGAGAAAATAGCCGAAGCAGGCTCCGTGTTGTCAGCGTAGAGCCCGATGCGGGGCTCAATCCCACGAACTGTAAGATTATGACCTGAGCTGATACCAAGAGTCAGATACTTAAGCCACGGAGCTACCCAGGCGCCCCCTGAAGAGTCCTTCTTGGTACAACTAGGGTCCGAGCAGGGGGCACTGAGGAGATTCTGGGAGTTGCTCTAGCTCCATGGCAGGGTGGCCCCAAGCCCTTCTTCTGCTGACCCCAAGATGGTCCCGATCACCTTAAATTCCTGCTAAAAGACCAGAGTGTGCCTTCTGTCAGGGCAGACCTCAGAAAAAAGCAGATGCGTTGGAATATTTAAGCTAAATCTGCCAGCCCCGGGCAGAGCTGACCCCACATGGGCTCCGCACAAAACAGACAGACCAGCTGGGAGCATGAGTTAAGATAACGGGGGTAGTGGCTTCTTGGCTAGGATGGGGTGTCTTGCCCCAGGAAGGGGAAGAACGTGTTTGCCTGGAGGGTAGGTGATTCCATCAGGGAAGCTTTGGCTGGAGGAGCGGAGGAAAGAGAAGAATGCTGAGAAAAACTGGTGGAACCAGTTGCTGGGGAGTGTGGTGGGAGTGACTGGTGGGGAGGGAGAATAGGAGGCACTTGGTGATTCCCGGGGGGGGGGGGGGGGGGGGGGAAAGGGAGCCAGAACCACACCTTGGACGCTCAGCTGATGCTCTGCCAGTGCCCAGAGCAAGTGAAAGAAACTAAGGATTCCAGCCCGTACCACTGGATGGCTGCTGCGGTCTCATGGGTGTCACCGGCAATTGCAGGAGAGTGCCAGGCTTGCGATCCTGGGGTCCCTTTCAGTGAACCGTGGGAGGGGCCAACCACAGCATGACAAGAGCTCCCCTCAAAACGATCCCTTCCCGATGTCCTTATAATCCCTATTGGGAACAGCACCAACAGAGGCCCAGTCATTGAGCCACAACTCAGCCCTGCCCCTTTTCCCCTGATCCCCGAAGCTGATAAGTCGCTGTGATCCACGGACATCCCTTTAATCTCTCTCTCCTCTTCACCCCCACAGCCACGCCCTTGGCTCAGGACCTCATCGTCTTTCGCCTGGCCATTGTCCTAGCCTCCCGGTAAGCCAATCGCGTCCGCGGTTCTCCATACTATTCTAGAGCAATCTCGTCGAAATGTAAAATCATGCCACTCACTCCCCACTTAAAATCCTTCGGGCACTCCTCATTGCCTTCAGGGTGAAACCCAAAAGGCCTTGGCAGGACATTCAAGGCCTCTCACAATTCTATCCCTGCCTCTCCCTCCATCCTCACTTCCCACCGGGTCCGCGGCAGAGGCTTTGTGCTCGGGTCATCCTAAACGGCATGCCACGTCCTTTCCCGCCTCGGCATTTTCCCTCACCCCTGCCTGGAGCATCCTACCACCCCCTCCCTACCCCTCAAGGTCTAAATTGCCTGTGGGCCTCCAAAACTGCAGTTCATATACCTTATCCCACAGTCTGTGCTGGGAACCCCTGCTCTGGGCTCCCTAGCCTACCTTTGTGGGCACTTGTATGCTACATACAAGACCCTTGGCCTTTGGCAATTGTTGAGGATGTAGGAATGTCGGGACAGATGCCCAGCTTTTCCCAAGTCATGTGTTTTCAGTGTAGATTCACGGGGAGACAAGTCTTTTCTCATTCCCGGCGGTTGTTGCCAGTGACGATAAGCCCAGTTACGCCGGATACTCGGCTTGGGGCCAGGCCCCTCAGTAACTGAGTGGCCGGTACAGCTTCCAGGACGGCGGTGAACTGGCCAGACTTCCCCCACGGTCATCGGCACCGCTACAAACGACCCCCTCCCGAGGAGAAACACCAGGACCCCCACTGCTTGCTTGGCCCACCAGGTTGCTTCTTCCAAAGCGCCAGCCATCTGCTCATAGTGGGTAGGGGGACAGAGAGAAGCTGAATGTACTCCTCCTTCCTGGGAAACATGGGAGGTGGGAGAGATAAGTATGTCTCCGTATCACCCAGGCATCGAGGGCCCAGGTTTTATACCCTCTGGGGTCCATCGCAGCACCTAGCACACAGTAGCTGCTTAAGAACTGCTTGCGGAATAATGTAATACATGAACATCCGACTACACGCGCGGTAAACGGGTTAGGAACGCAGGATTCTGAAATCAGATTGCCTGGGTTCAAACTCAGGCTCTATCACTGACTGCGTGACCTGAGGCGAATTGCTCAACCCCTTGTGATCTGTTTCTTCACCTGAAAAATGAACATAATAAGCACTGCCCACGTTTTAGGGTTGTGGGAATGAAGCGAGTTCATATATGTAACGTAACTAGACAAGTGCTTGGCATATAGTAAGTGCTCGATTAGCGTCAGCTTCTTGGAAGGAACACTGCAGACAGGATCCAAGTCATTCCCAAAGCCAGGCAGTCCAAGAAGAACTTTCCTTCGTCAAAGGGCAAAAACAAAGATGATGAAATATGTATGTATACGTAGGTATGTGCATATGTACATGTAATCAGATTTTTAATACTCTCTGATTACGTCCTTCCTGTTCTCCCGATATTAAAATGTCCTTCATTTCATGAAATAATGGCTGTTTTTACTATCTTGACAAATCAAAGGATATATGGCTCTCCCAAGTGCTTTTTGAAATGTTGCTGCTCTGTGAATACAAAAGCCTGGGAACAACTTGCTTATGGCGTGGAGACCCCCGCGGGAGTCTCTCACTCATGAGGTCATATCATCCAGGACAGTGGTTCTCAGGCTGGGCTGCATATTAGCATCACCTGGGGAGCTTAAAAAACAAAAAACAAAACAAAACAAAACCCCTGATGCCTGGGTCTGACCCCCCCCCCCCCCCCGGGGGTTCTAATGTAATAGGTCTGGATGTTAGGACATAAAATTTGGCCAAGGGGAGACAGGTAAGTGATGTGCAACAGGGAGCCAGACGGTGGCCATTTGTTTTCTTTTTTTAGTTCTCTAATCAAATGCACGTTCCTTTTTCTTTATGATTCTCAGGGTGGAAAAGGGACCAAATAAAAACAAATAGGAGTGTTGAAGGGCCGGGAATGGAAAGAAGTAACAGAACATTTGGCTTCTCTTTGTAACATTTAGGTGCAGGAATCCCTCCATCCCTCATTGTGTTCGATAAAGTCTCCTTCTCTTTCTTCTGATTTGATTTGTAAATGACTTCTCGCAAAGATAATAAAACAACATAAGGAAAACAATTCCTCAAAATCTTGCCAAAGAGTCTTTGGTATTGCTCTTCATGCCATGACTGTGACATCATCCAAAACATTTAGTCACCCAGAAACGTTGTTCCTCTCAGCTCTTAAAATTCCTTATATATTAAGATACATTTCTAATTATATTTCAAATAAGAACCAGATGTTTTGAACACTTCACTTTGAAACCTCTTCCTGAATCTTATTTAAAAACTATTAGGAGGGGGTGGGTGGCATTTTGGCTCACTCTTTCCCCGCTCTTCCTGTGTATTTCCCAAAGATTTAACATTCTCAGATCTTTTTCCTGGGAATTTATAAGTTTGCCTCTAACGGCAAATTGTTTATTATCTTTCGACTTTCCACAAGGCTCAATCGGCTGTGTGTTAAGCAAAGTGAAGGGTTAAGCTTGCAGATAGTGGTATTACCAGGGTTTTCTGTAACATTCTTAGAATTAGAGAGTTGCTCGCCAGCTGAATACTCCCTTCTCTTTGTCAACCCATGGCCTTCACCTTCCTTGCAAATGGAACACATTTGCTTCTTTTTTTTAACGCTCACTTTAACTCATGCTGTATCTTGCCTCAAGCATGCTTACGGCTCATATAATAGGGAAGTGCAAAATAATACGGGAACAATTAGCTGTAACTTAGAATACAAATTTCTTTTCCTCCTGGGATCTTGCCAAATCACTACTGGTTGGAGATCATATATGAGCCTAGATTAAGTTCCCACTTGAACTATACCGAGCATGAGATTTCTCACTCCTCTTGGGGGCAATTTGCTGGGGTCTTGGTGTGAAAGGTGTCCAGCTAAGGTAGAAAGAATAGAAACAGAGACTTCCGTGTTTTCCAAGGTCAAGACCACTGCTGTGTTTCTTACTCCCAACCAAGGTTGCTGAAAAGGAAAAGTGAGGCTGACTTCAGTGGCCAGTTATTCCAGCCAGAAGTGGCTTCACTGGGAGTCGGGCCTGGAAAAGATATCTCTAGTTTGGTCTTTTTCCTACCCCCTGTGTACAAAGAGTACATACGACTCAAGACTATTTGCTCTTCTGGCTGCTGTACAGAGAGTGGGGTGAGCCGTTTAAGTCTGGCATTATTTTTCTCATACAACGTGCCAGTACAAAGTCAAGTTTGGTCCCCAGCTTACTTTCTGACTTCATTTTCTGTCTTTGCTCCCCATTCCCTCCACCTCTTGCTGTGCCCTTCCAGGCCTCCCTCAGACAGGCTTCCCTCCCCTTCTGGACCCTGTAAATTCACAGCCAACCCTGGAAACCCAGGTCAAATGTCACCTCTCCCGCACAACTTTACCCGGCGCCCCCCAGTCAGCTAGTGGTGGCCACCTCTGTGTCCCCGTACCATTTTGATGCATCTCTCTTTGCGTTTCACCTTGTCGTACTGTAAAGTTTGGTTCGCAGCTGTGAACCTCATGAGGCTGTGGACTCTGCAAGGAGTGAGGATCCCTGGGTCCCCCGCAGTGACTGGCTCCTAGGCGAGGGAACCTATGTCTGCTCAGGGAGGGGGATGGGGAGAGAGAACACGTGGCGTCCTGGCGAGTCTGCTCGTCACTGAGTGACCATCCTGTGCTGAGAGAGGACAAACACAGTGCTCTCACTCTCACTCGCTGTGACCCTCGGAAGATGGGAGGGTTTTTCTTCAGTGTGACCCCTACATCACGGACCCCAAGCAGACAGCCAGCTACACCTTTCGATGGCAACTGAAGTCGTGGTGATCCCTTCCAGAGCCGAGGCCAAATCGGCTGGAAGGCTACACGAGAATAGACCGCTATCCTTTACGGGCAACTTAAAAGACTTGCCAGGGTAGTTCTGACCGTACATGAGTTTGACCTTGCAGGCTCCTCTGGGAACCCAAACCCACTATAAATAGTTACTGAATGAAAGCCTCTTTCCCTTTTTAGATTTAATGAGCTGCTGGAAGGTAGGGGTGAGGGAACAGACCAGAGAACTGTTTAGCACCCTCATTCTCTCGGGGGAGCACACCAGAAATAAAAACAATACTCTCAATACACAAACGTGGTTTATTTAAAACCTAAGGGCACCTGGGGGGCTGGGTCGCTAAGCGGCGGACTCTTGATTTTGGCTCAGGTTTGTGAAATCGAGCCCCACGTAGGGCTAAGTGCTGATAGCACGGAGCCTGCTCGGGATTCTCTCTCCCCCTCCCCTGCCACCCCCCTCTGCTCTCCCCTCAAAATAAACAAATAAGCATTTTTTAAAAAGCACAGAACACTGCACAGTATGGCACTTGCCCAGATGTGGGAGGGCATGACGGTGATGAAAACAATCAGAACACATCCTTGCTACCTCCCAATGGGAGTCTTCCTTTTTTAGGGGGGCGGGGAGGGGACAGATGCTGCCTCAAGCTGATAGGTACACAGGACAGGACACCAGCCAGAGCCCAGGGACCACACCCTGGGATCACAGCAGTTCTTCCGTCCTCATACTGGCACACAGAGGCCTCTGTTCTAGAGCCTTCCTGAGGAGCTGGGCGGCTTAGGGAGCCGGAGCCAGAACCACAGCCCGGACCACAGTTTGAGCCTCGCTCTTGGACCTCGCTGGCAGAGCCTGAGACCCGCGGTGACGCAGGCATGAGCACATCTCCCGAGCTTGGCGTGGGCAATGTAGGCAAGTCGATTACGCTTGTGGTTGAGACCCGGTGGGAACTTGGGTCTGACCCTCTGGGCTGCGCATGAGCCTTGATAGCCTTCGTGGGCATGTTCCTCGGGAACTTGGGGTCCACTCCCTCGAGAGAGTCATATCTTTGTGACCAGGGTTCCTCGATGCTGTTTCTGTGCCGTTTTCGGGACTAGTTGTACATGGCATGGATTTTGGACTTGGCCATGTGTGCACTGAAATCCAAGGCTCCCAAAGTGCCTGGGACCTGAAGAGAAAAAGGGAGGCCACCCCAACCCTAAACGTGCACTCTTAGAAGAGCAATTTGTTCTGTGAACTTGTTAATGGAGCCAAAGGCATTTAGTGGATTTCGGGTATGCCCCCATAATCAATCATTTCCAACTTCTTAGAGATGCTAATTTAAGAAGAGTGAGGATCAGGGCGCCTGGATGGCTCAGTCGGCTGAACACCCAACTCTTGATTTTGGCTCAGGGCATGATCCCAGGGTCATGGGATACAGCCCCACATCGGGCTCCGTGGTGAATGTGGAGCCTGCTTGAGACTCTCTCTCTCTCTCTCTCTCTCTCTGCCCCTCTCCCTGTTCATGCTCTCTCCCTCTCTCTCTCTCTTTCTAAAAAAGAAGAAAGAAAGAAAGAAAGAAAGAAAGAAAGAAAGACAAGAAGGAATGAAGGAAGGAAGAAAGAAAGGGAATAAGAATTGTAGGGATTAGTGCCAGGACATTTACCCCCAAAATAAGGACCTTCCCAAACTATCTTTTCCACAAACAAACTTGTTTCCTTTGACTCAGTTACCTTTTCTTCATTTGTAGTCTTTCTGTTCTTTCTTTGGTCCAACCAGTGTTTTACTAAACACCCAATGTGTACTTCGATTGGCCCTGTGTAGGCAGGTGTAAACAAATCTACTATGGTTCCTGCAGGAGAAGAAAATCTTAAACCAATGATTACCATAAAGGATGCGGAGGATAGTGTGAGGAAAACAGGTGTTCCGCATGGGTCTCATGGAGCCCACCTTCTCTCACTAAGCCTGTTTCCATCATGGTAGGCAAATGGTATTTACCTTACAAGGTTTGTTTTTTGGGTTGTTTTTGTTTTGTTTTGTCCGTAAGGCTTATTAAGCTTCAGATGTAAAGCTCAGAGGTTAGAGGTAAAGCACTGAACAGGTGCCAATCAATGGTCCTAACAAAGGCCACTTTTTTAAAGCTTTTTCTCTCTTCCCAAACTGAAAATAGAGCAAACATTTGTAATACGGAGTTCCGCTGGCTGCCGATAAATCAATGCACGAAACAGCTTCTCAGAAAATAGTCCTACTAACTTTCTTTTTCTCTTCTGCCTTATTAAGTAATTAACAGCCAGCCAGTGGGAAATATCGGACAGGACCCTTGGTTCTCTATGCCTCCGCTGGAGGCATAATAACATTCTGCCACAAACCAATGCGTGGAGACATCCATCCTAGGTGACCAGAATGATGGCCACACCTCCAGTCAGGTCACCTCTCAGACGCTGTGCTGGCCAGCCACCTTCGTAGGGAATCATGCTGAGAAGGAAGCGGCTACCTCCGTGCCACACACAGAGTCCACTGTTTCAGAGGATTGTATTATTTACCATGGAGGGTGTCCATCCAATATGGTGGGGTGTGGCTGCAGGTTTCTCTCTCTGGCTTTGCTGCCCGATCACGTCAGTCTCAAGGCTGGTCTCCCAACTTCCTAATCCCACGGCTGCTGCACCCTTTAATGGGGGGAGTGGGGGATTTACCCTAAGTGAAGAGGCCCCCTGATGACTGGGTGTCCTCGGAGGTTTCGTCTCTCGGATTTGTCCACACTGAGCCTCCAGCCCCTCCCTGGTTCCCCGAAGTGTCTGCTGGGAGCTTCCTGCTCTGGTAAGTGGTGACTCTCTGCCTGTGTGTCTCTCCATTTTGGGGCCTAGGGGGCGGCGGCCTGCCTGTGTCCTCACGTCCCCTACAGATTTAGGAAGAGTTGTTGACTTTCCAGCTCGTTCGGGTTTTTACTTGTTAGCGTGGAGTATCAGCTTCTAAGCTTACGGGCTGGATCCAAAACCAAGTCTTATTTTTCTTCTGCCTGCCTACAGAGCACTCTGAATAGATAGGAGAATTTGCATAACTGAAACTCTGGTCGTTCATTTCAGATAGTCTCTGTGAGTTTCAACTCGGAAGAACTTTCTAGAACAAGTTAATTGTGTATTTGAAGAGGAGCTAAGTCCTCCCTGGTTTGGGCAGAGGTGCGGCCTCAGATCACAGGGGTGGGACGGCTCGCTTCTGGTTGAGCCTTACTCACGTTTACTCATAGTTTAATTCTGACTCTGTGTGGTAAGAATGCTTTATTTCCAGTCCCTCAGGGTGACAAGGGGGGCAAGGATTTTTCCCTCTTACCCCTCTGGTCCATCAAATCCCAAAATGCAGGTTCTTCTGGATTGGGTTTGTCCTCAGGATAAAAGGAGGTCAAGACTCACTTAACTCTGAGCTCCACTTTCCTGGAGATCTTAACCTAGTAAATTCCTTACTATCTTATCTGAGATTTTAAGAAAGTTTTTTTTTTTTAATGCATTTTACACAGCATTTTTAGTGATTTTCAGTGGGAGCGCTGTTCCAAATAACCTACCCAAACCTGCTGCTAGAAAGGGAAAGATACTCTATTTTCTTAATAGAATGTATTAATCTGAAATTTCCCTCCTTACTCTCATTATCTGACACCTCCAACGAGATTATACATTCCATTATATTCTGTCTTGATCACTCACGTATCCGCAAGGCTTGACTAGTGCCTGGCACATGGCAGGCATCTAACAAAGGGTTGTGACAACAACAACGACAATAATAATAATGCCGTAACGGTAAAATATCTTTTATATTTTATATTTTTATTAATTTAATGATTATTAATCAAATAATTATTGATTATTAATTACTTCAATCTTTTCTATTTTTGAAATATAATCTCCACCCCCTCACGGGGCTCGAACTCATGACCCCGCGATCAAGCGTCACACGCTCCACTGACTGAGCCAGCTAGGCGCCCCATAACAGTAAACGATGTTAAGCATGGGATGCACCTAGTGTCTTAGTTGACGGCTCTGCTCTAGTCCCCCCTTCTCCAAGTCATCTTACGTGCGGTGGGAGATTTAACTTTGGAGAAGCTCATGCTCTCAACTTCCAGTAGTCTCCCATTGCTTTTCCCATAGAGACCATATTTCTTAGCCTGGTATCCATACAAATCTGACCGTAAACTAATTTCCTATTCTTTTTGCATCCCGTGTTATCCCCCAAACCAGCCTACTTGGCATTTTCCGAACACGCAACACAACTTTGCGATCCCTAATTCCCTTGCCTTGGTTGTTCTTCCCATTAGCTCTTTTTTTTTTAATATGAAATTTATTGTCAAATTGGTTTCCATACAACACCCGGTGCTCCTCCCAGAAGGTGCCCTCCTCTTCCCCATCCCATGAGCTCTTCCTTCTGTTCCAAACCTTCTAATCCTTTGACACACTGCTCCCATTCCACTTCCTCTACGATTCCTTCTCTCATTCCCTGGCAAGAATTAGTGCTCCTTTCTTTAAACTCCCAGAGTGTGTTGGGCTTCCTTATATATCTCTTATCGCATGTGCTTTGCATCATAACTACTTCTCCACATGGACTGATGCTTCCCCAAAAAACTTGAGCGTGCCTTGCACATCGCACATCGTAACAAATATAAATAGAAAAATGGATCATCGAAACAGGCTTCGACTGTGAACCTCAAATAATGCCAGACAAGGGAATGTTTGTCTACTACAGCCAGAAATACCTTACCTTTCAGGCTTTTGGAGATTTCTGAATATACTAAGTGGGGTCAGGCAGTACCCATGCCAATGGACACTTATGTATTTTTATTGAAATTATTATTTAAAATTATATCCAGGTGTTTGACACCTTTCACAGAATGGTTGGGGGCCAACATGTTGTTCTTCCTTTCTTAATTTTCTTTTAAATTCTAAAGCACATGGAAATTTTTTCATCAGAGGACTCAAAGAATCTAGGGCTAAAAGTTAATTCTAACGACACCCACACCATTTTGAGTCTGACTCACATTTCCTATCAGCAGTTCCTGTAACCTTGTTGAATTTCTCATTTGTACTATTACTTCACCGAATGCCACAACCCTGAAAAACAGAAACCCAGGACAGCATTTCTCTTGTTTCCGGAGGCTAGGTCCTACAGGTGGGAAAGTCCAAGTTCTAAAACTGGACATTGGAAATCCTGGGTCTTCAGCCTAACGTGCTGGCTTTTTGTTTTGTTTTGCTCTGCTGTCTTTGACATTAGGAACTGGCAGCTATCATGTTACCAGTTATATTAATGCAATAAACAGACAGCATCATCATGTTTTGTTGACTACTAAGAATCTTCTAAGTTCTACGGAACAACACTTGTGGCCAAGGTATTCCCTCTGATACTCTTTCAAAGGATTTGGAGCAGGACCATTACTGGATGTATGACCACTGATGCTACCGCTAGAAAAACTCTCTAAGGCGGGAGTGTCACGGGCCAGGAAATCTAAACTGGATGCCAGCAATCTGAACAAGAACCCAGGAGGGCCCAACTGAGGGAAGCAAGGGTTCGGTGACGGGGGATGCCAAATGACGCTTGATACAGTTTCAGTCTGCTTAAAGGTTAAATCGGGTCATGCCTCATAAGATCTTAAGTCTGACATCTTGTCGATAATGTTGGAGGCACATTGGTGTGGAATGTCTTGTATCCCAACCAGGTTACGTGCCTCAAATCGATTCTTAACACAATCGCTGCCATAAATCCAAGCTTCTCTATCCCCCCACCCCACGTCACTCTTCCACATTCTTCTGTTCATCCCCATGTGGACCCAATCCCCGGCCCAACCTCTCCTCCAACCCCCCTGCTGCCCCTCCCAGTGGAACCTCCCCTTTGTAATCGGCAACCCCCTCCAGTTCCACCTTCCGGAGCCCCCTGCTCACCCTGAGAACGTTTTACTGCAGCCAGAGCAGTTGGGTTGGCTCACTCCCGCTCTCCGTCTCTCTCTCTCTCTCTCTCTCTCTCTCTCTCACACCTCTTAGACCTCAGGACCAGAAGCAAAAGCCATGCTTTCCTGGGTTGCCCTTACGCTTTGCAGGCCATGTCTCTCCCTCTCTGTTGCGCAAACCCCTGCTTTTTGAGACTCTCATCATTCACCTGCCACCTTCACGCACCGACTTCCGGAACACGCACTTCGCGCGTACACACGACCCCTCATATGCTCAAGGCTTTGGTTCCTGGCTGGCTGTCTTCTTCCCACCTTACCCCCTGCAGGATTTTTGGCCATTTCAATGCACATGGTGATGATACGTCCGCCATGCTGGCCTCTTAGAACTTTGACCACTCACATGCGGGTCACATGTGGCTTAGGTCAGCTGCACCTGGTTCCTTCCTGCCTTACCTGTCTTGTTTATGCCCTGAAACGGTGTTCTCTGTTTCTCCTCAGGACCATTCCAATAGCTTAGCGGTATGCTTCGGTATCTACATTCTGAGAAAGAACTTCTCTCTGAGGCACCGGCGGACTGGAGTTGGGTCGCGCTGGCTCCTAAGAGACAAATGTGAAATTTTCAGGGATTTTGCCAGCTCTTTGACATTAATTACGCTGGGGACTTGGAACTGGCCATGCTGGGAGTGTTTATAACCACTACAAGGCTTTGGTTTTCCAAAAGGGGTTTTGTTAAACATTTACCAGCACGTTCCTGTCTTATCCTTCATTCTCCTGCTGCTACCAGTGGGTTCTCTGCTGCTCCCCTCACCTTTGTCCCTGTCGAGGCAGGACTTCTCAAGAGCTGTCTCAGCCTTGAGTTCCCGTCCCCTGTTCACCCCTCACACCCACGCCAATCTAGCTTCCGTCTCTGTCAAAGTCACTTAACACCCGCACGTTACCAGACCCGAAAAACACCTTCTTGGTTACCTCACTTGAGTTTTGCCTTCAACTTCCCTACCCATGTCCTCCTCCTGAAAACACATTCTTCTCCTAGAAGTGTGAGACCACGCTTCTAGGTTTTCTCCTGCCTCTCTTGCTGGTCTTGTTTCAGGATCTGTTGTAGGCTTCTCTCTGCCTCCCTCAGACACACACACAACTTCCAAATGTTGGCTCCCTCACTTCCCCAACACCTTCTTCTCACGTGACCGCATCCTGTCTCCCTGTTTACACACTAAAGATTACTAAAGGGATACCTCATACCTCTCTGATCTCCACACTCCCCCAGATAACTGCCTATTTGACAACACTGTGGGGATGCACACTTTGCTCTAAATGTAACATGTCCTGGGGCACCTGGGAGGCCCAGTCGGTTAAGCGTCCGACTTCGGCTCAGGTCAGGATCTCACGGTTCTTGGGTTCGAGCCCCGCGTCGGGCTCTGGGCTGACTGCTCGGAGCCTGGGACCTGCTTTGGATTCTGTGTCTCCCTCTCTCTCTGCCCCTCCCCTGCTCATCCTCTTTCTTTCTCTCACTCAAAAATAAAAATAAAACATTGAAAAAAAAAAAAGGTTACATGTCCTGGGGTACCTGGGAGGCTCAGTAGTAGAGCATCTGACTTCAGCTTAGGTCACGATCTCCTGGCTCCTGAGTTCGAGCCCCACATCAGACTTGCTGCCGTCAGCCTGGGATCCTCCGTCCCCTTCTCTCTCTGCCCCTCCCCCACTGAGGCTCTCCCCCAAATAAATAAATATTAAAAAAAAAAGCAACATAACCTGATTCCTTCACAACCTGGCCAGCTAGCTCCTCCCCCCAGCTTCCCCACCTCAGCAAGTGGTGGCACCAGTCAGTCATTTGCCCAGGCTGGAAACTTGGGCCATCCAAGATTACTACTCGGTCATCATCGTTCCCCACCCTCAAGGCATCCGCAAGGTCTCTGTGTCTACTTCCTGGATATACGTGCGTCTCACCTCCCCCTGCCTCTGCCCGGGGCCAAAACCACACAGTCGTCCGAGTCACCCTCAAGCTCAGCCTCGCCTGTGTTTTCCCAGCAGCCTCCTCACTGGTGTTCACACTTCCACTGCTGCCCTTGATTTACCCCTCCCCCACCACCAACAGCCAGAGGGGACCGTTCAGAAAGAAGATCCTAGAAATTAAAATGGCTTTCACAAACTTTGAGAATGCGTGGAAGAGTCATCATTTCACTGTTAAAATGGCCAGTGCCAAGAACGCAAATATAGAATAAACTACCAATAAAACAGTCTTGCAAACTGCATAGAAATAAATTCATAGAAGAGTTCAAGAGGGCAGGCGTGACGGAAAAATTAGACGGAAATTATTCATCTTGTGATGGATCAGTTTGATGGAAATTCTTTTTTTTTTTTTAATTTTTTTAACATTTATTCATTTTTGACACAGAGAGAGACAGAGCATGAATGGGGGAAGGTCAGAGAGAGAGGGAGACACAGAATCCGAAACAGGCTCCAGGCTCTGAGCTGTCAGCACAGAGCCCGACGCGGGGCTCGAACTCACGGACCGCGAGATCATGACCCGAGCCGGAGTTGGACACCCAACCGACTGAGCCACCCAGGCGCCCCAATGATGGAAATTCTTTATACTTTATTTCTCTTTTTTAATGTTGATTGACTTTTTTTTTTTTTTTTTTTTTTTTTACCATTTATTTACTTTTTTGAGAGACAGAGCAGGAGCAGGGGAGGGGCAGAGAGAGAGGGGGAGACACAGAATCCGAAACAGGCTCCAGGCTCCGAGCCGTCAGCACAGAGCCCGATGTGGGGCTTGAACTCACGAACCGTGAGATCATGACCTGAGCCAAAGTCAGATGCTTAACCGACCGAGCCACCCAGGCGCCCCTATTGATTTATTTTGAGAGAGAGAACACATAAGTTGGGGAAGAGCAGAGAAAGAGAAGGAGACACAGAATCTGAAGTAGGCTCCAGGCTTCGACGTGGGGCTCAAACCCATACACCGTGAGATCATGACCTGAGCCAAAGTCAGATGCTTAACCAACTGAACCACCCAGGTGCCCCTTTGTATTTTAAATTTATAAAATTCTCATAGGCATCATCTTATCCCCTTTTGTTTGAAGAAATAATTTTTTGTTACATGAATTTAAGCTTTGAAATAGTAGCTGTCATTTTATTCACTTATTTTAAAGATTTTATTTTTAAGTCATCTTTACACCCACCATGGGGCTTGTACTTACCACCCCGAGATCAAGAGTCACACGTTCCATTGATTGAGTCAGCCAGGTGCCCCTGAAAATAACAGTTATCACTTTAAAAACAGCAAAACATGCAAGAGGAATTTAAAAATTCAAAGGTGTGGGGGTGAAATAGGTGAAGGTACTTAAAAGCATCCTTATCTTGATGAGCACTGAGTAGCCTATGGAATTGTTGAATCACTATGTTGTACACCTAAAACTGATTTAACGCTATGTTAACTCTACTGGAATTACAATAAAATAGAAAAAAAAAAACATTCAAAGTTTAACAATATCCTTGAAAATGACGGCCGAAACCTTTTGCATACAAGCTACCAAAAGAAAGCTGCTGCATGCCAGGTCTGCCTAAAATTATCTAATCAAACAAAAATCACTCAACTAATGTTCATCCTTCGCTATGGTATAAACAGATAATGGGAGTCTTACAAAGTTTTCATATACCTATGGACTTTTGTGAAATTACTTTTTTTTGGAAAATTTTTTTTGAGAGAGAGAGAGAGGGACAGACAGACAGAGCATGAGTGGGGGAGGGGCAGAGAGAGAGGGAGACACAGAACCCGAAGCAGGCTCCAGGCTCCGAGCCGTCAGCGCAGAGCCCGACGCGGGGCTCGAACTCACGGACCGCGAGATCATGACCTGAGCCGAAGTTGGACACGCACCCGACTGAGCTACTCAGGTGCCCCCAATTTACCTTTTAAAACGAAATCAGCTACCCCCTTAACCTTTCCTGTGCTAGGCTGGAAATTAAAACGGCTTTTTTTTTTTTTTTTTTTTTTTTTTAATTTATTTTTGGGACAGAGAGAGACAGAGCATGAACGGGGGAGGGGCAGAGAGAGAGGGAGACACAGAATCGGAAACAGGCTCCAGGCTCCGAGCCATCAGCCCAGAGCCCGACGCGGGGCTCGAACTCACGGACCGCGAGATCGTGACCTGGCTGAAGTCGGACGCTTAACCGACTGCGCCACCCAGGCGCCCCAAAACGGCTTTTAAGGATCCCAAGGATATGTGGAAAAGTGATTCTCTCACCCTTGAACTTGCCAGTAATTTTTTTTTTGAAATTATAGTAGTTTTCCAATTGACCCAGAAGACTCCCGAGTCAGATCACCCTTTTTAAAATGGAAAACAGATGGTTTTAACACGCTGCCTAAAACCTTCGCATCACATCTAATCTAAGATCCACATACCTTTCCTACGGGCCCTGCATAGCCTGGCCTTTACCTTTCTCTCGGCTTTATCCTGTGTCCCTTGTTCTCGAACTCCACCAGCATCACGGACACCGGCTTCCTCTCAGTCCCTGGGACACCTTCTTCCTTCAAAATTAGTGGTGTTGGTGGAGGTGGTAAGGGTTTTGTCTTTCCCCTCCGGGCGTTTGCACAAGCTCTTCCCTCTGTCCAGGGACACTTTCCCTTTCACTTTCTGCTGACTTCATCTCATCTTTCAGGGCTTGTCTCAAACACCATGTTCCAGAAAAGCGTGGCAGGCCGGGGGTCCAGCGGTGCATTATGGACAGAATGGACAGATCAGGCAAACAGCAAGTTGCCTCCCTTTCAAGTAAGTAAATTCGTATCTTAAATTGACTGCGTGGTTGGTAAAGTAACACCGCCTTGAATTTGTTGTGTATGCTTCGGTTTCTTGAGAGGTGGCTTTGGCTGAGCCCCCTGGGACCAGGAGGCGACGGCAGAGATGCTCTATAGGGCAGGACCACGTTCCTCCAGCTGCCAAGGGCTTCAGAGTGACCGCTGGTCTTTTCCAAGCTCTCCTTTGTGCCTTGACAAATGTCAGCCAGCCCCATGTCTTGGGTCCATTCGCCAGAAGCAGAGGCGAGGTGGGGGTTCTTGTGCAAGTGGTGAGCTGGGCACGTGCTCTCAGCAGGAATCTGCGGGAAGGTGGGAGAAGCCGGGAAGGGCAGGGAGGCAGCTAAGAAAAGCCGGGCCTCAGCCTGATCCCCGAGATGCAACACGAATGGCACCACGGAGCGGTTCCTCTTTGAAGCAGAGGGTCTGGGCTGTGTCCCTGCACCTGTCAGTCACTGGCTGAGGACACCTCGACGGTGGGGCGTACAGGTAACCTCACAGAGACTGAGGAGGCCGTTGGGAACCCTCAACAGCCAACACCCAGCAGTCCGTTGCATCCTCCAGGTAAAAGGGACCCGGGTTGGGAACCAGACGCTATGGATCATCTCAGGACAGGATTGTTCAGCCACGGTGCTATTCACATTTGGGGCTGGACAATTCTTTGTTGCAGCGGGGGCGGGGGGGGGGGGGTGGGGAAGCTGTCCTGTGCATTGTAGTGTGCTTACCAGCATCTCTGGCCCCCACCCACCAGATACCAGTAGCACACCCCCACCCCAGTCTCTAGATCTTGCCAGATGTCCCCTGGAGTGTGGAACTGCCTTCTCCTCCCCAGCCATCCCAGGATATTCTGTGGGAGGGAGCTCCTAGCCATTGCACTGCCCGTTCACCGAGGATAGAGCATCGTACACACACATTCCACTGTGTGTAAGCGTGTGTGTTCGTGCACATGCGCGCGCAAGGTGAGGAGCCTGAGCTTCTCCGAATACGACTTGCTAAATGAAGGCTGGGGCAAGCCGGAATGAAAGGAATCATCCGGGAAAAGATCTACAAATGGCCAATCAGCACACGAAAAGGTGCTCAACATTACCAACCATTAGGGAAAGGCAAATCAAAACCACAATAGGATCCCACCTCATACCCGTCTGGATGGCTACTATTAAAAAAACACAAAACACAGAAAAGGACAAGTGTTGGGAAGGATGCGGACAAAGGGAAACCCTCGTGCGACTCTTGGTGGGAAAGTAAAATGGTGAAACCACTCTGGAAATGACAGTTCCTCAAATAATTAGAAGTAGTATTACCATACGATCCAACAATCCCACTTCTGGATATCTGGATAAATATATATATCCCACGGAACCGGAAGCAGGGTCTTAGAGTGAAATTCATACAGGCATATTTATAGCAACATTATTCACGAGAGCCAAAAGGTAGAAGCAATCCAAACTTCCATCGATGGATGAATGGATAAAGAAATTGTACATACAGTTGACTATCACTGAGACTTGGAAGGAAATTCTGACACATGCCGTAACGTGGATGAACCTTGAGGACATCATGCTCAGTGACAGGAGCCAGTCACCAAAGGGCAAATATGGTGGGATCCCACTTCTATGAGGTATCTGGAAGAGTCAAGTTCATGGAGACAGAAAGTGGAACAGTGGTTGCCAGGGACTAGGGCAAGGGGGGGGAGTGGGGTGTTGCTTAACGCAGAGCATAGTTTCGCTTTTGCAAGATGAATCGAGTTCTGGAGGTTAGTTGCATAAGCAAGTGAATGGACTCAACACTGCTTGAACGGTACACTTAAAATGATTTAAATGATTTTTTTTTATTTTTATATATATTTGTAATTTTAGAGAGCACGTGAGCAGGGGAGAGGGAGAGAGAGAACCTCAAGCAGGCTCCAAGTTGAGCACAGAGCCCAACACGGGGCTCGATCCCACAACCCTGGGATCATGACCTGAGTCAAGATCAAGAGTCGGACGCTCAAGCGACTGAGCCACCCAGGTGCCCCTAAATGATTTTTTGAAAATCCTATGATAGTTGTGGCGGGGGAAAAAAATGACAAAATAAAAGTAAGGTAACCGGTCTATAAATTCAAACTGGTGTATTTCCACAGCTTCCTAGAGCCCAGCTACGCTCTTACAGTAATTAGTGGTAGCATATTATTTAAATTTGGGAGGGGGTTGTTTTACGACCTCTTCGCTGTATAATCAATTTTAAACGACAACTGCTAGATTCGAAAGTTGGAAAGAGAGATTGATCCTGTGGAGTGGCACTTTGCGTTTAGAATCCCCTGGTCCCCCAGGATGGGGATTTCTCCAGCAGGCAGGGTTCCCAGCCAGGCCTTCCCACTGCAGACTCCCCCCTCCCGCAGATGACATCCACGTGTTTCAATATTGAGTCGTCTACTGGGTGTTTCCTGAATGAAGTTCTCAATTCCAGATGAATAAGACTTCCCCAGAAACCCGACGTGATGGTCAGGGCACTGCCTCTTCCCGGCAGAAGCATGCCCTCCCACACCACCGCAATGTCATGAGGGATTACGAAGGGCGGGTTCCTCAGACAGAGAGTAGAGCGTGTTTGTACAACGGGACTTCATGGGAAAGCAAAACTTCCATGCAGATTCATTCATTCGTTCGTTCGTTCGTTCGTTCATTCATTCTACAAATATGTACCGTGTGCCAATGTTAGGAAGGCACTGGAAAACCACTATTAAAAATGAAGACAGGGGCACCTGGGTGGCTCCGTCAGTTGGGCATCTGACTCTTGATTCCGGCTCAGGTCACGATCTCACGGTTCTGAGCTGGCAGCGTGGAGCCTGGGTGGGACTCACTCATTCTCTCTCTCTCTCTTTCTCTCTCTCTCTCCCCCCTCTCTCCCTCTCTCACTGCCCCTTCCCTGCATGCTCTCTCTCTTTCTCTCTCTCTCTCCCCCCTCTCTCCCTCTCTCACTGCCCCTTCCCTGCATGCTCTCTCTCTTTCTCTCTCTCAAAATAAATAAACATTTAAATAAAAAAATGAAGACAGGGCTTTACTAAAGCCATTTTATTGAGGCGTAATTTACACACAATACAATTCACCCTTTCAGGTGTACAGCTCTATAAGCTGACAATGTACATAGTATAACGACCACCACAATCAAGATGCAGAATATTTCTGGGGCGCCTGGGTGGCTCAGTCGGGTGAGCGTCTGACTTCATCTCACGTCATGACCTCACAGTTTGTGGGTACAAGCCCTGCATCGGGCTCTGGGCTGACAGCTCAGAGCCTGGAGCCTGCTTCGGACTCTGTGTCTCCCTCTCTCTCTGTCCTTCCCCCACACACACTGTCTCTCTCTCTCTCTCTCTCTCTCTCTCTCTCAAAAAAGGAATAAATGTTTAAAAAAAATTTTTTTGAAGAGGCAGAATATTTGTCACCCCGAAAGTTCTCTTGTGCCCCTTTGTAGCCAAGCCCTCCCCTTCCCCACAGCCCCTGGCAACCACCAATTTGATTTTTGTCCCTATAGTTCTGCCTTTTCCAAATGTCAGATAAATGAAATCACAGTGTGTAGCTTTTGTGTCGGGCTCCTTTCGCTTAGCATAATCCTGTTGAGATGCCTCCATACTGTTGCCTGTATCAGTAACTCCTTCCTTTTCATTACTGAGTAGTATTCCACTTTGTGTACGTAACACAATTTATTTGCCCATTCTCCAGTTGATGAACATTCAGGCTGTCTCCAGTTTCCAGCATTACGAATAAAGCTGTTACAAACATTAGCATATAGGCCACTGCGTGGGCAGAAGTTTTCGTTGCTTTCGGATTAATACTTCGGAGTGGCATTGCTGGATCATTTGGACAGTGTCTGTTTAAGTGAATAAGAAACTGCCCAACTGGTTTCTTTTTTTTTTTTTTTCATATAAAATTTATTGTCAAATTGGTTTCCATACAGCACCCAGTGCTCACCCCAACAGGTGCCCTCCTCGATGCCCATCACCCACCCTGCCCTCCCTCCCACCCCCCATCAACCCTCAGTTTATTCTCAGTTTTTAAGAGTCTCTTATGCTTTGGCTCTCTCCCTCATTTTTTTTTTTTCCAACTGGTTTCTAAAATAGCTCCACCTCTTTGCATTCCTACCAGCAATATATACCATCTGGATCCTCACCAGGCAGACAAAGCTTTTCACAAATATCAGCCTCTTATTTATTTCAGACCTGCAGTAATCATGGTCATTATATCCTCAGCAAAGTGTGGCCACGTCTTTAAGCTTCTCGCTCTATAAGCTGGGGCTCAAAAGTCTGCACTGCTTGGTTGTTTCGACTAGGCACACTTCTCTTTATATAAAAATGCCTTCATGATCTCATTAGGTTTAAGAAATTACAGCAGGGCAGAATTAGCCTTTAGCAAAATAGAAACAGACACAGGATAGAATAGTATATGCTTAGTGTTGGAAGGAATCGTAAAAGCCTTCTCTGTCCCACCCCCCTGGGATGCTCGAATCTCATCTTACTATGTCCCCGGAGAAAGGACTTCCAGGTTCTGCCGCAATCAGTTCTCTTTCAGGGATCTCGTTTCCTCCTGAGGCAGTGTAGTAATCAGCAGTCTGTTGCTCAAAGATACAGTCCTCACGAATTGCGCGAGCTATGGACAGTCACTCCAGTTTGAGGGTTCACTGGTCTCCATTTGGGGCACGGGGGCCCACGTAATTCCAATCCCTATTTTTATCTGGCATCTCTCCGAATATTTGAAAACAGCTCTCCCGTCTCCTGAAGTACCTCCTCCCTCCTAGACTAAGCATCGCTAGTTCTCTTGACCATCCTCACCCAACTTTTGAGTTCCTTCTCCATGCTGTCCCCCTCCTCTCGACAGATACAGCCATGTCTAATCTTCCCAAACCGGGAGCTCAGTACTGATCCCCAAACGAATAGGTCTAGAAAACATGGCGTGGATTCTGCTCTAGAAAACATGGCGTGGATTCTGCTCTAGAAAACATGGCGTGGATTCTGCTCTAGAAAACATGGCGTGGATTCTGCTCTAGAAAACATGGCGTAGGTTCTGCTCCAGGGCCTCATAGTCACTTTTTTGACAGATGTTCTGGGTGCCTCACACTGAGCTTGCTGTCAGCTATTATTATCTGTTAGCCTGGCTACTTAGTCCTATCTTCCCCCATCTGTATGTGTAGACTTAAATTTTGGGAGACTCAAGGGAAGGACCTAAAATGTTCTCATTATAGATTCATCCAATGCTCCAAGTTTCCAGGGCTTTGGGTGACCCTGATTTGTTTACTATCTCAACTTTGCATCACCTCCAATTTTTTTTAATTTTTTTTAACGTTTATTCATTTTTGAGAGAGAGAGAGAGAGAGTAAGTGGGGGAGGAGCAGAGAGAGAGGGAGACCCAGAATCCGAAGCAGGCTCCAGGCTCTGAGCCGTCAGCACAGAGCCCGACGCGGGGCTCAAACTCACGAACCGCGAGATCGTGACCTGAGCCGAAGTCGGACGTTTAACCGACTGAGTCACCCAGGTGCCCTGTCACCTCCAAATTTGATAAGAGCAAGTCTACAAAACCTTTGTTCAGCAATGAATATTTGTTGAGCACCTCCTATGTCCTATGCTCTTGGCCAGGCCCTGTGAATACGAGATGGATGTGGCTATTTCTGGAGGAGCTCACAGCGGTCGGGTGAGTTTTGAGCTACACTGAAAGCCTCGCACAGGATTCCACGAGTGTGAGCATCAGAACACCATGGGCTCTGTCTTCTGATGAGTCACTAACCCACCTACTTGCACAGCATCCAGCCCAGATGTCTCCATTTTGCCCACACGGCTGGCATGAGAAAGCCTGAAGACCACGCAGCAATGTCCACACGCCCTGTCCTACGTCGCTGCTGAGCTAGGGGTCAGAGCATTCAGAGGGGTGAGGACCACAGTCTTCTGTGAACTGTGTTTAGCAAGTGGCCAGCCCACACTCTGACCACATCCCCACTGTGCTCACCCCGCTTCCCTTAATCTCAAAACATTACATAAACTTATTCACATGCACAAAAGGATTACTGAAAAAATACCATGGTTTGAAGTAGATAATGAGCTCCCGGGGTGGCGCAGCTTACAGGAACAGGTAACTAACTAGAGCGTAAATATGAAAGAATACCCTACACAGGGAAAATTGTATCTTAGGGGGTAAGCCTCCTTTCAGAGTAATAAGTCTTGTGTCGGACAATTTGGGCAGTGGCCAAGAGGCTTCTTGGGCTGTGGAGATTGGCAGTCTAGGTGCATAGTGATTTTTTGCAAGAGGAGAGGAGAGAAGAGGCCCAGCACTGACCCCCCCCCCCCTCACCCCACCCAGAGGCCTGGGCCCAGCTCCCTCCAAGAAGGGAAAAGACTGCCTTGGGCGCTCCAACTCCACATGGGAGAAAGGCAAGCTGGGTATGTGTGCACACTTAACCACTGTTTGACAGCCGTTTTATTGGCCCCATGGAGCATTTATAGATCTCTGGTTTGGATTGTTTCCCTCTCCCCCCAGACCACCCCCATCGGGGAAAGTGTTTCCAGAGGTGAGACCTCCTTTACAGGAAGAAATCAGCATAGAACCGCAGATTGTAGGGGCGAGGGTGGTTTGGGTCACTGACGACTATGATCCCAAGGAGCAAACCTTTGGAAAAGGGTGGCTTCCTCAGGAAGTTCTTCTTCGACCTGCAGGGAGAAGGGCTTCCAGAAAGCCCCCTCCTCTCCACCCCTGCTCCAGAAAGGTCTCCTACAACGCCCAGGAAACAGGCTTCTAATCCAGAACGTGACAGGTGCCGACCAGTTTAAAGGACAAAGCCCGAACCGTGTGTGGTTTGTTTCTCCCTCATTTCCACGGGAAGAACTAACCCACCCCCACCCCCTCAGGGACAGGACACCCCCCCCCCTCCCCCGCATCTGATTCTGCGGCCAAAGCTCGGTGAACTCTTCCCCGTTCTGTTGTTTACTCACTTCTCGCAGGGTCTCTGCTCAGCCCGGGGAAGCCGAGCCGCGGCTCCTCAGATGTTATTTATCTTTTCCTGCGAGGGATCTGTGACAGTCCAGGGTGTCGTGTATCCTGTGAGATTGTTTATCACCCAGCCCCGCCGCGGCCCGGAGCGGCCGCCTCGCCAGCACTTGACGTCCCGAAACCCCGGACTACGTGAGCCAGCGGAGGGCGGGGAGGTCCCCCCTTGGGCGCTGGGGTGAACCCGCGTCCTCTGGAGCCTGCTGCGACGTGTCCTCAGGCCAGGGCCCTGACCCCGGGCGCCCAGGTGAAATTGACCAGACAGCCGCGCGCTGCGCCAGCGCCCCCCTCCCCCGCCGGCTCCGCGGAAGTCCCCGCCGAGCGCCACCGGCTCGGACGCCGGGCCCCGCGGGGACCCCCCCAGGCGCAGCGCCCCCTCCCCCCACCCCACCCCCCCGCCCCCGGCCGGTCCCGCACGGCCCGGCGCCGCCGCGGCCAGGCGTGGGGTCAGGGCGCCCCGGGCGCTCTCCGTGCGGAGTCACCGGCGGGTCAGCCCGGCGCAGCGGCCTGGCTCTCCAGGGAACCCTGGGGGGAGAGGCTGCCCCGCGGCCCCCTCCCCCTGCGGGCGCGCGGAGAGCGCTCCCGCCGCCGAGTCCCGCCAGGAGCCGGGCACCGCCGGGCGCGGGGGCCGCCGTCCGCTCGGGCTCACCGCAGGAGCGGGGCTGGCGCCCGGGCGGGCGTGGGGCGGGAGACGCGCGGCTCCCGTAGGACCGAGGCCGGGGGACGCCGTGAAAGCGGCCCCTAGGGGGACTCTGGGCTGAGGCGTGTCTCTCTCCCTCGCCTTTGCCTTTCCGTTCTTTGCGTTTGCAGCCTTTCCCCTTGGTTTTCCTGCCCTTCCCTTTCTCTTTTGGTCTTCTGGACGCTTTTGGAGGGCTCGGTCTCCCTGGCCAGCTTTAGGAGCGCGCCCGGGGAGCGGAGGCAGGACGGGAAGGGGCTGCGCCCCCGCGCTGCCAGCGCATCCTTGCACCACACGCGCGCACACGCACATGCACACTCACACGCTTAGGGGGAAAGATCAAACGCTCTCGGCGGCCCGAGGTCTGTTTTCTCAGGCGTCCTCCCCCCATCGCCGCATTGTTAGCGGGACAATGGGCTCCTGTGTCCGTCTTGTTGGCACCGGTTTCGTACGATGCAGGAAACAGCATTTCCTCTCGGCGCTGGAAAATTAACTTGGATCGTGCTTTTCCCTTTTTATTGAGAATCCGCACACACCCCGGGAAACCCGAGCTCCCGGAGAGGGGAAGGAGCGGCAGCAAGTAGACGTCCCGAAGTCCTGCCCCGGCCCGTCCCCTTCCCGCTCAGCTCACGGCTCCAGGGGCTCTGCCAGAGGAGGAAACTCCCGGCGCTGAACAATGAGATGGGGCTGGGTGTCTCAACGGTGACCCTCCCAGTGGGGCCGACGGGACCGACTGTGCCAAGCGTCGGTCAGAGCCCCCGCGCGGCCCTGGGGCAGAGGAACTTGGCGCAAAGACCACCCCCGCTGCGCAAAGACCACCCCCCCCTCCCCCGCACACACCTCGGAAGGCACCAGCCGTGGGTTCCCAGTTGGCTGCCTCTGCGCCTCGCCACGAGTTTGCCTAGGTGGTCCTAAAATGCACGGATATGAGTGAACCGTTAGGCCCACAAAGTTGCTAGTAAGTATTCTTGCACTCCGCTTCTGCTTTGGTGTTGATCTCACTTTGCCCTGGCTCTTGTCTCCGGAACTAACACCAGATGCCAAAATCAGAGAAGCAGAGAGGGGTCTTCTCTGTCTGCATTTGTCACTGCAAATGTTTCCCCAAAATGTAGACATCTGTGCCTCTCCGAGCTAGTCCCCCGTCTCCTACTGTTCACATCTGTAGGCTGGGCGTCCAAACAGCCCAGCGCGGAAAGTGCCGTAACGTGTATGCGTGTATGTAATTTACATGCTATTCTCTGTGCCTTACAAGAGTGTGTGCACACTTCTCCTGCAGAATGTGTTTAGTGACTGCAATACCACCGCCACCCCCGTGTCCTCTGCCCAGCTTCTGATGGCCGCCTGCGGAGAAGACAGGGCTTGGTGTCAAATCCACCGTAGGCGTCCCTCTGCTTCTCATGCATCTTTTGCAACAAACTCTTCAAACATTTCAATGGAAACTCTTCCCAGATACCTCTCCCCCCACATATGCGGAACTTCTCCTGCTATCAACACCCCCCCACTCCCGCTAGAGAGGCACATCTGTTAAAATCCATGAACCTACAGGGACACATCATTACACCCAGGTCCATAATGCACATTAGGGTTCACATATGGTGCCCTACATTCCGTGGGTTTGGAAAAATGTATAGGGACACGTACCCATTATTATAGTGTCCTACAGAGGATGATACCATACTCCACTCTAAAAATCCTGTGTTCCATCTGTTCATCCGTCTAAACCCTCAGTTTTTTAGTTTATCATCATGCCTGACATTAAGATCAAAACAGGAGACTATCAAAAGGGACTTGGAGGGCTTTCTATCCTACATGAGTAAGATATAAATCAGAATTGCAAGGATCATTGATCTGTTGCTGCCACTGGCTTCCAACACTCCAGGTTTAAAATCTCCCTTTTTCTGAGGTACCTGGGTGGCTTAGTTGGTTAAGCCTCCGACTTCAGTTCAGGTCACGATCTCATAGTTCGAGCCCTGCGTCAGGCTCTGGAGCCTTCTTCCAGTTCTGTATGTCTCTCTCTCTCTCTCTCTCTCTGCCCCTCTCCCACTCATGCTCTGTCTCAGAAATAAATAAACATAAAAAAAATTTTTTTAATCTCCTTTTTTCCTGACCACCCACATTTATCCCGTCTTCCTTTTCCAACTGCCAGAGTTAGTGGTCTGTAAAACAAATGCTTAAATATTTAAATCCTCTAGGGAAGCACTAAAATGAATGAATGAATGAATGATCATATTCTGTCTTTTTGTTTACACGTTATTTTATTTATAACCTTAGAAAAGAGATTATAGCTTTGTGGTGATAGAAATAAATTGGGGGGAAACAGGCAGAGGAATCTCAAAGAAGGTATAAATTGGGTGCCTCCTAATGGCTCAACAAATATTTTGTAATGGTGAAAAAGTTGACTGGCTCCGATGGTTAGTTGAGATGCATTGAGACTTATCCAACAGACTGTGCAAAATCCTGTCGCTGTGAGTGTGCTTCTTAAGAGGGTCCTCCTTTCTTTTGCAAAAATACTGCCTCTGAAAACACTGTTGCTCTTATCTTGCCAGGGCCTATTGATAGAGCATGCAACTCTGATTTGAACCTACTGTAGTTTTTACTGATCTTTTTAAGTTTTTTTTTTTTTTTTTTTTAGTGCTTATTTATTTTTGAAGAGGGGGAGGGGCAGAGAGAAAGGGAGACACAGAATCCAGAGCAGGCTCCAGGCTCCGAGCTGTCAGCACAGAGCCCGATGAGGGGCTCGAACCCACAGACCGTGAGATCATGACCTGAGCCGAAGTCGGACACTTAACCGACTGAGCCACCCAAGCACCCTGGTTTACTTATCTTTTTATATATTTGTTCCAACTGGACAATGAGCCCCTTAGAGCATTGCCTTGGATCTCCTGGCCTATCATCATTTCCTGCACCTAGAAGCAGATCAATAAATGTCGGATGGTGGTAATATACTAGTAACTAGGTAGATATACTAGTAACCTGTGTGAAATGAATGCAGAGGTCAAAAGTCATCATGTAGCAAATTAAATGATGTCTAATGCCCTCCAGTGGCAGTTTTCCAATGGCATACGTGGATGTGCTTCCAGGAACCAGTGGCGAAGGACCTTTTACCAGAGTGATTTTTATATTTGCGGTCCCGCAGCCTAGGACCATTTTGCAAACATCTCTCCCAGAGGAATGACAGCAACAGATGAAGGCAGATTGCTATCCCAAACCTACTAATGGGGAAAAGGATCGAAGATTCAACTTTCCCTGTCACCCTCCCTTGAAGGAACACCTTTCTGAACATGCTCTTTGCTCTCTGAACTAGAAAGAAAAGAAAACCCTTTGGAAAAGAAATGCTCAGAGCTGGGGAAGATGATGGGAGGTTTGAATCCTCTGTTCTCTTCAGTGGAAATGGCGGTCAGCACCCATAGCTCCAGATTCCTAAGGCTCCCATCTGTCCACACATCCCGTTGGTGTTTCCACCTATTTCATTGCTGCCAGCATCTGAGAGGCAGGTAATGTCCCCCACCCCACCCCCCACCCCATAGCCTTCTCACAAAAGGATTGGCCCAAATTTAAGCTAAATAAGTCAGGGGCTTATGGAGCTGGGTAGCTTCTTTGATAACCTTCAGCCAGGGGGATGTTAGCAGCTCACAGATGCAAAATGGCCACGTTTCCACTTGCTTTCCAATGGACTGTTCGTGTTGGCTTCACTTGCGTGGGTGACCAGAGAGAAGTCTTTTCTTTCCTCCATGGATTGCTGAAACCTATCAGTAAAACTGCTCCTTGGCTCCATAACATGGAAGTCTATATGAAAGAAATTCATTCAGGGAGCTATAAGGTGCCCTCGCTTGCTTTGTGAGGGATCCCACCTCTGCCCTCCGTCTCCGGGTGTCTTCCTGGGCTTCTGATCTGGTTCTTCCCCTGCCCCCACCCTCCTAGTTCCTATCCCAGTTTCCTGCCTAGTAATCTTTTCCTTCTAGGACTGTTGCTCAGTCTCTCTTCGAGAACTCTGGTCCTGAGGCTGAGGCTTGGTTGAGAGCCCTATCAGACTCCCCTTGCCTCCTCCCTTCCTGTGAAATCAGTCCACCCTGACTTCTTACTGTGGCGTTCTGCCCGTATTTTCAAGAGTTCTTTTCCTTCATTTTCGTCTCGTGTCCCCACCGCTGATTAATTTCTTGGGCCTGGACTAAAGAGTATGATGATCTGTGGGCATCCCTCCGACATGAACATCCATCCTGGGCAGGGACAGATTGTCTCGGCCTCAGCTTTCTTCCTTTCTGGGCTTTACTTTCCTTCGTTGGCTTCAGCTTATCGGGAGTGTCTGACCATTTCCCTATTGGACCCGGTGACAGCTCGAACCCTTTCTGCAAAGGAGGCACGTTTAAATGAAAACACAAAAATCAATAGACGGTCAGAGTTAGGGCACCTGAAAAAAATAGCAGCATGTGCCTCGCACCAAGACTTGAAATACTGTGTGAGTTGCAAGCACCTTGCAGGTTTCAGTCTGCAAGGCCAGATTCCAAGCCTGTTTACTTCCTCCTGGGTAATCTGTTCACATTTTAGGCAGGCTGCCATCTGGAGAGCAGCGGTACCTTAGATTTTTCAAATGGCTGGATTCTCCCACAAGTTTGATTCACCGAGTCCAAGAATGACTCAGCCTTTACGAGCCACATGCCTTTAATGAATTACACCATATAAAAGAAAAGTCATCTAATGGAGAAACGCTTGGTGTAGTAAATACTCTTTAAAAATCTTAAACGTGAATAGTAAAGAGCAGTACGCAGACCTCCTAGTGTCAGTAGCTTATAATATTTTAAATTTTCATCTAAATGACTCTACCCTGTCCTAAGCAGTTTGTGTTCCATGAGTAGATTTCAACTTATTTTATGACTTAGAACATGATTTAATTAAGACATCTGGATAAATAAAATTCTATGACTTTGTCACCAGTCTCCAGTTGTATTTAGTGCCTGGCCCTATGTGTATGTATTTGAGTGGAAAACATATTTTTTAAAAAAAAATGTGTATTTATTTTTGAGAGAGAGTGGGCAGGGGAGAGGCAGAGAGAGAGAGGAAATAGAAGATCTGAAGCGGGCTCTGCGCTGACAGCAGTGAGCTTGATACGAGGCTCGAACTTATGAACCGTGACCTGCGCTGAAGTCCTACGTTCAACCAACTGAGCCCCCCAGGTGTCCCTGGAAAACATCTTTTTAACTCACTTCAAACTTTTCAGGCCCTATTTCCACCTCTCCCACCAGCCTTTTTCCTGTATTAACTCTGGGTTCATAGTAACGGAAAGCCTGTCCTTCACCAATGGAAATGGAACCTTTTTATTAAAATGCCTGCTTTGCCTCTCGCCCTCTTTGTTTCCCTCCCAAGGGCCCTGAATGAAGGAGAAAAAGTGAAATGACAGGTGACCCACCAGCATCAGGAACGCCATTGGTCACCTTTCTTCTTTGTAATCAGAAGAATTTACATTTTGGCCATCTTTGTTAACTAGGCTCTTTGCCCGTTGAAGTCAGAGTTCATGTTCAGACATCAGACACGCTGGCATACCTCTCCACTCACGTGCATGCATACACACACACACTCACGTTCGCACACGCACATCTATGCATACACACCTCGTCACCCCGTCCAGGGCAAACCAATCCACAGGGTACACTGGGCCAGCAAGACTGAATCTCCTAGAAATTTAAATCATTAAGAGATACAGGCAGAGTAAGTAGGTTGACAAATGAATCATTTTAATGGGGAAGCCCTACTGAGCACTTAGCATGGGCTGAGAACCCTGTTAAGTACAAACATGCCCTTTCCTTGCGACAGCCCTAGGAGGTACGTAACTGTTTTTAAATGTAAATCTAAATCCCTACCACCCCCACCTCCTCTGCCACTTTGATACCTGACCCAGTTGTTTCGGTTCCAAGAACCTTTCAGAGCTGTCCTAGAGAATCCGAAGCCTACTGTGTGTCTCAAGAACTAAAAAGTCTTTTACACTTTCCTATATATAGAGATGAAAACATTAAGGCGAATTTAGGAAAGAAGCATATGACATGAAGGAGATTCAGTAAAGGAAACTCCCGAGATGAATGAAAAGTAACTATTGTCACACAATGGAATTGACAGGAAAAAGATTAGGGATCAGGATTACTTAAATGTTACAGTACCTGTAATCTACAAATAGTGACAACTGTATATATGATGTAGTTTTCCTTAAATTGCTAAATTAATCACTGCTTTTTTTTGGTTTGTTTTTGAAAGAGAGGGAGAGTGCACACTCATGAGAGTGAGGGAGGAACTAAAGGGAAGGGAGAGAGAGAATCTTAAGCAGGCTCCATGCTGAGCTCGATCCCAGGATCCTGAGATGATGGCCTGAGCTGAAATCAAGATGCTTAACTGACTTGAGTCACCAGGGCGCCCCAATCACCACTTTAAGGCTAATGTTTTCCTGTTTTCACTCATGTACCTTCCCACCTATGCTTCAAATTTTTTTCTAAACATATAACAACATCATGTAACTTTCATGGTAGTAATACCTAGTTGTACCTGACAGGCAGACGCTATGACAGGATCACAGATTGTATTCCCTTTGCTGTACTTTTCATCCGTATGGCTTATTCACTCCATAACTGGAAACCTGTGTCTCCCACTGTTCACCCATCTTGCCTATCCCACCACCCCGTGTGACAAACATCAGTTTGTTCTTTGTGTTTGTGGGCCTGTTGCTGCTTTTTATTTATTTGTTCTGTTTTTGGATTCCACATATAAGTGAAATTATATGGTATTTTTCTTTCTCCGACTTACTTCACTTAGCACCGTACCTTCTAGGTCCATCCATGTTGTCACAAATGGCAAAATCTCATCCTTTCTTATGGCTGAGTAGTAGTCCATTTGTGCGTGTGTGTGTGTGTGTGTGTGTGTGTGTGTGTGTGCGTGACATCTTCTTTATCCTTTCATCTATCTATGGATATACTTCGGTTGCTTCCATATCTTGGCTATTGTAAATAATGCCACAATAAATATATGTGTAGGGGGGCACATATCTTTTGGAATTACTGTTTTCATTTTCTTTGGGTAAATACCAGAGAGTGGAATTTCTGGATCCTATGGTATTTCTATTTTTCATTGTTTGAGGCAGCTCCATACTGTCTTCCACAGTGACTGTAGCAGTTTGCATTCCCACCAACTGTGCAGGAGGATTCCTTTTTCTCCACATCCTCGCCAGCACTTGTTTCTTGTCTTTTTAATTCTACACATTCTGGCAGGTGGAAGGCTGTATCTCATTGTGATTTTGATTTGCGCTTCCCTGATGATGATGCTAGGCATCTTTGCATGTGGCTGTTGGGCGGCTGTATGCCTTCTTGGGAAAAAATGTCTATTCAGGTCGTCTGCCCATCTTTAAACTGGATTATTTTTCTTTTGGTCGTTGAGTTGTTGTATAAGTTCTTTATATAATTTGAATATGAACCCCTTATCAGATGTATCAATTACAAGTACTTCTCTCATTCCATAGGTTACCTTTTTATTTTGTTGATGATTTCTTTGGCTGTGCAAAAGTTATTTATTTTGGTGTAGTCCCAGTAGTTTATTTTTGCTTTTGTCTCCCTTGCCGGAGGAGACATATCTAGAAACATGTTGCTATGGCGGATATCAAAGACTTCAGTGCCTTCGTTTTTTTCTAGGAATTTTATGGTTTCAGGTCTCCCATTTAGGTCTTTAGTCCATTATGAGTTTATTTTTGTGAATGGTGTAAGAAAGTGGTCTGGGTTCATTCTTTTGCGTATAGCTGTTCAGTTTTCCCAGCACCATTTATTAAAGAGACTGTCTTTTTCCCATTGTATACTCTTGCCTCCTTTGTCGCAGATTAATTGACCATATAATTGTGGGTTTATTTCTGGGCTCTCCATTCTGTTCCATTGATTTATGTGTCTATTTTTGTGCCAATACCATACTGTTTTGATAACTGTGGCTTTGTAGTATATCTTCAAATCTGGAATTGTGACACCTCCAGCTTTGTTCTTTTTCAAGATTGCTTTGGCTATCCGGGGTCTCTTGTAGTTTCATACAAATGTTAGTATTATTTGCTCTAGCTCTGTGAAATAACGCTGTTGGTATTTTGATAGGGATTGCATTGAATCTATAGATTCAATGGATATTTTAGCAATATTAGTTCTTCCAAAATCCATGAGCATTTTTCTATTTATGTCATCTTCAGTTTCTTTCATCAGTATTTTATAGTTTTCAGAGTACAGGTTTTTCACCTCCTTCGTTAAATAGGTATTTTATTCTTTTTGGTGCAGCTGTAAATGCAATCGTTCTCTTCGTTTCTCTTTCTTCTACTTGTTATTATTATATAGAAATACAACTGATTTTTGTGACTTAATTTTGTATCCTGCAACTACTGAATTCGTTCATTACTTCTGATTGCTTTTTTGGTGGAGTAGAGTTTTCTATGAATAGCATCATGTTGACAGTTTAACTTCTTCCTTACCAATATGGATGGTGTTTATTGCTTTTTCTTCTCTGATTGCTATGGCAAGGACTTCTGCTACTATGTTGAAAATTAGTGAGAGTTGAAACCCTTGTCTTGTTCCTGAACTTAGAGGAAAAAGTCTAATAGACTTTATTTTTAAGAACAGTTTTAGGTTCACAGCAAAATCAAGCAGAAATGATAGAGAGGTCCTATGGACCTCCTAACACACGTGTGCGCGCGCACACACACACACACACACACACACACACACACACAGAGTCTCTTCTATTATCTACGTTAGTAGATCGTGTGGACCTACTACCTACCAAAGTGATACGTTCGTTATAATTGATGAACATACACTGACATCAAAATTACCCCAAATCCACAACTTATAATAAGGTTCACCCTTGGTGTTATACATACCATGGGTTTGAACAGATAATGATACATCGCTACCATTATGGTTTCACTACCCCCAGAATCCTCTCTTCTCTGTGATTCATTCCTCCCTCCCAGCTAACACCTGGCAACAGCTGATCTTTTTACTGTCTCCATAGTTTTGCCTTTTCCAGAATGCAATATAGTTGGAACCATACAGTATATAGCCTTTTCAGAATGGCTTCTTTTACTGTGTAAAGGTTAACTCTTCTTTTTAATGTTCATTTATATTTGAGAGACAGAGAGACAGAGTGCCAGCAGGGATGGGGCAGAGAGAGAGGGAGACATAGAATCCAAAGCAGGCTCCAGGCTCTGAGATGTCAGCACAGAGCCCCATGTGGGGCTTGAACTCACAAACTGAGAGATGGTAAACTGAGCCGAAGTCACATGCTTAACTGACTGAGCCACCCAGGTGCCCCTAATGTTTACTTATTTTTGAGAGACAGACAGACAGAGTGTGAGTGTGGGAGGGGCAGTGAGAGGGAGACACAGAATCTGAAGCAGGCTCCAGGCCCCGAGCTGTCAGCACAGAGCCTGATGCAGGGCTTGAACTCATGAACCGTGAGATGATGACCCGAGCTGAAGTCTGATGCTTAACCGGCTGAGCCACCCAGGCACTGCTAAAAAATTTTAAATAGAAAAAAAAATTAAATACAGAAAAAGATTCCATTAATTTTGGTATTTTCTGAAAATTTCTTCTCAAGCCTCAGTCCAACTCCAGAGCACCAGAGTTTCACAAAGTGTTGTTAATAACTTTTGGGCTAAACTCTAGAAAGAAAAAAAAATACTTCCTACTCATTTTCTAATGTCCAAATAACTATATATATTTTTTGGGTTATACTCTCCCATTGAAAAATATTTTTAAATTCCCTAAATGTTGTCATTTTCTATTTAAGTGTACAACTCTAATATAGAGTAATTTGGACATTGTAAAACACGATTTAAATTGAATACCAATTTAAATTGAACACCTAGTTCAATAAAGTGTACTATGGGAGAAGAGAGTGATAAAAAGAAGGGAGAGGGAGGAGCGCCTGGGTGGCTCAGTCAGTTGAGTGTCTGACTCTAGATTTAGGCTCAGATCATGATCTCATGGTTCTGAGTTCAAGCCCTGTGTCGGGCTCTGCAATGATGGCGTGGAACCTGCTTGAGATTCTCTCTCCCTCTCTCTCTGCCCCTCCCCCTGCTGTCTCGCTGTCTCTCTCTCAAAAATAAATAAATAAATAGACGTTTTTTAAAAAGGAGAAAGGAAATGAAATTGGGAAGATTTTTTAAGTGAATAGTATGCAGATAGATGCTCATTACGTTGTTCCTTTTACGCTTACTTTGATCATTTTTTGATGATTAACATACAGTGTTATATTAGTTTCAGGTGTGCTATAGAGTGATTCAAGTCCGTGCATCACTCAGTGCTCATCAAGGTAAGTGTACTCTTAATCCCCTTCACCTGTTTCCGGTTTCCCCCTCCCCCCCAACGCGCCCCTCCCCCCCTCCTCTGGTAACCATGTTTGTTCCCTGTATTTAAGAGTCTGTTTTGGGGGCACGTGGGTGGCTCAGTCAGTTAAGCAACCAACTCTTCATTTGGGCTTGGGTCGCGAATCCCAGGGTCATGGGTTCAAGCCCCACATCAGACTCCATGCTCTTAGTGTGCTTGGGATTCTCCCCCTCCCTCTCTCTCTGCCCCCTCCCTTGCTCTCTCTCTCTCTCTCTCTCTCTGCTCCTCCCCTGCTCTCTCCCTCTCTCCAAATAAGTAAATAAACTTTAAAAAAATGTCTGCTTTTGGTTTCTCTCTTTTTTCCTTTGTTATCTGTTTTGGGGTTTTTTCTTTTTTTTAGAGAGAGAGGGCGTGCAAGTAGGGGAGAGAGGCAAAGCGAGAGACAGAGAATCCTAAGCAGACTCCACGTTCAGCGTGGAGCCCGATGTGGGGCTCGATCCCACGACTCTGGGACTTATTTATTTTATAGCTGGAAGTTTGTACCTTTTGGCCCTCCTCACCCACTTCACCCACCTACCACTGCCTCTGGCGACTACCAATTCGTTCTTGGTATCTGTGAGCTTGGTTTTTTGTTGTTTTTGTTGTTGTTTAGATTCCCTATGTACGTGACATCTTACAGCATTTGTCTTTCTCCGTCTGACTTATTTCATTTAGCAGAATGCCCTCAAGGTCCATCTATGTTGTTGCAAATGGCAGGTTTTCCCTTTTGATGGCTGAGTGATATTCCATTGTTTTCTTTATTCATTCATCCATCCGTGCCCTTAGGTTGTTTCCATGTCTTGGCTGTTATAATAATGCTGCAGGAAACATAGAGGCACGGATATCTTTCCAAGTTAGTCTTTTCTCCCCCCCCCCTCCCCCCCCCGCCCCTTGGATAAATACCCAGAAGTGGAATTGTTTGGATAATATGATAGTTCTATTTTTCATTGTTTGAGGATGATGATGTTTGAATTTTGGAACTTTAATTTCTGTGTGAGACCAAAGGAGAAGAGATGTATTGTGTTCAACTTGAAATGTTCTATAACATACTATCTGATGCATCCTATCTGCTCAGTCTGTTTGGACAACGGACTCAGCTTTATCTGGCATCGAACCTAATATGGGAGAAAAGATCTTGGTAGTCTGTATAAGTTGATATAATACCCTGGTGCATTTCAGGGGACTCTGGAACATAAAGTGAAAAAGGCATGTGCAGAGGCCTTTGAGGGGCTTGGGAAAGAAAGCAAGGTCTGTCTTCACTGGATCCTAAGGTGGACAGCAACTAGGGATCTTCAAGGTTCCTAAGTGGTCCAGCTACAAGCTCATTTGAGGAGCAGACCTGACCGGCGTTTGAGGTCAGAGCCTTACCCTGTGTAAACAAAACAAATGTTTATCATGTTAATACAAGTATGCATTTGCTTGAAAAAAAAAAAACAAAAACCAGAAAGAAAACAAAACAAAAGAAGAGGAGATGAAAAAAGAGAAAGATAGACTCAGTTTTCTTTATCCATGAATTATGCCTAGAGAGTTCCTAGTTTGGTAGTAAGTTCTCTTTTTTTATCCCAAATACCCTCTGATATCAAAATACCTTTGAAAATATGCCTATACAACCTTTCAGGGCAAGGCATTCCATATGCTTACTGTTAATTCGGAGTATTGATGTTTTATTTAGCAGACAGAGCCATCCATAGGGTGGATTGGATTGATTTGGTCTCTCTCTGCTTCTCTCCTCATCGTTGAGGACTGGGCACTGAAGAGTCTGGGTGTGGGGGGAGTTGGTGTTGTGGGAACATAACACGGTTGGTTCAGACGCGCCTTGTGTCCTCATCCCTCAATCACGTGGTTCATCTTTATAACGTGTTCCTCTTCAAGTTAATGCTTCATAGTGTGTGTAGCTTGATTTGGGGTTAAAATATTGAGAGTAGGAATAGTTTGAGTTGCTCAAGGGCATATAGTCTCAGAGGAATAGCCTTCTAGCCTCTATGCTGCCGGACAAGTCTTCGTCATAAAATTTCCACCTCCAAGTTTCATGGTAGAGACAAGATGGTAAAAAGTCTATGGGCACACCGACTACGCTCTTCACGTCTTAATGGATTTGAATCATGTCCTTATTGTCTTCTTTCCAGCTTGAGGAACGCTCATTGTCTCAGTACACTTCCCAGGCCAATAGAGCTCATTGGTTGACTGCTTTAGTTACCCTTCTGTACAGCGTCAGCTATAGAATTTGCAAGGCCCAATGCAGAGTGAAAATGTGGAGCCCCTTCTCCAAAAAGTGTTAGGGATTTCAGGATGGCAACAGCAGGGAATTAAACCAGGTATGTGACCCTTCTGGGCATGGGGACTCAGGTTGCATGCCCCTACAGCGAGCCCCAGTCCTCAGGACTTCCCTTTGCTGCCTATGCCTTTTGGGGGCTTGTCAACAGAATTACTGATGATGATATTTTGAGTGAAAGGTAATGTGTTTGGTTTTTTAACGATAATAAACCCATACTTTCTGTTACTTTTTTCCTTTTTTTTTTAAAATTTTTTTAATGTTTATTCATTTTTTGAGAGACTGAGCATGAGCGGGGGAGGGGCAGAGAGAGAGGGAGTCACAGAATCCGAAGCAGGCTCCAGGCTCTGAGCTGCCAGCACAGAGCCCGGCATGGGGCTTGAACTTACTCACGAGCAGTGAGATCATGACCTGAGCCGAAGTCGGATGCTTAACCGACTGAGCCACCCAGGCGCCCCTTACTTTTTTCTTTTTAATTCAAATATATCCTCTTATATTAAGAGGATATCAAATAATCCTCTGGTATTTTGTCTTTCTGAGTCAGTAAATGGCCTTTAAAAAAAAATCAGAGCACATATTTTTCTATCCTCTTAATCATTTTACAGTGGAAGAGTCTCTAAATTATCTCTAATAATCTACATGTTTTAAAATGATAAAAACCAAAATTAGAGACAGTATTCAGGTATACCACGAAGCCTGACAAGGACTCAGGACAGTAGAAACAATCAATCCAGAGGAGTGCAACACCAAACTATGTGATTTTTCTTTCTTTGACTTGCTAATATTTCATTTCGAATTTCTGCATCTAACGGAGAAAGGCAAATGCTCTTGCACTGATGGCGGGCATGCAAACTGGTGCAGCCACTGGAAAACAGTGTGGAGGTTCCTCAAACGTTAAAAATAGAACTACCCCATGATCCAGCAATTGCACTACTAGGTATTTACCCAAAGGATCCAAAAAAACCAGATTCGAAGGGATACATGGCACCCCAATGTTTATAGCATTAGCAACAATTGTCAAACTATGGAAAGAGCCCATATGTCCATCGACTGATGAATGGATAAAGAAGATGGGGTATATATCTACAATGGAGTATTACTCAACCATCAAAAGGAATGAAATCGTGCCATTTGCAACAATGTGAATGGAGGCAAAGCGTATTGTGCTGAGTGGAGTTAAGTCCGGCAGAGAAAGACCTCATAGATTGCAACTCATCTGTGGAATTTAAGAAACGAGACAGATAAACACATGGGAAGGGGAGGGAAAAAAGAAGTAAGAGGGAAACAAACCGTAAGAGGTTCTTGACAGTAGAGAACACACTGAGGGTTGATGGAGGGAGGTCCGTGGGGGATGGGCTAAATGGGTAACGGGCATTAAGGGAGGGCACTTGTTTTGTTGAGCACTGGGTGTTATATGTAAGTGATGAATCACTAAATTGTACTCCTGAAAACAATATTCCCTGCATGTTAACTAACTAGAATTTAAAAGAAAGAAACTTGAAGAAAAAAAGAATTTCTGCTTGCAATATTCATAAGTGAAATCAGTTTATAGCTTAAATTCTTGCACTTTCTTTGTTTGGCTTTGGAATCAAGGCTATGGTAACCTTATAAAACAAATTAGTTAGCTTTTTCTTCTTTAGGTCAGCTTTATGAGGCAGATGAGCTGACATTGGAATATGTATCAAAACATACCTGGGAAACTATGTGTGATACATATTTTGGGTAGGGGAGTGGGTGGGAAGGAGATGATTTGGGGCGAGGCATTAATTCAATCTCTTTAATGGTTATTGATCTATTTGAGTTTTCTGATTTCTCTTGAGTCACAAAGTTTTAGTTTCAGTTTTTAAATTAAAAGGAAAGTAGACAGAAATTACAATAATTCCCGTTTCACCATTTTAAATACTCCGATATATACGCTCAACTGTTTTTGAGGGAAAAAAGCATCATGTCAATTTTGTCAAGGTAATATATGCACAAAGTATAAGAGTGGAAGTCTTTTGACTTTTTTTACTGCTTTATTTATTTATTAAGTTTTTAATTTTTATTATTTTTAATGTTTGTTTATTTTTGAGAGAGAGCAAGAGGGGGACGGGCAGAGAGAGAGGGAGACACGGAATCCAAAGCAGGCTCCGGGCTCCGAGCTGTCAGCACAGAGCCGGATGCAGGGCTGGAACCCACGAACTACAAGATCATGACCTGAGCCAAAATCGGTCACTCTACCGACTGAGCCACCCAGGCTCCGCTTGGGTTTTCTATTTTAATTCCAGTGTAGTTCACGTACAGTGTTATATTAGTTTCAGGTGTACAATATAGTGATTCAACAATTCTATATATTACTTGGTGCTCATTATAATAACTGTACCCTTAATCCCCTTCACCTGTTTCCCCCACCCCCCCCCCCCGCCCCCACCTCCCATCTGGTAACTATCAGTTTGTTCTCTCCAGTTAAGAGTCTGTTTCTTTGTTTCTTCCTCCTTCTCTCTTTTTCCCCATGTTCCTTTGTTTTGTTTCTTACCTTCCGCATATGAGTGAAATCATGCGGTATTTGTCTTTCTCTGACTGACTTATTTCACTTAGCATTATACTCTCTAGCTCTGTCCAGGTTGTGGCAAATGGCAATATTTCATTCCTTTTTATGGCTGAATAATATTCCAGTGTGTGTGTGTGTGTGTGTGTGTGCGTGTGTGTGTGTGTGTACCACCTCTTCTTTATCCGTTCATTTGTCGATGGACCCTCAGGCTGCTTCCATAATTTAGCTATTGTAAATAATGCTGCAATAAACATAGGGGTGCACGTATCCCTTTGAATTAGTGTTTTGCTTTCTTCGGGGAAAAAACCCGGTAGTGCAATTGCTGGATCGTAGACTAGTTCTATTTTTAACTTTTTGAGGAATCTGTACACTGTCTTCCACAATGGCTGTACCAGTTTGCATTCCCACCAACAGTGCACGAGGGTTTCTTTATTTTCTTTATCTCTTTATCTCTAGTGCAAGATCTAGACCTTGCCAACACTTGTTTCTTGTGTTTTTGATTTTAGCCATTCTGGCTGGCTTGAGGTAATATCTCATTGTAGTTTTGATTTGCATTTTCCAGATGATGAGTGATGTTGAGCATCTTTTTATGTGTAAAAATGAAAGTTTTTTTTAAGTTACTCCAAACCTCACCTTTAAGAATAAAAAAATGACTAACTAAATCAACCTTTATTCCAGACCATGTTTAATGCATTCATACAAATAAAATGCAGGTAGAAAGATGGATGAATGATGGAGGAACAAATATTTATAAATCTATTTTAGATAGATAGATAGGAATATTTATAAATACTGTTCATTTTATTTGAATTTATCCAAGAAAAAAGTTAAAGTGAAACTGAACTGCAGATAAATGAGAGAGATAATTCCTTTAAGTTTTCTCTATAGGTTAAGAAGAAAAAAAATTTTTTCAGGTTTTATTTTTAAGTAATCTCTACACACTTAGGGTTGAACTCACAACCCTAAATCAAGAGTCATATGCTCTGACTAAACCAGCCAATGGCCCCTAGAAGAAAATTTAAAAAAAATATATATATATATATATTTTTTTTTTTTTAGAAGAGAGGGAGCGTGAGCAGAGAAGAGGGGCAGAGGGAAAGAGAGAGTCGTAAGCAGGCTCCACTCTCAACAGTAAGCCTGATGCGGGGCTTGATCTCATGACCCTGGGATCATGACCTACACAGAAATCAACATCACTCAAGTGACTGAGCCACCCAGGCACCCCAAGAAGAAATTTTTTAAAAATTAAGCTATTACATCCATTGCAATCTTTAAAAATTACCTCTTTTTTTTTTTTCAAATTTTAGGCAGTATTACTCCCTGCCATGAGAGCAGAGGACGGTAGTATTTTATTTCCTCCCATTTTCTTCCCCTCCTGCTCTTTGCCCCAATTTACAATGTGTACATTCTAGTAAGTAACATACACCCAGGAGTTGTTTACTACACGTGTATATATATTTGTGTCTTCAGATGGATTTAGTGTTCATCTTAAATCCTTTACCGTGGCTTCCTCATTCCTGAGTTCTTATATTTGATAAATTTGTTTAATTGGCTGGAATTTGTTGTTGAGTCATCTAGCTTTTCCATGAAGGGCCAGAGCATTGTATTCCCCAAATTCCGCGATTTTTGAGAAATATCCACCAGGACATCCTGGCCTGGTCCAATATCCCTTTCCTCAGAGCCTTGAAGGCAGTGCCCCTGAAGGTCACGAGGAGAACCCTGTGGCCAGTCTAATTTCTCTCTTTGTAGGTAATTTGCTTTTCTGCCCTAATACCTGATAAATCCTTCCTTTATCCTTAGCGTTCAATAGTTTAATTAGAATATATCTCTTTGGTATTGTGCTATCTTAAAATCTCCTGAAATAGGATTTGTTATTTTGGTCTGTGGAGTCAGTTTTTTTTATTTTTTTTTATTTTATAGAATTTGTCTCACAAAAATTTGAATAAATATTCTCTTTAATTTTAATTTTTTTAAGTTTCTTTGTTGATTTTTGAGAGAGAGAGAGAGAGAGTGAGTGGAGGAGGGGCAGAGAAAGCAGGAGAGAGAGAATCCCAAACAGACTCTGTACTGTCAGCACAGAGCCCAACGTGAGGCTTGATCTCATAAACTGTGAGATCGTGACCTGAGCCGAAGTCACGAGGCGGACGGCCACTTAACCAACTGGGCCACCCAGGTGCCCCTCTTTAATTTTTAAAGATTACTTTAATTTTTAATCTTTCAAACACTTTCTACTTCAGGGACATCAACTGTCTTACGTTGGAATCAGTTAATCTTTTCACTTCCCTGTGTTCTCATTAGTTGCTTTCATATGGTTGTCCTTTTGCGTATTTTTTTCCACTATTTCAAGACTTTCCTTTATGTTAACAATTAGGTTTTCAATGGTATCGGTCTGTTCTTTTCGTTCCTAATGTATATACCTATTTATGTGATGATGTTGTTGGTTTTCTTGTGTGGGCAGATTCTTTTTAAATTTCATTCTGTTGTTTCAAGAATATTAGGCTGGGCTAGGTTACGCCACTGACTAACTAACTAAGTAACTAACTGGCCACAGCTTCTCCTAAGTTGATCACATACAGGTTTCTTTCTTTCTCATGCAAAGTTAGCTGAAGGCTGACAGCTTTCCAGGGTGGTTCCTTTCGGAGAGAAGAACTCAGAGCCCAAGATATTCTGCATCTCAGAAGCCTTGTCCTAGGCTAAGTTGCTGTGGCCAGAGAAATGACAGCATGAAGAACTCATATCTGCTGACCTCCAATTCTCTGCAATTGGCCTGGAATGGACACATGTCGTTTACATTTGCTATTTAGAATGTACACTTCTCACCCAGAACTTGTCAGATGGCCCGTAGTGGCTACAAGAAAGGCAAAGGAATGCGAAACGCCTGTGTGCTGGGAAGAAGGAAATGACCCGAGATTTGGTGAACATCTAGCATTATCTTTTCCACGCTTCCCGTATGATCTGTGAGCCCTTGTTTTATTGATTCGCGGGCTTAAAAAAGAATTATTCCCTTGTGTAAAGAGATCAGGAAGAGTTTTCTTCTATTTGAGGGACGTTTTCTCCTAATTTTGGTTCTTTGCTGGTCTTGTGCCTGCTTGTTGCCTCTCTTCCTCTTGCTTTTTTTTCTTTCCTTCCCTCATGCAGCAAATTTGCATAGTGGTCACGCTGGTTTTTGTTTTTGTTTTTGTTTTTTTAATCTTGAGCGATTCTGTCCAGACCTTGTATTTTCTCTGTTACAAAGTGGGTGACTTTTTTGCTCCTTCTCCACTGTATCTAAAAACAGTTTTTCTCCTCCAAATTATAGTTTGACGGTGAGCTTTGCATATTTGTTTGTTTGTTTGTTTGTTTGTTTAACAGGAATGAGAGGAGAGTGGGAAAGGAAGAGTTTCTCTGGGGTGCTAAATAGTATTTGTTAGGCTATGAGATCGGTTCCTCTCTTCTGAGCTCTTGTTAAAATGCCGGTACCAGGAATCCCAAGGCCCATGAGGAGAATGTTCTCAGATTTGAGACTGTTTCTTGCGATGTGCTCACTTGTTTCTCTATTGTCGCTGTTTGTCAGACAGAAGGGGGAAAAGGTGAAGGTGTTTGCGTAGCTTGTCCTCCCCGGTGGGTATTCACGGGGGTTATCAGTAAGAATTCTTAGGGTTTCTCTACTCACTGGTTTGGTTTTGCACTTGATCTTAGCCAAAAGGCCGAGAAGCGATCACTGGTATGGTTTTGGGTGGAGGGGTGGAATTAGAAGTCTAGGCTTGCTGTGCGTCTCTGTCATGCTCCAGAAGGTCCCGCCTCCCCCCCCTTACTGATAGTTGAAGTGTATTTCAGTAAGTTGTAATTCTGTCCTTGCCTGTCTGCTGTTACCACATATTTTGGGGATGGTTTTCATGGTTTTTTTCCTCTTTAGGTATTAAAGGAGGGACATGCTTTGCTATAAATCTCACCTCTCATTTTAACCAAGACATCGCCACGCAAAACCCGTCCAAGTTTGTATTTTTTTCCTGCAAGTAATTGCTTAATCACTTAAAAGCTTAAGCTTTCAAAATGATTTGCATACTGTAGTTCAGAATTTTCTTATGATTTTTTTTAAAACTCCGGACTGTACCTGTATATTTAGCCACTTTGTGGAGCCCCTTGTCATTACTAATATATATATATTAAATTATTATTATTTATTTAATAATAATAAATTATTTAAAACGTTTAAAAAAAATAATATAATATATAAATATATAAAAATAAATATATTACATATATAATATATATATATATTTGTCCTGTCTTTTTTTTCCTTACCAATTCTGCTAAAGGATTGTCTAGTTTTTAGTTTCAAAATTACAATAACAACAGAAGGTCTATAAAAGTTTAAGGTATGTTCCCTACCCTTAGTGAAATTTTAACAAAGGTGTGAACATTAGAAAATTAAGATTTATGTTGTGTGTTATTAACTAGAAGATAAAATTGTAGTTTTAAGAATTAAGAAAGAGTCAGGGAAGAGTAGTATTAGTCTAGTGGGGCCCCCGTAACAAGGTAACACAGACTGGGTGGCTTAAACAACCGACATTTATTTTCTCATAGCTCTGGAGGTCAGAAGTTCAAGATCAAGGTTTTCTTGGAAAACCTTCGGTTGGTTTCTTCCTCTCTCATTGGCTCGTAGTTGGCCATCTTCTCTCCTTGTGTCTTTGCATGGTCTTGCTTCTGTGTCCAATCCTTTTTTTTCTTCTAAGGACACCTGTTGTATTGTTTCGGGCTACCCTAATAACCTCATTTAACTTTAGTTACCTCTTTAAAGACCTTATCTTCCAGTATAATCACATGCTGAGATACTGGAAGTCAGGATTTCAACATATGAATGTTGAGGGACCGCCATTCAGCCTGTGACAAGTAATCTGGAGAGACTTTTATAGTAGTTAGGGCCTAGGCTAAGAGATTCAAAAATACAGTGGCTCAATAAAAGAAAAACAGGTATGTTATTTTTTCTCACGAAACAATCTAGAAGAAATAGATGGTTCAGGGCTTCCTTTGTGTCGTCCAGAGACAGGTCTCTCTTGGTTGTTGCTCTACCATTTTCTTTCTTTTTTTTTTTTTTTTTTTTTAGTTTATTTATTTACTTTGAGAGAGACAGAGACAGCTTGAACAGGGAAGGGGCAGAGAGAAAGAGAGAGAGAGAGAATCCCAAGCAGACTCTGTGCTGCCAGCACAGATCCAGATGTGGGGCTCGAACTCACGGAAACTGTGAGGTCATGACCTGAGCCAAAACCAAGAGTCAGACGCTTAACCAGCTGAGCCACCCGGGTGCCCTTGCGCTACCATTTTCTAGAGAATAGCTCTCATCTAATGCCCAGAGCTTGACAGGCGTTCAGTGAATGCTCATGGAATGCCTATGGAATAAATGAATGAATGACATAGTGTGTTCTGGGGCAATGAATGGGCTAGCATAGAGGAAGTAAGAATCTTGATGGAAGTAAATAAACAGGAGATACGATGACATATGTATGTCTGGCTAGATTTGAGGAAGGCTTGAAAGTCAAAAGGCATTCACAGGGGTTAGGAAGGTCAGTTGTACGGCTCTCATGTGTCATATATCAGTAGCTATCCATGTACTTACTCTAGCTGAGGTTGATGCTTACACAAAAGATAATTTGTCTCCCTCCTGGTTACTAAGAGATCTCTGATCTTGGTCTAGTTGGTGGCAGCTTAAAGGAGATCCTTTGTTCTAGGAGAGGGACAGAGCCCTACGCAGAGCTCGAACTCCCCAACCCTGAGATCGTGACCTGAGCTGAAGGCTTAAGCGACTGAGCCACCCAAGCACCCCCTGACCAGTAGTTTTTGTTGGGCAGACAGGGGTGAGGGTGGTAATTAATCTTGATTGGCCAAAGCCAGTGAAGTGAACGCTATTCCCCGTTGCCAATGATCGGTCTAAATGTTGACATATGACCCAGTTCTGGCCAATGAGACATAAAGGGGATTCTTCTGGGTAGCTGATGGGAGATTGTTTCTTAATTGCTAAAAGCCTAGCAAGGAGAAGACGGCTTTGCCCCACTGCCTGCTTTGACTATAGTTTAACAAATCAATTTATAACCATCAAGCAACATCAGAGATAGCAGGGCAGAAAGACAGAGGCAGCTTGCTTGGGTACTTTGTAGCATTGTGGACTATCACATCCAACTGCCTTCCCCAGACTCCTTGCTCTGTGAGATAAATAAATTTTGCCTTCATCTCATTAACGTTAGTCAGGTACATTGTTTCTTGCAACCAAAGCATGCCTAACCGTATATCCATTATATTTGCTTTTTATTTATTTATTTTTATTTTATTTATTTATTTTTAATTTCCTTCAATGCTTATTTTTTGAGAGAAAGAGACAGAGTGTGAGCAGGGAGGAGCAGAGAGAGGGAGACGCAGAATCCGAAGCAGGCTCCAGGCTCCGAGCCGTCAGCACAGGGCCCGACGCGGGGCTCGAGCTTACCAACCGTGAGATCGTGACCTGAGCCGAAGTCGGACGCTTAACCGACTGAGCCACCCAGGCACCTCTATTTTTTTTTTTTAATATTTTTTATTTTTTTTAATATTTTATTTTTAAGCAATCTCTACACCCAATGTGGGGCTCGAGCTCACCACCCCGAGATCAAGAGTCACCTGCTCCTCCATCTGAGCCAGCCAGGAACCCCTATATTTGCTTTTTAAACAAGCATTTAAATCCTAAAACCATCCCCTTGTCGTTTCCCTATGGTCTCTAAACAAGAAGGTGAAAGATAAAAGCTCAGAGCTGGGCGTTCTAGGCGGGGAGCGGGGCCCAGCTGACTGGGGTGCTTGGGAAAGTCTTCAGAGTACAGATGACACTTGGGCCACGAACTGTCTAGGGGGTGAGAGCTTAACAGGCAGATGGGGATTGTCAGGGCGTGTCACACGCAGGTGGAAGGTCCCAGCATGAGGAAATAATGCCAAGTCCTTTGGACACACTAGAGGACCTGAGGGTTACACGTCTCGTCTCGGGGATCGCACCGAAACCCTGTCGTCCAGCACTCCCTGAGGTCGAGTCGCAGTTAAGCCAAACACCTGTGGAGGTAGGGGGCCACACATCAGCAGTCCTCAGGGACTCCAACTCCAGGCTGGGGTGTGTGCCTTTGCTCTTGGCGGGGTGGGTCCCCTGCCTCCCTACTATACCTTCCTCCTAAGACTGAGATCTTCGTGTCCTCCTTTGCGGTCAGAGGCGGTCTTCCCTTTTTTTTTTTTTTGAAGTTTTTAAATTTATTTTTGAGAGAGAGAAAGAGTGCATGGGCAAGTGGGGGAGGGGCAGAGAGAGAGAGAGAGAGAGAGAGAGAGAGAATTCCAAGCAGGCTCCACATCGCCAGCAAAGGGCCGGATGTGGTGTGCGAACTCATGAACCATGAGATCATGACCCGAGCCCAAGTCAAGAGCCGACACTCAACCGAATGAGCCCCCCGGGCGCCCCAGAGTTGGTCTTCCTTTTGGTGTCAAGGGACCAGACCGGCAGTCTGGAAATTTCCTGCATGGTCCTAGAGGGTTCTCCTACGAAGCGAATGGTGCTCCTAGGGGCCTGTTGTACACTTTCTGACTTTTAGGTGTGGTCAGGCTCCTTGAATTGCCTAACACTATTAATGTTGACAAATACCATACAGGACAAAATACAAAACCTTCTTTTTTAAGTGACTCCTTATCTGCAAAGCTGCACACCATGGCTGTAGAGGAAAACCCGGTGTCTCCTACTGATGTGCCACTAACTTGGTGACGTGGCTTTAGTCACGCCAAATATAAAATATAAAATCGCTTAATATTTTGGGACTTCGTTTTCTTCGTTTATAAGAGATGAGTCATTGGGGCTTTTCTAAACTCAAATCATACTTTAAGTGGTTGTTTATAATCGCTGCTCCTTCTAGACACTGAAGTCACAGGATTCCAACTCTTTCCTCCTATACTACCATTTTTAAAGTGGGAGAACATTTTTTTTTTTGTTTTTTTGTTTTTTTTTTTTAATTTTTTTTTTTTCAACATTTATTTATTTTTGGGACAGAGAGAGACAGAGCATGAACGGGGGAGGGACAGAGAGAGAGGGAGACACAGAATCGGAAACAGGCTCCAGGCTCTGAGCCATCAGCCCAGAGCCTGACGCGGGGCTCGAACTCACGGACCGTGAGATCGTGACCTGGCTGAAGTCGGACGCTTAACCGACTGCGCCACCCAGGCGCCCCAAAGTGGGAGAACATTTTAAGCACGGAGAACCAAATAAACAAAAGCAAAAGCAAGTTGCAGCCTGCCCAGCTCAGCAAGAGGGATTGTGGCCACGGAGGTCCAGGCAGGTCAGCAGCCCGTCACCTTCTGCCCTATCTGGATTTTTTACTGAAGCCTTTTACCTGTGGATTCCCTCTGGTCCCAGAGCTCAGTCGGATCACGTGGGGTGATTGAACGGGGGGCAGGAGGAGAGTATCCCATGGGTTCTGGAGGGGCAGGCCATATCCACCGCTGGCCTGCCTGAGCCTTCCCGAGGGTCCTCATAATGATTCCGGTCAGTTTCCACTCTGCTGAAGGAAGTTAAAGGAATCTTGCTTCCCCACTCGTGGAGTGCTACAGGGCAGCACTGGGCCCTCGAGGACCAGCTCCACGGTGGTGGTGGCGACTCGTAGAAAACCCAAGGAAAGAAGATCTCAGGACGAGAGGAGAATGGGGGTGGGGGTGGGAGTTTCTCCCAGATGAGATTCTCCCTTCACGGTCGACTGTGGTGGGTGAAGGTTTTTGCTTATTAAAGGAGCTGGTGGGTTTTCTTACAGAAAGCTTAGGATTTTATGCTGGGACTTCAGTAGCAGAGGCCCGTGGAGAAAGGATGGGCAGCCAGACCAGGACAGGATGGAAAGGAAAGGAGGCAGGGAAACAGTGTGACCTGATCCCTGCAGGGATGGCCATGAAATGGAACAGTTATTGGGGTCAGATCCCCGCAGACAGCCAGCCAAGGGCTCCCAGTCCAGAGGATGAAGCCAGCTACTGGAGGCTCTAAGCATCAAGGGACACTTGAAGTTGGACAGGAAGCAGGCTCTCCAATACCGTCTTGGAGTAAGGAGAAGAGAGACTACCTTTAAGGACAAAGCTAGTAAGTCTAAACAATGGGTTGGGCCATTCAAGGCCCAGGCCCAAGGGAGACCTGGAATTTGAGGCCAAAAGTACAGTCAACCTCCATGGAGACAGGTGTGGGAGGATTAGGGAAGGAACTTGCAAAGAGGCATGCCAAACAAACATTACTAAGGTAATGACAGCTAACATCTACTCGGTATTTATTTCAATCCAGGCACTATTATCAATTCTTTTCTGGATTCCTCTTTTAACCTTCCCAACAGCCATATTATGTCATCCCTGCTATGCAGAGTAAGGCCGGGGCCCAAAGACGTTAAGTTCTTTGCTCAAGGTCATATCTCCAGCAAGGGGCAGGGAACCCCGGGCAGGTGGCCCCGGGAAGCCGCACGCAACATACCCCCCCCATACGAGTAGGAGCTCTTTGCTCTCGCTTAGTTTTATGTTGCTGTCTGAGTTAGGGTGACCTTCATCTGACTGACATATGAACTTGCAGGCAGAATCATTCTTCCTTTCACTGGGTTGTCAGATCATCTCACACTGACCCGGTGGATGAAGCCATGGGTCTTCTCTCCTTCTGTCTGACAGGCTTGGTTTTACGAGACCAGAACGGTGAGGTGAGTGTCAGGGGACTGTCCGAGCCCACCACCTCTCTGCCTATTTCCTCACCATCAGATCAGACAGCTGGAGTAAATCACCTGTCCGTTTGTACCTTAATATTTTATGTTAAGTTTATTGTAAAATTACAATTTTATGTTTTCTCTCCAGCAGTCAGTCTTGTGGGGTTCCTTTCTCCATTGGAACCTCTTTTTTTTTTCATACATTCTAGAACAAATGGCCAATTGTCTTGCAATATTGTCTTCCTGTTTCTAAAATTGTCTCGGATGCTTGCCAACAGATCCTTTTCTTTAAAAACATAGTGTTAAATGTCTTTTCAATAATATCACTATCCACAATTTTTAATAAATATCAGGAGGAAAAGGGATTTTGTCAAAGCGTGTGCATCTCCTCTCTGTCATTTGACGGTATTTTCCTTTTAAAGCAATGTTCCTATTTTCTTTCTTCTTTTTTCACTTTTGACCTTGTTTCTACTTATCTGTTACTTCTTAACACCGCACTACCTTTCAAATTAAGTGGATTTTTAAAACTGTGAGTTGTCTCCCCCGTGATTGCTTTCCACTCATTCATACCTCTTCATCAGCAAACTTTGGATTTGCTGAAAATTCATGCGAAGGACACAGGTCCTCACGGCTAGCCATGAAACCTAGCCTCAGGTCCCGGCAATATTTCACTGTCCCTCTTTTCCCTCTAGCTTCACTTTTTTCCTAGGCTCAGATCCTAAAACTTACTTTGGGCCGAGAGTTTGGGTTTTCAATTTCAGACAAAGAAAGAAAAAGGTGTTTTATTGAGAAACATTTATCAAGAAACATTTAAGAAAGGTACCCGGGTGGCTGAGTCGTTTAAGCATCCTGCCCTTGATTGCGGCTCAGGTCACGGATCTCACGGTTCTTGGGGCTTTGGACACTGACGAGCTTTAAGTCCAAAACCCAAGATTTGTTTGTCATATGTTGACACTAACGTTTTTCTTCTCTTCTGTTGACAGAGTTGTACTCCAAAATACAGAAACTGTGAGAGTGAGGAAATTTTTCATATAGAAGTCTAGACACAAAGTTATCTAGCAATCTGAAAATTACCGAAGGCCGTTCCTGATGTGTCTTTCAGGTACTAATTGGAAGCTGTGTTCTCAATTTAGCTAGAACTCGATTTTAGGGACCATTCTTTCTGTCAACAGAAAGAGCCTGAAGCCACTGACGACACTCAATTCTTCCCTCCACAGTAGGGTTAGGTGAGATGGGGGGGATCTCACTGTCTCACAAACGGCCGATTTGCCAGATTTTGCCTCTGATGATGACTTAGGAAACTGCAGAGTTTCTGCATTCCAGCCGACTGGTTCACATGGGCCCGTGGGCTGGGGCAGGGTGGCCCGGCGTCCTGGGCTGCAGCTGAGACTGAAGTATGGCTGGGAGGAGCCTGGAAGAGACGCAGGAAGGAAAGGGATGGTCTTCCACTGGCGACGCCAGCAGACCTGCCCCGAGGCTGTGCCTGGGGTTAGGAGAACTTTTGAAAAATGGAAGGCTTGAAGACCTGTAACTCTGCCCATCACCCCTACGCGCCCACAAGTGGACGTTAGATTCGTGGCTTTCAGTAAACTCCCTAGCCGTAGCCCAGCCACTAGATGAACCTCAGACATTAAGTTTAGATAGAAGAGATTTTTGTTCAGTGTTAGGGCACAGCAATCTGATGATGAATTCCACTTCCTTCAAAGGTCTGGCCCCGAGCCAGACTATCACTTCAAACCCTGCCTTGGCTCAGGAGGAAATGAAGTACGTTGCTTTCAATTGCCCACTCACCTCAGCCTGGCTAAAGTCAAGTCCTCTCCACCCCTCCCCTCCTTCCTCTGCCTCTTCTCCCCCTCCCTTTCTTTCCCCTCCCCTCTTCTCTCCTTTATCCCCACCCCTCCCCTTCCTCCTTCCTTCCTCTTTTCTCCCCCTAGCCTCCTTCTCCTTTCCCCCTTCTCTCCTTTAACCTTCCTCCTCCCCTCTTCCCTCCTTCCCCTCCTCTCCTTTACCCCTGCCCCTCGCCTTCCTCTCTCCTCCCCCTCCCCTCCCTCTCTCTCTCCTTCCCCTCCTCGTCCCCTTCTTTCTCCTCCCCACTCCTCTCGGTTACCCTCCCCTCTTGCTCTCCCTCTTTCCATCCTCCTCCCCCCAGCACCCTCCCAATGTCCCATCCTGGCAAGGCTCAGCCACTGCCAAGTCCTCCTGGAAGCCCTGGAGTTCTCTTTGGCCCCTCCGTCTCCCTCACCTCCACCCCAAAGTTAATCTCCCTCTGCATCCCTTCTCTGAACTGTTAACCAGCCTCAAAAAGAAGCGGAAACCCTGAGTAAATCAAAAGGAGAAAAACAACAGCAGCATCAACCTACGTGAGGAGCAGGTGATCAGGAAGAGAGTGAAGCAAGGGTAGTGGAAAGGAGAGGAGCCAGGATGTTGGCCTCGGCCAGTGTCCCCCGGGGAACTCCGTCAGAACTTAGAAGCATCTGTCAAATCAAACCCTAAATGTGCCTGCCTGGTGTGCTTAGCCAAGGAGCTTGCTACGTGCGGTGTGTGAGTATGTGCTTCTTAGACCCAGCAAACTGGAGTGAATATGCCCTGTGAGGTGGGGCGGGGCCGGGGGGGGGGGTTCATATAACACAGAGGGTTTTATAAGATCATTTGGTCCTTGTAGCCAACCATACCCGTTGCTGCTGTGCAGTGTGTAGCCAAGGAATATCATTTCTCTTTGCTCTGAAGCTACCTAGCACAGGTAAGGATGAAATTCCTGATGGAGCCCCGGTGCCGATAAGCTGAGCAGCTCCACACTTGGTCCCCTACGAGAAGCTGAGGCCTTGGCTACCCTCCTGCCACTCACACTGGAGCCACCACACTCTTACGCAGTCTTGAATATTAAAGCTGTTGGTTTTACCAACACTGAGCCTCTGAATAGGGACTGGAAAGAATCCTCAAGAGAATGTTTGTAGCTGATAACGAGAGAGAGTGTCTGGTTTTGCAGGAGGTGAAATGTTCTTTTGTGTGTGAGCAGGAAGCAAGCAGATCGCCCACTTCAATAGCTTTTTATACCCACCAGGCATGTTGAAATTGATCTTCTCCATCCCGATTATCTAGAAAACCGCTTTCGTTACTGGTTTAGTTAGAAGAGTGCCGGTAACCCATCCTCCTTCAAAGGCATTATCTCTTTGGAGGGAGGGGGAGCTGAGAGCCATACGTTTATTCCCCATCATTTTTGCTTTTGTCTAAATGTTAAAATGTGAGCTGAAATGAAATCATGAACAAACCCTTGTCGTGTCTTGAATTCTTTGTGAGGAGGCTAGCCCAGCTACCAAAATAAAGAAGCAGGGGGGAGAAAAATTGCCGACTATAATTAAAAGCCTGCAACTTTCCCAAAGAACAGTTGAGGCATTTGTGGAGGACCACTTTTCAGGCAGAATGATTTTGGTCCACATGAAGGTAGATTGATTTGACCAGGACTCCCTTAACTTTAAATAATTATGCAACGTGTCTTAAGATGACGAAGGTAGTTTCGGCTGTCCAACCAACACCTGTTCCGGCTTCACAAATAAACTGGATACAAACTTATTTCTGGCTGCAGGCATGTAGAGTGCTGTCTCTCTGGGTGTGTAAAGAACCAAATGGCATTTTTAAAGCTGAACGAAAGGTTCGCAGGTTGTACTACGGACTACTCTGCTCCAGAGTCAGCTCAGTGTCTGTCCCGGAGAAGCTGTCCTGAACTCTCAGGACAGACCACCACTTCTCTGTGCCCCCGTGGAGGATCCCCGCACAGGGTGATCCCTGCACTGTAGCGTCATGGCCTCTTTATCTATCAACCTCCTCTCCGAGTTCTAAGCTCCTTAGAAGGCAGAGATGACATCTTCCCATCTGGATGTTTTTCCGCCTCAGCACGATGCCTGCGCTCTGGGAGGTGCTGCAGAAGGGGGTCAAGGCTGAATGCTTCTCCTCGGGAGGGGGCCTGGGAGTGACCAGCAGATCTGAAGTGGGGCAGAGGGACACCTTGGCTCTCCCAGTGTGTCCAGGACTGGGACCAGGGCTGGGAGACTTGTTGCAGAAGGATCAGGGGTCAACTTCCAGCAATCCGTATTTATTAACTGCTCACGCAATGAATAATCCATGGTTTTCCAGGAGTCGGGCTTGGGCGAGGCAGAGGGGAAAAAAAAAAAAAAAAAGGAGCCGGGGAGAGCGGTGAGGAACATTGGAAACACAGAAGGGGCTGGTGAGGCTGGCACCGAGCTGTGACTCCACGCCGTCTTTCTTTCTTCCGAACCACCAGGGACTGCGGCTCGCCAGGTGCGGCTTTGAGCGATTTCTGCACCCAGGGCGGCGGGTGTCCGGGGACCTGTCCTCGCTCGGCCGCCCATAGGTGTGGCAACCTCGGCTTGCCCAACCTTCCCAGGAGGGGAGGTAGTCCAGTCCTACTGAAGGAGTCGCTGGTCCCCGTTGAGGAGCCACCACAGTCCCTTTTACCAAGACCGGCTCTCTGGCAGGTTCCGATAGAACCAACCAGAACCAACCAGCGGCATCTACAAAGACAAGACCCGGCCGTTCCGTAGAGTGTGGGGCGATTTCGGCCGGCCTTGGAGGTAATGGGGACATAATTGGTGTCATGGCAAATGATCTGGTGCCTCGAGTTAATGTCGGGTTTTGCTCCAAAAGCCGCAGTCACTCATCTGGCGGAGCAAGCTGCCATCGGAAAGATTTTTTTTTTTTTTCTCGAGCGTTTAGGAAATAAAGCCCAAGTGCTCGGCCCACACGGGTTGCAGGAGCAGTTTCACGCCTCAGCTTTTAAAAAGGTGCCATGATGTTATTCCTTGTTTTGCTTCTAGGAAGCGAGGGGTTTAGGAAATGACTTGGGCGGGTGCATCCCTGCGGCCGAAAAAGACACAGACGCACTCCCCAGGGATCGGAGAGGGCTCTCTCCGTCTTCCCGAAGATGCCGGGCCAGCGTCCGGTCCCCTCGGATGCTCCCGGTCCAGTCCCTCGGGCCCGAGGGTCTCCGGCGCCTTCCTAGACGCCTGGGGACATGCAGGGGGGCCTGGGGCGGCTAGAGAGGGCGGGAAGAACAAGGAAGAGGAGGGAGCCGGACTGCGCCTCGCTCCTCCGTGCCAAGGACACCGTCGCGGAGGCGCGGCCAGCTTCCCACGGATCGGACTTTCCGCCCCCGGGGCCGGCCGGCGGAGCTCCAGCCCCGTCCCCCTTCCCAGCTCCGGGCGGCCCCCAGGGCTGAGTAAGCCGAGAGGAGGGAGGGAGGCTGCAAGGATTTCCTGAGCGCTAAGGGAAGGAGGAGGGGACCGGGGCCGGAGGGACGGGAGCAAGGACCCTGAACCTGCCGCGGCCGCCTCCCCGCGAGCACTCGCACGCCGTCCCGACGCGCGCTCGGCCCCCGGCTGCCCGCCCCCCGGCGGCCCCCGCCCCCCTCGGGAGCCGCAGGGAATCAGGTCCCGGAGGAAGAGGGTAGGTGGGGAGGCGGATGAGGGGTGGGGGACCCCTTGACGTCACTGGAAGGAGGTGCCGGGGTAGGAAGTGGGCTGGGGAAAGTTTATAAATCGCCCCCGCCCTCGGCTCCTTCTAATCGAGGTCCGCAGAAGGCTCGGAGCGCTCGGGACGGACACTCCCCGGCGGCGGCGGCGGCGGCGGCGGCTCGGAGCGGGCTCCGGGACTGGAGCGCAGCGGCCAGGGGACGCCGAGCTGCGAGGATTACCCGCGGACGTGGTGGTCTCCCCGGCCGGAGCCGGACAGGGGCTCTCGGGGCGGAGGACCGGAGTGCGACACGACAGATCCGCGCGGCTGGGTCCGTGGCCCGCGAGCCGCGCGGGGACCGGGCGAGCAGGCCGCGTCGCGCTCACCATGGGCAGCTGCCGGGACGCCGGGGTCCTGCTGTGCGCGCTGCTCGGCGGTCTGCTGCTTACAGGTGAGGCGGGGCCGCGGCCGGAGGCCCGCGCGGGGCTGGGGTGGGGCGGCAGGCGGGCGCACCCTGGGGGCCGGGGCCGGGTGCCCGCGGGGAGGTGAGGCTGCAGCCCGGGGGAGCGAGCCCCGCCGGGGAACCTGGGACGCCGGTGGCGGCGGGCACGCCTGGGGGCCGCGGCGCCCTTCCCTTCCGCCGGGCAGGCGGGACGGGCGCCTGGGAGAGGAGAGCGGCTGGCGGGGGGCCGCTGGCACCGCGCAGGGGTCCGCGCCCCTTTGCGGCCGCTGCAGTCGCCGATCCTCTCCGCCCGGCTCCCGGGTCGGGTCTCCCCGCCCAGGCTCCGGGCTCGGGGAGCGCCGCGCGCTCGGACCTGCCTGACCCCCCCCCCCCCCAACAGCCTGCTCCCAGGCGGCCCGGCGGGGGGTCGGCAGGGCCCATCGGAGCCCGGAGCAGCGGCTCCCGGAACGCCCGCGAGTCTGCCCGGGGGCTGGGCTGAGGCCCGGGCGTTGGCGATGTTGGGCACCGGCTACTGCGTCGCACCTCCGGAGGGGAGGAGGAGAGCCCGCTCGGAGGGGGTCGCGTGCCAGCCGCGAGCGGACAGATCCCGGGAGACGGCAAAAGCTGGTGCCCTTGGGCCCACTTCGGGTCCCCGGGCGCGAACGGCCCCGGGAACGTTCCACCAGCTTCCACTCCTCCCGGCTTCCACTCCTATCGCCGGGCCCCGAGCGCGCGGCGCGCAGCCACCGGGTGGGGCCTCCGCCGCGGGCGCAGCCCCAGGTCGCCGACCTGAGTGAACCTGACCGACCAGGGCCGTCGAGAACCCGAATCCCGTTACGTTTCGGAATTGCGAGCCTAGCCTTTAAATCCCGAGAGAAGAGAGGGAGGACGATTTGGACCAAAAGGTGCGGTTGGAGGCATTGGCGAGGTCCGCCCCTTTGCCGGGAGTTAAGGATGCCCGCGGCCGACCCGTTGGGACCCACGAGGTCATGCCGCTGTGAGTGTGGAGGTCGCCCCCCACCAAGGCGTCAAAGCCCGAGCGGCCGTAGGGGCCTGGACTCGCCTTTGCTGCCCAGAGGGGCGGAGAGGCCGAGCCACTGGTTCAGACCCTCCGGCGTGGGGGGTGGGGGATGGGGGCAGAGAGCCACGGGCTCTTTTTCTTTTCAGCATCCTAGAGAAAAGGTAAACTATGAAATAAAATACAGTAACATCAAAAAAGGTATTGCAGTGATTCCAGGGAAGGAAAAGGTAGGGTTGAGCATCCTTTTTTTTAAAATGCTTGTTAAACCCAAAAGGCAGTAACTTAATATTCTCTCTCGGTGGGAAGGACTAATGAGATTGTCGGTTTCTAAATAACCAGTAACAGTTCCAATTAGGTTGGCGAAAGTATTAGACTGAGAGTCAAGGCGAAGTCCTGATGTCTGAGAACTCGCTATAAGTTGGGAAAGTCGCTAACATAACTGTGTTAAATGAAATACTGCTTTTCTATTTCAAAAGTATTGTTTTTTGTTTTGAAAAGTCACTTATATTGAAGTATAGTTGTTGAGAGCACTTAACGTCTGAAGTCCATTCAGCTGTTACAGAAAGGTAAATCTGGGTAAATCCCTGCGAATCCAAAAAATGGAGGGAGAAGTTTATGTTTCATTGGCTTTTCTGCATCACACATGGCACATCTTTACTTCTGTTTCAAAACCGTGGTTGACCAGTGAAGTATATAGTTCTGTTCGTGATTAGGAGCAAGTTAGATTGGTAGATTTTCAGAAACCTGGGTAAGAGTCTCTGGAGAGTTCAGATTTTATTTTACTTAAACGAGGCAGACATCTTGGAAGTCTTTTGTTATTTAAAAAAATGTCTATGCGTTATAGCAAGAAAGCGAGACAAAACATTAGCCACGTGAGAACTCCTCTACCTGCTGGTTTAAGGACTGTTGTTTCAGTGGTTGGGGCGAGTAATTGTCGAAGCATGGCTTTGTAAACCACAAGCTTCTCGACTGGTTAACCCAGTGGGCTCACAGTAAAACAATCAGCTGCCTGCTTTGTAAATTGCATCAGGAGTTTTCAAGTTTTCCGGAGAGGGGCTGCTTCTCTGGGGAGTGGTGTCCAGAAAGAGGCCAAGTTTCTGCCCCCCCCCCCATCCCCCCGGGGTTTACCAGGAGTCTGTTCATCTTCAGGTGCCGTATAGCCCTTGAGTATTTGTGAGTTAGTAATATTTTGTGCGTGTGTGTGAGTATGTGTGCGTGCGCTGAGGTATAAAATAACCAGAGGCGCAGTCAGACAAAAAGATAATGCATTTCCCCCTAAAGATTACATTTACCTTCTTCCAAATGTCCTGAGAAAGAAAAGGGTAACAGTAATTCAAGTATTTTCAAGTCCTCTATGTTGCAGTCTTTCCCTCTACAAAGAGTACCTCCCTTACTCTGGCTCAAAGTCTCATTTTCTTACTTTTAAGGCACAATGTCCATGATTAAGGACACAAACCCTTTTTTATCTGCCCCCATTTTTCTTGAGATTTTGAGCGACTGATATTCACAATTTGCTCGAATTGCAAATGCATCCCTTAATGAATCTTGTGAGGGAAATCTGCATTAGTAATACAAAGTTAAAATTGTGCATGAGTAGAATACTCATTTCCAAATAGAATGCCATGAACCTCTCATAATGAAGCTAATTTGACACGACAGTTTTTGTTGTTTTCTCACAGGTTTAGGAAACCACGCTTTTTTGGTAGTGTTTTCCATATTGCATATTTGAAATGTCAATTATCACCTTGGGCAGTCCACGAAGGGAGTTTTCCACTTGATGGATTGTGTTGCAGATGAAATGTAGGTGGTCACCTGCTCTAGTTTCGTTCATATTTTTACCTTATTTATTTATTGTTATTCTGAGGTTTTTTTCTTTCCCTGTTGGAAGTTCTAGGACAGGCTAGCCAGTTTCTTTTCTAGGAATCACTAAGTGGGTTGTTTTCATATTTGAAAGTCAGAAGTTAGAATAGATGCCTATTTCAAGGCCCCTTTCGGATTCTTCAAGACTCAGTGAATGATGCCAAGAAATAGACTGAACAGTGGTGTCTTTTTCTCTCTCCCTTTTATATTTGCATATAGAATGGATGATAAGTCCTGTGATGTCAGAGCCGCAGCTATAATGATGAGCTGGCTTTCACCTGCTATCAGTAATCACCCTGCATTTGCTTTTTCATCTACCAGCTGGTTAACTTGGCCTTTAATGGGTTGCAAGAGCTAACCTGTTAGAGGCTGTCTGAACCAGTCATAGTCATGGGCTTATTTTGCTTTTTACAAGCAGAATGTGTAACTCTGAAGCAAACTCTACTTTCTAACTCTGGGTACATTACCTCTTTTAAGGAGGTCGGTCATTTTAAACTTGGAAGAATCTCTTGGTTTTTAAAACATTCTCACTGACTTGATTCAAAGATAACTTTTTCCTAAAAATTTCAGATTTCAACAGGGATACCAAACCTCTATGTAAAAATTGGACCTATTTTGTGTAATTTTTTTTTTTAGAACAAACTAAATAATCACTTTGTTCTCCTTACCAAAGACTGTTGAGTCATTCTACATCTACTTTGAATGCATGTAATAGGGCAGTTGAAAATATGTTGCAAACAATTGGTTTTATGGTGACAAAAAAAAAATTAAAAAAGCAACGTCCTTGAGGAAGGTTATCCAACATATTGCCTGGTTGTCTCTGATGTTTACTCGGGCTTAGGAAGTTCTGCAAAGCAGGAACAAATAACAAAGTAAGTAGCTTCTGTGGTGCTTTAAACTGAGATGTGTATGTGAGCGGGCATAAGAGTGGGGAGAAAGTGAAAGAAACTCTTCGCACTTGGGTGTTAAACGCAAAGCTCATTGGCGTTAGGTTCAGTTGCGTGGTCCGGAGTTGATGGGATATCAAGTAAACACCACCTTGCAGAGTCTTGTCATTGTGGATAGGAGAGGAAGGACCTGTGAAACAACACATACGTTATTAGGAATTTGTTATCAGCAATGGTTGAAAGCATTAAAAGCATCTGTTGCATTGCTTTAAATAATTAATAGAACAGGATAGTCCATTCCATCCCACTGGTCTTAGGATACTAGTGAGGCTTGTAAGGAATGACAAGATCTGCCAAATGCTTTCCAGGATCACTGTTGATTCCTCACACACTTGGGTGCCTTGGAAATTGCATGCTGCTGATGAGATTACTGGATTTTATACCAGATTGAGGGAGGGGAAGGAAACGGGAGGAATGGGGTAATTGAGGGAGGGATTGAAAGGAAAGCCTCTGGCTTAGCATCTGGGACTGCAGGGGGGTTTCATTAAGGAAATGGTTCCATTGAGTCTGCTGAAGATAGTGGACTAGATTTCCTGCATTGCTGCTGGGGCGGATGTGGGGGGATGTCAAGAATTCCTGGGGATTTCCCATCAGTCTCGGTAAGCTGGATGCCTGAGGGTCATATCTGATGATTGCTCCTTTCCTTGATTTTGAGCTCCTTGCGAGATCTGATCTTGTCTCTCAGACACATGCATGGTGAGAGCTAGGTGTTGAACCTCGTAGATCCAACCTGCTCGTTTCAGAGATGAGAAAACCCACCCAGAACAGTTCAGTGTTCCCGCCCCCCCCCCCCCCCCCCCCCAGTCAGCTGGCTAGTGGCAGACCCAGGAACGGAACCTGACGTTCACAGTAAAGATCACATTTCTTCATTTCTGTGTTTCCTCCACCCCAAGCGGAGTAGAGATGTTCAGATGTTAGTTGAATGACATTTTTATAGTGCTAACGTTTCTTTTTAAGCGCTGGCATCTGTTTTTTGAATGTGAAATTTTCTCCTATCTTCTTAAGGAAGGGATTTGGGTGAAGATATCAAAATTATGGGGCGTCTGGGTGGCTCTGTCGGTTAAGCAGCCAACTCTTGCTTTTGGCTCAGGTCATGATCTCACGGTTCTCGAGATGGAGCCCCTCCTTGGGCTCTGTGCTCACAGCACGGAGCCTGCTTGGGATTCATTCTCTCTCTGCCCCTCCCCTGCTTGCACCCTCACTCTCTCTCAAAATGAACATTTAAAAAAAAAAGGAATATCAAAATTATGGCTGCTCGCTAGTACACGGATAGATCTGGTGAGCGAGTCGATTTTCTTTGTGAGCTGTTAGAACCCTTCTTTTGAACTGCTGTGGCTAAAACAGTTACAGCCTCCCTTATTGGCTTCATCTCTCACCACTTCCCTCCACACCCCCACTGTGACCCGGCTACACGCAGCGTTGCCCACTCAAATAAATGACCCACCTTTCTTAACGTGGGCCTCGTGCATTCATCACTCTGCATTCATGCTGTTTGCCTGCAACACCCTTTCCCTGTCTCTGCATGGCCTCCTCCCCTGCCTTCGAAGTCCTTCAAGAGCTCAGAAATCACCATCTCTTTGAGCTTTTCCTTAGAGCTGCAGACAGAATTTATGGTTCCTTCTGCTCCTGGATGCACGCTCCTCTCTGTGACCCCTAGATAGGCCCCCCCCACCCACACAGCTGTTCTCACCTGCATCATTACTGTTCCGCTTACGTGTCTGTCCCCTTGTTCCCTTTTCTTTGGCGCCTAGTGTAATGCCTGGTATGGGGGCCCTCGGTAAGTATTGGAATCCAGGAAAGATGTAGCCACCCTGCCATTTCAACGACGAAATCTCTCAGGGCCAGACGTGAACTCATTCCAGTACATTAACGTACTTCTGCCTGTCTAACCGGCCTCGGCTCCCGTGGATTCCTTAGAGGGACTGTTCTCAAGAGATAATGTTGTCTGCAATGATGATGTCATAGTAAGTGAGTGTGACTAAGATGGAAGAAATGGGCTCTGACTGTCAACTCTCCGAGATGCCTATCTCCTGTCATCCCCTCCCGTTTCGTCCTGGTGCCTCCCTGGGTGCTCTGAGCTACCAAAGCCGGGTTTCAGTCCACACAGAAGTTCTGTCTTAGCCTCTGTGGGTGCGGTACCCAGCACTGAGGCTTTGCCCTCCAGTATATTCTACAATTGTTTGGAACAACCGTGCTCTCCTATTTTATGGTTTGACTTCCTCATCCTTCCGTAGACTCCGAGCTGAGTCCATGGTGCTGGGCTGTGATACAAACCCAAAGAGAGACCTGGCCACACGCAGAACTGACATTGTGTTTCCACTGACCCACTGGATCAGGCTCGTCGGCCTGAATTCCCCTTTCCATAGAATAGGTTCTCTTCAACCCTCCGCGTAAATCGGTTCCTGCCAGGACCACTGTGCTAGGTAGGTGTGAGACACGTTCTTAGAAACCTGCATCTCTTGGGGCGCCTGGGTGGTGCAGTCGGTTAAGCGTCCGACTTCAGCCAGGTCACGATCTCGCGGTCCGTGAGTTCGAGCCCCGCGTCAGGCTCTGGGCTGATGGCTCGGAGCCTGGAGCCTGTTTCCGATTCTGTGTCTCCCTCTCTCTCTGACCCTTCCCCGTTCATGCTCTGTCTCTCTCTGTCCCAAAAAATAAATAAAAAACGTTGAAAAAAAAAAAAATTAAAAAAAAAAATAAATAAATAAAAGAAACCTGCATCTCCTGGGCTGGGACCACAGTAGTGCCCCCTTTCCTCCCTCTCCGGCCCCACACTTTGCACGTGCCCCCCAGATTATCCAAAACCAGCTTCTTAGAGTGTGGTCCGTGGTCCAGCAACAGCAGCATCCCCTGGGAACTTCATGCATCAGAGAGTCTGTCTTTTAATAAAGTCCACTGATGTTTTGTTTGCACAGTAAAAACTGAGAAGCACATTAAAAAGTGATGTCCGGATCTAATTCCTCTTCGTCTACAGCCTCGACCTTTGACCTATGTGGCTAAGGGACTAGATGGGGGGCCAGCCGGGAGCCTCTTCTGGCTCCTGCATTGTTCTTGTGCCCTTTCTTCTGCTGGGACACCTGTGTCCTACTTTGAGGCTCTTTTTATGAGATCTTAGACTTGGCTTGGACCTATAATCGAAGTAGACAGAGGTCGTCGTCTTGAAGAAGACCATCGTTAACCACCAAACCATGGGTGGCAAGATCAGGTTCTTAGAAAATGCGCACTTGGTGCAAAATAGCAAAAATGGCATGAAATAGATGGGTTTCAGTCATAAATGAAAGCTGCACGAAGCATTTGCTTTCAGAACAAAGTCACCTGGTGATCCCAAGCCCCGAAGGCATGTGTCCTTCTCCGGAATCTTTGTTGTCACGGAGGTGTCCCTGTCTCACTGTGTCGTGCTACTATTGATGAGACGTTTTTGTGTGTGCTTCTTGCTGGCTTGAAATGTAACGTGTTTTACGCTCATGTTCTTCCTTGTTTCGTATCGCACATCTTGGCAAACGCTTTTGTCTTTTCACAGACTGCCACGGTGCTTACGGGCACTTTTTCTCAGCCTGGTTTCTAGCCTTCTATTTAACTGCTGGAGCATGAGTGGGTTTCCTTTCAAGCTACAGACCCACCCATGCGGTCCACGCCAGCAAAGCTATCACAACGATCAGATGCTTCTGTGGAAAGGGGCCTGAAGTGAACCTTGTATAAACGAAAAGCCTCGGCTTTTGGAGTCATTTAAACTCCAGGCCACCTTTGTAGCAAAATCCTGATCAGTGATTAGTCCGCCAGTTGATTTCTGTGAAACCCTTTGCCTCTTGCTACGGACATGGTCCCCCACGTTGGCTCTACGTTAGAATCATCTGGGGAGCTTTTAAACGTCCTCTTGTCCTGGCTGCACCCCTTACCAATTCAATCACGCTCTCTCCCGTGGGACCCAGGCATCAGTAATTTTGAAAGCTCCCGTGGCCGGCTGAGGTTAAGAGCCTCCTATTTTTGTCATCCCTCGAATCACCTGGAAAGCTCGTTACCCTAGAGTGCTGGGCCCCACCCCAGAGTTTCTGATTCAGCGCGTCTGGGGCGGGGCCGAGAATTTGCGTTTCGAACAAGTTCCCAAGCGTTGCCGATGCCTCTAATCCAGAGACCACACTTTGAGAGCCACCGTCCTCGGGGCTGATTTGAGAGGCCTGGCCACCTGGGAGGCCCAGGTGCCGATCTGTGAAAGGTTCTAGGTCATCGCGAGGTAGAGGAAACGATTTCTCAGAATTTCTGCTAGGAACAGTATGCGTCAGCAGCGTGGCAGGAGGAATATCAGGGTAAAGCTTGGGGGCAGGTAACCAGCAGAAGTGGCCGAATTGCCTTCTGAGGAAAGCGGGTCTGGTTTCCGGGTGGGATACGTGAGTTTGGAGCCGGCACTGAGTGGCAGGTGCGGACAATAGAGCTAGTAGTCGTCATTCTCTGCTCCCCGGCGGAGCGCTCAGCCTGTCCTCTCTCTAACTATTGGTAAACGTCCACAGAGTCCTTTTGAAAGGCGTCCTGGGCGCCCGTGTACCTCGGGCCAGCCCTCTGGCCCTCCGCCCTCTGTGACTGACCTGCTGTGTCTGTACTTCCTTTGCTGGGGTCAGGGTCCCCCACTTGGGTGGCTGAATCCTCCTTGTTGGTTCTGCTGACTCTCGTGCTGTGCCTGGGGGTCTGTCCCCATTGCTGAGAAGAGTGGCTGCGTGGCTGGAAACAGAGCTGGCCTCCTGTGGTACGGCACGACGTGCCAGAAACTTTCTCGTGAAACCCCAAGAGCCCGAGGGGGAAAGGCTCCATGAGGCATTCGAGGCCTCGTGTTAGGTGTGCTCTACTTGGATACCAAGTTCAAATACAGAACATGTTCTTTCCCCGCTGCTGAATCACTGCTTCTGCGGGGCTGAGTCATGGTAACAGTTGTATCCATCATCTATGAGCGTGTAATGGGCTGGCCCAAAAGTCCACGGCCTTCAAGAGTAATTCATTACGCCTCCATGAGTCTCTGGGTTAGGAATTTGGGCTGGGCTTGGCTGACCGATGTTTCTGGGGTCTCCTCTCTGGATCCCTCATGCAGCTGCAGCCCCCTGGCACTTCGACCAGGACCTTGGCACTGGCTGTCACCGGGCCTCCCTCCACATGTGGTCTTTTGCCATTCGGTAGTAGAGCCCAGGCTTCTTTACATGGGCGGGGGGATGCAAGAGGGTGTCCGTGGAAGCCTCGAGGCCCTTTGAGGCCTGGACTTTGCAACTCCTGCGACACCACTCTGCCACGTTGGGTTGGTCAAGAGCAGGTCCTGACCCAGAGTCGCGGGGCGAGGAGACGGGCGCCTGTCTCGGAGGGAGCAGCTACACAACACTGCGGCCACGGTTGTCAACCTGCCACGCCACCGTTAGCTCGGTTAGCTTTCTCTCTTCCGTCTAGACATCGAGGCTGGCGTTTGGCCAAGAAAATACTAGTGAAGGATGCCTTGACCGTCTGAATGGTCTCCCGGGTTGAGACCGCTTTTCCAAGAGCTTCCGAGTCCTCCATCGTACGATTAGCGAACACAGGTCACGGTTAAGGTGACACAGTGTTGGGGCTGCTGGCCTCTCACGAATACCGTGATACCAGCGAGAAAGCACAGCCGACCCTCAGATTCGGAGTGGGGGCGGCTCTGAACTTCTCTGACTTGTATCACGGGGTCTCTGATGGAACACCTTCTGGAGGATGGGGTGGGGCTGCACCCCTTGAGGAAGGGAGAAAGGAGGAACCTAACCCCTGTGGATTGTCGGGCGCTTGGATACGTATCTGTGATTTGACTCCGTCCTGAGAGGCAGGCACAGTCCCTTTAAATACGAGGGACCCGAGGCTTCCATAAATTAAATTCTGAAGCGCGCAGAAGTGGTAAGTAAAGCTGGGATTATTCTGGTCTGATGTGGCTGACTCCCCAGCCCCCTCCCCCCGCCCCCATGCCTTACAGCCTAAATGAAAAGGGGAGAAGGGAAAGAGCGTGGATGAGAATGTGCTGGTCTTTCCCTTCTGTCAAAACTATCTCTCCTTGGAGGTTTGCCATCTCCAAAGAATGTGAGACGCCACCGCTACTCGAGCCTGAAGCGGCCTCGGGAGATTCCACTCCTGCATGTGGCAGACTCCAGTCAAGTCTCCATTGAGACGGGATTTTAATCGTGTGGGTTTTCTTATCTTGGGGATGCAAGGCCCCTCCAAAGCACGCAAGTCAAGAAAGGATCCCGAAAGCCAGTGAGGACATGATGTTGGTTTGTTTGCTAAGAACACGACTTGGGGTGAGTTTCCAAACTGCTTTCCTGTCTGTGACTTTCCGTAATGCAGATTACGGAGAAGGACGGGTGAGCCACACCAGCGCTGTGATTCTAACAGGTCCTCTGAAAAAGCCGGGGCTGCCCTCTGCCAGATTGCTTCCAGGAATTAAGTGTCTACTTCTCTGTGCACCTTTGAGGTCCCGGAAACCTCAAAGACTTGGAGTTTTTTCCTAATGAGACTGGAGCACAGGGAAGGACCCTGATGTGTGTTTGACCCCCAAAGGCAGATGTCACATGCCCTGGGGGAGGGGGAGGGGGAGGATGCGTGGACTAAGCCCCTCCTAGGCGCAGGCTCTACATCTGGCAGTTGGGTGAACTTCTTCACAACCGTCCAACAAGTGCACTTTTAACTTTGCTCTTTACAGATTGAAACCCTGAGGGTTTGCTGAGGGTCACACACTTATGGAGTGCCCAGGCCAGGAATCAAACCAGGTCATTCTGACTTTGAAATTGGTGGCTCTCTCTACTGTACCCAACATATCTTGAATGACAAAATCGGGGAATTAAGGAAGACCAAAGAGTTTGGCTTCTGGGGTCTAGAATGGAAAGCTCTACGTGTGTGAGAAAAACACAACTGTCTGAGAGCATCTTCTAGAGGGAGTTGCTTTTCAGTTGAGGATGGACAGCACAAGTTTTCTTTTTTCCTTCCTTCCTTCCTTCCTTCCTTCCTTCCTTCCTTCCTTCCTTCCTTCCTTCCTGGCAACTTTCAAATATACTATGCAGCAGCATTAACTATAGTCATCCTGTTGTACATTGTATCTCTAGATGATTTACCTTGCTGATTACCATTATCAAAAATGGACGCATCTTTTTCAAGCCCTGTTGTGTCTTGGGCCTCTCCTCCCCAGCTAGATCATTCTTTTCAGGTATTCAAACCTGCAAGAAGTCGAGAAAGAGGAAAAAGTGTTCCACTTCTTCCTTGATCGATCACTTGAGAGAATCTCTTCAATACCAGAATATGGCCACGTTCATCCAAATGTGAGAAAAGCCCTGTCCTGCCACCTATGGAGGCGTTTTAGTGTTTGTTCCAAGCAAACAGTGGAAAATGTAGCCAAATGGATATATAGCTTGGATGAAAATTATAAGGACTGGTGATATATATACCGTCTGATTTTTTTTTATTGTTTTCTTTTTCTTTTTTTTTTTTATTTTTATTTTTTTTAATTTTTTTTTTTTTTCAACGTTTATTTATTTTTGGGACAGAGAGAGACAGAGCATGAACGGGGGAGGGGCAGAGAGAGAGGGAGACACAGAATCTGAAACAGGCTCCAGGCTCCGAGCCATCAGCCCAGAGCCCGACGCGGGGCTCGAACTCACGGACCGCGAGATCGTGACCTGGTTGAAGTCGGACGCTTAACCGACTGCGCCACCCAGGCGCCCCTATTGTTTTCTTTTTCTAAGTTGGCACTAGAGAAGCGAAAAGTAGATGTGAACAATTGGAAAGGCAAGGTTGTATTAGAAGAGATTGCAAACAACTTGAAAATGCATTGTAAACTCTAGTTATGGCATTTCGCCTGTGATTAATGGCATTGTTTTCTTTTGGGAAAACACTGGATAACCCTCTTTTCCACATAACATCTCCTGCTGGATCAGATTTTTGTTCTCTGTTGTTCTTTGGAAATGTTTATAGCTTTGAAATCTTTTCCATAGGGAATTCTTTAAAAATTTTTTTTTTCAATGTTTGTTTATTTTTGACAGAGAGAGAGATGGAGCATGAGCAGGGGAGGGGCAGAGAGAGAGGGAGACACAGAATCCGAAGCAGGCCCCGGGGTCTGAGCTGTCAGCACAGAGCACAGAGCCTGACGCGGGGCTCGAACCCACAAACCCTGAGATCATGACCTGAGCCAAAGTTGGACGCTCAACCTACTCAGCCACCCAGGCACCCTTCCATAGGGAATTCGACTAGAACTAAGAGAAAAAAAGAAATGCATGGGGATTGAGTAATTGGATTGTCCTAGAATGGACCTTATGTACCTCTAACTTCTTGGGGGCTAGAGAATATTTGACACACGTTGTTGATGTGCAAATCAGAACTGGTTGTTCCACACGCTGCCCAATCCCATTCCCTGTCCTGGCACCTGGTAAATGAGAAATAGCCTATGCAAAGTATTTGTCACACAGAGTCACTTAGAAGGCAAATGAGAAACTCAGGAAACTCACATAAATGCTAATTTGCAGGAACTTCTAACTCACCTTAGCCTCTTTGGATTGACGTTAAACTTAGTGATTCTGTGTCCAGGTATGTCTTGTTAGGGGCGATGGAATCCCAAAACGCAGAGATAGTGGTTTTGGGTTTTGAATGTGTTTTACAGGCCAAGCAGGTGGGCAGATGATTGCCTTGCTAGAAGAATTCACTCACCATTTGGGGGGGATGTTAAGTCTAAACGTGGGATGGGAAATTTCTTTTAAGGAGTATATTTTCTTGGAATGTTTTGGAATGCTGTACTTTCTGCTGTGATTACATGAGGGGAAACATGGATCATCTCAAATTTAATTCTCCTCATGCCTATTTCATAACCAGTCTTCTAAGTATATGTGCAACTTCCCCTGTGAATCCAGGCATGCGTAGAAGACTTATTTTGGAACATTGTAACATACTCGCTTAAATAAGGTGCTCAAGCAGTTGTCGTCCATTAACCCATTGTATCTTATTTCAAGATGCAAACATAGTTGTGATTGTTGTGATCCATGTTGGCCACTGAAGATATGTCTTATTTTGTGAAGTTAGTGGAATTTTCCTGACGTGAATCCCTTAAGTTAGTGAAGAGTTTAGGACTTCCTACGCTCAAAACTATGTTCTTTAAAAACAAGGTATACATAGTTAGGAGGTGATCTCTGTGTGTTGACTTAGATTATCTCCTACGTTTCTTGGTATTCACCTAATCTGCTTCTAGATGATTCATGACCTGAGGGGACCCTCAGGGCTGAGAGCCCTGATTCATCTTCCCAGCTATGAATTCAGTGCGGTACCTGGCACACAGTAGTCACTCAATAAATGCTGGTGGACCTGAATGAAACTGTATCATAGCCATTCTTCTGGGTTTCAGAGGCCCTTGTGGGAGTCACGGTTCCACATTGGTTCACTTTCTAAGAACCTGTGTGGGCGTGTGGAGAGGAGGTTGGCAGAAATCTGCCCAAGAGCTGGCAGTCAGTCTCCCAGCACACCTGTAATGTTTGTTCCTTCCGTGCCGGCCATTCTGTGATTCCAGTGACCCCTTTCTTATCTTGGGCTGAGCTGGCCATGTTCTCTTGAATTGAATCTAAACTCCAGATTCAACGTGAGGATTTAAGCTGCTCAGCCACTAGAGAAATGATTCCCAAGAGCGGTTTTCTTCAGCTGAGCCCTCCCTCTGGAAAACTCTTAGCTGGTCAAGGTTCCCAAGCCCAGCACAGAAGGGAGACAGTTGACTGGGAATCCTAATTTTTAGGTACACCAATTCAGCCTGATGACATTAGGTAATGTTACCGCCACTGCTGTTGTTTTTGCCATCTTGGATAAAGACATTTGGGTTGAAGACTGTTTCCTCTTGGCTCTGGACCGTCCCCAGGGTAGGCTAGGAGGACAAGACAGGTGAGGAGGAGAGACAAGTCCCGACTAATGTAATCCTACAAGTGAAAACTGATCTTTTTTTGTTTTTTATTCCTCTCATTGCTTCACCTCCACCCTAGACCTCTTCCAGGATTTCCAGAAGCACAGCATGACCTGGGCAGATCTTCTAGCGAATGTTCCCTGTGGCTTTTATTCTAGTGGCCGGTAAAGCCAGATAAATCCCAGATTTTAAAAAATATGCAAACCAGAGCATTGGAAGAAGACAATACGGCTTTCTCCTCTCAGCAAAGAGGTCAAGGAAAGCACTTGTTCAGGCAAGAGCATTAAGGGTAGTTGATAAAGGAAAACAGTTGTCTGAAGGAAAGATGAAGCTTCAGAGGGTTTGAAGGTTTGGAAGTCTTCGAAGGAGAGAGAGAACCAAACGTTACCTTTAGCGAACACACACTCATTCTTCAGATCTTACCATCAACACTATTCTTCTGTGAGAACGTCCCTCAGTCCCTGGGCTGGGCTGGCTGCCCCACATCTCGTACTTTGCTGTGATAACGCACAGATATTATGTAGTTTTATATTTATATGTGAATTAGCAAGTATGAAATTTTATAATCTACATACACTTGTATATATGATATTACATACGTGTATCTTTATCTCTCGTGCAGCCTGATTTACAAGCACTTTACAGAAAGTGATCTTGTTCATCTTATTCTGGCCTTCTTTTCGTATATGTTTAAGATATTAAATGGAGGAATAAATGCTGAGGTTTAAGATCAGAGAAATCACCAAGGTGAGGGGTGAGAGAAAGGGGTCATATCGGGAATGTAGTAGGAAAAAAAACCAGGGCTGGCTGGCAGTGAGAGAGAGATAAGAAGGATAGATAAATGAAAGAAACAAGTTCCCAGATTCCTAGGATCGTGGTTGAGAGCCCAGCGCTTAACCCAGTGCATCAGTCTCCTGTCGGGGAATTGGTGGCTTAACTTTACTGGCGACTGGGGACCTTCCTACCTCTCTACAGAGTTCTTCCTTCCGGTTTTATGTAACTTCTGCTTATGGATTTTGGGCTTGTCCTCCAGAGTCAGCTGATTCGTAAGTTATTTTAAAGCCCGTTAGGTTGTGCTCGCTTCGGCAGCACGTATACTAAAAGCCCGTTAGGTTGATGGCCAACCGGTAGCGGAAGTTGGTGTTTTGTTTTATTTTTTTCTTCCATCAGAGGTGTGATATCTTGGATAGTGTCAAAACTGCTGATTCTAGAAATGAAATTCTAGGTAGGTTAATGAGAGTGTATGAGTAAAAATGCCCTGAGAACTAAAATCAGTATTCTCCCAGTTTGGGGTATAAATGACTGTAAAGTCTTTTATGGATATTTGTAAGGGAGGCCTTGTTACCACCTACTGAAGTGAGCAAAAGCCATTCAGTAAATTATTTCTTTAAAAACTGAACTGCTTATGCAGGAGGTGGGTTACTTTCCCTTCTAGAACCTTGGCTCTCAGCAAAACGTGTAGAACATTAGTTCCACCTGAGACAAGATTTATTTTTAAGTTTGTGAATCCGTAAAAAGATTGCCTATATTTACTGTGTAAATTAAGCGAGTCTTAAGAAAACGTGGAAATGAAAGGAAGCCAGAATTAAAAAGAACAATTCAGTCGGCATAGCCATTCCATTGTCTAAGCGGGATTAGTCTCCAAAAAATGCGTGATGAAAAGCAAGTGTATTTCAAATTGTTTAATTTAGAAGGAAACTGATTTTGACAACAGAAACACAATGGTCAAGAATAGTGTTTTAACGAGCCTTAGAAAGTATGCTAACATAGCTTTCAAAAACTCAATTCCCCTATGATGGATAACTTCATTGCACACACTTGGCCATTAGATCACAAGGGTCAGAGGCTTTGTATATATTACTGGTTACAAAGGCAAAGATCTCTCAACTCGCCTCTTAGCGAGGGAATTTATAAAGCACCTCTGTTACAGACCATTTAAAGTACTCCAGAAGAAAGTTCTCGATGTAGCTTAGGCTTCCGAAGCTGGATCAGTGTGAGCCTACAATGAACACGAGAACTGTATCACACAGCCTGCCACGCTTTTATTTCTCCCGTTTTTATGTGCAAAGCAAGTGGTACTTTGTCATTCTTAGTAATAGATTATAAGGTTGAAGAGTATGTGAAAAGAGACCAAACGTTGGTAGACTGTGGTGACGTTTTTGGCTTTTCCTTGCTGGATAGTAGAGTTAAGGTGCACTCTCGCCTGCCTTCTTACTTGCTTTCTAGCATTCCTCATTTTATGACACACAGATCTTAAGGTGTTATTCTGGATTCAAAATTAAATCTTCAGGGGCGCCTGGGTGGCTCAGTCGGTTTAAGCGTCCGACTTCGGCTCGGGTCATGATCTCGCGGTTTGTGAGTTCGAGCCCCGCGTCGGGCTCTGTGCTGACAGCTCGGAGCCTGGAGCTTGCTTTGGATTCTGTGTCTCCCTCTCTCTCTGCCCCTCCCCTGCTCACGCTCTGTCTCTGTCTCTCAATAATAAATAAGCTTGAAAAAAATTTTTTTTAATTAAATCTTCAGCATCGTGCATTTTTTATGGCTATTTAATAGCATCACAATATACAACTCCATGATATATTCATTTTTTTTTCCCCAGAAAGAACTGTGTGTGAATCTGCAGTTTGTTTGTGTTACATAACAGATTATAGGCAGTGACTACACATAATTTAAAAGTTCCAGGGTGCCTGCGTGGCTCAGTCGGTTAAGCATCCAACTCTTGATTTCGGTTCAGGTCATGATCTCATGGTGATGAGATCGAGCCCCATGTAAAGCTCTATTCTGAGCATGGAGCCTGCTTAAGATTCTCTCTGCCCCTCTCCCCCACTGGCACAAGCATGCTTTCATAAATGAATGAGTGAACGAATGAATGGATGGGTGGATGAATAATCCAATCCTGTTCATATGCTTTAACCATTCTTTGGCAAGCTCCTATGTGGAAACGATTAAATATTCCCCATATCTTCTCTGGGATGCTTTCCTTGCTGATAGAACCCACAGGGATCCGTGTAAATAACCTGGCCCTGAAATTCGGATTCCTGCTCCCATCATCTCCGTAGATGCCTGGCCCTTTGGGGTTGAACAGTTAATAGACACAGAGCACTTGGTAACATATTTGGTAGTAGGCCCAACTGTAATCCTAATGCCGTGCAGAAGGGAGAAAACTTTAGGTTTAAAATTGTGGGTTGCATACACGCTGTACTCTGCTTCTAGACTGATAATTGTTTGGATTTGTATGAAGGTTTTAATCCTTAAAAAATTTTTTTTTTCGTGAAGTGTAGTTGACATACAATGTTGGATTAGTTTCGGGAATAGTTGTCTATTTAAAAATAACACGGAGGGTGCCTTTGGCAGAACTGAAACTTGTGCTCTAACCAAGAGATTAGAGGTTAGAAGGCTGATGGTAAGGCATTCCGTGCACTCTATTAATACTGCCACCATTTCTAATAACGCAGCTCTATCCAAATGCTCTCTTGGCCGTAAGCATTCTGTCACTGACCGCACTGTGTTGTTTCAGAGCGCTGTGATTCTGAAGAGGACGTAGCAAGCTCTGAAAGATGAACACAACCGTTGCTTCCATTAAACCAAGTGCTGTATACTTAATCTTACATATATTGCAAGCGTTTTTATTGAAACGGCACTTCGACTTTTCAGGTGTGCATGCGCTGAAATTTAATACATTCTGAATCTCAGGCACTCATAACCTGAAAACTAATACATTCTGGCCTGAAATAACTTGCGATTCGACGTGAGCGACAGCACAACACTGTCGGTGACCGCGATCCATCCTATACGAGGGGGCTCTGGGCCCCGTTTCCCCACAGTCCTCCGAACGGTAACAACTGGGCGAGAACAGAGGCCAACGGGGTTACGCCCCAGATGTACTGGGTTTCCTGCTATTGGTAGAGAATCACTACCTAACAGACAAAACCTTTAGAGTGTGAAGATTATTCTGTTCCTCTCCCTTTGCATAACCAGATGAAGGTCTACCAGACTTCTCTACTAAATACTTTACGAGCTACGTCTCGTGCCCTGTCAACCAGATCTTAACCCTTGCTCCGGGCAGCTCAGATCACTTCCGTGACATCGTATGGTAAATTGAAATGACATGTTGTTAGACGGCTCTGTGGAGGTGGTTTTTGACCTCCTTCAATAAAAGAGCAGCAGTGTGGGAGTCGAGCCTTTTTTGGGAAAAGGTAACTTCTTGGTCGGCAGGAGATTTCTCACTGACCAACCTTAATTAACTCTGATGTCACATGAAAAGGAGCTGTGCACGGGTACAGGTCACTGGGAGGGTAGGCTCCTGATGGTAGTGCAGTGACAGGCCTAATGATAAATGAAGGCTCCCTGTTAAACCATGACCCTCCGAGAAGCCAGCGTTAAGTAAAAAGCTCGGAGAGGAACGCTGAAGACGTGCCCCCTCATAAACACTGATAGTAGGAATGTCGGTGTTACGAGAGTACGTCTCTCTTGGTAAACATCTTAAACCATGCAGAATTCTTTCTTTTAAATAACTTTTGTAAAAGGAAAATGAAGGCAGCCAGTGACTCACGCGTGGGTACAGTGAAGACTGTCCGAGTTCTGATTATTTTAGACATCGGCCACACCAGAGGCTACTAGTGTGTCCTCTGTGCCTCGCGCTGCAAAAACTATTTATGAATTTTGTTGGCGGACAGTTAAAACACAAATGGTAAGGCAGCTTTAAAACACACCGTGGCAGAATTATTCAAGCGGACATATCTATGGGTTATGTGCCAACACTAACTGCTGAAATTAACATTTAAATAATTTCATAATCTCTTCCCTTATTTTTTTTCCACTGAATTCAAGGCACAAATGCCATGTAAATGACGATTTAAAACTTTCTGCTAAAGCATGGGGATCAGACACTCGACATTTAGAGTCTAAAGATTTGGGGGTTACTTCGAATAGTAAAATCTCTAAAGCCAGAAGCCAGTGAATTCTTTTTTGTGGATCTGTGTGGTAAAATCGTGAGCTTAACATCACGTAAGACGTAAAGGACAATAGCCAACCCCTGGGATTAGCAGCTTTCTACAAATTAAACGTATGGTTGTTGGACAGCAGCTACTTCAACATTCAGACCTCTGTAGACCCCGAGATCCATCACATGATTACTCTAATGTAAAATATCCTGTATTTGTCCATCCAAAAGTTGCAAATAATCTTATCAACATAAGGGATTAGTCAGCAGTAAGTCAGCAGGAGCTCCGTGCCATTGCCAAATACATGTCGGCTTCTAAATCCCAGCCAAAAAGAGCTCTCCCTATGTCTAAAACAATGAAGGAAACAATTCAAACACTCACCCCCCACCCGGACCTTTTACACAGCTACACCCGCTTCCCCCCCCATACCTAAAACAACGTTGACCTTTTCACAGAGAGAGGTGTATGCATCCGAGTCAGGAGGTGTGTATGTGTGCATGTATTTAGGTTAACATCCTTTTTTTCTTTTGGAGTTTCCTTGACCTAACGCCAGTTGTTTGGGGGGGGAAAACTAACATTTTGAAAATTAACATTTGGCTAACCGTGGACTCAAGCTATGCCGCTGCTGCGCAGATCCCCATGGCTTTCCTGTCTTCCATGTGGTCCGTTGGTAGATGGAATATGAACCCCTGGGCCTTTCTCCATCATGCTGGAAATGAAACATGCGTTATATGTATAAATACATTTATAATGCCCTCGTGCTGCCAGCTTTGCAGGTGGTGGGGTCTTCACTTAAGACTGTCGTTCTCGGGGCGCCTGGGTGGCTCAGTCGGTTGAGCGACCGACTTCGGCTCAGGTCACGATCTCGCAGTCCGTGAGTTCGAGCCCCGCGTCGGGCTCTGTGCTGACCACTCGGAGCCTGGAGCCTGCTTCCGATTCTGTGTCTCCCTCTCTCTCTGCCCCTCCCAGACTCATGCATTGTCTCTCTCTGTCTCAGAAATAAATAAACATTAAAAAAAAAAAAAAAGACTGTCGTTCTCATGGTGCACTCGCTTATAATGTACCCTTTATGTTACCTGATCAATACTTTAATAAAGGCACAACACAGAGGTTGAGACTAAGGTTCAGCTTCTTTTTTCTTTTTTATTAAGCACTAGAGCCCCGCAGGAATTAGATCCCAATCAAAAACTTTGGTAGTTTCTAGAAATTTGGTTCATCTGCAGTTGCATTCATAACCTTTCTCCCACCCTTGCCTCCAGCCAGAAAGACTCTATAAAACTTAGTCTATGAGACTTACGCTTTTAATAAAGTGCATCTTGGGGAAAGAATATCTTCCTTTATTATGAATTATGCTTAACTAACCTCATACAACCTTGCTAAAGGCTCATGGTCTTAAAATCAAATTTTGGAAACATGATACTTGGGGATTTATACTTAGATAAAGAGGTCATTTATCATGTAGGATTGTGTACTGTTGAAAACATGCAAAATCAAAGACAGATGCATCTCATTTGAAATAAATCTGATCTACAAAGCTTTGCATTAAAAAAGTAAATTAGAATTCAATTTTAATATGAAAGGAAACACCGCTAGGTTTCTACAGAGAGCTCTAACAACAGTTTTCAATGTGACTCAGTTTGTTACAATTCCAATTTAAATGGTTACAATTCAAAATACGCCATTAGAAGTGACTTAACATCGAATCAAATTAAAAAGGTTGTAATTCGGGGGAACAGTGAGGTTTTTTTTGCAATATGTTTGTAAAACTTCTAACACATAAAGAGTGACGTTACTGAGCATGAAGGAAAAAATCAGCCTTCTGCAGCTTTAAGCTGGAAAAATAGCATAAAATCTAATAGTGATAGAGAAGTATGTAGCAACGAAGTTCAAAATAGCTCCATATTCCGTGTCTTCAACTTACCTGATTACTTTAGCCATAAGATCTTATTCTATTTTATTAATTTTATTTTCTTTATTTTTTTATTTTATTAATTTAATTTAATCTTGCCGTGTTATTTTACTTTAGGCTTCATGCCCAGCCCGGAGCCCATAAATGGGGGTTGAGCCACTCAGGCTCCCCATAAGTTCTTTGTTTAAAAAAAAAAAAAAGTTTTGAGATAAAATTCACTTACCATGAAACTCACCATTTTAAATCGCATAATTTGGTGTGGTTTTAAAAAATGCTTGTTTGTCTATTTATTTATTTATTTATTTATTTATTTATTTATTTATTTAGAGAAAGAGGGAGAATGTGGGAGAGGCAGAGAGAGAGGGAAAGCGAGAACCCCAAGCAGGCCCCATGCTGTCAGCCCTACGTGGGGCTTGATCCCACGAACTGTGAGATCCTATAATTCGGTGTTTTTTTTTTAACGTATTGAGTATTGAGCAACCATCGCCGTAGCAGGATTCTGGCACAGAGGGTCGGGACACCGAGACTCTGCTCTCCAGGAAGCAACTCGATCTGTGCCGGGACTGCTCCGTTGGGTTCGTAGCCGAAGACCCGACGAGCTGAATGCCACGCAGCGTAGTTTTTTTTATACGTTTTCTCTTTCGCTGTCTGCCATGTTTGGTAACACAGAAACATGCAGTCTGATAAAAAGTGGTCTCGTGTTACGAGGTCATGAGGGATGTTATCACGTACGCGTGGAGTCAGGTTGCCTTGAGGTTGTTTTTGTTTTTGTTTATTTTCGATCCTTAGGGAGAGGACCCTACCACACCACCGCTATCTAATTTTAGAACATTTTCACCACCCCAGGAGGAAGCCCCATACTCTCCGTTTTCTTCTTCCCCTGCCCCTAGCCACCACTAATGTATTTTCTGTGGATTTGCCTACGCTAGACATTTCAGACAAATGGAAGCATACGGTGTGTGGCCATTTATGACAGGCTGCTTTCACTTAGCAGTGGTGTTTTTGCTTTGGGTTCTCAAATGAGAGACACTTCTTTTCTCACAGTCTGGAAGCTGGAAGTCCAAATCTGAGGTATCGACAGCTTTGGTTTCTCCTGAGGCCTTTCTCCGTGGCTTGTAGACGGCCGGCTTCTCCCTATGTTCTAATACGGCCTTTTCCTTTCTTGTGCACCTGCATGATCTTTTCAAGGGCCATCTAGGTTGTAGTGTGTATAGAAGTACTTCATTCCTCATGAGTATTTTTGACGTGATTTCTAACTCGTACATGGGTATCAGTGACTGTAATCTCCAGATCATAGAACTTTTAGGCTGGAAGGAATTCTGAAATTCTCAGGCCACCCCCCTCTGTTGGCAGATGAGGCACCTGAGGCTTACGTGATATGCCCGTGGCTGCCACAGAGCCAGTTAGTACCTAAGCTGGAGAGATCAATGATGCTAAACAAAAACTGGAAAAATCTGGATGTTTCATGATTTCTATCAGAATAAGGCCCCTAAGTCCGTATACACCTACTGGTTTTAAGTTTTTTATTTAAGTAAACCATACACCCAGTGTGGGGCTTCAACTCACGACCCCGAGATCCAGAGTCACATGCTCTTCTCGCTGAACCAGCCAGGTACCCCCCACAGTAGTTTTTTAACGCTATTACACCACGACGCTTGACAGCTTATTCTAATAAAGGAGCATGTGATAAACCCATTTCCACGGTCTGCATTGTTTTTTGTTTTGTTATTTAAATGATGATTTTCCTGACAGAACTGGATCTCTTCGCCTCTCATGATTACAGTAGTCCCCCCATATGTCTGGGTTTGCTTTCCACGGTTTCAGCCGCCTGTGGCCTAGAAGCACTCATCATCTTTCTGATGTACGGGGCAGACGGTCATTAATAGCCTGCGTCACTGACCTCGCTTCACCTCATCACGTGGCCATTGTGTCATCTCACATCATCAGAAGGAGAACGGTGGGTGCTAGTACGATATGATACCTTGCGAGAAAGACCACACCCGCGTGACGTTTATTACAGTGTATTCTAATAATTGGCCTGTTTTATTATTCTTGTTCATCTCTTACTGTGCCAACCTTAAGGACTGAGCTGAATCACGGGTGTGTATGCGTGGGAAAAAACATAGTATATGTAGGGTTTGGTGCTGTTGTGGTTTCGGGCATCCACTGGGGGTCTTGGTCCCTTGCGGATAAGGTGAGACTGCTGTATGTTGTAGTTGAGGTGGACAGAAACAGTAGTTGACAGACCACTTAATTCACTGAGGGGACCATAATTTGTTTAAACCAGGTTTCTGGGCCACCGTGGCCAACGGTGGGCAGTTCGGGTCCCCGTCTGAGCTTCACACGGGGAGAATCCTTGTTAAATTCTAGCACTCCCCTTTTGGAAATAAAGTATCCTGGGGATCTGTTTCCAACTGGGCAGTGTGATTCTGAGCCATCACTGAGAAGAGCCAGCTGATTTTCACTTGCTGTGACAATGGATATGGGATAGGTACATATTTATATCTTTTTTTTTTTTTTTTTTTACGTTTATTTATTTATTTGGAGGGAGAGGCGGAAGGAGAGAGCATCCCGAGCAGGCTCCGCGCTCGGTGCGGAGCTTGACGTGGGGCTCAAATTCATGAACCATGAGATCTTGACAAGAGTCAGACGCTTAACCAACGGAGCCCCCCACGAAGCGCCCCCGTATTTATATATCTTGATATACATCCCTAGTGAAATGGAGAAAGGGCCGACCTACAGTAGAGACTCAAAGGATGTTAGTCAAATCTTCACTACTCAAGTAGGTGTATGGGCGTTAAATTGCTTTAAAAAATGTTTTCAGGCCTAATGTGTTTTCCAAGCATTTGAGGAATAAATATTTCACTTTCCTTTTCCCTGTTAGTTTTCCTGTTAAGCTATAGTCTTGGCACGTCCGTTAATCTTTATGAGATTCTGGTTTCCTATTCACTGAAGAATGATGGGATACTCAGAGTGTCCAGTTCCTTGGAGATCTTTTCCTCCTACTCCTCCTTCTCCTTTCCTTTGTTTTAATCAACTACTTTTATTTAGCTTCCTCATTCCGAGTGCAAAATTCATTGATGTCGGGGGAGGCTAATTATATAGCAAACTATTTTTCTTAGCATTTTCCCCCCTAAACTTTCCAAGAACCCTATCGTTTTCTGTGTCTTATTTAACTGCTCAGTTGTGTTGCTTTCTTTCAGTGGGACGATGGGATGGGAAGTGCTGAGGAGAGTGTGTGGATGGCGTATTCGGGTTGTTTTGTTTTTTTTTTTTAATTTTTTTTTCATTTTAGAGCAAGAGGGAGTTGGGGAGAGGGGCAGAGGTGGGGGGTGGGGGGAGAGAGAGAATTTCTCCAAGCAGGCTCCATGCTCAGTGCAGAGCCCGACACAGGTCTCGATCCAACGACCCTGGGATCATGACCTGAGCCAAAATCTAGAGTTGGACGCTCAACTGACTGAGCCTCCAGGTGCCCCTGGATGGCAGGTTCTTTAAGGGCCCCTTCTCTGTATAGCACTTCCCTCAGCTGTGATTTGGGTGGGTCTTTGAGGTCCAAGCTTCCTTCTGATGAATGTCAGGAGTGCTGTTTTTTGGGGGGCGCTGATAAAGATTCATATGATTTGGAAACCAAAGTGGTAGGCAGTGGGGTTCACCTCATGTCACGAAAAGGGAGGCTTTCCCCTGGCCTCTCCTGGGTGAGAAAGCTCATCATCTCCACGTCAGCCATAGAGATATTTCCACGTACTGCCAGAATTTTCTGCAGGAGTCTTCGCTGGATTTTTTCCAGCACATGAACAACTGCTTAATTAAATCTCCGGAATTCCGTGCCATAAAGAAGGGCAGCAGGTATCCTGGCCCGGACGTTTTTCAGGATAGGTGTTATCAGTTGCTGACTGTGGCTTGAGAAAAACTTAGTGTTCCCACGGATCACTGGTTTTGAGCTACATGTTGCCTCAGGAAACTCCTAAAGATAAAGTACAAAGTGCTTCCCTAGGTACCTGAATGGGTTGACGTGTTCTGTGGGGTTATTGGATAGACCGATTGCATCCATATGAAACCTTGATTTTAACTTAAATTAGTTCATATGGAGCCATTTTTTCCTAGTAGCAATCTGATACCAGGACCTATGGTGTATAAAAGTTGCTTTTACAACATCAATATATATCACCAGCAAACACCGGAAATGTAGATTAAGTTCACGTAATGTCTCTGCAATTACATCTCAACATAATACTCGGTGACACAAGTCGGGGAGAGCAAGTCTGCGAGATGGCAGCGATTGGGTATCTGCCCCATGTCAGGCAGCACCCACCACTTAGATGACACAGCACTGAAACCACACGCCATGCCTGCAAGGTAGGTCATGGGTTTTCCGGTTTTACACACGAGGATACTAAGGAGCAACAGTACAGAATGCCAAGACCATGCACTTAGTAAGTGGAGAACTTAAGCTTCAAATGCAGGCCTTTTAACTAAGTCTAGTTTTCTTTGCGATAATAGGACCCACGAGTAACGCTAGAGAGCACTGCTAGCCTTAACCGTGGAGTTTGACCTGTGTATCTCATCTCCCTGATCTGTGATCTGACATGAAAACCTAGAAGATTGTTCGGCTCAGCCATCTATCTTGAACTCCACCGCGTGAGCCTATTTCTTAAGTGAAAAAATATTTTTAAGATTGGCTCCAAGATTGGCTCCAATTTTCCTCCAAGAATATCCATTCTCCACCCCCCTAACCCTTATCCCTGCTAATCCTGGGCCCCGATGTCCTGCTTTTACCAGGCATCTGCAGCTGCCTCCACTGGGGGGGGGGGGGGGGGGGAGAGTAGGAGGCAGGAGAGATCCTTCTTGATATTTATTGTGATGAGTCAGTGCCCAACGCCGCTTCAGGAGAGGATCACCCTCCAATAACACGAATGGTTCCAAGGATCATGGGACTGGAGATGTCAGAAATGGAGTCAGATACCCAAGGTCATCTAGCCCAGTCTCTCGGTTTGCAGATAAGAGAACTGAGGTCTGGAGAGAGAGGTGGCTTGGCTTAGTGGCACACAGAGTCCCTCAGGTGGATGCTATTATCGTGTTGTATGGAGATGTGTAGATGTCCAGGCACTTTTGTGTGGCTTATTTCATTGTCTCACAACATTCCCCATGAAGTATGCTTGTCGAATGTCACGTAGAGGTGAATAGTTCCTTTTTTCTGTTCCATTATAGAGGGAACTTGGAGATTATGTAAGACAAACCAAGGGCTTCTAAAACCGATTTTGGTCTATAATTGGTTTTCCAAATGAGGAAACTCGTTCAGAAAGAGAAATGACTCACCCAAAATATCATGACCTTACTAATCACTGAAGTATGTCTATAACCCAGGAAGTGTGTATACTTTGTATTTGAGAAAAAAAAAAGATCAGCCAGGCCTGTACGACCAGATTATCCACCAGGGTGGAAGTTCAGTTTTGAAGGACACTGACATTTAATCCTGAGAGTTTTTGATGCTACTTTATATTCTTAATGTGGCTGCATTTAGAAACGTGCATGTATCTATTAATGTTCTAAATTTAATGGTTTTAGGATATTACTTAAATCATCTGGTATAATAGGGCATATATGTGAATGAGGCTAGGACTGGAAAAAAATTGTGAGTTAAAAGAATTTAATATGACATGTACCCTTTTGCACGGGCAAGCAAGGTAAAGGTTCGAAGTGATCTTCGTGGAAAGATAGGACTTAAGGAAAATGAGAAGGCAATTTGTGAATAATACATTTCCAAAATTTGTTTTCCAGGATCTAGTTCAGGTTCGAAATTAAAAGGTCCTGAACTGAGTTTAAAAGGCTCCCAGCACATCATGCAAGCAGGCCAGACACTGTATCTCAAATGTAGGTAAGTGGCTGTGTTGGTTCCGGGATACCCTGGTTGCCTTTCCTAATGCAAAAATCATTCCCTGGCGGAGTAGAAACGTGGCCTCTCAGAGAACAAAGGTGGGGACTTCAGTGGTCTCTTGTGATCTGCAAAGTGCGAGCTGTATGCTGCAGCTTCATAAGGAGAGATTCACTCGGTCAAGGAGAGACACGGAAGGGATGCCCCTAGCCTTTTTTTTTTTTTTTTTTTTTTTTTTTTTGCATTTTGCTTCCAAGTTGTTTAAAAGCTTTCTAAACGCCAAGTTGTGTCTCTGTCCAGAAGATGACCACCTTTCAAGGCCCTCAGAACAGCGCTTCCTAACGAAATGGATGCTTGGGACCTGGCCCCAGCCCTCACTGTGTTGTGTTTCCTTATCTGTGATTGCAGAGGGGAAGCAGCCCATTCATGGTCTTTGCCTGAAACAGTGAGAAAGGAAAGCAAAAGGCTGAGCATAACTAAATCTGCCTGTGGAAGGAATGATAAACAGTTCTGCAGTACTTTGACCTTGAACATGGCTCAAGCAAACCACACTGGCTTCTATAGCTGCAAATATCTATCTACACCCACTTCAAAGAAGAAGAAAACAGAATCTACAATCTATATATTTATTAATGGTAAGATCTCCGTTTTCTACATTCTGTTTGCCGTGAGATATAAATTCACCCTGGTCCCTTGGAAAGTGGGCATTCCTAGTGGTGAAGGACATGAACCAGGAAAGAGATTCTGCCCCCAGAAACTGGTGGAATGCATTTTCAGTGCATTTCTTGAGTGTCCGCTTCAATCACAATCCTCAAGGCCCGGTAGTCAATGATGTGCTCCCTGCAAGGAGGGACTCTTGTCTAGTTCGTTCACCGCCGTATCCATAGCACCGAGAGTAAATGGGTGGCCCATCGCACAGTTGGATCAATAAATGAGCGACAAGATTTTAGTTCAATTAAGAGCAAAATAGAATGTAAGATTTTTTTTGTCCTTTAACACAACTGTATTCTCTTACATGTCAGAATTGTAAAATACTGTTCTTTCTACTAAATTACAAAGGTAATGTTGCTAATGTCCCTTGAATGTTACAAAATTGGTTCCAGTTGATGATGTTGAATTATTTCGTGTTCATCGAGCAAGTATTGTAATGACAGTAGGAGCGGGCGTGTATCATTCCGTAGTAGAATATGGGCAAGAGGGAAAAATGAATTGTTTTCCAGTTATAATTTTTATGGCACTGTTTTTCACTCCTTGGAGAACGAACAAACCAAGTGATACTCACAGGCGGGAAATGCAAAATCCTTAAAGAAATATACGTTGACGGTAGAAACGGGTCCCCAAGAAAGAATGAGGAAAATGGCCCATCATTTTGTTCTTCCTTGCTTAGTTCCAACCAATTTCCAAAACTTGTTGGGTGGGATTTAAAGCAACAACAACAACAAACCCCCAAGGCTCTAGAGAACGCAAAGCAAAATTAGTTGGCATCTGGCACAAAATCAAGTTAAAAAAACCGAACAAGCAACCATTGCTGTCGATAGTCTAAATATACATGGTGGGTCTGCCTTCTGGTGAGTCCTTGCATTGGAGTGAGTTTGGGCAGGATTCTTTTTTTTTTTTTTTTTTAAGCTTTGAAATGAGACAACTAGACCGTGTTTTACCGAGCATAACATGTGATCGCCCAGATTCAGAACTAGTTTTAGGAGACAGTAGAACAGTTGTGTGATACAGTCAGTAACATCTTTCTAGCTTTGATCAGCCTGATTGAGACTCAGCTGCTTCTCTGCTCCTGTTTTTACATGTTGCACTTTTCCAAGGGGGTAGATAACAACTTACTAGCAGTTTGCCATCACAGGAATGGAGCAAATGTACTTCAAAGTAAGAGGGGGGGAGTAGGTCTGGGATCTTGGCTTGGGGAAGTCAGCCCACTTCCCACAGGAGGGACGTGAGGGTGGCAGGCAGGAAATGCTGGAGTGGGGAGCGGCGCAGAGTAGGGCCGGAGACTTCCAGAGAGGTACCTTTGCAGCCCATGGAAAAAGCAGACACAACCTTTGATAGTGGTGCAAAAAAGTCACGGACCCGGCCACCCGTTCTCTTTTTCTAGTTCCACATAGTATGTTATGTTCTTTCTGGCACTCGTGGAGGAAAGAAAACGCTTTTATTCCCATCTCTCCAGAGGAATGGGAGAAGATTCATTCGTACTAAAATTCTCCTAAGAAACTTTTTCTCCTGTGGGTTTATCAGAATCCGACTTGCAAATCGGATACTCAGATGGGTAAAAAACAACCCCAAAAACATCTGTCTTATTTTTTTCCGAAAAAATAACATTCAGCTCTTTTCACTTTTACCTCCTACACGCCTATTAAACTGTACTCTGAATAGTAACACCAGTTTTGTGGTCTTTCCTGATAGTGACGTTGATCTCGTAACACACTTCATTGAAGTCCAAGGTAGCTGCGATATAGTTTACGAAGCAATTGTAACTTTTCCAAATCGTGTAACATTTTACGCGTTTCCTATTTTCATTTGTTTTTTCAATTCCTTTGAAAAAATGCAGTCGTATGCTTCCGTGTTAATGGAATACATACTCCGTTGCAGGTTTAATTTCTTTCGGGGGCACGAAACCTACCTCTGATGAGTCAGAATTGTCTCTGGGATTAAGAAAACTCCAACCAGTTCCTGATACACGGCTGTGATTACTCACTAGTCGTTCACTGGTTGTCACTTATTTATTATTGTTGAATGTTTACTTCAGAGCACATTATTCTGTCTGGAGGACTTCTCTCCTGAGAAGCATCTGCAGATGTATATTGGCATTTGATTTTGGTTTTCTCTAAAGACGAGAAACGGTGTGAGACACATCTTTTGAGAGAGACTTAGGTTTGTGGTCCGATGGGGTGCCAAGGAAAAGAACCGGGGCCGTGTAGCTTTGTCCGTGGAAAGCCAGCATGTGAATTATAACCCAAACCATTATGTAGGCATTGTTGATTCCCTGCTGTGTAACCGGCAGTCTTCCCCCTTCCCAACTGGGCACCGATTCGCACACCACATCTCGTACGTGGTGTACAGGAAGATCAACATTGTCACTTTGGCATTACAGCTTGTTCAGATCCCCCAAGCCTCTGACATAATACGTTACATCAATTTAATTATTGGAGTAATTAACTTTAAGTACTTTAATTACTGAATGGTCTGGTAAATTACAATTTCCTTTAACGTAATAACTCCTTACGTTTATATTTTCTTTGCGTTTAAACCGATGGGTTTGTTTGCGTCGTGCCATTTTGTTCTTGCCACCACCCCTCGAAGCATTCCTTTTCGTTTTCCAAGCGAAGGACCTGAGACCCACTTCACGTTGAGGCTACGTGGGGAGTGACCAGAAGAGTATTAGCAGCAGAGTAAGGAAGTCAGGTTTTTCCCTTCCGAGTCTCCCTGTGGTGGGAGAACATCCAGAGAGGGCAAGACAGAGGCGGGGAGACCCGGGAGGGGGTTGTTGAGTGCACTGAGGCAGGAGAGCTGGTGGTCCCAGGTCGCTTTGGCAGCCACGGGGAAGTGGAGGAGTCGGTGGGTTGGAGGGATTCAGTTGACCTTGGTGGGTGGTTGGGTCGTGGCAGGTGAGGAAGAGCAGTCAGAGACCTTCGGATTTCCGGAGGGGACCTGGGCACCTCGTTCCCGAACCCATACTCAGGGAGAGCTTTGTCTCACTAAATGACACCGATGCAAAGACAGTCATCCTCCTCTCCCGATACACCCTGGGCTTGGGCTTGATAAAATGACTGCTGAGTGGGAGTAGTTGAAAGACACTATATGCCTTTTAAAAAATTGTTCCCGCAAAATGAATGGATTCCACCCCCGCCCCCCCCCCACCCAGACTCCCCGCATAGTTATAGCTACGAAATTCTGGGTCACAAAGAAAAGCAAATTGTAAAGCGCTCCTTCAATGCTTTGCTACTTGCAAACTAAGATTTCTAGATGACTAGTAATGTAAGGGCTACTTAGGTGGTGTTCACCCCCCCTTTGCAGAGAGGAAGGAATGCATTTGCACGGCTTTTCTGCCGCGGGTATACACAAGAAATTGGCTCCAGCTCAGCCTTTCCTAAAAGGAGGATTTCATTGAAACTCTTACGGTAATATGTGAGTTGGGGCCATAAAGTAAGAAAATGGAGCAGAAGTTTTTAATGGCATCTCCGAAGTATTTAATATTTTGTCAGCGTCTCCGGTTTAGTTAGGAAGACCTTGAACTTAGCATGATGAGTTCCCCACACAGTGAAGTCAGCCCGGATTCCTCCTCTCTCCACGACCGAGCCTTTCCGGGCTATTTAAGAATAATGTCCTCTGTTGAAAAACTATAATGGAAAAGGGGGAAAAAATGGATATGCGTGTGTTACCTGCTGGGTGAATATCTCCTACCTCTTCCCTGTAGAAGAAACTCATCTTTTTTTTATCCTGCTTCTCTTTACCTGATTGCTTTTCTCTCGGAGACTATGAAAGCAAAGTGGAGAATTTTCGTAACAGATTTTTTTTCTCCATTGGTTCTCTCCTAGGTGTAAAACTCATGAGACGTGCATAGCAGCTTAATTTCAGGTAAAAAAAAAAAAAAAAAGATCAGACACGCTGGGTACATCACTGAAAAGTAGCAGAGGTTCTAATGACTCTGATATTCTGGGAGAGATGGGACACCTGGCTGGCTCATTCAGTGGAGCATGTGACTCTCGCTCTTGGGGCCGTGAGTTCGAACCCCATGTTGGGCACAGAAATTACTTAAAAGCATTTTCCAGATACTCTGGGAGAGAATGATCATCACGCCTTCACGGAAAATGAGAAGAAGCTCTACCTGGCTATGGGACGCCCAGCAAATAAAAATACTAATGGCACAGACATTCTGAGAAGGGTCCAATTACTTGTTTTTTTATTTTTTAAGTGTTTGTTTATTTTTGAGAGAGAGAGAGCACAAGGAGGAAAGGGGCAGAGGGAGAGGGAGACACAGAATCTGAAACAGGTTCCAGGCTCTGAGCTGGCAGCACAGCCAGAGCTGAGCCACCCAGGCGTCCCTCATTTGAGTTATTTTATTTTTGAGAGTGGGAGAGAGAGAGAGGGGGTCGGGGGACGGGTAGAGAGAGAGGGAGACAGAGAATCCAAAGCAGGCTGCATACTGTCAGTGCAGAGCCTGATGCAGGGCACAGGGCTTGAAGTCATAAGCCATGAGATCATGACCTGAGCCAACGTCTTAACCGACGCTTAACCGACTGAGTCACTAGGGCACAGCCCGATGTACTCGTTTGTACAGAACTTCAGAGTTTCCTGAAGAGCTTTTACATAATTATCTCTGAGATAAACTATGCTGGTCTTATTTCTTCCCTTTTCTGGACGAGAGAGCAGCTTCAGTGACCTTCATGAGACAGAGCTCATAAAATGACAAGCCAGGATGGGGATCCAGGTGATCCCCGGGTGTTGTCACGACCCTGGCGTTTCAGCTGCTGACTTCAGACAACACTAATTGTCGTTCGGTGGATTGTCTCGTTCTTAAAATTTTTTAAATTTCAAATTCAATTTCTTTTGAGGAGTGATCGGCTAAGCTGGTTTCAGAGTGTTTTTCTGAGCGACAGATAGACCTTAGAGAAACTTCTCTTGATCCCGGAGAGCCTTGTGTTGTCACCTGTTGGGAAGAGTCACCTGTTTGGGTGTCAGCTGCATGCACAGTGCTCCGTTACCCTGCTGTGTTCTAGCTCACGCGACACGGGAAGGAGACATCACTCTATTTACCAAGTTGATCAGGGCTTTTTATTTTTTATTTAATTTATTTTTTTATTAAAATTTTTAATGTTTATTTATTTTTGAAAGAGAGAGACAGAGCACGAGCAGGGGAGGGGCAGAGAGTGAGGGAGACACCGAATCCGAAGCAGGCTCCAGGCTCTGAGCTGTCAAAACAGAGCCCAACACGGGGCTCGAACTCACGGACCAGGAGGAGATCATGACCCGAGCCGAAGTCGGCTGCCTCACCGACTGAGCCACCCAGGTGTGGTCAGAGCTTTTTAAAACGTACATCCCAACCTGCTAATGGTCTGTGGAAGCAAATTAATGGGTTGTAATTGGCATTAAAACAGTAACAATAAAGCAGAATAGAATGGAAAATATCCAAGTATATTGCAAAACGCAAGGGTCAGCGTTATTTAGGGAAACTTTTTTTTTTAATTTTTTTTTAATGTTTATTTATTTTGGAGACAGAGACAGAGCATGAATGGGGGAGGGGCAGAGAGAGAGAGGGAGACACAGAATCGGAAGCAGGCTCCAGGCTCTGAGCCATCAGCCCAGAGCCTGACGCAAGGCTCGAACTCACGGACCACAAGATCATGACCTGAGCTGAAGTCGGATGCTTAACCGACTGAGCCACCCAGGCACCCCATAGGGAAACTTTTAAATAAAACTTTTGTTTCCATGTGATGCACGTACGCATACACACATGTACACACTCGTATTTTACGTGTGTGTGTCTGTGCGCATATGTGGATCAAACGGAAACAAAAGTTTAAAGAGTCTAATGTAAAATGTATGTCTTATTATGGAGCTCAGTAGAGTCAGTTGAAAATTTCAAACTTCCCCAAGTTTAAGTAAGTAAACTTAGTAAAGTGTTAGCTAGTGTAGACAGCGTAGGTCATCCCTATACTTTGTGTTTAGGGAAACAGCACCAGTTATAAGCACGACGGTGTTTTTTGCACAGTGCTGACGCAGAGGCGTGGGGACAGCTCCGTCGTGGAGAGAACCGCCCTCCTCCCGTGGATGTGACTGCCCCGCTGCTGGGTGCTCCTGTACAGGACAGTCACCGCGTTCCCGAAACGCATCTCCCGCAAATCGGTGTGACCCCGGAGGGGCCGTCGGCAGACGGAGGTGATCTGCAGACGTGGGTCACACATCTGCTCCGTGCAAGGCCCCGTCGCCTGTTCTGTGGGAGGCACGGAGAGCAAAGTTCAGGGGTCTTAACGATTTTGGAGCCCCCCTGGGCTAGGACCGTGACCCAAAATAGATTTGGGAGCATTTTAAGATGCACAGGTTTAACTTTCTTCGAGAACAACTGTTGTTCAAAAGTGGGTCTTTTAAAAAAAAATGTTTTTTAACCTTTATTTTCTGAGAGAGAGATGGCATGAGTGGGGGAGGGGCAGAGAGAGAGAGAGAGAGAGAGAGAGAGAGAGAGAATGTGAAGTAGGCTCTAGGCTCTGAGCCGTCAGCACAGAGCTTGACACGGGGCTCGAGCCCACAAACCACGGGATCAGGACCTGAGCAGAAGTCGGACAATTAACTGACTGAGCCACCCAGGTGCCCAAAGAGTGGGTCTTTCTAAGGAGTGAAGACGAATCTTCAATGGTCCTTCTTGAGTCCCCCGTGCCAGTGTCCCGTGAAGCGTGGATGTTCTGTTCTAACACTGCCCTCCATTGGGTTCCTACCCGGGTCTCACGCACAGCGAGTCCCGTGCCAGCTGCTCAGGTGACACAGCTTAGCCGGGTGATGTCTGGGCAGTTGGCATTTGTTGCCCAGTTTGCTCTCCTGGTGTGGCCAATCCAACCAGCCGAGCTGCCCTTACACACAGGGACATCAGTGAAAACAGTAGCGGTCTGCATGCAGATTTACTTACGGAGCCTCGTGGCTTCCACCCTTTCCCCCGCGGTGATGACAACATTTGAAAGGTGGCACGCGCAAAGGCTGTTGGGATTGCGTCCTCTGGCCTGCCCGGTCAGGTCCACCACGCGGTGTGGGCCAGGACCGTGATGCGCGGGGAGGGCATCGCGGGGCCGGACAGACTCTCAGAGCTTCTAAAATCCTTTCAGTGGAATCGCTGGCATGTTTTCGTGAGAGAAACTTTAAAGAGAAAATCCCGTTCCTCTTCGTCAGAATTCTCCTCCAAGGGGAGAGAGGCTTAAACAGTTTACATTCTGTAGAACGAAAGAAAATTCAGAGACCGACTCTGACAAACAGAACTCTTACCCGGACTAGCCGGCTGAATTCTTTAGGTCTGGATTTCCTGGCAAAAATCTATGACATTATCTGTTACTGCTTGGTTAATGTTGAAGGGCATCTCCAGCTTTAAAAGTCAGTTTTCATTTGTTGCCATTTTAACATCGTTGCCTCATGTGTTTGTTCAGGAGACAGATGATCACATTGGGGTGAACAAAGTTGGGGCTCTCGGCCTCCTGGAAACCCAGGTGGGCTTCCAAAAACGATAACACTTTCAGGCTCATTTGCATTTCTAGAATTCTGCCACAAATGATCTTCTTTAAGGAATTCCTGGGAACATTCTGGCCTGTCTCTGCATACAGCTTCATCAGAAATCTAGCGCAAGGTCAGATTTGGCCGGTTGGTTTTTTTTTTTTTTTTTCTTTTTTTCATTTTGATGAGGTTGTGTAAAAAGGGAAGGAAATATTTCTAGGATTTAAAATATACACTGATGACACTGTTGATTGGAATGGCAGAATTTTTTCCTTGGGAAACAGACCCCTCTACACCCTAGGTCTGTACTCCCTCTAGGGCCCAAGCATGAAGGAGATTATCCATTGTATCCATCACTGGGGACAGCTGATTAGGACCACATGGAGAGAGTTTAGAGAAGAGTAACTTAACTCTTATCCATTCTCCTTTCCAGCTATGTGAAATTTTGATAGAAGGCCTTCTTGGTATCTTTAAGCCCTGACATTTCACATTTCTTTTCTAGAAACATTTTTGTCATTAGACGCCAAGGGTCTTTGGCCATAGAAAACACTTGCATGGGACTGGGATAGAAGCCACTCATGTTGGTAACTCTGTTGATAGTCGAGAGCATTGCATTCTCTTAGCCCCTGTCCCAGACCTTGGGTTCACCTAGCATATTCCTAGGGATTCGGCCTGAGCACTTGATGGTACCTGCCAAAAGTTTGGGCCGTTCCTTCAGAAAGAGAGCATTTCCCGACACTCCCTAGGCTCCCTACCAGAAAATATGGGCATGCCGGCCTGCTAAGCTTTGCTAGCAACTGCACACTTGGGTATCACCAGGCCTTGAGTCCAGCTACATAAATACTAAAAAATAATCAGAATGAACATAGTCTCGAATGAGCCATTTGGACACAACCTAAGACTTCGAGACGTTAACGATTGAGGTACGATCGTGAAATCTCAGGATGGCAGTGAAGTCCAAAGGCAATAAAACTGACCATACCCTGTCATTTTCCTTCTACGGTGAAGAAGCGTGGAAAACAGTACCTCAAAACTTTATGGTTTTAAGGATTTTTTTTTTTTTTTTTTTTTTTTTTTTTGGGACAGAGAGAGACAGAGCATGAACGGGGGAGGGGCAGAGAGAGAGGGAGACACAGAATCGGAAACAGGCTCCAGGCTCCGAGCCATCAGCCCAGAGCCTGACGCGGGGCTCGAACTCACGGACCGTGAGATCGTGACCTGGCTGAAGTCGGACGCTTAACCGACTGCGCCACCCAGGCGCCCCTTTAAGGATTTTTAAAAATCTCCTTTAAGTAATCTTTTAAGAAAAACGAGCAAGGGACTTTTTCAAGGAGAAATCCCCTTAAGCTGAAAAGGCTTTAAGTTTCTGACATTTTGTAACGTTCTTTAACAATGATAACAAAATGCCTGCCCTGCCCGGAGACCAAGAGATCTGTTTTGATCTTTATGGTCCTTGCAGGTCTGATACTCTTAAGTTTTCCTTCACTCTTGAAAAGATCCGTTGTTTGGTCATCTGTGGCATGCTTTCTGGGTTCCCTGGGCATCCTCGTGGCTCACCGATGGTGCTACCTAGAAATCGGTGACTTACTGGGACCGTAAACACCCTCCCCGCTTTCCCTCATCACACGTCCACCATGTCAACGACATGCTCGGATTCCAATTAGGTTCAAATCCCTGTTCTGATTCCGGCTAAGTCTTTGACTTTGGACGAATTCCTTAGTAAGAACGATCGTTAACCCCGAGGTCTTACCCTGCTGGACGCCATGCTAAGCGCTTCGCATATGGTGAAGCCCTGTGAGTGACGCTGTCATTCTCGTCTCCATTTCGCAGAAGGGCCAGGGAACTTGCTGCCACAAGTCCCGCATGTAGTACATGGTAGAGAAGGCAGGAAAGTGCTTGCCCTTCCCCACCTCCAACGGTCGAGAGGTCGTACCCGTGAACTTGCGAGGTGAGGGTGAAACATTGAGTTTTAGCGTTGGGCCTGCCGTGTGGACCATCTGCGTGTGTACTGTGACGACTCCTGTTGTTCATTCGACCAGCTGCTGAGCCTCAGCCTCCTTGCCTGTAAGATGGGAAGAGTATTACTTCTGGGGTCATTAGGAGATTAAATGAGATAATAGACACAGCCCTGTGCCTGCACTTAGGAGGATCAATTGGCAGTAATTACTCTGTGTGAAAGGCGGCATGCTGGGCAGAGTAGAAATCACAGAGATGAGGCCCTCAACTCTCAAGGGGCCGGGAATTGTTCGAGCAAATGAAATAGGTTATGATGAGCCAAGGAACACAGACTAGGGACCTTCTGCCTGGGGTGCTTCCCCCTGCCCCGCCTTCCCATGCCTCCCTCCAGCTCTTCTGTACCAGCAGGTCTCAACTTAAACACCCTCCCCCCATTCTGGAAACCTCCTCAGGGTCCCCCGAACTAGCTTTGGAACATTCCTTTCACATGGGACCCCCCCCCCTCACCCCAGCCTCTGGGAGGACCAGGGCTGACAGTGCGAGCTTAAGCACCCGGTGCAGGGTCCAGTGACGGGAAGTGCTCAAGAATGTTCGCCAAATAAAAGAGACACATGTGGGATTTTTCAGTTACGCTAGCCTTACCTCACCTCCCGGACTTGGAGGAGGAAATTGAGGGCATGCTGAGCAAATGAGTAAAATCTTGGGAGCAAAAACTCACCTGTCATGTGACAGCATCACGATCCAAGAAGTCTCCTGCAGACAGAATAGCGAGCTGGGATTAACAAAATGAGATGTGACAGTAATTAGTGTAAAGGACTATGTGTGGCTTGCAAACCCCACTGGCCGCCCGAGGGCCTTCTGGGGGAGGCTGTGGCTGAACGAGCGCGCACGAGGGAGACTCCACATCGGCCAAGGCAATGAATCCAGTCTCAGGCTGCGTTAGTAAATACGTGGCATTCAGAATAAAGGCGGTGCCCGTCTTGCCGTTTAGTTTGTGCTTCAGGACGGACCATGAAAACGGGAATTTTAAGCAAGTTGCTCGACCCCTCTAAACTGCATTGTCACCATCTGTAAAATGGGCACCCGCCTCAAAGGGTTGGGGGCTTTAAATAATTGGATGACTTTATGATCTTCGCTGGCAAGGAACAACCCGAGAAAGGAACTGAAATGTTTGAAGAGGTAAAGAATTGCACGGGGGAAAATAGGAGGCACTATGTGATAGCCTCTTTCAAAGTTTTCTTTTTTTTAAAAAAATTTATTTTAATGTTTTTATTTATTTTTGAGACAGAGACAGAGCATGGACGGGGGGAGGGCCAGAGAGAGAGGGAGACACAGAATCTGAAGCAGGCTCCAGGCTCTGAGCCATCAGCACAGAGCCCGATGTGGGGCTCGAACTCACGGACCGTGAGATCATGACCTGAGCCGAAGTCGGACGCTTAACCGACTGAGCCACCGAGGCGCCCCCAAAGTTTTCTTATATGAGGAAGAGACCAAGCTTCTTCAGCTCTATGACCCTAGATGACAGAACTGCTATCTAAGAATGAAAGAAGTCAAGATAGGCAGCTTTCAGCTTGACATAAGGAAACACTTTCTAACGTCCAAAGCTGTCCAAAATGAAGTGTCTCGGGACGTGGTGAGTTCCCCGTGTGTCTGGCTATTCAAACATAGGGCAGGTGCTCACTGGGTGGGTTTGGACGAGACGATGCCTCAGCGTCCTTCCGCTGTTGAGACTCACCGGGGACTTGGCATGTGTCGCTGTCACTTACCGACATGTGGCTCAGGTTCGTTATGTGCTTCGTACAAACAGCCCACTGGAATAAATTCCATCGTAGGTCGCCTTTTACAGAAAAGTTGCAGAAATCTGATACGGTGCTCGAGGTGGCGCACGTCCAGCTTTGGACCCAGATCGGGGTGATTCCGAAGCCCCCGCTCTTTTCCAACATGACCCTGCCCGGGCTTCTGTCCCAGCCCCTCGGGGCTTTGTGTGCAATGTAAACCAGAGCTGGGGGGGGGGGGGGGCGGGGAGGTGCAGCGTGGCACAGGATTGCGGACTGCAAGCGTGGGGGCCACGTTCAGCCGACATACGTTCTGACTGGCAGGCACGGTGCTTTTGGCTGCCAATATTTAATAATTAGAGGACTTCGCATCAAAACCCGATTCCCTACTTGTCTTTGCAAACTGGAAATTAGCCATCCTGGCCCCTGTTCCACTTGGCAACCGCCGGCCACCCCGAGCAAGGATTGCCACTCTCAGACCTGGTCCCCACGCGCCCAACGGCCAGCTTTCTCACTGTCTCTCATCCTGCTGCTCCGTTCGTTTGCCTCCCCTGCCCGGCCCCCAGAGGGATGTCACTGTGCGACGCCCAGTGGGAACCTTTCAAGTCAGTGAATGACAGATCATCAGTGTGGGTGTGGGAGAGTGCTTGCTGCGTTTCCTAGATGAGGAGGCTGTGGCCGGAGAGCCCCGTGGTGGCACAGGTTGCCCGTGTAGGATGTGAACAGAGCCCTGGCTGCTGACTCCCTGTGCCCTCGACTGTGGAAGGAACGTTAGCCCGATAGCTGCCCCCTGGGAGAACCCGTGTCCTGGCTGGAGAGGCCTGTGGCCGAGCTCCCCCTGTACTTGCTGGCTGTACCCTTGGCAGGATTTCCAGCCCTGGTAAAACAGGGCTTTCTCTGACCGCCCTGGGTGGGGACGGGGCTGTCACAGAGATGACCACAGGGGCGCTGGCACCTTACATCAGAGAGCGCTAACTCAGCTGGATTTTAATAGTGAGAATTACTTACCAGTCTGTTGTTTTGTATTTTTAACTTCTGTCAGAAGATCTGTGTTACCCCTCCTCTGTGCCACCGTTTCTCCCATTGAGGTGGGTATTTGAAGGTGGTGTTGCTCCCGAGTCATTCAGGAGGGTTAGGGCCAGATTTTGATTTGGTGGAGAGAGAATGGTCTAGAATCAGGAAACCCGAATCCAGTTTTGGCTCAGCCATTAATATTATTCCTGTGCTTGTGGGAAGGCCTCTCCTCTCTGGGCCTCTGTTTCCTCTTCTTTAACAGGAGAGACGGGGATAGGATATCGTAAAAGCCTGTTAACAGTTTTGCAACTGATGATTCAGAGGTAGAACTGGGAATAATAGGACTTGGGACCATGGCCAAGATCTTGGCGGTAGAAGAAAGAGTCACAGTAGTCCTTCAGAGCTCCTTGTTTTTTCCTCTCCTCTCTCCTTCATTTCCATTTCATTTCTTTCCTCGCTTCCTGCCGTCTGTCCTTTCTTCCATCTTTCCATCTGTCCGTCCTTCCTTCCTTCTGTCTTTCCTTCTTTCTTTCCTTCCTTCCTGCCTTCCTCCCTCCCTCCCTTCCTTCTTTCCTTCCTTCCTTTGGTCTTTCCTTCTTTCCTCCCTTCCTTCCTTCTTCCCTTCCTTCCTTCCTTCCTTCCCTCCCTCCTTTCCTCCTTCCCTCCCTCCCTCCCTCCCTCTCTCCCTTCCTTCCTTCCTTCCCCACTCTTCCTCTCTTCCTTCTTACCATCTTTTCTGTCCTTCTCTTTTCCTTTTCTTTTTGGGATGCTACAGTTGATGAAGATGAAGAGCTTGACAAAGGTCACTCATTCGGTGAACCCCAAAATCCGCTAAGCAGCTCGGTGTGAACACCCAGTGAGCGGGGTTCCAGGGCGCGGGGGAAGCCTGAGACCTTGGCCTGCCTTGATCTTGTGGTCGGGTCGAGATTTCCATCTACCCAGCGCTCCACTCTTGTTTAGATCTTCAACTAACTTATCTAGATCGTAGCTGTGGTTTTTAAAGAATGATATTCCCATTCTCCTTTAAGGCAGCATTTAGTACTTTTTCCTGTAGTCAGTCTGAGCACGTCTGTGTGGGAGAAGCATGTGCCTTGACCATACAGCTAGACTACAGCATAAGGACCTTGAGTTCACAGACTGTGCTTTACGCACAGTGCTGGGTACGTGATGTGTCCTGATTTCACCTTTTTTCTTGCTGCTCCTGACGTCTTCTCCAGAAACATTAGCTGGCTCTGTTCAGCCAGTGCTGGACACTGGGCTGAGAGGCGGTTGATTACGCTGATCTACAGCTAGCCACCCATGTTTCAAAGAGCAAGTTCATGGAAACGGAAGAGGAAGGAACAAGGGCGGACTGTCTTCTGTGTTCTCTTCTCTCCTTTCTAACCCTTGCCCTTTTCTCCTCTCTTGCTATATCCAGTTAGCTGCTGTAATTAGGTCAGTGGGGCCTCGATGTGAGACCAGGCAAAACCTGTTTCTCTTCTGAAGAAGGGTAGTCAGGAAAGAGCTTTTGTAAACGGAGGCGTTTCTTATTTTGTACCGCACGCATAATACATTTAAAAATCGTTGAAAGTTTAGGATAGCAACTTGAGTCTGGAACATGAGGAGCTTTCTGGGTTTGCCTTGCTGTAACAGAAAGATCCGTGTACCGTATCTGACCTAACTGGCAGAAACCTCCAGGCTCTGAGCTGTCAGCACAGAGCCCCACGTGGGGCTCGAACTCAGGAACCGTGAGATCATGACCTGAGCGGAAGTCGGACGCTCCACTGACTGAATTTCAGAAATATCACCCTTTATCCCTCCTTCCCTCCTGACCACTAATCTGCTTCTGTCCTGATAGGTTTGCCTCGTCTGGATATTTCATATAAAGAGAATAACGAAATGCGTGGCATTTTGTCATTAAATATGTAAATATATGCTGGCTTTTTTCACTCAGCACGTTTCAAAGCTTATCCACGTTACGTTGTGCCACGTGTCAGCGCTTCATTTCTTTTTGTTGCCTGGATGGCACCCCGCTGTATGGATCTGCCACCTTTTAGCTCTCCATTTATCAGTGCATGGACATCTGAGTTGTTCCCACCTTTTGGCCATGACATTCGTATACAAGTTTTTGTGCGGACATAAGTCTTCATTTTCTTGGGAAGATACCTAGGGGAGGAATTGCCGGGTCATATGGTAATTCTCCGTTCAACCACGTGAAGAAATGCCAGACTGTTTTTCCGAAGTGGCTACGCCATGTTACCTTCCCACCAACAGTACAGGAGCGTTCCAGTTTCTCCAGATCCTGGCCAGTACTTGTTAGTGTGGGTTGTTTTATTGTTGTTGTTATTGTTGTCGTTGCCATCCTACTGGATATGAAGCAGGATCTTGTTGTAGTTTGGATTTGAATTTTACTGACGGTTCATGATGTTGAGCATCTGTTCTTGTGCTTCTTAGCCACTGGTGTATCTTCTTTGGAGAAATGTCTATTCAGAGCCTTTTTCCAGGCTGTGAAAAAATAGCCTTTTTCTTTCTTCAAAAATTTTTTAATGTTTATTTTTGACAGAGAGAGAGAGAGAGAGAGAGAGAGACAGAGCATGAGGGGAGAGGGGGAGAGACAGAGAGGGAGACACAGAATCCGAAGCAGGCTCCAGGCTCTGAGCTGTCAGCACAGAGCCCGACATGGGGCTTGAACTCATGGACCGTGAGATCATGACCTGAGCTGAAGTCGGACGCTCAACCGACTGAGCCATCCAGGCGCCCCAAAAATAGCCTTTTTCATTAGGCTATTTATCTTTATTAATGAGTTGTAAGAGTTCCTCAATTTTTTATTATATTAATAAATTTTATATAATTATATTTAATATCACGTAGGCATAAAATATTGTGCTGTATGTTGTAGATACATATATATGTCTAGGTTTTAATATATTCTAGATATGTATAAACATATTCTAGATATTCTAGATACAAATCCCTTATCAGATCTATAATTTGCAAATATTTTCTCTCATTCCGTGAGTTCTTTTCACTTTCTTGATAGTACTGTTTGAAGCACAAAAGTTGTAAATTTTGATGAAGCACAATTCATCTATTGTTTTTCTTTTGTTGCCTGTATGGTATGTAAGAACCCAACCAAAGCTGAGATCACAAAGATTTACCTCTGTGGCTCTTTTTAACTTTTAAAATTTTAGTTTTAGCATTTAGGGCTTCGATCCATTTCGAGTTAATATCTGTATATGGTATGATGTAAAGTACAACCCCATTTCCTTGCGTGTGAAGTTACTTCACCATTTGTTGGAAAGCCCATTCTTTTCCCACTGAATGATCTTGGCACCCTTGCCAAAGCTCAATTGACTGTAGACTCACTGACTTATTTCTGGAGTCTTAGTTCTACTCCATTGATCTGTGTGTCTGTCCTTATGCCAGTATCACACTGTCTTAGTCACTGTCATTTATAGGCTTAGTAGTAACTTCTGAAATTGAGAAGTGAAAGTCTTCCGACTTTAGTCTTCCTTTTCAAGATTATTTTGGCTGCTCTGGATTCTTCGCAGTTTTGAAGTTTAGAATCAGCTTGTCAGGTTAGCTGGAATGCTGATAGGGATTGCATGGAATCTATAGAATAATTTGGGGAACAGTGCCATCTTTTTTGAAAATTTAAATTCTAGTTAACAAACACTGTTGTCTGGGCTTTAGTAGAACCCAGTGGTTTATCTCTTACACATGACACCCAGTGTTTATCCTGGAAAGTGCCTCCTTAATGCCCATCACCCATTTAACCCATGCCCCACCCACTTCCCCTCCAGCAACCCTAAGTTTGTTCTCTGTATTTAAGAGTCTCTTATGGTTTGCCTCCCTTTCTGTTTTCATCTTATTTTTCTTTCCCTTCCCCTATGTTCATTTGAGTTTCTCAAATTCCACATATGAGTGAAATCATATATCTTTTTCTGACTGACTTATTTTGCTTAGCATAATACTCTCTAGTTCCATCCACATTGTTGCAAATGGCAGGATTTCATTCTTTTTCATTGCTGAGTAATATTCCACTGAATATATATATATATATATCACATCTTCTTTGTCCATTCATCAGTCAGGGACATTCAGGTTCTTTCCATACTTTGGCTCCATCTTAATATCAATCCATGAACATGGGATGCTTCAAAAATTGATTTATATCTTTTAATTACTTTCCACAATGTTTTTATAGTTTCAAAGTATAAGTTTTACACTTCTTGTGCTAAACATATTCCTGAGTACTTTGTTCTTTTTGATGCTGTTATAAATGGGAATTGTTTTCTTAATTTGATTTTCAGATTGTTCATTGCAAGTATATAGAAATACAATTCATTTTTGTATGTTGATCTTGGATCCTGCAATCTTATTTACTGTTCTAATAGTTATTTTTAGTGAATTCCTTAGGATTTTCTAAATAGAAGAGTATGTCATCTGAAAACAAAATTTTACCTCTTCTTTTCAAATATGGGTGCCTTTTATTTTTTCTTCTTCTTGCCTAATTGTGCTGGCTAGGATATTGCATTATTTATGATAGCCGTTGAGCCTCTAGTGCAATGTTGAATCGAAATAGTGACCTTGCCTTGCTCCTAATCTTAAGGGGAAAGCATCCAGTATTTCATCATTAGTATGACATTGGTTGTTGGTTGTTAGGTTTTGTTTTGTTTTGTCTTGTTTTGTTTGTTTGTTTGTTTGTTTGTTTGTTTTTGCAGACGCCCTTAGCAGGTTGAGGAAGTTCTTTTCTATTACCGGTTTGTTGAGTGTTTTTATCATGAAAGGGGTTTGGATTTTGTCAAATGCTTTTTCTGCATCTATTGAAATGATCGTGTGCCTTTTGTTTTTTATTCTACTGATATGGTATATTAACGATGTTGATTTTTGGATATTAAACCAGTCTTGCATTCCTGGAACAAATCCCACTTAGTTATGATGTATAAGTCTCTTTATATATATTCAATGTGCTAGTGTTTTATTGAGGTTTTTTTGTGTCCACATTCACAAAAGATACTGATCTGTGGTTTCCTTGTGATATCTTTGGTTTCGGTATCAGGGTAACACTACCCTTGTCGAATGAATTGGGAAGCTTTCCCTTCTGTTTTAGAAAAGTTTTTTGAAGAATTGGTGTTAGTTATTTAAATGTTTGATAAAATTCTCTTGCCATCTGGGCCTGGGCTTTCTTTGTTGGTAATATTTTCGTTACTAATTCAATCTCTTTACTTACTATGGGTCTATTTGGGTGGTCTCTTTCTCGTTGAGTTAGTTTCTGTAATGCATGTCTTTGTAGGAACTTGTCCATTTCATGTTATCGAACTTACTGGCAAACAATTACAATGTTCCTTTATAATGCTTTTTATTTTAGTAATTTAGACATTTAGTAATGCCTACTGTTTCATCTCTGATTTATTGATTTGTCTTCTCTTTTTCTTGTCTTGGTTTGTCTGTTTAAAGGTTTTCCAATTTGTTCATCTTTTCAAAGAACTAGCTCTCGGTTTCACGGATTTTGCTCTATTGTTTTTCTGTTCTCTATTTCATTAATTACTACTCTAATCTTCATTCTTTCCTCCCTTCTGCTCCCTTTCGATTTAGTCTCCTGTTCTTTCCCTAGAGTTCTAAGGTGGAAGAGTGGGTTATTGGTTTGAGATCTCTTACTCCTTTTTCAAGTTGTAGGCATACAACTGTAAATTTTCCTCAACACAGCTATAAATTTTAGCTCCATCCCATAAGTTTTGGAATGTGATGTCTTCATTTTCATTCATCTCAAGGTATTTACTAATTTCCCTTTTGATTTCTTCTTTGCTTCATTTGCTGGCTAGGAATGTGTTGTTTAATGTGTGCTCCTTCCAAGTTTCTTGCTGTTACTGATTTCTGTTTTCATTCCACAGTAGTTGGAGAACACGCTTTGTCTTATTCCTATCCTTTTATCCATGTTTTGTTCCATGGCCTAGCATATAATTTATCCTAGAGAATGTTCGCTGTGTACTTGAGAAGAATGTATATACTACTGCAATGGATCTCTTACAGGTGTCTGTTTGGTCTGGTTGGTTAGTAGTGTTGTTCGAGTCCTCTTTTATTTTCTGTCTAGTTGTTCTGCCATTATTGAAAGTGGGATATTGAGATTTTCATCTATGATTGTTGAGTTGTCTATTTCTGTCTTCGTTTCTGTCAGTTTTTGCCTCCTGTATTTTGGTACTCTGTTGTTAGTTGCATATGTTTATAATTATATCTTCCTGATACATTGACCCCATTCTTATTATAAAGTATCCTTCTTTATCTCTAGCAACATTTCTTGTTTTAGAGTATATTTTATCTAATATTAGTATAGCAACTTCGGCTTTCTTCTGGTTTCTCCAAAGCTCTGCTTCGAATTTGCAAAGGCTTTGGTGGGCCCTATAAGTCAGTGTGGGAATTGCCTCCCCCGGCCCCACAATTTTTTTTTTTTTGCTCATATTTCAAATGAAATATTTTCCTGATCAACCGACTCTCCTTGGGCACTAAGTATGGTCCACAATATGAAGGATCCGTGTGATATGAAGACTCCTGTGTCTAGTTGGAGCCCTTTTCATGGGATTGGTTCATCCTCCTCACTTTGTCCTCAATCAATTAAAATCACATCCTCCTTTAAAATAATGAGGCATCCTCATGACCAGGAATTAGAGGTAAGGAAACTGAAATGAAAGGAAATTAGGAAAAATCTCATAAAAATCATACAAATGAGAAGGTGCTCGGAAATAAGATATTTACTTTTGAGCTCCTCTCCAACTCTGCAGAGCTTCCTTGAATTTTTTGAGTCATTTGCTTGCTCCGAACCCAGCGGAAGAACTCCCAGGCGATGCCGGTGGGGATGGAGTGGAATGAATAAAAAACCCATTTAAAAAATAGATGTAATACCATTCAGAGCAAGGGTCCCTGGTTGATCTTTCTCTGTGTCCGAGCCCGCTTGTTGTCCTGAAGGAGGTAGCCCAGATACTCGCATTGGATGAGAAAACCTCCTATTCTGTGCCAGTTTCCTCTCATGGCTTTGAGCTCTGAGGGCTCAGAGAGGGGAGGGTTGCATGACCTCTACCTAGCTGTGCGTCGGCGCGAGTCCCTGGTGACAGCATGTCTGCACTGCCAGAACACCGACAATCTTTGGAGCAGCTCTTCCTCACTCGACAACCAGCCAATTTGGCCTCAGGAAACCACTCTGCAGTGCTGGCGGGGTTTAGAAGTCATTTTTAATTTTGTGACAAAGACAAATGCGTCCTATGGGAGTTGTAAGTGGTTTTACTGGTGATATTAATGGAACCGTGACCTCTTCTGTATCTATGGTCCTACAAAACAAAAAATGTTTGTATTAGAATATGTCAGGCAAGTTCATTCTTGGCCCTTCCTTGAAGCAAATTGCAGAGGAAGTATATACTATTAATAAGCCCAGAGCATATTGTGTGCGTGTGTGTGTGCGCGCGTGTGTGTGTATCCGCAGTCATCAGCCGATTTGCAAACACAGTGGATTTCAATGCTGCTGTTGACTTGATACAAATGATGTGTCTTGCATTGTGTTGGAACGGACGCAATTCACTGAAGTTTTGAACAGAACCGTAGTGCGCCCAGAGCTGGTATGGGTATTGGATTTTAAAGGCCAATAGCTGTAGTAAAATTCAAGCGTTTGGGCGACCCAAAGTGACAAAAGGAAAAGGAGAAATTCAAAGGCACGGTGAGTTTACCTCTTCTGTTTTCATTTGGGATTGGCATTCATTAGCCTAGAAATGACTACACTGATGTTTACTGTTTCCTGCACAAACTTTTTATGCCAGGGCCCTTTGTTGAAAACTATTGCTTAAGGAGACAGCAAATTAAATGTGAAGGATCTACAGTTCAGTTACATGAATTAAACCATTTCCTGGTGTTTGTGTTTACCTTGGGACTCACAAAGAAGACAAAAATACAGACTCACGGGAGGAAGGAAAGGAATGATCAAATCCCAATAGTTTCTGGCTGAAAGTCTAGCTCAGCAACTTTATTTAGGGGAGGAATTTTGTGCTGATAAGTGAATCTTTGTCTCTGCATAATTAACTTTTCCTCCCTCCATATGTCGCTACACCCACTGAGCTCTCCCGGTAGAAATATCATATTAACTGTGCAGTTAATGTCCCATTCTGTTGTGCAAAACTGAAATAAATCCAATGCAGAATTGGTAGTTTTCCTCAAGTAAAAATGGACGCTGCTTCAGAATTCGAGACCTACCTTCAATAATTCAAAATGTTATTGTAAAATAACATATGCTCGTTCTAGACCGTCTGACAATCTATAAAAAGGTAAATAAGAAAATAATCTGTAAAGCCACTCCTCAAACAGTTTAGTGTATTCATTTGTCTTTTTCCTACGCCATATATGAATGTGTATTTCTGCCTTTTATCGTTAAGATCACGGGTATAGTTTGTGATTTTCGTATACCCTAACACCTACTGTCCCTAAGTTCAAATCTCTCATGATAATAAGAAAAGCCACAGTTAGCACGCCTATAGTGGTCACTGTCTGCCAGGTAAGTGTTCTTCATGTAACCCTCATAAGAACCCTTTGAAGTTCATTTTGCAGATGAAGGACAGAGGCTAAAATGATTGGCCTGTGTGCTCTTAACCACCATGATCTGTTGCTTCCCCCCCCGACTCAGCCTCGTAAGGGCCTTGTGCCCGGGCTCCCCCTCACCGCCCTGGCCCCTTGGTGATTGTCCTCTTCTCAGAACTGCTCCATTGCCAGACAGTAGGACACAGGGCACATCCTTTCCCCACTGAATGTCTGAGAATCAGCCTCAGTCTCTGAGGAGCGATTGCCAGATGCAGCCCTTCCTGAGCGGGGGGAGGGGGGCAGGGGGAAGGGGGGGAGGGGAGGGGGAATGCCAGCCCTGAGGGTGGGGACGGGGAAGGAGGTCAGGAGGCCTCCAGGCCTGGCTCTGCTCACGTCACTTCTCATATTTACACCTCCGTCTTCTCATCTGTGAAAGGAGGGTTGTTGGGTAGCCCTTCATCCATTTTGTTCATTTGTTCGTTCGTTTGGTCATTCGTTCGTTCAGTGCACGTCAGACGGGGATGACTACGGTCTGTTTCTTCTCCTCTAGGAACTCTCCATCCAGCGTGTAGCCAGAGAAGTAACCTGCCCGTTCAGCACCCAGTATTTGAAGTGGGATAGCCCAGGAGGAAAGCCCAGAGGGTGGGCTGGGTGGAGAAAGGGTGTAAGGAAGGGGCCGGCCCAGCACGCTTCCCAGAGGACAAGGAGGAATTATTTAGAAATCTAGGGCATGTGAGCTGGGCTGTGATAATAGGGTCTTTCTAGTATCTAGTGTGTTCCAAATGATTCCATCTTAAGCAGGCTACAGCAGTATCATCTTTTTTGCAGGGGTTGGGGGATTAAAACTACACGAATTTATTGTCTCATATTCTAGAAACTAGAAGTTGAAGCCAAGGTGTCAGAGGGCCATGCTACCTCGGACGCCGGCAGGGGGACCCTCCCTGGCTTCTTCCTACCTTGTGGTGGTTGCTGGCGATCCTTGGCCTCCCCTGACTTGCACCTGCGGCTCTCCAGTCTCTCCCTGGGTCTTCATGTGGCTTCTCCCTCCGACGTCTGTCAACGTAGGCCCATCTTCTTATGGCCACCAGTCGTACCAGAGTAGGGGCCCGCCGTACGTAACTGATAATTTCATGGGCAGTGGTTCCATTTGACCCAAACGAGGTCACATTCTGAAGTCCTGGGGGTCAGGACTTCAACCTTTTGTTTTTTGGGGGGACACGGTTCTACCCATGACAACCTCATAGCCACCAGCTAGTCTAGGCAACCACTGCCTCCTTCTTGCTCTGTTTCTTTCCATTCTCCATTCGGCATCCAGAGTGAGCTTCCTAAAGTACAGCAAGCAGGTGGGGACCTAGCTGGGCCTTTCAGGCCCAGATGGAGAGAGTAGACACTGGGGTTCTTTCCATCTGGGCGTGTAAGGCTGGAGTCAAGGGCAGAAGATGGGAGCACAGCGACTCCTGAAGAGGTCATGAAATGGCGGCGGGCTCTTGAGGGCAAGGGCAAGGTAGACCGTGCAAATGTTTCTAAGACATATGAGGCCTTTCTGGTCCCCAGAGGAACCACAGGGAAGCCGAACAGGTGGTTTGAATCCTTCTGGCCTCTGAGACTTGGCCAGATGCCATACTTTTTAAGGGTGGTATCTGGGTGATTGTTTAAAGCCTTCTCCAGTCCTTTTGCATGCACTGGCACACGTTACGCCATTCGTAGATACGTAGTGCGTACCCAAAGACCTCTGATATGCCTGTGAAGTGAATGTGGTCTTCAACACTGCTTCTCCAACCTTTCCCCTTATCCTAAGCAGCTCAGAGCTTCTCGTTCATGATCAGTCTGCTGGGGATGGTCTTGAAGTCAGGCTTCTGTCATTCAAATGCTAATCCTGTCTCCAAGTAGATAGGTCTGCATTACCTCTATCTGCCATCTTCTGTGCTCCAAAGTCAACTGACCATCGCATCCAGGGCCCTTTGACTCCTTACAAAGGCTCCGGGGGGCGCTTCCTGAGGCACTTAGCGTAGCTGTGGCAAGAAGTTTATGCAGAATACTCTCCTTGCTTTTTCCCTGCACTTTCACGGTTTCTTTCCCATAGTGATCTACACCCACCGCCACCCCACCCGTTTCACAATTGCACATCCGGGGCATCAGGGGCAATCTGACCCCAGGCCGGAACAGAAGAAGGAACCTGGTTCGCTATAGAAGCATTCTTTTCCTGGGCAGAAACAGAGGGCCAAATTCAGAGACGAGAATGTGTGAATTTATGGGTCACGTGATGGGGGACCTTTGACATAACCATACTGTTTCACCAGCCATAATGTCTACACGTTCTTCATACAACCACTTACATATATGTTTTGTTTTGTTTTGTTTTTGCATTTTCTTCTCATTCAGATACAGATAGACCTTTCTTAGAGATGCACAGTGAAATACCTGAAATTATATATATGACTGAAGGAAGGGAGGTCGTCATCCCCTGCCGGGTCACGTCACCTAACGTCACTGTTACTTTAAAAAAGGTAAAGCCGAGCAATGCTTCTCTCAGAATACCTTTACTGCAAATGAGCACGGTGAATTCATTTTATCGCTCTGGAATGGTTTTCTTACAGACATTCGGGCTGCTCAGTGGACTTTTCTGGAGTGTCTTTTGACTATAAAGTATAAGTGCTAGATGTCCTACCCATGCATGTATTTAAATGAAATAAAATGATAACGTGGGCATAAATGTGTGTGAATATAATGAAAGAACTAAAATTGTGGGAATGTTTCTATATTGCCACAAATCCAAATGTCTGCAATGTGGGGGGAAAAAACCCAGTTCTCTTGCTTCTGTGAGTCAGTAGCTTGGCAGAGAGGGGTTAATCTAGATTTTTGCTGAGGACGGAACGATGAGACAAGTGCCTAGGGAGCCACCACCTTGAGTTTGAGTCGCGAAGTTCCTGGTAACAAAAAGCTTATCTCCTGCTGGGCATCCAAACTTAGCTGCTTAGGAAAAGGGAAGAGAGGGGGAGAGAAAGTTATGCTTGAGATTTTTTTATTCTTTATACCGTGTTATAAATTATGCACGTGGAGAAGGAAAAAGATTTGGAGTCGAATCTAATAAAGACAAGGACTAAAATGTGACATTCCGGCTAATTCATCGGCAGTAAGAGTTTGGGAGTGGACTAGGGTTGAAAGTTGGACAAGAACTCCCCAGGCGGAAAGCTGTGGTGACTCCTAAGAGCTTTGAGCTTTAAAGGGGGAAGTTAAGGCCGTCCCAAGGCAGCACCCGGCACGACTGCTCACACTGTGGGTACTCCGGAGGAGTTTGGTGATGGTGGTAGTCGAGTTGGAAAAGTTCAGAGTGATTTTCGCTATCACTGTTGACCTTGAATCCTGGAGTGTGATGGAAGCGTCTTCTTCCCTTGCCTTCGCTTTCCTACATTACTGATTTGATAGAAGCCCTCGATATAGTCCATCGGTGACAGGGCTTGGCTTCCATTGTATCTGTGTGTCACCACCCATGTTGAAAAGCAGTATATTTCAGAGCCGGAAATGGCCAGAGGAGCTAACCCAACTGGTGGAAGGAAAAACTGAGGTTCTGGAGGAGTTGAAGACCCTCCCACCGCAGGCCACAATGGCCATCGGAATCCGTATCCTGACTCCCCCTTCCATGCCCTTGCCACCTTTGCTAATGGTTTAGTTGGTACAGGAGAAAGGCCAGCGTGGGTCAGAGCAGAGCCCTGTGGCACGCTGCCTGGATTCTTACCACCCGGCCACTTAACCTGCTGGGCAAACTGGCTAGTTATCAGAACTCCCTCCACCTCAGTTTCCTCACTGGAGAGATAGGAGTGATTACAGTAGCACCTGCCTCTCGTAGGTGTGAGGAAGTAGCTGAGGTGATGCATGAAAAGCCCTTGGCACAGTTCCTGGCCCAAACTGAGCCCCCATTCAAGGGTATCTGTCTAACACTTTAATACTCAATGCTTGATTGATTTTCCAGTGATACTTCTTATCAAGCATGGTATCCATTCCTCTTAGTTTGACGTAATAATCGCTCTGTGATTAATATAGCACGTCTCTGTTTCGTGCAAGCCCCTTGCCTCTTTGCTCTAATGCAGATCGCTGGTCTGTTGTAAGAAACACTCCCAGATTCCCACGTGCACAAATTTGAGGAGGGAGTTTGTTTTCTCGGTTTTTCTACCTAAGATCTCTCATACACACAAGCAAGAGAGCAAGGCATAGTGTTCTAATAGGGGTTTGAGTTTGCCCCATATATACTGGAACGAGTCTGTGTTGCCCTAAAGTTGCTCTAAGGTCTCCGTGCCCCCCGCTTCTCCTCTTAACCCTTTTAACTTGCTGTCCCCTCCGTCTCCTCTCCCCATGGCCAGCGGTGGCAGAGCCAAGGTCACCTGAAGACAGCCTCCCGTACAGTCCTTTCTTTCGAGGCCGCTCATCCTCCTGTCCCTTTACGACACACGTAGCCACCACCGTAGCTGATGAGCTCTGGTCACCTCTGAACAAAGTTTCTTTGTCAATGGAATACTATTAGTGGCAGTAAGGGGAGATGAGAGTAAGAGAAACTTAGTCGAAAACCTTAAAGGAAACTTCAGTGTATTTTTCAGTTGGGCTGAGGAAGTCCATCAGCAAACCTTCCTTTTACATTCAGCACATGCTTGTGTTCGGCTACGCTGTTTTAGTTTTATTTATTGGACAGAGAGAGAGAGCGAGCCCGAGTAGGGGAGGAGCAGAGAGAGGGAGAGGGAGAGAGAGCATCCCAAGCAAGCCCGGCACTGTCAGCACGGAGCGCGATGCAGGGCTCGGACCCACGAACCGGGAGATCACGACCTGGGCCGAAACCCGGAGTCAGACGCTTAACCGACCGGGCCACCCAGGCGCCCCTGCGTTCACCTGCTGTTAAGGCATCAGAAATTTCAATCCCTGACTTCAGTTCTCCCGAGCTTTTCCCTTCATCGTGTGCACCGAATTAGAGGAGAAGGTTCTTTCTCTTCCACCTAGCATTCCTAAGTTTGCAGATGGAATCACGATTTACTGACACACGAAGTGCATCCCTCACTTGCGTGCAGGTCTTCAGAAACAGGCTGCAGTTCCTCTCAGAGTTAAGAAACACAGACATAGACCAACACAGACGTGCTCTCGGAGACAGGGCACTGGTGACTTTTCACATAGGAATTTCTGCCATAGAGTCACAAATCCCGGCCAGATTAGCTCCTTCAGCAAGCAATATAAATAATTGATAAACAGGGTCACGAGTGAACGCAAGGTGCACTTTCTTTTTTTTTTTTTAATTTTTTTTTTTTTAACGTTTATTTATTTTTGAGACAGAGAGAGACAGAGCATGAACAGGGGCGGGGCAGAGAGAGAGGGAGACACAGAATCGGAAGCAGGCTCCAGGCTCTGAGCTGTCAGCACAGAGCCCGACGCGAGGCTCGAACTCACGGACCGTGAGATCATGACCTGAGCCGAAGTCGGACGCTTAACCGACCGAGCCACCCAGGTGCCCCAAGGTGCACTTTCTTAAAAGAAGACAGAAAAGATCTGAAACTTCTTCAGGGCAGTTTGGCCTTTTCCTTTATGATCTGTTGTGGGAAGGTAGTCTGATTATTTTTCCTTTTTTAGCGGGAGATAAGTCACAGTGGTAGCCAGCGTGCTCTGCCTCTGAAATTGGGCTGGCGATCTGGCATCGGGGGAATTTGGCTGGACCACTCAGTATGCAGCAATGCCCCTTAGTAAAGCCTGACCTCGAGGCGGGTTGTTTATATCGCCGTCTTGAAAAATAAAGTCCTTGGCGTCCAGCAGAAGGCGTAAGGGCCAATCAAATCATGGATTCCTTTCTTCCGTTTGGACTCACTGTGTTTGGGAATGCTTCTGAGAATTTGAGAGCACTTCATTCATGGCAGCACTTTGCATCTGTTTGCAGCTGTGTCTGCTGTCCGTTTCATTGGCGTTTTCCCTCCCAGACGATAACCCCAGCGAGAGCCAAGTCGATGGTGTGCATCTCCAAGGACTTGGCATGATTTACGGTCCTCTTAGGACAGCCACCTCTTTACTAAGTCATGCAAAAATGGGAGGACAAGTTATGGCTTGTTAAAAGCTCCAGCTGATGGGACTCGGGAGGGTAACCTGGCAGCCCCAGAGGAAAAATTCCTCAGTGGTTTCTCTACCGAATATCAGGCCAGTCTATTGCAAGGCTGATTCCCGGAGGCCAAGTGATAAGGGCTCCCACTGGAAGTCCGACGTGACAGCTGGGTCCGTCCTGGGTGGGTGCGGCTCGTCACGGAGGCTGATAATGAATTCTTATAATAATTACTATAATTTATCATCATCGTGTGTTTCTTGCTACATGCAAAGAAAACGAAAAAGCCAATTAGCACAAACTAGAGTTTTTACCTGTACTGTTTGCATCTTTGGTGAAAATTATGTTTTCAGAAGCCATCGGTGAAGCTGTATCGCCACAGTGCTGGTGCGATTTTGTTCAAGCCCATCTCTTTCTTTTCAGTTTCCACATGATACGCTGATCCCTGATGGAAAACGAATAACCTGGGACAGCAGGAAGGGTTTCATAATAGCAAACGCCACATACAGAGAAATAGGGCTTCTGGCATGTGAAACAACAGTCAACGGACATCTGTACAAGACAAACTATCTTACCTATCGACAAAGTAAGTGGTGTTCCAGAGGCATGGACGTGAGCCAAAATGCTCCAGCGTGTATCTGCTTAATGAAACTTTGGTTTAAAATTTTTTTTAACGTTTATTTATTTTTGAGACAGAGAGAGAGCATGAACGGGGGAGGGTCAGAGAGAGAGGGAGACACAGAATCTGAAACAGGCTCCAGGCTCTGGGCTGTCAGCACAGAGCCCGACGCGGGGCTCGAACTCACGGGCCGTGAGATCATGACCTGAGCTGAAGTCGGACGCTTAACCGACTGAGCCACCCGGGCGCCCCTGAAACTTTGATTTTAAAAAAAAAAATCTCATTTCTTATGCTTGCAGCCAATACAATCATAGATGCCCAAATAAGCACTCCAAGCCCAGTCAAGTTGCTACGAGGTCGCACTCTTACTCTCAACTGTACAACTACCACTGCCTTGAACACAAGAGTTCAAATGACCTGGAGTTATCCCGGTGAAGTGAGTGACGTTTTTTTCTATTTCTCCCGTAGGGCGATACTTATTTTTGGCGAGTGAAATGCCACTGCGTTTTTGAGGTGGGAAAAATCAGGATATTCCGACTCCTGTGGCAGTTGGAGTCAACAGGGAAGCTGTGGGTTTGCTGGGATGCTTTCCTGGTCTGACTTTTGGGAGTATGTGTGCACAGATACGGTCTTTTGATGTCTGGAGGTTTTGTTTTGAAGTGTCTAGGCTGGTATTTCTATCGCATGATTCCGGGTGGAAGAGGGGATTGTCTCATCCCTGGAAACTTTCTCTGGGGTTTAGAGATGAGAGAGAAATTTATCACTAGATGCCAGGCAGGGACTGTCTTTTGTAAGAACAACAACAAAAAGTTGTCGTCAGCGCATTAATTGAAGATACTGGCCGACAGTCAGGCACCTGATCGGAGCGTGTTTGGAAAGGGGAGATATTACGGCCCAGCCATCCCGTACTCCATCTGTGAAGTGACAAAGGGGCAGTGCTGTCCTTCAGAAAAACGAGAAGAACAAAGGCCAAGTCGGGTTTCCTCATTCAAAGCAAACATCCTTGCAAACAATCGTCTGAAAATGTGTAGATGGGGAGTCTGCGATCAACGGTTAAGAAACTCGCACCGTCCCTGTGGCACCCGCTTGCCGTGCGTTAGTATGATTGACGCGGCACGGCCCCAGCTCGGTGATGTTTCTGGGTTTGGGTAGAAATCAAATATTCTCAATAAACGCCAGGAGGGAGGAAACTCTTGCCCTGCTAGGGGCTCTACTCTAAGAGTGTGATGATACATCTATTGACGGCCAGTTACCTTCTAAGATGGCGCTGTCTAGTAGAACTTTCTGTGATCGAAATACCTTTGCTGCCTAATATAGTAACCACTGGCCCCATGTGACTAATGAGCACCTAGAATGTGGCTGGTGTGAGTAAGAATTGGATTTTTAAACTTTATTTTATTTTTTAAAAATTTTTACGTTTGTCTTACTTTTTGAGAGAGAGAGAGAGAGAAAGCGTGCGAGCGAGTGGAGGAAGGGCAGATAGAGAGGGAAACATAGACTCTGAAGCAGGCTCCAGGCTCTGAGCCCTAAGCACAGAGACCGACATGGGACTCAAACTCAAAAACTGTGAGACCATGACCTGAGCCACAGAAGTCAGACGCTCAGCTGATGGAGCCACCGGGCGCCCCTTTTATGTTAATTTTGATAGCTAGGTGTGGCTGATGGCTGCAGTGTTAGACCAAAGCAGATATCTGAACCCCAGGATCAGCTGTTTTCCGAAGACAGAAACAATGCCAATGTTATTCAACTTTGAGAAGGCAAGAGTTCTCTAAGCGAGAAGACAGAAGTAATACCTACAAAGACCGAGGGCTTTCTGTAACTCTATTTAGGGGACCGACTGTCTGATTTTTGACGGTGGTGATTGCCATCTTCCTTCTGGTTTCTGCTGAGAAGGAAGACAGTGGCCTAACCGTGTGTCTGTTTCAACAGGGCAATGCAAGGACAGGTGGGTAGGAGTTTCTTGCACATGGCACAGACGAGTGCTAAGTTGAAGACCCAAAGACCAGTTCTGCACAGCTTCCAAAGTCTTTCTTTTCCATGCCTCCTCATGGGGAAGGATGGAGAGGGAGAAAAAACATATTATGTGTTATAAAATGTAATGCTAAAACACGGGGGCGGGGAAGGAACAATGAAAGGAAAAGGCAATGTGATCTCATCTTCTCAAAACCAGGAAGGAGTCATTGTGGCCAATTTACACCCGCTGAGCCCCAGGGCCTGCTCTTGGTGTTCAGTGAGGCAAACACGGGACAACATCCCACCGCTGCCACCGCCGGTGGGTAGGTGGCTTTGCACGTCCTCAGATCCATTTGGTGTGATTTGGCCGAAGTTGGAGAGCATCGCCCAAAGAGCGAGATCACAAGACCAGGACGATTACAGCTTAGTACGTGCAGCCAGGACTCGGGACTGTCTCCTTCATTTCTAGGAAGAGAGCAAAAGAAAACCCACGTGGTATTCTATTCGAGAAGCAGTCGTTACGCCAGATACTAAAGATAACGATTGCCTGAGTTAGTGATATCTACGCGCAGAGAACTGGTGACTGTTTAGAGGGCTGTGTGCTTAGAGGGAAGGCACTAGATTAACACTCAGAAGGCCTGAGTTTCCAGCCCATCGTGGTCTCTGACACTTCAGTTTCTTCACCTGTCAAAGGGCAGCAAGGCCGCCCGTCTCCCTGGGTTGTTGGGAGAAACCGTTAAGATAACGCACGTGAACGTCCGTCTGGAGAAAACGAAGTACTAACAAATGTCACTGGGGCAGGTATTCGAAACACATGGAGACAGAGAGAGAGTTTCCAAACATCTTGCCATTAGATGGGTTTGCTTCTCGGCATAAAATGTTGTTCTCCGTCATAACCTGAGAAATGCTGTACCCTTGTGCGTGAACAAGACTGTTTCTACATTTGTTACACATTTTCTTTCTAGACAAAGAAGAGAGCTTCTATAAGGCAACGAATTGGCCGACGCAGTTCCGACGCTAACGTGTTCTACAGTGTTCTTATGATTGACAATGTGCAGAACAGAGACAAAGGACTTTATACTTGTCATGTGAAGAGTGGCCCGTCATTCAAATCTGTTAACACCTCAGTGCACGTATATGGTAAGCAAATTCATCCTCAACTTTCTGATCATGGTGGGTTTGGGGCAGGCGCTATAAAAATGGACATTCTCTTTTGGCCAAGAGGCACCCTATCATGAGCGATACAATTTGCTCCCCCTCCTAGCCTCTGCCAAAAAGCAAATCGCTTTAAGTGCTCCTTAAATTTAATATTTTCGAATTGGACAGAGGATCTTCTCCTTTCCAGTAAACTGTGGTTAATAATTCAGTAAGATCACGTTATAATCTCTATTAAATTCTTTTTTTCATCTTCCATATGAACAAACCAGAAAAACATGGACAGATTTTCCTTTATTCTCTGGGGGAAATCTCTCAGGTACCCCTAGGATTTAGGGGAAATGAAAATGTGGTGTGATAAATTACTTAGAATTGATGTGATTTTTTTATCCCTGGTTTTAGTCTCATGAAATCCTAATGTTGTCGCTTAATTCCAACAGGCAAAGTCTGTAAAGAAAATACTTAAACCTCTTTAGAGTCCCTGAAAACCTTACTTATTTCCACTGTTGAAAAACGGTGAGGGGCAGAATCTATGGAACAATGCTGCCAGTGGCCTTTGATATTCTTTTTCCTTTAATTTTTTTAATGTTTATTTTATTTTTGAGAGAGAGAGAGAGGGAGAGAGGGAGGGAGGGAGGCAGAGAAAGAGAGAGAGACAGAATCCGAAGCAGACTCCAGGCTCTGAGCTGTCAGCACAGAGCCCGACGCGGGGCTCGAGCTCACGGACCGCGAGGTCATGACCTGAGCCGAAGTCGGACGCTTAACCGACTGAGCCACCCAGGCGCCCCTTTTGGGATTCTTTTGACTTTCTCCAGTCAGTTTTTGAAATCAGATCGGTTATTTTCAGGTGCCCGAAGACTTTCTTCCATCACACGTTGGGCAAGCAGGTTTTTAGAAGTCTCTGTCCTCTTCTCTTACTGTGATGTGGATATGTGAGGTGTTCTGCTTTCTGTTGCCCTGCCTCTGCTTTTCTGTTTCGCTTGCAGCCATTTCGTGCGAAGTGTTTTCACCGGTGAGAGTGCTTCTAAATTATTTTATTCCTGGATCGATATTGGGGCTCATCGATAGGCTTGGTCAGCATTCAGTGCCATTGGGTCCTTGCTGGCAACCGTCCTTTGAATGAGGCAGTGAGTTGGATTGTTTTTGTTCTGGTCAAGATAAACATAGTCTTTTCTAATCTATTTTATCACCCCTCCTTTCAAAGATAAAGCGTTCATCACTGTGAAACATCGAAAACAGCAAGTGTTGGAAACTGTTGCTGGCAAGCGGTCTTACAGGCTGTCTATGAAAGTGAAGGCATTTCCCTCGCCAGAAGTCCTGTGGTAGGACCTTAATTATTTTCCTATCAGTTTAAGATATGCCGCATTAAGTAGGAAGATGCAGGACCCCAGTGACTTGAATTCCTGAAAAAAAGAGCAAGATAATAAGCTCCCCAGACGGCAGTAGAAAGCAGAGAACTCTGTGGATTTCCAGGCCGGGAGGGAAGGAGGTAGACCGGGCCGGAGGGGAGGCGACACGGTGTGTCACAGGACAGAGCAAGGGATTAGGTGTTTCTGAGTTCTCAGTTCAGGTTAGCCGTTCACTCCCTGTGACTAAATTTCTGCAACTCTAAGCCTCTCTATGATGTCAACGTCCTTTGAATGGAGTGTGTTGGGCAATGGATAGGAAGCATCTTGAATATGTAACATGCTCTAGTAACCCTGAAGAAGCAGGCCCTTGTAATGAGGATAATAATTCTTTTATTATCTGAAAATAATTCTTTTATACACAGCTGGGATGAAAGTTCCAGTCTTGTTTTAAAATTAAACAAACATTAATAGAGACAAGACTTATTCAGTTGCAGGGGCGGACGAATGGACCTACTTGAACTAATGAAGGGGTTTTTTTTGGCTCGAAGTTTGCATATTCAGAAACTCCTGAAGCAGGTTTTTTTGGTTTTTTTTTCATGTTTGCACAACACCTGATGTAAAACAATGTAATCTGTTGATAATCTGCAGTCATTCTGTGAAATCATTTCTGAACACCAGTATCTTTGGCCCAGACCATTACATTTTAAACAAAGAGTCCGGTGCGAAACCGATTAGGAAAACAACCCAGACAATATAGAAGTGGTACCACCGTAGAATCACCTCCATCAGCCCTTATTTTGCTTTTGATACTGCGTGATTGCAGGATTTGTTCTCCGTTTCCTCAAATAGTTAATAGGGAGTTAAAGAGAACGTTAAACTCTGCTATGCTCCTGCATGCCGTCGCAGTAAAAGAGAGATTTCTGTTTGTTTTACGATGTACCGAAAGTCCAAAAGTCCATTTCCCATGAGTGTCCGTTATTCCCTAAGAGGAACTGAATCACTCTAGGCGATACATTCGCTCTTTCCAAAGGATCTGAGCCTGTTAAACAGTGCTACTTTCTTCGGTAACTATGAAGCCAGGACTGAAAACACACACACAGCCCATCTTCGAAACCACCGACTGGCTAATGGGAAATAAAAGTAAACTAAGATCGTAGTTGCAGTCGTAAAGTAGAGCATAGCCATTTGGACTGTCTTAGAACTGAGACTCTCTAGTGATGAGAATTTGCCTGCAGAACTTGCATGGATATGAACTATTGGCATCTACATTTATGTGGAACACAGTAAACTAAGAGATTTTAAAATGCCCAGCTGAAGAACCTTGCAATGTAATGAAATCGTAGAATTTTTTAGAGTTAAATCTTTGAGAAAGTCTAGAAAACTTGAAGAAACGTGATGTCCGAACGGATGAGTTGGGTGCACAGCACAGGGTGGCATTCAGTCTCCCGACTCTCAGTTCTGTTTGCAATTGCAGGATGTCTAGGCGTTGATATATTTAAAGTAAAAAAAAAAAAAAAAAAAATTAAGTTTTGTACCTTTTGTTTGCGAGTTTTGTGCCTTTACTGTTCTCCCTCGGGGGAAAGATCTTGATAATCTTGGTTTCACTATAGTTTATGAAAGGGACAACTGGTGTGACCATTTATACAACTAATAAGAACTCCACATGAGACCACAATAGAAAAGTCTATTTTTATTTTTTATCTGGAGAAATGATCTAGTTGATCTGACTTACAATGGCCCTTGTGCTGCCGATGAAGCGTCGTGGAAAACTCTGAAAAACATCTGGAGGGGATCAGCCAGTGCTTCTGGGTTAATACTTAAGTCACATGGTGACCAGCAGCACCCCTGTGGGTACCTTAAACCCATCACTTTTCCTTTCTTCCTTCAAGGTACTTCTTCCTCCTTGCCAATAAATGTGAAGTGTGTCTCAGTTTAGGTTTTTTGGTTTTTTTTTAAGTTGTTTCTTCATTTTTCTTCATTTCTTTAAGTAATCTCCACACCCAGCGTGGGGCTTGAACTCACGACCCTGAGATCAAGAGTCAGGCACTTGGAAGGCCAAGTGAGCCACCCCAGCGCTCTGTGTGTCTCAGCTTAAAAACCCCACCTGGTTTCCGTGGAAACTTAGTGTCTAAATTTTTTAAATGAACGTTGAGACGAACGTATGTATCACCTTGAGCTCACAAACGTAAATGACAGTGTTAAAGTGCTATCAGAGAGGCAGTGTGGAATGACTTCCTGATCATGCCCTTAACCGCAGGTTAAAAGATGGGTTCCCTGTGACCGAGAAATCGGCTCGCTATTTGGTTCTTGGCTACTCATTAATCATCAAAGACGTTGCTGCAGAAGACGCAGGGGATTACACGATCTTGCTGGCCATAAAGCAGTCACATGTGTTTAAAAACCTTACCACCACCTTAATTGTAAATGGTAAGTTGACCTGTTCACGCTTCCTTCTGGTTTCGGGGAGGGGTGAAGGTCAGGAAAACTTGTAAATCAAAAGTCGATATAACAACATCAAGTTAAACCAACTTTTTAAGTAATTATGTTATTTATTTCTTTTTAAATGTTTGTTTATTTTTGAGAGAGAGAGAGAGAGAGAGAGAGAGCGGGGGAGGAGCAGACAGAGGGAGACAGAGGCTTAGAGGCGGGCTCTGTGCGGTCAGTGCGGAGCCCGATGTGGGGCTCAAACTCACCAGCTGTGAAATCATGACCTGAGCTGAAGTCGGATGCTGAACTGACTGAGCCACCCAGGCGCCCCTTTTAAGTAATTATTTTAAAAATCACATATGCCCCCATCAAAACGATTTCATGTCTGCTTGTTATCTTCCATAAGCAATAAATGTTTTTGTTATAACTGTAGTCATGATGTCCATACCATGGAATCAATTCTTTACTGTTACCAAAGCGATTTTACTTTAAAAAAAAAAAAAAAAAAAAAAGCTGTGATGCCAACAAATATGTGTTTGTTTCTCTGACATCAAAACCAGTGGGAATGTGGTCCTTCAGGCTGTGGCCCGGGAGAAAGTCACCGTACAGCTCTTGACTTCTGTCCTGTTCATCTCCCTTCCAGTGAAACCCCAGATTTATGAAAAGGCCGTGTCGTCCTTTCCAGACCCGACCCTCTACCCCTTGGGCAGCAGACAGACCCTGACTTGTACCATTTATGGTATCCCTCAGCCTACAGTCAGGTGGTTCTGGCGTCCCTGTCACCATAATCATTCCAAAGCAAGGTAAGGACAGTCTGTTTCCTGACTAACTTTCAAATACTTGTTAAACCTGGACTCGCGATTCTTTAATGGACAGAGATGGAAGTTTGCAAACGGAATACGCAGCCGTATTTGGCGCAAAGACTTTCCCTCCCGTGGGGAAAAGGGGGCAATATCTACTCTTCTTCCTTACTCAGTGCTAACCATGTCATCATTTTTCTCTCTAGTTTATAGTTTGGGGAGCACAGGGACAGGTTATCTTCGCCTTTTTTGACACTCAGGTTTGAACTCCAGTCTCTTGTTTTCAAATGAGAATCCCTAGACTTTGGCTCATTCAGCTTCTTCGTGTTTTGTGAACGTTGGACATGATGGGAGACCTTCCCTGCGCTGATGATCGCTACCCGTGCTCTTCCATTCATCTGAAATGCGCTCCCACCCATTTGCTGCCCCCCCTCCAGAAGTCCTTCCTTATCCCCCAAGGCTCAGTTCGTGTGTCAGCTTCTCTGCCGCGAGCACTCCTAACTGCCTCATTCAGACCCCTTTCTCCCTCTTCAGTATGAACCACACCTCGTACACCATCGTGACTTTGCCAGGCTTGCGTACGTGTGTCGTTTCTCTTAACCACGAGCCGGCTGAGAGCTTCTCTGTGTCTTCAGGGCGTGGTGCACGTGGTAGTCGACGCTCACCGTGTATTTGCTGAACGGTACATCCCTCCCTTCTGGTCACTGTATGGTGTTTCCTTGCATCCTGTCGGTGACAGCCCTGCCTGCCCTTTTCCCATTTTTGTTTAGTCTAGAGGGATGATGCTGAGGACAGTTGGTGGGAGCCGATTTGAAGAACAGGAATAGAATCGATAAGTGCAACAAGAAGGTATTATTGAGACTGCCCAAGAATGATCATCTTGCCGTAATGTTTGCTTTCACCCCACTTGCGGAGTGTTGGGGGAAATTGCTATTCAACAAAAACAAAAGCAAAAACAAAAACAAAAACAAAATCGGCTTGCTAAAAAAATAAGAAAGACACAATTCCAGCCTAACCAGAAGTGGCTGTTTGGTTTTCTAGATTCTTCCTGCAGTGTCCGAGTTTCTTCACCGTGTGTTTCAATCCTTTGTCTAAGGCCTTGGATTCTGACAGTGAGAGTTAGCTCATGAACTCTAGGGTTCCGAAGAAGTAGCTATTGCCACACACGTCTGATTTCTCATCTGAATATCATTTCAATTTTCTAGGAACAGCAGTATGGAGAAGTTACTAAGCTCGAATATCTTCTTTACCACTGTGGTTATTTAGCCCCAAACACAGTGAGATCTACTGAGATTTTGTATGATTTTGCTAATTTAGGGGTAGGCATACCTATTTGTGGATCCATTCCCGTATTTGTGCCAACCTGACGTGCAATACGTGAAAAATAACTAAGCTATTCAGAGAAAAGTATAAAGTTCAATGTTTGTAGAAAACATAGTTTTTTATAGATGTTTTTAATTTTTGTTTTGATAATAATGAATCTAAAATTTCAGTTCTACTTAGGATAGACCTAGGAACTCTGAGAAAATAATTGTGTGGGAATATAATAGTATGAAGTTGGGTTTGAATGATGCTGTTAAAATGTGGTTTGGGGAGGGTGCCTGAATGACTCAGTCGGTGAAGCGTCTGACTCTAGATTTCGGCTCAGGTCATGATCTCACAGTTCATGAGTTTGAGCCCCATGTTGGGCTCGCACTGGCAGTGTGGAGTTTGCTTGGGATTCTCTTTCTCTCTCCCTCTCTCTGCTCAGCTTGTGTTCTCACTCTCCCTCTCTCTCTCTCTCTCTCTCTCTCAAATAAACTTAAAAGATTTAAAATAGGGTTTGGGGAATGAGGTCAACCAAAGTAAAACAATGGAGACATTAACTCTCTTGCTGTCTTTTTCCGATTTCTTCAGTGGTACCTGAACTCCTTCTCCCGTGTTACTTACAGAGTAAGTTTACTGAGCTCTGTCTCCTCCTGGACTACTCTCAAGTCTCCGAGAGTGCCTCAACTCTTCAGTAGATGTTTGTTGACCATTTGACTTATTCTCCATTTGAGACGTTTTTGAAACCAATCATAGACAGATCAGAAAGGAAAGCTTTAACTTTTTCAGTGATGCTTCATTTATAAAAAAATATGTTGTTGCTTGAAATTATCTGCTACAAAATGTGCATATCCATCAGAAGTTCTCTTTTTTTTTTTTTTTTCCTTCAGTCAACAAACCGAGTAGCTTACCTGTGTCGGGCCCAGATTGGGCGTTTGCTGGTTAAAACAGTACATTTAACTTAGAAATAGTTCAGAAAGATATATGGGAGTTATGTGCACTAGGACACAAATAGAATAATTCTACTTCACGCTGTCAGACAGAAGCTAAAATTGGCAGATACATGGATCTTTCTTTAATTACTAGAAGTTTGAAATACGTTTTTAATTTTTTTAACGTTTATTTATTTTTGAGACAGAGAGAGACAGAGCATGAACGGGGGAGGGTCAGAGAGAGAGGGAGACACAGAATCCGAAACAGGCTCCAGGCTCTGAGCTGTCAGCACAGAGCCCGACGCAGGGCTCGAACTCACGGACCGCGAGATCGTGACCTGAGCCGAAGTCGGACGCTTAACCGACTGAGCCACCCAGGCGCCCCATGAAATATGTTTTTGTATAAATGTATTTTGTGTACCTGACACCTAGATTCCGTTGTAGATAGGAATTTTAGTTAGTGACATTTGAATAAAGGGCGTTCTATTGCATGAATTTTTAGAATCTTATTTTGGTTTACATGGTAACATATTTGCATGGTGGCATCTATGCGTGGCCGTCAAGAGATTAGGTGATTGATATGCACATTACTCTTGAATATATAGGATAATTCTTGGTATTTAAATTTTAGGCTCTAGGTAAAGGACATGTCTGCGTATGGACACAACCAAAGCGTGAGTTTAGTTTCGAGGTTTGAATGTGTTTTAAGGAGCTCCAACTTCTTAATTGGCTTGATATGGCCCACTGACTCATGTATCTAAGTTAAAGAGGTTCAGACTTAAATCGTATAGTTTCCGGGAGCCCAATAAATACATAAATATATTTTAAAACTGTCAGAACTACGGCTCAGCTAATTCATCTTTGTTCAAATTAAGAACCATAAATAAAATGCACAGAAATTTCTTCTTCTTTTTTTTAAATGTGATCCACTGCTGAGCCATGTTTTAGCTATGCTTTTGATTCACCTCAAGTTAGTTCTTATAAAACGTTAGGAATGAAAGAAAGGAGGAAAAGGGTGGTTGGGTCCTTTTTAACTCAGATTCCTAACGAGCTGAGAGGAAATAGCAGAATCTTTTCCCCTTTTACTCTTCGGCACATTCGGAAGCTAGGGTAACATTTCTTTTGAATTAAAAAAAAATTTTTTTTTAGTGTTGGTGTATTTTTGAGACAGAGAAAGACAGAGCACGAGTGGGGGAGGGGCAGAGGGAGAGGGAGACACAGAATCCGAAGCAGGCTCCAGGCTCCTAGCTGTCGGCACAGAGCCCGACGTGGGGCTCGAACCCATGAACCGTGAGATCATGATCGGAAGTCGGACGCTTAACCCACTGAGCCGCTCCAGGGCGCTCCTCTTTTGAATTTTTAATAGCATTAAAATAACTGATGAATACCAGATGAAGTGGAATTTTGGATTCCTTCTTATCCTCAACAACTGGCAGAGACTTCTAAGCGGATATTCCTAAACTTGTCCCTTTTTCGTGTGGGCATCACCTAGGGAGTGTGCACCGGGGTGTTAAGCTTACGGCACCTTTCACATGTGTGTAGTTTATAGCCTCTGTTCATATAAGATACAGATAATTACACACACTTCACAGAGACACGATGAGGATCAAGTGAGGTAATGTGTTTGGCAAAAGGTTCAGACTGTCCTAGGAAGGCAAGGTTGTGATTACCGCCAGCAGTGGGGTAAAATTCTCTAAACAAGCCTCCAAACTTTTAAGGAACTTGAGAAGAATTTTCTGCCTACTTATAGAGCTAGTTTCCCAACAGTGACCATTTCTAACCCAACGCTTCCGAGAAGGGAACCCAAGTCTTGGAAAGTAAAATGTGACTTTTCCTGTGCTTGAGCGATGGAAAAGTAGCAGATCTGGGCTGTAGAATTGAGGAAAACGGAACATGATTTTGCTCAGAAGAAAAATGAAGGACATACAGACGAGTTAGGTAACAGTAACAGCACACAAAACTGTGCCGTGGGGGAGGGAAGTAACCGTCCCGGCCTGTGGCCTGCCTCGCTCACTCGTTTCGGTCATGGAGGGAAGTGATCCTGACCTGTGGGTTGGCGAAGGCCAGGGTGGGGCAGAGTAGGATGTGGGAGAGCTGACTCCTACTCGGCAAGCCCGTGATAGATGCTAGAACTTGACCTCCCCCCCCTGGATTTTGAAGAACTAAGTAGGACTCCTGACCGCCCATGCGGTGGGCTGGTCTGGCTTGCGTGGTCCTTCGCCACATGCTGCCCTGGGACGAGTTGGGACGAGGTTGCCTGCTGTGTGGAGGTTGGTCTCTCAAGGAACGAGTAACAGTCTTGGGCTGGAGGGAAGGGAACCCTCTTTGGGAAGCAGAAGAGATGGATTTAGGGGGCCCAGGAGGGAACAAGGAACAGACAGGACAGCCTTGGTGTGATGTTGGTACTCCAGATCAACCAGTTACGTTTTCGCGGGAAGAGTCTGACATGTTGCAAGACGGCTTTTATTCGCACGTGCTTGAGCACCAAGGGGGCCTGCCAGTAACCGGCTGGAGAATTCTAGGCCTGGCTGGCCCCTCTGCCCCCCACAAACAGGAGGCTGGTGAGGGGCGGTTAGCTGCTGCCGGGTCATCCTTCCTGACACTCGCCGTTAACCCATGAACGCAGCTCGCCTTCCTGTCAGCGCCCAGGGTCTACCCAGTTGTTTCTGGGGTGGCCTTTTCTTCTTTTTAAAACTAAGGCCCGCTTGTCACATGATGAGTGTGTTTAGGTCTTTTCTCCAGGGAAGGTGAAGGCCTGTGACCATTGATGACCGCGGCTTTGTTTTCAGAGCACGCGTTCTTTCCGTCACAGGCCGCTTTAGTTCTCTGTCTCCATCTAACTATCAAGGTCACCAGTAACACTGATTATAATAGAGTCGCAGCACAGACTATGCTGGTGTCCTTTAGTGGAACGAATTGTTAAGTGTTTGGAGTTCTTTGTGAAAAACCTCCTTTTCTTTTACTGGCTGTCCGTGATGACCGGTAAAAGTACACAGAGAGAAACTTCGGCTCCTTCCCGTGCATTAAACGTTGCTTGCATCTTTTTAAAAAAGTACACGTCTCTTAATGTTTATTTAAGAGAGGGGTCGCGCACATGCACGTGCTCACGAGATGGGGAGGGACAGAAAGGGAGGGAGAGAGAAAGGGAAGTTTCAAGTAGGCGCCATGGTGGCAGCGCAGAGCCTGATGCAGGGCTCAGACTCATGAACCGTGAGATCATGACCGGAGCCGAAACCGAGAGTTGGTCGCTCGACTGGCTGAGCCGCCCAGGCGCCCCAAATATCGCTTGCATCTTGCAAATGCATTTTGCTCATCATCAGTATTCGACCCAAATGCACTGGCAGTCACCTACTTTTCCCGCCAACCATGTACAAAACAAAGATCCCCACCATTGGCCGCTAGCATTTATGTTTTAATTCTGTAAGATCCAGCATATTTGGGAATTAACTTATTTTATCTATACGTATTCCCTCGTCTCAGGGACAGAGACCTGGGAAGCGAGGAAGTGGGTTCTATTCTTGGCACAGGCCCTGACTTCTGTGTGACCTTGGCCAGCTATTTAATCTGTGCTTCAATTTCCCCTTCTGTAGATGGTAACTGCCCCGCTTCCCCTTTCCTATAATACACAGCTATTCATGAGTGAAATGAGAAAATCACTTAAAAATGACATTTTCTCCATTCAAAAAAGCTTGAAATGATTTCCTAGTTGTTGCACACTGATGTTTCCCTTCTGCTTCTTACAAATCACAAAGCAATTTGATCTGAGGATTAACTCTGAGGATCAATGCCAAACTCACTGAAAAAATCAACTCGTGAAAGTACAATGGTTGTTAGGAAAAGTCTGACGGGTAAGCATGTGTTCTGTGCTACAGAGAACCGCCTCGGTAATTATAATGCCGGTAATTACCCATTAAAAAAGAAAACCCCACAGCTTCCCCACTACTGGTGTCAACCCACATTTTCCTCACTGCCAACCTGGACTACCTTCTCCAGTCTTCGTCCAGCCCACCCAAGCAAAGGCATTATCGTTCTTTGCCCAGTTAGCCCTCAAACTGTGCTTGTTTTGTTTGGTCTTCGGCCAGCGAGCCCCTCGGAATGTGAGACGTTTAATTGGATTCTCAGCTCATGGAAGGTGAAGGGGGCAGAGTGCTCTGCCTGAGCGAAAATGGTGAATTTTGGAAGAAAAACCCCGTAGACGGAGGTGGAATTTCGAGGAACTGCTTCCCAAACCCTAAAGCCAGTCCCGTCTGCTGGAGTCTCCCAATAATTACATGCTTTAGAAGTTTCATGGGAAGTAATAATTTCGGTCACACAGTTTGATGTCCCATTTCTGAACACTCTCCACCTGCCCAGCAGTGGAGGACTGGGTGGGGGAGGGGGCGGTCTAGGGAAAGCGGACCACTCTGGGGCTGAGTGTGGTTCGCAGGCCTTCTTGGTAGGGGTGGGGATGGGAGGCAGCCTACAAAATGAGGGAAGGCGGAGGCATCTAGGAACTCCGAGAAGGGCTTGCTTAATTGCATCTCTCTATTGTTTCCATCAGCAAATTGGCAAAAAGAGGAAGGCCTGAATCATTAGGGATGTGTGAGGGGCAGATCGTTTGAGAGAAGCATAATTCTACATACCCCACTGATGCACACAACGAACGGGACCAAAACAAAACAGTTGTTAATGGTAGTTAATTAGAAACGTACTCAAGGATTTAATTGACCGCCAGCTTGAATGTCTATTATTATTATTTATTATTATTACTATTGAAAGAGTTTTATGTCCCATATTCTGTCTTCTAGCTACAAAATGGAAGTGTTAACAATTTATACATTGAAAAGGTCAACATCTTTCCTGGGGGCCAAACAGATCAGGTGTGAGAGGGAAGCATAATTTAAGAAGACCCCTTCTTTTGGAAATACCACACACTGCATGTTTTAATATTTACCACGTTCCTCTAGAGTATACACGCGATTTGCATCCATGTGTCTCTTGACATGTTTTCTGTGTAGCGTATGTGTGGATCTGTGGACTCAAGCCAGCCATGCTATCGAGAATTTTAATTTGCCATATACAAGACCTCGAATCGACACGGGGGCTTTTAAAGACTAACGCGCCGAAGACCATCGTAGCAGCACTTTGAGCTTGAACCCACAAGTTCAAATAAATCTGGCCATCTTCTACAGGAGGCTTTCATCACAAGCGAAAAGTGAACGTTCACTTACTAATGAGAAACTTCTTGCTTTCTCTTATATAATTGCTGGACGAGGAAGTGCGTGTTGTCCAATGTGAATGTTTGGACAACAGCCCTTATTAATATTTCATGCAAAGTCCTGAGAACAGAGCACGAGTTTGTTTGCCAAATGCCTCTCTGCCACTTTTCTGTGCTTTGTGAGATGTTCCTCTTTTTCCCACTCCTCGTGGTAATACAGCGAGTCTGATGAATAATTGTTTCTAATGAATTAACTGTCTCCTGTAATTGCTATCAAGCATTTCATTATGTGTTTAAATTAAACCAAAAGGCTGAGTCATAGGAAGTCTACGCAGAATGATTTCTATAGGGATCTTTTGAGCAAAATTCAGCGTAGCGTCCTGGGATTAGGACTACCAGAAGGCAACGACACACAGTTTGGGAAGGTTCCTTGCAAAGATCGGCAGAGTCTCTCAAATTATTTCGGGCCGTGCTCACAGATTTTTAAGAATTGAATGGGCATTTTCATGACCAAATCTACAAATTACTGTCCTGGCGCAGGAGCCTTAGGTCATAGATAAATAGGACAAATTACTTATAAAACATGCACCTGCTCTTAGAAATCTACATTTTGATTAGATCTCCACTGACTTAGTAGACTGTTTTTCCCCCCACGCTGTGTAGCACAAAGAATAAAATCAGTAGACTGTTTCTTGAAACACGGACTCTAGTCTGTGCTTTTAATGTAACTTCACTGCCCTTTTAGGTGAAAAAGTAGAGCCTGATGTATTGTGTAGAAAGGATGTGACGGATTTAGACTATGGCCAGGTGGTATCTTACAATGCACTTCAAGTCACTGGAACTTGTTTCTTCATACTTTCTCTAGAAGCCTTGGGGATGTCTTATCACCTTGAATGCCACTGTCTACTTAATGGTAACAGCTATAATAGATGGAATCAATGAGCCCTCCCTGGTGCCAAAGTTGCCCTCATCCCTTTACACATATTGTCCCTAATCTGTACAGTTCTACATAATGGACATAATTTGCCCATTAGGAAACTGAAGCTCAGAAAGTTCTTTCTTGGGGTGCCTGGGTGGCTGAGTCGATTAAGCCTCCCACTGTTGATTTTGGCTCAAGTCATGATCTCATGGTTTGTAAGATCAAGCCCCGAGTTGGGCTCTGTGCTGATAGTGCCTGCCTAAAATTCTCTCTCTCTCTGTCTCTCTCTCTCTCTCTCTGTCTCTCTCTCTCTCTCTCTCTCTCTCTGTCTCTCTCTCTCTTCCCCGCCCCCACCCTTGCACTCTCTCTCAAAACAAATAAACTTAAAAAAAATTCTTAGGTGTTTTCAGATAATAAGAGAGGCTAAGTAGTTTGGCATTTCAGAAGGTTACTTTTCATTGGTATCCCACGGGACTCCTCTGAGTCGGGACCCCCCTATGGGTTCCCAGAGGAAGGAGCAGAAATCCTTGAGGGGACGGATTTGGGGAGGCACTGGCTTAAGCCCACTGGGTTTACTCTTGTCACCGGTGATCCCACAAAGTCTACCCGTTGAGTCAGAGTCGCACCGAGGATGGGAGGGGAGAGGAGAAAGAGGTTAGCAGCAGATGGGAGAAGTGGATTCACATTTCACAATTACTTTGGGAACTGGTGACCAGACCACCTGCTCTGGTTTGGGCCCCAGACCTACAGGTGGGAATAGACTCTTTGAGGGGACATGAACCCCAGTGGGATGAGCAGGTCTAAATCAGACCAACCTGAAGAGGGTAGCAAGTCAAACGGTCCATTTGACACTTTGACTCTGGTGGTACTGGCCCTCTCTGGGACTTTCTCCCCATGCAGGGGTATTTATTTGATCCTTTGCAAGGAAGTTGCATTCCCTTATATGTTGTTCAGGATTGATTTTCCGGATCAGGATTCAGCAAGCACTCAGCCCTCAGGGGGCTCACAAAGCTGTGGATTTTTGCAAGAGGCACAGGAAGGCAAAGGAGTTGAAGAATAAGGGGGGACAAAAGACCATGAAGGAGAGAGCATAGGGTTTGCAGTTGATGACTGAATAAAATAAAAACATGGTGGCTGCAAATCTGAGCCTCAGCAGGCCCTGATCTAGTCACTTTGAATGCTTAATTCACTTAGAATTGGGGAATTTCAGTGATTAAAAAGAGCTTTATAGAGGAGAAACTGGCTCAAAGATAAAGAATTATCCCTCACCTCACAGCTAGTTAATGGCAAACCCAGGACTAGACCCAGGTCTCTGATTTCCTGTTTATTATTCCCTTTTATTATTTCCACCGTAACATTACATCGAGTCTCCATGGAAGGTGCCTGGAATCTGGTTGAATAAATGAACCATCATGGCTTCAGTGGAGGTCGGTGGTGAGGACTGCAGTTTAGAGGAAACCGCACGGAGGAAATAAGATCTGAATCCTCAAGATGGCGGGGAGGTCTTAGAATGTCGAATGGAAGGAACATAGATATGACAGAGTAGCATGAGGATGGGAGTAGGTTGAAGAGTTGAAAAGGCCATGCTTGGGGAGGAATTTGGCCGGATCATCAGAGTTGGGTGCAGAAAAATTAAAACCAAAAATTGGCAGAGTGAATCCGGATCTGATGTGGAATTCTTTGAGTGAGGGGCTAAACAATTGAGCCGGCCAATCATTCCCTTTCCTGTGGCTAATGCCTGGCTGTTCTGTCTCCTTCCCACACACCCACCCTGTAACTCTTACAGACTGATAGACTTTCATAGGCTCCTTTTTTGGTCGTCTTCCTCCTGCGGCACGTCATTAGCATGTGTCCTGTACATGCTGTCCTGCATGTCTGAAGACCAAAGCCTTAAACTCCAAGAACATGGGTTTTCACTCGAGCTTTTTAAAAAATGAGCTGGAGGCATGTTATCGCCTTTCCTTAGGCTTTTAATGTTCCATATGCCTTGCCTTCATCATTGAAAATGATGTAAGACGATCACTAATTGCTACCTTGTTGAGAAATTGTCTTGTGAGGGTGAAAAAGTAAGGTGAGGAAAATAAAAGTGGGTATTTAGAGACCACGTAGAGCCAAATAGAAGAGTATGTCCAGTAGAAGACCCCCTGGCCTAGGACTTCTATGTTTATTTCTTTTATCGCTGAAAATTATTGAGCACTTATCTAGAGGATGTTAAGTGCTCAATTTGTGCTCTATGTGTGTTGTCTCATTTAATTATTACAGAGCTTCTATGAGGCAGCTACTGTAATTATTACCATTTACAGAAAGTTTAAGTACCTTGTTAGGAAACCAGCCCTGGTTGACATGTCAGAGTCTATCGTTGAGCGTCTTCTGGCACATCGTCAACCAGTCACTTCATTTTCACTACTAGGATTGGTTCTGCAACAAGTATTTAGACCTTAAATTGAGTAACTTGGGGGCCAAAGCTCATGATCCAGAAAGCAGATATGTTGAGAGGGGCCGATGTTCATGATATCAAGAACCAATTTTAAGAAGCGTTAGGATGCAGAAAAATATAGTCTAGGGTTAAAGGTCATGGCCTCTGGAGCCCGAACCCTGGCTCTGCCACCTGCTACTGTCTACCAGCTTCTGGGTAAAATAAACTACCTCTGTGGGTCCAAGTTTCCTGATCTGCACAGTAGAGATAATAGCACTGACATCATAAGATTGTTTGGGGGGATTAAAGGAGCTAATGCATATCAAGTATTTAACTCCGTGGCTGGTGCATTGCACGTAAGTTTATTTGCTGGAAGTTGTCCAGTAGTTTCGGATTGCTCTGGGGCTGCCCGGTGCAAAGCACTTTCCTTTCGAGGCAGCCTCGTGCATATATTAGTACGCTGTGAAAGCTGACAGTCTTCTGGCAAAATGGTCCCATGCCGTTAGGGTAATGTCCTCCCAGGAAACATGCTTGCGTCTTTTTTTTTTTTTTTTTTTTTTTTTTTTTTTTTAATTTTTTTTCAACGTTTTTTTTTTTTTTTTTTATTTATTTTTGGGACAGAGAGAGACATAGCATGAACGGGGGAGGGGCAGAGAGAGAGGGAGACACAGAATCGGAAACAGGCTCCAGGCTCCGAGCCATCAGCCCAGAGCCTGACGCGGGGCTCGAACTCACGGACCGCGAGATCGTGACCTGGCTGAAGTCGGACGCTTAACCGACTGCGCCACCCAGGCGCCCCTATGCTTGCATCTTTAGACAGGTCTTCTGACGAAGGTGATTTACTCCAAAGAAATTAAGATGGGACCAGAAATGGCAGAATTTTCCGATTTTTTTAGGAAATTAAAGGAGCTATAATATCCTGAATCTCCTCGCATTTGTGAGTTCTGCCTCAGCAATTCAAACGTTCATTGACCCCAAGTCTTGTCCAGCGATGGTACCACATGGGCTCTTGGCATTTCACTCGCCTGCACTCAATTATATTCGGGTATTTTTTTTTAAATATTCTGATACGTGAGCATGCATTTGACTTGCCTCTTCAATAGATGTGTATGTTCCTTAATAACAGAAGGAACTAGGTCTTCTCCTTTTTTCAGAGGACACAATTCTACTTCTTAATTGGAGTATGTATGAATATGTATCTTTTTGTTTTAATCGAATGGGACTAATACTTATGAGCCAATATTTTTGTCTACCCTTGAGGAAAGGCGGCGACCATTGCTGGTTGGTTTTCTATTTTCTGTTAGACCAGAAGATGCTTCTCCACATGTCAGCGTCACTGTCTCAGTTGAGATTGTCCATGAGTGTCAGTTTGTCACGTACGGATAATGCGGTGAGGAGTTCGTCCAGGTCCCAGGCAGACCCTCTGTCTCCATTAACACTCCTCGCCGTGAATGGACAGACACTGATGGTGGTGACACGGTGCTTGGTTGAGGGGATACATGTGAGGTCATTTGAGGGTCAGCAGTGCCCCGTTTTTCAGCACGTTTGAGGTAAGTGATGGATGGCAGGGTTGACGCCTGACACAGGGTTGAGTCCACATCTAGTCAGGCCATCGTCAGGGGTCACTCTTCTCATCAGACAGCCAACAGAGCAAGAGACGGGTGTTCCCCCTCTCGTGTTCACGGGGTGGCTGGGTTAGGCCCTGAGGTCATCATCACGAACAGGACATAGCCCCTGCTCTTAAGTAGTTCTTAACCTAGGGAGATAATAAAATGACAAGTAACATTATCAGTCCATCTACCGTGTGCCAGGCGCGGTGCTAAGCAATTGCGTCGATTGACTCGTTGAGTGCCACCCTGGTGTTCACCGATGCAAAGGATCTTCTGTGAATTATCTCCCTGCTGTTCGTCTTTTAACCCCTGTAAGAAAACTAGTAAGACATAGGAACATGGGGTGGCTTCTTTTGAGTCGGGGAGGCCAAGAGCACATCCGTTTCCCAAGGGATTTGAGGCGGTTCACAAAGAGTACAACAAATAATCTGAATGAAAGGAGAAAATGCCATCAGGCTAGTGCAGAGATAGGGCCCGCATGCTTTTACTTTCTAGTTGTGGACAGAGAGAAAGAGAAAGGAAATAGACGTTCGCAAGGTGAAGGGGCCCATCAGATGAAAACAAACCAAGAGAGGTACAGCCTTCCAGGGAACTGAAATCTGAGAAAAGCGATTTCTCCTGTCCTAATCGTTGGGACGTGGAATACACAGACTCTGCAACGTTTCTCCTGGAGTGAGTGTCACGGGACCGGAAATCATCAGAGCCCTTACCGCCGATCAGTGGCGTTAACACGAAAGCAACATTTATGACAGGTGATACGATCCCTCTATTTCAGAACTGTTCAAAGGACTGAAAAGACTGGGAGTCCTATGAGCAGTTTTCTGGGACTGTGGGTCTCTAGGTTGGGCTTTTGCCGTCTAGGGTAACCGAACTAGGAAGTTGTAAAAGCGTGATTGGAACTCAGATCAGACTAGCTGCACATTCTACGTTCCTAATGTCGTGCTTCTCCACTTCTTCCCGTGAAGGCTCTCTGGACATTTGCACGTTGACAGCTATGTGACCAGTAATCTCTCTTCTTTTCCGTGAAATCAAAAGGCAACAACAGTTTGAAATATTTAGAGGTAACACTTTAAGACTCCTTAAGTTAAAAGACGTTATTGGTGGCCACTCTGGAGATCTCGCTAAAGATTTCTTATTTATCAGATCACCCTTCCTCAGCTGACGAGCCTTCCACTCAGGAGAAAAAGGAATGAACAAAGTAGGCGTTCCTGTTAAGACCCACATCCGGGTGTGGCCACATGAGTATTTACCCTTTGTCACCCGGGTGATAGGGTTGCAAGGATGCCTTGGCCCTGGCTCAGATTCTGTAAAAGAGGGACGGAATCAGGGAGAGCTTGGAGTTCTTGATGGAAGCAAGCAGGGAGAGAGAAGGAAGGAAGGAAGGCAGAGCCTGGAAAGACAGGCCCTGTCCTGAGTGTGAATGGACCAGGAGACCCTGGAGAGCAGGAAGTGGCCCAGGCCAAGACGCTCACGGAAAAGCTCTTATCGAAACAGAGGTGGTCAGGGCGCTGGATCACCTCCACCATTGTCCAAGGAGCTGGGCCAGAGCCTTCAATCCCTGAAAAGCTGCCTCCACTCCCCCCTCTCCGTGCAGACAAGAAGTAGTTTTCAGTATGGGCTCCGAGGCGTCACAAGGTCTCTCCGTGCGCAAGAGTCGTCACTCGTCCAGAATCCCCTCGGCGTGACCCTGTGACCACCCCCAAGGCCCAGGCCCTTTTCCTGGAGCACGAGGAGCAGGAACCATTCTGTCTAAACACTCCTTCCAACTCCACACCTTTTTTTCTGCCAGCGGCCCCTCCCCTATATTGTTTTATTTGTTTGGAGAGAACGTGAGAGGAGGGGAGCAGAGAGTGTTTGCGGATTCTGTTCATCTGATGGCTCAGACCGTCACTAATGTTTTGACACAACACGCACAGTAGCGGAGGAAAGTTTACATCGGGCTCTTCTACAGGAGGGTACGCCATAATGGGCAACCAGTCCTGGCCGTGCCCTCTGGACGTGGTCTTTTTTTTTCCTTTCTAGTTTTTTTTTTTCTTTAAAGACACTTTACAGCCTCGATTTGCTCTTCGTTACTGCTCTCCCCTTTTGTTTCCTAACTTGAAATGATCAGTATTCTGTACAGATTCTAACCAGAGTTAGCACGTGCAGTCAGACCCCATTAAACAGAGAAGCAGGGTCCACCCTACCAGGAGTCCTCCGATTTCATCGTCCAAAGAAGGAAAAAAAGAGAGAGGGAGGTTATTCTCCGTCTTGAGACTTCATAGAGCTTTCTAGAGCCTCTTTTCCAACTAATTGTGCTTTAATTATAAACTGAGGCCTACATTCATTCCTAGGCATGACTCAGGCTCGAATAGGCAGCCCATCGCTGCACACCCCCACCCCAGAGGCCCTCTTTAAAGTCAGCTGCCCGCCACGAGTGTATTGGAGTTCATAGTCAAACAGGCCAGCTTCATCCTGGAACATCCTAGAACATGTCCTTCACCGTAGGGCATCCTAGAACATGTCCAGCAATCGTGCCCACACAAGTAGGTCACAGGGGAAGACAGAGATGGTGATAAAAGTTTGGATTTGTTCTTTTGTTGCACGTTTTTTTTTTTTTAAGTGGTCAAATTCAGCCAGTAGGAGCCCAAGATTTCCTATAATTTTAGCATCAGAACATTTTTATGATCAAAACAAAGCGGAATTTATGTCAAAAATGTAATTATAAAACATCCCTCTGCCCCTTTCACCCTCCACCAAAGGATTAGGTGCTTTTGAAAGCCAATTTTTCACCTGCTCTTGGTGTCTGACTTTGCACCAGTTAGATTCCGAGGACCCCCAGAGTTTTCCTCTCACCCGTGACTCTGAGCCAGATTTACCCTGTGAAGCATGGTGAGAGGGTTTGGGGAGGTTTCTTGGGAACAGAACGTGTCATATGTGATGGATTGAATTCTGGTGTGATAGAAAGATTTGAGACCATCTGGGGTCTGATCCCACGTCTGCTACTTCTGAGTCCCGGTTTCCTTCGTAGTAAAGCGGTTTTTGAAACAGGCATGATAATGCCTGTTTCGCCGAAGGGGGGGCTGTGAGAATTAGTTGGACTTAAATGTCTGTAGCTCCCTAGCTCAGGCACGGTAGTATCAGCCCAGTAACTGCCAGTTTCCCTTCACCAACCGAGAGTCAGGATTTAGCAGACGCGAAATGTTGAAAGAAAGGTCAGCTAATCGGTTATTTACCATGGGGTGAAAGGCAATCCAAAACAAACCACACCCGTGTGTCTTCATCTTGAGAGTCAGGCTGTGGAGTAGACCTTCCGGAATTGGGGTGGTTCCTAAATTTGGTAGAAATCATTTAAGAAGTGAGAAGTTGTACTAGATAACCATAGGAGGCTTGGCTACCGTTACAGGCACCAAACACGTGGTCAGTTTCTAGAAAGGCTCAGTGAAGCGTTGGGCCGTCATGAGAGCGCCACACAAAGAATACACAGATACTGACCATCAGCGGCTAAAGCCCACCCAGCTGGACTCTCCCTTCTCATTCCAGGAGATGTGACAGTCCATCCTCTAAAGAAAGTGTGGGCTCTGCCTTTGAGGTCGGGGGGAGGGGAAAGAGAGGCAGGAGGAATGAAGACAGTCTGCAAATCGGAACTGCTCAAAGCCAGCACTAAGAAATGCACAGGTGAACACAAAGGGACACCTTGGGCTACAGTCTGTACGGCATTTCCTGTCAAGGTGACTTAAGGGATTTGTAAAGGTGAATAGGAACCGAGTTCAGAGACTCGGATGACAAAAGGGGTTCCAATAGAAGCTGTAATCGTGGAACGTGCACACTTTGGGCGCGTAACGTGTTTTGGTTGTGTGATGAGGGTGTTGGCCCAATTTTGGAAAGAAGCTGACCCTTACTGCACAAAGGGCTAAAAAAGAACCAAAACAAAACGAAGCAAAACAACCCCTTAAATCCCCAGCGCAGTAACGCAGTTTGTCTAGTGGATATTTGAGAAGCCTTTTCTTCCTGTACACAAAGAAGCACTGAAGTATAACAATTTCTTGGTACGGGAGGACAGTTGATGGATGTTGTGTTGCATATGGGGGAAGGGTTAAGTGCGCGGATTCTGGAATGAGCCAGAACTAATTTGTAATCCGTTTACTAATCAGATTACTAACTTGTAATCTGCCTCCGCCATTTACTAGCTGTTTGACCTTGGGTAATAATGTACTTAACCTCTCTAATCTTCAATTTCCCTATCCGTTAAAGGGGGGATGATAGTACCTACTTTTTAGGATGTTGTACGAATTCAGGAGATAGAGTATACGAATTGCTTAGCATGTAGGAAACACCCTTATTATAGTAGAGTATAACATCGCATAGTGTGTGTTACACTGTGTGTGTTATTACATAGAGTGTGTGTTACGCATAGTGTGTATTACAGCCTGTGGCCGGTTAGCTTGCCTGTGAGCACCAGCAGTGAAGATTGTGGCTCTGACCTCGGTGTTGGCTTTGCCTTTGTCTGTGGCCCCAGACTGGCTTCATCTGTCCTTGGTCACGGAGGAGCCAGATATTTATGAACGTGAAGGGAACAGGGCACATCCGTCACCCCTACAGGAAACATCAACCCAAAGCCTGCGGGTCTGTAGAGTCCTGAACATCTCTGGAGGGTGGTGTTTTCCCATTACGTGCGGAAAGAACCCACCCGGTTACTTAGACCAGGTGGGAGAGTCTCACAGATGGTTCCTTCTTGCAGTTAGACTGACGTGTCACACGGAGGGATCTCCAGCGCCATGCGTTGGATACATAATCGGCCGTTTGGGCCTAACGTCGTGACATCGATCTCTAGTCCGAGGCGAATTTGTTTCACCTCCAGGGCAATTGATGAGATGACACAGAGTACACTCTTACCCCGGAAATCGTTTGCGACTCGATGGTTATAAATACCCCCCGTGCTCTTGTATTTGGCGCGCTGTATGCAAATGGAGGCCGGAGTCCGAAAGCTCATTAGGCAAGAGACAGAGGCTGGGCGCATGGAGAGGACCGCGCGGAGCTGAAGCTGATAACCGTGGCCTTGTCCAGAATAGTGCCTGGGAGCTTTCTTATCTCCCTTTGACAGGAGGTGCCGTGGGCTTCCTGTGCGAAATCAGGAGTGAACGCTGCTTTCCTCTTGTTGTTCGGCTTCCTCCCCCCTCAAGACGGTTCCCAGCACAGTGATTATCTTTGCATCTTCAAACATGGCACAATCTACTTCCTCAAGAGCTTGATGTATTCTTAAGGCTTCGGCAAATTCCCCTCCCCCCCCCCCCCCCAAATCTCTTTTCAAGTGCTGTTATATAGTCAGGCTCCTAAATGACCTTCTATTTTTATGGTTCCAATTACAAAGAGGGAAAAAGGAAAAAAAAAAAAAAAAAGCAGTCCCCAAATTAGAAAACAGCCACAGAATCTGTCCTGTGCACTCGGAGGACCTTTGCACCGGGGCCGGCCTGTGGTGTCCATAGGAGGGCTGGTGCCACTGTCAGCGCCCTCAGAGTTTGGGGGCAGGGGTGGGGGTCAGAGGCTGACAGCCCCACGTGAACTCGGCAGACCGCGCTTCCCTCGGGAAATGCCTAGACTTGCTGGGCTCCAACATATTTCTCTGCCTTTTCCTGAAGACCAAAAGGATGCAATTAAGATCTCCGCGTGAGGCGTCCCTGGATCTTTGTCCCTTCTTTGGGGGGAAAAGAAAGAATGAAATGCAAAGCTTCTTTTCCAGGTACAAGAGAACTTCAGTCCTTCGATGGGAACGGTACCAAGTACACACGCACTGGCCTGATACAGGTGTGCGCGTGTGCACGAAACCCCAGCTACGTGGGGGGCAGATGTCCCGTGTATATACCCGTGTGCGTACTGAGTGTGTGTGAGAGATGCGAGGGCAGCGATGTTACAGTCTAGAGAACGGAGAATACCGATCGCGAAAAAGAGCGCGATGACGTGTGATTTCAAAACTGTGGCATTAACGTGTTTCAAGTTAGAGGAGAAAGGATATCATTCCTCTTGGGTTCGTTTTCTTCTACTAATCAGTAACAGTTCAGATGTTCACCGATTTTCCCTGATGATGATCAGGCATATCTGGCAGAAATCGCTTACATTCCTTACGGAACGGCCAGTCCTTACTGTTCTTTTTTATTTTAAATCTTATAATCTAACTTGTATAGAAGAGAGACATTTTATTTTATTTTATTTTATTTTATTTTATTTTATTTTATTTTATTTTATTTTATTTTATTTTATTTTATATATTTTTAAAAGTTAATTTATTTTTTTAAAACAACATGAGCATAATTTTATTTAGCCTCCATATTAGGCATGTTTTTTTTTTTTTTATGTCTTAAATATCTCCTGCCATTTTATTTTTTTTTCAATATATGAAATTTATAGTCAAATTGGTTTCCACACAACACCCAGCGCTCATCCCAAAAGGTGCCCTCCTCAATACCCATCACCCACCCTCCCCTCCCTCCCACCCCCCATCAACCCTCGGTTCTCAATTTTTAAGAGTCTAGAAGAGAGAGATTTTAAAAACATCTGGGCAAGTCTGATACACGGAGCTGGTACAGTTAGGCGTTGTTACGGTAGAAGGTGTGCGCTCTTTTAGGGATACGTGGGGCTGAAATGACACGATGTCTGAGATTTGCTTCAAAATACTTCACAGAAGAGAAAACAGAAAGAAATAAGGATAGATCCGAACAGCTGTGGCAAAATCTTGATAACTTCAGTCTGGGCGGTGAGTCTGTGGGGCTTTAGTACATTAGGTCTCTACTTAACCAGTATGTTTGAAAATAACGAACAGTTAAATGAAAGCTCTTACGAGAAACAGCGTATCTGTCCCCCGTGCAGGTGTGTATGTTTACAGGTGTTAATGGAGTGCCAGTTACACGCTAGGCCCTTGCCTTACTCTGAGGACGGAGTGACTAAGCAGATGGGGCCCCATCCCCTGGAGCGGCTGGCCCAGGGGGGCCACTTAGAAAGTGGTCAGTGCTCTGGGGGAGGACTTGACAGGCCCGGAGGGGAGACCACCCAGAGAGACTCAGTGGTTTAACGGTCCGGAGCCCCTTCTCAGCTCAAGGAGAGGGATAATCACAGAACTTTTTCCTGGTCACCACAGTCCCATCTATCCTACCTTCTTCCTCACCTACTTTATTCTCTATCATCGTATGTCAATCATTGCTGCCATTGGCTACCCTGGGTCAACCGCTCATTCTTTCTGGAACTGGGCTGTTCCTCCTGGAACAGCCTGGAGGCTGAAGTTCCTCCTGGTTGGAAAAGCTCCATAATCTGCCCACAACATGTATAAATTAGAGCCCAGCAGGCTCTCTGCTCACCACAAATTCTGGGTAGGGAATGCGTTGTGGATGGTCTTGACTGTCAGACAAGGAAGCCTGGGCTTTCTTCAGTACGCCCTTCGGAACTTTGGAGCAGAAAGGTTTCCACTAAAAATGCGAACATTCGGGGGATGGTCTGAGGTGGGAAAAGCCAGCGGGCAGCAAGGCCAGTGAAGATACTCCTGACTGGGTCAGAGTGGAGGGAAGTGTCTTTTTTGTTGTTGGGATTTTGTTAAGTTCACGCAGAACCTGGGTTATGTAGAACATGATACATGACAAATAAATATTTACACCAAAATTTGAGTAGTAAACCATACGAAAACCGTAGTTTGCTGATAATAATGTGTGTTTGAGAGAGCATGTTACCTTCTGTCTTTAAAAGGGTACTCTACTAGCTAGCTTAATAAGAGATTTCATGGACTTTTAGAAACAGAGGAGATTGTTTTATAATTAAACACTCGAGGCCTAAGCAGTTAAAGCGCTTCTCATGATATCCCCAAACTTGGAAAGAAATAGACTGAATTTAATAACTCATGCTGTGTGTTTCCATATACACTTAATTAGCCCTGGAAAAAAATCAACTGTATAATGGAATATTCTGATTAAAAGCCAACCTTTTATAGATGTGAAATGCTATTATTTCCTTGAGGTTTCCATTCATTAACATAACTTTTTTTTCTTCCCCCCTGTGTTTGCATGTTTCCTCTTCCATGAACTCATTAAAATCTAGATATTCAATTTCCTAATTTTTGCATTTTTACTTAGTATTTAACATTTAGGACAGGAAGGATGTACGAAGATACGCTGGTGTGGGTTTCTTTCAGTTCAAGCAAAATGTGTTTTCTGTTTGTAGGTTCTAAGGATGGATATGGGGGGACACTCCAAGGGAAAGAAGAGAATGCATTTTGTTATCTTGTTATCTCAGGACTTAACCAGTGATGATTTTGATTCCACCTGTCACCCTGGACTGGACCATGCTACCATGCTACAAAGCAATATAGTAATGACCTACTTTTTTTTTTCTTTAAACAGATATGACTTCTGCTCCAGTAATGATGAGCCCCTGATCCTGGATCCTGACAGCAACGTAGGAAACAGGATTGAGAGCATCACGCAGCGCACGGCAATAATAGAAGGAAAGAATAAGGTACTGTCTGCAAAAATGTGCATTTGGGATATTTATTTTAAAAACACGCGCTCAGCTCCCGGTTCTAGGTTGACTAGAGCCAGAAGTCATTCGAATGCTCAAAACAAAAATTCAAAGAGAAGAAAGACGAGATCTGAGACAGGTCTTCGTGCATAGATACTCTGAGACTTCTCGCACTCAGTTCTCCAGTGGGCCACCACTTTCAAAGGAATGAGTACTAGGTCCCAAAGGAGCTGCCTCTCAAATATCAATGGCTCTCGACCCTAGCTGAGTATTAGAATACTCCACGAATTATTAATTGCATTTGAATCTCTGGAGTAGAGCCTAAGGTTCATAAAAATTATCTGGGAGATTCTAGCATGGACCCAGGACTGAGAATCCCTGATAACCCATAGAGTAGGGTGTCGATAAGCATAAGCTGGTACAAGACTTAGGGCTCGAGTGGAATGTTTCCATTTCACAAAACATGTTGTTTTTCCCCCTCTGCCTTTGCAAGGGCAAAACCTTACTCAGGGTATGCAAACACAGTATGTTAGGATTCCCTGACCTAAGAAATGCAAATCAAAACCACGATGAGCTGTTGCCTGACACCTGTCAGAATGGCCATTATCAAAAAGACAAGAAATAATAAGTATTGGTGAGGATGTGGAGAAAAGGGAACCCTTGTGCCCTGTTGGCGAAACTCTAAATTTACACAGCTGCTATGGACGACATGGAGGTTTTTGGAGGTTCCTCCAAAAATTACAAATGGAACTACCACGTGATCCAGCAGTTTGACTTCTGGGTATGTATCCAAAAGAAAACAAAAGCACCATGTCAAAGATACGTGCACCCTCAAGTTCATAGCAGCATTACTTACAGTAGCCCATTTATGGAAGCAAATGAAGTGTCCATCAGTGAATGAATGAAGACTATGTGGCCTGTGTAGACACAAAGGAATATTACTGAGCCACGAAAATGAATGAAGTCCTGCCACTTGGGACATTGATGGACTCGGAGGGCATTATGCAAAGTGAAAGACGTCGGGCAGAAAAAGACAAACACTGTCTGATCTCACTTACATGTGGAATCCAAAGCAAAACCCCAAGCTTATCGATAACAGAGAACAGATTGGTGGTGGGGTGAGGGGTGTGAAAAATAAGGTGATCAAGCCAAGTTCCAGTGATAAAGTAACTGAGTCCTGGGGATGTAATGCACGACATAGGGACTATCGTTGATAATACCGTATTGCATATTTGAAAGTTGCTAAGAGAATAGACGTTGGTAGTGCTCATCACAAGAAAAAAAAAAGTTGCTTAACTATGTATGATGACAGATGTTAACTAGACTTATTTGGGTGATTGTATGGTAATACATGCAAATTACGCTCTCCATTTGAAACGAATACAATGTTATGTATCAATTATACCCCACCTTTAAAAAAATAGACTTCTAACCAAAAAAAAAAAAAAATTCCCTGACCTAATGAGAGCCTAGTAGGCATCGTTGCTGGTGCTCTTTTTAGTATTAAAACATTTTTATTGAGGTATGATTGATGTACAAAACACTGTACAGATTTGACGTATACAGTTTAATGACTTTGGAGGTAAACGCACAGCCATGAAACCATCACCGCAGTCAATGCCATAAATTCACCCGTCGCCTCCAAGAGTTTCCTCCCATTGAATATATGAATGCATGAACGAGCGATACCCCTTAGCAGATGTTTCCATATAGGCCACAGCATGGTAAACTAGAGCTATTGTGTCCTATGGTGGATCTCGAGGACTTAACCTAGCATAACTAAAACTTTGTACCCATCGACCAATGTTGGAAATCCAACTCCTCCTCTAAAAAAGGACGCCAAGAACTGGAAAGGCTCAGAGATTTTACCCTACTTCTAGGCTACCACAGTTTTATGTTTGGTGGTTGAAAACCTGCTACTCGTGGGCCAGATGCAATGGACTTTATTACTCTCAGCAGATCTCCTGAGCTTCATGTTGGCCTTGGTCCCCCCCAGCCCTCAAGTGTCCAGGTAGAAATTGTGCACGCAGTGGATTTGCATAAGAGCGGAGGAACCTTGAACTTAGGGAACGCACACTGGGTTGCCTTTGCTGCCCTCTCCGCAAAAACACTGTGCGTTCGCTGCGCCCCTGACCTCCACTGAGCCTCAGTAGTAGCTGACATCTTCTGAACTGGGCACATCTCAGTAGACCTGAGACCTGGTGACTTTTGTCTGTTGACATTAGTGAAAAATACACTTAAAAATCTGCTCTTATCAGGCACAGGGGTAGCGATGCTTTAAAAAGGAGAAACCTATCAACCCATTGCCAAGTTGTCTATTTATATATGCATATCTTGATTTGGAGCCGTTCGTTCGTATGGATACTGTCGGCTGGAGTGTGATTATGCTTATGTTATCTGTGTGTCCAGCTGTATTTTTTGCGTTTGAAGGCACCAAAGTAGACGGCATCATTCCCCCCACATAGGGTTGAACAATAACAAATAACATCTGAATTCCTCATTCTGTAAAACTTTTTGACATTCGCCAGTCTTTGGGCAGAGTGCTTGTCTCCTTTTTAAAGATGAGAGGGGCACCTGGGTGGCTCAGTCGGTTAAGCATCTGACTTCGGCTCAGGTCACGATCTCACTCACGGTTGTGGGTTTGAGCCCCGCGTCGGGCTCTGTGCTGACAGCTCAGAGCCTGGGACCTGCTTCAGATTCTGTGTCTCCCCCTCTCTCTGCCCCTCCCCTACTCGTGTTCTGTCTCTCTCTCTCTCTCTCTCTCTCTCTCTCTCAAAAATAAACATTAAAAACAATTTTTTTAAATAAAGATAAGAAAAATGGGGGTGACGAGATGAACTCAAACAGCTTAAATGTGGTAAATGAGAAACTCAAAGCAAAGTGTTCCTGTCCCCAAAACCACTGCTCTACCAACTAGGTACAGAAATTACAGTGGTGACGGCTTGCAAAAAAATGTGAACAACCACTTGTCAAGGATTTAGGAAAAGTTTTTATGACCACAGCGGTGGTTAAAATTCTTTTTCTCTAATAGAAATGAACAGTAGTTGAAAACGTCCCATGATGGATAGCATGGGCAAGAGCACTTCAATGAGATGCTTTGAAAAGAGGAAATTCTGTAACCTTGAAAGTTGGAGTGACACCCCGTTTTTTTTAAAAGGAAACGCCTCAGAGTAGAAAGCAAGGCGGTTGTCACAAAGTACTAGAAAACTCTAAGATGCCATCAATTGTGTCAGTTTGTTTTGCCTTCTGACCACGTCAGGTACACGTACCGTTGGCTGCTGGATATTAACACGAGAACGTATGAGCCTACTTTCAGCGGCAGCTTCTAGTCCTGTTGTGGCATCCTAGCCACAAAAATACACAATAGGAAAAAAAAGTGAAAAATGAAAAAGCCAGATGAGGTTTCGAATTAGCCTGAATGAACCCTGAAGCAGCAGCCGGACTCCATGCAGGATACCTGGAAAGCACAGGGCGAGTGAAGGCCCAAACCCGGAGGGAGAGAAGAACTTCCCTGATTGTCTGTCATGTGGCTTGAAACAACTTTATCGTTTCGTAATTTTGTACCTCTGCAAAGGCTTTGTTTTTAATTTTTTTTAATGTGTATTTATTTTTGAGAGAGGGAGAGACAGAGTGCAAGCCGGGGAGGGGCAGAGAGAGAGAGAGAGAGACAGAGAGGGAGACGCAGAATCCGAAGCAGGCTCCGGGCTCCGAGCTGTCCGCACAGAGCCCGACGCGGGGCTCGAACCCACGAACCCCGAGATCATGACCTGAGCCGAAGTCGGACACTCAACCCACTGAGCCACCCAGGCGCCCCTGCGAAGGTTTTAAATATAGACCTCCAGACCCAGTGGGCACTTGTGTCCACAAGACTGCTTTTCTGTCCATGTTTAGCAAGCATAGTAAAGTCCCAGCTTAGACTATAAATGACCCTTTTACCTACAGTCACATAACGAGCCTGCCCAGCGACACCCCTCCCCCTGACAGATCAAGAGGATGGAGGGCTCACTGGAGCATCCGTAAGATTCCAGGCGTTTCCTTTTTTTTCCCCTTTTTTTTTTTTTTGTTTAACTCCTAGAAGGGTGCAGAGGACAATCAAATTTAGTTTCCTTATTGGCAAGTTTTGGCCTAGATCTGTGAAAAATGAGTCATCAATTGGAGTTGCTGATAACAAGTGAGGAGTTTTAGTATTGTTTAATGGGGTTGCCAGACTGTTGGGGTTGCAGCTATGGAGTAGGAAGTCGAAGGGACCCTGGGTTAGAAAACACAGTCAGGAAATACATATTACGGCGTTAACTCCGTGAGGCGGGAGAGTTGCGACAATTTTACCGTTCTGGCGACATTTCCGCCGAGGTAGTTTGCTAGTTTGGAGGTCACCTTGAGAAGTGTGCCGTATGGGACCGATCCACGAAAGAGGCATGAAACCTAATCACAGAATTGCAGTTCGGGTCTCATTTCCCATATTCCTCCAGGCTTTTTTTTTTTTTTTTTTTTTTTTTTTAATTCTCCTGTTCTATTTTCCCATCACTTGGCTCGAACGTGCCACCCGAGGTTAATTTTAGATGCTTCCATGTCCTTTATATATCTACTCTTATGTCCCCCTGACACACTTAAAAGGAAACGATATTAGAAACATCCCGAGATTAAAATCACCGTTCCATATTTAGACCTTTTAAAATGAGTTCTGGAAACTAGGCAGAATTACACATCATCCCATCCATTCTCTTCCATGAGGTTCAAACCGCATTGTAGTAGGGAGTTACTAATGCTTGGGGAGAGGGAAGGAAGGAAGGGGTATGAATAACTTCCCACTTTACAGTACCTGACAACACATTTCATCAGCATTCTTGGGTCGTGTAAAGGAACCCGGAGAATGACGTTAAGGGCCTTTTTCTACTGTCTAAATCCTTGGGGTCCTGGCAGGGCAAGGTAAAGGCACCCTCAAGCTGTAGATTCCACATGTAACAACTCAAATTCTTGGCACTTGGCCTTTTCAAGTATTAAGTTAATATTTGGTGTTCCAACTGTTGGCTATTTTCATGTTTTTCCCCCTTTAAAACAATAGTATTTGGTTACAGGCACCGGGGAAAGGATTTGTCCCTTTCACTCAGAAGACTCCTGCGTTTCGACTTAACGCCCTAGGAGAAGTTGTCTTCTGCCCAGAAAAACCGCACCCACCTACAATTCACACTTGAGCTTTTTCTGACCCTATAAAGTTTCTACTTCCGTTACCAAACATCTTTTGTTTTTCATGAAAACACGTTTCCGTTTGTAATTTAAAAATACATTATCTGGAAAAAGAAGTGCCCTAGAATCAGATAATTTTTAATAAAGTTGATCATAGGGTATGAATTTCATCTTATCTTTAAATTTCCTTCTTTATAACTTTTTCATTCATCCGTCCTGTTTTCAAACCTTATAATAATGTATCAGTTGAAAAACAGCTTGCAGCTTGTGTCAAATAATAAGAAAGAACCGAGTATTTCTGTCCCTAGGAAGATTTCAGCTTATGTGACCCATCTCTGCCAATTTAAGGATGTATTCTTCAAGAAAAATTCAATCCAAAGAGTAGACAGAACACTACCAATAGATCTGTGCTTTTCCATCTAAAGAGTTTTAAGGCGAAAAGCAGTTTCATGTAGAGATCAAGGGTAATATACCCACCTCACGGGGCTATAGGGAGGAGTAAATGAGATAATACCTCACACATTGGCACACAGCTAGAGGGCTACATAAATGTACCCAGAAACAAATAATGTAAACCCCCATCAATGTCATTTTCTCATTCGATTTTAATAGAAACTTGGGAGAGGTGAGTTCTGGAGCAGACTTGCCTATGGCTAAGGTGTTGGTTTGGGGAGGGCTCATTCAAGCAAAATAAGAGAGACTCGGATGCATTTGTATCTCTCTGGCTCATCGTGTGACCTGTATTCCTTTCATTCCTAGGTATCTCGATTTTATTCTCTGATTACACAGGGGTTCTGAGCTATCCATCTGTTCATTGGAATTATCGCCAGATTGCCTGCCCAAGTCTTAACTATGGCAGATGTGCACGTCTGAATTGACTTTCCCTTGCTCATTTGCTTTGAGTTCAGTGAAATCAAAATAATTTTAATAGAAACGCAGATAGAACTTTCAGATTCAGGTGATCACTGTCCCTAATATCAGCATTCTCAGTACAGACAGAAATGAGTTCCTCACTTATTTATTGAGCAACAAATCAAAGAACGTAGATAGGATTGTGCCGAGCCCTGCGAGGATAAACACTTGAGAGCTAACGTCATGAGAAAAGCAGTGCTTGAGTTGGGGGGGGGGGGGGGACCTTCATTGGTGTCCCTTGGGTCTGAACTGGCTGCGTCTGGGCCCAAGTTTCCAGAGACCAAATAAAGAAGTCAGAGTCTTACTTGATGGTCTGCATTGTCCCAGCGGCCACAAGCTAACACTTCTTTTCACGTTGCTGCCTGCAAGCTTCTCTTCGAAGTACTTCCATTTTCTTCCATGGCTTTTAAGTGGGGGGTGCGATAATTCAAAAGAAATATTCTGGAGAGCTCTTTCCTCTTACTTGCCACCTCTTATATCGATTGATAATTAACATAGAGAAAAAAAATAATTGACATAGAGAAAAAGACCCCTGAGCTCCTTCAGGGTCTTCTCTACTGGTTATTTGCCTGCATGGGAGTGTTTTCTCTGCAGAAGAGAGAATAACACATATTTGGCCATCAAGTAGGGAATTTCGTCTCTATCACCTTAAAGTAGGCCTTCAAGGACTCTTCAAGATTAAGAATAGGGTTTGTGTCACGTTCTTCTCTGTTTCCCCTACAACATCTGCTCAGTGCCTTGATGAACACCCAATCAGTGAGGGCGAAGTTGAATGAGAATTGCCACAAATTGCAGATGTTTTCGTTGCCAATAATGTCAACAACATACAGGATATATGAGCAGATGTAATTAAACAGATCCAACAAACAGAAGAGGAAACAACACGTAATATACATTCTACCATAGTGAAAATTACAGAAAATTTGCTGACCAAAACAAACAAAAAAACTAGGAGTGTAGTTTTCAGTCGTCTTGATCTGTAGATAAAAGACAGAAACATGTCCATTTATTGGCTGGGATAGGAGAACATAAGTGAAGTGACTAGCCCCTTACTTAGCAACTCAGAAAAATGTTAGGACCCTTTGTAGAGTTTGTGTTCATCGTCTTAGCATGCCCACTGTCACATTTTAGTCTATATATTACTTTAGCCTGTGAATCACTGGGTCTAATTAACGCTTCGGCAAGGACACCCCTCTCATCCAGAGGCATCACTACAGGCAGCCTCTGTAATTTCAAAGCCTCTGACCAGTGATTTGTGTTCTAGAGCAAGAGCTGCAACAATCTAGAAATAATGGGATAAATTCTTTTTTTTTTTGTCCTTTTAAATATAAAAAACTTAACTAGCTTTTTTCATTTTTTTTTTAATGTATAAGTATGTATTTTTTGCCAGGCTGGGTTAAATTTTAAAACCAACCATCTGTTGCGTATTACTGATTTTTATCTTTATTCTTTTAATCGATCTTTAAAAGACAGCAAAGCGGGTCTTAAAGCTGTGTAAATGTGTGTCGCACTACTCTTTGAGACATCACAGCTTAGATCGTGCCTTCACACTCACCCCAGTGTCTCTTTCAGGGCTCATTAGTCAAATAGCACTAAAATCTAGTGAAACGATACTGTCGTATTCACAACTTTGGTCTTCATTTCCTAGACTGGGAATTGGCAGGCAAAGAAGTTGAGTAATTTGTGTGTGCACGCACACACACACACACACACACACACACACACACACTGACAACCTCAGTGAACTTTCCAGCCTCTCCCCCAGCACCTTCGGGGCTATGAGGCTACGTTCTTTGCCTACAAGAAAGGGTTCAGCCAGCCTTTCTCCACTGTCCCTGCCCACTGGACATGCCCATTACAGAAGCAAACAGCAAAGAGACCTCCTGTTACCAAACGCATCCATAATCTCAGGTCATCCGAACAAAAGGGAAGGCCTCGGCCTCACCTGTTCCTCTCATTGACGTGGAAGTGACCACCTCACAGAGTAGGACGTGCCGTCCCGCATCTCGGCTTTAGGTCTATAATTGTTACGCCAGCAGCACGAGATAAATAAGCCTGAAACCCTCATACGAGTCGGATGTCATAGCCCCCGGTCTCCTGAGGATCTGCTTTCCTGTTATTTTTCCATTCTTGCTGGGGCTCGGTGGAGGGAGAGCCTTCTGGTAAACCACCGTGCGTGCAATCGTACCCTTGCTGAATGAATGGAAGAGCTGAATCATTGCAGCCCTCAGAAGAATCTTCGGGATGTTCAAATGGTTCTTTGCTCTCGCTAAAGTTTCCTTTTCTTTCACAGACGGCGAGTACCTTGGTTGTGGCGGACGCTAGGATTTCTGGAATCTACAGTTGCGTGGCTTCTAATAAAGTAGGGACTGTGGAAAGAAACATAAACTTTTATATCACAGGTAAGCGATATACCCTCTACTCACAAAGATAGCCTGGTGACCTTGATGTCCTTTCAATTTGCTTCTTGGTGCACTTAGAGCTGGAAGGATTTTTGTTTTTAAAAAATTCCATAGAATTGTTTGTTAAACGTTGAGTACCTTCATCCTTGCCCTCAGGAATAGAATTTGGCGTCACTGGATCTAACAAGTGATTTCTCTGAGTTCCCTTGTAGAGCCGTCTGCGTGCATCTTCCTCCCAGATTGGGTCGTGAGGTTAGGATCTTGTCGTACTCGTTTTTAAACTCTTTTCCGCACCTGGCACGGGGTCTGGTACATAGCGGTTGTTTGGTAATAATCAAGGAAGCCAAACCTTTGATGACATGTTTTTTTTTTTTTTAATTAAAAAGCTAATTGTCTCACAACGTCAGTCATTTCTGCTTTTGAGGAATGAGGCTCTCCTATAGAACTCTGAAACTGAGTTTGTTGACGGTAACTACTCATGTGCTGTTTTTTTGGTAGCATTTACTGATTTTCAGCCTTAAATGTGATGGTCTCTGCAAATCTTAAAATGTCCAAGGGACACAAATGGCACTCCTATGTCCCTCCATGGGTACAGGAAGGAAGTAAGTAGCTCAAAGTATAAAAACAATTGCCTGGCTCCACACTCCCCCAATTTTCTGAGGAAACCCGGGCAGTTTGCCAGCTTTCTGGAAACTTCGCGCTGCATGGGGCAGGCTGCAGCAGTTGCCTAGAGTTCTCTAGAAAGAAATAGGTAGGTCTGATTGCATGAGACATATGGGATGTCAGATCACAGGGAGCCTTCCGGCAAGTTAGCCAATCCTCAGAGAAGCTGTGTCGTGGGAGATCTCCTGAGGTAGATTCTCACAGAATGTGAGAGCCGGAAGAGACTTGAGAGGCTATTCAGCCTGATAGCCCCCACACTTTCCAGGTGAGGAAATGGGGTTTGGAGAGGTGAAGAGGGACACAGCAGAGCCACTCCTAGACCGGGTCAGCCCCTGTCCCCTTACAGCTGAGAAGTATAAGGGAAATCGTGTTTGTATCTACTCCAAGTTGGAAAATTCCTTTATTTAGAGAAGGATTCAGATAGCCATTGCACACAATATTGGTTCTCTTATCAGTGTTGGATGATTTGGACCACTTAGGAACAAAGGTTTGTACTGTCCTTTATGTTTGATTGGAAACAAATTCCTATGCAAATCCCTGGTCACCGTACGTATGATTTGATGTATAAAAGATTGAGCAATCCTGTGCTGAACGTTCAACAAGTTTATACAAGTTTAGTGGGCACTCCCCATTGAATAGAACAGTTCAGCGCTGCCCTGAGCACTTGAACGGCTCTCCGTGAAGCCCCGTCTTTATAGGAAGACAGTTTTAACACAAAAAAGAAATGTCACATCCTCATATCAAGAGGCATGTGTAGCAGCAAGGTGGCAGGTGCATTTACCGATGCTAAGCCAATGCTGTCCGATAGAGATTACAAGCCACACACGTAATTTAGAATTTTCCAGTAAAACTACATTTTTGAAGAATAAAAAGTAAGATGAATTTTATGTAAGCCAGTGTATCCAAAATATCATCATCTTGACATGCGATCGATATTTTCAAAACCTTGTTCGGCTTCAGTGTTTAAAATTTAAAGTAATTGAGATAAAACGGAATAAAATTCAGTTCTTGGCCGTCACACTCGCCCCATTCGAAGGGCTCGGTAGCCACACGTGGCCAGTGGGTACCGTGTGGTCCAGTGGTGCTCTGAGCCTCTGAGAAGGAAGGGCTGAGGTGGTCCGGGGGAAGGAGGGCATGAAATCTGACCAGGTAGAAAGAAGAGGCTAGCCTTGCCCTGACGTTCTCAGAGCCCAGACCGGATACCATGCTATGGTTCAGCTTCTCATGGGCAAACAGACCTCTCCACGATGGCCCGAAATGTGAGACGCGGATGCTGAATTCGGGGACTACTCACAGGTCCACAGCGGGATGTGACAGTGCCTGAAGGTGCAGAAGGAACTGACCCCCGTCTTCTCTTTCTATTCCTGGCTCTGCCCCACTCGTGCACCCACGTGTATGGTCATCCAAGTACTGTCCACACCCCTAACAGTCTTCCCTGGGACCTAGAAGTGTGCACACTCATGAGCAGTCTGACCTCAGGAGGACTTTTTCAGTCTGGAAGCAGACTTGAGGCCATCTTTACAGGGAATTCTGGGATCCCCAGGACCCCCCCCCCAAAAAAAAAGACATGAAACGGGGGGTGGCACAGGCTTGGGGTGGCATGCTTTCCTGACCCCACAGACTCTTTATATTGGGGCGGGGGTGGCGGGAAGGACAGCCAGCATAGAGCCAAGTAAAGGCCCAGGGCAGGGACCCCTCTTGCCTGGATCTGAAGGCAGTACCGGAAGAGGAGTTACCAAGAGTGGAGGGGAATGTTGTGTTCGTTTCCTTGTTGTTCGGAGTCCCCCGAAATGATTAATTTGATGACCAGCCTCAACTGCAACAACCAATATCTAGCCCATCCTACTGAACTTTGCATTGTTGTGTGTCTGTCTGTGGTCAGCATGTCTGTTGAACGCAGACAGAGATTCCCTCCTACTCCTTCCACATTATACAGTTTTTAACCATGGGATGGCTGAAATCCTTTCTAGATCTCCAGGCTTGTCCTCAGAAAGGGGCGATGAGAATCCAACTCAAACATACGTACTTGAGGCTTACAGTGTTTTCCTCTAGAAATTCAAGAGCTTTCATCTTAAACTGAATAGAATTGCTCTGAATTATTTTCTGCTAGTCCTGAAAAGTTCTAGTTTTGGTCATTATAATTTGCTTATATTCATTGTTTTTTTTAATTATGACTCTTTCCTTTCATAAATCCTTGTCATGAGATTTATTCTCAACTAGAGATAGAGCTAAATACTCAGGAATGTTGCCCCTTCCATGTCTATTTTCTGAAAGATGAATGCATATTGGCTTGGTGTTTATATTTAACCTAGTGGAAGCACTGGTTTAAAAGATCTGTCTAAAATTCACCTGTTCTAAATCAAAAGATCTGGATTTGGATCCTTACTGGTCCTCATTTCGGTCTTGTTGCCCGTTCGTTAAAATATCACAACAATTTAACACAGTTGCCTTCCAAACTAATGAAAGCAAGTTGGCCTTGGCCTTTAGAATTCCCCACCCCTTCTGCTCTAAACTTTGCCATTCACTTGCCCGTAGTAGCTACTTGAAACAAACAACTTTCTAGTAACCACTCACTTCTTAGGGAATGTTATTTCTGTTCTTCAGCAGAAGGAAAGCCTTCTTTATTAGGACCTGACAAGCTGTACCTCTCAACCTGTGCATTTCTATGCTTGTCTGTTTCGTGAGCTTAATTCACGTGTTTGATCCAACTGAGTCAAAATGTCCATCCCCTAATACACATCTGTGTAAATAGATTACTCTTGCACCTACCCCTAAATCAGATATCTCTTCCGAGCAAGGATTGATTCTTCTCCATGACGTCCCATAAGATGCCATGGATGTGATACGCATTAGTTGGGGCCGACGAGGATTGTGCCGAAATCTGCAACAGATACGCAAGTGTGGGAAGGTCGCCTGCTTTCGCTTCGTTAGAAGGCAGTTCTTTCCTGGGTCTGTTTTTGTACTCCATCTAAAAAAAAAATTAAAAAAAAAATCCACAGGAATTGAGAGGAAAAAATCCCTCTGGATTCGTTAACTAGTGTTAGGACGTTTTACTTATCGTCTTCTATGGATCAGAAGAGAATGCCAAAGGAGGTAGCCTGAGAAAGAGTCGTTTCTAAGAGGCTGTCTGGTGACATGAACTAAAGTGACTTCGCTAACGGTGTGAGAAGCAGACCTCAAAACCCAGCTGGTTCTTTTCTTTGCTTCCGTGTGTGTGTGTTTTTGCCATTTGCTGGCACTCCGCGGGACTACGGCTGGGTGTGTTAGCAATTACTGGGCAACCCCCAGTAATTGTTCCTGTTCAGTGCAGGCAGGAACAGCACTGCCTTATCTCCCTGGTTTCCCAGTGTCACTAAATGCATTTTATTTTGAGATTCCTCGTGGTGCTTGGCAAAGATAAACAAAATCTTCCATCAGGAAACCTGTGAGCTATTTCCACAGGAAGTTTCAAATCACTAAAGTAAATAGAAACTCTGCATGATCTCAATGGTGTTACTTGGGCTCGCTTGGGTTCTAACCGCCAGGACGGGACCTCATAAATGGCAACCCCGGGGTCTTTGAAGAAATGATTCGACTGTGGCCCGTGTGCACACGAAGGCTGGTATCTGTGAAGAAGCCGATGGCTGACGTTTTACTCCTCAGGCTTGGAAAATGTCCCCAACGTAAAAAGATGCTGAGTTAGAGGGGCTATTTCTGACACCTTATTGTTATGCTGAAAACGACTGTTAGCTGCTTCGGCAGCTTCTGACCCATTCTTAGCTTTTCATTTTAAAAGCAGGAAAACCTTTGCTGGTCTCCTCTCCAGCCACTGACAGCTTCATAAGCCACTGTTACCCCCTGCTCCCAGGTTTCAAATGAATACTTTGGCATTTCTTCAGACGTGACACTTTATAATAAAGTCAAAGCCCAGAAAAATCAGAAAAACAAGCAAAGTCCGATTTAGGAAAGAGTTGATATGATATCTAATTTTGGACTATTGTCCCCCTAAGGTTTAAAGGTTTCTTTATAGCTTTGTGTGCAACGGATAATAATAATAATAGCAGAACATAATGCTTTTCATCTTCAAAGTACTTTGTAAAATGTTGGCCCAAATTCTTTGCTCAAATGCAGACATGCCACCAAGTGACAAGCAATGGGAGGGTTTTGAGAGCAGGTCAGTTCGGGGCCAGTGACCAATGATTTCTTTCTTTCTTTTTTTTTTTTTTTTAATCCTCCGGGGGAAATGCTCCCAAATGAGACCAGGGAGCTTGAGCGCAAAAAGCTGAGTGAAGGTCAAGGTTAAGAAAGCAGAGGAGGTGTGCTCCTGAGGTGTTGCTGGAGACAGAGATGGTTAGCTGGGGATTGACAGGAGAGAAACGGCTTCTGATGGCACGGTGGCTTTCAGAAGGTGTTCCCTACATTTTTGAGAGTAAACTTGATTTTTAGACATGACTCTCCCCCTCCCCCATCGGAGCATCAGGCGGCTCTTCCAGATTAGTTGACTGCATTTTGTTCTCGTACGTCCAAGTAGGACCGTCCCCCTGAAAGGGTACCTGAGCATGTGCCGTGGCTCTTCTCTGCCCACTGTGCCAGCCAAGGGCAGGCAAGGTAGATGGCACACCAGCAGCATGGATACTATCCATCCAATTGTAGGAAACCGGGGAGGCCAGTTGGTGTTTTTACTGGAAAAGTCTAGGCTTAAAGTGGTGTTGACCAGCATGGCTCAAGTCTCCTACCACGTACCTGGGACTTCCTCACTTATTTTGGAGAAGTTTGACCATTAAAGTACCCTTGGGGTTTTTTTGGGGTTTTTGTTTTTTGCTTTTTTGTTTTTTTGTTGTTAAAAAAGAAACAGAGGCACGAGGAGAAACCATGAGAGAGAGGAATGCTTTTAAATATTTATTTTTTGAGAGAGATGGTGCGCAGGGGAGGGGCAGAGAGAGGGAGACAGAAGATGAGAAGCAGGCTCTGTGCAAATAGCGGGACTCGAACTCGTGAACCATGAGACCATGATCTGAGCTACAGACGGACATTTAACCTACTGAGCCACCCAAGTTCCCCCCATCCTTGGTTTTTAGTACAAATGGCTCTTTTACGACTTGCCCATTTCGCCCAGTCGCCAGGAGGAGTCCTGTGCAGACTAAAGAAATGGGAAACGTGGTCATCATTCCAAGTTGTAAAACAAATTCCACTCTGTTGCCCCAAACAAGGAAAATGTCCCACCCGAAACAGCCTGCCTTGCATTTCCTGCCTCGCTTCTGATGGGCTGCCGTTAGGTGGCTCTTACCTATGTTGGATCAGTTCCCCAGAAAGGAAGAGACACATACTCATCCTTTTAAGGCTGATGCTGAGAGAATTCGTGTAGGAACAGTTGTTAAGATCTGTGACTGTCTCCGGATGAGACGCCTTGAGTTTTCTACGAACTGAAGCTCTTTGTTCTTGTTTTACAGACGTGCCCAACGGATTTCACGTTAACTTGGAAAAAATGCCGACGGAAGGAGAGGACCTGAAACTGTCTTGCACAGTTAACAAGTTCTTATACACAGACATTACTTGGCTTTTGCTGCGGACAGTTAAAAACCGCACAATGCATCACAGTATCAGCAAGCAAAAAATGGCCATCACTAAAGAATACTCTGTTACTCTCGATCTCACCGTCAAGAATGCTTCCCTGGAAGATTCAGGCACGTATGCCTGCAGAGCCAGGAACATATACACAGGGGAAGAAATCCTCCAGAAGAAAGAAGTTACAATTAGAGGTGAGCACTGCAGCAAAAAGGCTGTTTTCTCTCGGATCTCCAAATTTAAAAGCACAAGGAATGATTGTACCACACAAAATAATGTAAAACATTAAAGGACTCATTAAAAAGTAACAGTTGTCTCATATCATCTTGATTTATTGTCACTGTTGCTAACTTTCCGGCTCAGAGGAGATGCTCCTCCCAAAATGAGTTTGGAGATGATAGTGATGTTGAGCTCCCAAGGTCCCAGCCCGGGGCTCCCCACTCAGGCTCCCAGCCCGGGGCTCCCCACTCCGCTCTCTGGGGCCGACTTGGTGGGCGTTTGGATTTGGAGGATCCCTGCGGCGCATTCTCTGTTTTTTGTTTTTTTTTTGGTTTTTTTGTCAGTCTTTGCTGTCTTCTCCTGCCTGATAAACAACAACCTGGGACTGATCCTTTCCTCCCACTCTGGTGGCAGCCTCTTTGTATTTTTAAGTGTCGAAGCTACGCAAACTGAATAATTTAAACACGTGCGCTGGTTTCTGCCAAAGATGGACGTGAATAAGTTAATCTTCCAGCTCAGAACGAGTACAGTTGAACTTGAGACTCTGTCGGACCTCCGCCCGGTTTTCTTTTGTACTATTTTCTCCGCTCTTGATTTGTAAATGGCACCTGGATAGAAAGTTATAATGCTTATTTATTTGAAAATGCTTTTTATTATTATTATTATTATTATTATTATTTTTACATTAAGCACATTAATCTTAAACTGGAGTTCTAAAATGGGCCCCAGGAGTGCAAGATGTTGGTGTAGTTCAGAGGTATTAAAGCTTTATCACAGTATGAATTAAGAATGCCCACCGGAGTCCAGCCGGTTCGTAATCCGGGTAACCAGGCCACTGGTCAGCACGGGGCCTCTGAGTGGACCATGCAGCCACTGACCGCCTCTGACAAAAAGTGGGTCCTGCCTTCATTTTACGTGTATTTGTCCCCTGGTTATTCTTTTAAAGAACTCCCTTCTCTCTCAGTGATGGCATTCAGAGACAAACCACGATCCGTTTATCAAGGAAATCAAGGCTATCGTGACCGAAGGTTGAATGCATTCTTCTAAATGCGCCCGTCAAACAAAGTCCACTTTCCCTGTATGCAGATGGTGATAGGATTTTTGGGGGGATTAAGAAATGGCAAAATCACAGGAACAGAATTCAGGGAGCCGTGTTTAAATCAGGAGAGATTCTAATCTCTTGTAGGCTTGCATTTGAGGGGAAAGTGACTTTTTCACCAATTTAATATGCATTGTTCTGTTGTTCTCATCAATGATCGATCATGATATGTGACTTGCATGGACTATTGGAAAACAACCTCCAGGGACCAAAATAGCCGGGGCTGAGAACACAGTGGCCGGGCAGCTCAATAGAAGGTGACATTATGACAACGTTTCAGGCTTGGGAACTCACCAGACCGTTTCCTCCTTTAGGTAACAGACCCTGTCCCACGGGCTAAACTTGTCTTTCACGTGGGAATTGCTTTTGTCAAGTGTGAAGGAGTAGACAATAGCATTTCCCCAGAATGCCCGTTTCATGGAGCCCCAAATGCTCTGAAAACAATTAGGAACCTGGAAGTTGTCAGCCCAGAGGAAAGAATAATGAATTGTATCTTGAAATTTTACCTATGGCTCTTTTCGCCTGGCGTCTTTGTTCATTATAAGTCAGCGTGTTCCTTCGGGAAACAATGCCTCAGTGCCACAGATCGTGGGGACTCGATTGGGACTAAAGCTGAAAATGCAAGTAAAATGGCTGAGGGCTATCACTTCCGGAAAAGATGCCAAATTAGACGTGCAGAATCGATCGTTTCCTTCCCCTTGAAATTGCAGTCGCGATCTTTGCGGGGAGGGGAAGGGTGTTAGTACTGGCAGGAGATGATCTTAAGAATTCCATCGAGTAATTCGTTGTTCACTGTGGAATTCGTCCTTCCAGAGAGTTTCGGAAAGAAAGACCAACTGGGTGGGTTGTGTTTCGTATTCGTCACTCTTCTAGGTGTGGAGGAAGGGGAGGAGGAGAATGGGGGAAAGGGAAAGAAAAAAGAGCCTAATGTGGAGAATGATTGAGTTGGACTAGAGGACGTGAGGCTGGTTCCTCAGTTCCCATTCCAAGTGGAGAAGAGAAAACGGTGTCTTTATGAAACCTGGCAGATCTCTGGGGCCATAGCAGTGAAGAACCAGCGGGGAGTGATCTTTGGCTATCGATAACCAGCAGAAATACTCCGTTAATTCTGATTTTCTCAGTTGGCAGGGATCAGCTTCCCTTTGTTAAGTTGTGGAAAGCAGCTACCCATTCCGTCCAGCCACTGAGGCTTAAGAACAGGGGCTCAGTGTACCTTTGCCACCTCTCTCTTGCCTAAAGTTTGTCCAGGGCAGGTGGGGCCTTTGGGAACTCTCATGGCATTGTTTCCAGTACACCTGTCAGGGAAGCCAAATCCTGTCTGCGTTGGTGATGCTATAGTTTGTAGCTACGGTGATAATTTGGGTGTTGGAAGCCTTGTATCCAGACTTCCTTTTTGATAATAAGGCCTACAGGCGATGACAGATTGCTTTATCCTTTTTAGTGCATGGGAAATTGTAAATATGGTAGGGGAAGCTATTAAAGGTGTAACTCAGTGAGGTGTGTCTGAGTTTTAAACGAGATCTGTCAAATTTGGCTTGCCACCTGAACTAGACCGAATAGTAATATGGCCCCGTTCTTCGTTACCTTGTCTTGTTTCACCAATCTGTGTAGAGTCTTTGCTGTGTAAAAAAAAAAAAAAAAAAAATGTCGAAACTGTAACAATCAAGCACGTACAAGTGATCAGACTTGAAGATGTTGCCATCTGACTGCATTTTCTTTTAGGAAACACCACGTGACAGGTGGCCCAGAATGCCAACACAGAAATGTTGAAATGCTTCCGCCTGGGGGGTGGGTGGGGGGCGGGTGCAGGAGAGATTAGGAAAGATACACCGACAGAAGGGGAAAGGGCCATGGCAATCATTCATTCCACTCTACGCTTGAAGAGTTTCTATGTCAGGGCTCTCCTCTCAACCCTCTTTTTAGCCTCCAGATCCCATGTTGTGTAAAGTGAGGAAAGACCAGCGAGAAGCGTGGAAATCAAAGTTTAATGAGAACACTGTTCCTCCCGCCAGATTAGTAACCCTGCCGGGTCAACGTGCTGTTTGAGTTACGTGATAATCTGCTTTTTCACCTGAGATTTCTAAATTGCTTCAACGAATGCTCATCCTGAGAGTTTCCCTGCAGGAACAAAAAGAGAAAGGTTGTGGGACCGGGCAGAACCCTGCAGGGACGGGGGAATCAGGGCCACTGCAGTGTGTCACTTCTTAGAGCACTGTGATTATTCCCAGGCTGCTTTCACAGTATTAGTACAATAAGATGAGGAAATGCAAAATGGTCAGAGAAAGCTCCCTCTAATTGAAGACAGTGGCACAGAATGCGTAAGTCACGCCAAAACTCTTGATTTCTGTTCCAGGAGTTGCAACACGGGCAGGGGGGCGGGGGGAGAGGAGGAGGATTCGGGAGGGTTAGGACTTGTCTTCGTCCTTTTCACCTTGGAAGCTTGAGCTACCCATGCAGCACTCGCCTAACTAGAATGTATACACATCAGCGGGACTGACTACTTTGTTACATAGAGACGCTGTACTCACTGGGGCCTCGGGGTGCTGCTGTTCCAATGTGGGATTTTAATGTTGTAATGTATTGTATCCTAATGTATTAAATTCCTGTTGTTGTACTATATCGGTCGGCATTTTATTAAAATAAATTGTATTGTATCATATTTGTATGTTTTAAGAGAAAATAATATAAAATACAATACTTGTACTATTATATAGTGCAAAAACCACAAACCTTTGCCTCTGCCTCTTGAATTAATCCTTCGGTTGCTTGCACTGGGGAAGGGGTGAAGGAAGGAAATAATCAATAAAGCTTCCAAAGTCCACGCAATTCTCCTGTTGGGTCTGCCACCTTACAATTTAGGTTATGGATAGCTGAGCAACACAGACGTGGCCTCACAAACACATCAAAAAAAACTACATACAAAATTACATTGGCTCATCACGAGAATACTAGGATTTCTGGAAAGATTGGTTACGAGCCTGTATCCAAAATCGCCTTTTTCCTTTTTAAGCTCCTCAAACAGTAGGCAAAATCCTCAGGATTTTGAAAAGCTTCTCTCACAAAAGGAAAACTGGTTGGCCAGGCGAAAAACAAAACAAAACAAAACACCTTGATCCTGAAACCCAAAAATATAGGGCTCCGTTCTTGATCTCGCTCTGCGTTCTAACAAATTTCCATTGATTGTAGCAATTCAAGAAAGACGATGCAGTAGTTTAACGGTAGAAGGAGAACTTAGGGAACAAAATGTGAGGGAAACCTGACGGTTGAGTTTTGCTGCTTCTCTCTGTATGTAAAGTATTGATGTGCATTTGTAACAAGGAATACGGCTAATGAGTAGTAACAACCCCCTTTCTTTATTCACTAGATCAGGAAGCACCACGCCTCCTGACAAGCCTCAGTGATCGCACAGTGGCCATCAGCAGCTCCAGCACATTCCGCTGTCTTGTTACCGGTGTCCCAGAGCCTCAGATAACCTGGTTTAAAAACAACCACCAAATACAGCAGGCACCCGGTAAGAGATCGTTTTCCTCGAATTCCCTCTTTCTCATCATTCTCTTCTTCCTTTAACGTTCCTCTCAGCTCTGTTCTGTACATTGAGAAACACTTGCGGATGGAGCTCTGGGTCATGCTTCTATTAACTTCTTCTTCTTTTTTTTTTAATGTTTATTTTTGAGAGACCGCGTGGGCGGGGGAGGGGCAGAGAGAGAGGGAGACAGAGAATCCGAAGCAGGCTCCAGGCTCTGAGCCGTCCGCCCAGAGCCCGACGCGGGGCTCGAGCCCACGGACCGTGAGATCATGACCTGAGCCGAAGTCGGACGCCCAGCCGACTGAGCCACCCAGGCGCCCCATTGTTTATATTAACGTCTAATGAGGAATATTATTAGAGTTAGTTCTTTTGCACACCATATTCCTAACCCTGTAGAAGGATCCATACAGAATCTGCTTTAAATGGTACATTCATAAAGAAATGGTAAGAGCCCCTTAGAAAACGTGTCAGTTCAGCTTAACAGAGAAAGTGAGGAGTTGGTTCCTTGGCTTGAGGTATGGCAGAACTTTGAACATCTGGTGTATATGAAGTTCAGGGTAGTTCTGTAAGCTTTTTTTTTTTTTTTTTTTTTTTTTTTTTTTAGTTTTTATTTATTTTTGAAAGAGAGAGAGAGAGAGAGAGAGAGACAGCGTGTGAGCCAGGGAGGGGCAGAGCAGGAGACAGAATCTGAGGCAGGCTCCAGGCTGAGCTGTTAGCACAGAGCCGGATACAAGGCTCGAACCCATGAACCGTGAGATCATGACCTGAGCCAAAGTCGACGCTCAGCTGACTAAGCCATCCAGGCACCCCTAGAAGCTTTTTAATTCACCTATATCAATTTTAATGACTTCGTAAAAAAGAAGACTATTTTAAATGATAGAATACTGGTTTAAAAAAAAATCTAAGTTAATGGTCACGTCTTAATTTTCTTTCAATAAAAAATATACCGAAAACCACCAGACTTAAATCAGTAAGTATCAACACTGCCTGTTGCCTGCCTGATAATTTTGTGGTTAAATAAGATTAAAAGGAACTCATTTATAATTTTACTTAATAATTCCACTTATATTAAAAGTAAAACTGCCATTTATTAATTTTTTTTAATTTTTTTTAACGTTTATTTACTTTTGAGACAGAGAGGGACAGAGCATGAACGGGGGAGGGGCAGAGAGAGAGGGAGACACAGAATCGGAAGCAGGCTCCAGGCTCTGAGCCGTCGGCCCAGAGCCCGACGCGGGGCTCGAACTCATGGACCGCGAGATCGTGACCTGAGCTGAAGTCGGATGCTTAACCGACTGAGCCACCGAGGCGCCCCAAAACTGCCATTTATTTACAACAGCCCAACAACCGAAATCAAATGACTAGCAATACGGAATGGTCCTTAAATATGAGTCCTCCGCTCAAAACAGAATCTCCGTTTGAGCTTGATGCTCACAAAGGGGTTGTGGTAGACCATCTCCAACGATAAGGTATCTTAGAAAGGCCTTCCTCTAGGCCAGTCCCAAACTCACCACGTCCCATCATTTTTCTCCATGAGCAGCGCCTCCTCTCGTACTACGTCGTCTGCTTCATGGTCCACACCAGAAGCGGGTGACCTCCCCTCCGTCCTTCTCTGGTCTGTCACCAGGCTGTCCAGGTTATGCACGTAAATAGGACATATGCCTCAAGTCCTCCCTTCCCTCCGCTGTCCTCTTGTCGTTTTCTGGGTTCAGAGAACATCTCCTGACTGGTCTCTCTGCCTGTTTTTTCTCTCTTTGCATCTGTTTTCTACACAGCTGGATAAGAGGCGGCTGTGAACCTAGCACTTCCCTCTTTCCAAGTCTTCACGGGCTCCCTATCCCAAGTTCAAGCGTCTGACAGAGGAAGCCCTCAACAACTGGCCCTCGCTACTTCAAGCTCACCCTCCCCTGTTGAACCTTAACTTCTAGCCGTCTCCAAGCTCTTGTAGATCCCGGGACTCCTTGTGCTGCTTCGACGCCCTCTGCTTTTGTTCTTGTGTCCCCGCTGCCTGGAGTGCCTTGCCTTCATCGAACGCCTCCCTGTCCCTTAAGACCCAAGTCAGGTGTTCTTTCTCCAGAAAGCCTTACTCATCGCCTGCACAGAGGGGGCAGGTCCTCCCGGCGTCTTTATTATTCGTGACTGCTTCTCTTCGCTCTTACTGAGTTGTTCTATGATCATCGGTCCATCTGTGGATCATCTGTGCCTATTCCCACCGCTCTCTTACTGTGGGTCTGCTCTCTCACTCCATGTTTGCCATCATATCACATTCATCCTGAGGGCAGACAGTGCAACCTTCCTCTTATTTGTGTCTTCTCTTTTTGTCCTCCAAGCTGGCATAGTGCTTGGCAACCGATCAATGTTTCATGAGTGAAGGAACGGATGAACGTTTTTCAGAAAGTTTTATTCTGTCCTTAGCGAGGTTCACCTGGTAGCACAGATGTCTGGACTTCCGGGTGGTTGGGGAGACTCTATCTTGGGATTTTTTAAAGCTAAAGGGACCGTTGGGGTATCTCTAGTTCCATTTGTAGAATAGAACATTTAGACCCAGTGAGGTAAAATGATTTGCCCAAAATGACACACTATTAAGATAGGTTGTTTCACAGAAAACGAATCCCTTGAGGCATTCTACCAAAACAAAAGGATGAATGAACACATGAATAAACACATACGTTTGTGTTGGGAAACAGTGCCTGGAATAGTCTCCCTTTAGCGATTCAGAGTCCACGTTAGTATATCAAAGACCTCAAGAAGTCCTGTTTTAAAGAAACCAGGCAAACTTCTTTAAAGTATTCCCCCAACTAACTTGATCACCAAATACATTTTACAAAATACTAATCTAAGATGTTGGGTGTTTCTTTGAAAGACGTAAATTTGGCTGACGTTGAGTTTTCATACTTTGAATGTGGGTTAAAGAATTAGAGTTGAACTGGGGCACCTGGGCGGCTCAGTTGGTTAAGCATCCAACTCTTGATTTCAGCTCAGGTCATGATCTCGTAGTTCGTGGGTTCGAGCTCCACATCAGGCTCTGCCCTGACAGTGTGGAGCCTGCTTGGGATTCTAAGCCTTTGGAAAGCTATACTGAGAGTAAATTTTAAAGCCTAAATAATACTTAAATGTATAATGAAATATATAATTATAAATGTATATTTACAAATATAAAATATATAATTAAGGGGCACCTGGGTGGCTCAGTCGGTTAAGTGTCCAACTTCAGCTCAGGTCCCGATCTCACAGTTCGTGGTTCGAGCCCCGCGTCGGGCTCTGTGCTGACAGCTCAGAGCCTGGAGCCTGCTTCGGATTCTGTGTCTCCTCCTCTCTCTGCCCTTCCCCTGCTCACATTCTGTCTCTATCTCTCTCTCAAAAACAAACATTAAAAAAAACTAAAATATACAATTAAATATATGTAATGAAGTATATAATTATAAATTCAACATTTACAAATAGAAAATATATAATCAAATATAAATAGATAATGGCCTGAAATCAGTTAAGCTGATTATTTCAAGTTTAAAGAGCCAGAAAATAAATTGCACGTCCTTTAAAGACTTGCGACACGTGGCGACTCAAAAAACATTTATATACCGAGAGGATTTCGGTGGCCTTGGGTCATTGATAGGATCTGGCCCATCATCATTGTCCTCTGTTAAAGGCAACGCACCCGAGTCCAAAGAAAATATGAGAGAGGAAGCAGGGCACACGTGAGAGCTTGTGCTCAGGACGAGTGGCCATAAAATGCCTGCTGAAAGACCGTAAGGGGAGAACTTTTCTCCTCCTTCCTCATTTCCTTTCAGGAAACCCTTCAGTGGGGCACAGCCATCCGAGAGAAGAAATGCAGTTTCGAGAAAGCCTGACGAAAGCTGAGTAGGACTTTCTTGGGCCACAGGGCATCTGCAGGAAAAGAGGGATGATAAGCACACAGGCCCCGGAAAGCGTGTGCACGGGGGACGCGAGGCAGCCTCCGCCAGGGCAACCCCGGGGAGAAGCAAGCAGGCACCTTGCAAACCACACGCCCACTACCCATGGAGCGGCCCTCCAGGCCAGCCCAGCTGCCGGCCCTCCAGGGCCTCTGGGACCCCAAGTCACCCTGGACTCCCACCGCTCCTGGAGGGTCTTTATTTCCCCTCCTGGGAACCACAGAGGCTGCCTCCACTGGAGATCCTTCTTTCTCATTCTAGTACGTCGGGACTCTTCCTTTCCTTCCATGTCTGGTTTATTTGCAGTTCGTGTCACAGAAGGGTTATTCTCTAGTTTTATGTGTGCCCGTTTTTAAAAGCTCTGAAGACAGAATAGCTTAACAGGTCTTCTTCATTAAATAAAAATGCCTTGAGCACTCAACCAGGAACCAAGGCACTGTGTGACCTTGACAAAGACCTCATTCACTTTTCACAACTGTCATCAGAGGTAGGTACCGTTAGGAGATGCATTTGGCAGATGTAGTTTAACTTCACGAGCGCTGACTGGGTACCTGTGACTGTTCTGAGCGCGTCACTAAGGTCGATTAGCTTCATAACAATCTTAGGAGTCTTGCTAAATTACGACGCCTGTTTTCCAAAGGATGGAACGAGGACACAGACGCACAGAGAGGAGAAATAGCTGCCTCCAGATCACAGAGCCGGTGCCTGGTGGGCAGAGGCTGGGACCAGACATTGACTCTGGGGCCCACACTCCGAGCACCGGGCGTGTGGGGCTGACTGCGCCTGCGTATCACTCCCAAGTCACCAGTTTTAGTGACTCCTTGGACATTAACGTCATATTCGTCAAACAACATTTTCTGCTTTCTAACCCTTAAAGCTTAAGCTCCCCAAAGACTGTAGTTTATTTCTTAAATGTTAAAAATGTAAACCATATAAAACATATTTAAAACTTTTTTTTTTTTTTTAAAAGCAGGCATGCCCACGGGGCGCCTGGCCTGATCGGTGGAGCATGCGACTCTTGATCTCAGGGTTGTGGGTTCAAGCCCACGTTGGATATAGAGATTACTTAGAAATAAAATCTCAAGGGGCACCTGGGCGGTTCAGTCGGTTGAGCGTCCGACTTCCGCTCGGGTCATGATCTCGCGGTTTGTGAGTTCTAGCCCCGCGTCGGGCTCTGGGCTGATGGCTCAGAGCCCGGAGCCTGCTGCGGATTCTGTGTCTCCCTCTCTCTCTGCCCCTCCCCCGCTCCGTCTCTGTCTCTCCTGAAGAGTGTTGAAGAGAAAGGCAGTCTGAGACATATTTACTCTGAAAAGACAGGTGAAGAGAGAATTGATCAGCTAACGTGAGTAGAATGTCCAGGACCGGACAGGAAAGACCAATGTAACACGGAAGGACCGATGGCAAGTTAGGGATGGATTCTACTGGCCACTGGCTGTTTCGAGTATGGTTTGATTCTCAGGAGTATACAGGCAGCAGAGCTCATCTAAGAAACATCCATTTCCATTGGGTTGAAAATTGAAAGGGTTTGCACCCAGCCTTGGGGCAATGGTCTGAAGTCACCTTGGAGGACATATGACCCCCTCCTCAACACTGCTCCAGCCCAGCAGTTCCTCCAAAGGGCCCGGCAGTTCCTCAAGGGCCCGGCAGTTCCTCCAAAATGATCAGAAAGTCACCTTTCTACCTCACACTCTTCCCAGATTCTCCACCGAGGTCCTAAAAATGTTCAGAGCTGTGACAGAGCTGAGCAAGCATGTAGGTGGGGCTGTTGGCACGGGGCGGATGGCATCGTAAGGACACCAGATGAGGGTGCGAAGCAGATCCAGAAGAAGGCCTGTCTAGCTTCGTTTTGCATCGGTACAAGCGCAAACCTGATTGTGCAGAGAAGAGTGGGATTTCTGAAAAAGTCATTAAAATGCTGGAAAAAGTAACAAACTTTCCTCCGAAAATATTTAAGAGAGCAGAAAACAGTGCCACCCTGAGACGTTTTTGGTAAAGCCTTCCCTAAACCGAGAAACCGTCAGCAACCTATTGCGTAAATTACATTTCTATGGCAGCAAAACGGTTCAGACTATTTTAAGATTAGAGCTATTTTAAGTTTAAGATGAGACTATTTTAAGATTGGAAACAACCAAGAGCTGAGAAAGAATAGATTCGCTCTTAAGTAGCCTGAGGCTGGGGTAGGAGAGAATCACTCTGACCCGCTGATTAATACTGCTTCCTAAGTTGGATCTTGGTTACTAGGACTATGTATCGAATGACCTGAAAGGGACATCTTTCCTGTCACCACTAGATCCCTGATACGAAACATCTTCACCTGTAAAGTGCATATTCACGTCAACGTGACCAGCTGCCCTCGGACTTCAGGGGGAACAGAATGATGGCTGAAATACAAAGTGGTTTTCATAGAGCTAGGAAAGATCTTGAGGAAGGTAGAGGAGAGAAGTGAGTGAGGGTGTTAATACCTAGGGGTGATAATGGGACTGTCACCTTCAGAATCCACAACTTTGCTTGATGTCTTACAGAACATAAAATTCAGAAATGTTAATTATCTTTTGCAAAACCTGAGTGGTAATTGTCTTTTCTTATGAAATCCACCTTTAGGGTGCGTAATGAATGAAGAAACATTGCAGGAAAGCGTGTACAGGATTCCTGGAACACGTTGGGGAGTGCGTGGGAGGGGGAGCTGACTGCTCTATTTATCACCCCCACCGAGCCCCATCAGTCCGCTGATGTGATTGGCTGAGCAGCTGCTCTCGGTGTCCTTTCTCTCCAATATGTGTCTTTAAGGTAAGGGGCAGGGGGGGTCCATGTACCCAGACCAAGAAGGGCCGAGCTTCACAAGTGACCTTACCAGTAGCTTCTTTCCCCAGCCAGAATCTTCCAACAAATTCTCAAGGTTGAGTCGTATCCCCCGACGACAATATAAGCATAGGGGGCGTTCTGAATATGTTGCAGAGCCAAAACTCGATTCTTTTCTAAGGATCGACTTCCATTTAGAAGGTGAGGAGAAAGGAGTGGAATTAAGGAAAGAGTACAGTGAGGTAACAGCAAGGAAAACGTCTTGATTGGTACTGCTGGAGTTCAGAGCTGCAAGCCCAACCCCAGACGAAAGAGGAACCCTGACTTTGATCACAGCCTTGACGTGGTGAAGAAATGGAGACTGACACTTTACGCAAGTCTGCGACTGCTTGTTGATGTCCGGCTGGTTCAGTGCGACCATGGTTCACCCTCAGAAAAGTAAGATAACCCGTGGGTAGAGTCCCATTTTGTATTCAAAATCGCCAGAAGTTATTTATGGAGACTCAATCTTGACACCCAAATATGACTCTTTACTGAAATACTGTCATTTATTTAGGTCTTGCACATACATACATACATATGTAGCTAATCATATCGTAACGCTTTGCCCAAAGAAAATTGCCTGGACGCGCCTTCCGGTACAGCTTCCTTATCCCCATCCAGCCCAGAAAAGCCTCCTGAAACGTGTGAGCCACAGCAAGACCCAGCCGAGGGGATCACACAGCAGACGGCACAGACCCGCTCGTAAATAGCGGGGCTGTCCGCTGGTCATTTGAGTCTTTGGTGCTTTCTGAAAGTCCTCTTGATTTTCAAATGAAATGAAAAATTTAGACCGTAAGAAATAAAAAACGAACTTGAGAATGTGAGCGTCACTTCAGAAAGGGCCTCCCCCCACCCCCCGCCTTTGTGTGTGTGTGTGTGTGTGTGTGTGTGTGTGTGTGTCAAAATGCACATGACGTAAATTTTACCATTTAATCGTTAACGTGTACAATTCAGTGGCACTCAGCACAGTCACAAAGTTGTGCAACCATCACCACTATCTAGTTTCAGAACTTTATCAGCACCTCAAACAGAAACCTTATACCCATTAAAGCTTTTTGACTGTGAATGAACCTCGTCTTTTGATTCTTTTTGTGACCTCTTGCAACGCACGGAACTGGAATGTGAGCACGGCCAAGATCAGCAGCCTGTTTTGTTTGACGACCAGCCAGTGCTTGAGGGACCGGTAGCAGAGGAAAAGAACTTGGGAATGAAGAAAAACAAAGAGAAGAGAAATTGAGACCTATGGGGATGAGATGGGGGAAGAGAGAGGGCAGACCCTTCCAAGAGCTCGCCCCAGAGATCTCAGGACTGCACCCTGTCCAAAGTCACTAACCCCAAAACTAACAGCCGCCGTCTGGGCGCTTGGAGAGGGAAGAGGTCTCCACCCCCCAATCTACAATTTGCTGCTTGCACTGAAGACTGCCTGACGATCTACCTTAGATAATTGTGCACCTCCGTCTCTTAGCAGAACGATTCAATGAGGTTTTTCTATTTCACGTGTCCAGAATTTACACTGGAACCCCTCGTCCCCCCAAGTACAAACTTGAAACAGTTTAACCCAGACCTACAGTGACAGACAGCAATGCAGCTGGGGAGTCCCAATCCAATGAAGGGAAATACAGAAACAACGTATTTAGAGATAGCCTAGTCTATGAATTTGCCATTGCTTACGTGACTGAATAGAGTCAAACTGAGAAAGTTCGTTCCTCGTCCAGCCCATATTCAAGCGATAGCTTCATTTTTGCATTATCTCCTGCTTCTAAGGAGCCTTAAACGATTCGATTGTATATTAGTTTAGCCATCTCATTCAACTCCGTCATAATCCAGCTGGCCACCACTGAAAAATGAAATAAAGCACAGCAAACGTATATCATGTATCCCAACACACCCCCCCCCACACACACTCACAAGCATTCTGTAGGGGGGCCAGTCTTCTGATGGAATAGATTTTGGTTTAGCCTCTTTTTTAAGTTTTTTTTTGAAATGTTTGTTTATTTTTGAAGGGGGGGGGTGGGACAGAAGATCTGAAGTGGTCTCTGTGCTAACAGCAGAGAGCACGATGCAGGGCTCAAACTCACGAACAGTGAGATTATGACTTGAGTTCATGGCTTGAGCCGAAGCTGGATGCCTAGCCGACTGAGCCACCCAGGCGACCCTTTAATCCAAAATTATACATTGTTGTGAAGTATAAACCTACTTTTCTTGCTTCGAAAATATTTCATCATTGTATACATAGTCAATATTAAGTTTGGCAAACGGGGTCACCTGAGTGGCTCAGTCAGTTAAGCATCCAACTTTGGCTCAGGTCGTGATCTCACGGCTCAGCTCGTGAGTTCAAGCCCCACGTCGGGCTCTGTGCTGACAGCTCAGGGTCTGGAACCTGCTTCGGATTCTGTGTCTTCCTCTCTCTCTGCCCCTCCCCTGATCACGTTCTCTCTCTCAAAGATAAATAAACATTAAAAAAAAAATTTGAAAGTTTTGCAAATGTTAAACTATTTGGAGATGTGTGTGTGTGTGTGTGTATATATATATATATATAATATACCTTTTAAACTTTCATTCAGTGAGTCTTTGCTGATGGTAAAGAGGCCCATAATTCATTTTTTTTGAAGTTTATTATTTATTTTGAGAGAGAGCAAGTGAGCACGAGTGGGTGAGGGAAGAGAGAGAGAATCCTAAGCAGGCTCTGCACTATCAGCATAGAGCCTGATGCGAGGCTTAACCTCGTGAACCATGAGATCATGACCTGAGCCAAAATCAAGAGTTGGATGCTTAACCGACTGAGCCACCCAGGCACCCCCATAATTTCATTTGTAAGACTATCTTTTTTGAAATTATATGATCCACAAATAACGTTTTCATTGTGAAAGATCACATGGCACGGAAAGAGCACAAGCTATAAAAAATGTCCTTACGGAGAGTTAACACACGTCAAGTATTTGATTTGTATCTTGTCAACAACTTTACCGCTTTTTGCTTATGAGAGGTGCAGGTATACACATGCAGGGCATCCGTATTTGTGGAGCAAATAATAAATGGGATTCAGTCATTCATTCATTCAACAGCTATTCACTGAAAGCCAACCCTGTGCCGGTAAGAGAGGAGAGGGAGAGAGAGAGAGAAGCCAGCATCTCTAAGACAAATCTGAGTTGAGATCTTGCAACGTGTTTTGTTGGATGACTTGCTTTGTTCACCGCGTATCTTGGAGGTCTTCCTGTGTCAGCACATAATGTCCTGCTCCCGTCTTTTTAGCATCCATACCCTTTAATATGGTACGTAGCCCCATAATTTAACTATTCCTATGCTGATGGAAAACGCTTTCTAGACTTTGACCTCTATGCGATGCAGTGCTAACACTTCACGGGTCATAGACACACTCCCTCACTCTACACAGAATGGCCACTTTGGATGAATGGCTCTGTTCTGCAGTATAAATGCATCCGACCTCATCGAGGAGCTATGACAAATCTGAACATATCACAGGAATGTGTTGAAGCAGGAATGAGTGCATGTGTGTGCCCGGGCACATGTGTGGGTTTATAATTTATAGATGTGAACTCTAAAACCTTAGCTATCAGCTATGTACAGCTATAGGCTTAGCACCTCCTGACACGTTTTTCAAGTGCCTGAATCATCTTGAAATACTTCATTAGAACAACAGCAGAGTTCGTCGCGAAAGGGCGCAAGAATGCTTTTCATTTTTAAATGTTTAGAAATACATGTGTGTTTGGCACAGTTTCAAGGTGCTCACGTTCACTATAACCCCTTCAAGTCAACCAGTGTACAATTTCTTGGCAGCTTTTGGAAACTATTCTGTTAGCATAACCCAGACTTGTAAGTTAAGCTAGTGAAGCAATAGACATTGTCCCAAATGAAAGGACCTTTGTTTATGGCTTTTCCCTTTTTCAGTGGTTTCATGAAGAGGAATATTATACAGCATTTCCCCCCACTGTTCTCAGTCTTATTCTTTTCCAAGAGCCCCTCTTCTCTGTCTTTTTCATGGCTAAAGAGCAAATCGTCTCACCAGGGACCACATTGCCCATCAGAACTCCTTCAGCCCATGTGTTTTAAGCATCTCATAATTCTCTTCAACTTAACACATATTATCGTAAGGCTGCTTTTCACTCTGTCTCAAATTATTCTACCCTTCCTCAACTTTTTGTTTTGTTTTGTTTTGTTTTGTTTTGTTTTGTTTTACATCTGCAAATGCTTTGCCCAGTGGCTTGACCTTAGGGTAAAATTCTCAACAGAGAAAGCAGCAGCTGCATGGTGACCAGTTGAAAACACTGGAATCGTTTGCATTTTTAGTGCCGTTTAATGAGCCCATCATCCTTCACTTCCCAAACTTGTCAGCCTTTGCCGCGTACTAAACTTGGATTTCTCTTACCCATAGTTTCCTAAACCTCTGAAGTTTGACTGGGTATGTAAACTCTCCTCTGTGTTCTTTGTGGGAAGTCAGTCAGACATCCAGTCTCTAGTGTTCTTGGATCACTCTAGCCATCTTTAATCTCTATTTTGGCTCTTCTGGTGCTTTGTTCAGATACAGCTCTTAGCTAATCAGTTCCTTTAAGAGGTAGCAATCTAGGAGCGCCTGGGTGGCTCGGTTGGTTAGGCGTCCGACTTCGGCTCAGGTCATGATCTCACTCGTTAGTGGCTTCGAGCCCCACGTAGGGCTCTGTGCTGACAGCCCAGAGCCTTGGAGCCTGCTTCAGATTATGTGTCTTCTTCTCTCTCTGCCCCCCTCCCTCCCTCTCTCTCTGTCTCTCAAAAATAAATAGACATTAAAAAAAAAAAAGAGGTATCAATCTAAAGGTATGATTTATCATGGACCTATGACTGGATGCATCATCATGCTCATAGCTACTGTTTATCAGAAATATATCATGGGCTAATCTCAAAGAAATTATTTTGTTGGAGAGCGAACACTATCATAACAATTTACTTTTTTCAAACATTTTTAAAAGTGTGTTTACTTACTTTTTAGTATTCTCTACACCCTATGTGGGGCTGGAACTCACAGCCTCAAGATCAAGAGTTGCGTGCTCTTCTGACTGAGCCAGCCAAGTGCCCCCCACCCCGCCGAATTTACTTTTTATTTTATTAAACCTAACGTCTATTAATTCCCTATTCCATGAGCCAGACATTTGTCATATTCTAGAGAAAATGAAAACGAGTGAAACTTAACCCTTACCTTTGAAAAACTTACACATAATAGGTACAAGTCAATTTGTAAGTACGCAATGTGAAAGGTCTAAAATTCCATGCGCTGCCGATCAGCACCCCTGATTGGCATGATCCAAGGAGGCTTCATGGAGGAGGTGTCATCTGAACAGGCCTTTGATGGCTGAAGAAGAGAGTTTTGATTATGTCGATTAATTTGGCCAAACTGGATGGACATGTTCTGACCGTCAGAAGTTAAGATGCTCAGCTGAGCATCAAAGCAGGAGTCACTGATCAGACCAGCCGGCCAATTTAGGAAACAATGAGTCAGATTTTTGTGTAAAGACCAGGAGAAAAACACATGGTATGCACTGATGTAGTCACACAGGTTAATTTAAAAGATCTACAGATGCATCTACTCAGTGGTGAATTGGATTAAAGTTCTATTTCATGCCCTTCCCTGGACAATGTGCTGCTTATATATAAAATGGCAAGATTGTCCTTCACCTTATGTTATCGAGGAAAGAAAGAAAATTAATTATAAAATCCCTTGAAAATACTAAAAACTGAAGGGGTTGTGTATGTATGTATATGTACATGTATATGTATATGTACATATAAAAATATATATACATACATATATATACACACACACACATATATATATATGTATATATATATATGTTTTTTTTTTTTTTTTTGAGAGAGAGAGAGAGGTGGGAGGGGCAGAGAGAGAGAATCCCATGCAGGCTCCATGCTGTCAGCACAGAGCCCGATGCGGGGCTTGAACTCCCAAACCATGAGATCATGACGTGAGCCCAAATCAAGAGTAGGAGGCTCAACCGACTGCCTCCCTTGGATACATATATAGGCCAGCATCGTCACAAACTCTGATCTTAAACCCTCAGCAGCAGCCAACGTAGTAGATGCTTCAAGCCCTTACCCTGGGTGCCGTCACCAGATTTCCTTGGAGTACACGTCCCTGCAAAAACAACTCCATGTAAAAATTTTACTCTAGCAGACCTATGAAACTGAGTTTACATTTCTAAGCTCTAGGATCTACAACTCTTTGAATCTTAAGATAATAAAAACTGACATACAGCTTTACAGCCCGGGGAGAGTTGGGTACGTAGGTCGTAAGTCAATACCGCCACACAGGGAGACCGCGTTAACTACTGCCTTCCTCGGCTTCATAATATTCAGCAAACGCTGCACAGCTCATGCCTTTTCTCACCCCCTCAATTCCATTTTCCATGGTCTTGGTTTATTTGGCCGTGTCCTTGGATTCTGAGGGTCTGCTATCTGTTGGCACAGTGCTAGACCCTGAGGGCTCGGTAATGAATAAGGCAGTGGCGTGGGCACGGAAGGAAGTCAGCAAATTTACTACGAAATGTTAAGTGTCGGAGTAGAGGCATGTGCAAGGTGATGCCAGAGTAATAGAGAAGGGGCTCAAGTGCCTCAGAAGATCTGGGATGGCCTTGAGCTAAATATTAGCAAATGAATGCTCACTGGGGTGACTGGGTGGCTCGTACCATTCAAAGTCATGGAGACTTATCGTGAAATGGCTCATACCAAGGATACGCTGAAGGACGCAGCAGGGTCAGAAGCTGGAAGAAGATAGGCAGGAGCCAGATCATGGAGGTCTTTGCTTCATTAAATATAATAGCGCCATCCCACGTACATCCTCTGAGTCAAAGCTGTGTCTAATCTACGCAGCATACACATTGCTGTTGGCCCTCACAGCAAATGTACTTAAGTTGGTTTGGTTGCCGGCATTTAAAAGTCATAAGCTTTAACATCGAAAATCCGGATTTCTCTCTTCTCTTTAAAACTCAAAAGACAACACTGGACTCAAATTCCCCAATTCCAACTGGTTGGAGCGAAGTTCATGCGTCCATCTTTAGATGCGAGACAGTCCCTCAGCACTCCACACAACGCAGAGGGACACAGTCCCTCTCCCATGATCTCATCCCCAACTCATTTATGTTATGCGGCTGGCCCCTGAAGACATCCACTCTTGCAAATCCTGCTCTGTGCCCTGTTGGTCCAATCTGATACAGCTTCTCTCAGTGAAGGGAAATAAATCGTGTTATGACAGGAATTTTTATTTTTAGTGGTCAGAAATTACTTAGGTGATCCCTCTAGAAGCAAGCAGGCCTGCAATTAAATTATCCTATCTCAACAACGCAAAGTAGAACATCATGTTTCTAAGTGAGTTCTCCGTGTTAGTTCTAATGATTCACACCCAAGGGGGAACAAGAAAATTCATATATGGTGACCCTTCAGAGAACCCAGTACCATTTGCATCACAACAAAATTACAACCTATCTAGGAGTAAAAATAACTGAAAAGATATTTAAAGAGAAAAGCATAGAATTATCAGATGACATAAAAGAATACCCGAACAACCCAAAGATATTTTATATTCTTGGATGGGAATGTTTATTATTAGTGGAACCTTTTTGGAGCCATTTTTGTAGGTCAAAAATATTGGCAATTTCATCTGTTTCAATCTAAAAATACATATGCAAATTTTCCCCAAAATTATTACATAAATTCAATGGAATCCCCACCCACATCCCAATAGTACTTCTCCCAGAATTCGACTAGCTAAAACTGAAATCCATATTGACGTGTAAAGGGCTGAGATAATTATGAAGAAGAAGGGGTCACACTGTAGCAAATATCAAGACGCATTTTATCAAGCAGTCATAACTTGTGTGGGATAAATGGGTCACTGTGAACAAAGAGCCTAAAAACAGAAACACAGATATATGGAAACTTAGTATCTTGACAGAACTGTTATCATAACTCAGTGGGAGAAGAACAGATTATTCAGTAAATGATGCTGGAATAACTGGTTATTTATGCGGTAAAAATCAAATTCTTATACCACACGCATACTGCCCCCAAAAGAAAATCCAGATGGATTAAAGACCTAAATGAAAAAAGGCAAATCTCTAAGTAAATCTTCTTAAGAGATTTTATTTTTGGAAAAAAGTATATAAGGGAAATGCTTTAATATCAGTGTAGGAAACCATCTTTTTAAAACAGGCAACAGGGGGCACTTGGGGGGCTCAGTCGGTTGAACGTCCAACTTCAGCTCAGGTCATGATCTCACGGTTCATGAGTTCGAGCCCCGAGTCGGGCTCTGTGCTGACAGCTCAGAGCCTGGAGCCTGCTTCAGATTCTGTGTGTTTGTGTCTCTCTCTGTCCTTCCTCCGCTCACGGTCTCTGTCTCTCTCTCAAAATAAATAAAAAATAAAACAAGCAGCACAAAGGATAGTGGAGAATATTAACAAATTTGACTATATTAGAATTTTTTAAACTTTTGTATTAAAAATTCACAAAGTTTCAAAGACTGTTCGTAGAATGTTGGGGGGACCTTGCAGCATATTTAACCAATAAGGAATTAGTACCCAAACATATAGAGAACCTAAAATCGCTGCGAAAAAGACAAATAGGCTAATAGAAAAACGGGTGGGGGACATGAAGAGGTAATTCCCAGGAAAGGAAGCCTTCATGGCCAAAAAAAAATGGAAAATGATGCTCCTTGTTCCACCTACCTGGTAATCAGAGAAATGTAGGTTAACACCGCCGTGAGATGCCGTCTCACACCCGTCATTTTGCCCCCAATTAAAACATCTGATAGCTCCAAGTATCGGGAAGTATGGGGAAGGGCAGCTCTTAGTGTTAGTGAAAGTATAAATCAGTAGTATTTTGGAAGACATTCTGTAATTCTTGGTAGAGTTGAAAATCAGTGTACTCTATAACCCAGCACAAGGAGATGTGTGCATAACCATGTACAACTGTCTGGGACAGGTGCGCTGGCAGCCTTCTTCATGGGAGCAAAAAAGCGAAAACTACCTTATGGTAGAAAAGTGGGTTTTTTTTTTATGCGATGAGCTAAATATGAGTTTTATACATGAGTTAAAAATGAACTCCAGGGGCGCCTGGGTGGCTCAGTTGGTTAAGCGTTCGTTTCAGCTCAGGTCACGATCTCGTGGTTCATGAGATTGAGCCCCGCATCCAGCTCTGCACGGATAGCGTAGTCTGCTTGGAATTCTCTCTCTCTCTCTCTCTGTCTCTCTCTCTCTCTCAATCTCTCTCTGCCCCACCCCCTCCTGCCCACTTGCCCTCTTGGGCTCTCTCACTCAGAATAAATAAACGTTTGAAAAACAATGAACTCTATTCTACATGCATCAACCAGGATAAATATCAAAACATCATTAAATAGGAAAAGTTGAGAAAAGGCATCTACTGTATGGTGCCTTTTATTTAGAATTTTTAAAGGCACAAAACAATGTTACCTCTTCTACGGAGGTACATACCTATGTGGAAAAAGCACAAAAACATGCCTGAGAATGATAACACCCCACCTTTAGGATAGCGATGCCTCTGGAGAGAGGAGAGGGAAGGGGATAAGGTATCGGTGAATTATATTCGTATAAAAAGAGAGGGGGGGAGGGGGTCTAGAGCCAGTATGGCCAAAAGTTGACCTCTGACTCTCTTCGTGGTGGGCACATGGGTTCTAGTTTTCCTGCACTTTTAAATGTTTGAAACGGATCCCAATGAAAAAGCTAAAAAGAAAGCCCTTTGCAGAGGGTGCGCTCCTCAGTAGAATAAACAGCATCTGTATCGTAGGGACCGGGTCGGGTGAAGTGAGCAGCATGAAGGTTAAGGCGTTAAAGAAACCAGGGGACACAACTACGCGTAAGTGTGGGCAGATCTGGGGGATGAGGAAGCATAGTAGAGGCAGTAACTGGCCTGGGTTGGCCAGAAGGGCAAGAAACAGCGAGAGCAGAGAGTGAGAACGCGGCTGATGTTCTCATCTCTGCACCGCTTGTCGGAGCGTAGCGTGAGGGCCGGTGGGAAAGAAGAGCTTCGCTGGGTGGCTTGGGACACCCCGCCGCCTCCTCCGCGTGACCGAAACAGGAAACGGCCCGGTGGCGTTAGCTCCACGGCATCCTTGACACTGTCTTTTCACCTTGGCAACTACGCCCCTGTCTCCTCGAGTGACACCCAAGGTCTTGGGCCTTCATTTGTTCGTTGTGTTAGCCTCAAACCAAGACTGGGGCGACAGAAAGTTGGTGGAGGTCAGGGCTGCTGCAGTGACACTCATGGGTAGGAGACCGCTGCTGCCATGAATGCTCGTCGCCCTTGGTAACCCACGCTCCAGCCACGCTCTTACTTCCTGCGATTCCCACAGGTGCCCTGTCTTCCCCTTTCCAGAACTCTCACTTCAGTTATCTCCATTGGGCCTCACGGCGGTACCATAAGATAGGCAAAGCAGGTATTATTCTCATCGTACCCATGGGGAGACATACTCACAGGCGTGAAATGCTGTAGCCAAGGCTGTGGGGAGAGTCTCACGCATCCCCCCCACCCCACCCCCATTTCCTGGGCTTAGAAGACCAGAACCGTCTTGCACTCCTCTCTGTCCACTCCTGCCTCCAGGAGGGGGCAACTCGTGCAGGTTGCTTCTACCAAGTGTCTGTTTATGTTTCTTCCTCTCTGCTTCCTGTTCCTTCATCCGGATTTGGATGCCCCATATTCCTTGCCCGGATTACAGCTGGTGAGCTGAACTGCAGATGCCACTTTTCCCCCGCGGCAGCCTACCCCGTCTTCTCCCTCTAGACTAAACTTCCTCAAACATTGCTTTCCTTAGGTCATTTCCCTGCTCAAAAACCTCTGTGAGCCCCTCTCTTCCTTCTACACCGAAACGGAAACTCCTCGGCCAGGGGTTCAAAGCTCTCCTCAATCTGAACTCGCTTTTTCTAGTCAAGCACCCCGGACGGGTGCTTTCAAAATAAAAATGGCTACCAAGTCCGCTTTCAAACCAGCAAAGGTTTGTGTTTTGTATTTTATCTTTTTAGATGGTCCCGCTTGTCACGGGCAGGAGAGACATAAAAGCCTCTTCTCTGCTGGTGGACACGTTAATGGGTATAATCTTTTTGGAAGGCAGTGCGGTTGTAAGAATCACGAGCTCTTGACCTAATACACCTGTTTCTGAAAATATATCCTAAGGAAGCAATCCGAAGTAGAGAGTAATCTTTATGCCTAAAGATGTGTGAATTGCACTCTTATTTATAGTTACGAGCAGTTAGATATAACCCTCCAGTGGCTTTTTCCGGCGCTTAGAACAAAACCTTAAATTCTTACCATGGCCTGTGGTCATTCATGGTCGGGCCTTGCGAACCCTCCCCTCTCCTGCTTGCTGGCTAAAGTCTACAGTGGTCTTTTCGCTGTCCCTGAAACTCATTGCTGCCCCAGGGACTTTAGAGATCCTCCTCCCTATGTGCCTCAGATACCCCTTCCAGATCTCCAAATAGCTCATCTTTCGCCGCCTTTCGGGTCTCTGCTCAGATGTCATCTCCCAAGAGAGCTTCCCCTAAACCCCCCCCCCCCCCCCATAACCCATGGTCCCCTTCACCTGGTTTAGTTTCTTTACGGACTTTATTGTTCCTTTAAATTACTTATCTGTAACTCTCTAAAACCATAATCGGAGCCCTTTGTAGGCAAGCGTTCGTTTGTCTTGCTCAGTCCGATATCGCCAGATCTAGAATAGCGGCTGGTATGTAGTCGGGGCTCAAAAACAGCACATGAACGGGCGAACCGTTGTTAGAAAGTGCACTTTATGGGGCGCCTGGGTGGCTCAGTCGGTTAAGCGTCCGACTTCGGCTCAGGTCACCATCTCGCGGTCCGCGGGTTCGAGCCCCGCGTCGGGCTCTGGGCTGATGGCTCAGAGCCTGGAGCCTGCTTTCGATTCTGTGTTTCCCTCTCTCTCTGCCCCTCCCCCGTTCATGCTGTGTCTCTCTCTGTCTGAAAAATAAATAAACGTTAAAAAAAAAAAAGTGCGCTTTAAGAAGAATAAAGGGAAAATAGCTGGGAGGAAAGATTGTACGTTTGTTTTACATTTTCTTTATGCTTTCCAGTATTTCTCACGTTTTCCTTATTGGATGGCTCTCTTAATCAGGGGAAATGTAAACCATTTGACAAAATACAGCCTGGAGCCTGGGCAGACCCATTGTATCGCCATTTCAGAACAAGCATGATTTCAGCGGCCTCTGTTAATCCTTTAAACCTCAGCTCAAGGCCCAGTTCCTCCATGGTGCCTTCCTGTGTATTCTGGTTCTCACTGGTCTCCCTCCCACCCCAGACTTTGCATTTAATTGGGTATGCTGGGCTACATGTACTCATCCTCATTCAAGAAACACTTCCTGTTTGCTGGGGTGGGGGGGGGGGGGGGAGGGATGATATATGTGTATTTGGTAGGGGTTCACCTCGCCAAATCTGTTTCCACATTTGTCAAATGGAGACACAAAGACCCTGTGGGCTGGCTGTAAATGTCAGGATGTGAAGTGGCTTGTGGGGTGCTAACACCCAGCAGGCCCCCCCGGTAAGTGGTGTTATTATTGGATGTGCTGCGCCCTTGAAGCCCTTGACGTTGGCTCTTGAAAGGTGCCCCACCTCCTTTCTCTCCACACGGTGAACGGCCTGGGTCCCATCACCTCCAGAAGGGGCGGGGGGGGGGGGTGGTGTCCGAGCTCTGCTGCATGGTGAAGGTGCTGTTCAAAAGCCTGGACCCAGAAAACACAAACAGGCCGCCGGGCCCAAGGTTGCCTAGAGCTCGGATTTCCTCGTCTGAACGCATAGCTATAGGCAAAGGGTGGTACGACAGAAGTAGCTGTTTTTGTCTGTCCCCCGCTCCCGCTAATGTAAACATCTCTCCCTCCTCAGGAATTATCTTAGGACCGGGAAGCAGCACGCTGTTTCTTGAAAGAGTCACAGAAGACGACGAAGGTGCATATCACTGCAGGGCCACCAACCAGAAGGGGTCCGTGGAAAGTTCGGCGTACCTCACTGTTCAAGGTAAACCGGCTTCAGAAAGCAACCAGAACCAGCTCAGACGGCTGTGTCCCTGTTCAACTTTCCACCTCCCGGTCTCCCGCTGCCGCCCCAGCCTGTTCCTTTCCCTGACCTCCTCGCCCCTCCCCTGTCGCTCCGGGAAGGGACCTGCTGGGTGGCCTGGCAAGGCAGAAGGGGAAGACACTGGCCGGCCACCCGAACACGGTCTCTGCAGGGAAGTAGTTCCCGGAAGAGAGGAAAGCCAGCTGCCGCCCGAGGGACGGCATTGACCCATAGAGAGTGACCGCAGTGGCCACACCTGTGACAAAGAAACCCAAGGAGGAAGAGGGGTGTAGGTAGAGGGGAAAACCCACAGTTCGTTCTTTCGCCTTTTCCGATTCCCACGAGTGAGATATCTATACGCCTCTCTTCTGAGTGTCTTCCTAAGCTGGGTTTTGTTTTTTTTTTAACGCGACGTAGGCTGCAAAATATTATCAGGGAGAAGCAACACATAAAAAAACAGACCACATTTGAGAAAAATATTCCAACTGCTTCCTCTTCGGAGGCCTCAGATAGTTCGCTGAGCAGCAAAATCCAAAGCGGCCTAATCCTACTCGGGGCTGTGGCCATGTGGCTCCCATTTGGAAACCAGTTTAGACGGCAATTGCAGTCCTCTGATGCCAGAAGTCATGCAAAACATAACATTTACAGCATCATAAAATATCAAATTGACACCTCCTTGGACCTAAATATCTATGGCCTATTGAGGTTTACATGAAAAGATGCAATTTGTTGGGTACTCTGTTTCCAGGCTCCCCGCGAGACTTCAGAATATGGAAATACTCCTGGCAGGGGAAATAGATCAGTTCTTCCGCCCTGGAAACTTACATGGCTTAAAGATTATAATTCTGAGAATTCAGACTCCTTTAAAACAGAGCATTGTCCCCATTCTTTTATGAGGAGAGGATTTTATTTAGTTTATTTTTTTGAGTTTATTTTGAGAGAGAGAGAGCGTGCGCGCATTAATACGCGTGGGGGAGGGGCGGAAAGAGAGAGAAAATCCCACAGGCAGGCTCCATGCTGTCAGCCCTGAGTCCGACTCGGGGCTCGAACCCACGAACCATGGGATCATGACCTGAGCTGAAATCAAGAGTCCAACACTGTAATGGCTGAGGCCCCCAGGTGCCCCAACGAGTAGATGATTTTAGACAGTCTCCTGAAAAATCCCAAAACCACGCTCCCACAAATCTATACTTCCAGGAAAAGTGGGGAGTAGCATTCCCCAAATAGTTACAGTAATGGTCCTGTTTCTCTCCCAAATAATCCTCGTCTCAGAGTATTCTTTCGACTCATCTGCTTACCCCTGGAGAGAACACCTCCCTCTTCAAAGGACCTTTCATTTACTTTTAAACAAGGACTCCAGATGTGGCCGTCGGGGAGTAACTGTGTCAGGCCAGGGAGGGCCACAGATCTGAGACAGGGGTGGCCACAGAGGGCAAGGAGGTGCCCACTCCGCAGTCCAGAGGGCATTTCCCCCCCTGTGCTGACAACAGAGCAGTTATGAAGCCCCAGGCAGGAGTGAAATGACTGACTGACCTTCATCCAGTAGCCAAGTGATGGCAGACGAACATGAGAGCCGGGTTCTTCTCATGTCCGCCCCAGCCCCATACCCGCCCTCCTGCCGTGCATCCCTACTCTCCTCTGCCTCTACCAGGGAGCCGGGGTTGGCATCTGACCCAACGGCCGGGCAGCTGATGGCTTGGGAGAAGGCCTTGCCCGGAGGGATATTGACACAAGTTTATAGGTCTCCACAGAGACTTTCCTTCCTTTCCCTTCGCCTTTTCTGCCAGGCTGATCTGGGTTTCCCGGAAGCCACGTCGCTTCAAGGCATCTGTGCGTTTCTTCTGCCCACAGTCACGACCACCCCCCTCCTATCTGTCACAAGTCTACCCTCTGGGAGTGGTCCCCCCTGCTGGGAGGCTTTTTCTGCCCACAGGCGGAGCCATGGCACCGTGGAGGCTCCCAGGCTGGCCTAGGAGCCCGCACTCTGGCCATCAGAGAGCCTGACTCACACCCGCTGCTGAGGGCGGCCCCATGCGAACACAGCCCAGAATGTCTTTTGTCCGGGCGCCCTCCCCATGGCAGCCTGATGCTCCTTCTCCCCCGTGTCCAGTGTAGATTAGACACTTTGTACTCAGCAGCGTCCTCCAGGATCAGCTGACTCGGATACCCACCCTCTTCTCTGCCCTCGCTCTCCATGGTTCTTGAATCTTCTCATCAGTACTTCCTGTATTCTGCCTTTGGGGGTTAATTAGGCGTCCATAGGCCTGTCTTCCCTACTGAACTGTAGACCTTGCGAGGCAGGAGTGGGGTCTGACATACTTTTGTACCCCACGCCCGTGCCCAGCACTTAGCAGGAGGCTTTATTCGGTATCTTTCTATGCAGACGTTGCTACGTAACGGGCATCCCTGATCCCATGAGCGCCGTAAGAATCCAAAGAAGTAACCAGTATTATCTTCAGTCTACAGACGGGAAGATGGGCAGTCCAGAGGGTTAAGTTATTTGCCCAAAGTCACATGACACACGCACGGTGAGGCTGACCGGGGTCCGCGTCCCATAGCTGCGGAACGTTGCCGCCCTCCCTCCGGGCTTCCCACCCCTGAAGTGCCGCGGGGACTTGTCCTCGAGGCCTTGGCCTAAAATCGAGCTGTTGGACTTTTTCCATTACGTCCTGTTACTTGGGTTTCTCTCTACCTGGTTCTCATTTCCTGCACTGATTCCTTTTCCCACTACACGCTCCTCTGGGAAGCCAGACAGCATTAAGAATCTGGCTGCCACTGATCATTTCTACACGTTTCCATCGGCCTGGGTCATTTGCTTCTGAGGGAAGGGGAGACAGTTGCCCACGTCAGCTGCCGCTGCGGAGGTCCTGACCCTGTCCTCTCCCGACGTCACCTCTCAGCCTCCCAGGCAGCCTACCTACTTCTCTCTCCTTCCATCGTCTTCCAATTCTAGAGGATCTTTTTTATTATATTTTATTTTCTGTATTTTTTTTATTTTTGAGAGAGAGATCTGAAGCGGGCTCTGCGCTGACAGCAACCAGCCTGATACGGGGCTCAGACTCCCAAACCTCGAGATCATGACCTGAGCCGGAGTCGGGTGCTCAACCGACTGAGCCACCGAGGCGCCCCTACCGTGATCCTTTTTGAATGACTAATCTTACGACAGATGACTCCCCTGCTTCAAATATGTAGTGGTTCCTGATGGCCTGTTATCCTCATCCAGGTCCTTCCTGGCCTCCTGCAGCCTCGTGGCTCATCCCTCCCTTCACACCTGAGCTCCCCAGCCGTGCACCTGCCCGGAACCCCCTGCAGATCCGCTGTCCCTCACCTGCCTGCCCACAGCGTCTTCCTTTAGTCTCCGCGGCCTTCCTTCCCGCCTCATTCTCCCCCGGACAGCCCTACTCATCCGGACAGCTCTCTTCGGCTCTTGCTGCAGGGGGAGAGGAAGGGTCCTCCTGCCTTACCATCATCTCCCTCTGTGCTCCCAGAGCACTTGACGTATACCTTTGACGCGGTGCTTACCACGGCGTATCGTTCACTCCTCTATCCCAGAGCGTCTGAAAAATGTATCCGCGGGTTGATCCACGTAGAAAACCACCACTGAATGTCTGAAAAGAGACATACGTCAATATCTTGCAATTTCTGGATATATATATATTATATATATATATATATAATATATATATATTGCAATATCTGGCAATAGACTTAAGCCAATCCCAGTTCGCCGGTAACTCAGCAACGCATTTATGTGCCCAGGGCTGGGCAGCGTAAGGAAGTGTAAGCCATCTCCCCTCCCCTCCGGGGGCCTTGAAAACCTAGCTGGAAGGAGATTAAGGTGCACACGGAAACCGTTAGAGCCGGATCAATAGGCACTTTGAGCTCCTCCCCAGGGTGAAGTTGAAGTGCTAGTTCGTAGCCAATGCACCACACAGGGCCGCTAATCAGAGCTCAGGGAGGTCGCAGAGGCAAGAAGGGACGTGGGTAGTGAGCCGGGGTCTAAAGGAAGCCTCGGGGGACGTCGGATTGGCAAGGTGAACGGGGCAGTGAGCGATGAGGCAACAGTGTACCTTCTACGTCGTGTCCCTTGGCAACAACAAAGCCTAGGTGATTTTACCTCGTTCCTGGTGGCCCAGCCCGCTGGGTTTTCTGAAGAACTGGTACTTTTGACTCATGACCTCTTTTCCCTGATGTGGCGTTGATCTTCAGTAGCGCCTGGGGAAATGATCACGTTTACGAGGTGCCTACAGACTTCACATGCGTGGCTCTTTCTTTTCACCCGTCACTGTCCCCGGCTGCCGTGCTCTTTGAGTTCTTGTGTCTGCTTTTCATGTTTTTCTGCCTTCTTTCTTGCTCTCTTTTGTAATTCCCCCCCGCCCCCTGCTCTCGGAGTGACGGCAAAACTCCCCTCTCCCCTTAAAAACAGATGGCCTGATCCAGCGGTCATCAAACTACCTGAAACACTGTACCCATTTATAAGAGGAGGGTAACATAAATGGGACCGTATCCTAATAGGGTAATGATAGAGCAGTGTAAGGAAAGGAGGATTGTTAGTCTAAAAACTAAGGGACGATATTATTGTTTTCCGTAAATATTTAACAAGCTTCACCCCCAGGGAGACTTTCTAACTCATTCTTTGGTACACCAGAAAAGATACCCGGAACCAAGGAAGGGAGGTGGTGGTGATGTGTCAGGAGGTAGGTTTCAGCTCCATACATAATTTTGGATAAGGAGATTCCTAAAAAGTGGCTCTTGAGTGAATCTTATTAGTCAGATGCCATATCTTGAGTGGAAGTCCTCGAGGCTCACTGAATGAAAAGTTGGTCCCCGGATGCTCTTCAGAATAGCTCGATGCCGTACCTGCTCAGTAATTTTATCACTGAAATTAGATCCTGGCTCTCTGGTGGCTGTGAAACGTTCCCTAGCTTCAGACTTGATTTCCTAAAATATGCACACAGACCCTGCAAGCTGACCTATCTTGTCAGGTGGGGTTTAGGAAATGAAACCGAGCAAATGAGTTGTGTCTGCGGCTGTGTTTAACAGATTTGAAGAGGTTCGTGAATTAGCCAGGAAGGAAACCGTCTGCTCTTTTTATTTCCCTTGAAAAAGGATTCTTATACTCATAGATAAAACAATGTGTTATTTTTGTATCTGAAAAGGATGAGTGGATTGTGGAGTCAAAGTAGCTTCTTTAAATAATCCCAGGTCTTGTTTGCTTTGGACGGTCCAGGAGCACACGTGGAACTCTCAAAGGGGAAGTTCTAACATTAAAAACAACAACACAAAACTGTCAGTAACCAAAATAATTTCTGAAATTGACATAGCACTCAAGAGCCCATGGAAGGCAGTGGGACCGTTTCGATGAAAGCAGGGCACGTTTTCACCCAAGGACTTAAGATAAACTCGACTTTAGAATTATTATTGCAAGTAAGAACCACAACGTGTGTGTAAATACATTCTGATAACAGATTTAAGCCTTGCTATTGAAGTACGGTTTCAGTAGCCCTTATAATTACACAGGAGAAAATTCTACGTTAGACATTCTTTTGGGGAGGACGGATGGATAGGAAAATCATGGAAAGCACCAAAGGACTGCCTCAGGGTCCTGCAGTCTAAATGGAAAGGCATCAGAGGTGAGATCTGTAAATGTTATGCCATAATGATTGCACATTAACACATTTCAGGAAAGGACCCACACAGCAGGAAACATACGCTGTGTTCCTTAATAAATTCTGAGAGTACAGAATAGGAAAAGCTCAAAATTATCTCAGGTATGCAGTGCCTCCCTTTTATCCCCCTTGGCCAGGCCAGCCTTCGGGTCTCGTTTCTTTTTGACACTCCTCTGAGGCTGGACGGTCCTCTGCTTTGGCTCCTCTCTTCCTGAATCCTGCCCCAAATTCACTCCCCCTGCCCCCCAGCTAGCCTGGCACTAGGAAGGATGTGATAAACTAATTCACATGAAGATGTTGGTGATTGATGTTACTGTTCTCCTGGGTGTTGGCAATTTAGAAGGGTTCCCGAGGAGAGACCAGCGCTGGCAATGGAGACATGAACTCTCTACTCACTGATTTCACACAGGAGGGCCAGAGGACGGGATGTGCATGCCTTCGTACTTGAGTCTAAACAATGACATCAAGCTGGCCTTGATCAGGAATTCAAAATATGGTGATGGAATTCAGCCATGATATCTTCTGCTCATTGAACATGCGTTAGTCTAGCTAACTTTGGTGACAACCCAGTGGGGATTTTTTTTTCCCGTTGGTGGGCAAGAATCTGAAGCGCAGAAAGATTTAGTACTTGGTTCAGGGTTACAAAGCTAGGAGGGGTGGAGCTGAGAACTGAATGTGTGGGGCAGAACCATTCCGCTCTACTGCCTCTGGGTTGGAAGGCAGGAGAGGACCCCCCGCGTGAAGCCCGGTCATCACCCCTCCTGAGCTGTGTGCCCTTGGGCCAATTACTTACCTTCCTGGTGCTTCCGTATGTTCATCTGCAAAACAGACGTTAGTAATGGTATACCAGCCCTACTGGGTTGTAAGGATTAACACACTTAGAACACTATCTGCCATATAATAGAAGCTTTTTAAATATTAGCTAATGTTGCTGTTTGTTAACATGTTAAACCACATTAACTTCAACAAAACTTTCTGCATTACGGTCTTCCAACACTTAACGAGTGAGTCACCCAAATGGTGTTCCAGACCACAAAATTCCTCTGTGGCCTAAGGAGTTTAGCTTTACTAGCTTTCCTAAAAATGTGTCGTCGAGCTGAAGGCACGTGATGGCAACCTTAAATATCTCTTACCTAGAACTATCCTTGAAAGCTCACTTCTGAAAGTTTAATTTGAATAGTCTTTCCATGTCACTCTGTCCTTAAGAGAGGTTCCAAATTGGTGTCCAAAGATTCCTCAAAAGCTTTATAAATAGTATTAAAGCCAATTTTATTAGTCCAATGAGCCTTAGAGAAATTAGCTGGGTTATTGGTTATTGGATTTTAGATAACAAGGGGTAGCACTGTTTGCCCGGCTCACGTGGAGAATCAGGTCGACGTATGTCCGATCGATTTTCTTTTCATCCATAGAGAAATATTTATTGAGATTTCCACGGGGCCGGTGCTGGAGATGCAAATGAACACAAAACACACCCTTCTCTTGATGTCTTAAGAGCTTCATGGGCAAAAAACCCACATAAACAGTTTTCTAAAAATAATGATAGGACCAGAGAACAACTTCTAAGCCACCCTGGCAGGTACGAGGCGAATTTCTCAGGGAAGGTCGTGACTCGGTTGTCTGCGGAAAATGATCGCTATTTGGGTCAAAGTCTGACTAGTTTTAGGGGAAAAAAAATTGTGATATATGCAATAGGTTTGGATGAAAATGCAATCATCTCGTATAGTACTTGAAGCCCACAAGATAAGGATGTTTTAAAAAAGGAAAAGGGAGCGCTGGGACGGGGGGAGTGGGGGAGAACCTTCAAAAGAATAGCCCTCAGGGCACCTGGGTGGCTCAGTCGGAAAGCGTCTGACTTCTGATTTGGGCTCAGGTCGTGATCTCACTGTTCGTGGGATCGCGCCCCAAGTCGGGCTCTGCGTTGACAGCATGGAGCCGGCTTGGGATTCTCTCTCCCTCTCTCTCGCTCTCAAAATAAATAAACGTTAAAAAAAAAAAAAAATAGCTCCTACTAGGTTCATACATTTCACCTGTGAGCCAGGGTCCTGTTGTGACCCCGCATTTGAAGGACGAGCAAGCCGGGGCCTGGGGTCCTGGGTCTAAGACATAGCTGCTCGCTTCCTGCCCTTTCCAGGTAGAACTTGTACTGTCTCGAGTCAAGGCAGGTCCCCGAGCCGGAGGCCCTGGTCTTCTGCTTAGGGAGTTCTGCTAACCTCCTGGGAAGGACCACCGGTGCTGTGGTGCGAGTCGAGTGGCCTGGCCCTGCTGCCTGTCGATTCCGGCAGCCTGGCACAGCACCGTGCCACGTGTCAGGGTCGGCGTGTCACCGCCACAACAAGGAGTCCGGGCCCTGTGCAGCGTGAACAGCCACCACCATCAGAAAGGCGCAGGGCAAGGCAGCGGGACTCAGCAGGCGCACAGCCTCTGGACGAGGTACCTCACCCCCCAGGAACCAGTGCATCCCCTGGCTGGCGTCCCCCCTTCCTGTCCCGAGAGGGATGGTCTGAAGCTCGAAAGGTAACTGACATGGAACACTCTGTGCCCCAGGGTTAGCGGAGTGTGTAAGCTAAAAGTGCAGTCTTCCTAACTCTTCAGATTGGCCCCATTCTTGTCAATATCCCATGTAGAACTAAGCTCGCGGCACGCCCTGTTGCTGGCTTTCACACACCCCATGTGACAGGAACATCCCTGAGACCCAGTGCTAACTCCTAGTTGTTGTCAAATCCCACCCACGTTTCCTCTGGCCTCCTTTCCCCTGCCGTGTACAGCTGGGCCGTTTCATGGGCTGAGCTCATCAGCTGTCACCGGCAAGTTGAAGCTGGGTCCCGCCAGGCCAGCGTGTGGACGTTTGACCTCTGAGAAAATATCCAAGAGCTGTATAGGAAGGGATGATGCTGACTTGAAGTCCGTCTACTCAACCTAAGGCTCTCCTAATGGTTACTTTGCAAACACAGCCTGAGATTGAGCTATCAAGAGCGACAGAGACCGAGCGCAGATACTACATCGTATCTGGTTAAATTCTTGGTTTTCAGTAAGCACTCATAGAATGTTAAATAGACCTTTCTCCTGTAATAAATGTTCATCTTGAGGATGTTTTTTAATGAGTTGGTTCTTGAAATGTGTAAATGCACCCGAGCACATTGGGTCCCACTGAAAGGAATTTTGCCTGAGTAAGGGCTGTGGAATTGCTTCGGGGGTCAACTTCCTGCCCCGTGGAATGCAGTGGGAAAGTTCCCACAGTGGGAGGGGGCCTCTCCCAGGGCATTCCAAGCAGGAGGCATCTGCAGAGCTTTTAGGCGGACAGTACTGTGTCTCAAGATACTATCAGCATCTCCAACAGCCAAAGGCCACTGAGGCCTGAGCAGGTCCCAGGCTGTGTGTGTGTGTGTGCGTGTGTGTGCGTGTGAATACAGCAAGGCAGCATTCGACCTTTCACATGGCGGAGGAAATCCACACTCCTATTAACTCGAGCTTACAGTATTCCCATCGAGAGGCTGCGTACGAAGAGAAAAGCTTATCATACTTTGAAACTTCTTCAGGGAGGCTGTTCTCATTCTCATGAGGTTCGGGGAAACGTAGCCACAGGCCAACAAAGCTTGGCATCGTTGAGCCAAACTCATTCTTGCACTCACCCAGTATTCTCAGGATGCCTACTGGGGGCCAGGCCCCCTTCTAAACACCAGAGACATAGCAGCGAACGAGAGAACCCCGGTCCTACCCTCTGCTCCTCCGCTCGGGACGTTGAACGTATTTATCTGTTCAGACTGTGAGCTCTAGACCGTCCATGCCTTTCATCCACCACCACGTACTAGTATCTAGAACAGAGAGTGCCACGTAGGTGGTGTTCCGTGGGTTTCTTGGATTAATCCGCACGAACAGGAATTTGACCTTGAACCCTCTGAAAGCTTCATGAGACGCTTTGGACTCAAAGCCAATCATAATTTATCTCTCGCTCACCCAGTCCGATGGGGGGGGGGGGGTGTGTATAAAGATGACGAGGAGGTGGCCGCAGCCCCCAGAAGCCGCCGTTCTGGTAGAGAAACAGAGTGCCGAAGCGCGGAGGTGCAGAAAGGGCTGGGAGGTGTGAGAAACTACGAATGTCTTGATGTGATCAGAGCAAGTGGGAGAGGGGCAGGGGACGAAGCTGAAGAGATAGGCGGGGTTGGGCACGAAGGACCCAGGGATGTGGATTTTTATCCCCACGGCTGTGGGGAGCAGAGGTGGCGGTGATGGAATTTACACAGAGGCGAGATCACGCTGGCCCAGAGTGGAGGAGAGCCTGGCAGGGGGGCGGGGAGTCGAGCCCGGTCAGGAAGCCGGTGCTGCGGTCCAGGTGACAGCTGGCGGGGCCTCAATGTAGGCAGTGATAGCGGGGCAGGACAGGAGGTGACAATTTCCTGAGCCATGGGAGGAGAGCCGGCAGGACTTTGTGTTGGCCTGGACGGGGAGAGAATGTGGATTTCCCCTCTAGACTAAAAGGTTTGCCCAGCGGGGACTGTGGCAGGAAGTTGCATGTGCTCGGTGGCTGGATGGATAAGAGGGGAGAAGGAAACGGCTTGGGTTTCTAGCTTGTGTGTTTTCTGTTCTTCACAGATATTTCCCCGGCTCCGGCTGCCTGCATGCGGCTTGTAGTTTAAACCCTGCGCGCCGACGCTCGAACTCTCTGCGGGCTGGTCCTGACCTGCCCTTGCCTTATACTGCCTGCTCTGCCCCCTCATGTCCTAGTTTTGGGTCTCCACTCATGCCGGCCCCTCTGCCTGTTGGCCCGCCCCCGCCTCGTCTCCGTGGGCTCATTTCAATGTCGCCTCTTCCAAAAAGCACTAGATTTCCTCCACCCTTGAAACTCTTACTCCGTGTCTTTGTATTGGCCTTAAGTCTTTTTTTTTTAACGTTTATTTATTTTTGAGACAGAGACAGACAGAGCGTGAACGGGGGGAGGGGCAGAGAGAGAGAGGGAGACACAGAGTCCGAAACAGGCTCCAGGCTCCGAGCCGTCAGCCCAGAGCCCGACGCGGGGCTCGAACTCACGAACCGCGAGATCATGACCTGAGCCGAAGTCGGACGCTTGACCGACTGAGCCACCCAGGCGCCCCTGTATTGACCCTAAGTCTTGGTTGGGTCGCGAGTGATGAGTTCCGGGAGAGTGACACCTTTCTCTTACTCACCTTCCCGTCGCCTCCAGATGGAATGTCGCCTCCAGTAGGATTCAGGACCTCCTTGTTGAATCGAAACAAAGAGCCCACAAGATGAATCCCACATCTAGGAAACAAAGATATTATTGCTACCTACTCCTTTGGGTGGTTGTAAGGGCTTGGCATATAGTAGGTGCTCAATAAATGATACCATTCATTGGGGCGCCCGGGTGGCTCAGTCGGTTAAGCATCCGACTCTTGGTTTGGGCTCAGGTCATAGGATCTCACGGTTTGTGAGTTCGGGCCCCACCTCAGGCTCTGTGCTGACAGCGCGGAGCCTGCTTGGGATTCTCTCTCTCCCTCTCTCTGCCCCTCCCCCGCTGGCACTGTCTCTGTGTCTCTCAAATTAAATACATAAACTTAAAAAAATGATACCAGTCACATCATTATTCCTAAAAAGAGTGAGTTCCATTTGTTCTTCCCTAGCTTAATACTAAGCCTCTGCCTCCTTGTAATGAGGTTGAAGGATAAGGCAGTCCTTTGAAATTCATGGGAAATTGTCCCCTGGAATCAGTAAGTAGGGGACCACTGTTCTGGCCACTGGGGCATTCCTTTACAGATCCCAAAGATCTTCCTCTCCGGAGGCTTCTCTTGAACACTTTGGGTCTTTTCTTGTCTGGTGCTGGAGGAACTGCTCAGCTTTAGATCTCTGCGTGATTCCGGGAAATGAGGTGCTTGGGAAGAACCCCCTTCTCGTCGCAACCCCTGCAGGCTGGCTGCTGTTTCGAAGGTCAGAGACAGAGCCAGAAGCAAGGAGCAGGAGGTGGGCCAGTTGGCCGGCTGTTCCAAAAGGAGCGAGCAGGCAATGGTGATGGTCCTTGAGTTTTATTTTTATTTTTAAAATCAAAGTAGAAGAATTTTGTGAGTCCCAGAGGAGCCCTTTTGTGTCGTTTTTATTCTTAGGTATTTTTCTTTAGAATTTCCTCTAAAACTCATGAGGAAGAGCTCACATATTCCAGATTTAGCACTTTAATGGGCTTTTGTTCCCGCCTTAATTTTTTTCCTTTTTAAAAATTTCTCCTCGGGGGGCGCCTGGGTGGCTCGGTGGGTTAAGCGTCCGACTTCGGCTCAGGTCATGATCTCACTGCTCGTGAGTTCGGGCCCCGCGTCGGGCTCTGTGCTGACAGCTCGGAGCCTGGAGCCCGCTTCGGATTCTGTGTCTCCCTCTCTCTTCTGTGTCTCTCCCGTTCGCATTCTGTGTCTCTCAAAAATAAAATAAACATTAAAAAAAATTGTTCTTTAATTTCTCCTCGGATTTTGAAGTAGCTATTTCTGGGATTACGACGTTTGCGAGCTCAGCCACAGAATTTCTGAAACTCCCTTTAATTTCTGCGTGAGCGTAAGATGGTAAAATATCATGCACCCTGCTGGACTCGGAAGGTGAGGGAAGACCGGTCCTAGAGGCCAACCCTTGAGCCGCCAGGCTGCATGCGCCGTGGCGAACCATTTAGGGGCATTTGGACCTGTTCTGTAGAATCACAAAGACCCTCCATTTGATGGCGCTTGTTGAGGACCATCTTGTTTTTCTCCCTCCAGGAACCTCAGACAAGTCTAACCTAGAGCTAATCACTCTGACGTGCACCTGTGTGGCTGCAACCCTCTTCTGGCTCCTGTTAACGCTCTTTATCCGAAAACTGAAAAGGGTAAGAACGGTTCATATGAAGTTCTGCGCTCCTGTTTACGTAAAACTCGAAAACGCTCGTCTCGCATCTAGACCCGGCACTCAACACACGTTAGCCTCTAGTCTCCTTCCCTCTTCTTTCGGTCTCTGACCTGGGGAACACCCGGAATGAATCGTTAAAATGCCTCTCAACCATCACCCGTAGTATCGAGAGAAAAAGCTCGAGCGGTGAATAGATGACTGTTTCCCAGGAACAGAGGGGATACCTTTGATATAAAAATGTGTGATAAAACCTTTCAATTCAACACGAGACCTGCGCAGTCTTTATTTCCTTATTCTCTGCTAAGACATGCAGAGGCGAATGCAAAATAAAGACTGTCCTCCGACTTGCCTCTCCACACTAACAAGGGCACTGTGGTTCTGAGCTCTCGGAGCCCCACCATACAACTCAGTTCTTCAGTGGGGGGGGGTCAGGCTGGAACGCAGGACGTCAGATTTCTGTCATTCAGCCTGCAGCACCACGTGCTTCTCTGAAGTTCTATGGGCTAAGGAGCCAACGGTCCTTCACCCATCCGTGCCTCAAATATTTACTGGAGAGGAGACTGGCTTTACTCCGTTTCACAGACAAATGTGAGACTGCCGTTAGAGGCAGCGGACTGAAAGATGTGTAAGGAGGTGGTCGGGCAGAGAAGGGAGGGAAGAGTGTTGCAGGCAGACAGAAGAGCCTGTGAGAGGCCGGGGCAGGGCCGGGACCCCGCGGGAAAGAGAGACTCACGGAGGCCAGCGTGGCTGCAGCATGGGAACTGGGTAGGAGGTGAGGCCAGAGAGGAGGGGCTGTAAAGCCGGGTGAGACAGTAAGAAAGGTGGTCTGTATTCTGGAAGTAAAAGGAAGTCTGGGGGGCGTGAGGGCGAGGGCGGGAAGGGGTGTTGTGCAACAAAGGCAGGCAATCCTAAGTGTAAGAGATTTGCGTCTGGAAAGAGAATTTTGGCTGCTGTGAGAATGGACCAGAGGAGGCAAGAGTGAGTAGAGACGAACTTTCGCCGAAGACTTTATAGGAGTCCAACTAAGAAATGATATGAGCTTCGTCCAAGTGATTAGGATCCAGAGCTATTTCGCACGTAAAACAGAACTTGAAAAGCATCAAGGAGGCCTCCTCCATTTCTAGAGATTTATCAGCCCTTATTATCGTGTCATGTCTTAGGACAAGCTTTTTTATGTGGCGTCTCCGGTAATTCTTCCAAAAAAGGCAAAGAGGTAAGACATACTATTATTCCCATTTTATAGAGAGAGAAAGTGAGCCTCAGAGAGGTAAAATAACTTGCCCAAAGTCGCAAAGCTGGTTAGAGTGGGAGCTGAGTTTTGAACCAAGGTCGTTCGACCTTACCTAGACTTGTAACCAAAACCAACAAGGTGTCCTTCATAGCCGTTGAAATGAGAGGCGAGGACAGTAGGCGTCCTCCGTGGTGAATAGGTACCATCAGGAGTCCGCCGTGTGGAATGATGGGTTTTGAGATGTGACAGCTAAGGCCACACTGCTTTAGAAGGAAACAGAGGCCACACAGTGGCATTGACAGGGGAGAGACATCATAAAGGGAAATGGATCAAACTTGCCAAATAGATTACACCCGCCAAATCTGGAAGGCCCGTTCGGAGGCCACAAAGGAGGGACAGAGAGAAAAAACTTCAGAGAGAGTGAGGTTTAGAGAAAGAGTTTGAAGGTTGCAGCTGGAAGGAAAGCAGCAGAAAAATGCAGCCCACCACACTCCTCCCCACGCCCCAGATTAGGGGAGGAGCACAGAGGGGCAGAGTGGAAATTCACTGGAAAGGTGAATTGGGACTAAATTGAAGATGGCCCTAGTATTTCTAAAAATCTGAAACCTTGAGTTCAATAAGAAAGGATGAGAGCAAGAAAGGATTCTCTCTCCAGAAGGGAATGCTTATAAAATTTGAAAGGTGATTAATCGTAGGAGGCAAGGAGATACAAGTCCTCAAAAACTATTTCCATGCGGTTTCTCGAAACCGCAAGTGAATTCCTGTGGATACGGACTGGACGTTATCCTTTTAATCCCCACCCTGCAATAGGCCAGTGTTACAGTTACGGCTAACGTGGATCGTTGATTGATGCTTACTGTATACCACACCTTGTTCTAACAGCTTGGCATGGATTATTTCACATAATATTCACAACAGCCCTAGGAGATAAGGACTGTCGTTATCACTACTTCACAGATAAGGAAACTAGGTTGAGAAGGGTTAAGCAACTTGCCAAGGTTATGTGCTGGTCCAGAGTTGATCTGTGACTCAGATCCGGCCCGCCAGCCTCAATGCCTGGCCTCTGAAAGCGCTTAGCTGTGCAACCTCCATGCCAAACACCTAGTAGCTGCTCAGTGTTAGTGTCAATCAGAAGAATAAATATTTGCCGACTGAGATTCTACGATCCTACTCTCCTCAAGCACTTGTGTGGTGTTGCCTCTCACCTGCCTGATTGAGATAAACCATAAAATTCCGTAGGTGCCAGATGGGGAGATTGTCTCTCTTTGCCCGGCCCCTTGCCTCGCTCTCAACACCCCTTCCCAGCTCCCCACGCGCTCTCCGGAAAGTGAGAGGTCCCTTGTTGGGCTCTCGCTGTCCTGTGCCCTTGGAAGATGGGAGATTGTTTCTCGTCGGACTGTTTCGACTGGACATAGAAAAGCGTACTCATGAAACCTCTTCCAGCGGCTTCTCTAGCGCACGCCCGGCACGCTGGGATAGGGGTTTGTATTCCTTTCCAGTCTTACAGACTCACACCAGTGTCCGACGGGCTGGCCCCGCCAAGACTGGCACCGATGGCAAACGTCGCTGGTGACGAATGTGCTCCACATCCTTCTCTGTTTTCCCCTCGTCGTGGAGGCCGGGCCAGTCTTTCTGCTTTGAGCGATTTGTCACACGTTTTAGTGATAATTCCTGTGAGTAGGAGACCGATTCCAAGTGATGGATGAGGTGAGCTGTGACAGCCCCGGGCAGGGTGAGTTAGAGCTGAAGAATGTGGGCGAGCGTGACATGGTGTGTATGGAGAGGGTGTCTTCTCTCCTGAACTCTGGTCCTGCTGAGGGAAGGGCAACGCAGGACGGGCCCGAAACTCATTGAAACGCAGCTTATGCGACTCCTCGGCGAGGCTGATCAAAGCCCACCTTATGTGGGCAAGCATACTTCCTTTCTGTCCTGCCCACAGAAATGCCATCATCAGTTCTACACCGAATGAACAGGCAGTACACCCACTGCTATGACTCTAAGACACTAAATGCAAATCCACTCATCTGTGACCTGAAATAAAGGATATTTTCTGGGCTCGATGTGCCTTGCCAAGATAAAGTAAGCGCCTGAAGGGAGACACCCGCCTTGTTTGACGTCCTACTGATGCCGAACGCGATCAGGACATGGCCGTGTTTGAATCTCAGACCCAATTTACCCCTTGGCCTTTGAAATAATCAACTTCTGTTTCTTATCGGAGGTAAATCTTACTGTGTTCTCACTGACGGACCCTATAGTTTTTCCGGGCAGCTGCAGCAACCGAGGGGCCAGGACTTCTGAGTAGATTTAAACACTTCACAGGAAATATGCCTCTTAACCGTCCCAGGGCTCCTGGGTTCACTTCGCCATTCTTGCAAATGCTGAAAAGCCTCAATCCCACTTGTCACCTTGTGACGTATGCTCCTGCTTGTGCAGAATGGCCATGGAGAGGTATGTTCAGTCAGTCGTTTGGAGTGACGTTTATGCTTTTTTGGAGAAGGACTATCATGTGACAATTGTCTAAGAACAAGCACCCAGGTCACTGGAGAACCTGGGCGCGTGTTATCTGGGCAGTGCGGTGAAGCCAGTCTACCGAGAAGCCGCGTGAGAACCGTAAGGGCTTGTTTAGTGGGAGTTGCACACCCAAGTGTGATGTGCATGTGCGTATGCAGAGGGGGACTTTCTGTACCCAACCACCCGGTTTCAACGAGCAGCAGGTGTTGCCAGGTACTGTTTTAAATTGGGCATCCGGGTTTTTGTTTTGTAAGTTGTTTCCTTGATAGTGACGTCGCGATCTCTTTCTTTCTCAGTCTTCCTCGGAAATAAAGACTGACTACCTATCGATTATAATGGACCCAGACGAAGTCCCCCTGGACGAGCAGTGTGAGCGGCTCCCTTATGATGCCAGCAAGTGGGAGTTTGCCCGGGAGAGACTCAAACTGGGTAATGTGTTTGTTCAACAGATTCCTAAACGTGCAAAACGTGTGGTTTGAGGGCTGCAAAAGTCAACTAGACTCGGGCTCTACCCTCCAGCTGCTCACAGACTAGCAAGGGAGATGGGCACTGGGGTAGACAATCCTAACAGTGCTGGGACAGCAGTACAAGGGGACAGGGCACCTGCTCCTTCTCCGAACACTTTCCCAGCACCTTCTCTGAGCAGCAGACACCCGTCTAAGCCGCGGGGGTGCAAAGGCGTCTGAGTGTCTTGCCTCAGAGGGTGAAGGAGGTAGCCACAAAAGGAGACAGGTGAAGGGCAGAGATGAGTTCCATCAGGAAGCTTACAACCACAGGCACCCTTAATGACCTTTTGGGGGACTTAGAAATTTGTAACCTAGAACACAAGTCAAGATGGCAAGGAACAGCGCAATCAAACCTTTGGTGAACGCGTCAGTGCCCTTGAAGGCTGTGGGTCAAAAAACCCCTCTGCACAAATCCACAGATTAGGTACTCTGAGTTTTCCTGGGGGTCCAGGATGTCCAGACAGAGAAGAAAGTGCTGGGGGTCATTAGCATTTCAGGTTTGAAGAGCACGGGCTGTTGTTTCCCAGGTAGCGTAGATGCTGTAAACACCAGGCAACCGTGCTTTCCCTCAGCTCGCCCCCAAGTCCCCCCCACCCCTCCCAGCTCAGACCTCACAATGCAAATCGATCTCCAGCCCTCAGTAGTACAGAACAAAAGGAGCCGCGATTACTCTTGCCCAAAATTTTTGGATAGTGGCTTCTGAAAAATTTCCAGTCGCTCTGTGTGTGCCAGAATCATTAATAATTGGAACTAGGAACCCAACTCGTGGACCCAGTGTTCCTGGATCTTGTCACCCTCGGCAAAAGAGCCTGTTGTTTTAAATTCAACTGCATTGCCTCCCCTCCCCCCACAGCTCAGGCCTTGAAATGATTCCACTTAGGTTTCTTCTTACATGAGAAAGGATACTTGGCCCCAAGAGTATGTTCTGTTTGGCTTGGGGAAGAAAACTGGAAATCAGTAAGAAGCTGGAGAGACAGGCAAAAGCCAGCAATGGCTGCTGATGGGTGGGGGGGGGGGGGGGGGGTGGAAATATCAACTGAATTTAGAGTCGTTAAGGGCAGGTGGTACATAGATGAGTTCCTTCTGCAAGTCTAAATTATATGGCAGCTAGCCCAGCCCCTCAGTGACCTTGGCAAGGAACTGAGATAATTTTCCCACAACCGTAAGCCATTCTCAGGCCACGTTGCTTTCCAGAGTTATTAGTCACCATCAGACATGCGTCTTCCTGTATAGGACAGATGAGCTGTTCATCCCATCTCTTCACTCCTTCGCCTGGTATCTATCCCTGTGATCTATATCACACTGAGGGACACTGCTAATCCTTCCACCAGATTTCCCCTGGGGCTCTGTGGGTTTAGATAATCCCGTTTCAGGAGATTCTCCTTGCTGAAGACCTTTCTTATGGATCTCTTCCTTCCTGGAGATGCCAGATGTCATGATTTGGCTCATGTGGATGGGAGTGTCTTTGATGGGTGAGAGAAAGGGTGTCAAGTCAGCTCACTGTGTCTTTCAATGCAGAGTGTGGCTGCAAGGGCCAGAAGAAGGCTCCCCCTACTAGCATGGGGGCAAAAGGCCCAAGATTTTTTGGTTCGTAAGCCAAATACATGACAGAAAGTAATCTGAAGTAATGTCTGGCAAGTGACAGTAACCAAGATTCTGTCTGGATGGATGGAGAGAAAAAGCTGGTTTGATGGGCAGAGTTATAATGGGGCTATAAACACACACAGAAGAATACACTGTGTGGGGAAATACACAGACAAGTCGCATCTGATTTTTTTTCAGCTGTGTGGACTCTGTCGGTAACTATTAGCAGCACTGTTGAGAGAAGTCAGAATTTATGGTACCTGATAGATGCAGTAGGAGTTTGGCTCAAAAGTGCTGCTCTCGTTGAAATTCCTGAAATCCAGGAACAAAAGGAATCTGTTTTGTTAGTGGTTCCTCGCTAAACGTCAGGGAGAATTCAGCTCTTACCATTTTATCACGGGAGGTGGGATAATGTCAGACAATGCATCTTCTACTGCGAAATAAAGTGAGCATTGCCTAATATAGGCCACAACACAAGGAGTCTGGAATTTGCAAGTGGACGGCGCCCAGGCAGGTGTTGCCTCTTGGAAGACCAGCTCTGCGTGGCAGTGGCGCCTTGCACCCTCCCCGGAGTGTCCCCGGGGCCCTGGCCGGTCAAGGACATTCTTGGAGGAGGTTCCAATAGCCTTTCATGGTATGGCAGTGACCTAGCTCTTTCACAAGCCAGTCAGTGGCATTTGGGTAACACCGAGGAGGATTTTAAGGGAAAAGAAGGATCAGGCAAGGTCAAGCCTGGCTCCCCTGAAGCTGGAACAGTGGGTCCGCCAAAGGATTCCGAGGCATCAGATGATCAAAGAGCCCGTAATAGCTTCATGCTGTTTTATGAGGCAGCAGTCAGGCTTCCGAGAGAAAAAAGATGGAAAGGCCGAGGGAAGCCAAGTGAGAACGAGCTTATTCTCACTGACAGAAGCAAACTCCCCAAACACCAGTGAAAATGAAGTGTGCCGTGATGGCTAAGGAGGGAACGCGGGTGGGCTGAGGCCGTGGAAGGGAAAAGGGTTCTGCCTGCCCCCCAAGCAGCAAGGGTCTTCACGGTATGTGGAGAGGTGTCCCTGAGATAGAGATCATCTTGATATTTGTCAGGCTCGGGACACTTTTCCTATTAGACAGTAGAAGACGCTGCAGAAGAAACACGTTCTTTTGCCCTAAAACAGCAAGGGGCAAGCCTTTAACCAGAATACACCGATCTTTACAAGTCTGGAGAAGGTAGCCCCTGGTACTCATTCTGTACGTGATTTCCACGTCCCGGTCCTGCAGGGTCCACCCAAGGCACTTTTATTTCAACCTAGAGTCCCCATCCTGGTCTACTTCATGGACAGTTTTAGCTGAAGGAGGAAGCAGAGACTCTGTCCCTGTCCATGGTGCGCACTCTAGGAGGAATGACCTTTCCCCGTCGCTACCAGGGGCATTTTGACCAGAGAAAAAGCAAGTCGCGTCACCAATGTTCCCTCCTATCTGTCCCCAGGAGATAGAGGCAAAGAGATAGCGACAAAGAGGCTCTTCTGATTACACGGGCAAACGAATTTTTCCTGTGTCCTGACTAGATGGCCTCGGGGGATTGGTAGGAGCGGAAGATGCTAAGCAGGGGCAGGGGGAAGTCACCTATGTGACTGAGTCATCGTGCCTAGAAGGATAAAGTTGTAATGTGATAAGGAAGCAGGCAAACTTCACAAGAATCTTAGAAACAAACACGCACCTATGTCTCTTGGGGGGAAGGGATTGGAGTGTAAGGACGGGACGGAAGGTTGGTTCGTTAACTCACTGAAGGTGCCTCAGCAGAACAGTCAGATAAAGAGGACTAGGCTGAGGGAGGAGTGTTAAATTACTCTCCTTACCGGGATTTACTTGTGACCAGAGGCATTCTGTTGGCTATTTTTTCCCTAACCAAGAACCAAACAAGAGTGACTTCTTTGGTTCACTCTTCCTTTTGCCATATCCTGCTTGAGGTGTACTTTTTCTCCAGGCTGTATTCAGCTACCTGTTTCCTGATGGTGCAAGAGAAAGTCCCCTGATATAAAAGGGGACTGAGGTATTCCGGGGGGTGGGGGGGGTGGGGGGCGGTGTGTGCTCTTCACGGAGCATCGCCCTCACGGTCTCCGACCCACTGGGGACAGGGGGGTTCCTCTAGTTACCCGTGACTGCTTTGAGCGTCTCACAAGTTCCCAAATCGCTGCTCTTCATTCTGCATTTACGCACAAGGGGCCTTCTCTGCACCGAGCGCTGAGCTAGGTCCTGGGAAGATTCCCACGTGGTAGGTGCCCCTCTGAGTCAAGTGGTCTCATTTAAGGGTGAGGAAAGAAACGTGTTAAAACAGCTGTTATGGCGGAACATAACAGGTCCCACGAAAGAAACCTTACTTTCTTACTGCGTTTGGCAACCATTTCTCTGCAGCTTAAACCAATTAACTACCAGTGGTTGGTTGATAGACTCGTGTGCTGAGCCACGAAGGCCTGTACATCATGTAAGGACATGTTAGAATATCTTGGCTGGCAAGCAAGTCTGAGAAATGACTTAGTGATTTTTTTCTAGCTGTGGAGCATTATGATAGCCAATAGCAGTAACCCCCATTCTCTGGTTTCTTCCTTTCTGCTGAAAACAGATCAGAAGAAATGACCTTCAGAGGCAAGAAAAGGGGCTTAGGTTAAACAAAGGGAGGTCTTGGTAATAAAGTTATTAAACAATGGAAGAGACCCCCGCCCCCCTGGGAGGATTTTGTGAAGAGGAAATTGGTCACCCACCCACACCAAATGCATCCTAGGGGCCTGGCCTAGCTGCAAAGGATAACGGCCCCTCAGAAGCCCAGTGAGGAGGCGGAAGAAAGATACCCCAGAAGTGTGTCCCTTACTTTGACTCTTTTGGGCTCAGTTTGTTGGAGATTCCATTCAAAGCTACACGGCTCACATACACACATAGGTCAAAAGGCACCTTCTTCCCGAAAAAGACTTGTCCTCATCCTGCTGGCTTGGCAAACAAATCAGTGTCTTCTTTTCATTGCAGGCAAGTCACTCGGAAGAGGGGCTTTCGGAAAAGTGGTTCAAGCATCCGCATTTGGCATTAAGAAATCCCCCACGTGCCGGACTGTGGCTGTAAAAATGCTGAAAGGTACGGAGGCTGTAGTTTGGGTTTCGGCCGACCCACTAGATTCCCGAAACACTGGTACACGTTAGCTATGGCCTGGGAACAGACACAAGCTACTTCTGCTCAGGCCACACCACTGTCTTTACTGCTGGGAGCCCCTTGGCTTCGGGAGTTTTCTATCAGGCCAGCAAGAGCGCTGAATCAACCCTGTAAATGAAACCATCCAGCACTGTCCACGGGAAAATGATTTCTGTCACCTCCAAGATCTTTCTCCTCTCACATCTCAGGCTCGAAACTACCAGGGATTTAAGCTCACTGTAACCACAGGTTCAAGATTTTGGAGGGATCCACGAGGACATTCTAAGGGGAAATCGGCTGTGGGTTGTAAATCCCAACGGCTTAGCTGGGGCTTGACCTAACTCTAAAGTGAAATCGTGAAGCCAGAATAATTGAGACCATCAGAACTCTGAACTGTGTGATAGCGTCAGGTCCCAAACACAACACATTTCCTCTTTAGAAATTTACATAGATGGATAGATAGATAATCTTTCTGGTGTTGAAAGACACAACCATTCAGAGAAGCCCTGGGGAAGTAGGGCCAAATCGCACGGTGATTCATGATCACCCGCAAGACAGATGAAAATGAGAATAGGGGAAAGCTGTATAAATCAGACATCTCAGGGATGCAGATGTCTTCTGAAGTATAGAAAAGACTTCATTTCCTCACTCGTGATGGCATTTTTATGTTACTTCAACTCGTGTTAAGATTCTTTTTTTTTTTTAATTTTTTTTTTTTTAATGTTTATTTTTGAGAGAGACAGAGACAGAGCATGAGCAGGGGAGGGGCAGAGAGAGAGGGAGACACACAAATGGGAAGCCGGCTCCGGGCTCCGAGCTGTCAGCACAGAGCCCGACGCGGGGCTCGAACCCACAGACTGTGAGATCGCGACCGGAGCTGAAGTCGGACGCTTAACCGACTGAGCCACCCGGGCGCCCCACTCGTGTTAAGATTCTAAAACCAAAAAGTAGGCCTCTTGCAGGAGCCCCAGGCAATGATATCTTCTACCTCAAAAGGCTGCCCTCGTCAAGCAAAGGCTCTGATAAAAACCCTCCAAGGAACCTGACAGTTCTGCTCTGAAAGCAGCCAGGGAAGGAGTCTCAAGGCCCACAAATCCGGACTTTTGTTCCAAATGGACTGCCCAGAGGATGGCAGGCCTTTCTGTGGCATGCCTACATTCCAGCACGCCACCCCACACCCCGTGGCCCAGGCTCCGAAGAGAAGAGGCATCAGTATGCCCTCTGTGTGAGAAGGCACCAGACTAAGTGCCTTCATGTATTAGCTTGAACCACAGGAGATTGCCATTCTTCTTCTTTTTCTCTCTGCAGCCTTGTGAGGGAGATATTATTTCCCCACTTTGCAGATGAAGAGACATGGCCCAGAAAGGTTAAATCACCTCTGCCGGGCCCCAGAGCTCCCCAGGGCAAAAGTAGGGGTTTGAGTGCAGCGCTCTTACCCTCCCCCCACCACGGTGCTGCAGAAGAGGGGCTGTCTAGACCCGGCCTCCGGCGGCCTGTGGCCCCCAAACTCTAAAATGGCCCTGACCCGAGTTATGGAGGCACTCTAATATCCACCCTTGAGCTGAGTCGGGGCTCCATCTGGAAGCGTCTGCTTCCTCAGCTTGTCCCATTTCCCTGCCTACGACCACACATCATCGCCAGCAGAGATGGTCTTGTGCCCGCACTCGTCTGTTGTGGATCCAAGGTAACACCTGCCTGGGGACAGAGCGGTCTGAACAAGAGAGCTGGGTTTTCCCCTGTGCCAAGGGGGCATAAATGCCTGGAAGGATTGATGAGTCGGAGGAGGGGAATTCTGACTTGAAAAATTTGAAAGGCCGGCAGAACGTAGTGTACGTAATACAGAAAAAGCATACACGGTGTCTTGATAAAATGCTTATCTTTTTAAAGCCATTAGCCTGGATTTTAAAAAGATCGCCAAATCACCCACTCTATAAAATCCCCCCCAAACCATTTTCATTCAGCTTTCTTGCTTGAATTGGTTGGCCATCTGTTTCTAGGAGAAATTGAAAAGACAGAATGTCAAACAAAGGCCATGAGTCAGAAGCTCTTTCAAAGTACCCTGGAGCAGAACCTTTAACCTTTTCGGGCCTTATGCCCATGTCTGCAAAGAGAAGCGTATTCACGGTGTTTATTTTTCTAACAAATATTTGTTGTGCGTCTCCTGTTGAGCCAATCCCAACCCTGTTGGGAAGCTTCTAGAGTTTATCTGGTTATTAGTTAGAAAATGATCTGAAAATGATTTGTGCTTACGAAATACCATCCACATGCTTTGGCCATTTCCAGAGCTGTTCTACAGACTTACTTGCACATGTGTAGAAAGATTACACATCGCCATCTACTACAGTGTTATTTGTAATGGGAAAAAAAAAAAATAGAAACCACACACGAAAACAAAAAAAAACTGGAGACCGTTCACATGCCAGGAATGCTATTAATCAACTAACAAGAATTGGAAAAGTCTCTGACACATTAAAAAAGCAAATTAAAAAAAATATACATATATATATATTTTTTTTATGACTCATGTAAACAAAAAAAGACCTTTATGTGGGTATATATGTTTGTAAATACAAAGAAAAAGGTCTATCTAGGGAGGTATGTGGTTGGAGTGGCTTTCACTTTTTACTCTATATACATCATATTGTTGGAATATTTTACAGCAAGATTGTAGGACTTTATTTGTTAAATTTTGTAAAGTCTTACGGATTAACCAGTAAGAAAGACCAAAAAAAGAAGAAAAAAAAAAGAAAGAAAAGAAAAAACAGAACAAACTTAATTTAGGCTTTAGACTCTGCTAATGCTTAGACTGATGTTGTTTATCTCTGAGAATGGAGTTGAAGGCAGATGCTTATGGATCCTCACAATTTGAGATAACCCTGCAGACTCCAGGGAGGAAAAGGTTATAGGGAGAAAATAACACATTGCAAAGATGTTTACAGAAGTGGCCATTCCACTCTTGCAGACCCCTGGTGCTCCTTCTTTGTAACTCTTCAAAGAGGGGAAAGTGAGAAAAAGAGGGGAGGTGTGGGCACATCCCCTGTCTGGAAGGTTCTTGCTGCGCCTGGTTCTGCAGAGCGGAAGCCTTTGGAAGGCGCTTTCACGAGGTGCCCAGCTCTGAGTCAGCGCATTGCTGAGCAGACCAGGTCCACCAAGAGGAAATGCCCAGTGACTAACCCCACCACTGCTTCTGGGGCTTACTGTAATCAAAAGGATGTTGGCTCAGGAGGGAGGGAGTAATGAAAACAGTCTGGAGACCTGGCCTTGCTGCAGAATGTGGGGAAGTTAGTGAAGCAACCGTCTGAGCCTCGGCAAGCATGGGGGGCAGGAATGCCGCCTCCAGCGGAAAGAGCCCCATTGTCCTGTCGCCTTGACTCTTCCTTGTTTCTCACACAGAGGGGGCCACGGCCAGCGAGTACAAAGCTCTGATGACTGAGCTCAAGATCTTGACCCACATTGGCCACCATCTGAATGTGGTCAACCTGCTGGGAGCCTGTACCAAGCAAGGAGGTAAACGAGAAGGAGGGACCGCTCCCTCTCTCCATTCACATCCTAAGAGCAGAGTCTGACACGTAGCTCTTTCTCCTCGTTCCTCCGCACCTCCTGAAAAATAGCCTCTCGTGTCCAGAGCAGACAACTTGTCCACTTACAGAAAGGTGCTCCCCTCCTAGAAATGCCTTCCCTGTACAGTCAATTGAAAGGTTCTAAAGAGAAAGATTCCCTTTTAGACCCTTCCCATGGGCTCCAGGTCAAGTGAAGGGCATTTTTTCTCTCAGGACGTGGCCAGAGCTGAGGTAATGGACAGAAGGTTGAGTATTCCTTGAAGCTTCCCATAGAGAAAGGAATCCCTCCTGGGAGGATCTCAGGAGGAGGCGATGCGGGGGACAACCAGAGGGGCCATTCCCTTCAGACAGGTTTTCTCCACTGAGGCAAGCAGCCGGGATAGGGCTGTGGGGATGACTGAGGACGCCAGCATGTTCCTGAAGACCTTCCGGTCTTCCCCGATGCAAGGTTAGTGCTCGCGTGTAGATGTGCGATCACTGCTTAAGCCAGAAAGAAAGATGCAAGAGACCTGTGCACATGAGTGTTATCCAAGCTCAACAAAAGGAGTAGAGGTGAAGGGTAGTCGGGTAGACATACCTGTTCCGAGGAGCCGTGGGTACAGAAAACAGCCAAGAGCCGGGAGGCTCCAGCTAGAGACCCAGCCGTAGCTGGCCGCGCCTCCATCACCGTGGAGAACTGACAAGTGATAAGCCATCTGTTTGGACCTGCAGGGCCTCTGATGGTGATCGTTGAATATTGCAAATACGGAAATCTGTCCAACTACCTCAAGAGCAAACGAGACTTATTCTTTCTCAACAAGGTAAGGAGCTTAGGGTTGGGAGGTTTAGGCTATAGCAGCTTAAAGCATGAGAAACCTCTGTTTTTCCACGAATGACCAAGCTTCGCACCCAGTCTCTGCTTTTTTCCTTTTTTGAGTTTTCCTTGCATGCTAATATGTCACACTTTTTGTGGGCAGTGCAGAGAATATGTAATCCCAGCATGTGCAGCGATAGAGGTTAAACTTCAGCAGCCATCTACCTAAATACCTATCTAAGCATCTTGATCGGTTTTTTCCTCTCTCTCTCCACACGTACACACGCACACGCACACATCACTTGGCGACTGGTTTCTTGAAAGATGATGGCAAGTAGAATTGTCTCCATTTTTTTAGAGAAATTAAGGCCTCAATCAACTGAGTGACTTTTTAGTGAACGAGAGGCCAGTGATGGAGCCAGAGAAATCATGTCCTTCCCTTGCTCTGCCCTGACTCTGCCTTCCCCAAACCCTCACCACGCACGTCAGCTCGGAGCCAGCCTGACGCACTAAAATAAAGCTACGTAACAAAAGGGACGCGAGGCTTTAAGTCCTGAAGGCAAACAAAGCTTAAAAGATTATTGAATGGCGGAGAAGGTATAATAAAACTTGGCCGGGGTGACCCGTTCCCCCAGTGTCATGTCCTTCTCTGGGCTGGAGCAGCTTGGGAAGCAATAGTTCAACATTATCAACCGATGATCAGCAGCGTTGGTGATGAGTCTATGCGGGGTGGTAGTTTGACACGCAGACTCTGGAATCATACATCCTGTCCGTCTCCACCGCTCAAAATCTGGGACCTTGGACAAGTTACTCAATCCCTCAATCTCAGTTCCCTCATTTATTAAACGGAGGTAATAACAGAACCCAACTCATGGCACTATTGGGGGAATCACTTTTTTTTTATTGCACTACGCATTCCCAAAGTGTTACCTATCCCTGTCATCACTGGCCCACCGAGATAGAAAGATAAGGAGAATCCCACCGAATGCCACCGATGTGGATGACGGATAAAGTGCCACACCTCCAAGAATTACACCCACCTGCCACGTGGACAGGCGGATAAGAACAGCCAGACAACTGGCCGATTCTCTCATCCCTCCAACTCTGACCCAACCGAGGACACAGGTGGTCTACTTGGAACCATATATACATGAACATAGTGTTCCCAGTTTTAAATCACGCGCTCTAATAATTCGAATCTTGAAGCTGAAGGGGTACCTCACTGGCTCAGTAGGTAAAGCCTGTGACTTTTGACCCCAGGATCCTGAGTTCAAACCCCACATTGGGTGTAGAGATTACCGCAAACAAAGGATCCTGAAGCTGGAAAGGATGCGTGCGGTCAGCTAGTTCACTCTCCCTCCATGAGAGATGTGCCCGGAAAAGTCAAGTGATTGGCTTACGATTCGCTTGACTTTTAGTGATTTAGTGATTCACCCTCCAAGAGGTGAAGTCGGGGAGAAAAATCCCAGTTCTCTGGACTCCCCCATGCAAAGCTTTTTTTGTGCCCTACCAGCATATACGGGGAGAGGGGGGAAGAGCAGGGGGAGAAGGGGCGGGGGGAGGGGAGGGGGGGGAGACCAGAAGAAAAAGGGGAAAGTGGTGGCCTGGGCTGAGAGCAGTGCAAAGTCCCTTCAGTCCCGAAGTCCTGGACTGGCTTCAAAAGAACTAAGGCAACGGCACACCCCAGGGACCCGGGCAGGGCGGGAACGTTCGGGTCTGTGCATCCTTTGTTTGGAAAGCTTTGCTTCCTACTCTGGCTATTTTTAATGAGTCGCCTCCCTGTTGGTGGAACTTTGCGTTTTCGTGGAAAACACATGTCCGTATTTCATATTCGGAAGGTAAAGGAATATAAAGAGAGAGTGAAGGGAAAACCCGAAACGGGATGTTTCATTTGCCAAACGGATGCCCCAGGATCGTTGAATACTCTTTGTAATAAATGTCACCGTATTCTGCCAGAGTCCCGAAAGCTCGGTACCTAGACCTTTATTTATTTCACAGAGGTGGTTACCAATAAGCAAAGCTGAGTGGAGCATAGATTGGGGGTCAAGGAGGGGGTGAGGCAGCTCGAGTTTCTGGTCCCTGCAGACCCAGGTGCCCAGGCTGTGACCCCTGGGAGGATGAGGAAGAAGGCTGCCCGGAGAGTGTTGCCAGGGGCTGAGCCACGAGCAGATCTGTTGAACCCGTTCCTCCCCATACCCTTGCCAGTGCTGTTCTCCCCGCTGCCTGTGTGTCCCCAGAAGAGGCCTTGTAACCAATAAAATGTCAGTCCCCGATTGAGCAGAACCAACTCTAACTGCCTCCGGGAGACACAATAACAAGGAATTCTAGTTCACCTGTTGTCAGGCCCTGGGTACCTGTGCTGAGGCCTTCCGACCCGCCCGCAGTGCTCCCTTGCCAGGGGTCAGGAGCCCGGTACCCCCCCCAACGGAGTCTGTCCCCCCATCTCCCCTGTGGCTCCTTCCTCTGGCGGCTGTTTACTCCCACTGCGCCCTCTAGTGGAAAGATCTCTCCTACTTGGTGACAGTTCTAGGAAAGGCCACGCAAGGCTGCCTGGCTAGTTGCCCCCCGCACCGGCGCGCCGTGCAGGTGCGTGAAGGGACCCCACCGAGCCCCGGCCCCTCTCCGCCCCTGTCGCGGTCTAGCCAGCTAGCATCACCGCGCCAAGGTACACACGACACGAGCACATCGCCACAGGGGCACCGGGAGCTGAGCCTGCAGCGTCCCGGCTATGAGATGAATTCCCAAAGACGCTAGAACTATTTTCTGGGTCCACGTGAACACCGCAACCCGGCACCTCCTTTCCGAGGAGTCCACCTACACGATAAGCTGATGGAGCTTTTCCAGTGAGGAAAATGGGACCCCCAGAACCTAGGTAATTTGCCCAATATCACATGGTTAATAGAGGAGCCAGATTACAAACCAGGGCGTGGATGTCCAGCCCAGGATGAAAGGCCTTTTCTGCCCTTATTAGGATCAAACTGTATCTTTGTTCTGAATGGAGGGGAGAAAAAGAAATGTTCACGTTCCGTCCTTCCCCAAACAAATGAGAGAAATTGAGAACCACAGCCTTCTCCCATTACCCACAGGGATGATGTCAAGGGAAGCCCTACGTCCGCTAGGGATTGACTTCTGTTATTCAGATCGTCTTTCACAAGATGGCGGGTGGTATGGAAAACATGATCAAGGGCATGGACTGGAGTTGGCCAGACCTGGGTTTAGCTTTGCCATTTACCACTTGCATGTGACTTTTATTCCTTGACTCCTCGGAACCCGTTTTCTTCACGTATAAGCAACAACTACTTCAGAAAATGGCTAGAAAGATTA